>NC_066615.1:15495000-16868750 GCF_025231255.1 Drosophila biarmipes | reverse complement strand
AAAGGGACTCATTTAGAAGATTTTAAAGATTTAAACCAGCCAGAAAAATTTCTCAATTACCGGCATTTCTTGGCCAAGTTGCCTTCGTTTTGGGCCGCCTCTCCAACTGTTTCAACAATTTGTTTAGCCTTAGCATTGCCGTTGCTGGCCTTCAAATGGTGAAAACAAAAACTAGACGAAAACATTGAAACATTTTCAGAAAAACAATCCGAACACACATTTTCTAATGAATCATTAGAATTAGATCCCTCGCCCGCTTCTTAATGTTTACGCTTTTGGGCCCAGACACACATAAATGCGCCCCACGTGAATTTCGATGCTCTGGCACAGTGGGCCAGATCGTGTCGACGGCTGGCGAAAAATTCCCTTTTGGCTTGGAAACAACTCTCTCCACACGTGGCTAACACTTGGACAACGGAAGCGACTCCCTCGATAAGATAGTGTGTGGAACTGCCATAACAAAAGCTCTATTAATATGCCATCTACCAACAAAGGGTACTCTGCTCTCCATAACCGAAAGTCTTAGGAAAGATATATATTAAATTATCATAATACTTAAAGTTATAAAAGCCTTTACAATCTTGGGAAATAATTTAATCGTTTGACTTTAAAAATGGTAACTCCCAAAGACTAATTTATAACCAGATAATGACCTTTAATACAACTTTAAAGGCTATCCACCCTTGTTTAAAAGAGGCAGCTCAAACTCGTTTTATTAAGAATGGACAGTAGAAATACAGGTATATAATCAGTTTTAAAACTAGAGATAAAGATTAAACCTCTTGAAACTTGGCAGTATTATCTAGTTTAATCTTGAACTCAGGTTTTAATTAAAGTAAAAGTGGAGAAGTTCATTTTCGGCAGAAGCTTTCGCTCAAGGCAAGATGCCAATTTGATAATCTTATCACGTAATAGCAATTATCACCCAGAGTTATCACAGGAAGTTGGAAACTAAGACAGTTGCCCATCAAATATTACGATGGAACGATGATAAGGAACGGGTTTCTTATCGGTAGGAGTTTCTTATCGATTGTTTATTATCGATTACGAGGAAATGGAAAGGGGAAGCAACAGATACACCCTTACCCTTTTCCATTTCGAAATGTTTTTGAAATGTGTTTATATATCAAACATTTTGCGTGTAATTTAGGAAGTCAGTCAGGAACGCATAAAGAGTGGGAACCCAACTGAACATGTGTTCCCCGTTGCGGGGATTTCCAGACTTGATTTGAATCTCGTCAAAGATTCGCAAACATTCTGAGGCTTATCAGGCAGGGCGATTGTACGAGCACACATATGTGGGCTTATATATTGGAATATATCAACTCTTCTGCCTACGTCAAGCCTCACTTGACTCGGTTTGTGAGTGCGAGTGTGTTATATGGACAGGTGGAAGTGTTTACAAAGAACCGTCTGAGTTACGAACTTTCTATTGGAGCAGGGGCAGCTGATATAACGCTCCCCTCCCCCTCCCTGCAGTTAGCTTTTCCAGTCGACTCTTCTTTTCGCCCACTAAGATGGCAAATATATTCAATAAATATGTGCATTTGTTTATATCTTTAGATCTATAGCGTGCAAAGCTTTTTTCCATTTATTCTTAATTATTTATTTTTTTTCTGTTATTATTTGAGTCAGTAAATATTACGCTACGAAATTGCATATTGTTTTCGCGAATTGCCACAGCTGTGTGTGGCCAACTTTTGCTTCAGTTGGTTTCCACCAACTCAACTGCGTAGTAAAAATCATTTATAAATATGATTTTGCTAGCAAAAAAATTGGTTGGGAGGCGATGAAAGAGCTTGTGGTGTTGGCCAAAAACTGCAGTTGTGTGCGCGATTCTTGTGATTATGGAAATCGGTGGCAGAGCAAATTAAATATAAAAAGAATTGGATTGTCAGCGGGGCTCCTATCACGTGTGCTCGAGATTCCACACGCTTATCGTAGCTGCCAAAAAGCGTGCAAAATATAATAAATTCTATGGCTTTGGGTGCAAAGAAAAGAGTCCCCTCAGCGCCGTGGCTAGAAAGTTTCATGACTATACAATTTTCAGGTTTATCGTGCACTCCATATGGCTGAAACCTCAGGCGATATGGCGATTCTTTTTCGAGCTTAGCCAGCTGCGCCTAGAAAACGTTGGGGAATCGCAGAACGAGTTGCTTTTAAGCCCAGCCTGAAAATAGGCAACATGAACTAGGTATTTGTTATAAATCCCCATTACACGAAAGTAAAAACTGTGTAGAGACTACCTAGTGGCGAAGACACTTCATCAAAACATCGACACAAACCCAGCTTTAAACTTTTCAGAATTTTAATCAAATTGATTAAAATTTTGATATATTTATTAGAAGAATCTAGCGTTGCCAGAAGAAAATAAAAATCTGTGTGTTGCCAGACCGAAAAATTCTGCCTCACCCTAATGAGGAAAAGGTTAAGGATAACGAAGAGGTGGGTGCTACCAGATCAGCAAAAAAAATTACAATTTTTAATTTTAGTTGTTTGAGCCGATTTCTGCTGCTTTATTTAAACATTTCTAATAACAATCTGCTTTAGTAAACGGTGTGATTTACGAAATGCAAAAAAAAATATTTTTAAATACAAATGTATTTTTAAATAAAGTAGGTGTTTCAAACTCAAACAGCTCTTTAAAAAAAGATTCTAGGCCCACGCTAAGATGTAAATGTGAAAATCTTTTCGGGATTAATAAACCTATGTATATAAACCATAAAGAAGCGAATGACAGCAGGCCAGTGATTTAGCGAGGGCGTTGAAAGGTAGACCCATTTCCACTCTACGAGAGCTCTTTGTGGCCATGTGCGCTAATTAGGGAAGACAATGGACCCAGCAATTAGGGGAGACACCCGATAATGCCACGGGTATCATGCCTGGCGCCTGCGAAATCAGAGGCGACGACAATCGCCGGGCAGAGGCAAAGTCTGTTGGGATGACGATGACCCCCTGAACCTGACATCACAGCATATCTATGTGGAATTCGTGTACATATGAACGAATATAGACTCGGATTCCTTTCTGTGGCAGCATATTAATAGGTTGTTGAATAAAAGTAAAAACAGAACCGCCACCACCGCCGATAAGAAGTGAAGAAATGCAGAGGAACTTGAAATGTTTGCGGTCGCCACACAAACAAATGCACATTCCCATTTATTTCTATATTTCTGTATTTATTTATTTTTGCCTTTGAGGTGCCTGTGCCTGCTGTTGCCGTCGCGATAAGACAGCGAGAAAAACAGAGAGAAAAACGCGAGTGGGGCGTAGAAAATACACAGGTTCACTTCGCCGTTGATAAGGCAGAGACGACAGACTGCGGGGGGAATTTATTTTTAAGGCACTCCTATAGATTGCAGATTGCATTGATTCCTGATACCGCAGAGGGTCCACTTGACGTGTCGTAAAAGCAAATCCGACTACAATGTTTGGGCTTAGAGGTTGTAACCATGCTGATAACCATGGCTCAAAAGTAGACACCGCCTGTCAGCGCTGCGATCATCAATGAATCTCTGGAATAAGCAATAATATAGTGAGTGGTGTACTTGATTTGACCGAAAGTTGGTTGAACCCGCGGGCTGTCTAATCGAGCCTTATAAACTCATGCGATTTCGTAACAATTTGAAAGAGTGTGCTAAAAACAAAGGCAGATGTTGATGTGGTTAATAGAAGTTATTTTCTTATTGTTTTCGGGGGCATTTTTGGGGTATCCCTAATTTGACACTTCAGATGATAATATCTCCAACATTCGTTATAAAAATGTTGGCTTCCAACAGTGTATTTATTTAGGAATTTATTAAGAATTTAAACTTGATTTTAAATTTATTATAATGTTCTTTAAGTTGAAATTGTTATACATTTTTATCAATAAAAGCGTATGTACATTATAGTTCTATCTTTCCATCTTTCTTGGTGAAATTTGTTTATCCGAAAGTGGGTTCCCTTCAGGTCTTTGATGATAATCTACTGCCTTCTGTTTGCAAGTTTGTTAGCTTTGTGGACAAACAAACAGCAGATACATATACCCACATACGAACATGCTAGTGCGAGTGTGTGCCTTGGATTGTGTACGTAAATTACTTGTTAGTCGCTGCCACTTGCATTCCTTTGTTGCAAATGCAACAAAATGCCTTGCAATGCATTCGCGTGCACCTTTCAAATTTTTTCAGCTTCGCCTAATCTCTGAGTTTGACTTGCAATCGGCATTTTGCCGCCGTTTTTGTTGTTGCCGTTTCGGCTTCGTGTTATTGTTATTGTTATTGTCATACACTGCCAAAGGGTATTATAAATTTCTGCCCAGAAGTTTAGAGTGCGCATAAAAAGGCATTTACGACCCCATCAATCATTCCAGGTGCCTGAAAAGCGATTATTTGCCTTTTTGCCATTTGCTGCTGGGTAACATCGCACTATTGGCTGTCAAAACAAACATTGGAATATTGTCAAAGAAAACCTTTAAAATAAATATTGAAAACGCCTGGCTGTTTTATCACAATGCCTGCCAATTGAAGAATTGCACACAAACTGCGGTTAAATGATTAGTTTTAAGTACTGGTACAAGTTATTGTCAGTTATTTGGAAATATCAATTTGTTTTATTGTTTAGCTGTCAGGTGATAAATACTGCAGTTTTTTATATTTTAAAGATGTAAATTAAAGAGTATATTAGTATGATTGGCATTAAAAATCGTTAAAATAACTATTAATACCAGTATTTTCAAAATATTGCTTAGCTGCTATCGCTATAAAATTATATCATTTGTAACCAAAACCATTTGTCTGTTAAAGATATTTAAGGAATATATTTTTTAATGGAGTGATAATCAAACGTTACCACATTTGGTTTCTATTTATTTTGTATCCGAGACTTCGCTGCTTGATAATAAAATCCATTAAAATTCAGAGCATTCGATTGTCTCACTTATGGATGTCACTTTCGTAGGTGTATTCCAGTTGTGTGTGTTTCTTTATAAGTGGCCTCCTCAATTTGGTATTTAAAAGACATTTAACATTTATGCTTGACTAACGCTTTATAGCCGGCTTCTCTGACATTTAAATCAGCTTCTGTAGACCGGGCGCGATGGGGAAATTAAATCCTTTATAGTATCGATTTCCACGAACTTTTTCGGATCGATTTCGGTGGACTATAAAATACTTCTTCAGCTGATAAGTACTGTGTAATTGTGTTTCCCAGAAATAAAGCCTAGAAATAGGTTTCAATGTTGCCAAATTGCTTTCTGATAAAAAATATAATTTATCTGTTGTCTGTGTGTTTTTTGTGTGTCTGTGCGTGACACAAGTTACTTCCGGCAATTATCAACATTTTTGGGCTGTCTTCGCTTTTTTTTTGCTGTCCAAAATAATGAAAAGAACACACAGACACACACAAAATCTGTGGTAAGGTTAAATCAAATATTTTCAACAACAATAAGTGGGTTGAATCGGATTTAATGTGATTTTCGTAAAATGTTTTTGTTTACGCTTGACTGTGACTTGCCATAACGAAAAAAAAATAGAAGCGGCCGAACTGTAGAAAATAATTCATACCAATTTTCCTATAATTATGACTAGGCAAAAATAAATTGTTTTGCCAAATTTGTAGTACGAAATGATGAAACAAATTTCAAAATTGGGTCTAAAGGTGCCCCAAAAATAAGATCGAAAGTTATAGTTGTTGGTGGTAACGATGAGAAGGATTTTATAATCGTTTTTAAAGATAGAAAGAAGCCATCTGTCATCTTTATATTTCTTTAACAAATAATCAATTAATTTAGGCAAGTAGTTATTCTTTTTTTGTTATTAAAAGTGTGATACCTTTAATAGATTTTAATTATGATCAGTTTTGGTATCACCTAACACAGTTGCTCGAAGAAGATCCGAATTAGTTAAGCTTCAGACCCTCTAAATTGTAGATCTATTTTGGGAAACACTTATCGCGATCATTGCGAACTCCAACTTGTAATGGCACATCCATCTGAGTAATTTGCAAATCATGTAACATCAGATTTATAATTACTCCGGCAAACTCGCCCGTCGATTGCACGTATTTGATGTGAGTGAACAATTGAATATTCAGCTCTGTTCTCAGCAGAAATCGAGTGAGTCAGTCTCACGTGCTGCTCACTATTGAAGTTGAACAAGATAATAAAGTCAGACATTTGAGTTCTTCCCTCTTCATATTAATTATTAATTGTAAGGTTATTTTTGAACGATTTGGAGCGGTTCTTAGAATGCGGATGTGTTGAAACGGACGTTGTTCTGCTCAAAAACCCATTTAAGCGCCCAAAATCCACTTTACTCCAAATCATTTACTGTTCCGCTATTGTTATTAGAGAAGAGGTGGAGGCAAATAACCAAAAAATACGCAGTTTTTTGTGTTTTTGGTGCTTTTTGTTGCCAATTTTTCAGTTACGCTTGGGCATTAAGAGCCGCTAATTCTTTTATTGCCAAAGTCGTAGAGTCATTTTTTCCACTCCGCTTGAAGATTGCCTTTGGCAAGGTCGTTCGTTAATATACATCTTTTGTGTGTCTTTATTTTTAAGACTAGTGCAAGAAGCCGTTTGCATTTGTGGCTCTGCTGACGATTTCTTGGAATTTTTAATGCGACTCCACGCAAAAGCATAGTTAACAGGTGCTGGAATGTCCAAAGTTGTATATATTTTCGCGTTGTTATTGTTATTTATATTTATATCTTTTCCTTTTTCTTTTGGAATTTTGCCTTACGGCCATTTGCCAACTTGGTTTCGCTGCTAATGCGCAAAAAAATTAGAAAAAACTACAACACATTAAAGAGGAGCCAAACACTTTGTATCAAGTTTTCTCGAGTTGTTTTTTGAAGGGTTTCAACACTCGAGTGCGGTATGTGCTCGAGCACACCGACAGACAATAGACCTTATACCAATTACTCGGACTGTAGCTGTTGTTGGTGTAGTTAAAGTAATTAATGCTCCACTTAATTACATATTTTAAATTGGCTTGAGGTTGGAATTTAAAGGCTTTTCATAATTGTGCTGTTATTTACGAAATGGAAAAAATAATAAACAAATTTGGTTGCTTTAATAATTATATCGTCATGGGTGTATAAAACATTTAAGGAGTTATATAAACTGTTAAAAATACAATAAAATAAAGTAAAAGACATTTTAACTGTTTATAATATAACATTTTTACAAGTACAATTCCAATATTTTGTTTTCTTTCCATTCCATAATTATATTGTAATGGGTATTTATAAAAATCTGAGGATGATATAAAAATCTTTAAAGATTGAAAAAGCTGATCACTAAAAACTATCTGTAACATGCTATAAAACATTACAAAGTTAAATTAAAATTATTTATATTTTCTCTGTTAATAATAACACATTTTTTATTTACCCTTAGTTAGTTTTTTCCTTCTATTTATAAGAAGTTTATCCCGCCTTCTCAGAGCTTAGTTCATGTAGTAATTAAACGGTTTCCACTAGGTGTTTTAGCTTCTAATCACACCACTTATGGGGGTTTAAATTTATTTCAAAACTATAATCGGTTCGATTTGATTGCGGCCTGCCTGTTATATGGACTGCTGGCACACTCACTCGCTCGCAACTATTACACATATAAATACTTATGAATATAAGACCCATTGTATAAGCTGATTTTGTTTTGCATGCATATTCATTGGGCTGAGTTGGGTGTGTGTGGTTGTTGTTTGTTGGTTGTTCGTTTTGATGTGGTTAAACAGGCAAATTAAAACGCCAATTGCAAGAAATGAAAGGCAGTGTGGAATGAACGCATTTACAGCAGCAACAAACATCGCTCGGTAGGTAGGTAGGTAGGTTGGTAGGTAGGTTTGGCCTGGTCTCTTGGTCTTTTGCCGTTTTGCCGCAAAACAGCCGAGCACTATGGTAAGCAACAACACCACCAACAATAAGAACAACAACCACCTTCAATGTCAATTCAATGCAGGTGGCTACGGCTGCGCCCCAGCTTTATTTCACCCGACTTTACCCGACTTCAGTTCACTTCACTTCAGTTGGCTTAACTCGATTCAGTTTCAGTTTCAGCCAGAGCCAGAGCCAGCCTCAGCCTCAGCCTCTGCTTCTCAGCTTCAGTTTCATTTTCATTTTAAGCCTTAAGCTTTTTGTTTTGGTCAAAAGCGAACCATTGGGGCTTTTTGTTGATTTATCTGTAACGCTGGCAAACCAACTCGATCGCTGGATGCTGTGTCCGCTTAATTGTTTCGCTCGGATCAAAATGGTTATGCAATCGCATTATAGCTCATTGCATGGAAAAAATGAAATGAGAGGGAGAAAAGGCTGGTCTGAGCGGATTCCAGATCTATTAATAATACTTCTCTGGACCAAGTGCGGTTTTAGAGTCCAGATACATTAATTATTTAGGATACTTCTCTAGACCAAGTGGGGTTTTAGTTGAGCTATCACAAGTCTATATACTTCAAAGGATTATTAGTATTATTTAGGTATTACTAGTGAATTTATCTAACTTGTATTAAAATAAAAATAATATAATTTAGAGTCCAGATACATATTTATTTTAAACGATAAGTGCGCATCTCATTCTATATTCATATAGAAACAACACCTCTGCCGTCTAGACAGTTTGCTCGGCACATCCGCTTCGATCGCCTCTCGCACTTATCGCTTAATCGTATATCAATGTTTGCATTCGACATATCCAATGGTTATTGTATTTTGATTTATATCAAAAGAGAACCACACCACACCCATTATCAACCCAAATACTTCTTGGCCTTCCTCCGCCCTCTCGTTGGCACCCTCAAGATCCGATCAGGTGAATGAAGGATTACCCAAACCCAAACCCAAGCCCAAAGACCCAAAACCGACACCCAGTCCAAGTTTCTGAGCCAAGTGGAGCTTGTCTGCAGCTTCAAGCTGCAAACTGATGTGATGGCAGCAGTAGCAATTCAGCAAGTAGAGCACTGAGCGAAAATTCGTTACTAAAAATTATGATAATCTTAGAAATATGTTGGACATCATTCAACATCTATAATGTATGGAAAATTAAGAAACCAAGTATTATATAGATGAAACTACTTAAAAAATTTGTTTCAAAAGCAACTTGCGGATATTATGATGATATTTCCAAATTTGGAATATAATAACCATCTCGTTATGATCTTATGTTAGGAAAATAAGGAAACCAAGTATTATATAGATGAAACTACTTTAAAAATTTGTTTCAAAAGAAACTTGCGTATATTCTGATGATATTTCCAAATTTGGAATATAATAACCATCTCGTTATGATCTTATGTTAGGAAAATAAGGAAACCAAGTATTATATAGATGAAACTACTTTAAAAATTTGTTTCAAAAGAAACTTGCGTATATTCTGATGATATTTCCAAATTTGGAATATAATAACCATCTCGTTATGATCTTATGTTAGGAAAATAAGGAAACCAAGTATTATATAGATGAAACTACTTTAAAAATTTGTTTCAAAAGAAACTTGCGTATATTCTGATGATATTTCCAAATTTGGAATATAATAACCATCTCGTTATGATCTTATGATCTCATAATAAAAATTTGATTTAATAATAGATAAATCCGTAGTTTTTCATAGATTCATGCAAGGTTTCTCGCAGTGCAGGACCTGCAGTTACCGCCACATAGCACCGGCTAAAGCAACAGTTCACTGTGTCTCTGTGCGCCAAACTGGAAAGATCGGTTTCAGGTTTCAAGGACTTTCGGTGGACATTCACTTTTGCCTATACTTATATGCATGTATATGCATTTTCGTACAGAACCACTCGAAAAACGAAAAGCCAACGAAACAGAAAAAATAAAAAACACTCTTAGGCCGAACTGCATTTTTGCGACTTGCGATCAGATGCAAGTAACTGGAGTTTTCCGCCGCTTCTTGCAGTATCGAGAGTCCAATGAGATCCCGAAAAAAAAAAAAAAGCACTCGGGCCTCGCCCCAAAGCTTTCAATTTGACTTTCAATTATTTCGTCTGCTGTATCCGAGCGATTCAATAAGGCAACGGTACATTGTATCTGCTTATCTACTTTGCCTGCCAAGGGGGGAGGGGGAAAGCGACACAAACACTCACTTGTCTCGTTTCATTCGCCGTTAAGTTTGCCCTGCGCGAGCGAGGGGGTCGATGGACTATGGTTCTGGACTGCTCTTTGAAGCTCTACTTATGAGGTTTTGGACCCTAACTATTAAATAGAAATTTTTCATTGGAAAAAGGCAAAATGGAGTTGAGTAACCATCTAAGTAGGTATTATTTTAAGACCTTAAGAAGCTCTAATGTCTTCCAATACGTACTTAACTTTTATTATCTCAATATTATTTTCGAAAGAATTATATTATAACCTATAAGATCAACAACAAATGTGGGAACTTCTTCCATCGCAAAAACAAAAAAACACTGCGGCTTTGAGCTCTTTAATAATGTTAACACCGCATTGCTGGGTATTCCCCCCATCGACTTGATTCTTTATTCGGTCTCGAGCGTTTGTTGCATTCATTACACAATAAATTATTGTACGGGTTTGCTGTGGAATCCAAAAGGTTTCGTCTGCTCTGGCGCCCACTTGCCACCCACCGCCCCACCTGATCCCCCCGTCATCGCCGGCATCATCATAATGCCGATCATTAGTATTATTTTGCTCCAATGCTCTTTGCGATTGGATTGGATTGGATTGGATAACTCGTTTCGATTCGCAGCCAAGTGCAAACTTGATTCGAAGACGTCGCATCTGCAATTTTGACATTTGGAATCAACCTTGAAATTGAATGAGCGAGTGAGATTCGCCAGCAGTCGAGGCACCCCACAATACCCCTCAGTCTAAGCCATAAATCCATCGGTTTATGGCAATATGTTTTGAGGGTTTGGCCGAATGTAATGCCGATTCTGGCCATATGCTAAGCCGGCTTGGTGTGGAATTTCTGTCGTTTTTTTTTCTTTCTAGTTGGTGTGGTGGCAAAAGGTCACTTGTTATTGTTGTTGCCACCGGGGGGTGGGTGGCTGATGTGTTTGCATCGAAGCTTTCACTCAAAGCTGCGAACTACTCTCAAGGCCTGCGCAGTGACGAAGGTCAACGAAGGACTTGCTCTTTCACTCCCACTCGATGTGATTTTATGAATGAAATGCACAACGCCCGGTACACCTATGCCACCCGAAACACCCAGCCACCCACACCCCCAGCACCCCCCGTGCTTGCCTCTCTCTCTGGCGTGCCCAACCTACGACAAAATCGTGGGTATCCATGAATGAATGACGCAGTTTCTGGCGTCTGCTAGAAGGTTCTACTGTCTCTTTCTGGCCCCCCCCGCATCCGTAACTCCGCCATTTCCCGCAGCTTTCTCCATTTCGGCCATTCACTGTGACGTCAGCGTGCGTATTTCCCGAAGGGGCGTGGGCGTAAACGTGTGGGCATGGTCCTGCACTGTGTAACCCATATTGTAACTTACGCAGAAGAACGTCAGAACAGGCTCGATTTGTCATAATTCGCGTGTGTTGTGGCGACTGAAAACATCAGATAATATTCGCCGGCGGGGAGTACGGGAAAGGGGTGGCCATATAGAGTAGTAGAGTGGGTGGTTTGGGTATCCGAGCGGATGTGTGGGGTCAAGATAAAGGCCCGACGCACAAAAGATTTCATTTGCACTTCACTTGAGTGAGCTTAGTACACATTGTTGATTTTCTAGTGAGAGGACTTTCTGCCAACCACAATCAACTGCAGATTGGTGCTTCCCCTGTGCAAGATCATTATTATCAAGGGATCCAGAAACAGCAAGGAAATTGAAGAACATCAAAATAAGTCCCCTAAGTAATTTTGGGAAATATTTCGAAACCCATTGGTTTCTTATGGGTAGTACATTTGTGACTAAAGATATATATAGATATATATATATATTGATATTATCATAAATGTTTACAAATTATGAGTTTGTATCTTGGTACTCTTCAAAATTACAAAAAAAAAAATCGAATTATCATCGAACCTTGATCTCACAATAAATCGGTTAACATCTTTGTTTGTCATTGGAGTAATATGTATTGTTTACAATGTGATTGCAAGAGCTTTGACCCCTTAAAACAAAGATTAAAAAACATGTATAAAGTAAATATACGTATGAGTAATTTCCGGCAAACTTTAAAATTAACTACTTATGGAGAAGCATAATATGTGGGTTATGCCTTTCAATACAATTCACATTCGCTGCCCAGGGGAATAAGGCGCATTTATGATTACATCAGTACTGCTCAAGGCAAGAACGGGAAAACACAGCCTTAACGATAATTATATGTGTAACCCAGTCGGCCAATTCCATTGGCAATCCTGCCATGTTCCGTACAGGACTTACGTAATGCACTAGTTAAGCTTAAATTGCACTTAATTGAATGTTATACTGCTGGTCATGCGCACGCCCTCGCCCACGCCCACGCCCATGCCCATGCCCATGCCCATGCCCATGCCCATGACGGTACTACGGCGCCATACACGGGCAAAAGACACGCCCCTTTCACCTCCCCGAGTCCTGTGGTCCTTTTGCCTCCCCTCAGGGCCCCCGATTCTTGGCTCCCTTTCATGCTGGCAGCAGGCGCCAGCAGCCTTGCAAAGTCCGTCTGAGCTGCAGCCCCCTTTGGAAGTACACTTAAAAAATAAGTTCCTAAAGCGGTCTGTTAAAAAACATATTTTACATACGAATATTTAAAAAAAAGGGTTTTCCAAACAACAGACCTATTCTCTAATTACTAAGTAAGTTTTATAAATATATATTTATAATAGTTTATTTCCTCAATACAATATCCATACCATCTTTGGATTCTTAACTTATATGATGATCTACCTATTCATACACCTATATAATAATAATAAGGAACAATAGTCGTATCTCAAAAAAATATTTCATGTTTCGGAGTGTTAGCTTCGTACAAAGCTCAAACAATGGTATACCATTTAAACCATATTATTTTTAGCTTGAGCTCCGCGAATCTTGAACCATTAACCATTGTATTTATCGAATCATTAGTTCATATAAAATAGTTTCCAGGAAAAAGTCGGAAAAGGAACAGTACTGTTCCAGTTTTAGGGAAATTTGAAATAGGGGGGTTCGCCATATTAATTAAATATGATTTTATTATAGGGACGGAACTCGTAAAACATTTATTCGAGTGCCCGACCAGCCACAAGGGACAACGGGCGCCTGTCGGCTGCCAACCTCCTGTTGACTCCGAGTTACTCCGACTCCGCCTCCGCCTCCGTATCCATCTCCCTGGAACCTCCCAGCTCCTCCAGTTGTCCGTATGGAAGCCAGTTGCGAACCGGCTTATCGATTTTTCATTACTTACTCAATTTAACGCTGACGTCGTTTGGGGATCTGTGGCAGGTTGCTGTGAGGATGTGCGAATTGGCGGTTCTTCTTCTTGGCCACCCTTGGCGTTCCCTCCCCCTTTGGCATCTGCTTTTTGCGTTGGGCTTTGCGGAATAAGGGCTTATCCCTGGATGAGAGCAAAAAGGTTTGCCAAAGCTGGCAATTAAAATGAAGGTGAAAGTTTCGGCTTAAAAGGATGCTTATTCGGTTTTATCAAATTGCAATTTAAATTAATATGAGTTTTTGGGTTTTAAATTTAGTAATTGTATGCCACTTTCTGTACATACTTTATAAAGAGTAAAAAACAAGGAAAATAGACTGAATAAAAAAAGATATATATTACAAACCTTTATAGAGGGTATTCAACATTCCTTATTTTTCCGTGGAAAGACATTCCCTTACGATTTCCACACTTTTCTTCTTTTGTGTGCTTTTTTTTCTTCACTTTCCTTGCTGCTTTCTTTTTTCGATGCGCTGCCCACGCCAGCGTCAATGGGAATTCTATTTTTAGCTAACTAAATTGCAAATAAGGCGAGTCACTCAGTCGAGAATAATACCAGCGCACTCAGAAATCGGAATCCAATTTGGGGAAGCGGGATGGAGTGCCCCTGGGCAGCGGAAGTGAATGAGTGGGACGGCAACGGGCCTGGATCCAGCTTCTGGTACAACATGGGTTAATCTGTGGTCCAAAGCCCTTTGGCCCTTTTGGCCCTGCTGTCGTGGGTTCGTGTGGGTCGGTGTGATAAAACGTGCGAACGCTTAGCTCCAATTTACGACTTTTTCACACTTGACTCCCACATGAAAGCACTCGGAAAATTTGTTTTGGATAATTCAGAAATCCAAAAATATTACTTTTTAATAACTAACATTTCCATTTAACTAAGAAAATAATTATTATAATTACTACTTTTTGGAGTAAAATATACCTTGATCCCTAAAATTGTGGGAAATGTTTTATCTATAAGGAAAATATGACAGTAAATCGACCAATAATTTGGTATTTTTAGTATTTTATGCATTTGCATTTTACAAAAATTTCAAGCGTACTTTTCTATAAACAATATATGACAGTAAATTGAGCTATGATTTGGTATTTCTTCTAGTATTTTAAACATTTTGGCAACGATTACTCAACTTCAGATATGACAGTAAATCGA
The DNA here is from genome assembly GCF_025231255.1 of Drosophila biarmipes. Lineage (NCBI taxonomy): Eukaryota > Metazoa > Arthropoda > Insecta > Diptera > Drosophilidae > Drosophila > Drosophila biarmipes. The sequence continues at coordinate 16,854,239 of NC_066615.1, read as the reverse complement.
TCAATAATTTGGTATTTCTTTTAGTATTTTATGCATTTGCATTTTACAAATATTTCAAGCGTACTTTTCTATAAACAAGATATGACAGTAAATTGAGCTATGATTTGGTATTTCTTCTAGTATTTTAAACATTTTGTATTTTTTCAACGACCGCTTTTTATAAATCGGATTTTACAAATACTCCAAGTGTACTTTACCTTTAGAATACAATTATAATTTTGTGAGGGAAATAAGCCAACAAAAGCGTTCGAGATTTCGCCCGTGCTCCATCTCCATCCAATCCAATTCCTGACCCTGCCTGGGGTGTCCTTATGGTGGCCTCGGCTTACCGGCGTCAGGCGGGCGACAGGATATTATCCTTGGGCTTAAGGTGTTGCCAAAGTGTCGCTGTTTCACGCTCCACTCGCTCCCTGCGACGACCAGACAACTTTCAATTTCTAACCAAAAACGGCAGAAAAAAACCAACAAAATAATAAAATGGCAAACCGAATAATAATAATTGTTGTGCGTGTGTGTGAGTGGCATGGTAGTCGGGGCTTTGTATTATCAAATTGGTTCATGGCAATTCTTGTGCGTTGTTGTGCTGCAGTTGCAGTTGCAGTTTCAGTTGCGATTGGAGTTTAAATCGGAGACGGAGCCGCACGAGCTCGTTAGCGGAGGCTGTTGCCTCCATGGAGGCGTTGTGGGTTACCCGCGACTTGGGGACTCGGAGACTTGGCGACTTGGTTACTCGGTTACCTGGAGGCTGAAGAGTGTTAGGACACAGCTGCCGCAACCAGTTCCAGCCAGCCGCAAGCCATTCTAATGTGTCCGTGTCTGCAAAGTGAGCGTTGCCACAGTGGCCACTCGATGGGGAGCAACAGGGCGAAATTTATTTGGGAATTTGTTTTAAATGACATATTAACATACAAGGATTTAACAAAAACATAGAAAAATCCTATTGTTTGGGAATTATTTAAATTAACCTTTAAATTTTAAAAAACTTTTTTTTAAATTAATACCTTGAACAAAAATACTTTTGTGTAAAAATACTTAAACAAAATTGATAAAATACTTTTTAGAAAAATACATTTTTGAACAAATATTTTTTTGAAAATAATACTTTTTTCAATATAATACTTTTTTGAAAATAATACTTTATTGCAAAAAAAAAAACCTTTTTAGAAAAAAATACTTTTTTGAAAAAAAATACTTTTTTGAAAAAATACTTTTTTGAAAAAAAAACCTTTCTTGAAAAAGTAGTTTTGTTTTTCAAACATTTAAAACATATTTTAAATATCTTTTCATAATAAAATAAATAAAATAATACATGGTTCTTGATAATCATTCGTTACTATCGGTGCGTTAATTCTGTTTTGTACTCCTTACGTTCTTGAAAATAGTTTTTTTAATATCTTGCAACGAATCTTGACTGTGCGCAATTTATGTGGAGTGCATGCGTTGCATTGCCGCTGCTGCTATTACCGCGACTGCCCTTGGAGTCGTTTCTTGACGTGCGGCAAAAACAATTTTTTTTCTTCAAAACAAGGCACACACTTTCAGATACTTCGACACGGACACAATTAAGGTCGTTTCTGCGTGGGCGTGTGGATCCCAGCCGAGAGGAGATCGTAAATCTGCGAGGCATGCCGGCGGCGAGAACGTGTCTGGCATCCAGGATGCCACTTTCGGTCTCGTTCTGGCCAATCTTGTGCTCAGCCAGCGATCAGCGATCGCCCCTGCGTATACGTAATATTCGAGATTGGATTTCGGCTCGCGGCTGATGACTTTCACTTTTGTTTTTTTTGTTTTGTTTGCCTGCGATTTGAAATTCTTGCATAAAAAGCGAATGCAGTAATGCACTGAAGTGCTGCTGGTAATTTAGAGTTAACCAACAGATAAGGTAAAAAGTGGCCCTGAAAGTGGGTGAACCAAGCGGCCAGCTAGCCAGAGTTGATGGATAGATAAATAAATTGCCAGTGAGCGTACACAGACTTTGGTCTTAATTCAATATTTCAACAATTCACTTTGCATTCTCTCGGCCAGCCATAATCAAACGACATTTTTTTGCAAAAGCAACTACAGAACGGCAACAACACAGCAACAGCTGCTGGCCAACACCCAATATGGCTAGCACACACAGACACACAAAGGCCGATTTGATTGCATTAGAGTCGCTGCTGCAGTTGGAGGGTTGGCCGCTGGGGGAGGGGTAAAATGCAACAGAAGCAAACTAAACCAGTCTTGAAAGGTGTCTTTTATACGTACCTACATATATCTATCTATTTATCTGTATTAACCTGCGCACACAGATACGCACGCACACAGGCCATAAGTAAAGCAAAACACTTTTTGGCCAGCCGAGCAAAAGTGAAGTCGTCGTCGTCGTCGTCGTCGTCGTAGTCAACAAGTTCCAGCCAGAACTTGTTGTTGGCTATCTGTGGTTGTCTTGGGGTTCGTTTTTGTTTTTTTTTTTTTGTTTTTAGCCTTTTCTTCAGCTCGTATTGTCTCTTTTTCTGCGGTCTTACCAAAGGCACTCGAGCATGCCGCTCGCTATCGCTATCAAAAGTCAGGCGGTTGCGGCCGAAAAGGCCATAAAAGGGGGTGGTTGGCATAGGGAGTTGGCAGGCAGGTAGGTAGGGAGCCATAGAAGTTATAGAAGGAGCAGATACAATGGCAAGGCGGCGGCAGGTTGGCTCCAAACGGGCGGTTCTATCGCTCAAGATACAGTTTACAAATTGTTTTGGCATTTCATTTGCATTTATCTCGTTCTGCACGAAAACGGCTTACTACCGATTTGGTAATTAATTTTAAATGGGGGAAAAAGTAATTTAGTTTTTGAACCCTTTTATAAATGATTTACAAATAAATTGGTTAGTCATTATTTTTTGGCAACCATTTAAAACTTGTTGCTTTTTTCCCTTATATAATTGAAATTGATTGTCTATTTCTTCAGGTTATTATAGCAATTTCTCACAATTTTGCTATATGACTCCAATATCTGTAGTAAATATTTTTCCTCGATAATAAGTATAAATTGTTTTTCATATAATCTTTCTAATTAATTAATTATTTATTTCGTGATCTTATTACACTTTTAATTTATAAACATTTTTATTTACAATTGTTAATATAAAAAATTGAATTTTTATTTTAGTTTATTTCTATAAAGAGCTTTGTTTGGTTGCATCCTAACCTATTTTATTTAAACATTTTCATTGTGAATGTTAATTTCTTAAATTCATAAATCAACGACTCGTTTAAAATGTTCTACCTTTTGTGCATATTTTTTTAATTTATTTTCGGTTCTGTTTTTATTGGCGCCGTTGGTGTTCAGCGTCGCTGATTTCAGTGAATAAAATAGCAATTTGAACGTTTCTTGTTTTGCGTTGAGTTGGGTGAGTCGGTGTGTGCTTGCGAGTTCGAGAGTGTAGTAAACACATTTTGAAAATCGAAAGCAAGGTCTTTTCTGCAGACAACATAGCTGGCGTTGTTTGTGTTCTTCCAGCTGGCGTACCTTTAAGCTCGGACTTTTAGTTTAGAACGTAATTTATAAATTAATTATTGGCCGCAGTCACATGTTTGGGCCACGAATTCGAGCACCTTGCCAGCCATCTATCTAGCGTATTAACCATTTATTTTCGCTGCCGTCTTGTGGCTGTATTTTGGTTTGTTTTGTAGGGCTTTAAACTATTTTTACACGAACAAACAAAGGGCAGACAATGTGGAAATGGGAAATGCATATGTTTGAGATAGCGGAAAAGGCAAGCAAACCTTTGAGGGGTGGTTGGGGTGTTGCAGCCGCGGTACCGGTGCTTTGGCACGTGTCTGTCAAACCCTCGACGTCATCGGCAGCTAATTGCAATTAGCCAGGCCAGAAGCAGCCGCAGCAGCAGCAATTGTTTGACGTTGTCAAGAGCAGCGGAATGATAAGCCCGTAAGTCCTGCTGCCACCAGGCGTGTATTCGTTACTCCCAATAATGCAGCTTTTGCTGATATCAACAGAAGTCCACGTCCGAAAAGAGATTGTGCAGCGTTTAGCTTGCCAACAACACACAAATATTGCTATTAATGCGAATGCGTAATATTTTAGTATAAACATTTCTATATACCTCTACAAAAACCTTGTTTTTTTGTTTATATAAACGGAATTCTATATCCCAAAAGAAATTTTAATATATAATAATATTGTTATTAATTATATATTTTAATAAAAATATTTCTGAATTTTTATAAAAAAAATATTTGTTTTGTACTCCCAAAGAAAAGTTTTTTTTTATAATTTTTATTTCTGCATAATAATTCCCCAACACTTACAAAAATAATAAGTTAATTTGAAGACTCTAAAAACTACTATGCGTATGCGTAATTTTGTGCCATTCCTTAAAAAACCCCAAAATGTGTCCAATTTTTGTGAATCAAGAAACAAAAATAACTTATAAATTTTATGTATTACAGTAGCTTTTTGTTTCTAATTTTATTGTATTTTTTTTGTGCAAATTTTCCATTTGTGGCACACACTGCGTATACGTAATAATTTGGTTAAAATATTTTCCTGTTTATTTGTTTGAACAGCTTTAATACACAATGTGAAATCAATTGTGTGCGTTGTTTGCCCAGCTTATTGAAAAGTTAGATTGCTAATTGAAGTCAAACATTTTAAATTCTGGCATATTTTCATTTCACTCTTTAATCCCCGCTCAATACCTTGATTTAGCAAGTATTAATGGTTTTAAATTGCGTATAAATAAATGTGTTTGTTATACAATGCTTATGTTAATTCCGATAAAGCCACAAACTTTTACTTTTTGTAAATGTTATTTTTTACCGCACATAAATGGATTTTATGTTAATTTCGAGCCCAATTAGCATTTTTATATTTTTATTAGACTTGTTCTTCTTTTTCTCTCGACTAGTCTTCTGCCTTTAGCAGCCATTCTTTTAATCACGTTTTGCCATTTGTTGATTCCCCCAAGTTTTTGCCATCGCTCCCTCCAAATCTGCGGCCCACATGTCGTATACATGATCTGAAGTGATTGTACGAAAATAAACAAGTCATTGAAGAGCAGAACAAATACAAATCGAGAGATGCGAATAAAAATAAGTTGTTTATTTCTAAAAATACAACGAATTCGAGCCAAATAGTTGACCAAACGAAGCAAAAAGGCAATTAAATGCTCGAGTAGAGGCGCTTTTTGCAGCTCTCCCCTCGGAGCCAAGTGAAACGTTTGACGATAATTTCAAATTAAATTAATTAAATTCTTTTCGGGGCTGCCAGAAGACCGAAAAAGCTCGGACCTCTGACGTAATATTGCCGTTAGCTGCTGGCAAAGCACTCACTCAAAGCTGCTCGCCGTGTGTTCACTGTTGTCTTCAGATCGTAGTTTGCTCGCTTGCCGGTTTCGAAAAAAGGAGAAAAACAAAGCATGAGGGGGGAAAAAGCGAAATAAATAAAATAACAGCATAGCAACTAGTGTCGGCTGGGCAAAATATAATTAAACTTTCGAATGGGATCAGCCTGCAGTTTCGTTTCGTGTCGTTTCGTTTCGTTTGATTTTCACTCAATTGAGCGAGCTTTGCGCCGCGAGCTTTTCCCACTCAATTGGAATGGTGGAATGGCCGCGTAGTCAAGTTTCATGCCAACGCCAAATGCCGTTGAAATCAGTCGTTCAACGAGAGTGACCGCGTGCGAAAGCCAGCCCCAAGACAACGCACACATCCTCTATACGCAATACCAACCATACATCCAAAATACACACTTGGCCGAGAGTAGTTGGGAAAACAGCTAGGAGACAGCCGACAACCGACAGCCGACAGCCGTACCCATACCGATCCTAACGGCGGAGCCTAAGGAGAGAAACCGAATATCACAGAAGAAGCATCTAGAATATACCCCCAGCTAGTGGAAAATTCGAGGGAACTTTCTGGCAACACAGGACTGTTGCTTCCACAGAGCCACCCACCACCCCGAACCACCCACCACCCACAGCACCGAGTGGCAGAGCCAGCATATGTTCGCCTGGCTACACCCAAGCTGAACTACCTTTTGGACCATATGTTGTTAACGCTGTTTCGTGTGTGAACCAAATACCATATATATATATATATATATCTATATCTATAGCTAAACAAGAGAAATTTGCCGAGTGCGCGTGTGTCTAGTGTCTTACAAAAGAGAAAAAAAAGTGCAATTGAAAACGAAAACGAGGGGAAAAAGCCTAATTAATTGCCCACAGCCAACTCTCGCCGAACATCCAGAACCATCTGGAGTGCTGTTATATTTTCGCCCGTGCATCCTGTCGCTTGTCGCATCCAGCATTCTTATGAAACCGGAAAATCGGCATGAGTCGTACATTGCAAAGGTAAATGTCAAGACCACGCCCATTCTACTCCATTCCGCCCAACGGCCACCTACCCACCGCCCACCGCCCACCGCCCACCGCCGCCGCCCCATTCATGTTGCATGCAGCATATGGCGAAACTTAAATGCGCAAAAATCCATTCTGTATCTGTATCTCGATCGGGTCTCGTATCTGTATCGCGACAAGAGTTATTTCGCTTTATGTATCTTTAAGTGCGTTTATGGCATTCGACTCTCTCAACTGCTTATTGCCGTAGTTTGGTTTTGGCTCATTAAGTTTGAAGAATTCGCGGTGATTATCATCGTTGTTATTCTTGTATTGAATTTCATTGTATGGAACCAAGGGGCAGCAACAGATGTTTGAATAGGAATCAGAGGAGCCTCAGATGTTGATTGATCGGAATCAAAGTGAATTCGAAGTGCTAAACAATTTGGTTGCGGGCAACAATGGAATCGTGAATTGTCACATTTTGGGGACAGTTAAATAAAAAATATATATAAAAACTGTACTCCTAAAAAGGTTTTCAAAGAAGCTAAAAACAATTCTTGACATCATAAGGATAATATTCTATTCAAAACTAAGCTTATTTACGGATAAAATTAATTTTTTTTTTAAATAAAATCTCATTAGTGATTTTTAAAACCAAATACGTTTTTAGATTAAGTTTTTGACTGTTAGTATTTTTTTTTATTACTTGCAATAAGTTTGACCAAAAAATGCAGTAAACTTTAAACATAGTTTAAGCTGGCTGCTTGTAAATGTTATTCACAATGTTGGGATTGTGGTTTCACTAATTGGTAATCACTTTAAAGAATGTTAAGTTTGGTATTTGTGTTTCTGCAAATAGTTTTAGCGTACATTTTGAGATATATGTTTTAATGATACCGAAAAGATGTCAAGGTTTTCTTTTATGATCACACTAATTTTTAGAAAATGTAACCCAATTGCTTGTGAGTTTGGTTAAGAGAACTGAAATATCATTTCATCATTAGGTGGGCACATTAAAATATAATTTAGAAAACTCCTTGAACAATGAACTGCGTAGTGTTGGCATAGTAAAAACTTGGGTTTGCGTGCGACATTCAAATGAATGCAATGCATATGGGGGGCTGCCTTTGGCTTGGAATTTCAAATTGGGATCGTAATTCGGAATTGGTATTCAAATCGATTTCCAATACATAATGTCTGCACACAGGCGTGTTATACATGTAGCTAGGTAGGTGGGTATATAGGAGTAGTACCTACACCGAGGCACATATCCGGGTTCACCAGCTACGTCAGTTTCAGTTTCGGCCTTAGTTTTTCAGTGGCTGCAGTGAAACCTCACTTGGTACTTGCTGTTGGTCTTGGTCTGTTTTTCGTATTTTCTTTTGCTGGTCTGGTCTGGGCCAGCGATTCGTCTGGTCACGTGTAGAGGGTAGGCCAACAAACGCAAATTACATTTGACGTATGCGCTTTTTTTTAGCTACTACGTCCAGCAACTGAGGCAACTGAGGCAACCAGCAACCAGCAACCCTCACTAATTACATTACATTATATATAACACTTGGCGCAATGTCTTGGTCTGTTGGCAGTTTGTTCACGTTGTCTCACCTGAATTGGAATTTAAATTTTGTTCGTCTTTGTCCACATGGCTAAAGACGCATTTGATAGTAGCCCGCCCCCCTCCCTTCGAAGGAAATTATGTAAACAATGTGGAGTGGGCGGTGGCAGGCAAACATGAGATACTTTTGAATAAGAAGTTGGAGCTAGACAACTCCTGTGTTTGTTTTGTGTTTGCTCAGCTTGCGGGGTTTATTTATTGGCCTGTCTCGTGTTTATTTGACGATGGCAACGCAGTTTCCATCTAATCCCTCGCTGATGATCCGGCGCACTTGTCAATTGGAAATAATCGAACGCTTGACTTGTGCGCACATGCAAATAAGTATCTGGCACATATTTGTTTAGTTGACCACTCGGCTCGGCGTTCTTTTTATAGAATTTATACTTTTTTCTTCTCTCCAGAGGTTAATAACCTGACTTTAAATTAGCCAAGCTCTACCTGAGCTGCTGATGTATCTGTATCTCGACTTCGGTCTCCGTTACCAGGTTTGCTGGCTTCTGACCCCATTCAGCCCGCGGCCAGTCGAATCCAAATCCGAATACATAATAATACCCGCTCCAGGGCAGAGCCGTGGAGTGTGTGCTTATCTCGCAGATATTAATTACCAGGGCCAGGCCCAGAACGTGGCCTACAAGCAGAACGTAAGCTGATTATGCCGCGCTTGTCTATTTACAATCAGATCCTCGCCAGTTTAATTATGCAACTCTTGAAGAGTCTTTTCTTCGTTTTCTGCGGGGGCGTTTGATTTATCCCCAAGATACGTGATCTCTGGCCTGTTCCCGAGAGGATCTCGCTAGCCAGTTTCCCACCTGGGCAGGTGAGCCGTTGCCACAGCCTAATTGCAGTTTGCGTGGCCCGACTTCGTGACTTGTAAATAACAGAAATCATGCCGAAAACAGCAAAAAGCGTTTTGGCCTAATGATGCAGATATGTATACGAGCGAACGTGTAATAAAACTGCGTGTTGAATAATTCTTTTGATTGCCGCGAAGTGGCCCCAAGTTGCAGGGGGTGTTTGATTTATGCGACCGGGAGTAGCACTCAAGTTTCATATCTTCAATCTTGAGCAAAGTTATCGCAAACGTTATTTTATTGGACTGTAACCATAATTGGAAATTCTAAGATAAGTAATGTATCTACTTGGTAATTGTATGACAAGTGTTGTATCTTTTTATTTCTAAGCAGTATAGTATAATTAAAGAAAAACTTATTGGCTTGGTTATATTACTACTTTAAAAAGCTCTTTAAAATAGTTGAAAAAAAACTTCATAATCACAAATTCCTGGGTTGTAGACATTCTTCGGAACCTTTTGATCACTCCTAACAAATATTTGTTGATAAAGATGAAACCATGCGCATTCGCGATATGGTTGAGCAAATTTGATCTCAAATAGTTTGATCTTAACTTATTAGTTACAAAGTAAGAAAGAAAGTGGAAGGGGAAAAACAAGATGGTTTTATGTATGCCAGATACAAGATACTCTTTGAACACAATACCTATATCGTTCTGTGTAACCCAGATTTATCTATATTTTTACCGACATGCTTTCTTTTATGGCGCTCTCCTTGCTCTACATTTTGCTACAACATTTGGTAACCCATTTTCCCATGGTAAAAACAATTTGCATATCAACCCATTTTGTGGATTTTCAAGAGGAGAGGGGGCATCTGTCGGGTTTTCGTTTGCATTTGGCACAGGGGTTTAACATAATTTCCATTATGCATGAGACGTCTAATCAGAGTTGCATTGGGCAACTGCTCCACTCGAAGGGGGTAAAACACAACCCTTTTTGAAATGCAATCGAGTTTTGATAAAATGCTGTTGTGGTCTAGTTAATGTTGTTGTCTCCGCTGTAGCTGCTACTATTATTATTATTTTTGTTGTTGCTGCTGCTGCTGCTGCTATTGCTATTGATTGTCAACCTTCAGCGAGCAGCGTTGTATGCCGCACACGGCGAAGGTCGGCCACTGCGTTCGTTGTCCGTTGTTGCATTTGTTGTCGTTGTTTTTATCGTTGTCGTTGTCGACGCTGAACGGCGGCCTATCGGCATTTATTTCATGCACAAAAAACTAAAACTGAACTGAACCGATCCGATCCGAACGAGCTTTGAGCTATATGCATTTACATACGTACGCTCGGATACCAAATGCACATATGCCTATATATCTTTGACTTTGATTATATATAGATGGTCGTTCTGTCGTTCTGTCTGTCTGTGAGTGTGTGTTTCTGTGCAATTGCGAAATTTGCACCGTTCTAATTAAAAATGGATACGTTCAAGTTAAGGACAGACGCAGCTAATTGAATTAAGGCGAGAACGCTCGACTACAGATATTTATACCTATATGTGCCCACGGGCATTCCACACCTGCTCTGGGCTATTTTGGTACCCAAAAAATTATTGAACGCAAACACGGTTAAATGGTTGTAAACTATATGCAACTACGTTGCCATAGTTTCCCCATTTCAAGTCCCCGTCGCTTTGTTTGGCTCTAAACAATGGCAAACAAGGCAAGTATGAACAACTTTCAGCTGTTTAAATAGCATGTGAGAGCCCGAATTAAAATATAAGAAAAGAAATTGTGTGTAGTGTGGATACAAATATAGATATAGATCCAACTTGCCGTATGTAGAGCACAAATGCTGTCCTAGATTGGGCCAAGAATGCGACAATTTTGTTGTTTATTATTCACGTACAGTGAAGGGTCTTTAAAACTGTCTGACGTCTCTGTATTGAGATGGCATCCCTAGGCCAAGTGCTCACTTTATTGACCAAATTAATTGAACGAAATGGCGCGCCTTGGCGGAATTTTATTTGGCTTGTGGCTTCTTGTTCTTATTATTTTCTTTCTCGGTTGCCAAGCGCCGTCGAATTTCCCCTCTTTTGTGTATTTTTAAACAAGTATTATTCTATTTTCTGAAGCATTTTGGCGGTGACACGTTTATCGGTCGCATGCATAATAAATTTGCAATTTTTATTAACCTTTTCACGTATTTCTTTTGCTTGCAGGTAAGCGTCATTATCGAAACTGTCATCGTTATCGGCCGTGCCATCGCTATCGCTGTCGATATTGTTGTGTAAGTAACTCTACACCTAATGTTGTTTTCCCAAAAGGTTCACTGACCAGAGGAAGATAACGAAAAACTTTTCTGTTTGACCACACAGAAATCAAAGAAAAGCGCGTTTCCACACAAACCAAACAGAAAAGTTAAAAGATTTCACTTTCACGCTTTAAACGGCAAAACGCAACCAGTCACAGATACCTTGTGGCACTCGCAATGCCACTTGTTGCCGTTGCGTTTGTTGCAGTTGCACTTGCTGTGGCAATGGCCATTGCAATTGCACATAGAAGTTCCACCAGCCGCAAAAGTGAAGATGAAATTTCTGTTTGCTGCGGCTTTTTCGGTTGCAGTTTCATCAGAGGCACTCTGCGGCTTTCACACACAAAAAAGAGTCGGCTCCAAATGAACAAGTTGGGGTCTAGTTTGGGAGAATTTCATTACATTTCATTTTATTGCATTTGCATAAGTGGCTTTTCCCCCAAAAACCGAGTGCGGTTTCAAGAGTCTTGTTGCAAATTGTGCAGATTTTATCAGAGTGCTGTTGGCTAATTGTTGGCTCATTAAGTACTTGAATTAAAGATGCATCTATGATTTAAAATAGATTATACCGGGTTTCCGACTCTAAAAAGTATCTATATAACATGTTATCAGCAAATGAAGAGTGCCTTCCTTTTTGAAAGCAGCCGATCGCTGCAGGCATACCTCCATCTCCCTCGCACTTTCTTCAGATGAGTAACGAGGCCATTCCTTAAAATAATCATTTAATGTTTTCTTTACTGATCTTAAGTTAGTTCATTATAGTCGTGAATTCCTGAATTAAAACCAACGAGAAACTCATCTTGGCTTTGCTTTTGTTTTTCTTTTCGGTTCCCAAAAAGTGCACATTTTAAAGTTGGCCAAGAGATCTCGATCTCACAACTCACGCTGCATCTTTCGGCAGTTAGTTTCAGTTTCATTTTGAGTTTGGGTTTCGGTTTCAGGTGCAATTGCTGTTGCCTCAGCGAATGTCTCGGATTGAGCCGCGTCTCTCGGCTCTCAGGTGCTCGTTTTTATTTCTGTCGGCGGTGCTGTGTGGCACTACACATCCACGGTGCTGCTGGTGGTGGTGCTTTTGTGGTGGCGCAACGCTTTGGCATGTGCATGTTCATGTGCATGACTCGAGTGCATTGTACAACACACAGAGGCAAACACACACGAACAATTGCCACAACATTAGCAGCAACAATTTGCGGCTTGTTTGGGCTTTGGGCTGGGCTCTTTCGATTTGCTTTCGGTAGTCGCCGCTGTTTGCTAAGTGAAAAGCCTTGTTTTGTTTTCCACTCATTTTCACCGATGGCCGGGGGATTTCCTTTAGAGTTCAACAGGTCAGCTCATCGCTATTTTCCCCACCCCCTAATTTATTGCCAAGCGAATTTTGCGCTTATAAAATAAATGTCAAATTAAATTTTGTAGCGAATAATAATAAATACACAAATGTTTGAAAACTCCTTTCACTTTTTTGAAAAGTTGAAACCAATCCGTCGTTGTTGCTGCTGCCGTCGTGCAACGAAGCATTGCCTGCAGCAGCAGCAGCGGCAGCGGCAACATCGCAGAATGTTTGCCACATTGCCACAGATACTCGAGGCAAGGTGGCATTTCAGAGTTCCACTGACACAGAGACCAACTAAAGCGCAACGCAAAAACGCAACGCGAGGCGAAACGAATCAAATCGAATCGCGAATCGAGCCGAAGCACGAGTATCTACGAGATACAGATACGAAATGCAGCGTTGAACGAACTTTCAGTGGCCTGCTGCTACTAACCTTTCAGCCGCATAAAACATGCACTCGTCGACACATTCCCTGATCCGATCCAGCCGCCCCAAGACGATTCTGGCCCGGCCCGGCCAAGCGCATCAAATGTATCTCATCGCGAGAGCGGAGAACTATATGTATAATTGAAATCGGGCTTCTATTTTTATTACTATTTGATGATTTGATGATTTGACGACCGCCTGATGGCTGCGCACTCGAGTGGAGCTGAGCAAAAACCAAAGGCATCGACTCATGTCTAATAAGCAGATTACGCAGCTCGCACTTGAATGCCCACACATCGCAGCAAATCAACAGCACTCTTCAACTCAAGAATATGCCAAAAAAATGAAAATGAAAAATAAATGCCAAGATGCTTGGATAAAGTTAAGGAGATTCAGAGCATGCTTAATGACGTAATTTCGGTGGATCTATAATTGAATCTCCGTTTTTAATGGCCGCTCGCGGGTCCACTTGTTGAACCAAAAGAAGTTTTTGAGCTACTAATTTACGTCTTCAAGGTTTACTTTAAAATAAGCTTTAAAAGATTCAAGACTTTTGAATTGAAAGCTTTGCAAAAATCAAATCTCTATGTTGGAAAACTATCTTCAATACAAACCACTAAAGCTAAGGTTACTTAATTTGTAATTAAAGTTTATTCTGTATTTTTAATTTGTGCTGGGAATAGAAAACAGCTGCAAACAGCTACTAAAAAGAAACTAAATGGATTTCTTTAACCATAATATGAAAGTAAAACCTAACTAGTGTATAAATAACCTAAATATATTATACCTAATTTACTTTCTTCATTTAGGCTTAGTCTATGTACTTTCGTTTAGAGAAACCAATTGAGCTTGGGCAACAAAAGTCAAAGAGATTTAGAGCATGCTTCACTTGTGGGACGTAACTCGGTTGAATTTATAATTGAATTTACAATTTTCATTCAAATTATTTATTTTTTTATATCTTTTCCCATTGCATAACAGCCATTTCTTTAACGGTCCACTTGAAATGGCAGCCACGTAGCCGTCGAGAGTTGTTGTCACGTCGCGCAAAGAAAGTGAAATTACAAAATTTGAAAAATCGAACAGAAGCCCCAAAGTTGAGCCGCGCAAAAGGGCAGACAAATTCCAATGGCTCAGATTTTTGGGAGCAGACAGCACGAACTGAATGAAAACTTCACACTGGGTTCAATGCAACTAGATAACGGAGTGCCCTATGGATCCATAGATTTGTAAATACTTTTAGATTGCAGATTTCAATCGATTACAGCTGTAGTGCTGCGATCGTGATTTGTCATTTGTGGGGGCCATTAAAAGATTGCGCCTGCACGTGCTGGCCGCAGCCGAGGATCTCAATCACTTTGCACATCATATGGGTTGTGATTGATGTGGATGATAAGGCCCGCCATATAACCGCCGATGTGTACTATACATAAGATGTAATAAGCAATTATTTTCGGAATTTCTGTTTGTGCAAGCAATTTAATTTTTATTTCACTCGTTGCCGAGTCTTCTTCTCTCCGCCATCTCGTTTTCTTTCCATCGTACTTATTATTTGCCTGCATACTATATAAATAAAATTAAAGTAGGTATGTAAGCGTCTTTGGGTCAATAAACCCTCGTCGACTTTAGCACGCCGTTGGGGCTGTGGCTGTGGCTGTGGCTCTGGCTGGGGATGGGGATGGACACGGGGATGGGGAAAAGGTGAACACGATTATTAAATTGTTATTTAAATGAACCTAAGCTGCAGGCATGGCCCAGATCTTGAACACTTAAGGGACACTTAGCGCAGGCAACATAAATCAGATGTTGGACTCGTTTGTTTGGCCCACGAGATCAGTTAATTGCCTTGTTTTCGAGCCCAGTTAGCAGTGAATCAGCGCAGGTAAATCCCAGTTGCCTTACTCATCGGCATCCCAGCCCATCATCAGTCCCACGTTGAATGCTTTTTGATCAGTTTACCTGTGGGTCGAGCAATGCAATTTGCAATTAAACAAGCTTGCATCTTTATCGTTCCGCGCATGCCACAAAGAGTGGGAGGGGCAAGAGGGCAAAAAAGATACTTTTCATTCGTGCTAAACAACCCGGCTAATCCGCACCTGAATCTGGCACAATCGTCGACTGTAGATACAACTGTTTTTCACTCTTACCCTATTTATATATCACTCGCATGTATATATAGATACAGATTGTTTCGGTTGACATTTTTTCAGCTTACCTGGCGTGTTCTACTTAGTTGCTAGGTTTTCGCCGATTTCGTACTTATCATTTTGCCAGCGGAAATGTTTGGTCTGCGGTAGAACTTCTTTGGTGTCGCCAGCGGAAGTTAAGGTGGTTAGAAAACAAGTCAGCAAGAAAAGAGATAACATTCAGATACGAAAGGCCTTTTAGGAAAGAAGAAATACTATAGATACTTTAATTTTTGTGAGTTTCCAAGGGAAATCCCAAATCAATATACGAGTTGTTTACCCATTTAGGAGTGCCTGCAAATAGCCATCTGTGATATATGGCCTCTCAACGTTAAGGGGAGATTAATGGGTTTAGAATAAACAATGCTGCCATTTTTGTCATACCTCGGGACAAGTGCATCCCCCACAGTTATTGTTTTAATTTTCACCTGGCTGTCAGTGCTTATACGGATACATATATTAACTTGATTTGCTCGCAGCGGCAGATGCGACTCGATTCGATTCCCAGGAAGCAAGTGATAGCGGCTAAAGAACAGTTTAAGTGGCACGAAGTCATTTATCAACTTTAATTACAACCACTATGGCAACGAAATTTCAAAAGTTAAAGCGAAAGGGAGTGGAGGCAAGGGAGTAGATTGGTGGGCTTCAAGGTCTTTCGAGCGAACGCACACACCGAAAGTATCTCGGAGTTTCGTTGTAAGCGATTTTAATTGATTCCGAGTCAAATTGCCATTAACTGATAGATGGAAGGCACGTCGACAGGCAGGTAGAGAAATAAAAAGAGGAAAAACAAGCGCACACACCTTATAGGCCCCTCCAGACCCTCCGGACCCTCTGGTGCCCCTGAAACCCCAACGCTGGCCCCTGCTAAATCCGCATGCTGAAACTTCATTACTGTTCTGCCTATTTGAGCGACTGTTTGTTTGCCCGTGTATCCCATAGATACACAGATACTCATCGTCACATTGCTGTAATTATAAGTTGCATGATTCTGAAAAGTCACGCTAAAAAACAATGAGTATCCAAAACAACCACCAGTGAACAGCACTCCAGACACTACTGAGGCACATCAAAACGATATCAAAACTAGGCGAACAGCAAATCGCCATTTTCAAAGCCAATAAAGAAACAAAAACTACAATAAGAACTACGCAAAAAGCCAAGAGGACGAGCGACGAAAACAAAAACACCATTTGCAATTGAAAGTGTGTTTATCTGATGGCTTTAATCGCTTAATTAAAATCAGTTGATACGCAAAACGAAATAAACTCGCAAAGCTGCAGTAATAGTTAATTTTAAGTCCCGGCTTTGTCCAGGGATTAGAGCCAAATGTTTAAATGACAATCAGAATTAAATTGGAAACATTGAAGTTAATCAAATACTCTGGGTGAAGAAGCCAAAACAATAAACACAATGTCTAGCATAATAATTAAAATCCCACAAAACAACGACCTAAATATTTGCACCTTTTTTGCATTATTTGCAGGTAAATATTTGCCCATCTCAGGTTTTTTCATGGAGCGGTAAAGTAACAAATAATGATACATTTTATGACAGGCAAACAAGAAACGAATTTTACATAATATTTGCACAAATGCCAAATGGTAAACAGAATTTTTTGTTTGATCAGAATCATTTGGGTTGGCAAATTGAATTTGTCGGATATAGATTATATAGTAGAGCTTTCGGCCCTAATTTCCCAGCCATTAACCAACCTCAAAAAAAATGGTTAGCCCCTGGTTTTTGCAGGGCGGTAACTTTCTAATTTCAGTCCATTTTAATGATCTTCAATTAAATTGCTCTATCTAAATTTGGAGTGCAATTTACTGTCAATAATTAAGTTCTGATTAATTTATTTTTTTGTTCCTGGCATTTATTTTTATTACTTTTTTAGGCACGAGTTGCAAATGCGCCTAGTTGATTGCATAATCGAGTGGGCTTAGCTAGCGATAGGGCGAGAAGAGAAAGACCGACCAGCCCACGAATAAATTATTTTATCAAAGTGACTATTGTCTAATAAAATCAAATCAAACTCAAGCGACTCTCCCTCCCAGTTCTCTCTACTTTTGTGTCACGTTTCGACTCGGTTCCCCATTTATTTGACACAGAAAAGAAATACGGAACATTAAACCCGGCCAAAGTAGAGCCCCGCCACACAGGCAAAACCGAAAGTTAAGAAGCAGTGAAAAAAATGAAGCCGAAACCAATAAACGGTAGATAGAAAAGATACAAAGATACAAAAAAAAAAGAAAGGAAGTAAATTTAAGCGAAAAGAAATTCAATTTCCGCCCCGTCATACACGGCAAAGGGCTTATAGCACTTCCGATCAGCAGTTTGCAACTCATTTGCATGGACAAAAATAACATGAGCACTGAGTATTTTCCATTAGTTCAGTGATTAGCGGAATTTTTTATGGAAAATAAGTTGATTTTATGCTTTTAAATACCATTTAATACCATTTAAATACCATTTTTACATATCTAAAGCTCGTAGTTTCTTTAGCCTTATTTTTAAAGATTTCAATAAACAAAAATAACATGAGCACTGAGTATTTTCCATTAGTTCAGTGATTAGCGGAATTTTTTATGGAAAATAAGTTGATCTTACGCTTTTAAATACCATTTAATACCATTTAATACCATTTAAATACCATTTAAATACCATTTAAATACCATTCAAATACCATTTAAATACCATTTAATACCATTTAATACCATTTAAATACCATTTTTACAGATCTAAAGCTCGTAAAGTTTCTTTAGTCTTATTTTTAAAGATTTCAATAAATAATATATCATTCTTTTTGAAATGAGCAAGGGGCATTTACCACTTCGATGGAACTTCGACTCCAGTACTCCACAATTCTCGGGCGCTGAGTGTCGGCACTTTCATTTTCAGTCTGGCTGGCAGTATGTGAAGCTATGCCAAAAACGCAAGTGTATCTGAATCTGATTTCTGATTTCGACCGCGTGTGCCCGCAGTTGATTTTGTTGGATCGAATTGAATGCGTATTTGAAATGTCGGTCGAACCGGTTTTGGGGTCTGAGGTTTTTCGGGCATTCAGCGGGGGCACTCAGTGCGCCTGGCATAACAATTAGTGGCGACTTGCACTTTGTGTGGATCGATGGTGGGTGTGGGTGCTGTGGGTTTCGGGGGTGACAGCTAGAATTTGGCCGCCACACTTTCGTTTCGGCCTTTGGGCCAAACCAAGCCCTGTTGAATGTCGGCATGTCGGCATGGCGGAATGGCGGAATGGCGGAACTTGCGGCACGATGGTATCCAAAGCCAGAGCCAAGCGTGAGATACAGATACATTCATTCGCAATGGACACGGCTTATTGGGTCAGGGTCGCCCTGAATGAGTCTGCGTCTTGCCAAACAAGCGAGCCGTGTCGCACCAAGACATCATCGGCCGCAGATACAGATACGGATACGGTATTATGGTATAAGGTGTACGGTGTACGGTATACTAGGGGCCAGCAGCCGACAACCAACCAGCAACTAACTGGCAACAACAATAGCATTCATAATGGCAACAAGTCAGCCTGGCCCGACTGCGACCTCAGCTCTCTCAGCGGCTTATATTATATTTCTCGTGTGCTGCTGCAGTGCAAGATGGTTTCGCATCTGCAAGATACATTAACGCTTGCCTCAATGTTACCGCCGTGCTTTTTCAAGCTTCCATCACGAGCGAATAGGCATTAATCAAGCCACACATCCAAAAACAACCTTTCAAAATAACAAAAAATGCACAAAAACCAGCGAAAAAGCGTTGCAAAACGCTTCGTTCGAAATGTTGGCTAAATTATAACATTGAACCGAGCCGGCCGACAGTTATTCTACTCGGAATAACGGTAAGGCTAATGAAGCTAAATTATAATTAACTTTACGGAATATATTATGGCATTGGAATTTTTGCGCTCATCTCAGGGCAGTCGAAACAGGAATAATACATTTAATATACATTATTTGAGGTATACCTCCGATAAATACCCCACATACAGCCAGATTATTGTTGCTACTCACATCATTGGTGTTTATTTTCGGCTATCGTCGTCGTCTGGCCAATTAACATACATAATACTAATCTCCGGGGAGGCAGAAGAATGCCGCCTTATCGCTAGTGGGCTAGCTGCCCTTTTCCGCTTATCAGAAAACAGTTCTTGGTTTGTTGTTTTGTGCTGTTGCTTTTTCGGTTCTCGTTTTGTTTTACTTACTTTTGTGGCTCTGTGGCTGTATGTGATTATAAATGTATTTTAGGGGCCCTAATCATCTAATTGTTTAATAATTTGGATATAAATGTATAAAGATGATTGTGCAAATAAATTTCTGTTTGTATTCTAAAATTAATAATAATTAATAGTAAATTAAACTAGGAAATCTCAAAATGTATCTTACAGAATAATGAAAGTGAAAAATGTAATTCAAAGACATGCACCTGCTTCTTCTTCTTAATCGATTCAACAGCTGAGCGAACAACACCCGCATTTTGCAGTGCATCGAAAACTGTGGGGGGGGGGAGCGGTTTGAATGGGGAGAGACAGATAGAGAGAGCGGGAAAGAGCGAGGGGGAGAGATCGACCGACTAACCGACAGTAGTAGTTGCATATGTGCCCTTCTAAAAAGCCCCCACCCCCCACACCGAAGCGTATTAAACTCACTCAAACGGCATTCCACTCGAGAGCGCCGTGACGTCAGCTGGGAGAGAGCTTTTCGTCGCGCTCTCCCTGTAGTTTCTTGTTCGCGATTCCGATTGGAGTTATTTTTTTCAGAGCAGACCGCGACGTCAACGTCGATTCATTTGGTTTTCGAACGCGCAACCGAACGGTCGTCTGTCCCTCTGCGACGAATCAAAAGAAATTAAACAAAACCCAATGAGAGTGTGAGAGCCGAAATTAAAATTAAAAATCACATATGAAATACCAAGTGTAGAGTGTGTCGAAGCAAACGAAACAACAACAAGTGTACCTATATGTGAGTGCAATTTGCAAACAGATATTTATTTCACATTCGAACACGCGAATTAAACTGAAATCGCGGCGAACGGAAAAAAGTCGGAGTCGCTTAGTCGCGTTTAGTAGGCGCCAATTGTGGGCACCACCACCCACCAACCCCCCCGAAAAGCGCCACCCACCGCCGCCTCTGCGCCTCGAATTTTCCTTTTTCTTCGTTGGCGATGCGGCGCTAAGACAAAATCCACACGGAATCCAAATTTGTTTTAGCCTCACTTCAGACTCGGTACGTTGATACAATAGAACAGAAATTGAACTCGTGTGCGAAATAGATGCAAATATGTTTTTAATGTAGCTAACTCTTATGGGTTCGGGCTGTATATGTGTAGAAACGCGGATTTCTAACGTTTCAGCCCAAGATGCTTAGAAATTTTCAAATATATCAATGAAGTATAGTACTTTAAAACTGACTCTGGGAGACAAGTAATGTTTAAAATTAAAAACCGTCCGCTTTTTTTTTTCTCTGTTTGGGTAGGCTTTGATTTTTCGTGTTGTTTCTTTTCATTTATTTTTTTCGTTAATAGACTTTCTGCCATTGTTGGGCTATTTGCTGCTTTCCTTAGCCGCGAACATGGAGAAAGAAAGAAGGCACAAAACAACGGTTTTCACTTTTATTTGAGACCAGTCTAGGCCAGCACACACACGAGGCACTCGCGTAGAAACCATTGCACCTGTTTGCATGTCTGAGTGAGGCTGCTGCACTGCCACCGAAACACCGTTACGATAATGATAAAGCTGGAGATACAGATACACACAGTGCACTTCGAAGTTTGAGATTACTCATCGTTAATAAATCGATGCAAATTACACAGATAAATGCATTGTTAATTGTGAAATTACATTCTGATTCGTAGTGGTGTAAATCAAATCTTTATTAATAAAAGTGACCCTTGAAAGTTAAATAAAATGAAAATATTCCCAGAAAAAAATGCATTATAAAATAATTATATCCATACTTTTACAACTGCCTATATAGATTTTACAGCTTATCTAACAATCACCAACATTAGTTGTCTGTGACTCAAAAACCCGCTTTGGTCCCAAAACTATAGAAAGTAATTAACAAAATTATCAAATTTGATTTGAGTTCGCACTTTGTCTAAGCCCCCAACTAGCGTAAATGTGTTAATTTAATTCCGGATGGGCAAAACTAACATTTGCAGCGGAGTTTGAGTTCCTGGCTGCAACTCTTCAAGGGCGAATTCTTCGCAATTTCGATTGCCGTCTCATGAAAATGCAGTTTAAACAATTACAATAAATACATGACAGCCGCAACAGCGGCAATTTGTGCTTGTGCGCGACGTCAATGGCAATTAATAAATAACTAATTGTTTGGCTGGGCAAAAACAAAAAACAGAAGAAAAGGCAAACTTAACTGGAACTGAGTGAATAACAATGCCCGTGTATCTCTGGTGCATCTCCACCGCCCTCCAGCTGCCCTCCATCCGCATCTTCAAAAAGTGTGAACTCAGCCACGCGGCAGTTCTCAAGATGCAAAGATGCGAGGCGGAATCGCATCGACCCCGGGTCCATAACAAAATTTAGTTGTATTACCCAATTCACACGAGAACTGGGCAATTAATGAGCTCGTAGTCTAACAGGTTGAGATTGTGACTTTAAAAGAGTTGCCACGAATTTGGCACCCCAAAAAGGGAGATATTATAATTATTTAATACAAAAAGTGTCTGCTTCTTGAGTTTCCAAATCTCTTGTCCATTGATATTTCATTTAAATCAAAAGTATCTTAAAAAGTATCTGTAGCAGTTTCAATGGTAATATTTTCAACAAAACTTATCACATATGTTTAATTATTTTGCACTATATATATTATTTAAAAACATATTGTAATATTGGTATAGAGAGGCAAAAAACTAACCCTTCAGAAAAATATTTTTTCGTTGGAAATTCATAAATCTAAAAAGTATCTTATAAAGAATAATCTTTTAATAGCAGTTGAACAAGTATTCTGTATTTATTTTAGTATTTCACAAACCGAGGCGTCAACCACTAAGTCAAACTAAAATAATCCTTATCTATGATTTATAGAAGTGCTACCTAAAAGTTATTGCATCAGCCTAAGGCTAGATATAGCTACAAAACAGGTACTGCAAAGTTCAGTTTAAAAAGATCAGTGCCTTAAAAGTGATCGAAATCCGTGAAAACCCAAGCAAATGGGCAGAACTGCTCTCGTTTCGCCGTGTGAATGATATAATTTTGGTGGTTTAGAGAGGCCTTCGACAAGTCAGTTCGGAATGGGAATCGGAATGGCAGCCGGAATCGGGGGTAAACTAAGTTGTTTTGGACTGTGAATCTTTTGACGCAGTAACAAGAATCCATTTGAATGGTATTACGGCGACTCCTTAACTCGTTCCCATCACCCCACCTCGCTAATC
Source organism: Drosophila biarmipes (assembly GCF_025231255.1). Lineage (NCBI taxonomy): Eukaryota > Metazoa > Arthropoda > Insecta > Diptera > Drosophilidae > Drosophila > Drosophila biarmipes. The sequence goes on along the minus strand of NC_066615.1, from coordinate 16,831,847 downwards.
GGTGCTGCGTCTCCTACATTAGTATATAATATATGCTTTCTGTGGTTGCCGGCCAGTTATGCCAGAAAATTAGGTTTTTTTTTTGGTGAACGCACAAACAAAATGATAAAAAGAGAACCCCGAACTCGCACACACACTCGCAGATAAAACCTATGCCAGAGATAGAGCTAAACGATATAATAGCCATGCCATGTACAACAGTGGCACGAAACAGAAGGCGCAAGTCGGGGGAATGTGGGATAACGAGTAGGGAATATATATTGTTTTTGGGGGGAGCGAAGCACAAACGTCGCCTCGATAACAACGCGGAACTCTCGACTAGTCTAGATCCGATACGATCCGCATTCGATGCCAAAAACCCTCTGTTTGGGCGAGAACGCGAACGCGAACGCGAACACAAAAAGTTAAATAAAATCGGCAATAAATAGCACAGCATTTAATGTTCAACGCGTAGGCTGCTCGGCGCACACAGCAACAGTCGACGGGCGCGACAGTCGAATTTAGCGAATTTAAAGCAAATTAATTAATTAAAAGAAGCCCCCGGGGCGGCATTTGGCATTGGCCACATAGAATGGCAAAAATAAATAAATAAATAGCAGTGACAATATCATGACGATGAGACGGAATGAAAACAATCGCAGACAGAAGGGGAAGGTTTATCATAGAAGAGGTGTACCATTATACCTATTATAATCAAAGTCAAGGCAGTTGGAAATTCAGTTATTGTACAAAAAACCCTGCAATAAGTGGTTTATTAACATCTTGAATGTAGAAACCCCTTTTTGCCTAGCATTGCCTTGGGAATTTTCTCTCGAAACTGTGCAACCAACAACGTGGCCATCGAAATGTAATCAAACAGTTGCTTTCCAACCAGAATTCATTCGTTAGACCTCGACATATTTCCACCTCCACCCAAAATTCCTAATACAAAATTTGGTTAGAAAACGAGCCAACCCACCATACGCCACAATAACAACAAGGATGGTAGTGTAGATCAGTGGACACAACTAAGCAACAGCAGATTATACCCACAATAGCCATACATTAATCTACTTGTATCTATAGATATTGGTACTATCCTTAAGATTCCTGCTTACGAACTATACTAACTGCCCGTTTCTTTGCCTTGCAGTGCGGGACACTAGACGGTGCCGAACCGTTGTATCATCAGCAGCGCAGCAACAGAATGGACGTCTACCAGATCGACGATGGCTTCCACTCGGACGGCGGCACCGAGACACCGCCGCCGTCGCCCAGTTCCGGGTCATCGATCGCCTCGACATCGGACCACGGATCGCTGGAGAGCGTCGACACCGGCGGGACGCAGCGGCTGGCCGTGCTGTCGTTCGAGCAGGTGAGCAAGCTGCACGACGTCATGGACGAGAAGGTGGCCATCCATGGGCGCGGCAACTTTCCCACGCTGGAGGTGACGCTCAAGGATCTGGTCAATCTGGTGCGCCGGAAGCTGGAGGCCGAGGTGAACGCCGGCGGCGCCGGGGTGTTAGTTAAGGACATCCGTCTCAACGGCGGGGCAGCTAGTCATGTTTTAGCCAGCGAGGATCAGCCGTACAATGACCTGGACCTGATATTCGCCATCGAGCTGAGTTCGCCGCGCGTCTTCGATCGCGTCAAGTTGGCGGTGCTCAACACTTTGCTGGATCTGATGCCCGAGGGCGTCTGCAAGCGCCGCATCTACACGTGCTCCCTGAAGGAGGCCTATGTGGGCAAGATGGTGAAGGTGAACAACAACAATGACGGCGATCGCTGGTCGCTCATCTCGCTGGGCAACTCGCCGGGACACAAGAATGTGGAGCTGAAGTTTGTCGATTCGATGAGGCGACAGTTCGAGTTCTCGGTGGACTCGTTCCAGATTGTGCTCGACTCGCTGCTGCTCTTCTACGACTGCGCCGCGCTGCCCATCTCGGAGAACTTCTATCCGACGGTGGTCGGCGAGTCGGTCTACGGCGACTTCCAGGAGGCACTCTACCACTTGCAAAAGAAACTGATCTCAACGCGTCAGCCGGAGGAGATACGAGGCGGCGGCCTGCTCAAGTACTGCAATCTACTGGTGCGCAACTACAAGGCCGTCGACTCGCAGCTCATCAAGACCCTGGAGCGTTACATGTGCTCGCGATTCTTCATCGATTTCCCGGACATCAATACGCAGACCACCAAGCTGGAGGCCTATTTGCGTAACCATTTCTGGGGCGTCGATGAGGAACCGCTGCAGTATCAGTACCTGATGCATTTACGCGAGGTGGTCGAGATGTCGACGGTCTGTCTGATGGGCCACGAGCGGCGCCAGACGCTCCACCTTATCCAGTCGCTGGCCGCCCAGGTGCTCTTCAACAAGCAGGAGAAGCAACAGCAGGAGCAGTACCAACAGCAACAGCAGCAGCATCATCATCATCATCAGCAGCAGCAGCAGCAGCAGCAGCAGCAGCAACAGCAACACCAGCAGCATCAGCAGCAGCAACACCAGCAGCAACGTCAGCAACAGTTCCTGGACCCAGCGCAGCAGCAACAGCAGCAGCAGCAGACACAGACGCAACAGCAACAGCCGCAGCCGGCGGCCACCCTGACCCTGGTCTCGCAGGCACCGCCCACGGGCCAGGCGCAGGCAATCTATGTGCAACAGGCCGCCCCAGCCGCCGTGTGCTGCACGAGCAGCGCGGATCAGACGGCGACAGGAGCACCACAGGCCATACAGATACAGACCGGACCGCCGGGACTCATCTACGCCAACGGCGTCTACTATGCACCTGTGATCCCCAGCACCATCTGCACGTGCAACTCCACCTGGCTGAGCACGTGATTGGGGCAGCAAGAGCAGCCTCAGCAGCCTCAGCAGCAGCAGCAACAGCAACAGTTCCAACAGCAACAGCAGTGGTCGGAGTATGCATTGGGATCGACGCTCTTGGCTGAAGAAACTGAAACTGAACCACCACTAGAAACAGCACCGATAGCACCACCATCTCAACCACCACCACCACCACCACCAGCAACATCATCATCACCGTCACCAACAGCACCCGGAACTCAAGTCCAAAATCACATTAGACCCACGACCATCAGCAGCAGTAGCAGTAGCAGCAGCAGCAGCAAGAAAAAGAAGAACAAGGTCAAGACTCAGAGTAAGCAGACAGTAGCGGCAACAGAGAGCAATTGTAACGAAACAACAGCAACCATGACAAGGACAAGCAAGAAGAGCAGTAGGACCAGGCCAAGGGCAGCAGCAGAAGCAGGATCGGAAGCAGTGGCCGGCGGAATCACGGGCAGCTTGGTGCTGACACCTCAGCAGATCAACGGACTGCCCGTCTACAGCCAACTGGAGGATGGCGGCACATCGGCGGCGGGCACGTACAGCGGCCAGTTCGCCTACTTCTATCCGCACGACGGCTCGGCGCCCAGCATGTTCCTGCTGGGCGAGGACTCCTACCTCAAAGTGACCGTACAGCAGCAGCAGCAGCAGCAGCAGCAGCATATTCATCAGTTTGCCTAGGATGTGGAGGAGAAGTACCATGGGCCATGGGTCGAGATTGCTTGCCCTGTCCTTGGGCACTTCACCATTAACGTTGATTCATTCTTAATTCGGTTGGCTTCTTTCCCAATGTTAACTGTATGATCAGAGGTCTATTCACTGTGTTCCTTTTCTATATCTCCAACTCACTGTGACCGGCGACCGTGCGAAGCCTTTCCACGACACACTTGTCACACCCCACACACGCTCCTACTTTAATAATGTAACTATCCCCGAGAGTTTGAACCGCAGACTGAACTTCAGCCGCTGTTAGATGTTGAAATGAGACACCGCCACAATCACTGACCCCCTCTCTCTCTCAAAAAAAGGACGAAAACGGTTGCGAATCATCGATAATTTGGCTATATTGACCCTTTTACACACAATTTACAACATGCGCGTTGATTGTGTCTTATTCTTTGCCTACGATAGCTAAATTTTAATTTGTAAAACCCAAAAAACAAGAAAAAACAAAAAAAAAACGATTAAAAAATAATGTAAAGCCAAAATTTATTCTGTTTGCTCGGTCAAAAAACGTTTTCATCTTTTCCAAACTTCTTCAATTTTTTTTTTTAATAAACAAGCGCAAAAGCCCAAATCAGTAATGTGTTAATTTTGTATTTGCCAACCCACATGTCCACCCACATCAAGCATTGTATTTTTTAATAAACAAACAGACACACAAAACCTAAAAAAAAACAAACGTAAACCGTATGCATATGATATAGCCTGTTAATTACGGATTGACCTTTTTGTGTGCCAAGTGCAGCAGACGAAGGCGGAGTGTTGGGTTCCAGTCTAGAAATTCCAAGCAACAATCTAATTGCAGGCTGAAATGATAAATTAAAGCGATGATATGTATATATTAGTCAAATTAAACTGTGGATGAGTACGAGGATTTGGATGTGTAGAGGATAAATGTTTGTCTAGTTTATCAGAAGTTGCTCAATGAAATTCAATTCACAAAGAAAACGAAATTAAATTTACAATGTGTAGAAACAAAAAAAAAAAAAAAAACAAAATCTCTAAGCGAAAAGAACGAGAAATGTCATATTTTGTAGAACATTTTCGGTGTGTCAGGCAACAGCAACATATGTGAATGATTAGTGATTGATTGATTGATTGAATTGTTAAAACAAGCTGGGTGATAATTTATGAATGCTTAACTGATATAACTTAAAACATAAATATGCTCTAGACAACAAATATTTATAGTTCGAAGCGCAGAACATCCATCAAATGTTTGCTTTATGTGTAAGTCTCCTGTTTGCAATTGCAACGAAAACAAAAAATACAATACAAGAAGCGACTATGAAATATATACTTGTACGCAACCATAAATATATATTTAAATATCCACAAGAAACAAGAAATGAAAGACAATGGTCCACAATACAAAACGAAGCGAAGATCGATGTGTGTTGATGACGATGCATGATTAGTTTACGATGTTTCCTCTCCGTGTGCATTCTTTGATAGCCCTGAGAATTGTCTACCAATTACACTCTTTTGTATAATGTTAACCCTGAACTTGTGTTTTTGAATTTATGTATTAACTTTAGTTTAAACATTGTGACATAATGTACGATGTACGCTGTATGTATGTGTATATATCCAGATTATCTATATGCATATTCGACAAGGTCCAAAGCCAACGTATTCCAATTTGCGATCTGCAAAACATTTTACTTAGTGCAAACTTTAAAACGAGTTAACCTGATACTGAAACTGAAACCGAAACTCTAAAACTGAATCAAAATCTAAACCAAAAACGGAAAATTAACAAAAAAAAAAAGGAAAACGAAGACTATCTGTCTTCGATTTTGCCGGCTGCAATGAGAATGGTTTATTTTTTATTTGGGACCCATAGCTAATGCCTGGGCTGGGCGCATTGTGTTTTTACATAGAAAAGAATACAATACATTACAATAAAATATATGATAGATATATACACATATATATTACCTAGCTGTATGTTAGTTGGATAAGCCTGTAGAGAAGTGGACATTTTTTGAAATATCTCTAGCGTGTAATCTTAAATTTATACATCTACATATACAGATAAAGATACCAGATACAGATACCAGATATAACTGTAAATTCAAGCAAATCAATCAACAATCCATTGAGATTTGTATATAATATATATACTTAATTACGTATATCTAATTATTATACCAGCAACACTCACACCCACAAACATACACCTCACATGCATACACTACACGCAACACACACACCCACACACACACACACAACAATATATAAATATTACTTACATATTACATTATATATATAATTGATAATAATAATAATGTATCTATATACCATATACAACAATTACCATACATATTACTTCTGTGCGCTTCTTGCGATCTAAGGAATTTCAATAAAAACAAACAAAAATACCTAAAAAGTATAAAACCAGCGAAAAATACAAAAAAATATACAAAAAACAAAAATATAAATCCAAGCGAGCATTTATCACTCTCGGTTTTTGGGGGCTGGGGACATGGGGACATGGGGACAGATGGACATGGCTTCGAGTTCGAGAAGTTCGAGCTGGCAGATTCGCCATCCGTAGCCATAACCAGTTGGCCAATGGAATGGAATGGTCAGCTGGCGTTTCCTCCTTTCCAATTTTATGGCTAACATCTGCCGATTATGACCGCGTGGAGCGGCGTCGGGGTCCCCGCCGAAATGCATCTTGGGCCGGGAGTGGGACGGCACTAAGACCCCCGACTCAAGACAGCCTCAACCTCGACTTCGGTTGGAGCTGGCGCTGGCGCTGAGATACAACTTCATCTTCGTTTTCATTTGCAGCCGGTTGGCTTTCGCCTCCTCTGCTGGTTTCACTTTTTCGTACAATTTAATTCGCATGTGTTTTCGGGTAATTGTATAATTTTTTTCGCCAAATGCAGCCATCTAGCCGGGGACTACGGAGCAGCGTTCGTGTTATATGACCCGGAGCGGGTCCATGAAGTTGTTGATAAGTGGGAAATATGACAAATACACATTGGTCGCCGGTGAATGGACAGCCGTGCGGCAGCGACTTTGTAGTCGGCGTCTTGTACATTGGTGATTTATGCATTTTGATTAGCTCGTTAATGGCCCAAAGAGTTTTTCGCGTGCCGAAGAAGATACTAAGCGAGCCAAAAATAGATAACAAGTCTATGCAGATGAGCCAGCGGCTTGAGCAGCCACCTGAGCACTTGTTCGGGCCAAAACAGATGGCTAGGAAATGCCTTTTTTTGTGATTTATTAGACCTGGCTAATTAGCTTTTGCTGGCAGCCAAAAACATCTGCAGTTCTGCGGAAATACATTGCAGTCGGACTTCAGAGCTGCCTTTTAAGTTTTTGAAAATCAAGTATACGCGCCTGAAATTTTGAATAGCTTTGCGAAAGCTTGAGTTGTAGGACAGCCAGCTTTTGTCATCTGTGGGTTCTACATTTGTTTTACATACGAATTTGTATTTTACATTTTTGGTATTTAAAATGTATTATTTAATTAATTTATTTATCTTAATATAATAATAGCATTTGCCATTTTTAACTTGTGTAGGCTGCACATTAAATAATACTAATACTAATTACTCTCTTACGGCTTTTAAGAATAAGCTTTCCAGTATATCAAATAACATAGCATACACTTGGGCATTTTTAGAAGAGTTTTACTTTCAGCGAAAATGTATCTTTTTTAAAGTTTATTTATAAAATGCTAAGGGAAGCCAGAAAAATATTTGGGATTACGATTTTCTATGATATCTTATCTTATGTTAACCTATCTTAAGTCCTAAACTTTTGCTACATATTTTATAAAAATATTCCATGAAAAAGTAGTGCATTTTTCCCACCTCGACTTAGCCACACTGCTCGGATGTGGCCAAAAGTTTAAAGCTGGGCCGAAAGCTCTCGCCAACTTCAGTGTCGAACGCGTATTGCAGACGAGCGGTGGCCGAGAAGAAGAAGTGATTTGAGCCGAGATACTGAGCTTGCAACACACCAAAAACACACACACACGGACGCGGCTCACACGCACACACTCGCGGCGGAGTTGAAATCGAACGCGGAGAACACTGAGCGAAACGGGCGATAGAAGTGACACGAGCTGCTACCTGGAGTTGGAGTTTGATTCATTGATCGACGAAGCGAGTGCGTAAAGCTTGTAAACTTTGGATTGCAAATATACACACACGCACACAGGCGCAGCCAGGCAAACACACACCCACCCACCCACACACACGCACAGAGAGTTACCTGAATAACCGCCGCGCCTACCACCGTCGACCAACTACCGCGTTTTCCTTTATCTCACTCCCACCGCCCCCTGCGCCAACCGCCCACCGCCCGCTAACGGTGTACGGAGTATCTGTGTGCGTACGCAGTATCTGTGAGTGTTTGCCCACGCTCGCGTCTGTGTGCGTATCTGTGTTGTCTTTTGGTGTTTTCATTTCGAAAAAGTTGTGTGTGCATTTTTGAAAAAAAGAAAGAAATATATAGAAGAGAAAAGAGGAAAGAGCAGGCAAAACAAGGTCTCGATTATACAACAACCAGTATTTTGATTTTATATGTGGCCAGCAAAAAGCGTTCTTTTATTGCGGATGGGGTGAATATAAACACAAATACACAAGCAATTACGAGAGACACGCGCACACACTCACAAAATAAAAGAAAATAAAATAAAAAGAAAAGTGGAATAACCTTCAAGAGCCGAGCTTGTGCAACTTCCACTTCTCAGCTTGGGTAGAAGGACGGCCATCCCACTAATTATTTATGATTTCAGTTTGATAGCGCGTTTCCTCGCTTCGTAAAGTTCATTCAGTGACAGGTTTATCCACTGACAACATTTACCCCGAGCCACCCTACCGAACGCCCCCATTTTCCCAGCACATTTTCCAACCGTTTCTCCAGAGCCTGGAACGTGCTGCAACATCGGCTGCGAATGCATTAGAAATTTATGCGGAAATACATAAATAAACGAGTGGCGAAGCATTTGATTGAGCTTGGGAGACCAAAAAAGAAAAACTGGCTTTCACCCCCGAGTTCCTTGAATTTCAGTGCCCTGAATACCAAATATGACTGCAGTTTTCCCCCCATTTTGCTTAGAGTGACGAGTTTCCCGCCCGTCATCCGTGAGCTGCAAGGTTCAAGGGATCCCTAAGGGGCCAGCGGTTAATTGCCAGAACAATGTCTAGCTCAGCTCAGTTATTAAGCGATATTAAAATTGCCAGGGCAATCACAATGGGCCATATAATCGCCTCGTAGTTCGGCCCAAATCCCACCAGCCAGGGAAAGCCCTTGAAGTTGGTCTTTAAGTTTCGAATAGGCGGTTAAATATTTACTACAGGAATCCCATAAATTAACCTAACAATCTTATGCTTTAGGGGCCCTAAAACTCCCTCAATGCTTAGATTATTTTATTTATTCGTGGGCGGAGAGAAATTACACCTTCTCATTTGAGTTGAAAATATTCTTAAAAGTAGAACGACAATCTTTGAGTTAAAAATGTTCTTACTTTAATTGAATCAAGTTAAATTACATTGTTGATCTTAACAACTATACTATAAGTCCAGCCAATAATGCTTTTCTCTTCTCCCCAATTCGTTCTAATATTGAGAACCTAGTTTCAAGAACAAATGTTCTTAATTCAAGAACAACTATTCCTATTTATTTTAAAATTCTGCATAAAATTCAGCCAAGATCATGATAATAATTATACCTTTCTCAGACCTTAGTTTCTTATATAAGTTAACCCACCCATAATATACAATTTACTTACATTTATATATCTTTTGAACCACTGTGCCGACCCCTTCCGTCACCCACTGACAATTATTAATAAGCGTTTTAGCATTTGCCGCCACACAATATGTGCGCACACATAAACATACACTTGTTTGTGGAATTTCCCTAATAGAAATGTAATTTCCCCCAAACCAGTTGGCATAATATCGGAGTTATTGTTCGGGGCAGTTGGCCAGCTTATTGGGGTCACCGAAGTTGGCCAGGCACGACAGCAGAACAGCTGAATGGCAGCCATTGTCAGAGTATTTGACCACCCATTTAATGCTCCAGCAAACGCCATTATATAAATGCATTCGCTTAGGGGTTCAAAGGAGTACATCCAGCTGACTATTGCAGATTATAATTAGTGTTTCGGGGTGGGGGGCTTTGCGACAATTCGACACAATTTAGTGGGAGATAATGCCCGGAAAATTGCTGCAATTTTCTGTTAACAATGGGCTGCGGGAAATTAATCTTGCTGACGTCAGGGGCGAAAACCAAGCCGTGAATCGGCTTCGAATTTTGAATCGGGCGGGCTAATAGCCAATGATTCGAACCTTATATACGGCGACAGCCTTCGAGGCTAGGCCTCGCCTATGACGCATCCGTAGTAAAATAAATATAAATATAAATAGTAAATATTTGGACGAAGCTGACTTGAAGATACACAAATCGCGGACCGCTTCCCGACTGGCACAAAATTTCTCCTCTGTTTTGGGGGATTTTTCGACTTGTTTTTCTCGGGGCCAGGGATCAGGGAAGGCAAAGGACAATGCCAACAACCTCATATACACTGTGCAGCTCATACAGCGAAGCCCACACGGCGTACACTTAATGCATGGACTGCTCGGTGCTTCGAATTCGGTTTCGCTCCGTGCCAAGCGCAGGCCAGTTGGTAATGTAATGTAATGCCAATGCTACCACTTCCAATGCTACTGGAGAGCGCCTGTAGTTTTACATGCCCCACGACGCCAACAAAAGCCAAGTATTTTTTTGTATTCTTACACGAGTGTATATATCTTTTTGGAACCTGCAGAGGCCTTGGCATATGGGCGACAATTTCGCATTTATTATGCAACAGTTTGGCGGATTGAGCGTGTAGCGTAAACAAATTTCTGGCCCAAATGAGAAAAGGTTGGTGGGGGGGGTAAAGAGTGGCGTCGAGAGCCCAAGAAACCCCAAATGTGATATAAGCGAATAAAAGATACTCTAAGAAAATCGAACTCAAACTTTCATTTTCCATTTCAGCTTAGATATATTCAAGTAGGTGCTTTTTAAATGTACTTTTATTCTTGTTTTGGTTTTAAGAACACTCTTTTACCATAGTAGAAACCTTGTCCAAATGAGGAAAAACATTATCTTTAAATACCCTTATCTAATCCAATATCACAGCATGTAATAGCCAATCAATAATGTCGCATGTGGGCCCATATCCAGTTTGCTATTGCATCTGTCTAGCACTGTCAACGATAATTTGTTTTACTACTCTACGTACATTTTCTGCAGTTTTTCCAACGAATTATAGCCCCGTAACCTTCACAGATTTTCGTATCATTGAACCAATATACGGTTGACCCTTGCCCCTGCCGTATTTACATTTAAGTCGTTTGCCTCCTGCAACTTTTCACAATTTCCCCGCTTTTCCCAGGTGGGGTGCAGGTGGAAATCATGTCATGCAGCACAGTTGAAATAATGTAATTGACTCGGGCACGCCAACTGGCAAGACAAATCAAGGCGAGGCGAAGGAAAAGCTGGCAATCAATGTGCGCCCATTGGACTTCAGCCAGTGGGCGGTGGGTGGTGTAGGTGGTGTTGTTGTTCCCACAGTGATTGCTCAGGCTGAATGCAATCCGAGGAATAACTGCAAAGCCAGTTATCGGCCAGAACCCAGCCTGCCACTTGACTGCCACACTTGCAACCACATGCTGCAGCTTAAAGCGAATCTCTTGGCAGCAGACAGGAAAAATACTTCAAGCGTTAGGCAGTTGGGGAAGCAAGTGGTTCTATTTGAGGGGCAAGTAAAAGTAGGTCTACCTCCCCGAAGAAAACATGAGTACCTATCATATTAGTCAGGCTAACTTTTGAAAGCCAACCAAGTCTAATGCAGCAAGTCAACTATGAGCTTAAAAAAATGTTTTTAACTTTAAGGAAATTGTTTCAAACCTTGGAAAGTTTTTGAAATTTTCAGAACATTTAATAATTTTTTTGAAGGAATTTAAAACAATTAAAAACATTATAACATTAATATATCTATATCTGTTTTCGTAAGCCCATTATTATATTTTTTTTCTTATCATCTAAATATTTTTTAATCCTATTCTAGTATAAACACTCTGATAATATCCAAAAACTTACCTAAATTAAATATTATATCACTACTAATTAGTAAAATTAATTCATAGGCAAAACACGTTATATTTTTATAATCCTCTGGTTCAAATCTTATTCCTATATGAAAATATATGTATTATAATATAATTCTTAAGAATTATTTGGAGTATGACAGTTAAAGTAAAAATAATTTTTAGCTCACATTCCAAAAATTATTACTACAGTGCACTGCAGTTTAAATATTTATATAGGGATTATTTCCGGGAAAATAAAAATATCCAGTTGATTAACAATGTTAGACCCATTTTTTGTGACTGTATGTCAACGACAGTAGCACTTTGTTTATTTGCTCTGTGGATAAACCAGACGGGAAGTGGGTGGTGGCTGGGCGGTGGAGCAAATCAAAAGGCCAACTTAGTCGCGACGTCATTTGCGATTCAGTTAGCCACTATACCTCACAGCGGAGCCAACAGAAACAACCATAGGCAAACAAGCTGTAAGATATTTGTCAATTTGATTGCTGGCTAAACCAGTCGAGCTTGAATACAGGGTGTGCACTAAGCACCGGGTGGAAAAAGGAAAGATGCCTCAAGTAAGAGCCACGATCAACAAACGATCACGTAAGGCTCTCCCCCTTGGATCTTATAGAGCCCATTAAGAACATTTGAATGTGTGGCTAATTGCTATTTTCTGGCTGATCCGGCAATTGAAATGACGCCATAGGGGCTCCATATACGGAATACCTCGAATGGAACTCATTAGCACACTGGGGGCTACAGAGTTATCTCTTCTTTCGTTTACAACTCTCTTATCTGGTCGTGTGGGCTCAAGATGCCAATTAAGATTGGCCAAATCTTTATGAAGAACAAGATTAAAGTAGCAAAAAGAGGTCTGTATTTAAATGGGTATACATTAACTTTTTTCAGAAAAAAAAATATATTTTTTGGAAATATCATGCTAAAAACAACAGCTGCAAAGTAAATAAATTAGCTTTTTCCATGGAATAGCGACCTGAATTTATAATTTGTTTACTTAAACTACAAAGTGTGCTGTTTTTTGTTGTTTCAAGAAAATGTTATAATTCATATTTGTTAGAAATGGCCTGTTATGGGGCATACAAAACGCCATAAATACCTATTATTTAAAAAAATATACTACTAGTATACGCGTATTTATAATTTCTTAACTTATTGCTTCCGAACTTAAGGTTATTTGTTTACAAAACTTATTTTCCGTCCCATTTCACCTTCATCTAAGGAGAACCCTTTGTCTTAGTTTTTTTGTGGTATATTGCTAAACTAAAAAACCATCTGTTAAAAGTTGATATTTACTTAAATATTTGATACCTATTATTTTAAGTAGAAATATTCTAAAATATCAAAATGTTTTATTTGTCTTTGTGGACCTTCGAAATGGCATTCTGCCCTTCATTCAAGGCAGATAACATACACTGCCTTCAAGACCAAGCTGTTTGCTCAAGTGCTGGAGCGCGGATAGTGTGTCTGTGGAAAGTTTTGCATTGTGTGATAGCCTCACCACCCCCACCCACTCGACCCACATCCAAGACAAAAGCCGTGATCTGTGCGGCACTATAGCACACCTATATATAGCCGCTCGATTCCCAAAGAGCCAATTTGGGTCAGAGCAGCCGCCTTTCCGTTTTGAGTTTGGCTCTGTTCACCTGGAAGGGAAAGAGGCGGAAAGGTGAGAAAAAGGGCAAAGGGCAAGGGGCGGTGGCGAGGGCGAGGGCGATGGGTCCAACTGGTGGGCGTGGGAACCGCCCCCGGAGCGTTTGATATGGCAATTAAGAGCGCAGCTGCAGTTTGCACTTGCCAGCGTTTTTAGTTGCTGTTGTTTTCACCTTTCACTCGGCTCGTGACGCACATCCAGCAGGCGTGGATTCCAGGCGGAGGTGTGGCTGCGGGGATGCACTGCAGCAGCCCTTACCTCACGACACTATAGCCAGAGATGTGAAACACCTACCTGAAATGCACTATCGCAAAATGTGCCTCAAAAACCGCTGAAGGTTGGATAAAAATATCACCAAGATGCCAGTCACGTTGCCTGACTTTCCCATTAATGGATTAAATTGTATTCTTCATATATGCATTATCTCCTTTTCCCACTAGATATCTAACGGATCATATTTAATGGCTTATTCCCACTAGCAATCTATAGAATATTACCAGATAATAGTAGAATATTGCATTGTGCTCCAACAAACTGGAAACCTTTCTAACAAATTGGCCTTTCAACAAAGTAATTTATACATTGTACTTAAAAATGTTGCGATATTTAAGTATGGAGTTAGCGAATATTGTATCGCTCGTATTTTACCACCTCAGGGTAAATAATGTATTGGATCTCTGGCATCACTGCAGTCCTATCTGACGCTCATTCCCTCGTAAGAATACGTTTCCGCCCTTCCCTTCCACTTTTTGTGTTTACCCGCGAATTAAGATCTTCCGTCTACGTGATGACAACTAACGATGACAATTGGAATGTAAATATTTATAGATTTCATTCCTTGCCTTTGCATTTAGAACGCACTGGATGGTTTTTTGGAGAATGCGAGGTGTCGCTGGCCTACACTGATAAAAAGTAATTGATAAGATATAATACAAATTTTATTCTGCATTTATTATGTTTAAAATTGACATTCTTCTTATTACTAACAAAAATTTTAGTCGCCTTTTCTTAATTTCTCAGTATGATCGAGAAAAATCAAAAACTACATTTTTCACTTTCACTCTAACATTCTTTAATGGCAAAAACGAGAGATGTAAATTTACCCCTGGGTATCGAGTTGTCCCTGGTTTTTTTTTGTGCTTAGTAGTGATTCATCCGCGGAGTTCTGAACACCCGCAGATAACTTTATGAACACCATACCCACGCACACGAGATTGTGCGGGCTGGAACTGGCTAAAGCCGGACAAAGAGTTGATTGTAAACAAATTTGCCCACCGAAGTGGGAGCGTCGCAGAACAGGTTATGTTTTTGGGGATAACTAAATTTAGCCAGTTACCTAAGGAGATTGACTGTCGAATCGAGTGATGTGCATGGATCTTGCCTAATTTTGTACTTTATTTTGCTTCCACAGAGCGATGCGTCTCGACACGAACTCAAATGTGGACTTCAAAGCATTCGAATCCAGCTCTAACCCATCGGTAAGTGACCTAGAGAAGACTCGTTGAGAAGTGTTGCTCATTAGTGCCCATTTCATAGCTCATCAAATTGGATAATCTGGCCACCTGGGGTGGCTCACAGAAAACAGACACACGACTGCCGATCACGGACTACTCCAACCTGGGGGGACCCCGGCACAACCGCAGCCCGTTCCCCCTGTCCAAAGATGTCAACAATCGCTTTGTAATATGGTAAGATCCGAGGGATAGCCATCTTTAATTGAAAACAAAACGATGGGATTCCATTTTATAGTATAATGAGTCATATGTACTACGTGAATTTGATTTAATATGGGTAAATGTAGAACAATTTATGTTCCAAAGCTTAAACGATATTTATCAGATTTTTGTGGGTAAGAGTCGTTAAATCTTGAAATGAAAAACTTAATTAAAACTTTAGTACCAGTTAGTAAAAAATGAAACTGTAAAGAAAGAATTGGACATTTTTTAAATATAGTTTTTTATATAATGCTATCCCATTTATTAACAATATATTTTTGTAAATTTCTTCTAAATACGCATGTTTAATCATTTTTTTTTGGTTATGTTTTAGGGATGGTGATATGACCACACTGGATGTGGACGCCATCACAAACACCAGCGATGAGACTCTGACTGAAAGCAATAGCATATCGGAGCGCATCTTCGCCGTGGCTGGCAACCAGCTGCGAGAGGAGCTTAGCACTACTGTTAAGGGTTAGTCTTTGGCTAAATATCTTTCTCTATAACCCATCAAATAACTTATAATTACTCTGATACAGAATGCCGCACTGGGGATGTGCGCATCACGCGTGGATACAATCTGCCCGCCAAGTATGTGCTCCATACGGTGGCACCTGCCTACAGGGAAAAGTTCAAGACGGCCGCCGAGAACACGCTGCACTGCTGTTACAGGTGAGTTTCATCAAAACATTTAAAAACATTTTTAAAATACAGGAAGTGATTCATGGTAATGTCTAACAGCTGTTCTTGAAATGTTTTTTTTTTAACCCGCTGACTATAAAGACAGTACCAAGTTGATTCAACGTTTATACACATACGTGCTTTATCTATTTTTTTTTTGTATTTTTATTATAAGTGACTCGATTGCAGTTTAAAGTCAAAACAAATATTTTCTTCACCAAGAACAAAAACACTCTATCAAAATTGTACAAATCCAAGAAGTACTTTAATCGCATTTCATAAAGTTATAATTAATGTAAATGCGATCTTCTGAAAAATATGCATAAAAATAATTTAGAATAGTTTGTTATTATTTAATTTAAATTTTAAATAGAATTAAATCCCCCATCCCTTTACAGAAATGTCCTGTGCAAGGCGAAGGAACTGAACCTGCACACCATCGCCCTGTGCAACATCAGTGCCCACCAGAAGAGCTTTCCAGCGGACGTAGCAGCCCACATTGCCCTGCGTTAGTTCTCCAAAAACACCTTCATGGCCCATATGTACATCAAACTGATCATAACTATCTCATGAACAGGCACGATCCGTCGCTATCTGGACAAGTGCACCCTGCAGGTTGTGATACTGTGCGTGGGCAGCAGCGAGCGCGGCACCTACGAGGTGCTGGCCCCACTGTACTTCCCGCGGGACCAGCTGGAGGAGCGCAGTGCCCTGTGGCAGCTGCCCAAGGACATTGGCGGGGAGTTCGGCGAGCCACAACATCCGGATCCCGACCGCCAGATACGCATTATCCGCAATCCCCAGCACAGTGTCCACATGCGTCATCGACTGGGTGAGTGAGCAGGCCGAAAATATGATCCTAACGAACTTGATAACGTGAAATCGGACTTGATAACGTAGTCATTTTCCAACTAAAGAATATTCATATTTTGGGTATAATAAAATATGCATATGCAAAATATGAGCAAAGAGAAGAGCACAAAGTTCGCACAACTTTAAAAAAAGTTAGATCTTTAATCTATACCTCCAAGATAATATTATTTTTTGATCCTAAGAACTTGATAACGTAAAATCAGGAAAGATATTGCTTTTATATATAAAAAGCTATAGTAATTTTGTAATATAAAAAGTTTTTAGTGACGCAAAAATTGATTAATAGAAAGATTTTACCTTATAATAAATTAAAATTTAGATCTTTAATCTCTGTATACCTCCTATATGCTATTATTTTTTGTTGTCTGTGCACATTTCCGATTGCTATATGGCGATTCTGGCTTTCGTCACGGTTCTTCCTCCCCCTCTGGCAGCTTATCAATCGGCTGTCGATGATAAGAACGCCTATCATGGCAATGATTCTATTTGAAGTGTATACAATGCCTTTGTCGCCCTGTCGATAAGATAGTGGCAACAGCAAGAAACAAGTGAATACGTACGAAACAGCAGTGGAATATATGCGACATTCGCTGGTTTGCTATGTTGACTGGCTGTACGACTTCTATGGCTTCAGTTACGCTGCAAAGTCGGTCGAGTGCGGGTCACTTGGCAGTAGTTGCATACGATTGGTCAGAAGAAAGCCGCCAGTTTTCGGTTATTTGAGCCATTTTCGGTACTTAAGCAGTCCAATAACTTAATCTAACGAATTTATAAGTGTTTCAAATGTGAGTTATGTAAAAACTTACTTAAAATATGTGTCACAAATCGATTTAAAAGTGGAAAAAAAACACATAATTGGCATTGAAGACTTTACTCCCTCGATGTCGCAGTTAGTTGCCAGTGACAGAAGGTTGAGTGCTACGAAATCGTATCTGAATCCGTTGCATACTTTCAGGACACAATTGTAGATACAATTTTGTAGATAACCAAGTAGAAGCTCATACCTGCAAGGGGAACTACACAAGGCGCCTTGATTCAAAATAATTAGTATTAATTTTAAACTTGAGAAGGGAAAGAAAGTTACAATCAATGTGAAAAAAATTAAGGGAGAAATAGTGGAAAATGGACGATTAGTACCGATTATTAACAAAAAAACAGAGATGCCAACCAAAGGAACTACTTCATCCTTTTTGGATATCATCCTTTTTTTTTTTAACTAGTGTTCTCAATAAAACTAATAATGATAAAATTCAAAATAATATAATCTTTTTCTAATAAATATTACAAAACAAAAAGAGGTTTCTAACAAAAAAGTAGTGTAGATATAAAAATCGTTGGAGTTTTCTCAATAATTATTTAAAAAATTGTAGACTGAAATATTTTTGACAATTTTTCCTTTTTTATTGATATATTTTGGATATTTAAAACATTAAGCTTTAAACTATTATAAAATACTAGTTTTAGTTTTTAGGAAGAGCAATAGTAAACTTTTCTACTTACTTTGTATCCCTTGTCCAGCACACTCAAAACTATGATAAGTTAATCCGATCCCTACACACAAAGGTCTTAAGTTACATCTTGAAGCGAAAGCTGAAAACATTTCGCATTCGTATTACGTTAGTTACGCCATCAACAAAGCTATGTAGTTAATTTACCTCTGAAGAGCTTATCGCGCGGAGTGCCACTCAAGTGTTGGGCCTGGCCAGGTTCCATTTCGGGCCTAAATCATGTCACCGCAGTCCAGCTATCAGCCTTATCAGCTATCTCCCGAGAGCGATGCCAAGCGCGAGCTCGTGGAGATTGAGGGCGGAGGGATGGGCGCTTTGGGGGCAGTATCCAGTTTTTGCTCAACGCTCGTGCGTTTATCCGCTCGCCTTGCCGCCTCACTTGCCAAGAGCTGGCGTTCAGTTCAACTCACATTCCGCAGCGCTGAAGTTCGGACGAGATTACACAAAGTGTTACCTCTGCGCCGATAATCGAATCGAAAGCCAGCGCAGAATGATAAACAACTCGTTCGAGTTCTCGTGTAAAGGCCATAACACCCAACGCCCCAAAAAACAGAGATCATTATCAAAATGTTTATACCACTTACAAACCAAATTGCGGATAATCATAATTCCCTAAATAACCAATAACACATTAAAACTTTCTCGTTGATTTCAAGTTATTATAAGAAATATATATAATCAAACATAGTTTATAGATATCTTTATCCTATATTAACTAACCAAGCCACCTTATTTCTCCCTCAGCCGACGACGACTCAGACGTTAGTCCACACGACATGGAGGGCAATAGCTCGGATCTCGAGTGCGGAGCTCGGGATATGAACGGTCTCAGCCTGAACTCGTACAGCAGCGGCTTGCAGGCTCAGCTTCAGGTGAGTTGCCTTTCGTATCTTATTGGAAATGTATCTGTATCTGATCTCTCGAACAGCTCGATTTGGACCGGCAGCACCTGCTCAGCGATCGCCCGCGCACTGGAGTCTACGAGAACGTCATATCCGAGGGCGTCGAGGGGATTGAGCACCAGGAAAGGTATGTTAAGAAATCAAATAAATAGCTTAGAGTGAATTTAGAGTTGCCTTTTGATCAGAAAATAAGTAAATAAAAAAATAAATCTATATTGTTGTATAATTTAAAAACATCTTAAGAAATCCAAACAGTTTAGCGCAGCGAAGTAACAAATTATTTATTTAACAATCTCACTTTTATAACTATTAAGTCAGCAAATATTTAGGTATTGTAGCCTGACATTTATGGTCTTTAAATATTAACATCGAAAATTCTGGCAAGAGATATCCAATTAGCATATTATCGAAAAAGTAAACCCGCCCTTAGGTAAATACTACTAAGAGGAGCAAACGCCCAGACTCGTTTATTGAGTGATTCATACTATATTGATTTAACAAACTTTGGGAAATTTACAGCAAACAAAAAAGTACAGAAATAAGTAAACTATCTGTTGGTCCCCAGATAACCCAATAGCCTGGCTCATCTACCAGAACGTTACTATTGAGCTATCACATTTATAAGGAAATCGATATTGTCTAGCTCGGAGACTGGAATCTCTTGTTAGTCTAACTAGTTCGGCCCATAGATCCTAACAATGCATCATTTGCCTTTCTTGAGCATGGCAACATTTGCAGCTAATAAGGCTGGAAGACACGCAGCACTACTTGGCCCACAGAGAGCCCCCCTCCTCCGCCCGTAAACACCTCGTAAGCGAGCCTTTCCTTTCAACCTGCGTTTTTATTACAAGAGCATGCCGGAAATATCTTAACCGTCTGGCAAATGCCTTTCCTCAGTCACTCGCTCTATGTAAATTCCGCCGCTTGACGAAATTTTAGAGACCCCTGGCACGCAATCGGGCGGCTCAGGCCCGGGCCCAAATTGAATTGAAGCGGTGTAAAGTGGAGTGAAGTGCTGGGAAAGTGCCCGCCCATCGTCCTGCACAATGCTAATTGGGCCGGCCTTTTCCTTGTGACGCCATCTGTGACGTAGGCATGTGAAGCACTGTGGCGTCATAGTTTGCGTGGAGTCTTCAAAACCCCTGAAAAAATATTTATAGCTATCAGGTCGCTTTGGGGGCAGGTCTAAAAAAAGAGCTCATTACTTTTAGTGGTCAGCAGGGGGCTGACCGTAGGGGTGACATTTTATATTTAAACTAACTTTCAATTTATTTCCAAGCCTAATGCTTATCTAATTAAAACAATATTTATTTTGTTATGTTACGTGTGGAAATAATCTTAGGAGTAAATACTTATGAATATTTACAAATGCGAAGCAAAGATATTGTTTGTGACATTCTAAGGAATAGATAATTTCAGCTACAAAAAATTAAATGTATCTTATTTTTTAAATTTTTTCTTAACAACCACCTGCCTAAACGTTTTACATCAAAGTAAAAGCCCAAATGATGTCTTATAAATATTTAAAATGTCATTACGATGGTTTCGCGCCTTGCAATGCACGTTTACCCTTAATATTGCCAGTTCCGCTAATTAAAATGATTAAGATGACATCTCGGATTGGAGGGGGAATGTGGATCCGCTCGTAACCGGATCGGCCGGTGGCAATATACATATATAATCAGAATATCGAACCGTTGCAGTTCATTGAATGAAACCGCACAAATGCCTCGCACACATTTTGTAGACATTAAATGCAACATCTCGCAGGCAACTTAATTATTCAACCGATATCTGGGTGTCGGGGGAGGTGGATCCACTGGATCCAATGGGGTGGTGACAACTGGGCGCCGCTTCCTGGACCAGTTTTTTGCTGTCGCGGTTTTTTGTGTGCGTACGGGGGGAATGTACCCCACTGTGAAGCCTCTTCTTCATCTGCGCATTCAATTAATTACAGTCTGAGGTCATCCTGGCACATGCAGAAAACAAGGTCAATATTTGGCTTTAAACTTTTTTTTAAAAAAGTGGGACATATTTGAATAAATCAAATAGATTTTTAGATAATATAAGTGTATTCTTGTTTTAAGATTTCTCATAGAAAGTCAACTTTTAAAATCACAAACAGAATATATCTACCAAACGTTCTCTTCTTAATAATTATTTATCATTTAAATGATTTAAGGTAATATAATAAATTTAATTTTTCAAAATATAATTTTTATTTATTTCTACCTTGATTTGTTTTTTTAATCAATAATATTTTATATTAGTTTAGTCATAAGCTCTATAAACATTTTCCACTGTGCACTTGTACAGTAATACCCCAACATCTGTGAGTCAACAGTAATGTTGTTTATGCTTACCGTATGGTTTTAGCATTCCACTTTGATGGAAATGTTGCACATTGCACGCATACGTACTTCGACTTTTCCCCATAAATGTACACTCAACAATGGGTGCGGGTGGTGGGTGGTGAACCCAAAATAGCATTCGTGAGTTCGATTTTTGCGCATTTAGCTGCCAACTGACAACGCAAACATTTGAACTGATTTCATTTTTCGGACAGTTTTGTTTTAGCCCCACTGACATTAGTGCAAATAAAGCCGCTAGCATGGTGTCCTTGGGTTGTTGTTTTTGTGGTACTAGCTGCCTTTGGCACTAACTGTTCCCGCTCCCAATCTTGGCATTGGTGTTGTAACTGACTGCCATTGAAGAGGCGAAAGGGCGCACGCTCCGAAAGAGAGAGAGCGTTCCCACTCTCCACCGAGTACAAATGTCGTACACTTAGAAAAAAATTGTATTACATATTTTTTTCCCCCGTTTTTGTTTGTAGTTGATGATGCAATTTTCTCTGCTACCTTCGCAGTCCTACTTTTCTTAAAAATTACTCATACGCCTCGTACGCTAGTTCGATATTCTTCCAAAAAATCATATAATCATATCAAACAATATTTATATTTATCTAGCAAATGTTTACAAGTGTTTTCAAAAAATCTACGCCACCTGGCTTAAAATAAACTTTACAGCAATGCCAACAGTACGTATGAGTAATAAACATTAAAGACAGTGGTCAGACCCTAAGTCATGTTTTTAATAAAAAACATATTTTTATGTGTATAAATTCGCTTTTTGTTCAGAATAAAAAGTTAACCTCCCTAATAATTTTTGAACCTATGGATTTCTACAATATATAAAAGGTCGAACAACTCTTATGTAATCAAGTTTACACAATTTGTTTTTTAAGTAAGTGTAAGAATGTTATCAGGTCCAAAACCATAGTGCGATCTCCACATGAGATAAATATTTCTCTCCGTGCAGCATCTTCGCGTGGGAGAGAGCCTGAGCGTAAGCTTTCTTTTGCGGCGACGTCGCCGCAACGCCACTCTCTCCCTATCGCTCTCTCCTCCTCTCTGCTTCGCGGTTGCTGGGGGCGGCGAAAAAGATTCAAGAGCAGCCCCACTCGCCGTCAACGCGCTCATTCGAAAAGCTCCGCTCGCGGCGAACAGACGTGCACCGAGAGTACATACACCCCGTGACGGACGCGAATTCTATATAAATCGGTGATAAATCCATAAAATCGCATTCGACCGAAAAGTTGAAAGTATAAGGGGAAAACTATTTTCGCATTTCCACAAGCGGCTTCCGTACAACGCAAAAGTCTGGCCACCGAGCTGCCCGCACACACACGTATTATTTAACCGAAAACAGAGGAGAAGAAACACCCCGAGCCTATTTATAAGTATTTAGCGAAAGGAAAAACAAACCATCTTGCGTCAATTGAATACGAAATCGAGTCGAAAACAGCGGCGAGGCAATCCAATCGTACAGTTACGATTGTTAAAAACAATAAAGCCCAAATTTGACTTAAAATCGATAAACCGTAATTGTGCGCGCGAGAGGCGAAGGCGAGCTCAAGGGGAAGAGAAGGTAGTGCCACCCACAAACAGAACCAGAAACCAGTAACAACTACCATACAACTGCTATAACCCCCTCCCAGACCGAGTGTAAACTATGACAATGCTGGAGGGAATGACGTCCATCGACTTGGGCTCCAGTCCCATGCAAGAAACCACGGGCGACATGAACGACGTGCTGCCCGATGAGCTCATGGAGACGCCGGAGGAAAGGTAAGGACCCGGAGGTCGGTAGGGGGTAGGGGGTGCGGTATTGAAGTGTGTCAGTCACGGAGTCGGACAGCCCATCACGGCCGCTCCGCCGACTGCTCCTCCTCCTCGCAGCGAACAATTGGTCCTCGAGAAGGGGTTCGTGACGTCAGCTGTGGGCGGGGGCACATGCAACCCAACTATTCCAACTCCATCCGATAACTGTCAGTTGGATACAACGTATACGAAGGGGGAAACGGAAATGAAAAGAAGTCCTTCAGGACCTTTTGTTATAAGTTGGAATATAGTAATAGTAATTCATTTCATTCGGGATACTTTCTACACTAACATTAACTGGTGAAATTATAATATTTGATATATGATATATTGAGTATTTTAATTTCACAAGTAAGTTTGGAAATTTGTATACTAAATATTATTAATTCCAACAAGATTAATTTTCCCAAGTTGATGAGAAACTGTTTTTGATATATGCAAAAACAGTCGAACTAATAAAAAATAAAGTTTGACTTATGATCCATACTATCTATGTATATCCCATAAAACTAGTTATACTTTTTAGGAAGTTCGAGCTAGGGAAGTAAAACTTAAGTTATAAATAGCTAGGACCATTATCTGCATCCCAAAATACTTCGAAATATGGTACATACTATAACAATAATATAAAGCAATGTAAAATAACTCTATAAATAGGTCTCTATAGGAAACTTTGAGTTGGGAGACTAAAACTTTAGTTATTAGTAGTAAAGATAATAAGATATTTTTTATTTTATTTCTAACATACATTTCAATTTTTGGTATATTAGTGCTATATTTGACTAGAAACTAAAATATTGTATTGTTATTGTTAAGGGGAGAACTAAAAAGGTCTAGGAAACCCAATTAACTCAGTTTAGGTCCACCAACATTTTACTCTCTGAGGCTTGCATTATTCTCCCTCCAATTCCTATTTTTGGATTGTGCATCCTTCGGCCTGCCTTGCAGTTCGCCCCTGACTTATTATTGAACTAACCGGAGCAACCTTCACCCGCTCACCCACTGCAAGTGAACCCAAGCCCAAATAGTGGGCCTCGTGGCCTTGTTTTTCCGTACGTGCCAGTGAACAATAACATGCAATGTGTGTGTTTGGTGCCAGGAAATGTGATCTAATAGTGATGTTATTACTTCTCCGCGCCGCTGACTTGTTAAAGTGTGAGATTTATTCTGCGGATTAGCACTGCGCCTTAGTATTCACTGTATATTTCGCACGATAATCACCTTCTGGGGCCACCACCCACAAAATCCACCTGCATCCGCATCCGCAGCTGTATCTGTATCTGTATCTTTAGCTGGGCAAACACCGATTCCGAGATTGCGATTGAGATTGAGTTGGCCAAGACTGCGTCACAATGCGTCACATTTGGGCACTATCTGTGCCTTTATCTGGATATCACGCTGCAGTGGCAAAAGGCTTATCGGTTGCTGCTACCGGAGTTTACTGCGGCACGAGGAGCAGAACAAAACAAAGTATCGCAGCAGATCCCGTCACAAATCACTTCCCAAATCACTCTGCTTAATCACAGTCTTAAGTCACCTGAAATTGAGTCATATTAGTCCGCATTTAGCGGAGACTGAGGTGTTCAATTAGCCAGCTCGAAAGTTTGTATTTCGGCGTGTGGCATGGAAAGCTGTTAATCACTTTAACACAACTTTTTTAGAGGCTTTGTATATGTAGATCCATCGATTCTCTATGAGATTTTCAAAGTGACTCACAGGCAATGTGCGCACTTGTTCACTAGCCAATTAAATGCAGATTTCCCCATTTAATTGGGTTAGCCATTCCCATTCCCAGTCTAATTTTGTACTTTTATCTGGCAAATATTTGCTCGAATTTAGCACACTGGGGAAATAAAAGCAAGGCGGCTAAAACATGCGCTTAGCACGCCTTTCAAATTTACAATTCGCCAGGCGGATAATCATGATGTTGGGTTTTTTATTTTTGTTTTTTGCGAAATGAATTCCAAGCAGTCGGCCAAGGCGACTTTACAGCAGCTTCTGGTCGTGACAGTGGGGCAGAGAGACGGCTGTCACTATATGCTTATATGGCCTGGAACTGCGTGACGCCACATAATAATCGATCGAACCTCCCCCTTATTACCCCTCCCTAAAGCAATCCAATCAAAGGGGGCTCCACATAATCGCCGCGTCAATAGTTATATGCGTAGTACTTGAAAAGTCAGAGGCCGCAGAGTAAACAAAATGAAAGGAATCTGAAATGGAACAGGCCATGCGTGCTAGCCGTTCTTGTGTACTCGGAAAAGATATAATTCTGGGAAAATCAAGGCAACGCAAATATGTACTTACTGCGCTTTTAGATAAATTAAATAGATTACCTGCAGTTGCAAAGTCTTCTGGGTGAAGTAAATAAATAATTTATAAGTAGTGAAAGGTGTACAGCTTTATTACCACAATAATTTCTAATAAATATTTACTCAACAATACTAAAACAGAATTTATAAAAGTCCTTAAAAACGGAGAGCTTACACCATTTCTATATAATTTGGTAGATGGTCTTCGATTTTGTATGTAAATTGATATAATGTTTTATATAAATACTTTTTTGATTTTTGCAACAATACTAAAATACTATTACTACTATTATATTTAAAATATTGCAGTGTAATCTTTAGGAATATATTATAAATTTCTATGAACATCTAAAAATACTATCATACTTTTACTACTATTATATGTACATTATTGCAGTACATTTTCAAGGATATTTTATAACTTTCTTGTTAGTTTTTGATAACTTGACTAACCCCCGACTTTTCTATCTTCCAGATACGAACGCCTTTTGCGTCGCGCTCAGGTCGAGGACTTGACGGAGGTCTCGGGCATCGGTTGTCTCTACCAGAGCGGCGTGGACCGCCTGGGGCGGCCTGTGATTGTGTTCTGCGGCAAGTGGTTCCCCGCCCAGAACATCGACCTTGAGAAGGTAGTACTCGAAAGCGATCCCTTGTATCAAAAGACACCAATTTCCCTCTGCTCCTCAGGCCTTGCTATATCTTATTAAGCTACTGGATCCCATCGTTAAAGGAGACTATGTCATCTCGTACTTCCACACGCTGACATCCACCAACAACTATCCCTCGCTGCACTGGCTGCGTGAGGTCTACAGTGTGTTGCCTTACAAGTGAGTGCCCCATTACTAGACCTTAAAGAAAATACAATTTACTAAAAGTTAATGTAATATCTTATAGATACAAGAAGAACCTGAAGGCCTTCTACATAGTGCACCCCACTTTCTGGACTAAGATGATGACCTGGTGGTTCACCACGTTCATGGCGCCAGCCATCAAGGCCAAGGTGCATTCGCTGCCGGGTGTGGAGCACCTGTACTCGGCCATCACCAAGGATCAGCTGGAAATTCCCGCCTACATCACCGAGTACGACATGGCGGTAAGACTAAAAGCCCCATGATATAATTATAATATTTAATATCATATAATATTAATCTATTTACAGACCAATGGCCTGCATTACTTCAATCCTGTGCCGACTGCATCGTAGATGGCGGCCATCGTTGCTGTCTAGGACAGCGGGCGGCCAGCATAGCATATACATACTTATATATAGATACACACATACACACACACACACAATTGTGAAGTTTTTATAGATTTTATAGAACGTATTTTGTTTTCTTGATAAGTAATATTTGTTTACTTGCGCAAACCTTTCGATGTTGTCGTTTGTCGATGGACTTGCCGCAAGTTTTGTTGAACATTGTGTAGCATACTTTTATGGGAGTGGCCGAGTCGCCCGATCCCTCGAAACCAATTAGCTAAAACATAAATCGGCAGCCCCAAAACCAAAAGCAGAGAATTGTGTAAAATATTCTTATGAAGTGCATGGAAATTAGTTAATTAGTTGGCATCGGCAGAACAAAACCTTGTTAATTCGCTATAAATAGAAGTTGAACTATTGGTAGGAGGTGGGTAGGGTGGTTGGAGACTCGTCAACGAGTTAGGAAACCAATAGAAACCAAAAGAAACACGTTAGCAATGCTGAACAAAATGAAATTTGATTAGAGAACCTGCATAAACGGATATACAAGATTATTCTAAATATGAAATTGATAAACTGTACTTGATTACGGAGGGGATAAAGTATATAGAAATGAATAAGTATACATATTGTTAGTTATCTTTGCAATTACAAATTGTATTATTAATGTATTAATACTAGAGCTAAAGCGTATGCAGTTTGAACCCCCGATATATACACACCCACATACATACGTACTATAATTCAATTGTATTTATACATAACTATATATACTACAAATATACACAACTAATAAATTAAAACCGAAACAGAACACGGAGGAGATGTCGAATCGTAGCAGAGCATATGAGGCGGCGAAGAGCCTGCAGAGAAACCTTTTGTAGATACTTACTAGAGCTCACCGTAAGGCCCTCCCAGCAATCGAAACACCAATAAAGAACCTAACGAACCCAAAATGAATGTTAAATGTTCAACTTTGATATGAGATATGTTTAGGCGCAGGAGATTTGCAACTCGAGACACGTCCCCTTTATCTTCCATGCACCGTTTGCGCTCAAAAAATGAAAAATTAACGAACAAAAACCCAGAATCAAAGCCAATAGCACGTCACTGCTATGCGTATATATTTGTAATTGTGAGAGATATATAGGTATTGTAATTAGTCGAATCAATTATGGCACTCGCTGGCAGTAATCAGAACTCAGAGCCACCACACGCAAGCCACTGCGCACCACCAGTTGAAGAGCCAAAAGACAGCCACAGCCAACACCAGCAGTTGAACTAGCAACTACGCAATTACCAGCAAAGTAAAATGCACTCAGGGATTGATTTAAAGCAAAAACCAAAACCAAAAAAACCAAAAAACCCAAAACAAGTCGAAAATGCCTGAAACCAAGACCTAAAAACCAAAAGATATTTAGATAAACGACAAATGCGCTTTCCTCGAACCACAATCGGCAGCCTGGCTAGTACCTAAAATGATAAATCAAGTAGAGTTATAGCGAAAAACACCAAAGTGAGATAGTTTTTGGACATGTTCTTATAAGTAGGCAGTTCATCCGACAACTATGCCAATTACATATTTTGTATTGCCTCAGCAGCAACATTTGGGACAACTAATCAGAGTGCTATGGGGTAGCTAACTTTCCACCTCTAACAATAATCAGAGTCACGGCAATTACTCAAACTAGTCCGCTCGACAGTTATGCTTGTATGAGAACCACCTTACTGGAGTACAACCTTGGGGATATGTGGTGTACCCATCCTATGGCTTACTCAACTGTTATTGAAAATCGATTAAAAGTAATATTACCAAACAGAATCCCAAATCGAGAATCCACGTTATGCCAAGTGTTCCTTTCTAACAAAAAAGTATATATTTAGACGAATACTTTTCGTAATATTTGAATATTTGTAGGTAAATCTTAAAGCCAACTACAAGTAACTAGTAATCTCATTGAATCTTAATATTTCCCCGAATTTTCCCTTCTAATATTGCTATTGCTTTAGCGTTAAAAATTCAAACAAAAACCAAACAAAAAACTGAATGAAAAGCTAATAAAAATTGAAATTGAAAACGGATTTGTTGCTAAATTTAATAAAAAATGTACCTTTGAAGGGAATTGTGCTATCGATTCTTTTCTAGCGTAGAGCAAATTCCTTATAGTTGGTAAACCCGAGACGATATGGCACAAAATGCGAAATTAAGTTAAGTTTTTCCAAAAATTCGAGAATCCAGCTCCTTGTTCTTTTTGTATATATAAGTACATACAAGGTAACAAATTTAATTGGTAATTAATAAAAGAGAAAAACAAAACCAACGCTTTCTTTAAAAATAATCTTCTGTTGCGTTTTAAAAAGATTCCTAAATTCTAAAGAAAATCACAAATAGTTGGGATATTAATATGAGTTACTGGATGACCAGCTTGCTTTGTTGGCAGTCCGAAATGTATTCCTCTTTGTACTGCTCGAACATCTTCTCCAGAGCCTCTATCACCTGGGCATGGATCTTGTCCACATAGTCGGCATCGGGACTATCGCTTCTTATCACATCGATGGGGGAACCAACTGTAATAATAAGGGTGTTAGTGGGGCAAGAGTTAAACGAGGTCTACAAAAGTATCTCGGACTCACCAACTTGTACAATACGTCGGCGATGGGGCAGTATGCCATAGTTGTAGTTGAAGATACCTCGACCCTTGGGCAGAAGCGGCGAAATGCCTGTGAACTTCTTGACCACATTTTGGAAGCGACGCAGAGCGGAATCCGGCGGATTGGCCACCTGATCGAATATGTCCACCTCGCCAAAGGACAGCGAGGGCACAATTGAGGATCTATAATCAGGATAAGATTATAATTTAAGATGCTCTTTAGTTGAATTCCAAACTCACCCCGTTCGAATGGCCATTTTGACAAAGCCCTTCCTGTTCCTCAGGGTCAAAATATACTTTCCAGGATGCGTTTCCATGGCCTCCTGGGCTCCACCCACCAGCACGGCCACCGCATTCGACGTAAAACCATCTCGATTGTCCTTGTGCTTGGGATCATTCGATTTGCTCAGTAAGTAGGCCAAGGACTCCTTGGAAACCGACACCATGCCCCACCATCTTAGTATATCTCGTAAGAAAGGGGTCCTGAAATGGTGATCCAGGGTGGCGATCTTGGGTCGCACTTGGGGAAAGAGCTCCAGCCACTTTTCAATGTCCAAGCTCATGTTAATACAAGTTCCAGTTCTTGAGGAGTAATAATGATATAATAACTTATAAGCTTAGGATCTGTAAACCTGTCTTACCCAAGTATGCCGTGGGGAAAACTAGCCACTATATAATTTTTGTTTGCCGGCAGCTCAGCTGTTTTCACCAGCTCAACGGGAAAATAGTCTCGGTATCTCCTGATACTGCGATAAAACAGCCAGCTAATGGAACTTTAAAGTTTTATTATCTCTGCTATCGGTGGCCTAGTCTAGTTACTTACCCATTACCTTCCACAACTGCGCAGTTTTTTTTGTAATCCACGTAAATTTTCACAAAATATAATAAGAGTAGAGTGCGTATAATTAGACCACCGTAATACTATAAAATGAGAAAAAGAATATGATTTTTCATTTTAATCACAATAAAAATAGTTTATTTAAATGGGTTCCTCAAAATGACTTTGTTTTTATTTACTGGAAATTATTATGATATATTCGGAATTCTTATCACAGAAAATCAGCAAGCTTTTTGAAAGGAATTTTTCTATTTCGTTTACTTAAAGTTTTATCGCAATCTGTACTCTGTTGTTATTCATAAAAAATATAAATTGCTCACGCATCACAAAAAAGTTCACAATTTAATTTTATAGCACTTTTTTTGAATTATGATATCACTCTTTGAAATAACTGATCTGGGCTTTTAATTTATTTAATGATATCCATATATTTTTTTAAGAATTACCAGGAGGATAGCCACTGCGAGGCAGGAAGTTATGGGCAGCGTGAAGAAGGTATAGGTGAAGAATGCGGTGGCCAGGGTCTGGAGACGCCGCTCCAGCGGCACTCGCAGAGGAACCCACTCGATTTTCATATTGAAATCAACCGATCTCCGGCAAAAGAAGCAACTATTCCGACGGGTCTCCAGCGACTGAGCGATCGCGGAGCAGCGACAAGCAATTTCCAGGGTGTAACAGCTGTACTTGTACTTATCAACGGCACGACCCGCCTCTTCGGGGCGATCCCCAAGAGTCTCTAACAGTTCGAGAACCCCACTCGAGTGATAAGTCATTGATAAATGCCTAAGCCCAGACACTTGATGCATATTACATACTAAGCAAGGAGTAAGATTACGTCAGAGTGTGCAGATGCTCTGGGAATTAAACCATTCTCTACAGATTTATAGGCTCAAATTAAAATCAAATGAGTCTGATAAGGCAGAAGTTAATAGTTATATGGAGTGGCTGTAAATTTTGATTACGATCTTTAATCGGCGAACTCTGAATCATATCTTGGTCGCTGGTAGTATTCCCATGTTTACGGGGTATGCCGGCCACAGGCATTATAATCGCGAGTCAGTCTTGACCTTTACTCGTAGAACTTTATGTTTATGACACACGTTTTGGGCGGCGCTTCGCAACAGTCAAAACACTCATTTTCCGGTGCGTATACCCCAATACTGAGTTCTTCGATAAGGGGTCTGGTTTGATTTTGTCGCATTTTTTGCCAGAGATCTGTGTCGCCCTTATCAGTCTATATGCTCATTCACACAACTGCTTCTTTACTTTGAAATGGAAATAATGTAGTAATTATTATCAGCACGCACTTTTCGTTTCTTGGCTGCTTGTCGAATCCCAGAAAAGCATGCAGATCCGACCGTCCAGCACGTGAAGTTCGTTGTTTCACATTATCATAAAAAATAATTGAATTGGAATATAATAACAGTGGTAAATATTATTTATAAAATATAATTTTAAAAAACGATTTTATTTTACACTGCCTTTTTTATAACAAAACTGCGCTTGGTATCATAAAATCAAACTGTAACATTTGTAATACTGTTACCCTCTAATCTCTGGTAAAAAAAACTATTAAACACTTTTTAACTACTGTACAACCAGTTTGGCACTCGTGGGGTTCTGTAGATATTTCCCTTTGTGCTGCTCAAATAATTTCTCCAGGGCCTCAATGACCTGCCCATGAACTTTGTCCACATACTCCGAGTCGGGTTTATCACTCTTCACAACATCAATGGGGGAACCAACTGGGAAATGCAAATATAATTCGTTTTTAATAGATTCCATAAGGACAGTTTCCTACTATTACTTACCAACTTGGACAATGCGTCGTCGAAAAGGCAGGGGCCCAAAGGTGTAGTTAAAGAAACCTCGACCCACTGGGATCAGCGGAGAAACGCCGGTAAGTTTCTTAACCACGTTCTGAATCCGACGCAGGAGGGAGTCTGGAGGATTGGCCACCTGATCGAAGATGTCCACCTCGCCGAAGGAAAACGAGGGCACAATCGAGGAACTGGAACCAGTTATAAATAAATATATTTGTTATACTTTCTCTTGCCTTCACTCACCCCGTTCGAATGGCCATTTTGACGAAACCCTTGCGGTTCTTCAGGGTCAAAATGTACTGACCGGGATGCGAGTCCATGGCCTCCTGGGCACCACCCACCAGTATGGCCACCGCATTCGCGGTAAATCCATCCCGATTATCCTTGTGCTTGGGATCATTTGACTTGCTGAGCATGCGGATTAGGGCCTCCTTGGATACGGACACCAGGCCCCAGCAACGGATGACCTCGCGCATGAAGGGAACATGGAAGTGCTGATCCAGAGTGCCCACTTTGGGCCGCACTTGGGGGAACAACTCCAGCCACTTGGAGATTTCCACACCCATGTTAATACCAACGCCCGTTCTACAAGCCAAATCAGTGCCTATTTATATTTAAACGATTAGATTGGCTATCTGTCAGTGTGCTCACCCCAAGATTCCATGTGGAAAGCTGGCCAAGATGTAGTTCTTATTGGCCGGCAGCTCGGCGGTTTTCACCAGTTCCACGGGAAAGTAATCGCGATAGCGCCGATGTATGGGATTAGTGCGGGTTATCAACCATCTAATGCAGGTGGTATATCATTTTCAAGGAACTTTTTACTTGATTTCACCGACACTCACCCATTGCCATCCACCACAGATTGGGTTTGCTTGTGGTGCACGTACACGTAAACCAAGTAAATCAGCATTAGGCTGCGCAGAAAGAGGCCTCCATAGATCTATTAGCAAATGATAATATTAAACAATTCCATATTTGTTTTAGAGATTAGTTTTCCTACCAGTGAGCCAGCTACTAAAAGAAACGAAACAGATAGCAGTATCACCAGCATCGAGGTGAAGAACGCCGTGACCAGTATCTGCAGTCGACGCTCCAGAGGAACTCTGAGGGGTGCCCATTCGATTTTCATGTTTGCTTCGATCCAATATTGTCCAATAACTCAGCCAGCTGCTCTTTCGGCGGCTCTCCCACGACTGAGTGATATGAAAAACCAGCAACGGTCAATTTGCCCCGCATTAGACTTCTATTATAACTTATCCTTATCGCAGGGCACCCGCATTACCGGCTAATCATAAACCCACTAAACAGTAGTTCTTGGTTTGGGGCCAATGGGAATTCGAGATAGGAGTGATGAAGGTGATAAAGGCTGGCTTACAATCGACGTCTGGGTACAAAGGTGTGCGGCGATTCCTAAGTTATAACCCACTTTTGAGTTAACGAGGAGTATGATTCAATTAACACTGTATGCTCTGGGTCGTATTTCATCTGACTAACTAAAAGTGTAGTCGGGTGATAAGAAAATATAGGTATTTCCATACCAGAATCAACTAGAGATGATTATCGCCCCAAGTATTTTACTAGACTGAAACAGTAGGTATGATGCAATGATTGCCTGCACTGGACATGCATTCTGAAAAAATCTACAAAGTCCAAACTCTGTTAAACAGGTTTTAAGGTGGTATAAACACTAAAATTTGATTGTGAAAAAAATATTTTTACTTTTTGTCAGTCACATATATTACTCCAATACCAATAAAATAATAATTTAAAATTTAACAGTCAATAAGTATGGATCGTTGATCAACACTGAAGTATCTTATCGATACGTAGCCTGTGTGGAGCTTTTAATAGCTGCGAGGCGATATTACCTTGTTTAAAAATATGATCACTACCCACAGTTAACAATTAGCAGAATTAAAATAACCTCCTTAAATGAGTACATTGTTTTGTATTATATGCTTATAAAGCACTACGTTGATCACATTTTTTAGGTAACAAATTTTTTGACTAATGAATAACCAGCTTGCTCTGCTTGGCGTTTGGTATGTAAAGATCCTTGTACCGGGCGAACATCTTCTCCAGGTCCTCGATGACCTGCTTATGTATCGTATCCACATAGGCCGCGTCCGGCTCATCGCTCTTAACCACATCGATGGGGGCACCAACTGAGATGATTTTAAAATTAAATGGGTTAAAAGAAAATAAGGAATACTACCATGACATTGAGACCTACCAACTTGAACAATGCGGCGGCGGTTGGGCAGAATGCCGAAAGTGTAGTTGAAGATGCCGCGACCCACTGGAATCAGCGGGGAGATCCCCGTAATCCTCTTCACAAAATCTTGGAAGCGGCGAACTTTGGAGTTCGGTGGATTGGCCAACTGATCAATGATGTCCACCTCGCCAAAGGAGAACGTGGGTACAATCGAGGCCCTTGAATAATGATGGGAAACTGTTAAAAACGCCTTTGAAAAAGGTTTCCAGAGCTTGACTCACCCCGTTCGAATGGCCATTTTGACGAAACCCTTGCGGTTCTTCAGGGTCAGGATGTATTTACCGGGATGCGAGTCCAGTGCCTCCTGGGCACCACCCACCAGAATGGCCACCGCATTGGAGGTGAACCCATCTCGGTTGTCCTTGTGCTCGGGATCGTTCGACTTGGACAGCAAGTAGACCAAAGCATCCTTGGAAACAGAGACCAGGCCCCAGGATCTCAAGAGGCCACGCACGATGGGCGTCAGGAAGTTCTGGTCCAAGGTGGCCACCTTGGGCCGCACCTGCGGGAACAGTTCCAGCCACTTGGAGATGTCTAGACCCATGTTGATGGAAATGCCGGTCCTATCGGGGATTTCAGTGTTTACTTAAGCATGAGCAGGTATACAAATGTTTCGTCACTTAGGCAATCATTGATAAGATTGGCTATCAGTCAACGAGCTGAAACTTACGCGAGAACTCCGTGGGGAAAGCTGGCCAAAATGTAGTTCTTATTCGGGGGTAGGTCCGCGGTTTTGATAAGCTGGACGGGAAAGTAGTCCCGGTAGTGCCGAAACAGCCAGTTGTTGCGGTTGATTTTCCATCTGAAAGAGATTATTTTTAAGCCAATAAAAATGGTTTTTATGGGCATGTTTTTGAGCCTACCCATTGCCATCCATTATAGAGTGCGTTCTCCTGTGATTCGCATAGACGTAGACCAAGTAGATGACCATCAAGCTGCGCCACACCAGACCCCCATAGATCTACAAGAGATTGCTTAGATTATGGATTAACTATTAACCTACATTACTAACCAACAAAGCAGCCACCAGGACATAGGATCCAAGGGATAGTACCATGAAGGAGAGGATGAAGAAGGCCATGGCAAACGTCTGGCGACGTCGCTCCAGGGGAACTTCGAGGGGAGCCCACTCGATTTTCATGTTTTCCACTCTCTAAAAACCGAACTATCAAGTACCGACTCTTGGCACGGTTCTCCAGCGACTGAAGAATGTCTAGTGTTTAGTAACCGACTCTTATCCTTATCAGTGTCCGCCGATGGCGCGAGTTGGCGGCTATCGGTAAGAGTTGTTAAAAAATACCATCGATTTAATAGCTATTTGCTTGGGGTGCTTAAAAATACGAACAATCAAGATAATGTCCTTTATATAGACGTCTAGCTGCCATTGCGATTATAACAGCCGGCTTTTTACCACGCCAACAATTTTGATCACTTTTATTTATTACAGATTGTAGAAGTTAATTACAACTGGTTTGACAATTAAAATCGCGTTTAAAGATTATTAAAAGTAGAACAACACTTGATATGAGATAGCCTTCTCATTTTATGGAGGTCTTTGGAGAGATAAACTTTAATTAAGAAAACTATATAGAAACTAATTTATTTTTAAACACCTTCTATAGATGAATTTATACCTATAGGATTGGAATAGGCACTTTAATTTCATTTCTTCCCCAGAATATAGCAACTATATTGATCTCTAAAAAAGCCTCCCATAGCGTGTATTATTTTTGAGTTCGAGGGATCGCCCTGTAAATATTTACACACTTCATGGATTGTTATCGCATTTTAAGAGCAGAACCGACGACGCGAGCGTGCAGTACTTAACTAAACAAACGACTGGTCATGCAAAAGTCAGAGAGCACTGCCCGAGATTCCCAAATGAGTATTACGAGTTCTCGCATCCGATGCAACGATTGAGTCACCGACGTAATTGCGGGTTCTATACGGTATAAACCGAGGCAAAAGCAGCTGAGGTCATGTGCATTTGCAAGTCTTTATGGAGGAATACCTGTTTTTTGGCCTGCTATAGATATAACCTAATTAAAATGGAATCAAGGAAAGCTGCTTTATGTAAAACCTACAATGTAGCCATATAGGCAAAGCTCTTTTAAGTTTAAATTCAAAAACTGGCGCCCAATTGGTGTTTAAACATTAATCAACACTTTACGCTTGTTATCGGTTTGCTGCATTGAATGCAGTTTGGGCGCAAAGCATATCAAAAATTAAAAAACAAAACTACAAACCTATAATCTTTTTTACCAATAAATCATATTAAAAATACTTTAAATATTCTTTGTTTTTTTAGATTACCCATACAATTCGCCTAGGGCAATGGCTAGAAGTTTCCCAATCTTCGTTGGCGCTACGATGACGAAGTACCCGTTCGGTTTTTGCATTTCAAATGACCCCTGGTCCAATCCCCGATACTATCCAGCACATTGCATTGAAGAAGTGAAAATCAAATCAAAACAAAATAGCGCCAATATATTCAGCGATTCCACCGTTCTTTATCATTCCCTTTTCGTAGCTTTCCTCTGTCACATTTTCGGGCTTCAGTTGGGCGAGATAATCCATGAGCAGTGGTTCGGTTTGATCTCCAAAGTGGGATCTTAAAACAAATATATCCAATTCATATATATACAAATATAAAAGTGTAATAAAAGTGTAAATGCGAGATCTAAGTGCATGGTAAAAGTGCATTAAACCCAAAACAAACGTTTTCCATTTCAATACGCACACAGTGCAAAAGCTGAAGAAGTTGATTTGGAAGCGAAACAAAGAAAAATGCTGATTTTCTACACGAAATTCGCGTTTTTCTTTTGGTTTTTTGTCGGAAGCAATCAAGGTGAAATTCTGATAATGGATCAGATCTCCTACGACGAACTGCTGCTCACGGTGACCGCGTGCACCCAGAACTGCCTGGAAAAGGGCAAGATGGTATGATATATAACCCCCTTCCCTGGGTTCAGCTTACGTAGTCCACCTTTTACTGACAGGACTTTCAAGGCTGCTACAACGACTGCCGGGCCAATGAAACTGCTCCCATAACCCTTCGCAAAGTGCAGGACAACTATCTGCTGAATATGCTGTGCCGCACGGAGTCGGAGCTTGTGTTCCACATAGACTGGGTGCAGCACAGAGGGGGAAACGAGTCGGCTCCCAATGCCACTTACATAATCCGGGTGGATGCTGTGATAGAGGACATTCCGCAGACCAGACTTTACCTGGTAAGTAATCAGTATTAATATTATTATTTCCACTTTTTACCCTTCCCTTACTTTCAGTCGGATGAAAACTTCCTGATCCTGCCTGGCTTGGAGTCCAACTGCAGCCACAATGTCACCGCGCTGGCGGTGCACGGGGATGGCAGCTACTCGCTGATAGCCAAGGACCAGACCTTCACCACCCTCATCCGGGGCTACCAGCCCAGCAAAATGGCACCCGTGAAGCTGATGCGATTCCTCCCCCAACCGGGTGAGCCGTATCGCGTTGCAGCCGAGATCGAGTGGGAGCCATCGGCGGGTGGGTCTCTCATTCGGTAAAAAGTAACTCCAACTTACTTACCAAACCTTTCCATTTCCCAGACAGCAACTGCTACTTCAACATGGTGGTCTTGCCAACCCACAGCGTGAATATGGACGAGCCGCGGGTGGATATGTTCCGGGATGTAAGTATACTATGCTACCCTGGAGAGGTGGAAAATTATCCACCTTTTCTTGCAGCGAAAGAAGCTCTACAGGCACACGCTGGACAACTTAGAGTTTGACCAACACTATCAAGTGGGCCTGAGAACGGTGAACATAATGAACAAACTCGAGAGCAATTTGACTTGGGCGGAGGTCGTGGCTCCAAGCTGCTTGGATTGGTATCCCTTCAACTACACACTCTGCCGTAAGATACTTGGAAACCTTTACTTTGTTTTTACCCTTATTTTAATTCCATCTCAAAGCTCCCCTTAAACCGGAGAACTTAAGTGTGGTGCAGGAGCAGTACTTGCCTAACACTCTGGCTCTGAATATCACCTGGTCGCGACCCAGTCACCTGCCAGATAACTACTCTCTCCACATCTACGATCTGTTTCACGGGGGTAAGGATATCAACTTTACGATCGAGCCAAACAGAAGCCACTTTTTCGTGTCCAACATCACGGTT
This sequence comes from Drosophila biarmipes, assembly GCF_025231255.1. Taxonomy (NCBI): domain Eukaryota; kingdom Metazoa; phylum Arthropoda; class Insecta; order Diptera; family Drosophilidae; genus Drosophila; species Drosophila biarmipes. Next base: position 16,793,426 of record NC_066615.1, on the reverse strand, counting down.
CTGGGCTCCCATTTCGAAGTCCATTTGGTGGCAACTTCGGCGGGTGGCAAGAATGCCTCCGGTTTGACCCTGGAAAAGGTCCCAAGGGATGTCTGGATGATTGGTAAGCACTTTTCATGAGTAAAGATATAACAAATTGAGGGGATTAAGAGTTAGTTTCTACATTCTCTACATCATGTATTTTAAACAGAGGGCAACCTGGTCAAGCTGATACTCTTTATAATCGTGCCCATTTGCTGCTTTTTGATGCTCTGCTGCCTGACCTTCTGCAGACGGAGTCGATCGAATCATAAGGCCTGGAACGCGAAGGCCGAGGAGTTCCACATCTCGGTCATGGACAGCAATGGGCTGCTGGTCTCCCTTCCAGACAAGGAGAGCATGGAGGTGGACGAGCTGGAGGTGGATCCCCGTTCGGTGCTCCTGCAAGATGTCCTCGGCGAGGGGGCCTTCGGCCTGGTGCGTCGCGGCGTCTACCAGAAGCGCCAGGTGGCAGTGAAGTTGTTGAAAGGTAGGTTAACCAGTAAGAGACCTTTCCTTATATAAGCTTTTCTCATTATACGACAGATCAACCCAACGATGAGGACGTGTATGCGTTCAAGTGTGAGATCCAGATGCTAAAGGCAGTGGGCAAACACCCAAATATAGTGGGTATTGTGGGATACTCCACTCGCTTTAGCCACCAGATGATGTTGATCATTGAATACTGTAGCCTGGGAAGCCTGCAGAACTTCTTACGGTACGTAGAAATTGTTAAAAATTAAAAACCAACTGATCTTTCCCTGCCTTAGTGATGAGTGGAAGTTCCGGCAGGAGCAGAATGCCATTGGCCTTAAGAAGAATCTGGAGCAGAATGTGGAAAAGCGTCGATTCCCCCCTCGTAACTCCATTCATGACCGCATAGAAGAGTTGAACCGCTCGATGTTGTCCACTGTGGAGGAGGAGAGTGAGGCGGATCAGACCCAAACGAGCAGTCGCGTGGAGACCTACACCCTCACCCGGATCACAAATGCAGCAGACAACCAGGGTTACGGACTGGGGGACATAGAAAACATTGGGGGTAGTGATATTCCAGGTGAGCTAAAGAAACTGAAGCTGGGACCAGAGGCCAAGAAAGAGCCCAAGCTGAAGTTCGAGAGCAAGAAACGTACCTTTGAGAACAAGGAATACTTTGATTGCCTCGACTCATCGGATTCCAAGCCAAGAATACCTCTCAAAAACGCAGATCTGCTGGATATTGCACAGCAAGTGGCGGTTGGAATGGTATGATCCTATGCCAAATCTCCAGAAAAAATAACTTATAACATAATGCACTTGTTTTTAGGAATTTCTGGCCCTAAAAAAAGTAGTGCATCGTGATCTGGCTGCCCGCAATGTGCTGATCTCCCTGGACCGCAGCATTAAGATTGCGGATTTTGGGTGGATATATCCTTAATGTTTACTGATCCATTTTAGTATTTATTATTTCCTTTAAGGCTGAGTCGGGATGTGTATCACGAGAACGTGTACCGAAAGTCTGGAGGTAGTGGCAAGCTGCCCATTAAGTGGCTGGCCCTGGAATCCCTCACCCACCAGGTGTACACCAGTCAGAGTGATGTGTAAGTATCTGTTAGGTCTTTAGTCTGATATCTTTGCTGATACCCTGCCTTTACAGATGGTCCTTTGGAGTGCTGCTCTATGAGATCACTACGCTGGGCGGAATGCCGTACCCATCGGTGTCGCCCAGTGATCTCCTCCAGCTTCTGCGACAAGGTCACAGAATGAAGCGACCCGAGGGATGCTCACATGAAATGTAGGCGGAAATATTACAATGTTTTTTTTAATAATATTTACTTTAATCTGCTGAAAAAATACAGGTTTTCTTTGATGGAAAAATGCTGGAGTTCCTTGCCATCACACAGACCCACGTTTTCCAGCCTTAAAGAGAGACTAGGCGCCATGATAGCGGCCACAAACGATGTGCCAGAAAGGCTGAGACAACTACAGGCTGCCAATGAATCAAAACTACAGTCCTGTGACATCCCACACAGGTGAGCTGGATTCTTAACAAATTAATATTGTATGTGTCCTATGTCTCCCCATTTCAGTAAAGTGGAACAATTGCCCTGCGAGGAGGAGCCTTACCTCGAGCCCTTGAATTAAACTCCATTAGTTTTAGAAGCTAAAAATGAGTGCAATACAAGATGGTTGGAGAACCAATTTTATTGTAGAATTATACATAGCATTTTCCAGTTCTGACAACGCTGAAAAGCATATACTTAACGTTAAATGGAAATAAAATTAAGATAGTTTAAGAAAAGATCCCTGGTTTTATTAATCAGGGGGTTGCTTCAATTTTATAGATCTTTATACTACTTTTCGAGTTTATATTAATATTTATTGCCATTTTTGTCATCGATCTTTTGAAATCTAACAACCACACTTATATGGTAACGACTTGCCATTTCAAGATGGTTGCTCCCACCAGCGGGATAGATAGGATCTGGATCATTTGGACATTAGGGCGTTGAATCGTCATATCTGAAAATTCCAAATTGAAAGTCGTTCCAAGCTGGCTTGTTTACAGTGTTATCCCATTTCTGAGCACCGGAATCTATGTGCATCCACTGCTGCCGCCTCCGCCGGACACCATGTCCTCCGATCCCCTACAGCTGTCCCCACTGCCCGGTGCGCACCATCTCCAGCTGCTGTCCGCTGGGCAGTCGTCCCTTCACCGAGAATCCCTTCGTGAGGGGCAGGGATCGGGAGCCACCTCCTGATCCCTGCGACACCTTGCCACCCCACTGGCTTGGGGTTAACCGTCGGGTCATCTGTACCCTGGCGAATAAACTGGATCGATCTCCGGAAGCAGCTCATTATATATTGCTTCGCCTGCTGTATGCCAACTATGGCAAAGTGATGATGATATCCCGAAAGCGAAGGAGCTACAGGGTGCCACTAAGTGGCTTTCCGGATCAGGATCTGTTCTCCGCCAGCAACCTCTTCGATGGTAACGGCTACCTCTCCGATCCCATGGCTCCAGAAACTCTGGGCAAGCTGCTCCACATGTTGCAGGACTATATCTTTCGTTTAAGGGCTCTCAACCACAAGTACAAGTGGTTCGGAAATGGGGACGATCTCGGAGAAATACTACCCCTGTTGGGGGAACAAGATGAACTGGTGAGACTGCTGAAAGAACTCTTTGGCGCCAGCGATGTGGTGTCCATTCCAAGACTCCTGGGTGCTCTTAACGAGCTGGAAATAGATCATTTGTTCGGCAAGTGGAAGAAGAAAGCCGCACCTTTGCTCGTGAGAAGTATATCCGATCTCTATTCGGAGGTGACAGAGCCCAGGAAACCACTGTCGCCAGCGAATGGTGGCTCTAAAGTTGGTTTCCTGGGGCCATCTCAGATTTCAGTCAGAAGAACTCCTGGTTCAACCAATCTGAAGAATAGCCAAAATCGCACTTTAAATTCGCTTCCTGTAACCAGTTTAAACTCTAACCAGATGCCCACCCCAATTACCATTATAAAACCCAACTCTATTGCCAATATGGAATCCTATGGAACAAAAAATGCAAGATCTGTTCCATCGACTAGTATTGGCGAAGGTAATCCAAATCCGAAGTGTGCGAAACACGTTACCATCCCAAGCCAAACCGATTCCTTTGACGCCAAGAAGAGCTCCACCTGGTTGTCCCGCCATCCGGACTTAGATCGCTTGACGCCGGATGGCCGGACTACCAAGGGCCGTGTTTGCCACCAGAAGAAATTGGTCAGCGGACGGTCAACTGCACACAGTGAAAAGACTCTCGGCGATGCGGACTTTGGAGTTTTGTTCGACCAAAAAAAATCACGAAGATCCACCAGGCTGCCCACTAAAGCGTTGCCATCAAAGCAAAGGAAATCTTAGTATATAGCTGCAGGCAACCATTGAATAGGGCCACTGACCCTAAATATATTTTTAGAACAGCTGCCCAATCCAATGGTTGCGCTCTAAACTGACTTAAAAAACACCTTAATATATATTTAATAAATTTCAATAAGTGCGACAAGGGTACTTAATACTTTAACCTTAAAAAAAAATCTCCAGTAATTCAATTTCCGTGAATGTTGTCTATGAATAATCACTCGAGCGTTGAAACTGCAACCTCAAAAGCCCTAAGGTCAGGCGCGCAATTAGTCAGCGATTGGACAGAGCCAGCCATTTAGAAAATTGGATACGTTAAGGTGATAAACAAATAACGAGTACAAACTCAAATAAGTTATTGGGTTTCCCGTTTCCCTTTTATTTGCTGTATCAGACTGCGAGTATTAGCAAAGTGAGGAAACAGAAAATACGTCTAACACAATATTGTAGGGATTTAAACTCCCCAGAAAAACCACAAAAGCTAACAACTACAATCGGGTTGTTTGGGCTGTACTAAGATGCACATATATACATGTGGATTTAAGGTAAACATAAGTGTAGATCTTTAGGTGGGGCGATCACCGTTCCCACTAGAATTAATTATCTTTGGACTGCAGGCGGCACTCGAGGCAACTGATCACGGGATCGGTTAATATCCGTACTAATTACGATTATAGCCGAGACCCAGTATATTACGAGCCTGGAAAAACATAGGAAAATAAGTGGTTTAACAAGTAGAGAGTAGAGGAGTAGCCCACCGTTATGAACGCCGAGTTGAAGGAACGTTGGAACGTGTGCGTCATGCCCTCGGTCTGGGATAGCATCATTTGCAGCTGCACAGCCTCGTCCATTCGGTTTTTGAGAAAGTCCCATGTCTGAGCGTGACCTGGAGAGGTGTCTTGCAGGAAGTAGAGCTCGGTCATCTTCATAATGGTGGCCAGACCCACGCGCCGTGTGTACCAACCGAACTGAGGGTGGATCAACTATTACAACAAATACCATTAACGATTATGAAATACGCACATCCACAGATCGATCGCCGGAGTAGTAGCAGATGTCATCCACCAGGGTAAGCACTTGGGCCAGAGCTGTGGGCGCATGCTGCGGCTGGGCTATCAAAGCCATCGCCTGCGGCCAATGCGACTTGTAGGGGGTGACCATTTCCAGGCGCTGACGCACCGCTTGCACCAGAAAATCCAGCGGATCCTCCACCTCCTGCTTGCCGCCATCTGTCTTTTGCTGCAGGCTCTCCATCAGTTGTGCGTTGCACTTGCCGTTGAAGTGGGAGACCAGGGCGAAGCCACCCTCGGGGAACATGCCGTGCACCACGCTGGGATAGCCGCTCTCCTCGGCGCCCAGAACGATGGCCTGTCGCGTCCAACCCTGCTGGGGCACATGGTTTAGGGCTGCGTCGAGGATTTTGGCGCGTATGGCATCCACTTTAGCCTGCTTGGCATCGTCCTGTTGGCCGCTTGACTCAGATCCAGAAGCTCCCAGTCCACCGCCTGTCTCTTTTTTGGTCGCCTTGGCAGCCGCCTCATCTGCCGCATCCCGCTCCCTCTCACGCTGCTCCTCGCGGGCCCGAAAGTCGTCTAGGTTGCTGGTTTTTTCATCCTTGGCATAGCTCCTTGCCAATAGGAAAGTCAATGGTCGCGGCTGCAATGGAGCCAAACGAGAGCTTTGCGCATCTGCAAAAAGATGAGTGGTTTGTTTAATTTAACATTCAAATTCTTATAAAAGTGGGCTTCATATTGCAAAAGAACCTATGGCAGTCACCCAGTTTAGGTGCTAAATACGCACACTATGCAGATAGATTTAAATACGCAAATCGCATTGCACAATCCGCTTCGGTGGCCAGCTGATTAGCTCAATTAGCCGGTTAATTATCGCCCCCAGCCAAGAACCCCCAAACCACACAGATCAGTTTAAGTTTCGATTTCGTTTTCGGTTTTGTTTACACACAAAGTTTACGTTTCATTTCGCTTTCATTGTGGACAAAATACAAGCTAGGCATCCGATGAAGAGGCGCTCCGACGAAGGCGGCTCGACTGTTCGATGATCTCGCTGGCGCGCAGATATAAGGATTGCAGGGTTTCCAGGCTGGTAATGGAGCTGGCCAGCACATCAAGCTTCTCCTGGCGACCAATATCCGGCAGTTGACTGTCCCCGTCGCCGCCGGCCATCCCGCTGTTCGTTATGTTCACGGCCAGCATGTTGAGCTGGCGCTGCATCAGCTCATCGTCCGAAGCACTCTGGCCCCTTTCCACGCGCTCCTTGTACGCCTTGTAGTGGGCCATCGAAAAGTTCAGCGCCTTGCCCAGGGGATCAAGCAATCTCTTTGTAATATCCGGCAAAGCTTGCCAAAAACCAGTCACATCCGCTTTGTCCCTCACCGCAAAGTAGCGCAGTATATTTAGAGAATGACACAAGCGATCGGAGTGCAGGAGAAGATCGGATTTGACGTCGTGGGGCAGCACACAGACGCACAGCAGCAGCATCTCGCGGAACATCTTCCCGCTATAGACTTCTGGCATTTTTTCAGATGTCGCCAGTGCTTTATCCACCAGATCCTTGTACATCCCGCCCAGGTAGCCCATCAGTCCGTCGTGCTGCAAGGTCTCCAGCAGATTTTTGAGGATGAGGTACTTTCCTTGGTCATCGAAGCCCAGTATGTACTGACGCAGCACATGAAGTCCTAGCTGGCGGAGCGCAACTTGCGGCGAGTAGCCCACAATCTTGCACAAGGCCTCACAAAAGCGCTTGTGCACATCCAGCTGGAGGGAGGTGGCGGGCACTGGCTCCACCAGGCTGCCCAAAAGGTGTTCCACCAATCGAAGGCCGCAATACTGCAACGGTGGCTCCTGCTGCCTGAGCAGCACTTCCGCCAAGTAGGCACTCGTCTCGAAGAGGAACAAAGGTGCGTATATCCTGGGCGCGTTGGCGGGCAGTTGGTTGCCCACGAAGAGCGAATGGTAGTACATGGCCACAGCATGCAGCGGCAGCTTCTCCTCTATGAGGAACACATTGCGGCAGCTCATCTCGTAAACGCCCTTCGAGGCATTCAGTTTGCGCAGCCAACGGGCACGTTGTTCCACCAGGTTGAGCAGATAGAAGGGATCCCCCAGGCATTGGCTGGCATCCTTGCTGAGGCTATCCGTCACCTGCTGCACATAGGTGCGTGTGAGGTCCTCCTTGACGTGGCTCATCTCCAACAGAGCCAAAGGACGACCCAGGAGTTGGATGAAGAAGCAAGCGAAGATATTGCGCCGGTTCAGGCCACAGTCCCTGAAGACTTGGTCAGGAGCTCGCACATCCTGCTGCAGGATTTCGGTGCAGAGTGGCTGGCGAAAGAGACCCACGGTGATGTAGTGGGCCAGCAGGTCCTCCACCTGCTCGTTCTGCTCTATAAGTCGCGCCTGTTGCTCGTCATAGCCTTCGGAAAGATATTTAGGTAGAGGTAACTCCCTCAACCGGGTGAAGACGCTCTGGAGACTCCACTCCACGGCCTGCGGTTTGTCGCGTCCCTGTCGCTGAAGCACCACCTGGAGGGCCCTTAGATAGGCGCCGAACACATTGATGCTGCTGCTCTCCTCCAGACGCTCCATCAGCTCCAGCATGAGCTCCTGCAGAGGAGCAAACCTGGCCAGCAGCTTGAGCAGCTCATCGGAGCAGTCGAAGAGCTCGGGCTCCCGGGAGTTGACCTCGTCGGAGATGTTCACGACGCACACGTCGTGGTAGAGGTCCATGGCTATGTGGGCCAGCAGCCGGGTGTTCCGCTCCGCCTCCTGAGCGCTTTGGAACAGCATTCGCACGCCGTCGTAGGCCTTCTCCACCAGCAGCTGCTTGATGAGCGGCAGCAAATTGGACGCCTCCTCGGCCTCCGCCAAGTCCACCTCCATCTCCTGCTCCTGCCCTGGCATTTTTTAATACTTTTTCTTATAATATCACTGGGATTTTAGAATTTTTGTGTGGGAAATTGTCGAGAAATCTAAAGCCGCCGGCATTTGGCATTCAGTCCCTTCCTCTCGCTCACTCATTCACTCACTCGCGCCACCTCTCTTTCGCACGCACGCACTGGTCGATCGAACAGCTGTTTTTCGGGTTGCGGGCTCTCTTTCGTAATGAGCGCACGCGGTGAATTCGCGGCTAACAGGTAAAATGGGGGAATCCCACTACTTACTGAGCGGCAGCAGGAGCTTCTGCAGGCGGATTAGCTTGTGTAAACAGCGCACGTTTGCCATTTAAGCGGCTTGAATTCGTTCCGTCAATTGAAATCGGTTTGTTTGGCATTCACCAGGAAGCCACCTCGCGTAGTGTTGGAAAGCGGCGTGTTCGGTTCGTACTCTGGTATTTTTGGTATTTTTCCGGCATTCTTCATGTGTACAGTGTTTTGGTATGCTTTCTTGAATGCACTTAGTGGTGTCAACTCTAGCTAAAATAGCCAAAACCAAATGTTACTTAAAAATAAGGCAACTTCTTTCAAAAGCAGACTAAATTTTTATTGAATATACAAATAAAAATAATTCAGTTCTATATCGTCTCCAGCAATTGCCTAAGTACAATTATTGTTTTTTGAAAAGTCGAAAAGTGTTTAATAGTTTCTCCATCTGAATAATAGTAGCACCTTTTTAAAATCAAGCCAGTTTCAGTTCATCCACACTGAAATAGTTTATTGTAAGTATTTAGGAAACACAAAATTAATTGAATTTTTGAATTTTGGATTGGAATTTAGAAGATTGCAAACTCTCTCTCATTTACATTTTCAAACGAAGTCCAGTGCTCCCAGGCAAGTTTCTTAAAAGTATTTGTACAAATCAAATACTGGGTCTTTTTTTAATTTATAACTTGGCTACAAAATAGCTAAGTCATCTGCATGCATGGCTGTTAACAGCGAATGCCCGAAAATTCGCACTGTTAACGCCTCCTAAGGTCACACTCCCCAGCCCCGGCGGCTCTCTGGCCACACTGAGTCGAAACTGAAAACGAAACTGTCAGGTTGCGGGTCGAGTGTTTATAAATTTTTAAGCAAATATTCGCAGACTAACTTTGCTTCGCCGGGAAATAGTTGGTCATAAATTAAAAGCGCGCCGGTCCGAACAACACCTCTCTCAGAAGTTGGCAGTTAGGCCAACGAAAAGAAAAAAAAAACGCAAATGCTGAGGGAAAAGTGAGACGAAAAGCGAATATACACAAAAACGCTGGTGAATTCAATGGAAAAGTGTTAAATTCACGGGCAAAACAGCAAGATTAAAGCTAAAGTGTCGGAGGAAAAGCCAACTGCTGTCTGTGCGGCGGCGTCTCGGTGAATTTTCCGTTTTCCGACCCCGCGACGAGGGTGGAAAACGCGTGAAAAACCGAAACGAAAATCCTGCGTGTGTGTGCAAATAATGTGAATAAGAGTAGCCTGGAAAATCAAAGAGTTTGCCAAAAAGAAGAAAATACGAAAATCGGTTGCACGGCAAAAATGGGAAAGAAGGCGGAATGTCCGATGGGCGATTTTTAGTGCGGGAGCAGCTCAAAAATCCAGTTTCGGGCTGCAAGGCGTGTCAGGATTGAAATCGAACCACCACCACCAACAAAAACCAGCAGCAGCAGCAGCAGCAGCAGCAGCAGAAGCAGCAGCAACAACAACAACAGAAACGACCGCTTTGAGCCAATTTCGTTGGCCCTTTTCCTGGTTATTCCTGTTTGACTTCATTTTCACCCAGCTTTCGCCGCAGAACTTCGCATTTCGGAAGACAAAATGTCGACGCGCTCGCAATTAACCAAGGACCTCAACGGTGAGTAATGCTCGCTCTCGCCCCTTTCTCCACTCTCTCTCTCTCGCCCACCCCTCCCCTTTCCGTCGTTCTTTGTTTTGGAAAACGCACGAACAAAAACAAATGCAGATGCATCCCCTCCAAAGCGTTGGCGTTTTGTTTTCGCTCCTTACCGTTTCTGTTTGGGCCGCCGGCTTCCGTTTTCTTTAATGCGACACCCCAAACACACAGACACTCGCACACCACCCCTGCCGCCCACCAACCCGCTGGGAAACTCCCTCCCCCACAGTTGGGGAAACACTGCCTCTCAAACCCCGGCCTTGAAGGAGTATTTTGGATATGATCCAAACTTCTGGTGGCCCAACTTTTTCCAAGTTAAAGTTATGGGAAAATCATTTTCCCAAGGTTAAGCACTTTATGGTGTTAGGGTAGTATAAGCAATAGTAGGTAAGCTATTATAATAAAAATATAAGCGGCTTAGATCTACAGTATTATAGTACCTATAACTCAAGTCTTAACATTTTAAAATTGTTATATAAAACCACCCTAAATTTTAGCTTCAAAATGTATCACGTCGTTTAATAAATTGGTTCAATAAAAAACACTACAATGTTCTTTAAAACAGAATAAATAATAAGAGTACATCGTTTTTTTATAATTGAGAACAGAAGAAAACCCAGAATACATTAAATTTCGGTTATAATTTTGAATAGCCAAAATAAGTAATGTCTATGTTATCCTACCAATTAAAAATACACTTTTCGCAAACTTAAATGGGAACCAGAGTAATGAAAGTTCGTCTGCTGATGCCGTGATATTTAATTGAGCCGAAAGCAAACGCAAAGTCAGAAAGTGTAAATCCCATCAGACCGCGAGCGATAAGCAAATAAAAAATAAGAAGCAGTACATAATTATATGTAAGTAGATATGTACAATCGGAAAACAACTATAAGTCAGCGAGGGTTTCCATATAAGTGACATTCAAAGCCGCGATATTGATATCAGTGAATGGGGCGCACTGTAAATAAACCAACTCTTTGTTCAGTTGCAGCCGTAGGCGGCCTTATTTGCCCCATAAACAAGCCACATGGTTACCAATTGAAGTTCTGGTTCCTACGGAAATCGGTTAACGCTTGGCCCGTCGTCATCTCCGCCGGGCGTGAAAACCGATCTGACAAAAGCCGAATCACTCGACGGCTTCGTGCAGACCGCGTAATGCCCCATGACAGGTGTCTGGCCCTATGGCAGTCATCTGCGCGGCCCTTCCACATTGGTTCCGAATCGAGGAAAAGAGTTACTGCTCCACTTACTGCGCTGCCAGCTCAAAGCCCGAACTTGTAGACTGAATTCCCAGAACAGTTTACAACGCAGTTCAATAATACCATCTCTGATAAGCCTCGGATTTCGTTGCTTGGGATATTATGTGCAATGAACATAAATAAAGGGGTTCATTGCCTGATAACAAAGCCTTTGTTTAATATACTTTGGTGTAAAAAGAAGTTTTCTTGAACCATTTCGAAATGTTCGCTTCAGGGGATCACAAGGAACCTGCCTTCAAGCGGCCATATATCAAGCAAAAACCGTTAAAAAAGTTTAATAAAATATTTGGTTCAAAAAAGTTACAACATGCAGGAGGTAATAATATATTGGTATTATATTTTGAGTGTTGTGACAGTTTTACTGCCGCGGAAGTGATACCTCTAGCTTACTCTTGAAAGTAAAGGATTATATTTAATTGTTTGTAAAAAACAGGTTGTTGAATTAATTCTAGTTTTTTTGTTGTGCTGACACTGATTTGGTGTATTTACTCGTGTTTGTTTGCCTATAATCCTAGCCTGCCTTTGCCGAACCACTGTGCCTGTCCCTGGGAATTTAACCCCATCTCGTCACTGGGCTGAGTAATTGAATTTGAGTGCAGTGACAGCAGCTTTTTCACCAGTCCAGTCCAGTTCCTGCTCCGAGGACCAAGCTTCCTGCTCCAAACTCCTGGGATCCCGTTCGGGACTCCTGCTCCCAGGCGTGGGCGTTGACACCTTCGGTGTTTGTTTGCCCACCACCCGGCTGGAGTTTGCTTGTGCTACCTGTCTGTATGCTCTACCTGACATAGCCATCCATCTCCGGCCTGCTGTTCCGTCCTAATTCCACTCCAGAACGGCGTTTGCTTCCCGTCTGCCAATTAACGTACTCTGATTAAGTGGGCGTTGTGGAGTTGCACAATCACCTCAATGCCCATCGTTTGTAAAATATTTCAGTTTCCACGGCAGCTGCCACTGCAGGGGAATCCGCGCCGGAATCTGGAGCACTCGCTCCAAATTGAGCATTGACAATTTTATTTACGATCTCCTCGCCGCTGGCCCGCCTCTGCGGTTCCACTTGGCTGTCCAAAATAAACTCGATTCCGCTCGGAGGCGCTGGCTGCACCCGAATTTGAATTGGCCATTATATAATGGGCGCGATCGGCTGTCTGATCTATGCAACTTGGTCGGTGTTCTGTTGTTTTTATCTCTCCGTGGCTGCCTTCGCTTGGCCCGGCTTCGTTTCTTGTTTATTTAATTTAATTTTTACTGTTTGGACACCTGTCGCCAGAAGTGGTTCTCGTAAATCCACCGCCAAGTCGGTGGCCCTCTGACAAAGACCAAATCGTTGCTGATACGATACCGCGTTAAGAAAAGAAAGTGAAAAACACCAGAGAATGCAGAGTTATAAAGATTCCAGTGTTATCAAATCGCTGCCATTCGAATAGCGAATATTTTAATCTAAATATTCTTACATAGGCGAAAGTATGTTTTATTATACTGATATGAAAATATTTTGACAAAAAAAAGAAGCCACACCATTTTTGCAAGGCACTTCTATCAATTTGTTGAGCTTGAATAATTTGCATGCCATATTTGTTTTGGTTTTAATTGCTTTTTTTATGCCTTATTGTTTTAACTAATTGATTTTTCCCTTCCTGGTAATGAGTGATTGATTCAATTGATAAACTTTCATTGCATTTTAATGTATTTTCATCTCATTTTGTTGCAAAAATGTAGGTAAATGGAATGGCTCATACTCGTACATATATGGGTAATCCATATATTTGTAGCTACTTAAAATATACCATGAGTATAGAACCACTTTTACCAGGTAACACCCTGTAAGGTTGTCTCTATACTTTTAAGTGCTCGCGATTTTTGCTCAAAATACTTGTGCTCTCTCACATACTGATACGTCTAAAATGGGCTGATAAGACGATTGTGGTTATCAGCGCTCAGTGCTGAAGTCGCCGTGCTCCGTGAATGGCCTGCCTTTTTTCGAAGTGGCAGCGCACTACCAAGGCTAATTGACCTGGCCAGCAGATCCGTTAAGAACGCGGCTTATAGGCGTACATATTTATGCATATATCATCACATCGCTGCCCGATAAGTGTAATTGCGATTGTCACCATTATTGCGAACCGTTAGTGCTCAAACGGCTGCAATGTACACGGCCGAGATGATGACTCACATCGACGAGTACCTGCGCCGCATCATCGAGCTGCAGATACGGGACGTGGTCAGGCAGAATCGCGACAAAGGTGAGCAATAGAAGATCGCCTCGGATTGGTTTGTGCTCCAACTTCATTGGTTTGCCCACCCCATATGAGTCATGTCACCGCTCCACTCCCCAACTTCTGGATCGCAATCAGATCCACCAGTTTAGCTATATCTAGCTTTATTCGCTCTTTTATGCGTCTTGACTATGAACTCTAAGAACTCCGATTATATCAGTTATCTTATCGATTCGAATATTTGTTTACTATCTGTACAAAAAATGGAAAAGTTATAATGCAGCCTATCCCATGAGCAATAAGTTCCTTCAATGTCACAAAAATCTTGATAAATTATTTTATAGTTATTATTGTTTATTTATTTTTACAAATTATAGCTGAAAAATAACACCAAAATTAATATGAAAAAGAAGGAGTGATGAACCATAAAGTATTTTAGGCCTATTATTATTTACGGAATTTTACTAAGGACTTATAGCACATATGTAAGTCCTGGATATTTGTAGACAAAATTTCATTTGTTCAGCTGTCAGTTCATATCAGAAAAATGTAGGAAGGGTATGGTTTGATCAGTTGTACGTTAATCAATACATATCTCAAGCTCTTCATATGCAAATATTTAATGTTATGCAACTGTGAGGTTTAGCTAAATGTATCTCTTTGTTAAATTTACCTATTTTACTGCCCTAACCGCTCCGCTTACGAGGGATTTGTTTTCTTGTAAAGACCCGCCATCTCTGCTCGCCGGCGATTGATCTTTGGGCTCGATTTTCAGGTGCGATTGCTCAGACCATTTTGCACTTCATAAAGTCTGTTTGCTGTGCTTCCCCCTGGGCCCACGCCTCTGACCGCACCTTGCTCAACGGAAATTGACTTGTTGAAAGTTTATTGATGGTTTCTCGTCGCTGTTGTTGCTCCGCCTGTTGCGGCCAACTCTCTTTGTTTGTTTACCTATTTGTTTGGCCAGCCTTCAAAGGCTTATCTCGAGCGGTTCGACTGCATTTACTCATCCAGAATACAATTCCCCACGCCGCTTAGATTGTAAGTTCCCTGAGGCCGCATCGTTGTTTTGCAATCCTATATAAGTACGCACTATGTATGCAATAAGGCAAATAAACAAATGCGATGAGTGTGCGTAGGGAGACTGCCTCGAGATCTAGTAAAAACATAAATAAGAAAAATTGATGGCTTTAAGAGGTGGTAACCCATTGAGCTTATGAGAGAAGTACCAATAAATCTGCTAATTATTATTAATATTTAAAATAACCAATTTTTTTTTAGATTTCTTTAATATTTTATGAAAGAAATTCGCTAATATTTGGAAAAATTAAATATTTTTCTCTGGGAAAAGCAGCCAAATATGTATTCTTACACTTAATGAATACAATATCTATACCTATGTCCCATGTAACCCTGAAGCCATCCTTCCATTAACCTGAATTTCCACTAGGGTTAACCATAACTGCCTTGCCTGTGGCTGCAAAATTGCAAATGCGGATTCGAATCGTTTGACCTTCCCGAAGTGGACGCAATAAAATTGATTGCCCCGCCGAGATTTGTGTGAGAAAACTGCCATGCCAGAGTGCAAAAATGCAAATCAATTCAAATGTTATATAAAATGGCAAACATCCGAGGCAAAAGCTTTCGGGCGATTGGCCCAATTCGCGGGTTTTGCTGGGGCGATGCCTTGGCTGACCTCTGGATGACCCACTTGTAGAGAGCACATCCAGTGGATATCGATGAGCGGCTCGATAATTTATGCCAGCAATTAAGTGCTGGCCATTTGCCATGCAACTAAGTGGCAAATTGCTGGCAATTAGCGTGGATATTTAATCGCCGTCTATATGTGTGTGCATACTTTATGCTCTCCAGCTTCTGTTTTCATTTCCAGTGACCTATAAGCGTTCTCTGCCAGCATTTCACTCTCGCTTTTCGAGTTGCTCCAATTTGGTGGGATACCTGCGCCCCAGTACGTATAGTACACTATACATATATCCTCGCTGCTCATTAGTGGTGCATACTTTCCACCTGATTTGGGGAAACTAGTTTGACAACAGCTCGAAAAGCCATTAAAGTAGTGATGATAAAAGAAAGAATGAGCGAACGAACGCACGCAGAATTTACAAAAGCCGAAACACGCTCATGTGCTCCATTTTCCATTAGAGCCAAATGCGAATATCTCCCCTCTCTTTCGCTGGGTGTTCACCCCTCCCTGTCGCTCGCCATATACCCCTCTCTCTCTCGCTCGTTGTGCATCTCTGGTGTTTGGTGAAATTGTGTCACCCAAGAAGTGACGTTAATGACGCCGCTCGCATCCCTGACCTGGCTGAGAGACCCCCGCATCCGCTCCCCTCATCCCTGTCTTTTGGCCAGCTGCTTTTGGCCCACTTCTTTTTCGGACAGAGCGAGAGAGGACGATGGAGTGAGAGGGAGAGAGACGGGGCGAGAGCTCTCGAGTCGTAGGAGAACCTGAACCTGTCGCTTTCTATTACTACGAACGAAAATTTCGCACAATAAATTGCGTTTTGAGGTCAAGCGAATTAAGTCCGCCACTTGCCACTTGCCACGCCCACATTTGATCGCCCCAAGTTGTTAAAAACAATTAGATCAGCCATCAGCTGTGACTCACAGGCCCCATAAACTGAGGCCTATTTGTGTGTTTACTTTGTCTCAGACAGCAGCCAATACATTTTGATAGCAGCCTTTTCTTGTTAAGTGACCTGGTTTTCGGCTTGGTATCTCCTGAAAGCTGCACCACTTTGGAATTTGCATTTCTGTTATCGTTGAGTAAATGCAGCCCCCTCGTTTCGACGCCTTTTTGTGACTGCCTGGCTCCATTGTGCAAATATAATTAACATAACGTAAAGTAATCGCAACTTTTGAGCCAAGAAAAACGAAAATAAAAATCTTCGTTTAACTTTCTTTTGTGCCTTGCCATTGTTGTCTTTGATTTCTTCTTCAAAAAGAAAGGCATTAAGCTCTTGCCGTTAGCCGGGGGTTATTGTGGCACTCGAATTTCGGGTAATTACTTTGGGCAGACTTCTCAAAGTCCGCAGCTCCGTAATTCGAACCCAATTCAGTGGTGTTCAGGGAACATAATGTGTGATTACTCCTAATTTTATGTTATATTCAACATCTTGAAGCCACTTGACGTTTTCACTAGTTATTGTATCCACTGATGTAGAACGTAAAATTCATCTTCAAATATATTTCAAAAATAAATTTATAAAAATGTATATTTATAAGAAAAAGCCTGTCATGATCTTGAGGCCAAGATCAAAAATAGTTATCAAATTTAAATACAAGTGGTAATTAGTATACTCTTGATGATCTGATTGATCTGTAAAATAATACTACACTTTACAGAACTTTATTCTGAATTAACCACTTACTTTTTGAGAACTTCCCCCTATTTTCCCAGTGTTTGGAGCCTTTAGCACTGTCATAAATTTCCCCCGAGTCCCCTGTACCCCCTGGTCAATTGCTGTCAAACTGCGAAATGGCTCGCTGTCCACTTGGATGCTCCTATTTATTTGTTTGCCGACTAGTTTTGACAGCCTTTGTATTTGCACAGGCAACGACGACGTCCATTAGAACCAGCAGCGCATGGAAAGTGTACACTTTGCTGCAAACAATGCGAACTACAGATTGGAAACACTGACTACAAACACGGTGTTAAGCGAAAAGGCGCTGCGGACAGATGACACATGCTACAGCACAGCACAACGGAATCGCCCGCCCGCACTCGCAGATACAGATACAAAATGTATCTGGCAGCGGAGTGTTTTGAACTCGTGTGTAATCTCTGGCATTGTGCTGAGCTCTGCAGCTGCGAAATGTGGAAAAAGTGGAAAAATGCGCTGAATTGGGTCACACTCGTTGGCTTTTATGCCAGCTTAGATTGTTGTCAATGCCTCCGCCTGCCGCCTGCAGGTTTCTCGGCCGAATGGCAACGTTTTTCGACCAACTTTTCGAGAATCAGTTCTTTGAACCCCAAGGCAAAATGTGCACTGGCACTCGGTAAAGTTCGCTTTTCAGTTTTAAAAATGGCTGAAGTTAGGAATGTATCGTTGCTAAATATATTGTTTTATGTTTCCTTAACAGTGTTTTATAAATTTATATATAAAATAATTGTTTTAGGACCTACAAAAAAATGGTGTGTCATATTGAAAGTGTATATTACTTAATTTTAATAGGAAATCAAAATATTGATTGTAGTAGTTATCTTTCTCAATAACATATCTTGAAGAATTGTAATGAGTTAGGATCAGTTGAAAAATATAAAAACTTTATTTTCACAAGTTTGAATATTTTTCCGAAGTGCTCTTCTCTATTTTGAGCTGTAATGTAGCTATCTAAGCGTGGTCACTGAGCGAAATAACCGCGAAAGCCAATTAAAGTCAAATTTCCTTGGCTCGGAAATGGAGTCGGAACGAAACTGACAATGTCCGGCGCAGACAGGTAATCATGGCCAAAGAAGTTGCAATCCGATGCAGCACTCAAATGCCAGACAAAATGTGACCCCGGCCGAGCTCAGGTGTATTGCTACACAGGTAAACATCCACGCCCTCGTCGCAGTTCAATGTTCGTGCACTTTTCGCCATCTCTTTCGCCTCGATAACAGCTCTCCCCCTGCTGACTTGTCGGCAAAACTCATAATTTGTAATTCTGACCTCATAACGCGGGGTATTTCGAAATGATGAGTAGCTTGGGCATACCAATGGGAAATGAAATGGTACTTCAAAGGATTTCAATCATTACCATATTGATTGAGTCACTTCCACTGAATAATTAGAGTAAGAAGTGTATTTTCCTGAGCGAACGAAACTTCTTGGAATGTGAATAACACTTATGAAATGTTATATTTTATAAAGAAAAGTAATTTAAATAACAAAGGTACAATAAACAATACACATATGTGTTTTCTGGAAAACTTCGAATGAATTGGTTCTTTATTATAGACTCTGCCCTCATTTGTGTGTGGATTGTGGTCTCAGGTATAGCAGTAGGAAAACTGGGATCGAGGCATTATGCAGGCGGCTTTGTAATCAGATGACAAAGTAAACACTGTTGACAGTCCGAGGAAGAGCATGGAAACTTCGGCAATTTCCGTTCGGGGGAATGGCTTTGTTATAACTTGTGAAATGGGAGCTCTTCCGCTCGATATTGACACAGTG
This sequence comes from Drosophila biarmipes, assembly GCF_025231255.1. NCBI lineage: Eukaryota > Metazoa > Arthropoda > Insecta > Diptera > Drosophilidae > Drosophila > Drosophila biarmipes. Next base: position 16,775,073 of record NC_066615.1, on the reverse strand, counting down.
GCACCCAAAGTTCGTAGGCTACAAAAACCCATCTCTGGCGGCGTTTTCTCTGCCCCCAGTTCGTTCACATTTCGACGCGCTTCAGCTTTATAATTAAGAGGGAATCAGTGAGCTGTTGTTGATTGTGCTCGCTTGATTTTTATCACATGGCCCAACTACTCGGGGTGGTGTGCGTGTGTGTATCGTGCGTGCCGAAACGTCTTAACAATCTATTTTGGCCATAACGCGCAATTGGCACTCGTTATCATAGCCACCCACTCACCGAAAAAGCCCGCGGTCTGTGGTTGTTGCGGGCCATAAAGACAAACTGTCAGTTTGTTTATTTTGGACCCGCCGCTTGAGTGTGGTCAGGATCGAGAGCACCCCGCAGCTCTGTTTATGGCCCACTTTATGCAAATCCATTGTCAAGCTAATGGGCGTACTTCCCCGTCTAGATTTTCATTCTCGGTAATTGCTGGAGGAATTCTATGTTCCGGTTCATTAGGGTGTTTTCTTCAAGACCCTTACTTTTTAAACCCCATACTTTAATGTAAGGACTTCAACATTATATCTTCATCTTCTTCTTATATCTTCAATCTTATTTTGTATCTTTTTCATGGAAGATGGTTTTCAATGCCATTATTAAATTATTATAATATTAATAATATATTTTTATGTAATAACATTGAGGAAAATGTTAAATATTTTTACAGGATCTTCAAAAAACACACATGAAATGGGTAGAGTTATTAAAACAAATAAGGAACATTGAAACCCCATACTTTAATGTGAGGACTTCAACATTATATCTTCAATCTTATTTTGTATCTTTTTCATGGAAGATTGTTTTAAATGCCATTATTAAATTATTATAATATTAATAATATATTTTTATGTAATAACATTGAGGAAAATGTTAAATATTTTTACAGGATCTTCAAAAAACACACATGAAATGGGTAGAGTTATTAAAACAAATAAGGAACATGGTCAGTAATTAATGGTTTCTTTTGCTAAGGGAACCGTTTGGTATACCCTCTTTTAGGGTATAAACATGAGCTTTTTTGTGCGGAGCTTGGGGTGTGGTGGGCGTGGCATTTATGCATGCTAACCTTGCTGGCATTCAGAATTTTCGACATTTCAATTCCGTTTCCCCTTTGGCACTTGCCAGGTCCTTTCCCATTCCTCTATGGTGGCATGCCCAGACGGGAGTCATAACTCTCGGCTTTATAGCGGAGGTGCCTGGGAATCCAACATGCCTCCAGCATGACATAATAATGTCACCCCCACGGAGGAGCCTTCGCTCAGCTAACCTCCTCCATTTCCCTCCCCCCTGAAAACACATATCTGCCTCTAAATAATTCGTCATCGCTGGCGTGCAAAGAAAAGAGAGTACATTCGTTGTTGGGGTGTATGCTAAGTAGCTGTCGCTATGAATCGGGGAATCGGGGTTTTATGCCGGTGGAAGGTAAGGGAGGGCGAGGCATCAAGGGTGTTATCGCCTGAAAATTGCCTCCTCTACGTGTTTCGTTTGAATACGTTTGAATCAATTCGTTTTACTGACGGCCAGTGATATAATACTCGAGTTTGGCATGCACAACAAAGCCCCAAAGTTGGGTATACAATAATGTCATTCATACATGCATATAGATGATATCTGTATAATATATGCAGCTGTGCACGGGGAGAAATGTGGCTCAGTCATAAAATGTATTTAACTTTTTTTAGTATGAATTATAAACCAACATGGTACCAAGCACCGATAGCCTAATCTAATGAGTAATTTTGAAAATTCTTGTTAAAACCTTTGTTTTTGAGTGTTTACTGATCGTTTATCGTAAGACGCAGTTTTTGAGAGAAACTTGTGCCGATCTCGGATGTGACTAATTCAAAACGGCCCCTGGGACTTTTAACTGCATTTCCGTTCTGTCTCCAAGCGATCTTCGTTCCCATTCCGATTCTAAAGCTCCTCCTCTCGATTATCTCTTTGCAGAAAGCGTCAAATCCATACTGGGTCGCCACACAAAGATACTCGTGAAGTATATGGTCAAATTGGAGACGAAAGGCGATAAGACGGAGAATCGTGTTCTGGTAAGTGAATTCCCCCTGCCGAAGCTGTCCAATTGGCCTGGCTTTCGGCCTGCTGCCAGCTACTTCAGATCTTTTGGAATCCAGATCTGCTGACGGCCAGGAGACGCCGTCTGTCAGCGGCACAGATTCAAATTGCCCCATCTGCGGGCAGTCAGCGGTCCAATTTGTGCCGGGAAATTGCATCCCCCAGCCTAATTGCCTCAAATTCGAAGGAGGCTACCGTTTCGCCTGAAGTGCCATTAACGTAATGAATATCTGTCTGTATGTCATGCTGGACTTTTGAGGTTTCCTATAAAGGAAATCAGCTTCATACAAAATTTTATTTAAATCTGTTCGTATAAAATATGAGTAATATAAAAAATACTTTATTTCCCTGAGTTCTCAGAACTAGCTATTAGGTGTAAAATGTAGTTGAGTAGTAGTTTTTCAAGAAATTGGCTTTTAAAATTATTTTATTGCTTTGCTTATCAAAGTATTTTATTTTTCTAATGAGTAGGAAGAAATTATCAGAGAAACATGTGTTGACCTTAAGATTTTACTTCAAAGTAGGCGCAAATTCTTGGAATGTCATAAATAAACTTTTTGTGGTTTTCTAAGTTTTGACTTTGAATAAAATAAATGCTAAATACTCAAAACATAAAGATAGCTTGAAATTGAGAAAGACCTAAAATTATCTATTAAGTTTGAATATATTTTGTAGGCAAAGTATACTTTTGATACGGACTGTGTAGCCCCAATCCCTGGTATTAGTCTGCCAACTTAGCTAAACCCCTTGAACGTTCCGATGGGGCAACCGATTTGCACCTGCCCGTGGGCCTCGGACTGGCCCAGAACCGTAATTGATATTTTATAGCATACTTAGCGGCGGCGGGGCACGACTTCGCTCCCGCCTGATGTGGGGGGCCGCATTCCCGGAGGCCGGACTATGCTAATTTTATACCTGGCCACTTGTACGGCCGCTCGGAGAGCGCACACAGCTGGAAAATTGATTTGTGCAAGCGGCTTACAAGGTGGCAGAGACAAAGTGTCCAATTACCAAAGTCGACGGGGCCAACTCTTCCTTCGCTTCCCCCAACTCCAGCTGCTTTTAGCCACTGCATTTGACAAGCTAAACGAATTACTCGACGCACTTTGATTTGCCATTAAACATAGCGAACTTTTCTCAATCAATTCACGCTAGACAAAGGCCGACCAAATTGAGTTTGGAGTCTCCGGTTCTCGTGATAATGGAGTTACACTCCGCTGACTGCCTGAGGAATGGTCTCCACCGGGCCCCAACCCCCTGAGTTTTTAGCCAAGCATGTTGGCACGCATGTCTGGCCTGTGTTTTCTTTGCCAATTACAACACTTTTCACTCATGTTTTGCACCTCGCCTCCTTCTTTTTTGCAGGTCTTTACTCCCGTGAGGGTCTATCTGCTCAGCGCCAAAGTGCCCACCAAGGTGCGTTTTGAGATCCATATAAAAGTAATTGTAACAACTAATTAGTTATTTGTTGCCCTCAGATCGAATGCCATTTCCACTACCTGGACATTGTGGGGGTCGAGAGCAAGAAGTCCACCCACTTCTCCATTGTTACCAACGATCGGCCATACTCGTTCGTCACCACCGGCGATGCGGGCAATTTCAGCTCGGTAAGGCAAAACCACTTACTGGTTATTATCTGTAATGTTCTATATGTAATTATCTCCATTTGGGCTGTGTTTACTCTGCAGAACGCTGATGTCATTCTGACCGATCTGGCCTCGGCCATCAAGCAGATATTCCCAACAGTTCCTCTAAAGTACATCATCCGGAAGGTAAATATTGGCTGTTAACTAATAAATAAAATATTTAATTCGGAAGGTTATAAATACTAAAGATTATTAACATTATGGTACATACAAAATAAGAACTTTTAAGCAAGTTGGATTATTATTTGTATTATACATTTTTAAATGAAATCAAATTCTTATTCAAGGAATTTATTTATATGTATAAGTGGCAATAATAATTGTGATTATTTTGTAAGTAAAAAAAAAAATGTTTTTTTTTTCATTTTCTGCGGTTTATAATTTTATGATAAATCAAAATTTAAATTAATATGTTGATTTATATTTTGTTACAATTTAAAACTTATATATGTAAATGTGGGAGTAGACCAAAATCTTGTAATAACACTAAATTAAATAGAGTATATGTGTACTTTACTAATTAAGAACTATTACCATAGGGCTTATAACTTTTTTAAAGAGAAACTGAAATGACTAGGTATACTCGTACAAAATGTATACCTTCAGAAGGGCTAAATGAAATCATGAGCCATTACTTGAACCCACTGGCCATCGTTAAGTGGTGCAGTATCGACCGCCTCTTGCGCACTGACTCACGTCTGGCTTTAATTAATGTTTAATTAAATATTTAGTGAGCAATTGTGTGTATCTGCTGTGGGTACTTGTGAACATGGGGACATGTGGCATATATACACAGAGATACATATATTGCATCGCATATCACCCACTGTGTCAGCATGCCACCCCCGCCCGCTGTCCAATTAGGCCGTAAGTGCATAAACGTCGTCATCTGCGCAAGTTGGGGTTAATAATTCAATGCATTTGTAATGCTCATGGCCCCCAGTTTGTCGTAAATTATGCTGGCTATGTTTATGCAAATCGCCCATCAAGATCCGCCCACGGGGCACCCACGACTCCACGTAGTTCCCTAGTCGCCCCTAAGCCCATTGTTGTTGCCTTCGCGAATTTTATCTAGCAATTCGACTGGGAAGTGGCAGCCACAATTGAAGCTACATGGCTGGGATAATTGCCGCAGGGCACGCGACCTGGGCGTCATCAGGTTGACGCCTTGAAATGTAGCCATCAAAATTCGCATTTAGCAACGGTGTTAAATGCGAGATTATGTTTAAGCTCAAGATTGTAGGGGAAAAGGAAAGAGTTTTTCTTGAGTTTAGCCGGCAGTTCCGAAAACTTTGCATTGTTCTCCCTCAAGTTGGTCAACTTCAGGCAAACAACAATGGCCGGACCCTTGAGACCTTTGAGCGTGCTCCTAGAACTTTTAAAACGATTTTTGGCATCAGGTCAGTGAACTGGTTTCGTGTTTTCTCTACTCTCACAGATTGATATACAGCCGCCGGAGCGGGAGACCATATTCTCCGAGGAATTCCGACCCTCCGATCCGAGAAATGTGGGTCCTTGTGGGGGCTTCAGTGCCCAATACGCCTGCATGTGCGACTTCCATGGGGTGCCGTATCGCGAGGAGGTGGCCTGGGACGTGGACACCATCTACCTGTCCCACGACACGCGAGTTCTCAACCTGCGCGACTTTGACCACCTGGAACCGAAGTTAGTTTGTCCTAAAAAATTCTAATAAATAATTTCCCACTAATTTCCTTGATTATTTATTGCAGGGACTTGATGGCCATCGTTTCGGCGCTGGAGTACAACACGTTTTTTCGTGGCCTGAAGGCGGCCCATATGCGACTGTCGCACGAGACCCTGGAACGCATCCTGCACGTCCTTAAGCGTTCGATGTGGCTGGAGGAGCTGCATCTGGAGGCACTGGGCTTAAGGTGGAGCCTAAAATATGTTTAACTTTTGTAATTATTACTAATTACATCCCCTTTGCAGATGGGATTTCCTGAACAAGTTATCTTTATCTGTGATAACGAATAGCAATCCCGCCATTCGCACCATCGATCTGAGCCACAATATAATTGAGGATAAAGGTGCGTAGACCCAAGTCCCTGGACGCCAATCAACCGTCCAGTCCCTGCTGACAGACAACGCTGCCCCAAAAGTGCCATCGAGCTGTAATCGAGACCACCCGCCTCGTGTAATCCAATTAATCCAATTCTTGTCTACCTCTCTGCTATCGTTTCTCTTCCCCCCAACCGTTTCAATGTTTTTGTCGTTTGTCGGTTTGCCATTTTGATTTGCGATTTGTGTAGGAGCAAGTTCATTGTGCGCCCTATTTGGAAAGATTGTACAAGGTTTGCAGAGCCACCAATAGACACCATAGCACCACAGTCATTTAAACCAAAACCTAATGCATTCTAGTTGTTGTTGTGTTACTGCTATATTGCTGTGTTACCACCGTTCTTGTTGTTTGCCCTAAGTTTGCAATTTAATTTGCCTACCTGAGTGACTTTTGTTGAGCCACCAAAGGATCTTCAGTCTTTTGTTCTCATCAATGGCCACGCAGGTCCCAAAACTACAAAATTCGATAAGGTTTTCCCATACTTTTTCTTCGTTCTGGTCTTCAAGCATTCTGCTCTATGTTAACCAAATTAAACTATTAGAAAAACGAATCTATTTTCGAATTGGCTAAAAATCATGCTTTTCATTCATCATACAGTCGTTGTATTTGGGTTGCCATAGAGTTTACCAGTTAACTAATATTATTTTTTATGACTTTTGCGGAACAGGTGCCATTCATCTATCCGGGCCCATAGCCAAGGTGTCCAAGGGCCTGTGCAAGCTGGCCTTGGCCCACTGCGGGCTCACGTCGAAGGGAGTCAACCAGATGTCGCACTCGCTGACGCTCAATCAAAGTATTTCCAACTCGCTCACGTATCTAGACCTAAGTGGTAATAGTCTTAAAGATGATATAACCGTAAGTAGCCCGAAATAATTGGAAATTTTATATCAAGAGACGAAATAAATCTATAATTTCTGTAGAATCTGCACAATTTTTTGGCTCAACCCAATGTGCTGGAGCACTTGGATCTGGCCTCGACTGACATCACGCTGGAAAATGTATGACTAACTCAAATTTTATATGGAACCGATAACTCATTTGTGCTTTTTAGTTATTTGGAGCTCTGTTGCGCGGCTGTGCCACGCATTTGGCCCACCTGAACGTCTCGCACAACTCGTTCAGCACCAAGAAGGGCAAGGAGATCCCGCCCTCGTTCAAGCAGTTCTTCACCAGCACCTTCAGTTTGAAGCACCTCAACATTGCCGGCTGTAAGCTGCCCATGGAGGCCCTGAAGAACCTGCTGCTCGGCCTGGCCTGCAACGAGTCCACCGCTGGGCTTTACCTGGATCTCAGCAGCAACACGCTGGGCGCCCAAGGTGCCCATGTGCTGGAGTCCTGCATCCATGGAGTGCGAGTGCTGCAGAGCCTTGATATCAGCGATAACAGTAAGTGGAGATTTAGTCCAAGTAACTATGTTATTGACTTAAAAACTAATCATTTTTCAGATCTGGATGCTGAACTGGCGACCGTGCTGACGGCCATTTCGAAGAATCCCTCGATCCGGACGCTACATCTGACGCGCAGCCTTACGGGCATGAAGCCAAAGCACATTCCGCCCGTCATGGACGCCCTGGTCAACCTCATCCAGAAGGACGACTTCCCGCTGGTCGAGCTGGTGCTGTCGGAGAACAAACTGAAGCATGATCTGCACGACTTCATCAATGCACTGGGCAGCAATCAAAGCCTCCAGAAGCTGGATATCAGTGGCAACTTCATGGGCGATGTGGGCGCCCGCCTCCTGGCCAAAGCTCTGCAGATCAACAACAGGCTGCGCACCATTTACATGGACAAGAACGGGGTGACGCTGCAGGGCTATGCGGATATAGTCTATGCGCTGGAGCACAACCACAGCATGCGCACTATTCCCTTTCCCGTTTTCGATATAGCACCGCATTTGAAGAGTCATCCGGACAAGACAGATGCAGTGATGCGGAAGATGCAAGAGCTTTTGCAGCGAAACTGCAATGGATTGAAGAGAGGCGCGGGCCAGGGATTCAGGCTGCAGCACGGCTTTATGCTCTCCTCCACGCATCAGCTGGTGGATAAATTGGTGGCCGAAACACAGGACACCATATCGCTGGCCAAGGGAGGCAGTGATTCCGCCTCGGCGGTGCAGCGATTGATTACCGACGCCGAGAACTGCAAGCAGCTGATGCCCAAGCTACAGGAAGCAGTTCGCAACGAGAGCCATCCCATCGAAATGAAGCTGACCCGAGTGGCCAGCGAGCTGAGCTACACGATCAAGAGCTATCTGGAGGAGACGCTGGAGACCATGATGCGCACCGGTATCGAGCAGTGTCCCAAGACGCTGGGCAACCAGATCGTAGTGCAGGACCTTCGCAAAGGACTCGCCGAGCGTCTGGTGGTGCCCGAAGAATTTCTGCAGATCTGCCTGCTCAACAACGCCGGCAGCGAGATCATGAACAAAGTTGGGTAAGTTTTAGCCAAGTTAATGGGCCATTTTAAGAGAGAAAAGAAAAAAAGAGGAGCGAGAAAATATTTTAGGGAAAGGTAAATGTTTATTATAATGCGCCTTTTAGCTATACAAAGCTTTATCAACAAAAGGTAGAAGAAGCGAGAGGCGAGATATCAGAGAAAGCCACTTTTGGACTCATTTCCATGAGAATGTTGACGCAACGATTAGAAAATTGCAAAAATATAATCTTATACAGCTGAGCGAAGATAGAGAAAACCAAGATTATACATATTTATAGTTATTAACTGAATTACGATAATGAAGGTTTATATGTACTTGAGATAGAGAAAATGAGAAAAATTTTGTGTTTGTAGAATGTTAGAGCCAAACAAATATTATGAGTAAAATTCTCAGAAATGCTCAGCAAATTTCCATGTTAATTTCGGTAATTCGCAATGGAATTCGCACTTCGCCTCGAATGAAAGACCGGAAAAGAGAACCCAAAACAAATACCTGTTCTCTGGGTTTTTTCGAGCACTCTCCGCTTCCAAAGCGAGCTTCATATATACGTTCTCTTTTCGCTCCCACAAGCGCTAGGAAAGGTCTGTTTATTTAGGTATTCCCATATACACACCAGTGAGAGAGCCAGCGCTTAGATAAGATTAAAAACAACAGACCGAAAACCAAAAACAGCTGAATGCATTTCCACTCTGGCCGGGATTTCGGAGCCAAGCACTTCTGCTGCGGGTTACGCCAATATAGGTTTATCTGTGCTCATTGACTGGGAGCAGCGCACATCCCTTCAGTTCTCTGCCAGCTGTTGGGGCAAAGCCTCTCGAGAAAATGGGTCTAATGAGCACTTTGTGCTGCTGCTTCGGCGGCCAGAACTCCAAGGCTTCTGACACAAGTCCAGCCTATAGAGAGTGCCCCGATGAGGAGCCAGTTGAGGAGTTGGTCATAGAACCGAGAACGGAGGATGTTTCTAATAAAAAGTATATCTTTTGGATTTGTTTTTAATAATTACTTATATATGCGTATCTTCTCTCTAACCCCTAGTGAAATTGAACAATCCCTGGCCGCCGCCATCTCCGATCGGGCCACAGATGAGGTGCTGGAGGCCCTGACCCGCTATCGCCGTGGCATGGGCATTGCGGAGTCGCCATCGGTGCTGCTCGATGAGCCGCAGACGCCGGACATCGTGCGCAGTCGCTCCAGTCATGTAAGTGCTCCAATCGATTTGGGGTTCGATCGGACCTATCGAGTGGGTGGCTCTTATCAGCCTCCGGCTAATAACTAGTGTGATGTCATGGCCCTAAGCCCCCGAAAATGGCTTCACTTTCGCTTCGACCCACAAAAGTGAGGCAGTTGTTATTTTGATCGGCGGTGCTGCTGTTTGGTTGGGTTTTGCTTATCAACGCCTTCGATTACAAATATTTCACCCACTTTTGGGAGTTGCCGAATCGAACAACTATTTAGAGTGGACCTTAACCGTCTCCTTCTTCCCGTTTCAGGACGCGGATGGTTTGATCATTCGACCGGGTGGACGAGGCTCGATATTGCCCAAACTGGGCTTGGAATCGCCCACTGTAAGTGTTGAAAATCTCTCGCTACCCAAGTGGATGCAATAGACTCCTCCGCAATCAGCCAAATAAACGATTTAGTCCATAACCACATCATATATTAAAGAGTATATGCGAACAGTAGAGTGTCAAGTGTCGAAAATATATACCATTCATAAACATACACCCCATAATTATTGAAACACACCTACATACATATATGCTTAGTACATTCATGTGTAAGAACTCAATACTTATTCCATATACCCAACTAGCTGGATGTAGTTGAGACATGCAAATAAAAGTACCCCCACATGCATCACATTATACTTCCCAAACAACACACACATCGAATCTCATTAATAAATTACTTAAATGTGTACACCAAATGCTCATGCTCATTATTTTTCTCGTGTCTTCCTGCCCCGATCTGATCATCATCATCACCATCAACCAAAACCGAAAACGAACCAAAATCAATTGTACAAAATCGCAAATACTCGTACTCGTACTCGTAATCGTAATCGTTCTCTAAACATACTTTAATTAAACCTTGTCTCCAACTCATTTACATAATTGCATTTCAAAATCCAAACAAACACAAAAGAAATTGGAATATCTCAACCTTGTAAGTAGTTTTTGTCTTGTTCTTAACTCTATCTATCAGTCTGTAAGTTCTTTAATAAAGCAGAGGTTTTAAAAATGCAAAAGAAAGTAATTTATTTGCTACTTTAAATCATTGCTTTAGAAAAGTCTTCTGAGAGATCCTATCCTTACTCTTATCCCTTTGTAGACTGCTCGTTTCTGTAGACTATCTATATCTTTCCGTTTTGATTTGTAGTTCTTGTTGTATCCCCCGAAAAGGCAAAAACAATCTTCATTATTTCACACACTCGATGAAGCATCATAAGCATCACATACTGAACCAATATCCAAAAGCACGTCCTAATCCTGTTCTCAACCATCCCAACAGGCCACTCCGCATCTGCCCACCAAGCGACGAAGCCAGGTGAAGAAGGTGCGTCCGCAGTCCGTGGTGGAGAATCTCAGCCTGGGTCACTTTCCTGATCTTTTGGAGTCGCCCTCCTCGCACCGCTCCAGCTCTCAGCTGTCCACCCGTGCAGGTGCCGGTGCCGTCGCCTTGGCGGGAGCCACCAACATGACCGACAGCATTGTGGACGACGGTGGAGTGGATGAGTGCTGCGACTCGATTACTGAGCTGCCCAGCGCCTCGTTCCAGCTGCAGCACCTGGTCAAGGGTCGACCGAAGCGGGCCAAGACGCGTGCGCCCACCCGACCCTTGGTCAGTGCCGAGTGTGCCGGTGGCAGCAGGGAGATAGGAGAGGGTCTGGAGCACTTCTTCCGGCCCGGATCGGTGACGCCCACCACTCTGACTCCGTTGGTCTCGCCCACGTCGGAGGAATGCAGTTCGTTGTCTTTCGTGGACAGTCCCACAATGAGCCGTGATGGCAATGGACACATGACCTCCGAGGAGACCACACCCATTCTGGAGGAGCGCCGACCAATCAAATTGGAGCGCCAGTCGCCATTGCTCAAGAGTAAGTGATTGGGACTATCTTGAATATAAAGTTCAGTTCTAAATGCTTCGTTTTACCCAACCTAGGTGCGTCCTGGGCCACGCGTTCGCGGTCCACGGACAACCTGGAGAAGTATTCCCCATTGGTGGGGCGCAAATCTCCTCTGGTCAAGATGCGAACAGAAGGGGGTCCAGGATCTGGAGCTGTCGGCGGCGCTGAAGAGACACCGATGCCCAGCTCGAATCTATTAAAGACCGCCGCGCGGGAGGACAAAACACGCTCGCCCAGCAGCGATTCCATAAAGAGCCATGCCACCGGCGAGGGAAGCGTAATTGTGAAGACGGGTAATGGCATCCTGCGGACGCCTATAGTGCTCCAGAAACCTCGACCATGGTCGGTGGTGGGCAGCGAGCCGAAGGCATGCGGGGAGCTGATCACAGGCAATGGCAATGCCGACTCCAACAAGACCACGCCAGAAAGATTAGAGGAAGGTGGGTGGTTGAAAAATGGAGGATAGAATGATGATCAAGAAATATACCTTCTCCTTTTTGATTAGATGACGTTGAGATAGTGACCTTTGGAGCGAACTGCGGCGGGTCCATTGTTGGCATCACGCCGGGAATAGCCTTATCATCCGTTGGCGGTGGCAGCATTGTGGGCATTACTCCAGGTAAGTCCTATAAAATGAAGTGGTAATTGATTATGCTAACTATTACTTTTAGGAGCTGCTCTAGAAAAGAAGTCTGTGCGAGAGCTTGCAGCGGGTCTCAATAGAATGGGTAAGTAAGATACTGTGCCTGCGCACGATAAGCTGCTCGAAAATGCCTGCTCAGCACTTAGATCCCCCAAAGAAGTAGTTATGCAACCTTAGTTGATTTTCATTGTTTTGTATCTTATTTATTTTCATATTTTGATTGATTTGTTGTACACGTTACTTGTAAAGAAATCCCCTTCAAGCCGCCAGTTATGCCTAGAACGCTGCTGAGCGCATCAAGTGCCCGCACGAGCACCTCCTCCACGGGCTCCACCTCCAATGGTGGGTCAGTAGTCACCTCCAGCACCTCAACGACAGTATTAAACCAGAGCCAGACGCGATCGAAGATCGTCACCTCGACGAGCAGCACTGGCAGCGCTGAGACCATCACAGAGCACAGCAGCAACAGCAGCACAAGCACCTCATCCAGCAGCCACGAGAAGCTGCATGCCAAGGCCTGCGCGAGTCTGATCAGCAACGAGATCCTGAGCATGCGCAACGGGCAGTTGTCGGCCAAGTCTGGCAGCTGCGCGGAAAGCAGCGGCGTGAAGCGGATCGCCAGCAAGGAGATCTCAACGCTATTCGAGGTTTGATCTCCGGAACTGGAGCTGCGTATTGGGATAGCTTGCATTGATCACCTCTCAAAATTTTGGTGGCCTCGTTGCTTCGTTGATTTCGTTGCCCATCTCCTGTGCGTCTAACATCCGCATTTGTTACTTAGTGTGTAGTCGTTAAGTTGTGTCGCATGTTGCCTGTACTCCATCTAGTTTGTGTATGCCTGTTGAGATCCTATATAAGCTAGAACTACCTAATAACAGAAACACTTTCCCGCTCACCCACAGGAGACATTAGTTGAAGAACTGCAGCAGAGCATGGCGACCAGACGCATGTTTAGAGACTCGCCCTACACCAAGGAGGATGTCGTTGATTTATAAGTGTTCTAGTTATATGCTCAACATTCCCTCAACATTCGACCCCTAGTCCTCCAACCAACCTGCCACAAGTTCACGTGATCGATCGTAGGGGTGGTGATAAGTTTAAGTGATGATGATGATGAGATGAGCTGATGGAGACAGATGGGATAGATGGAAACGAGGTTGCAACTTATTCGTACTGAACCATTAATTTATGTGCAATGGCGCGTGTGTTGTTTTTATTTGGCAATTTAGAATGAACGTGATTTATTTATTGATATATATACCCTGATACTTTTATCCAAATTAACCTTTGCATATTTTTAAAGATGTTTTGTGTACTATATTTTATATTTTTATGTATTTTAAATGAGTTAAGTGCCAATTATATAAAGAATTAACCTAAATCTATTTTTAGCGCGTGCTATACAACAATTTCAATGAAACTAACGAAGATAACGCAATGAATATGATACACTATACATATTATGTAATTCGATTGCGTGCATAAGAACTATTTTAATGGCCTAAACCTAAACAAATCTAAATGAAATATAATATTTTTTATAACTGCTTCCAAATACAAATTGTATCGTTTATTATTCCTCCGTCTTTATTTACCCTTCCTGTACTTATAGTATTCAAACGACAATCCGTTTTCAACTTTTAAAGCGCATTGTGCCGCCAGAAACGAATGCATTTATTTAAAAACAAAGCGGATACCGACGATCTTATTAATTATTTTCTAAAAAGTTAACAATTTACGCTAAGAAACTAGGCGAAAACGAAACCGATAAAGAATTACTAAAAGCATTTAAGAGACCGAAACCGTGAAATACAGAAAACTAATTACTCTAATCGTGAGTCGATCAATTTCAATTTTGAAGATCTAATAGTTTGCACCAACGACACAGGAAATTTTAAGAGAAGCGTTTAAACTGTCCACCACCGACCACACACTTCGAGTTTTGAGTGTTACCCCATTCCAATTCAACTTTAGAAACCGAAACTGAATTACGAAAAACTTAACGTGTTCATTATAGTTAAGCAATTAAAAACTTCATTGTAATCTATTGAAATTCAAATTAAACGGAAAACGATAATGAAGACCAGGGTGTTTTATTTTCAAGTCTCAACAGGTTGGGCGCTTCATATGGGCATCACTGGAACTCCACCTCCACCCGCAAGGTGCCATTTCCACTAAAAATATCCCGGGGATTGTGATTGATAACTGTTGCATACAAAGTGAGGAATAGGGGTATTCCTCAACTGGTGAATTTCTTATCGAGCCAACTTATGTTAAAATAAATAAAAGCAACTTTTAATGATATAAAGACTATTGCTTATGATATTCTCTAAATTTACAGCGCACTTGTTCAAGAATGTATAACAAAAATATTATTCAAAAATTTCCCACTAATTAAAAAAAAAATAACAGCAAGATTGAGTCGTTATTTTTTGTTATTCGATGAGATATCTGAATTACTGTCCTCCAGTTTTAAGAAAATCGCTTAACAGTATGTTAAGGGGCTAATGGATATTCATAAATTAAGCCATGACATGAACCAAAACTCAATAAAATTTCAATCTATTAAATAATTTTAATAAAGTACATGGGTTATTTTGTTACTATAAATAATGAAAGAATTTGAGCTCCTTATTTTAACAATAGTTATTACTAATAAATAAAGTTTTCCATATTTTTGCGCAATGTGGATGTGTAGTTCGAAATTTCTGTTAGATTCGTTGGCAACAAACACTGAATAAGTAGCGCCATTAGATCGAAAAAAAGTATTTGTTTTCTGTCAAATAAAAACTTTTTTTATTTTGCACAAGGATTTGAATCTGAAATAAATATATTGCATGCGCCCAACAGTACCCGGAGCTCTGTTAGCCAGCTATCGCCCGACCAACTATCGACTGCAAGTGCCATCGCTGGCCACACAGAACACACCGAGCGCCCATCTCTATTGCGTTTCGAATATTCCATTTTTAAGCACGGGCACGGGAGATCCGATCCGAACGGCCAAATAACTCCAAATTATTGCACAAAATTATAAGTGAACGTAGTGCGTGCTCTCCTTCGCCCACTTTTGGGTACCTCGCTCTTTCGACGGTGCCCCGAAACACCTAAAAAAGTGTCCGCGTATCGCGAGTTTTCCCAATGAAGCGCTGAACTCGGAACGACCGACAGCAGCAGCAGTAGCACCAACAACAGCGCAACAGAGGGGAGAAGAACGGATAAAGAAAACAGATAGCAAAATGCTGGAGCCGCCGAAATTCATTGAGAACGATTGCTACATCGGCAGCCGGAGCTTCACTTGGCTGGCGGATATGGTGGGGCTCTCGGTGGACCTGGTAAGCGAAACTACTGGGATCTCCTGGGTTCTTCAACGGCCTTTCCCCATCCCCATCCCCCTCCACTCCCATTCCCATTCCCCCACCCTTTTCGTAACGGGCGTGTGCACGTGTGCGTGTGTATACGCGTGTTTGTGTGCCAATCAAACGGGATAAAGCCGCTCCATAAGTCTCTCTTCTCGAGAATAATACCGTTCTTCAGGAAGATGGTAGGGATTCCCTTGGGCGGGAAGGAAATGCCTTTCGGGGAAAGATACTTCATTTACCTGGCAACCGTTAGGTGTAGACATTCCATTGCCGGTTGCCCAAACAATGATTAGGCGTACAGTAAACTATCTTTGGAATAAATCGAAATAAAATATGTAATGATAAAAAATAAAATGAGTGTAGAATATTTATATTTATATTATATTAGAGAAAAATAATCAAAATAAATAAAACATCTCTGAAATGAACCATTATAGGTCTATAATCATAAAAATTACACTATCTATGGAACTAAGTGTCATAGAACTTATCATAAAAAATTACGCATTTCTGAAATGACCCTTAAGAGAGCCGTTAGAACTGTTATAAAAACTATAAATATGAAAATAAAAGTGTATTGTACTTTATATGTTTTATATAGAAACAAAAGATTTGCCAGCTAATTAATGAATAATTTATGATTTTGTTGTAAACATAAAACTACAACAGTACTTCACTGACTGTATAAATATTAAACAAAAGTATAAAAAAAAGTTTTTCGTGAATAGTAGTCTAACTATGTGTTTTATTTAAAACTAAAGTATTTGTCTTGAAACAATAAAATATCGTCATGTTTTCTAAAGAAAGGAATTCATAATAAATATTACATTTTTTTAAATTAATTGTTAAAGAATTTAAACCTATATAGCGAACCTGCACCGTACTTCTCAAGCGTTACATATTTACGTTCGCCACATTTGGCAGCTAATCGCATTTGGCAGTTGTCTTATATCTTGGCCACTTCGCAGTTTTCGCATATTCCCTATTTAAATTTGGACAACTTGAATTATGTGATGAGCTTATCAGAGGGCAGCAATTATCAGTGGAATTTTCCGCGCCGCAGGCTGTGTAGCGTAAAATTTTCAAATCACTATTGTTGTGGACTGACGCACCGTTGATTTCGCTAAATTTAAAAGGCTTTGCACCACTTGATGGGGAGGTGGGGTAGTGATTAATCTCTTTACACAGAGTGTCGCACAGACACACTTATTACCTCCCCCTCGTAGCGCCCATTACCCCTGCTTTACCCCACTGGCTTGGCTGCAATGCAATTTGCATAACTGCAGCTGCTGGCGTATAGAAATGTGATTCACACGGAGGCAT
This sequence comes from Drosophila biarmipes, assembly GCF_025231255.1. Taxonomy (NCBI): domain Eukaryota; kingdom Metazoa; phylum Arthropoda; class Insecta; order Diptera; family Drosophilidae; genus Drosophila; species Drosophila biarmipes. Next base: position 16,758,363 of record NC_066615.1, on the reverse strand, counting down.
TTTCTGGCCCAAATCAAGCGACATACACGTTCGTAATCGTCATATTTTTCAATTCCGATGACCTAATGCCAACATCCGATGTAAGGAAAAGAGAACACGCGCACACTGGCAGAAACCCATTGATAATTCTCCTAGCCTGGCAATTGTCTTTATCAAGAGCTGGGCGAAATCCAATTTGAGTGACTTGGCCCCAACCTAAAGGGCTTACGTATGTAGTTCAATTCCCGCTCCCTATCCAAGATAATTGAATTTTTAGCGCTTCTTTTGTTTGCAAACAAATATCAACAGCTTGCTTGTGTATGGGTTAGCCGATTTCTTGTTGTTTCGACTCAGCTGATGTAGACCGCATGAGTCAGTCGGGCGAAAAAGCGAAAAAACAGTGACTGCTCTATCTGTGAATCGAAGAACCGAAGGATTTTTAAGCATTTCGCAATTTGATTGATGTACAAAAAAAAAAAAACAACTTTTATGTACACAACAATCTTGGTATTTAAATGATATGTTCCTGATCTTGAACAAGTTAAGTAGTTCTTTTGATACAATGTAGACTGTACGTTGGTAATAGACTTTACGGGTGGGCGACACTATTTTGGAAATCGCTGCGCCTGATATTTTATTAGTTTTTAGTTTTTTTTCTTCGTTTTATTACGCTAATTCGCAGTGAAGGCCGTAGCACGCAACTGCGCAAATGCCGGTGAATTGGCCAATTGTCGCGTAAAATCGTCCCATGTTCAAGGCACCTATATAGTACTCAAGTAACAAAAAGTACTCAATAGTAGTGCGAGAGGCGTTTATGGCCAAAGATGCAGTCCCGGCCGGTCAGTTGCGGTTTATTCTGAACAGTTTGTGTTGCTTTTCTCTCGCAATCTTGAGTTTTCCTCCCACGCCGCCGCTTTCTTGATACAATTGGGGTTACAATTGTAGTTACTATATGGTTGAAGTAATACATTTTACTATCTGAAAACTATAAAATCACACATAAAAAAATTGTGAAGCTAAATCTTAAAAATATACATAGTTTCTTAACCGTAAAAATTTTTTTTTTAACAATAATAATAGTAAAGCTTCTACTAAATGGTAATTTTTTATTTGTTTTTTGGTTGATTAGCTATTTCGTTGTTCCATTTAAACCATTTAACTATTGTATTAACACAGTTTAACAAAAAGTGCCTGTCCGTATAAGTTATCCTAAATTATTAAAAAAAAACATCAATTTTTGCAATATTTTTTTACTTTAAAAGGCTGTTTACAGTTGTTATTCGCACCGCTGCTGTTTGTACTATGTGGAACGATAATTTTATTAATAAACACCAATAAGCAACTCATCGCTGGTGTGCTTGTTTTACTGGCATATACATAAATTAAACAATAATACGTACGTATTTCCCAACTTTTGCGTTGCCGTGGAGGTTTTTAACCGGTTCGCGCGATGATATCGGAACTAGAAAGGGAAAAGGCTAGTAGATACACGGTTTATTGTATGGGCAGCAAATATCAATTGAAAGTGTAGTGCATGCCCGGCCAATAAAACCGGAATAATGTACAGGGAGATAAAGGGGAGCCCAGCCAATTGTTGCGCCCCCCACTTTTGCCGCCGCCCCGATTTGCATTTTATGATATTGTTATTGTTATTTTGATATCTGTGACCTTGAGTTTGAGGCGCCGCAGTTGCTTGAACTCGTTGCCTTTGCGGTCTTCGTTATGTTTTCTGTTTGCGACAGCTGTTTGGCGCCTCTAACGGTTGTGGGCATACCCTTCACTTCTGTTTTGGATGGGTATATTGGGGGGGCCCCACAAGTCGCATACGATTTATGATGCCGCAATCATCTGGAATTAATTACTTTCGTTTTCCTCCTTTGTTTTGTTTGGCTGCTTCTCAAATGTATTTCCATATCTCTGCATTCTTAACTGATTTCGCAATCGGTTTTTGTTTTGACTCTTGCTTTTATCGTGGGTACATCACTTGGCGGTTCTTTTATGGTTTTATTTTTAGTGATCACGCCACTTTTTTCGGCTCGCCCGATGGCACCCCCTTTTCGCCTGTCTTGCCCCTTTCTCTTTCAATCCTATCCACAATTTTGGCAATGCAATACAGCGTGTTTATCAAATGATTTATGTTTTGTTTCCATTCAAAGAGCACGTGGGTTTCTTTGTGTATTTGATCCAGTCCCACATCCCAGTTGATTGATGGGACTACTCGACATTTAAAACATATATGCAACAATTTAGAATTTTCTTTTTGCTCTTGAATTCCATTAGCTAAGAAAACATACACCAAAATAAAATCTGATCGATTGATATTATTATTATTTCACGTTTAAATGATAGTTATTTATGAATTCCCCCTAAGATATTGTACAAATTTAACGACTGTTGTGAAACAATCTCCTGCTTGAAGAGCGGTCTAAGTCAAGGAACCCATGGAATCGCAGTGAACAATGGCAGATGAGTACCCACAAATTGCTGGCGCTGCAAGCATCTTGCATTGTTGCTGGCCGGAACCGTGGCAACATCTTATCTTGACATGCCAGCAACTATCTGCTCATAATAGCGCAAACAATGCGCCTGAACGGGAGATGAAGGGCTGGGTCCACATATTTGGCTTTAAACTGTGTGCCCTGCCAATAGACAATATTTTCCTTGTTCATTTAGTGCTAGTAGTGAGCACTGCAGGATGATCGAGGGGAGACACTTGGTAATTGGCATTCTCATTGAGGCTATAGGACTGCGTGCCCTGAAATTCGATTGGTCGCCAAGCTGTACACCTGAATTTCGATTTAATTACTTCACCTCGGGCGCAATGCAGGGACATGAGTATTGTATTGTATTTCAAGGTCTCAACAGAAACCCTCAACGTACGTATGTGTGTATGGAATTACGGATATAATTGGAGCTTGGGCAACCAAATCCCCCTGTTCATCATCATCCAATCTGAAACAAAAGGTGGCTTGCCTTCTTCCGCATACTTTTCCCAGATGGTATGCACTAGGAAAAAAGTTTTCTATTTGTAAATTCGCATCGAACATTTAACTTTTTTGATCTCATGGGTTTTTAAAACGTTTCCTAAATTTACCATTTTTTTATGTTATAATAACACTTACACTGCATAGATTTTTTTTATGTATTTATATTCTGTTTTTGAGTGAACTGCAAATTGCCCGTAGCCACTTATACTAGCTATAGCTACTGGGGCTTAAGCTATGAGGGTGTTATTTACATATTTTCGGCAAAAAAATATTCATTTATAGTTGGTCTGGTGATTTAGGTATTATAAAATATAGGCGTATGGCCTTCGTGAAACGCTACACAGATAATCCTCCAATGTGTGTGTTCTCCGCATTCCTTGCCAGCAAGTAGCCCACCCACTTGTTGCCCTTTTTCTTTAGATTTCCAGCTCTGCCTCAACCATAATTCTTGAACAAGATTTTCCTTTCGTTTGGCCCGCACTGCTCGTTGTGTTTTAGCCATGTAGCTTTGGTTAAGGCAACAAAGAACCGGTTTTGGCCAGCAGCAATGTGAACCAACTTATTGCGCATGAGGTATTCCAGTGATGATTACAACATGCGTCCGAATGGGAAAACTGCTGTTTCAATGGCTATCCATTCTTTCTACCAGCCTGATTCATCTTGTAATCAGTTCGATAGCCAAAGTCTTTAATCATTAGTTTGCGCTTACAGCCCAGTATATTGACGCACTTTATTGTTCTGCCAGACTTATCACGGTCTATCAGAAATCGTTTCAGGGTCGCCTTTGTGGTTGACCTATGGCGTGAGGGTGGCTTGGAGACGTGGCCCCTTTGTGGGCGCTACTTCCCCATACACAAAGGCAGATAATAAAGTGTATCTATATGCGAATACGTTATCGGTAAATGGCTGAAGTGTGCCTGTTCATTATGAAATTCGACAACGGAACTTTAAAGATGCTAAAAAAAAGAAAGATATGGTTGCAGCGAGAGAAATTGAACTACAGTGCGTTACAATTACATATTTCTGACATTTAATAAAGAACGAAACATATCAGGTTTAATCCCAGCTCTATCCCCCTCATTTTTATTCTGAAAGTAGAGGCAAAATTCCTTGTCTTCATAAAATCATTCAGATTAATGCTTTTGAACCACGGTTGCAGATGGTAAAATTATACATATTAAGTAACTTTTGCTGAATGCACTTTGCAAATTGGCCACAAGCTATCAGGAAAATGTGTTACATGTAACTCGGTAGCCCAGAACATTTTACACACATTGGGAGATCGCTATAAAAAGAAGCTGCAGGTTGGTCAGTTGTCAGAGCACAGAAGCGAAAGCGGTAAAGTTGCCAACTGCAGTTAGTTATCCTTTTGCGTCGCCGAAAATATTCGATGAATCTGTGTAAGTGTCCTGTTGAAAAGTTAAGTTAAGGGACCCTTCGCTCAACTTTCCTTTGCAGCAAGCCTTTTCCTTCTGGCCCTCGTGGCATCCGTCGCTATCAGCGCCGGATCTGCCCACAGAATAAGCCGGCCAGTGCCTCCAAAGGAGCCGTGTCAGGCCACTACCACCAGGCCACCCTGCAGTCGGACCACCACTCCACCATGTGAGAAAATAAGCACCACAACAACAACACCAGAACAGCCACCTTGTGAGCCTACAACTACCACAACACCACCTCCATGTGAGACAACAACCACTACCACTACTACAACAACTACTACGACAACAACTACCACTACAACGACCACCACGACCACCACAACCACAACTACTACAACCACAACTACGACCACGACAACAACAACGACAACAACACCAGAACAGCCCCCCTGTGAGCCAACCACCACTACAACACCAGATGAGCCCCCAAAAGAGATAACAACCACAACAACACCAAAGCCAGAAGAGCCCTGCGAGCCCACGACCACTACAACACCAACTCCAGACCAGCAACCAACAACCACCACAACACCTTCTCCTTGTGAGACGACAACCACTACCACTACGACAACCACTACTACAACGACCACCACTACCACAACCACGACTACAACTACTACAACCACAACTACTACGACCACAACTACAACTACCACAACTACTACAACCACAACTACGACCACGACAACAACGTGTTCCCCAACAACAACGACAACAACACCAGAACAGCCCCCCTGTGAGCCAACCACCACTACAACACCAGATGAGCCCCCCAAAGAGATAACAACCACAACAACACCAAAGCCAGAAGAGCCCTGCGAGCCAACGACCACTACAACACCAACTCCAGACCAGCCTCCTTGTGAGCCAACAACCACCACAACACCACCTCCTTGTGAGACGACAACCACTACCACTACTACAACGACCACCACTACCACTACCACAACAACTACTACAACCACAACTACAACAACCACAACTACCACAACCACAACTACCACAACCACAACTACGACCACGACAACAACACCAGAACAGCCCCCCTGTGAGCCAACCACCACTACAACACCAGATGAGCCCCCCAAAGAGATAACAACCACAACAACACCAAAGCCGGAAGAGCCTTGTGAGCCAACAACCACTACAACACCAACTCCAGACCAGCCACCTTGTGAGCCAACAACTACGACAACACCACCTCCTTGTGAGACAACAACTACTACCACTACGACAACAACCACAACCACTACCACAACAACCACAACTACTACAACCACAACTACTACAACCACAACTACTACAACCACAACAACTACAACCACAACTACGACCACGACAACAACGTGTTCCCCAACAACAACAACGACAACAACACCAGAGCAGCCGCCTTGTGAGCCAATAACCACCACAACACCAACCCCAGAACAGCCACCCTGCGAGCCAACAACTACGACAACACCACCTCCTTGTGAGACAACAACCACTACCACTACGACAACAACCACAACAACGACAACCACTACCACAACAACCACTACGACAACAACCACGACAACAACTACAGAAAAGCCACCATGTGAGCCAATTACCACAACACCAACTCCCTGTGGTAGAACCACTCCTCCCCCAAAGGCTCCCTGCAGTCGCACCACAACTTCTACACCATCTTGCGAACAGACAACAACACCGGCCTGTGATGAGAGTGCACCCGCTAAGCTGGCAAGCAAGCCTGTTAAGGATATCCTTGCTAAGCCGAGCAGCTCCATCAAAGCCACCGTCTCAATCGGGACCAGTGCCATGTGCGCTAACCGCGCCGAAGGAACCATAATCCAGGACCCCAATCACTGCAGGAGGTACTACGAATGCCGCGGCGGACGTCGCCTGTTGCGCAAGTGCCGTTCTGGTCTGTGGTACGATTCGGAAGCTGGAGAGTGCCTGCCACGCAGCCAGGTCTTGAACTGCGCAGCCCAGCGTAACTAAGGATCTTTTGACCATTTTGAGTCACTTGGAATGAGGCCAGTGCTTGCATTGACCCTTTGTATTCGTAACCAACAGTAACCACCTACTCAATAAACAGCATATAAATCATAACCAAGACCTTAGAGGAAGATATTCTCTAGGTATTATTCTATGGTTTCTCACCTATCAAGATTTACAAGTTAAAACCGTGCTAAAGTTTAACTTTAAGTGGTGGTTATTTATAGAGTTAACTCGTAAAATTAAAGTGATTCCCAACTAGTTGTAGCTTAAATTGTCGAGCGAGTTGATTGCGAGCGGCTTATCACATAGATTTAGTACTTGAAGCAAACAAAGTTACGAATAGGTAAACTGCGCACAAAGGATTTACTGGACTGGAAGTCATTGACTTCCCACTTGTGGCAATCAAAATGCTAATTAATGAAAGTGATTACATGCGGCCGATTATTTTCAGTGATACCATCGAGCGCCGATTGCACTTCGTAGATGAGTGCGATTAGTCGTGTTTTAATAATAACACAATTTACCATGTGCGACAAACAATTCGAAATTGTGTGGCCATCATAAGAGATAAGAGCGATCCGTCGCATCCGCTTTCGGTGCTTATGTTGCCCACGAATAACCCCAGAATAGGTGCGGTCCGAGCTCCCGCCCAAGACCTTTTCTTATCGCACCTTATCGAGGACAGTTGGAAATGCGTATCAGAGAATGGGAATCAACTTGAAAGCGTCGGGCAATTGATATCAATTAAGCGACACCCACGGGGGGAAGGCAACGGCTGTAATTTGCGGGCCCCTCATTGCCTATTCATTGGCACGGGACTGGGGCAAAACAGAAATAGGGGAAAAATACCACCAGAAACCCGCGATGTTCAATGACAACAGAAGGCAAAGGCCATTTTCTGCAGAGATCCGTTCGAGGATCCTCAACATTTGCATCGCAATATAAGTCAAGGCAATTGGGGAGGTCGGCCAAAGTGGAGGAGATCCAACATTGATCACTACGCGTGATCGTGATCAATCGACAATCGGCGACCAAGTGCAATTGTTGACAAGCATTTGTGGTCGCGATTCTGTGCGGCCGGCAGACGATGGGCGTGCTGGGAGGCAACTAGTGGGGGATGCTGTTCTCGCATTACAATTGCAAATCTAGCCAGACACGTGCAGGCTGCATGTGCTCCGCTTTGGCGGACGGGTCCAAAGATCTCGTGTTACCCAAAGCAAGTCAATTTATAGGGCTATTTATTACCAGAATAATGCGCCGGCCAGAGAGTAAATTCAAAGTGGAAACAATCTTTGCATGATATAAATGAAAGGGGATAAAGATCATTAAGACAATAGACACATCTGGGTAACAGTAGAGGCTGAACGTGGCAGATATATTTTAGGGTTAGGCTTTCGTCCCCTGAACCAATTAATTTATTAACAGATTACAATTCTAGAACAATATTTTATGTCAAACATTTTTTATTAAATATGATTTTCCTAACCATACATCAAATCATTGCTTTACTTCCAGGTAAACTTTTTACTCTGCCAAATACTGGCTCTCTTCCTGGCCTCACTCTTCCGCTCCGTGCTGCATCCTTCAAAGGTTTCCAGCAAACTGCGCCACACGTTCGCCCTGTCGATTGGCTTGGCCTTTGGCTACTTTTGCTTTGGCCAGCAGGCCATCCACATTGCCGGACTTCCGGCAATATGTTACATTGTCATCCGCACCCAGGATCCGCGCATCGTCCAAAGGTGAGCGCAAGCGAGCGATTCCGAGGCTTTTAACTAATTGTTTCAAATTTTAGAGCCGTCCTGCTGGTGGCCATGTGCTATCTGCTGTGCATTCACCTGATGCGTCAGCTATATGACTATGGATCCTATGCCCTGGACATTACCGGGCCCCTGATGATCATCACCCAAAAGGTGACCAGTCTGGCCTTCAGCATTCACGATGGCTTCGTGCGGGGCGATGAGGTGGGTGTTAAAAGCGAAACTATTGTAATATATATTATAAATTGTTTTTCGGCCGACAGGAACTCACCAAAGCCCAGCAGTACCATGCCATTCGCAAAATGCCCTCGGCCTTGGAGTACTTCTCCTACGTGTGGCACTTCCAGAGCATTCTGGCCGGCCCCCTGGTCTTCTACAAGGACTACATCGAATTCGTGGAGGGCTACAATTTACTGAGCAGTCCACCAGGCAACGTAAGTGTAATTGTGTCAACTGACTGCCGCATAGCCAGGGCAGTAATTTCATTAGTGAGCTGCAGGAATGTGAGCTAGGTAATTGACCTTACTCTCTGCATTATTACCACAATAAGGTCATGACGCTCATGATTTGTAAATGCTGGAAAATAATAATACAATTTGTAAGAGCAATTTAAATCAGAATATTAGTCAATCTAAAAAGTAATAGGTATCCTAAAATATATGAACTGCATTTATTAAAATCGTTTTTGAGGACATACTTTATTCTTAGCTATACTATATTTTTAATAACCAAAATCATATTCTTTTTTTCTTAGGGCAATCTGGAGAACAGCAAGAGGGAAGTGGTGCTGGAACCTTCACCAACTAAAGCGGTGATACGCAAAGTGGTTGGCAGTCTCGTGTGTGCATTCATATTCATGAAGTTTGTGAAAATATATCCGGTGAAAGACATGAAGGAGGACGACTTCCTGGACAACACCAGCGTGCTCTACAAGTACTGGTACGCCATGATGGCCACCACCTGCATACGCTTTAAGTATTATCACGCCTGGCTCCTAGCGGACGCCATTTGCAATAACTCAGGCCTAGGTTTCACTGGCTACGATAAGGATGGCAACCCCAAGTGGGACCTGATATCCAACATCAATGTGCTGTCGTTTGAGGTGGGTAGTTAAAACCACAAAATGTATTCTATACATCTAATCACTGTGTTATATTTTCTTGGCAGTTCTCAACCAACATGCGCGATGCGATTAACAATTGGAACTGCGGCACCAACCGCTGGCTGCGAACCCTCGTCTATGAGCGTGTTCCCAAGCAGTACGGCACGCTCCTCACCTTTGCCCTCAGCGCCGTCTGGCACGGCTTCTATCCGGGCTACTACCTGACCTTCGCCACCGGCGCCGTCGTTGTGACGGCTGCGCGCACCGGCCGGCGACTCTTCCGCCACCGCTTCCAAAGCACGCAGGTCACGCGAATGTTCTACGACATCTTAACCTGCCTGATTACACGCGTCGTACTGGGCTACGCCACATTCCCATTCGTTCTGCTTGAATTTATGGTAAGTCCGCCAAATGAATCAGTATTTTTTGTATGAATATGGAAAAGGGTGAAAATATTGTATCCAACTTGACACAGAAATCTTTTTTTGTTGATGCATGTAAGAACTAGGTCCGAAAACATTTCTGTGTTAAAATCTATTTTACTTTTTTTTATTTGGTTCTGATGCATTATAAAATATTCGCGTTGACTCTAAAAAACAAACGAATTGCTACAAAGCATTTAATAATAAATAAGAATTGCAAATAAGAAATGGAAATGTAATAACTTTTTTTACTCTATTATCTTTTTGAGTACCGTCTGTCCTTTGCTTTCGACTTCTTCAATTACCTATAACAAAACAATTTCCGTTAACTACTTGCAGGAATTTTCTTCCACTTTTTTGCATAAATAAAAATCAACTCGCTCTACATTAAATTATATTTTCTCAAAGATCACTTATTAATCGACTTCATGTTTTCGCTTTACAGGGCAGCATCAAATTGTACCTGAGATTTTATTTGTGCCTTCACATCATTTCACTAGTGACCATATTTATTTTACCCAAGTTTATACGCGGCGAACGCCGCTCTCGCACGTCGAATAGCAACGGAAACGTCCGGCTGTCGGGCAGCGGCAATGTCAAGGATGCGGTGACCACCAATGGAGGATCTCCAGCAGCTTTGACCGCTGGCAATGATCTCAGCGAGGATGGAGAGGAGGATAAGCACGCTCAATGTAAAGTCCACACGCCCACACATCAGCAGCCAGCTGCTGCCCTACACAACACTACTGAACAACAGACATCCGAGCAACCGAACAATGTAAACCTTCGACCACGCCCACAGCAGCAGCAGCAGCAGGCACAACTAGAGAAGAAGCAGATGCCCAGGTGCGCCCGAGACGCAGTTAGCGTACCCCATGACCAGTGCGAAATGGACCAGCTGTCCAGCAAGCTAAAGGAGAAGATCGAGGCCGAGACCAAAAACATTGAGGAATTTATTGATAAGACTGTAACCGAGACCGTCAGCGGCATTGTGGAGTTCAAGAATGATCTGATGCGGGACATCGAATTTCCCAAGCTGAAGCTGCCCGGTAGCAACGGCGGCATTCCCCTAGACTCTTCAAATGGCGTTGGTCTGCGCAAACGCAACATATCCTCTGTCCATGACAATAGCACAGATCCTGGCAATGACACCGCTGACCTGCATCATCCCCTCGAGGAGAACGGCGCCGCCTTTCTGAAGAAGGAGATCGAGGTTATCAACGCGGTGGTGCAGCAGGCGGTGCCGGCAGTGCTGAGCAATGGTCATGCGAAATAGTAGCATGGACGAGCAAGTGTGAGGAATTCGAAAAAAACAACGACGACGAAGATGCCGCGGCAGGATATGGAGGCAGGCATTCTTTGAAATGGGTGCTGCACATCTGATTGATTAGTAGATACATTTATTAACTGAGATTTATCCAACACACGCACACGATATACGCACACTATACGCTCAGTAACAAATGGAGAAACTGTGTGGTTTAATTTGAATATAACGTTTTCGTTGATAGTCCTGAAGTACACAGATGTTTACACTAAAGCTAGTGTCTAAGGTGGCGGACAAGCCAAATAATAAATAAGATGCACTTTTATATTCGGTATACATATTTATCAGCAGGCAAAACCTATATTCAAACTAACTAAATGTGCACCAAAACTCTAATTGTTGTTGAAAAGAAATCTATATATGTTTGTACATGTTTGTTTGTTAAGATCCCAGAGCCTGAGCCAAACCGGATGTTTCAAATGTAGTCCTTACACATATCCCCAAAATGTATACAAACCTTGACAGGTCAGCCGATCTGTAAGCGCGCAAATACCCAGCCGACTGAATGCAATCCAATACTTTATACAATGTTGGTTCCAGATCACCACAAAAACATTTGAAACGCTGTGTTTGACTCTTGCTCTTAAAATTGAAAACTAATCCATATGTTGAAACTTTTACCATATAGTCTATGTACGAACAAGTAACACAATTTTTCAACCAATTGTAGTTAAAACCCCGCCCAACGGAACGATAACAAATCGTGACCAGTAGAACCAATGATATCCTCCTCAAGCAACAAAAAAAGATGAAATACAAAAGTCAACCAAATCTACACTTTAGACTGAAGCTATTGACATGTACTAAGCGACAACTAAAAGCAAAAAGCCAAGCAAATCGTGCGTAGTTAAAGTTAGTTAGTAAGCCGTCAAGTTGTTTTTGATATTACATTTAAACCAATTTTTGTACAACTGCGCGAGTGTGGCTGGAAAGGAATGTCCGGCTTGCTTCCTCTATATATACCCTTCCCACCCGGCATTTTAGCTGGTCAAACTCTTTTTGTAAATGTTCGAGTCCTCCACTTGTGGCTTCCTACTCCGTAGATCTTAAGCATGGTCCTTACATAACCTTTTTGTTTTACCCTTTATCTTGTTAGTTCCAATAAAATATTCGCCACAAATCCTCACACATAAGCGATATATTTTTATATTTATTGTAATACCAGATTTCGGCGCACATTTTTTTCACTGTCGTAGTTTTCTCCTGAAAAGATCCGCAGGAGAAATTCTCGACAGGTACCAAGGTGTTGTGCAGTCCAGTCGCATCAAATATACAAAACCAATTTGAGCATTGATATTCGACAAATAAATCGTATATGTGTAGATAACTCTGTTTACTTTTTCTATGAGCGGTGTTTGTTGGCGTGGCTGATTAGGTTTACTTTTGTGTACACAATATAACATAATCTTAGAATTCCAAACTGCCGGATATCTTGTAGAAGCTGTCGCCGACGCGCGATCCAATTTCGCACATGTGCACTGCCTGGCACTGAAGCGTACCAAAGTCAAAGTCTCCAAATCGTCTCAGGATCTCTCGGACATCAATGGTATCTTCTGCTTTTAACGCCCTATCGCGAAATCGGGTGTTCATTAGTGTCATGTGCATCTGGACAGAATCGCGATGGTATCTATCTGAGACGCACAGTCCGGTACTCTGGAAGTGGGCCAAACACCGATCTGCCAATTTTCGCAGGTCCGGAGACTCGATGCGACCATAAAGACGGCAAGTGGAGCTGGGATCTGCGTTTGTTACCTCCAGGCCCTTGACCTTAATTTCGAAAGGAGTTTTTAGGTCAGCGAGCAGGGAACGGCATGCCTGCAGTTCGTTTAAAGCTCTTTGGTGTTGTTCTTCATCCTGGATAACCAAGACAAGGAAAGTTAAGTGCAAGCAATTATCCGATATGAATAGCCCCTCATCGATTCCTGGCAACTGGGCTTCCAAAATGCTTTTCTAGAAATGGTTTCAGATAAATATTTCTTTGAGAAGATTAAGCACATGCAATTAGTATGTACCTTTAGCTCAACATAACGATCCTGAATATTATCATGGTTCAGAGACACGGCCAAGAAGTGGGTGGCGTTTTTCCGATCTAGCATAGAGGCTATCAAGTGGCGGATATGACGCTGGGCAGCGACTACGTGACTGCGTTGCTTGGCCCTGATAACCACGTCAGTGGATTCATCATTCGGACGTGGAATAATGACCTCAGCGTTGTTACGTTCCTGGATTTGGCGAAATGTAGCTCCTCTCTTTCCAATTAATCCCCCATAACACCACCTGAAAAGATATACCTAATAGAGATAGACATCATTTTTAGGTCCTTGCCCACCTTGGAACATAGAAAGCAAGCTTGAAGTCTCCGTTTGGCTCCTCCTCAATGTGGCCTACAACCGCATCATTTTCAATTGCGTCCTTGCTATAAAGATCTGGTGGAAAACTGGGTATTTCCCATAACTAATTACCCGAAAATCAACTCACCTGGGCTCTGGCAGCCCGTGGTCTCCACTTTAAAGCTCATTTTATTCTGGTAAAACTAGCAACGATCACAGCACTTTTATATACGGGTAAGTACCGAAATCAAATGATTTTCGATGGAAAGAAGAGTGCCGACGATAATGAAATCCCTTTCTGAGCTTATCGATATACTATAGTGGCGCTATATAAGCTTTTATTGAACATATACGCCGAATATGTATCCCTGGCGAAGATCGTAGTGATTGTGGTCAGATGTTTTTGCTTAAAGTCAGTGGAGCCACAGAATGCCAAAATATAATAGTTTTAAAATCGATTGTTTAAAAAATCTGTAATTTCATTTATTCACATGGGAAACCCCATTTGTATTTATACGGGGCTCGTTGAAATGAGCTTTCATAAAGCAGATGGATGTACAACGGGTTCTTAAAACTCCAAACTGCCGGTTATTTTATAGAACTCGTCCTCGCTGCGGGATTTCAGCACGCACAGGTGCACCGCCTTGCACTGAGCTGCTCCAAAGTCAAAGTCCCCAAAACGCTTCAGTATCTCGCGGGCATCGAAGCTGTTTCCCGACTTCATTGCCTCCTTGCGGTAGCGGTTGTTCATGAGTGTCATATGTAGTTTGATGGATTCCCGTTCGTTGTTGTCCGTGGCGCACAGTCCGGTACTCTGGAAGTGGGCCAAACACTGGTCTGCGAACTTCTGCAGGTCCGGTGACTCGATGCGGCCGTATAGGATGCGAGTGGAGCTGGGATCGTCGTTCATAATCTCCAGGCCCTTGACTTTCAATTCGAAAGGCGTTTTCAGTTCCGTCAATAGGGAGCGACAGGCCTCCAGCTCCTTGAGAGCCCTTTGGCGTTCATTATCATCCAAGAGCACATAGACACCTAAGGTAAGGTGGATACTGCTCTCCGGCATGAATAACTCCTTGTCAATGCCTGGCAACTGGGCCTCCAAAATGCTTTTCTGGAAAGGGAGTTCGGGATCAGTATTTACTTCGGTAGATTCCGCCTTGTTAGTCTGCACCTTAAGTTCTGCATAACGCTCCTGGACTTCGCCGGAGTTCAGGGCCACGGCCAAGAAGTGGGTGGGCTTCATCTTCTTTCGCAGGGAGGTGATAAGGTGCCGGATTTGACGCAGTGCACCGCATACCTGACTGCGTTGCTTGCCCTTGATAATGACGTCGTTGGATCTCTCATTCTGACGTGGAACATAGAGCTCTGTTCGGGTCTCCTCTTCGATGCGACGCTTTGTGGAACCCTTGAGGCCAATTAGACCTCCATAGAATGATCTGACAGAAAGCAGATAAATGACAGAAAAGAGCAGCAAATTGGTGGCATTTCACTCACTTGGGCACATGAAGAGCCAGCTTGAATTCGCCACTTGATGACTCCGCAATGTTATTGGCAGCCGGATCCTCCTCGTCATCATCTTCGCCATATAAATCTTTGGGAAAAGGGAGTTAGAGAGGTAAAAAAAACGCGAGGAACCACACACCTGGCTCCTCGTAGGCCTTGTTTTCTCCATGGAACCGTTTATTTTGGCCATTCCACTTGTCGCCACCAAAGGCTTCGTGCACGATGTTAACCCTATAGCGCCGGTTTTGGTTCATGGCTTGGACGGGCGGAGACAGTACTTCGCGACTCATTGCGATTGAAAAACTCTGGAATGCAAGTCGATTTCCTGGGATTTCCCGAAATCAAATGAGTTCTCTTGAAAAACCTTCAGTCAGCCGGCAATGGTAAAGAAATCACTAATGCGTCGGACGGCATATCTTGAGTATTATTTAGGTTATTCTGAAATAATACCAAATCCTAAAACAAAATAGTGATGACAATGATAAAAATAAATATTTTAAAAAAATATAAGAGAAGTAGAAAATAAAGGTTTCAGTTCAATAAAAAAAAATCAAATCTTAGTTTTATTATTTTTTATGATGAATTTACCTTTTAAAGGTAGGGAATAAATATATATTTCTATTATAATTTTCAAAACTGTTCTCTAAAGAAATGAATTATTTTAAAACCGGGTTTTAAGTCACCAAACCAAAATCGTTTTCCTTTAAAAAATTTTAATTTCAACTTGAAGATCCTGCACCGATAGTATCGTGTCACGAAGCAAAGACTCTCCCACCCCCAACGCACAATTCGCCCATCCCTAAACCAGTTCGAGTTTCCCCCAATTTGACAGTAATTTTGTTAATTTGATCTGGAAAAGCAGAAAAACTGGGAATCAATAACAAAAATGTCGCAGCGCTAAGGTGACAACCAGCACCCGTCCGCCCAAAAGGGGAAGCAAGCAGCGGATAGCGCCGAAAATTGTCCGACATCAGCCTGCGGAGCCAGTGAATCACTAGTAGATAAAGACATTGGATTGGCCAGAGGAGCGCCCGTTGGAGGAGCAGCCACCATAGCAGCCCCATCGATCGCCCCCAATCCACTCCAGCTCCAGGTGGAGGTGACCTCGACGCCTCGAGACACGCGCGCCCTTGCCGAAGTGGTGGCCCACATAAATAGCATGGGAAACGACGACCATCGGCGGCGGAAGACTCCTTGCGGATTTTGCATGGCAGTCTTCAAGTGGATCCCGGTGCTGTTCATCACCGCGGTGATAGCCTGGTCCTACTACGCCTACGTGGTGGAGCTGTGCATCCGTAAGTCCTACATCTATGCCCTTATCCCATTGGAATGTGCATTTATCTGGCTGTTTATCCTCCTTCCACAGGCAACACGCAGAACAGCGTTGGCATGATCTTTATGCTGCTGTTCTACCACCTGTTCCTCACCCTGTTTATGTGGTCATACTGGCGCACCATCATGACCTCCGTGGGCCGAATACCGGATCAGGTGAGTGAATCAATGCCTTATCGCCTGTTGCTATCAAAAGAAATTGGGAAAACCTTACTAATACCTTTCTTTACCCCTCCTTCAGTGGCGGATACCAGACGAGGAAGTGACGCGACTTTTCCGGGCCGACAGCCCGGAGACCCAGAAGCGCATTCTCAACAACTTTGCACGAGACTTGCCTGTCACTAATCGGTGAGAATTTACCATGTCATCAAGTCCACATCCGCTAATTCCATTTGATTAATGTATATATTTGGTAATTGTTCGGCAAACATTTGATTGTACCTCTCTAACTAACTATATAGTTCATATTTATTTACTAGAAATACGGAAGTGGCAAAAAAGCTTCTTCAATTTCGAAAGAAATCTATTTAAAACTGTTATCAAGCGAAGAGCTAGTATAATAATATTTTTTGTTAAGGCCTTCAACTCACTGCAATCAGTAAACCAAAGAAGGAAATATCAGAGTGTACCAAAATTCTTCCTTAAAATACTCCGCCTGCAATTTTATTTATACTAAATTCACTTATTGTAAATATTTATGATTTATCTCTTTCCAGTACAATGAACGGATCGGTGCGCTTCTGCGAAAAGTGTAAGATCATCAAGCCGGATCGAGCCCATCACTGCAGCGTGTGCAGCTGCTGCGTGCTGAAAATGGACCACCACTGCCCGTGGGTGAACAACTGCGTCAACTTCTACAACTACAAGTACTTTGTGCTGTTCCTGGGCTACGCCCTCGTCTACTGCCTGTATGTGGCATTCACCTCGCTGCACGACTTCGTCGACTTCTGGAAGGTAGGTGCCGTAAGTTTCGCCAGTTTTTCCATTCTTATTACCACCCCTTTTTGCCCGATGCATGCGATTACCTGTTAGTTAATCAATGTATTCTCTCGTTTCGCTAAAATGTTGTCTAAACTACTTGTACTTACTGATCCAAGTACGATAATAATGGTTACTCGGCACAGGGACAGCTGAACGCCGGCGGAATGGGTCGCTTCCACATCTTGTTCCTGTTCTTCATCGCCATTATGTTTGCCATTAGTTTGGTGAGCTTGTTTGGCTACCACATCTACCTGGTGCTGATGAATCGCACGACACTGGGTGAGTGATTGGAGGCTGACATTCCAATTATGGCCCGACTATAGCCTTTCTTATTTTCCATTTAGAGTCGTTTAGGGCTCCCATCTTCAGAGTGGGCGGCCCGGACAAGAATGGCTATAACCTGGGACGCTATGCCAACTTCTGCGAGGTGTTCGGCGACGACTGGCAGTACTGGCTCCTCCCCGTCTTCTCCAGGTATGTCTCGATCCACTTACAACACCATTATGATCTTTGGCATTCTCACATTCCCATTCTTACTAATCCGTGCTGCACCAGAAGATCTCTCACTCTTTAGTTGTTGTTTTTGTGCGCTTTGTTTTTATTTGATTTGATTTAGTTTATGATTTTGGGTTTATGTTGATTATGGCAAATTAAAGGCATGCTTCAAAGCCAATGCTTCGTAGTTGAAACTTCCTTTAATTCTTGATGTGTGTTCTGTGTGCTTAGTTAATAAAAGACGAAAAGAGCGGAAAGTCACTAATTTTAAATAGTCTAAAAGCAATTCCTCACACTTATGATTTATGTAAGTCAAAAAATATTGTGTATGCTTAAAACAGAGATCGGAAAGCAATGAACCAATATAGTCGATCTCCTTTTGTAATTTAGTTGTAAGCATAATCAAAATTACCACTTCGTTTCACTTGCGTTTGTTGTTTCTGTTTGTAAATAAAAATGAAAAGAGAAGCCCCAAGCCAGCGAGCCCTAGAGATAGAAACTTAGATCTAACCAAAAACCAGCTTAGTGTTTAATGGTCTGCGGGATTGAGTGACTAATTCTAAATGCCAAAGTTCTAGCTGAGCCCGTGGAATTCCATCAGCCCACTAAGCTTACTTAAAACCAAAACACTTGCCACACACGACCAGTCAAAACAATTTAAATTCCATATTCGTAACCACACATTTGTGCAAAATTATATAACAAACTGCAATCAACAACAACAGCTACAAATACAACAAGCTAAACTGTAAAAAAAACAATCAACTCGAAAACTTAACAAACAAACAATACTTATGTTTTAAACTCTCTGTTTAACGCAATACCCCAACCTTCTGCTTATTCACAATCACGGAACTAGTCGCGGTGCTGGCTACAGCTATCCGACCGCCAGTGACCAGACGCGGGTGCCCGCCGCCTCGCCCGTCCAGCGGTACGATGCCATGGGGGACACGGCCACCAGCAGGTTAGATGGCAACCCAACAGATAAGTTGATTGGCGCTAGTCCCCTCGACTCCACTAACCATCACCACAACCCATCGCCTCATCAAGTAAGAAGCACCAGCGCCCAGCCCAGCCAGCAGTCGCCGCTGCAGGTGCAGCCACCTCCACAGTTCCGGGACGAGCTGGACGAGCAGCCGGATCATCATCTGGCAAACGGCCAGTCATTAAACTGCAGCACGGCAGCAGTGAAGTCTAGTCAGGCGCCGGAGGGAGAAGCCAACGGGGCGGCCGTATACATCGACATAATCGGAGATCATCCGTTGGCTGGCGCTGATCTCGCAAAGGATTCCCCACGCCCGCCAAACGGCGATCTGCCAGTTTGAATTTCTCCCACTTACCACGTTTCTGTAGAATGTATTGTGTGTTTGTACTATATATAGCCGAGTAAACTGCCAGATCTGTCAGCTTTGCAGTTTGTCGTAAGCCATTAAGTTACCTCTATGCAATTCTTGAACGGTTTAGTGTAGGCTAATTCAATGTCTAAATGGCTGGGACCACGATTCACATCCACCACATAATTACATTCGACTAAGTTAACACTAAGCAATGTGTAATTCGTTATACACAAGCATTTATCGCCGTTCTAATCGATCGAATTTTGTAATGGAAACTAGAAGAACCCATTGTGGGGGGTCCTTGTAGTTGGGACGGTTGTTCTGCCTAGACATTTGTACCTTGCTGTAACACACATTCACGAAACCCAGCATCCTTGTAGATACCAACCGATCTTCAAGACTTAATAATGATAAGCAACGAGATTTCCCTTCACACGATTATCACACACACGAAATTCTGGCATTTCTCAATGCGTTTAATTTATGTAGTTAGTTACTGTTTGCTAGTTGATTTTTATACTTTTTATTCTTTTGTACCAATTATACCTAAATACATATTTTATTGAATGTCTTCTACGAGTGACGACCTTGAGATGGAGTTAAAAATATATTTATAACAGCAACAAGGGTTTGTTTTTAATTTGCCGCTGAAAATGTATCCAACAGATTTGCTTCCGTTGCACAGCACCGAATCATCAATCAACCTATTAAATACAAATAGCGCACTCATAACTAATCATTTTCCCATTGCGATCCATGATCTATGATCCTTAACATTATATAAGCTATACATATCCTGATCAAATATAACGCACCGCACATCCTTTAGCTTTGGCGATGGCAAAACATTCCCCATCCGACATATGGAGGAGGACACTGAATCTCTGCTGGGCTACCACAGCGACACGCGCATCGAGCTGGAGGAGGACTTTCTGCCAGAGCCGCGGTTCCAGGACTCGATTCCATAGCTAATCATGACCAGCGACAATGTGGCAACCTATTACATCTAGAGATTCAGTTCAGTGAGGGCTACTTCGTCGGCTTGAGACTCTCCCTTCGACCTTCATTTCCAGTGTGTAAATAGCAGAAAGACAGTCCATCCTATAGGGACAACTAGGTCATTATGTTTAAGCTATCAATGAGTGGATGGACAATTGTAATGTACTTGTATGTAGAAAACGTAGCAGATTGGCAGGAGATCGATATCTAAATTCTTGCTTTGACATTCGCGTTGGAAGTTTTAAAATGTATTAATTTAGTGTGTAAGTAAAAAGTTATTAGAACGTTTCGAACAAAGTTGAGTTGATGTCTATATCGGAATACAGCTAGTTATGCGAAAACAAAGTACAGAATATAGGTTTAATATAGCTTAACGCCTAGTGGGAAAACAATAAATCAAAAACAAAACTTTAAGCAACACATATGGATCTGTATATTTACAAAATAAAATTCCAACTATTCCATTCAATCGAACCGACTCAAGTCGTCATTGGCACTCGATTGCCTTGTTCCAGAAACGGTTGTGGAGGAAACTACTTCAAAGTCGTCATCGGCGGGCGTAAATTTCCCAGATTTCTCTGAGGGATCTCCGAAGGGATTGGCCGTCACTCGTGTCACTTTGGGCAATGGTTCTTGCGGAGTTGGTTCATCAGCGACTGGTTCTTCTGAAGTGTCCTCCACTGGCTTTCGTTTCTTCTGCTTTTTGCTAACCAATGCATCTCTGCGCACGGAAATGCCAGTATCCTCGCTTCTGGGCAACAGATCACTTAGGTCGGTCTCCACATCGGCCACTTCCGGTTTCAGTTTCTCCTGCAGAGCTGCCAAAGCAATCAGCAAGGCTTCCTCTGTTCGAATCGTTCGGGATCCTTGCCGGGGCAATACATTGACGTAGTGATCGAACAACAGTTCTGGATCATCCACGGTCAGCTTCTCGTCGTTGGCCAGCGCAGATTCCAGGCCCTGTAGTCCTCCAAACACGATAAGCATGTGCTTGAAGCCATATGATTGGCTAGGCACCTCATGGACGTTGGTGCCGCGATCGGAGGTTCCCAGCGTCAGATCGTAGCCGGATTCGTAGGGCGATTTTGTGAATATCTCCGACAGTGAGTGGGCAATGCGCACCTGGTAGCCCCAGTAGACGCCCGTTTCTCGACGCGGCTCATCCGGGCTGACGAGGGTGCCACGCTGTTTTCTGGACGTCTCTGAAGGTACATAACAAACATTAGTTTGCGATTAGGAGCAACTTCTATTTAGATTTAGTGCCTACCATTTTGAGGTTCCATTTTCACAGTCACCCGGACGCCGGGCTCAATGGCCTTGTCGACCAGCACGTCATTGAGCAGTCCGACGTTCGCGTAGCTGTGCCCCTCCTTGGCCTTCTTGTCACAGATGACGCCCTCGCGGTACCGGAACTTGCTCTGCATCCTGAGGTGGTGCGGCGTATCTAGAGGGTTTAGGAGTCCGGAGTACTTAAGGTCCTTGTGCAGCGGGAAGAAGTACTTCCGCAGATACTGCGGGCACTCCAAATACTGCAGGATGCGGGCCAGTTGCAGGGAGCTACTGCGCACGGTTCCTGTGCCACTGCCCTCCGCATCCGGCTCGTAGCTGCGCTTCGTCTCGCGGGCAGTGGCTATGCCCACGTCGTCGAACACGATCACCTCGTTGACCCGAAAGATACAGGCGGCCCGGGCTATTTGACCGGCCACATAGGCCCGCAACTCGGCAGATTGGGCATTCTCGAGGATGGAGCCGGGCACAGCTATGCTCAGGGTGGAGGGATTGGGACTTTCTTTCTTCAGCGCTCCATTGGCGGCCTGCTGCGCTTGGGACTCCGCCTCCTGAGCCTGCTGCAGCTCCTTGAGCAGCTTGTCCTGCTTGCGCTGGCGCTTCAGCGCCTTCCGCTCTTCGTTCACCTTCTTCCAGGATTTGTGCGGCTCCGTGGACTTGCCATTGCTGGCTGCGGGGGCGGCGGGCATGGTTTTAATTAAGAATTAACAAAGTCAAGTCGTTGAAAACAAACCACGCACGTGCAAAACAACAATGTTCTGGTATGTTGGTATTTATCGGTGGGCGGTATTTTATTTATGTATAGTGCGATAGGCAACAGTAGTCTCTGGCGTAAAAGAACTACGTTGGTAAATTTTTAAAAAATGAAATAAAAGCTCCTACAACTATAAACGTAAACTACAAATTCGAATATATTGGCACTGCTTATCAATAAAATGGAAAAATGTTTAGGCAAATGCATAGGGGGTGCCAAAGAAATCACTTCCACGCTTACTCAAGTAAAGTGTGTGTTAGTGCACATTAAGAACTTACCCCGTTCAGCATTCTACGGTTTCTGTGAGATACATACTTTAAAAATTCAAATTTGTAGTAAAAATATTCGTTAGATGTTTGCAAGCCAGCGTTGCCACCCTCTGTCAAGCTGACGTCACAATTGCCCTTTTCGGTATATATATTTAGTATTTATTCACCCACACGCCAGAGAGCTTCCCCGTGAGAGAACTTCCGCCGAGAGCGAGCTTTGCGGGAGCCGCGAATCTATTTAAGCAACCCGCAACCCAAAACTTTTTGTAATTTTTTGCCTGACTCGGAATCGGAATACAGAGGCTTCTGCTGCGATATATTTCACCGTTCGCACTTGTTTACGTTTGAAATTACAAATCTTAAAAAGAATCGAACAAATAACAGCGGTTGAATCGCCGGTGAGAAAGATATAGAACGTGTGCCGTTGTGCGTCGGTGGATCGGTGAATTATGTGCGTTTGAAAATTGGGAAAAAAGTAATTGCAGCGAAGAGAAAAGCCCGAAAAACCGAAAAGCGTGCTCGCCAATTAACTCCAGCTTCGTCCCGCCCCCCGCCACCGCCCCCTCTCACCTGCTCGCTCTCTCTCTCTCTCTCGCTCTCAATCTTCAATTGTGCAAGTGTATGTAAAAATGTGAGAGAAGAGAGAAAAAAAACCACACTACGTGCGCGTAATAAAAAACGAGGTGGGTGGTGGTGGGCGGGGGGTGGTGTAGGTGGCCTGCCGCGCCAGCCCCCTTCCCTCCTCCCTCAAAAATACAATATACATACATACAGAAATCTACCTATCCACTGTTGTTGTTGTTGCTGCTGTTGTTGTTACTTGAAGGTTTTTTTCGGTGGGGGACAATCAATAAACACGAGAGCTGCGTGTGAAAAAGAGAGGCAGAGAAAGGGGGAGAGAGAGGGAGACAGTGGAGTGCAGGCGGAGAAAGGGGGATCTCGCAGAGAGGGGCAAGAGAGTGCCGAGAGAAAGGGGCTTGCGCATATGATTCAAATGCCGGTTTCGAGTGCACTGTTTTCAGGTCTTAATTACCAAACAAGTACATCGATCACTCGGCTAATTACCTGTCCTAATCGGCATTTAATTTACAAGATCATATCAGGTTTTAGGCCAGTGAGCCACACACTTTAGAACAAATTGTAAAAGTGCAATTGCAACCTGCGCCATCGACTCCTATCGATAATCGAAAATTGGGTCAGGGGCGACTGCCTTGCAAGATGCCAATCAGAATTTGCCCATATATTATTGCAAAGCAGTCCAATTGGAGAGAAATAAAACACAATTTTTTTCGGGCCAGTGTAGGAGTTGCAAGAAAAGCAATAAAATCAACCGAAAATACAGCATACATACCTCGACGATTTCAGGTGGCAGCGAAAATGTGCACAAACAAAAGTGTTTATTTAGGCCAAATAAATTGAACAATTACATGGGCGAGAAGCCGAAAAACCTGTTTTTGTTTAAAAGTTTAAACAAAAGTGAAGCATAAATCAATGATAAGCATGCGCTGTGCAGAAAGCCAATAAGTTTCTTTTATTGCCTTCGCAAGATGCCAACCGAAATTCGACCGTATATTATTCCAAGCCCCAAAACTCAATTTTGGTTGCCCACTGTAGCAGTCGAAAAAACAAACAACAATTACAGTGAAGCACATGGGGAATTAAGCACAAAAATAAATATATTTATTTTAGCTAAAAATACATTCGGGTTCTCAATTAATTAAAGGGTTTACATGGCACATACTTTTATATGGAATATATTATAAAAAGTTAAATAATTTCCAACCAAATAAAGAGAAAACTTAGTAAAAAATGTGGACCTGGTCCTCGTTATTATGTAAAGTTCAAACAGAACCGAAAAATAAAAAGTTGCTAAACATGCGCTGTGCACCATTCCAATTAGCTTAATTGCAGCAGTTCGTCTTATTGGCTTTTCAAATGTGTATAGCATGGAGAGTCGGTAACAACAGTTGGAATCTCAGTAAAAACGCTTTTCCCATCAAAATGTAATAGCCGGATTTTTGTTAAAACATCAAAGAGAACCCTCAACACAACAACAACAGCAACAAGAAAACCCACCAAGCAGCCTTCAAATAAAGTAGAAAAGCAGGGAAAATCAAGGAAAGTAACAAATTAAATTTGGTTTTAGCCATAAAGAGCGAAAGACAGGCAAAGGAAAAGGCCACGAAGAAAAAGCAGAGGAAAAGCCGGAGGAGCAGGTGAAACAGGTGGACGCAGGAGATTCGCCACCAAGAAATCGAGAGACATCGCCAGCAGGTGACAGCCGAGCAGAAAGTCAGGTGAGACTCGCCTCGCACTCGAATCCACTCCGCTTCCACAGTTCTATTCCCATTCCGATTCTGGTGCCATTTCTGTTTGCCTCCCCGTGCGATTAAATATTTCACGCGCTTATCAATTGCCCAAGGGTTGGCATTGCTTGATAAACAAACACAACTAAAAAGCAAACAAAATTAAATAAGCCCGCAAAGTCGCCTACTTAAGCAGGTGGGAGGGCCAGGTGGGGTGGGGAGAGGTGATACGGGGGTGCTGGGGGACCGCAGAGCTCGGGAATCCATGAGATACTCGGAAACAATCAGTATACTATACCTATTGATAAGTGCGCTGGGATCTGGATCGATGAATATTCGGAAGAAGTCTTTAGTACATTACTATGCTATTATAAAAAGCCTGTTAGATTCAGGAGTAAATATTATTATTGATTTTATCTTTCGGTCGGTGAATCCACTATCCATAACCTATTTTAAGCCTGTGCTTAGGAAACCGAACATATACTCGTAAACTCATATTTTTACGCAATAAATGAGTTAATGAAAAAAGGTTGGTCCAAATTCATAAGAGGTATAAATATTATATAATATTGACCTACTCAAAAGATAAAAATCCAAAGTGCTCCAAGATCCAACGAGTAATTTAGAAAGAATTGGTATAATAGACCCAATGATAACTAAATTAAGTTCTGGCCTGAAAATCGTTGAATTTTTTATTAGGAAACCATATTATTATAGACTACTTTAGGGAAACACCCAAGAAAATAACACATTAGAACCAGGAGCAATTCCATTACTGAGTTACAAAGAAACGTACATGAAAGTAGAGCAGGTAAATATTATTGTTATGGAGTTTATCTTTCGATCAGGTGATTTCCAGACACTTTTTTATGTCAGTACCGGGGCACAACCGAACATATACTCATAAATTATTTAAATTATTTTAGGAGCTTTTTATGATATTGCCTTATAAATTGCTGTAAAATGGAAATAGGTGTTCATAAAAGGTAATAACAACATGGTACAAACTGGTATGAATTGAAATTTTGTTATGGTTTTTCTAAAATAATAATTGTGTTATATTGGGATATTAATCTTATCTAAAGAAGTATTAGAACCCAAAACCGGTTTTATTTGTTCACCAATATATTGTTCTAAAATTGCTAGAAGCCTTTGAAACACTCCTAAAGCTTAGGACCTTAGTTACATCTGAGGAGACTTTTTGCGTAATCCAACTACTTTTCTTCTTTTGAAAATCCTCTTTTCTGCTTTCGCAACTGAAATCCCGATAAGAAATTCTCGTGCTCGTCCTCGATGAGCTGTATTTGTAATTAATTCCATTTTGTATACTTGGCATCTTCGCCAAACGAAACGAGAATAAAACCTGGCAATACAGATGGCCAAGAGGCGAGAGACAACCATCCATCAGCGGCAAAACACACAATTTCCAAGCCAAATTCAATTCCAAGCTGAGAGGGTGGGGTGTGGATGGGGCTGAATACGTAGATATATAAATTGGTGGCAGGGTGGCGACTTCAATGCGTATTCGATTCAATGGCCCGGGGCCAGCACCCTTGAAAGGCCCTTTTCGGGGCCCCTTCCGTTGCCCTTACCCCTCGCCATTGTCGTAGGATGAGGACGAGGACGAGGACGAGGACGAGAGCAGATTCCTGTCATGTCCGCACGTTTCCTGGACCCGTGGAGCTTATGGCCCGGCTTAGTTTCAGCTGGGATTCCTCGTTTATTGATTGATTCTCCTCGTGGCTTCGACCAAACCATAATGGGCCGCGCACGGGAATAAAAAGTCATCAATAATATTTTTCCTTGGCAATGGGAAATGTTCTAAAAATACAAAGGGAAAATTTGTAGTTGCGGTCCGCGCCCCCTGAAGAAGGGAAAACTAATGAAAAAGTTATCAGTCGGCTTTAAGGCGTTTTTATTGACAAGAGTCCTTTGGCTTCCTTTCATGTCCCATATTTTTTAGGTATTCTGCAACTGGAATTGACAAGGGTGAACAGCGGCACGTGAAAAACTCATCATAAAACCGAAAGGACAAAGGCGACGAAGAGCGCTTTTTTATTGTCCTCGTTTTTTGTTTGGCTTTTTGTTTTATTCCCTGCGATATACATCTTTCATTCCATACGCTTTTATGCCAAACAATTGGCTGGGAAAATTGTTTTTCAATTCTGATTCGCAATTAATTTCGCAGTCCAGAAATAGAACGCATCGCGTAAACAAAAGCCACACGGCGTATGCGCAATATTCGCTGTGTATTCGATTTCCACCTGGCCGCCGAAAAACATGGAAATCAGCTTGGCCAACTAAGTTGATATTATTAATTAGTTGCACAAGTTTTTGAGTTGCGGCGGCGATAATGCCTCGAAACTCTGACGGATGTTGATAAATTATGTGTAAATATGAAATTTCCATGCCCAAAGTGAGTCACACTCTCCGGAAAAAACTTATGGCGCATAATTTGCGTCTTCTTCGAAAAGTGGCCCACAAATTTTTGTGTGCTGCCTGAATAAATAATCATAACTTCTCTCCACTCCCCACGCCAGCCCCAATCAAAGCAAAAAAACAGCGAAATGAAAAGAAATATTCACACAGCGAAAATTTAATTGTTTGGCCAAAAGGAAAGACGGAGCGGACGGAACGAAAGCGGCCAATAAAAGCCACGACCTTCGGCCAAGAAAAAGCGAACAAAAAATGAAATCAAACCACCCAACACGGCCCTCTTCTTTAGGTACGTGCGTCCAAATACGTACGTAGTGCTGAGGGGATCCAGATTCCTTTTGGACCCGGGAAGCTCTTCAATAATTCGCTTTTTATGTCGGAGACCCAATTCTGTTCCAGCAATTAGAATGGGAAAATCGATTCGAGACGGCCGCAGAATTTAGACACATTATTAACAGATGATTCGGTGTTTTTTGTAATTTAAGAGTAATGTGCTGCTTTTCTTTGTTGTTTTTAATTATTACATGCATTCCAGACGGACTTAGGATTTCTCCTTGATTGATTTTACTGATTTGGTAGAGGCGCAGAATTGCTCCACATTATTAACAGATGATTCGGGGTTGCCTGCTAATAAAAATGTTTTTAAAACTATTTTTCATTATTAAAGCATTCCGGACTGACCTAAGATGTATTTTCCATTTTCCTGTTTTTTTTATAATTGGTTTAAGGTTATTTGGATTTGTTGGAAGCCAATTAATGCTTCCTACAGCACACATTTTGTATATATATTTTTCCTAAATTATTAGGTGAGTTAAAGATATATTTATTATTTATTTTTTAAGTTTCCCATTTCTTAAATCGTGCAAAGCCACAACTCCAAACAATTTTGTTAGTCAACTTCTGGCGCTTTTGTGGGCCAAGTGGGATTTACTTGTCGTGTTTGCAGGAAGCCTCCTTCTTTTCCAGCTTCGCTTTCTTCGCTCATTTGATTATACGAACTTGGGAAGTTTTCCGCAGTTTTCCTTTTTTTTTTGGTTGCCGTCTAAGACCTTTTCGAACTAATTAGGAGGGCAACCGCATTTCGCTTTGATGGCAGAGCCAAAGTTTCCATTGGCTTTCCTTCGCCTTCGCCTGATCCCAGTCATTTGGCCTCCTCGCTCCCTGGGAACTTATCCTGATTAAGTTTTATTTTTTCCACATATACGTATATATAAACGATAAGGTTACGGAGCCGAGATAAGCAGACGCGGCACGTGAGGCCAAGACTATTATTAGTTGACAGAGTTCAAAATAGATTAAGTATACGCCGCCGTCAGCCAATTAACTGGCGATCTACGAGCCCATTGATCCCATTCGGTTCGGTGTCTCGACTTGGCGACTTCTCGGTTTCAGTTTTCCCAGGTTGTCAATATGCCACAGATGTCACTTCTTGCGGGGCAGCCGCTGACAGGTCCCCTGAAATGTGTCATCGGCCCAAAGCAAACCGAAAGCTGGCCGCATTTTCATTTCATTCCTGCCCGCTGCGGTTTATTAGTCGTAAATTTGGACCTGCTTTTTGTGCGAAAGTCATAAATTTCATTGTCTCTGTGTGGATTTTAATATGCACGGCATTTGTCTGCAGCTCAGCAGAAAACGCTGAATGTCGAAATAAAAAAGCGACCCACGCACAGGATCTCCAAGTGTGTATAAGACACACATGTGTCAGCAGTCTGGTGACAAGGGGAATGGCAATACTGTGGGCCAGATTGACCCACTGACTTCTCGTCTCGAGTCTGTCTCCATCTGAAATCCCCGGCGGCCGGTATCTTATCTGCGGCCCACTGACGCATTTGCCGCGGACTTACTTATATCTAAAGTCTTGGCTTATCACTATATGTACGCATATATCTCCTATGTGCATGCTAAATAGGTTTGATTTGATGACGCCGTTTGTCCTAAACCGACTCTAGTTCTGGATTCAGGTTCTACGAACCATATTGTCAAAGGTAAACTGCCTTCTTTATCTGAGGATTGCAGAAATAAGGCGAGTTTTTAAATGGATTACGTCTTAAGTGGGTCTAAGATCATAAATACTTGAATGCTACTTTTAAGAGTATATTTTTAAATGGTTAGTTTTATAATTTGCAGGATTGTGATTGAAAGACTAAATACTTTATATAGGTAACAGAAACTCAAAGGAATATTTGGGTATATTCATCATTTTATTAACTTTGCTAAATACTTTCCAAAATATACCAAAAAATATTGTAAAATTTTCTAGAGAATTAGTCATTATGTATTCGGTTTAAACTACCCCCTTTGCCTATCGCCAAGGTCGCAGCTTATCATTAAACCCTGTACCTGTGTGTATGTGCTGCCAAAATGAGTTTGATTTGATGACGCCTTTTGGCCGATGACACCTGCGGTTCCGAGTCCTCACTAATTAGAAAAACTTTTCTACTACGGTGGTAACTTTTAACTTTTGTTGATTGCAAAACTTTGCTTTTTATAGTGGCCAGGTGGGGAGTCGGGGATGAGGTTCTCATGGTTTTCAGGGGGCATGGGCAGTGGCAATGATTGACTGGCTGATGGGCAGCGGCATTATCTGGCTGCTGTTGCCGGTCTATTTGCCTTTGGAGCCGTCCCCACTCACGCACTTTACAGAGCCACTGCTGGCTCTATCTGACAGAACTTTGACTTTAATCGATTTAACAATTTTTCCCCTTAACCCCCATTGGGTTAGGGCACCCCCTCGCAGCACTCCCCTGCCCGAAGGCCAGCCGACGAGCTTGTTGTGTTGCCCACAGGCAAACATCAAAAGTCAAGCAGCTGCGTGACGTCAATTGGAGCCACGGAGCGAAGGCCGCCGGAGTGGTGCTGGTGGAGGTGGGTGGCTCTTGTTTGCCCCCGTCCTATGGAGAGAGTGGTCAAAAGAACGACCCACACATCCCAAAACGGGCCGGCGTTACTTCTATTTGCCCACGTACTGTGTGTAATCTTTGGTCGCTTGACGAGTTACTTTCCAGTTATATACTTGCACACATATTTTATATAACTACATGTGGTTGTTTTCAAGAAATTGGATAATTGCTTTGGATTCGATTGTTCCAGCGAAAGGTAGTTGTTCGCTGCTCAAGCTTGGGAAGCCAGGGCAAACAATTTCAACCGAGTTAAAAGTGACATGTTGACTAGTCTGGGGATGGAATGCTTTTAAATATAAGCAGATATTGGATACCTTAAAGTTATATATAGATATGAAGTACAGTGAACAGTGGGGTTGCAGAGGTAGTTTTTAAGAAAGTTGCCTTTCAAAAGTTTTTAAATGTCTCCCACAATACCAAAGAAATATTTAAAAAATCAACTGATTGTTGATTAAGAGACTTAAGAGCTTATTAATCAAGTCATCGATTTTTCTGATCTCTAAAAAAAGGTGTGCCATAGCATAAAAGATACACTTTTACTTTAATATAAAACCATATATTGGTTTTGTTTTAATAATCCTACTAATTAACTTGCTGAGGTCCCAGCTTGATCAGAGCTTCTCGAAAATTAACTTTTAAGTCTCCCTTTTGACAAGGTTCAAAGAGGACTGCCGCCCGCCTTGGCAAAGAGAAAACGCGCCTGGCATTTAGGGCATTTATGCAACACCTAAGTGACCTTTTCTCTGAAATTTCCTTTGAATAACTGCCCACACATGGCAGACTTGGGGGCATCCTAATTGATAATTTAAGGGCTTTCTGTCTAGCCCCACTCCCCAGTAAGCCCACTGCGTACATTCGAGTTTGCAAATTAAGGGTGTACTCGTCGGTCGAGAGCAGCCCGACTTAATTTATTTCTCTGCGAGGCGAGCTGAAGTGCCCCAAGACATTGCAGGCAATTTAATTATGGAATATTTATTCAACTGAGATGTGAAATCTGTTTCATTATTTAATCCTGGCCGCATGTGTATCCCAGGGAAATCTCTTGGTCCCCAAAGTGTTGTCTTCTTGTTGACATTATTTTGTGGCAATGCGAAATGTTTTCTTTATACTCGGCAGTAGATTCGTTTTTCCTTTGTTTGTTGTTTTTAAGATTATTTGCTCAAGTTTTGAACCCATTGTTCTGCCTTGTGTTTCAGCTATCTCCGGTTCTGTGAATTTAACCAATTCTGACCTTTTTTTTTTAGAAAAGGTCCTGGACCTTTGATTCCGTGTCAGGCAGCTTAAAGTGTTGTAACAAGTTTAAAGAGTGTCTTAAATTTGACTCTGCATCTGCTCACCCTTTTCTCACGTTCCCACCTTATGCTTCGCCCTTCCCCAGGTCTTAGGACCTACATTAATTTCTACCTTAAAAGTTTTGGCAAATTCTGCCACGTGTAATGGCCATAAAACACTGGCAAGGGTGGATGTGGATGGCAAAAAAAAATAAAGAAAAACAACGATGAGTTGAGTAAATTTAATTTTTCATGCCAAACTGTTCGGGGGAGGCCAGTGAAAATATTTGCCAGGATAGAGGGACTTGGGGGCATAAAATCCCAGCTACATGTTGCGCTTTTGTAAAGCTGACTTTTTGCAAGATATATATGTATCTTTCGTGCATACATAGTATATGCAAGCTCTGCCACACCCACAGAAATAAATATACACAAACTCTCAGAACATATGCAACCCATAAATAAACATAAGTTGTCGCTGCTGCTCCCATTTCGTTGCTCTTTTTCTTTATGGGCGCCAAGCAACAGTTTTTATTTTCCCCATTTTCTTTCTTTCACATGTGTATCTTAAACATATATATTTATTCATATTCTTACACATATATTTGCATATATATGCATACGATTCTTATCCCACTGCCATTGTTGTTGCGGTCGAAAGGGGAGTGCGAAAAAAGATAGATAAAGTTTTGAGTGTGTCGAAAATCGAAGGAAGGGAGTGGACTGCAGATTGTATTTTATTTCACAGACCCTCGACGGCTTCTGATTTAAATATTTTTTTGCCTGTTATTTCTGGCTTCGTTCGTAAGTTTTATGACATTTTAATGAGCTCGGCAGTTTATGGCTCGGTTGATTTATTTGCCAATTGTAGTGTATGAAAGAAATTATTGAGTTAGGCTGAAAGCATATTTATTGATTTCTAACTGAATTTGTTTCAATGAATTTAAATATTTTCTGATGGCTGAATTTTATTTAGTTGGTGGTTTTTTAAAACCATAATGGGCTGGCAATTTATTGCTCAATTAAATTGCCTTTGCGGAAGTTATTAAATTGAGGAGAACATCTGCTGGTACAAAGTATCTACTAGATACATATGTATTTATTTGCACAATTTAAACAATGTAGATACATTTCCTTTTAGCTGGGCAAAGCTTTATGCATTTAAGAGCGCCTTTATTGAATAGTAATTTAAATTATAATATTTAACCTTATTATCTCGTTAAACAAGTAAACAATTGCATTGCCATTCTAACAAATGTAATGTTCTATCACATTTTAATGACAGGCTGTTTTATTTTTCAATGATTTATTAGCCCATTATGATTAGGAAAAAACGAGTTATCCAGGCGAATGTAATTAGTTAATTAAATTCGCTTCGTTTAGCATTTTTTGGAAGTGAAATGAAATATTTTTCTGTCAATTTCTTTGGACAGTTAACACAGCGCCGATGCAATTTGTTTTACCATTTTTCTGATGGCCCGATACGATGGCTAATTACGCAATTAATTGGCGGCCTTTGTCAATGGCTTGTGTCTAATCACAGTCCCATTTGTCTGGGACGCACATATTTTGAGTTAAGTACCCGAATACCCGAAACCGTAAATTTGTGGCACCCGGCGTAGAATGGCGAGAATTTCTGAGCGATTTGAATACTTAAATATGCATTCGGTGGAAGTTGGGCCTGACGAGTGTCGCCGTCGACTAAATGGCCTCAGTTTTATTTATCGCACGACAAATGTCACTCGAGCGTTTCAAATGCCTGTCATTTTTGCTGCTTTTTTCATCAACTTTTTTCTCCTCCCCCGTTTTTTCTGCTCGTTTTTGGCGCAATGACAGGTAATACACGTCATCGGCTTATGGAACGGTTCTGCTTTGTTTTTGGTTCGTTTGAAGTGGCCGGTTGTTTTTTGGTGGCTGCTTGGGCTAATTTTAAGTGCCAATTTAGTAGGGGCCCAGTGCAGGACAGGCACTCGATGTCACCGCCAGCTGCAGTTGCAGTTGCAGCTACTATTACAGCCTAGTTCGCCTTGTCAAGCTCACATTCTGGCACTTGGAGGTACAGGCGACATTCTACAAGACAAACCCATATGAAACATAAAATACAGCTATGAGAATATATATTGTTTAATAAATATTTCGGAATTTTAGTCTGAACACTTAAATAAAAATTTCATTCACGGGAGAGAGATAAAATCAATTTAACTTTTTTGAGAATATATTTGGTTTTTCCTACCGAACTTCTGAATGCGAACTTCCGTTCTTACTAATTTGTGTCTTAAAAACCGAAATCGAAACAGATGTGTGATCTGGTTTTCTTGCCGCCACACAAACAGTATACAGGAGCATTTGCTTACATTATAACACCATCCTTATAAATCTTACACTTCTGAATGGGATATGAATGCTAATTATTCAATACTTATTGGTTTGTTTCTTAAAAATCGAAATCTATATATAATATGTTTAGTCTATTTTTCCTGCCGCCACACAAACAGCATACAACAACTGTTGTATGGATATTAAAATTTAGTTATTATTTGTTTGTTTGTTAAAAATCTTAACCCACCACTAAGAAATTGTTACAGGAAGTCGTAAATTCGCATTCTTTACAGTACCTTAAGTTTATTTTTATTTTTTCCCCAATTTATCCCCACTCAAAAACGTCATTTCTCGAAGTTCTGTTTACCCAAGCTGGCCTGTATGGCTTAGTATGCACATGACGTCATTGTCTCCTTGTTGGCTAAGTGATTTCCAATGCAGTCGGCAATGCAGGCCAAGTTGGACAGGGGGAAGCTGAAAACGGAAGCTGATTTGCATAAATGTCGGGCGGACGCGGTGGGGTGGATAATAAAGTGGCGAGTGGCTGAAGTTGCGGCCATGGGAGCCTCATGCATATCATCAAAATGGCACAGACTGAAAAACACAAAATTTGCGTTCGCTTAGCACATTTCGCACATTAACCCACATGCAAAAAGTACAGCAAAAAATGGGGGGAGGCCAAGGAAAGCCTTGTTTTGTCTATTGTTCACGTTCTGTTGTGCCATTTTCAAGGCAGAAACCTTTCTCAAACGGCTTTTTGCATAATTATCCAGAAGGTAGAAAGCGAAAACGCTAGACAAGGCGACCTGGTTTCAAAAAGGCACACATGCCAGTGCCTATACTTAGATATTTCAGCCAGGAATAATTGTGGCCCGCTTGCAAAGTTTCCAGTTTATTTAAATCGCCTCCTTGTTTGAGGTCTAATTAATTGAGTCGGCTTAATTGCATTGCGTAGGTGTGCTTCTCAATATGTACATACGAATATAAATAGAGTTTGCCCTTCGAGTTTGCATTCTGTGATGCCACAATGTATGCTGCAGTAATTGCCGAATTGCAAGCAAATTTGCAAATGCCAAATGCAGCTTTTGTGTCTCACTGCAGAACAATGGGAAAGTCC
This sequence comes from Drosophila biarmipes, assembly GCF_025231255.1. Taxonomy (NCBI): domain Eukaryota; kingdom Metazoa; phylum Arthropoda; class Insecta; order Diptera; family Drosophilidae; genus Drosophila; species Drosophila biarmipes. Next base: position 16,723,731 of record NC_066615.1, on the reverse strand, counting down.
TCTGTAATCAGCATGGTTGGCAGGTAGCAAAGGACTCCATTATGTAACTTTGAGTGCGCAATCAGAAAATGGATAGGCAAAAGGGAATGGGGATTTTTGAGAATTAATTGGGAATCGAAAAACCATTAATAAAGTCATCTTAAATTGCTTTTACATCCGTAATATGAAACCTTTCAGGGCTCTGCAAGACTTACGTTAAAATAAGAATTTTAAAGGACTTTTTTTTTGACAGTTTGTTATTCTCTCTATAAACTAATTTTTATAATTCAGGGAGTTATTATAGTACATTGTAGTATATAGAAAGCAACATATCATTGAATTCTAGTTCTTATTTTGCATGTCTTATATATACAAATTAAAATCCTTTTTCTCGAGTAACCGTTTGGAAACCAAAAATCTCGAGAACAGGTAAACCTGTCTTAAATGAAAATCCTTCATTTTAACCTCTATATTTTAAGTGAGCGAGAAACAAAAGCATCATGTTCTAAAGTCTTAAATTCAGCATTCCCCTTGTAGAATTCAAAAATACTTAACAGGAGTTGCTATACTTTATCACATTGTATAATAACCTAGTTACTAGAAATAAACCTGGAAATTAATTCTAATCTTGGCCCCCGAAAACGTGCTTGCCAGCGCCCTTACAAAATTGTTAATTACGCGCTGGAACACTTTTAATTATCGGCAACTCGCACCCGGGGGCGCACAGCCAAACAGATAATATCCACACACAAATTGGCCTGTTTTGCGCTGTTCGCCCGGCCGTAATCCCCGTTTTGGGCCTTTTAGTTTATCGTCTTAAAATTGGGCAACGGCAATCAATGCGCCAGGCGAACTGGAACACTAACAACAAACACCCAGCCACTCGGCTTTCGGTGCTATTTGCCGTGTGCTTTTCTGTTTTTATCTATACTGCCATGTTGTTAATTGCCGAAAAACTCGGGTACAAGTTTTACTTTTCTTCGTGTTTTGTTTTTCGCTTTTCAGTATTTTTTCCCCTAATTTTTTCCATTTTTTTTTGACTTTCTGCTGGGTTTGTTTGCTTTGAGCACGCGCCGCTAAAAACTGCCACGCGCAACAAATTTTCGGGAGATGTTGCGAGGGACAGGAAGAGTCGTGTTTAAAATTAAACTGAGAAAACGCCAGGCGAATAGAAGCGTTTTTATGGGGTACGAGCGGTGGCGGCAACAAATGTAGATAAACGTTTTGTAACAACACATAATCGCTTTTCATAGGGTGGAAGCTACAGAAGATACAGATAGAGATACAGATACAGATACAAGCACATCCGTTTGCTCACGTTTCGAAGGGAGGGGGCATAGTAAACTCTCTAGATGAGGAAATTTTCCGGTAATAGGAAGTCAAATTTTACGATAATTTTCATTCAGACTTAAACAACCTTATTAGCTTTTATTAAATGTTTTATAAGATGACTATAGCTTATCTTTAAAAAGTTTAAGCTTAAAACCAAAGCTTTAAAAATTTCCTTTAAACCCTTAGAGCACAATAATTTATAGCTCTACTGTAGCTTAGCACCTTTTATGTATTTGCGGGTGGCTGCTGTTGCTCTCGCCGCTGCCACCTTTAAAGTATCTGCATCTCCATCTGCAGACACGCATCTGTATCTGTTGCCCGCCCCAGCGAACAGGCAACATAATTGCTCACTAATTTAACGCTAATGAACATCAATTTAAGCATCCATCCAGCAGTTTATCATTCTGGCCATACTCGCAGGATGGCAGGAGGGATGGCCCTCCCAATCGCTGTCTTAAAATTGTGCGTGGGCAGTATCTTGGGAATTTAACTATTTATAGCCGGCAGATGAGAGCTTCCAAATGGAAGGGTGACAGATGGCAGGTCCTTGACAAGCTCAGAGAACTTCCCTGGGCAGCTTAATTCCGAACTAGGATTCTTGTTAATCATTTGCGGAGAAGGATTTTGTGTCTGTCATATTCGAGATTCCTAGGACGTTGACTTAGACGCAGGACATTTCATTGAACTCAAATAAAATTTGCCAGACATATTTCGGAATACTGTAGAGTGATTTGAGCATTCTACCAGTACAGCTTCAAATCCAATAGATTAAAAAATAATTGAATCGGCTCCAGACCGAGGCAAAAAGGCGGGGAGCAGAGAACAATTGAGACCGGAGCAAATCCTTGAGATGGCAAAGGTTAACTGACAAGTCGTTGTCTCACAACGCCTCCATAACCCCGCTCATTCCGGTTTAAAATTGAATGCGAAGGGCGCTGTGTATATATGGTTGTGTATACTATATAGAGGCATGCTTTTCCCTTCGATATGAAATCGTGTGTATGCCCTGGTGAATTTTCTTTTTCGCTTCGCGTGGGCTGTAAAATTCCTTTTGACAGCTTTAAGCGTTCCATTCCCGATGTGAAAGCCCATATGTACATGCACTGATATTAAAAAACCCACAAGACATTTTAGGGATTTATGAAGTAGCGGCTAGGGATATATGTAGATATATTTGATATTTTTGATTTTAAAATACATAAATAAATAAATGGGCTTTATTTCATAGGGTGTAATGGCATGCTCCGCATTTTTTACACCATTTTGGAAATTTAGATGATTGTTAAAATCAGTAAAACTTTTTTTATTTTATTTAACAAAATCCAGATTTTAAACAAACATTTTTACCATTTTTTCCCATTTAAAAATCGGATTTATTTTTCTCTGTGCATTGTACATATATGTACGCATAACGCGCGCAACAAAAGGCATTTGAAATGAATGAGTCAGCAGACCGCATCCTGCTGCCGCCTCCTCCCCGTATTTTCCACCAATTTTCCCCGCATTTCCCAACCGTTTAGTGAGCCTCTCATTACGCATACGACATGTGTTCTGCTGAGCGTTAATAAATCAATACCCAGGCGTCGTATTTTGACAAACATTTTCAAGCTGATAACCTTTTTACCTCAACGTCAGGAAGGAAAGGGACGGCACTTGGGAGTCCCTGGGGTGTGTGCGAAAGAGACGGGGCGATCGGGTGGGAGGGAGAAAGGTAGAAGGGCAGCGGCAGTGGCAGAAACAAATAAGAAATTCGCCATTAAAGTTGCGTGACGAAGTGAAATTTGCGTCAAATACTCGAAGGACTCCTTCTTCTCGTTGCCCAAGATATACATATATGTATATTTGGGATTGTGGGACTGTATATGTGATGTCCTGACATTTAGAGCAAACGAGCCAAAAGCCCGAACTGCCAGCCCCTCCCCATGAGGCGCGTTTTGAGCTCAAGTGCCGGCGGCGCCCTGAAGTATGGCCCGAAATTGTTTTGATGTGGAAGCGATATTTTGTTGTCACAACACCAACATCCAAATGTACATATAACGTGCATTCATATGGGTATATGGCGACCCCCGTCGCCAGGGGCCTCGAGTGTCAACGAGAATTAAGTGCCCGCCGCCTTATTCTTTTTCCATCTGGAGCTGCCACTTTGACGCATTGACCGGAAGAGAAAACCGTTCCCTCAAACTTAAAAATGGCTGAAAATTTGAGTCTGGGGCTGAAAGATAAACATCGCTGGAAAATGTTAAAGCAGCACGGGGCAGGTAAGGTAGCATTGAGAAAGTGCTCTCAGCTAGGGAAGTAATGTTCGTTTATTTAATGGTTTTTGGCTTAAATTAAATGTTGCCACAAACTTTGGCTCAAACTTTGCTGAACGATGTACTGAATTTCAGCGTGGTGAAAACTGGAAAATGCCAACTTCTAGGATAGTTACATTATGTGCAGGTGAAATAAATAAAAGCTTGTAGAACTATTATAAAGTAAATAAAAAAATAAATAAATACTCCCAAATATTCAATTAAAATACTGTTAAGAAAAAACAACATTGATTTTAATAAAAAATATTTTCTTTATCGAGACACTCAGTTATAATTTGGCCGTTTATTATTATCAAAAAATAAATAGTGTGGCCTACTTAAATGAAAAACAATTTTAAATTCTTTGCAACATTTCACTATCTTTTAAATGGCAAATAAATGCCAAATAAGCTGTAGAATATAAAAAGTAATGTTGAGACAGCAGAGTCAGAAGAAAATGAAAACTGTTACCGAAAAATCAATTAAAATGCAATCTTGGCAAATGTGCCATTAAGGACTTTTTCCGAGAAAATACTGGCCAACTTTGTAGTAACTTGATTGTCTCCACAGCAGTTTAAACTTTTTCCCTCACATTGAATATCAATTTCATGAGAGTTCCCAATGGCCGTTCTGTGCAAAATCATGAAATCATAATTGAGCCCATTGTTGGCTCGTTTTTGGCAAATCCCTTGCATGCGAATATGTGGCAAAAACAATAGGCAATGACACTGCTCTTGAGCTGTGGCCTTGCTGGAAAATGCTTTTTCTTGGGAAACCGAATTTTCTCCGGCCGCCGTGCCATTAAAGCACTTAACCCAATTCGAATTCAATAGAGTGGGGAGGTCAAGTGGACTGGGGTGGGCTGTGGGTCTGGGTGAAGCCCTGTCAATGACACGGGCAGACCTCGATATATGGTCATGGGACATGCATAATAATTAGGCCGTCCCGAGTGCTTCTTTGTTTGAGGTCTTCCAACTGTTGAATACACGAACTGACCATCAAATTCGAGATGTGTCCATGTAGCCAGGCTAATTAGGCACACACATTTACAGTTTGCCGTTCCTTAATGAAGTCATTTGGAGCGGGGTTTCCGAGGCCCGTCGCTCTTGAACCCAAAAACCGAAAAACCCACGCACAGGTGTCCCATTTCTGAATTGTTGACGTAATTGGAGAGGCCAACTGGCACAGAATTCCGACGAAGGATCTTGAAAACAGGTCGTTCCTGGGCCACAAAAGCAACGCCAGTTGGTGGCTCATCCTCAGGGTTCGGTGTCATATGGTGTTTTTGGTTCAGCAAGTTCTCAAGGTTGTTCTCTGGCATCTTTTTGGGGGATAATCTTAGCTGTTTTGATATTCGATATCTATGGGAGTGCTACATTACGTAAAATTATATTAAATAAATTATCTATCGAAGTCCTTATTATATAATCTTATACAAATATCACAATTTTTCAAGACCTACACTTTCCTTTGAAAATTTGTGTGTGCGCATTTCTAGCACCTCTCAAAAGTTCGTTACATTCAGTGTAAAACCCCTTGAATAATTCCGCATGTTAATTATGGACGTGGAGCAAAAACTGATTCCGAATGTAAATGCAATTTTAAAGTTGGATTCAATTTCGTTTGCCAGCACAAAACTCGATTCCGCAATTTTGTAAAAGCGCAAACATGCGGGGGAAGTGGCAGGTGAAAGGTCAGGCATCCGGGGGATACTTTCCACCCACTTTGGGTTGTGTGTGCGGTTAGCTGCTTTCACATTTCACCACCACCACCTGCAGCTGCAGTAAAAATGACATTAAAATGGAAGTCATATGCACATGGTTAACTTGCCACGCATAACCAAGCCGTAATCATTTTGATGTTCCTCTGGAGGGAGGATGGGATGCGATAGGATGGGGATGGGGATCGGGTTCGAGAGAGGGTCCTCAGCGCGGGTGCAACAGTTTACCACGTAGCTGGGTTGCTGGCCAAATTAGTTTGCCTTAATCCCATAAAAGCGCTGCACGCTGCCACCGTCGATAATGATGATGATGGTAGTGATGATACTGATGATAGTGATGATAATGAGGATGCTGGCCAGTGGAGGGAAATTTCATTATGGGAATGGGAGTCCGAATGCAAAACGCGAATATAAATGAAAATGTTAATGGAAATGGAAATGACAACATAAAACAGATGCAGCTTAAGCGGGATAGGGGATACATACTGGATATAGAGGCAAATGTCCATCAAGTGTGTTTAGCACAAATAAAAAAGTTTATATCCCTTTCCTTTCAAAAACCATCGACTAGGTATGCTCTTTCCATAAATCATAACCTTAAAAAGTATAGGTAAGGTATACAGAAAAAAACGGCTTATGATTTGTATTTTAAAATACGATTTCGGGTTTGTTCTTTTTAAAATTATAAAATATTAATATTTTTTGTAACCTATTATATATCATAAGATTATGCTAAGATGATCTTATATAGAACCATTAGTAAGTATTATACTTAAAGTTTATTTCGTCTTGTTTTCAAATTATCTTTAAAGAAATAATGTTTCTTTGAGTTCAATTATCATTGGGGTATCTAAGATGATATAATATGTTTACTAATAATTATTATAGAGTATGTTCCTTTAAGTCTATAATAACGACTTCTGGCTTTCCATCAGGGCAGCAAAGCTAAATCCTTTCAAATGTGATTACTTGAGGGAGAAATCTAACTAAGTCCCCTGCCGGTGATGAAGTTTTCCACTTTTTATGAAAATGTAATCAGCTTTATTCAACCGAACCCAGCTACCTGAAGTCGTTGGAATTAGCTTATCGCCTCGTCGAGTACAGATATTAAAGTCTGAGTCAGCTGACTTTACCCATTCACGACTCTGTAGATACACACTCATAGCGTCTATAACTGTCGGCCAAATGGCTGCATTTTTACTTTCGTACGCCGGCAGCTGCGGAAATTGTGAGGAAATGAAAATGGTTTAACTTTTCTTTCTTGTGTGCTCCCCGTAACTTTTTTCTAGTTTTCCTTCCATTTTTTTTTCTGCGGCCAGTCCACACCCAAATCCTTGACTGATGGGTGGAAAATGGGAAAGGCGAGGGGGCTTTTCATTCAGCCCCTTATTACTTGAGCCCGGGTATTTATAGTTTGCTCAGATGCCTGTGCAATTGCCATTCGTGCCGTGGCAGTGCGTTGAGTGAACCACCTTGACCCACTCTAATTGCAATTGCACCGCCTAATGTCTCATGTTCTCAGACAGAAAAAAGAGGGAAAAAATCGAAAAAAGCAAGTGAAAAACAGGCGGCTTTCAGCTTTTGGCCGGGCCAATCAGTGGAGGCACTTAAACGCCCAATTGGCCATCGAATCGGCAGTCGAGAGGCCTTTCAATTGAATTTCCATCGCCAGCGCAATCGGAACTTGTTTCGTGGGCGGGCCAAACCTTTATTAGTTTTAAATATTTATTTGTTCCGACAGGCGGCCGCGGGGCAAGTTGAATATTAATGAACCTAATTGAAAAAGTTTGCCCCGAAACAACAGCGAACAGGAACAATATCCTGGAGTACTTCGCCCGGGCAGGAATTAATTTTCAAATTAGGGGCAATAAAATGTTGCGGGCAGGAGAAGTTGAAGCCGAAATCCCACAAAATTATTCTACACCCACAATACGCAATTTACATAATTACGCACATTTGACGGAAACTTATAAATATTTATGCCGATGCTGGAAAATTAATTTCTTTGTTGATTTTCTAGGCGAAAACTGTTGAAATTCGGGGGCTTACAAGATAATACCAGAGGGGTTAAAGCAACGAGGTCTACAAGTTATGCACACGCACGAAAGGTCTTCCAACTTTCAGTTGTATCTTTAATTGTTTACAAGAAGAGTTCTGAAAGTAATTACAATATTTCAAGGTCGACTTTGTTTATCATAGCTTATACATAGCTCTTTAATCACATTTATAAGCCCTGCCCCGCCAAACAATAACGATTCGTTCTCTTTTCCCATTGAAAGTGTTCTATAAGCACGTTTTTGAATGCATCAGCAGTTGTGACCTCATGCAGCCTGTTTACTGCGAATCCACCAAGACAATGCCGTCGAAATCAATTTCTATAAAAAAGAAATAACGAAACCCAAGTGAAAAGTGAATTACTCGTAAATTATATTTGTCGCAGCTCGTTTTTGGGCAGAGCACAAATTTAACATGAATCTCACGTCTGTCGTTTGCGCCGAACGACCGAACCAGACCAAAATCTCAAATTGTGCAATGTTGAATCATGAGCCGAGTTGGGTTTGGGTTTGGGATTTATTGTAGTTTTTGCTTCTGGCTGAGGTTGACTGATGTACTGATGGGTGATGGTGGCAACGAACAGCAACAGCGGCGTCGATGGATCAGGTGGACGAGGGGCTGCGGGCGGGTAATTGCCATCTAAATGACCGACAGCCAGCAGGTGACCGTTGGCCGCAGGTTAAACTCGGAATTCCGTCCATCCAATGTCGCATCTGTAGCCCCCTGAATCCCCCGAAACCCCTGAAACCCCAACGGATGCACACTTTCGGGTGTCCCATTGCACTTCATGTGGCGCAGTGAATTAAATGGGGGGTAAAAACGGGGGAAAACAAGCATCATTTTCAGCATTTTTCCATTTTCCACTTAAATTGGTTGTAGATAAAATTATATTTGTAATGTCATTCAGTAAAAACAAACATTTTGAGTACACAAACAAGCAAATATGCTTAAAGCTGCTTATTATTATATGGATTTACTCATCGTAATAATACATTTTCATTCTTACGACAAATTTAACAAATATTTTGTAGAGATGCATCATAAAATGCGCGGTTAAAACCCACTTTATAGCATTTAAAATATTTAACTTAATTTAGCGATAGAATTGGTTAGTTAGATGAAAGGATAGCTCTGTATCTATCTATCAAAAGCTTTGAAATTTGCTTAAAAATTATATATTGTACATAACTATGACATGAACTACGATATCATTTTTATAACGATACTGCTTTATAGCTACTAACTATAACCAACATCTCTTACCACCTCCCAAATCCCTATCTACTTTGTACTTTTTTTTAGAAAGGAGAATTAAAGTTTACCCAATTTAAACACCCAATTATGTCAGGTTCTTCGGTATCCCCAATTCCGTTTACAATTATCTTCCAAAAGATTGTTTTTAATACATTTATCTAAGCCTACCTTCAACTTAAATAATTCTCAACCCAACTTTTCCAATCATCTCTCCCGCAGCACAAATATGTCAAGCGATTCGAGTCGAAGGATCCAGGTGCCCGAGGAGCTGAAGGAGGTGCTGCTGCAGTTCTCCATCTCCTTCCTGGTGGAGCAGCCCCCGGATGTGATCGATTATGCCGTGGAGTACTTCACCAAGCTCCAGGCGGAACGCCCGAGCGTCTCTCACACGGATCACAGTACCGATGACCAGCTGAGCGTCAACTCACAGGATGCCGATGGTAAGTGGAGTTTTATGTTGTTTCTGCTGCTTCTTAAGTCTACAGGAATCCCAAGTTGTTTTTGCTTACGTTCTCTACCCAAGTTATTCCATTGCGTGTCCTGTCAACTTTTTCTTGGCTTAACTGCCTTAAATCTGCTTCGTTTTTGCATTTTCCGCTTTTGGCGCTGCGTGTTGGAAAATTCTTGCCTGGGAGATTGGTACTTTTTTCACGTACTTTTTCTAGACCCCCATCTGCCCAGTTTGTGTTTTATTTCCGTCATGCAATTTGCTGCGAACTGGGAACTGCTGCGTACTGGCTGCAAATCTCTAACGTCAGCAGTGTCAGTTTGGTTCGACATATAGACAATCTGCTGGTGTTATTCCCCCGACAATTCTGGCCATTTCTGTTTCTACCCTTTAAAAGTAGAAGAAAAATGGGTATATTAGTTCGTCGGAAAAAGTTTAACAAGTAGAAGGGTGCGTTTCCTACCATATAAAGTATATATATCGTTGATCAGGATCCCCAACCAAGTTAAGCATAACCTGAAACCTGTCTTGCTTCCAATTATTTTACAAAAGTGCAAATGAGATTTTATGCTCATTATACAAGCTCATCTACATGCCAAAAATTGTTTAAATCGGATCATTCCTTAAAAAGTTATAAATAAATAAAAGTGTGCCATTTCGGAATAGCTTATTTGCTGCATGCATATCTCCATCCTTTTCGCACACCCTTTAGCTGAGTTACAGGTTTCTGATAGTCGAGACCATCGTTGCCTTTTGTTTATTTCGGTTACGAGTAGGTCGGGGGAAATCAAGATTTATTTGGCTGGGAAAAATTGAAAAGTTTTCTCTTGTTGTAGCAGATGATTTCCCATTTCTTTGGTGCTTATTCCTGCGGCACGTGTGCGGATAATTAGCAGGGACCACGCATATGGCCATAAATCTTTGGGCTCCCACTTCCAGCATACAAAATGCGAAATTAAATAATGATGGTGATGAAGCTTTAGCCGAGTTCAATTTGCTCCGGCTCCTGCCCCCCTCTACTGACCCCCTTTAGTGGGCCGCCTCTGTCTGCGGGCTTTTGTTCACAGCTTCCTTTTGCGTGTTTATCTTCCGGTTAATCAAACACGCAGCCCTCGAGGGAGGGGGTGGCTCTGGATGTGGATGTGGATGCCAGGTCAAGTGGGTGGAGAGGGGGCACACTGCTCCTGTCATTAAAAATCTATTAATTGTGCACACAGCAGAAGAGGACCGAGGAGCTGAGCTGCCAATCTGTTCGCTGCTGGAAAATAGGATCCACTCACAGCCAGACTTTCAAAGCTCCAACTGGCTTGTGTCAATTAAAGGGGGCTTAGTTTGGTTGAAAAACATCCATTGCAGAAAGTAGAAAGTTTATGGAAAGCATAACAGAGTGCAGGAAAGTCATCTTTCATCTTTTAAAGATTTAGAGAAATATGTCACTTGGCTTACAAGTTGCGCTACTATTTCTTAATGGAACTACGAGTTATATAACTTCAGCTCAAATGTCAGAAAAGATTATAAATTTGTTGATAAATGCTTATCTTTAACAACTTTTTATGAAAAACTTAAAACAAGGATTCAATTAAGGAAGCTTAAGTTCCTTCTGCAAGATTATAAATCTCCTGATAAAGGCTGATCCCTAAAACGCCTGCTAAATAGTTGAAAAGCCTTTCTTTAAATGGATATATTATAAATGTATATTTTCCTTTTTTGTATATATTATATATATATTTTTTTTATATAAATTAGTAATGAAAATAGTTTTAAATCCTTTAAGCCTTTACTTTAGTAGCCTATAGCTTTCATTTCCTTCCTCTTATATTACTTAAAAATGTTTCAACCGGCGGTGAAAAGGTTAGAGGCATCATAGATGGCTCGGGACCCTTTGTCTCACTATTAACGTCTGGCTGTCATGGCCAACTTTATCCGCTTTGGCTGCCCAGTGAAGCCAGCGGAATCGCTTCAAGCTCCCATCTCAACTGGAGCGAAAATGGCACGCAAATAGCTACTGGCCACGCCCACCGCCTGCCACGCTTTTCCGCCACCGCCCCCCGCTGGCTTTTCCATCGATCCAAGTCTGTATTTTTACGCTTTGATGTCTATATTTGTGGCCGGAAACCTTGCTGCAAAGTTTCTTTGTATTTAACTTTGGGCTTTAAAGCTGGTGTGACATTAATATCGCGCATACGCCGCATAGGCTCTCTAAGGTGGGTGTGCTGGGCGAGGTGGTCAAAGGTAGGCGCTTGCCTTGGTACATTTTATTAACACTCCTGTTGGCCACAGCGTCAAACCGAGGGAAAAAGGGGAGCAAGCGGTGTATGGATGGATGGTCAGGAGCAGGAGCAGGAGCATCAGAACCATCAGGACTAGCAGTACTTAGTGAAGCATACTGATGAACAGCTCAGCAGCCGCATACGCTTCATCGGGCACACAGGGCGCATGACACGCCCCCCGGGTGGGGGGATGGTGGCGGTGGTGATGTGCTCCAAGGGGCTGGGGAAGGGGGGCGTGGCCGGTCTTGTGGAGTGAGTTACATTTCAACATTATTGACATGCCAGCAGCGCTTTGCGGCAGGACTTCAGGCTGCGTCGGTGGCAAAAACCTGAACGGAAATGCCATCTCCCTCGGTTTTTCATCTAACCAACCCGACATCATCCTCCTGTTGCGCTTAATAATAATGTGTATATGAATGCTTATATGAAAAAGCTGAGGGAATGCTCATGTTAATCAAGACAAAGCAAAGTGTTGCTGCTATTTATAAAGCAGCACGGAGGAAAAAAAATAGAGAAATTTGTATAAAAAATGTTAGTTTTTTTTTAAACTAAATCATATTTAAAATCATTTTTAATCAGGAACCGAAAATAATCACTAGGCTTATCAAAATCTTTATTAAATGTCATATTAGGTGTCTAAAAGAATGCAATAATTTACTCTAAACTCAAAAGTACCTTTAAAACGAAGCTCTATTTTAGACAAGAGTAAATAGAGTTTTTTTTTATTCCAAATGCTATAATTTTACACTCCTTTTGGTTAAAAAATAAAAAAATAAATATTTTTTTAAATATTTAAAGGAAAATTTATAGAGTTTGATTTTACAGAATCTTTTATATCTTTATAAAAACCTTAAAACTATTATTATAAACTAATTCAACTTCAACTAATATTAATAAAACTACTTTTTCACCTGAGGTCTTTTCGGTTAGAAAAGTTCCAACTTTGTCCTTTGTAGCATTGCCCCACTTATCCAATCAAGGAGACATTTCTCTCAGTGCTTAGCCAACAAAGCGACAGACAGCTGGCACACTCACACATGTGGGATACAGCTGGAGGGAGGTCTATGGCGGAGCTGTATAAATAGACGGCCGACAACCACTGGACCGCTTGAGTGGCGTGTTGTGCTGCCTACTTACAGGCACTATTTCCGCCTTGGTTTGACGTTTGCCTGTCCCTGTCATCAGCGACTCCGGCGGAGGAGGAGCATGGGTTGGGATGGGGATGTGGTCGGTGATGTGGCGATGGCGATGCTGCGCCTCTTGTGGCACCATCGCCACTTTCAGTCGCTCGGAGGACGTCACAAGGCTAGCACGCACATCCAAAACTGTCTTTCAGTCGGTCTGTCATTCAGTTTTTCAGCCCAACGTCACCACTCATTCCTTCCGCCCCACGTCGTCATCGTCGGAAGTTGTCGCCCTATATAGAAATATATACGGATATATATCCCTCGATCCCGTCGCCGCAGTCCTCGTTGCCGTTGTCTCACTCGGCTAATGAAATTAATGCAGCCAACTTTTTATTTGCCATCCTTAATTGAATACCCCAGCTTATTTGCCCGAGTGCAAGTGTGTGTTTGTGGAGCAAGCAACTTACTTAATTGAAATACTTTCGGTGCATCAATTACCAAATGATATTCAAAGTTTTGCCAGTGCGTTGAGTCTTAATCTAGGATCTCTGCTAGTTTCATTTTCATCTGGGTTGGGAAATTTTTGAAGTTCAAGCCGATTAATTAATTAGCTTCTGAGCAATGCAGGTTTTTGTTACAAGTATAATGTAATTAGAATTTATGTTTAAATTGAATTTCTGGTATTAAGCACACAAATTTTTATCAATAAAATTTTATAAAATTCTGATTCCTGGAGATAAGTATTATTCAGTTTCAGTTATATAAAGCAATTAATCTTAAATTAAGAATAGGTTGTTCGTGGATAACATTTTTGTAGCCAAAAAAAATCTGGGAATCGGAAATAGTATTTTTTTTAATTAATTTAAAAATATTCATACAGATCTTCTCAGAAGAAAGGTACATTCTATATTGCGTCAGTGATAGATTGATATTTTATCGTATTATCTTGCATCTACATCTGCAAATCAAAAACCTCAAAAATCAAGAACGCAGTATTTTCTTGACTAATAATTTGATAGAACCCCATCCAACGGAGATTAAAAATGCCATAAATTAGGAAATGGAATTTTCCTGATTGATAGACATTCGAAAATCCTCTACCAATTACCAGATTGTAAATCAAAAATCACGGACCTCAACAGGCCTGGCACACCGGGCTGTAATAAAAACCAGAGCAGCGCACGGAGGCAATTGCTGTCCAAGATTTGGACGTGGGCGTCATAGCTGTTGCTCACACAATGCAAACAGTACATATAGCCGGGGCCTGGGACCTGGATAAATACTTGTCTGGAGGGGAAAATAGACGTGCACTTGGCTCTCGAAACGTCTTGGTTTACAATTTTTGTGGCCCTCGTCGAGGAGCAGTGGGGGAAACTAGGGGCACTTCCAGAATGCGTGGCTGAGCGACTGTTGGGTAATTGCATCATTAGGTTGACACTCCAACTGGAAACTTGACACGCCTGCGGGTGAGGGAAAAACTGCAAACATTTTCTGCCAATCCGAATGCGAAACTGAATCGAATCGGCAACTGAAACTCGGCGATTTCGCTGTGGAAGAACAGATATACAAACATTTTCGACTGACTCGATGAAGGCTTCGCCAAGCATTCGAGTGCATAAATATTTATTACGCATACGCAGCGTGTGACGGGAAAGCCAAAAGCCTGGTGTTTGCTTTGGATTTGTTTTGATTATTTTTTTTTTGCCCCCACATCACTCACCTTGGGTTACATACACATAAACCCATCGCGACTGTACATACACACACTTTTTGCCTACTTATTTCTGAACGTGTTCGCACCTAACTGGTTTTCATTTTCGCGCTCGTTGCAACCCATTTGAAATCGTAACTAAATTCGGAAACACGCACAGAGAGCCGCAGTGCAATTGAAAATGTCCACTCAGGTGTCTGGTAATTTATTGGCCGGTGAGTAGTAGCAAGACCGAGTTTCGTTGACCAAAAATATAGCATAAAGACCAAAAAACATGCTCACTTAAGGTGTTGTGTTCGGCCCGAATGTATAGTCACAGCCATTGATTTTGCGGTCATGTGAACCAGAACAAACATTTGAATATCTGTGGCGGAGGAGGAGAAGAAAGGAGCTTTGTTTGTCCTCCTGTTTGACAAATAATCTGGGAAGGCAATCTCAGCTGGACAATGTCGTCCTCGCAGTCCAAAGCTAGTTTTGAGATAGTCTCATACATGGTAAAATCTTTAAGATAAAAAAGTATCTTGATATTTCTAAACTTTGTTTACAAAAGTATACAGTATATATGTTTTATGCTTAAATTATCTGATTTATATAACATTAGTATCTTAATTAAAATACTTCTTATGGTCACAAATACAATTAAACTTAAAGCAGGGTTTATGATTAACCAAAACCATTTTTTTAATCTTGTACGTTTTTGTGACTTTAAAATTTATTCAAAATTGATTCATAATTGTATTCTTTGTACCTCCTTTGTATCTTTTATAATTTTGGCACTTTAAGTGAACCGAAATTAATTCCATTAAAATTGAGATTCCTAACTTAGTTTAAATATATATTAAATGGCATTGAAGACTAATAATGATGCAGGGACTGCTGCACATGCTCTCCAGTTTCCCGTACATGGATCCAAATTCCATTGGATTATGCTGCCTGCCGCTGAAATGCGAGCCCCTCTGCATTTTCATTTGAATTGCAGTTGTGGAACAGCAGGAGATGTGCCAGAGCAGCAGATTCCAGGCTGATGGCACTGCTCAGATAGCAGTCCATTTTGCAGGTCATTAAATGAAGACGTCGCTCGTTGCTGTTCGGGGGATTCGTTTTGAGATGCTGCCAGAGTCTCTGCTTGTGATTACACACTTTGATTAGGGCCTGCAACAGACTTGGAACACAAATCTGATGTATGCTTTCCATTTGTATCATTCCAGCAGAACCACCAGTGATGGCCAGCTCGCGCCGCAAATCAGTCTTCGCCGAGGCCTACGATCCGGAGGCGGACGACGACGATGATGGCGCCACCGCCGTGTTCCCCAAGACAGATGAGCAGCGGGCCCGGCTGGTGGAGTCGGTGAAGAACGTCCTCCTCTTCCGATCCCTCGAAAAAGAGCAGGTTCGTGGCAGCCACTACACTGCATAAATCATATCATAACGAGGGGAGTCCCCCGGAAAAGGGGCAGGAGCAGGCACACACGCATCCGCGTTTAACCCGAATAAGTGTCTGCCTGCGGTTGCCCTTTTACGGGGGATTATCCCCCATCAGGCGGGCTGCTGTCCCCATCCTCCTCTCCTCTGGGACCTATAGCTCACCCCCTTGTAACTGATTTGTTTTCGCAGATGAACCAGGTCCTGGATGCCATGTTCGAGCGGAAGGTTCAGCCCGGCGACTATATCATCCGCCAGGGCGACGACGGCGATAACTTTTATGTTATTGAATCGTAAGTAAAACAAAACAAATTTCCAATCAAACTCCATGAATAATGCACATTTGATGTTGGCCCGAAGTTAACCTCAAGTTGGGGCAACTTTTCGTGATTTTGCTGGGGCTGTTTAAAGTTAGCATGGCTATAAAAGTTATATTTTAAATTATAGCAAACCAGTTTGGGTTAAATGTAAGCTTTGGCAGTATGGATTCCATATACATACATTTTATTCAAAGCTTTGAATTAGTTTTGGTATTTAAAAACACTCTTTGAGTTTTGGGAGTTTTTATTGAGATTTTTATTGTTAAAAGAAAATTCTAAAGAAACCCTTTTCATATTGAAAGCATTTTTTCAGTGAACAATAAATTAAATCAGCTAGGTTAATATGGTATTCTGGAATAAACATTGTGATTAACAATCTTTCTTTAATTCCCATAAATTTTTCACATTATTCAAAGCAAATTAAACGTTTTGAAAGAACTCAAAGCAGTGTAACCGCATAATTACTCATGCAGAACTGCGAGGCTCATTCATTTATGTGCGGCTTAATTAATTTGTGTTTGAATGGGAATTAGCATTTGATATGGCAATTAATGAGTACTCACATATTGATGAGCACACACGCACCGCATCAATTATAAATCGCACTCGATTTGAGGGGACTTTTCGTACATCTCTGGCCGCACTAACCCCCCGAATTTTTCCGTACTCCCGCAGAGGCGTCTACAAAGTCTTTATTAATGACAAGCACATTAACACCTACAATCACACCGGACTCTTTGGCGAATTAGCGCTGCTCTACAATATGCCCAGGTATGCGACCCCCTCGTATTTGATCGATTCATTATGCCAAATTTTCCGCGCTGTCTGCGCCACAATTACAATGTGCTAATGGCTCCATGTAGACTATCTATAGACGCGTCTCTAATGTTGAACTTAAATATCTAGAGCGGCCACCGTGCAGGCGGAAACGAGTGGTCTCCTCTGGGCCATGGATCGCCAGACCTTCCGCCGCATCCTGTTGAAGTCCGCCTTCAGGAAGCGGAAAATGTACGAGGAGCTGCTGAACAGCGTGCCCATGCTGAAGGCCTTGCAGGTGAGTCCGCCCTTCTATCCTTCCTCGCTCCCAATCGATTTTTGTTCACCCATCTCTTGTGCTGCAGAACTACGAGCGCATGAATCTGGCGGATGCCTTGGTTTCAAAGAGCTACGACAGCGGCGAACGCATCATCAAGCAGGGTAAGTGATTGACAGTGGGAGGGGGAAGTCACCTGAGGGGATTTCAAGTCGTTTTCTAAATGCAGACTTCAGATTTAATGTGCAGAGAAGATACACCTTTACTTGTCCTAATACCTAAACCGTTTGTTAAATTCAACTAGACAATATTGGTTTCTTTCCCAATCTTTTGCTAACTGACTGGATTTTTCAATTCAATGTAAAATATTAATTGATACAATGTTGTAAAGCTGTAGACTCTTTTATCTTGGTTGGTTAGATTTTCAATAAGTACTGAAAACTCTTCCCTAAATATTAGACATATTCTATTTATTACCTTTTAAATGAATTTCTGGAATTCTAATCCAAGACATATTCTATTTATTACCTTTTAAATGAATTTCTGGAATTCTAATCCAATCTCGGAATTTCATTAAGCTTGTTGGTTCTGGTGAAACAAATGGCCCTGCTTTTCCTCCTGGAACGCCTCTAACGACAATGATTTTTTATCCAAATCCCCAGGTGACGCCGCCGACGGCATGTACTTCATCGAGGAGGGCACCGTGTCCGTGCGCATGGACCAGGACGACGCCGAGGTGGAGATCTCGCAGCTGGGCAAGGGCCAGTACTTCGGCGAGCTGGCGCTGGTGACACACCGACCCCGGGCCGCCTCCGTCTACGCCACGGGCGGCGTCGTCAAGCTAGCATGTGAGTGTCCCGCCTGGCGGAGTGGCTACACGGAAAGCGTTTCAGTCGATCCCCCGCTTGACCTAATCCCTAATGCTTTTGTTTATTTGTTCTTTGTCCCGTCCATCCATCCACCCCGACCCCATCCCCAACCCCATCCCCATCCCAATCCCAATCCGCCGTATGTTTTGTGTGCTGTGTGTAGTCCTGGACGTTGTTTGCTTCGAACGCCTCATGGGAAAGTGTAGTGGGGGCATCCAGCGTAGCATTAGTGGGTATCGCTATCTGGAGCAGGATCTGCGCGAATATTTCGGCAATTTGCCACTCAATTAGCAGTAGACTTACATAGTTGTAGTAGTAGTTGTAGCTATTAGTCCCATTATTATGACCTCATTTGGCTAGGTTTGGCTGAGAAGTGTATTAAAAATAAATTAGAGGTTTTCCTCTGACTTTGCCAACGAAAGAGGTATGGAAATTTTTGAAATAATAGTAGAACTTCTGGATTTTTTACCTCATTGCTTAATGTAACTTCTTGTTTTGTATACCTCATATGTTTTGAATAGAACAATATTTATAAATGAATATACCGTTGATTACATCATCATAAATTCCCTTTAAATCATAAAAAAGCACAATGTAGTTTATAGAGATTTTATATTTGTTCAATTATTCCTTGGAGAGTCATTAGGCCATAGCTTATCAGCAATGAGGTCATACATTTTGGGTGGTTACTCTTTAAGAACCTTGTCTTAAGCTTCAAATTCCGTCCAGTCCTAGACACAGAGGCCTTTGAGCGAATCATGGGC
This sequence comes from Drosophila biarmipes, assembly GCF_025231255.1. Classification (NCBI taxonomy): domain Eukaryota; kingdom Metazoa; phylum Arthropoda; class Insecta; order Diptera; family Drosophilidae; genus Drosophila; species Drosophila biarmipes. The sequence continues at coordinate 16,705,136 of NC_066615.1, read as the reverse complement.
TTCCTCACCGATGTACTCAAGCGCAATGTGGTGATCTATGAGCAAATGTTCACCGACATGGCCCGGAGGAATACGAATTTGTGAAGAAACCCGTTCGAAATGTTTTTACTTTTCAAGTTTGTTGCTGTTCCAAATTCTCAGATGCAAGAAGCAGTTTTTCGAATTTACTCAATGCCTGTTCAAAATTCAGAATTAAAATGTTACAGAAGTAATATAATAGAGTTTTGTTTTAAAACACACGCATACATTCCCTCACATCCCCAAAATTGAACCCACAGCACTATGAAATTTGAATGTCTGAAGCTGACACAGGCAACTAAAGGTTAAAGGATCGGTAAGAGATGGCTATGAAGATGATCTAGTGGGGCCTGTGGTGCTAAAGGCATGAGTTTTAATGGGTTAACCAAATGGCGATGGCTTGGTGTGTGCTAAAATGTTCTTAAATAAGTACTACTAAACCCCCCACCCACAGAAAATCCAATTCTCCAGCATGTTTTAAGTGTTTTCAGTGCATTTTATGTAACGTACTAACTAATGATATCACTCTCTCTCGATTTAGTCCTCGATGTGAAGGCATTTGAGCGCTTGCTGGGTCCCTGCATGGATATCATGAAGCGCAACATTGACGACTACGAGTCGCAGTTGGTGAAGATCTTTGGCAGCAAAAACAATATCACCGATACACGATAAAAAGTCTGAACAACCAACCAACAACAAACAAAACCACCATCAGCAGCTACAGATAGACAGCAGACAGCAGACAGAAACTAAAACTGAAGAAAGGTCACTTGCAGGCTTCTTAGGATTTTATTTTGTAAACATATTTGAGCAATTCTACAGACAGAAAAACCAGAGCAAAGAACACAACCCGCAACAAAGCACAAATACCAAACCAAACACAAGGACACACAAATCATTTAAACTTAATCGTGAATATTTGATAATTGAAATTAATCTATAATACTACGATAATAACGATGATGATGATGATGATGATAATGTTGATCATGTTGGGGAGAAGCTAAGCAATGTTTCTAATCTAAAACAGAAGAGCTAATAAGCCAGCAAGCGAGTTAAGAATTGTATTGTATGTATTTAGCAATTGTAATTTGTAATGTATTTAATTGGGCAAAATGAATTCAAATGCAATCAGCAGAGAGGAACAACAAACGATTGGCTCAACGGAAGTGTTAAAAATACTACTTTAAGTTTTGTTTATTCATAACTTTTTTGTTATCCATTGATTTATTCATAATTTAGAATATATAACGCAAACACTTGTTTCATTGGCTGCTAGTTAACTGATAAGCGAAGAGTAAGCAAAAATATATCAAATAAGAGCAAGTTGAACGCAAACACACATCAGCAAAGAGTTTCCCCACACACATGATGTATGAATAACGAGATATCGACGGGGGACACTTACCCGGAAGTCGGGAAACCCCAACTAACAACCATTAATGTGTGTACTAGTCTATACGTGAAGCAGCTGGACGGTGTTTCGGCCATAGGAGAGTAGGGAGTGATATGATATCAGATTGCCGGTCCCCGAGATGTAGGTTTTTCACTTCCTAAGCGATCTCACTGTAGGCACACGAGAGTGTTATTGTTATCCTCGGTTATTCTCGGAACGAAGTGAAAACAAATAAGTAATGCTGAAGGCACAATCAATATGTTGCAAGGGATCAACTTAGAAAACTTTGAGAAAAACTAGCGAAAAACTAGCGAAAATACGAAATTTAGCAGGGAGCGCGGGGCGAGAGCCGGGAAGAGATGTGTGCACCAGGTGGCATTTGCCTAGACCGCTTCAAATATTTATAAATACGGATGTAAATCTTTTATTTTCGGGCCGTAGCGAGTACGAATCAAAGCAATATCGATGGGCCTGGACAACGTGTACTTAGCATATCCCTGTTTTTGTTGCTGTTCCACACCTGTACTACCCTATCCTATACCTATATCTCTATTTATATAACTGAATGAGCTTAAACTATGGTACAGCCTGACCTATACCTAAACGACTCCAACTACTTTATATGAGTGTAACCTGTAACCGTATTGTTTTGAACAAACAACCAACAGCGTAACTAAACAAATCTTAGTGGGATAATCAGTAAACTTGCGTACGTAGTTATAATATTAAATTAAACTAAATCAATTCAACTGGCATACCAACAGTCGACAGGTGTTCAAAGCTAAAAGAAACTACATATAAAGAAACCGAAAATATCATATGTGTAATATTGCTGCAAGGCGTTCGAATTGTCAGCAAGGCATAATAAAACTAAAGTATATATGAGTATGTTTTTAATCCTAATTGGTGTCTAGTCTATGTTCAAGACTTTAAAGCAACAGAATTCTTGGAAATTTTCGAAACAAAGCGAACGTGTGGAGAAGAGTTCGAGAGAACCACGCGAGAAATAACTATTGTATCAAGCGAGTAAAATTATAGAAATTAATTAAGATGCAGAAAGTGCTGGCCATTTTCTTCCACGTACCAACTACAACAACAACAAGCACAACACACACCACACACCACGCACACAACATCTACACACGCACACACAAGCCATGTTTAAACTTTCCATCACGCAAAGCTCAAGAAAAATATTTAAAAGATCGTTGAAATCACCGATGACAAACTCTAAACGCGCAAATTTCAAATTAAAGTCACTGAGAAGAGAATACATTAAATAAAATAGTAAAGCCTATTCGTATTTTAACTGTTGTGTTGTAATTATGCATAAAGCGTATTTAATTATGTATGTGTAACAAAAATAAAAATAAAAAAGGAAAAATGAAAAACAAATACAAATACAAACGAAATGAAAAACAAAAAAGAATATCTATTAATAAAAGAAACAAAAAAAATTTGCAAAATTTTAAGGTGTAGACACTGAAAAAAAGGAAACACACATTTGATTTAAGTTAGGCGCCGAAGAAGCTGCAATAACACCTTAAAAGGCCAATCAAATTCAAAGTTTCCTGCTTTTGCCATTAACAAAACTATTGATTTTCGTTATCCTCATTTACCGATGCCAAAACATTGATTCAAATAACCAGCGGCTAATGCAATGGCATAGAGCGTTTATTTTTAAGCGATAATGATTATTAAAATATGAAACATGAATGAATTCAACTAACTTCATATTAAGATGTCCTTGTTATGTCGCAAAGAATTCAGAAAAATGAAAGTAAAATAAATGAAAACCTGAAAAAGCAAACATGACGAATGAATACAAGTTTAATAAATGCGATAAAACAATTTAAAATGTATTTTTTATGGGAATTGTTATGGGTAATATTCGCAAATGGGATATGGAGCTTCGTGGATGCTTCGGATAAGTAGGTTCCTGAAGTTTCCCGATCGTTGATCCCCATCCTGTAAGCATTATGGAAGAGTTTCCACGATTTACTACACTAGGTGATTTTTATTGAATTTATAATTTTTATTCACTTAAAAACGTAGCTCCAAATACACTTATAATTTTACGGTGTTTAATATATGTATTTATCTTTAAATGTATGTGTGTATGTGTATCGTTTATAATTATGTTTATAGAAACTCATATCGGAGCCACTCTACCGACAATGCACGAATGATTAGTGAGGCGCGGATTGGGTCGCCGATTGAAATGGTTCCGGATCAGGGATGCCTTAGTCCAAATTAAAATGGTATCCTGCTCCACGGGGACCCCTGGCCAGGACCAAGGATGGTATAAAAAAAGTGATTATTGGTATCGGTATGTTTTCTGACTTCGCTGTCGGCTGAATGTCCTAGCCAAATGGTTGCTGCTGTAGTTAACCGCCTCCAGGATGCGAATGTGATTTGTTTGCTTGCTCGGTTTTACGGGGAAAAATTCATTTAAAAAGTTTCAGTTTTTGTGGTTTTGTTTTTGCAGTGTAAAACTAGAAATCTAACTGTAAAGATCATCGTCGCCATTGTCGCCTGGCGAGTTAACTGGCAAGTTGTTGCCAGAGCCTGAGGTGTTACCGGTTTGACCGGGGAATCTGAAAAACATATGCAAGGTTCAATTAGAAATCATTGGCTAAAAGCTGGGGATTTTACTCTCTCACCTGAAGTTCTGTCCGAAACCACGGGACTGCTGCAAAGTCTGGGCAAACATCTCGTATTTCCTGATGTCATTGTCGGACACCGAGCGGCGAGCAAACTTCATGGCCTCCTCGAAGTGAGCGCTAGTGATTTCCGGCACTGGATCGTCTTCGTCCATCTGGTATATGGGGAGATTGTCAAAAATATATATTCCTTTTCAGAAGCTAAGCAAGATGACTTACGTCCATCGCCGAATTCTGGTTCTCGGCGCGCTCCTTCTCGCGACGGATCTCAGCCTCGATGGCCTGTCGGATGGCCAGCTTGCAGGCCCGCTGGCAGATCTCCGTCAGATCAGCGCCCGAGAAGCCCTGCGTCACCTTGGCGATGTAGGTGAGGTCCACCTCCTTGGCCAGCGGCGACTTGCGCAAGTTGGCCTTCAGAATGGCCTCGCGCGACTTGTCGTCGGGCAGCGGAATATAAATCAACTGATCCAGACGGCCCGGACGTAGGATAGCCGGATCGATGATGTCTGGACGATTGGTGGCTCCGATGATGAACACGTTCTTCTTGGCTCCCATGCCGTCCATCTCCGTCAGGATCTGGTTGATAACACGGTCGGCGGCGCCGCCAGCATCGCCCACATTGCCGCCACGGGCCTTGGCGATCGAGTCCAGCTCGTCGAAGAAGAGCACACAAGGAGCCGCCGAGCGAGCCTTGTCGAAGATGTCGCGCACATTGGCCTCGGACTCGCCGAACCACATGGTCAGCAGCTCGGGACCCTTGACCGAGATGAAGTTGGCCTGGCACTCGTTTGCAATGGCCTTGGCCAACAGCGTCTTACCGCAGCCGGGGGGTCCGTAGAAGAGGACACCGCGACTGGGCTGCATGCCGAACTTCAAGAACTTGTCCGGGTGCTCCACTGGGTACTGCACCAGCTCCTGCAGTTCCTTCTTCACGCTCTCGAGGCCTCCGATGTCTGTCCAGGTGGTGTTGGGCACCTCCACCACCGTCTCGCGCAGCGCCGATGGACTGGACTTGGTCATGGCGTAGCGGAAGTTCTCCATGGTCACGGCCAGCGAAGCCAGCACCTCAGCATCGATCTTGTCATCCTCCAAATCGATGAGGTCCATCTTTTCACGGATTTGCTGCAGGGCAGCCTCTGAGCACAGCGAGGCCAGATCAGCACCCACATGTCCGTGGGTCTCGGCGGCAATCTGCTCCAAGTCGACATCGTCGTGCAGCTTCATGTTCTTGGTGTGAATGCGCAGCACCTCCAGGCGGCCGGTGGCGTCTGGAATGCCAATGTCAATCTCACGATCGAAACGTCCAAAGCGACGCAGGGCCGGGTCAATGGAGTTGGGCCTGTTGGTGGCCGCCATGACGATCAGATGGGAGCTCTTCTTCATGCCATCCATGAGGGTCAGCAGCTGAGACACGATGCGGCGCTCCACCTCGCCGTGGGTCTTGTCACGCTTCGGGGCGATGGCGTCGATCTCATCGATGAAGATGATGGCCGGCGAGTTCTTCTCGGCCTCCTCGAAGGCCTTGCGAAGATTGGACTCCGACTCTCCGGCCAGCTTGGACATGATCTCGGGTCCGTTGATCAGGAAGAAGAAAGCGCCAGTCTCATTGGCCACGGCTCTGGCAATCAGAGTCTTACCGGTACCGGGAGGACCGTACATAAGAATGCCACGCGGTGGCTTCACACCGATGGCCTTGAAGAGCGACGGATGGCGCAGAGGCAGCTCCACCATCTCCTTGATCTGGGCCAGCTGCTTGCGGCAGCCGCCGATGTCGTCGTACCCAACGGCGTTAAGGGACTCCTCTTCCTCCTCACGCTTGATCGGATCGCCATCGCAGAAGATCACCGTCTCGGGGGCCACGATGCAGTAGGGCTCCGGATCGGTCAGCACCACTTTGAACTCAATGGGACGCATGGCGGCGCGAACGATGAAATTGTCGCCCATGTGGATGGGCCGGTAGGCTTCCAGGAAGTACGGCTTCAGATAGATCTCGAACAGGTTGCCGGTGACGCCCTCGGTGGTGTCGTCGATGGGCAGGATGCGCACCCGCTTGCCGTACTTGACATCGGGGCAGGACTGCACCGAAACCACATCTGAGAGATGGACGCAAAGGTTGTTGCGCACCACACGGTTCATGCGGATCTTCTCGTCGGGGCAGGTGTCGTCGGAGAGCACGATGCAGACCGTCTCCTTGCGGCGCTTGCCCTTGAGGATCACGGTGTCGCCGCGGAAGAGCTGCAGCTCGTCCATCTTCGCCTGCAAGCGGACAAGTAGAAGAGCGGTCGACCGAAGTGAGTAAGGCAAGCGATGACGTGGCCTTCGGAAGGTCGGGGGTGAATCTTACCTGCGACAGCGACACCACAGAGTTGTCATCATTCTGCGCCTCCTCGACAATCAAACGGTTGGGACGGTCCTTGCGCTTCAGGATAGCCGTTGCCAGATCTTCACTGTGGGTGAGATAGGGGTATTGCGTTAGATTTAGCTTAGGAATTCTAATTTTAAGTCCCAACCGCTTATCAAACGAGGACTTTGGCTTCATCTTTTCGTCCTGCTCGCTGTGATAACCCCTCACAAAGTCCCTGGGATCCCCATCCTGGTCCATCTTGTCGCTGTTGCTGCCGGACATGATCTGTTTAGCTTTTTCGGTTTCCTGGGGTTCCCCTTAGTTTTGTTAAAATATGTGGAAGCTGCTTTGCCAAGCAATGCCGAACAAAACTAAAGTTTTGGGCAGCTCTACTCGCCGATCTAATTCTCTTAGCCAACGTGATGGTGATCTAAGTTTCGAATTCATATGGTAGATTCTATACGAAAGTGTACTCCTACTTTCACTCATTAATCCAGAAAAATCCTGTGCTATAACTAAACTAGTTACCAGTTTTATTAAAAGGGAGTACAAATACTTGTATAATTAATATTTCAACCCACCTTTTATATGTCCATTTGTATTTTTATTTCACTTTTTATACGTGGCTTTTATCTAAAGAAGTAAGTGTGTATTTCCTGTGTTTGGTGCCAATTCTTTTGGCGCCATTTGTTTTGATAAGGGAAAAACAATTCTAAAAATATATCTAATATATTCTATCTTAACACTTTTAGTCAAGTTAATTTAAAGGGTGTATTTTCAAAATACGCAGGCGTTTGTTTAGCATCTAAATATTTGGATTTTTCTAGAAATAATGCAATTTTAGAGGGCAAAAGTATATTAGGCTTGGCTAATCAACCTCCTTTAAGGTTGCTTCCCGGAAATAGTTTCAGGTGTTAGGGACTTTGAGATATCCCTATCTATCTATATTTGTATCTTCATATCCAACTGCGTTGGATATCAATTACAACAACTCAGTGCTCACATATCCCCTGGCAAAGGACAATAGGAATTCGGGACAACAAAGAAATATCGCCAGTTTTCAGTTTTCATGCGGCAACAACAACAACAACATCTGCAAGGGCAGTAACACCAAACACAACAACAACAACAGACTGCAAATGGCGATTTTCGCTGGCGTTTTTTTTCTTCCTCAAGTTTTCAGCTTTGGCCTAGTTTCGCAACATTTTGCGGCCGGGCAGCGGAAAACTCGCGCTAGGCGGCAGAGTTTCGCGGAAAGCGAGGAAAACCTTTGGAAGTGCTGCAATAATGTGTCTGCGATGTGGCCCTTGCGTATTTTTTCAACTCGATGACTGCGCGAATTTGACGATCTTAGACTTGGAGCGCCCCGGTCGGCTTCTCTGTGGGCGCCCAGCTCACTTACCCCTTGGAGTCTGCCATGGTAAATTAGTTGAGGTTGAACTTTTTAACTTAATCGTAGAATTCGGCGCGACTCGGACTGTTCGTTGAGCTGGAAATCGGCACTTTTAGTCAAATTCAAAGATGAGGCAGCAGAAACAGATTGGAGGTGGCACTTCTTGGATACGTATCGATTCGCTTTTCGTAACATCGATTGCGGGCCTTCAAACTATCGATACATTTTTGCTGGCTGACCGGCTTGAAAAAGGTGGCAGCCTTGGCGTGGTTTGTGACTCCGCTTGTGAAAAGGGTGGCATCACTAATTAGGTGATGCTGATTGCTGACAGAGACTGGCTGATGTGAAACTTTTTAAGAAGTACGTAGAGGCTTACGTTTTGAACCAAACGTGAAGCATACTTTTTGGCAGCGATTTCTAGAGAATGTACAATGTATGTATGATCTGTGTAAAAAGTATTCTATCTACTCTAGCTAAATTTCAAGTGTATTTACTCATTTGTATTTACTTTTTATATATTTAAGCAAACAGTCACCAACATAATCCCCCAGAACGGACCACCATCAACCTGCCCGTCTAATAACTGCTCAACTGCAGCTTTAGCTCGTAAAAACTTTTTAGTATTCATGGTTTTGGCATTAACGATGCCAATTATGGCAGCGTTTCATTCAGCTTTACTTTTATTTTCATTTTTCGGCTCTCGCCAGAGTGGCAGCGACGTCGGCAGCGGAGAGAGCAGCGGCGCAGGGCGTGGCCGCTGCCCCAAAAAATGGGAGCTGACTCCATGGAAGCGAAAGATGCTATCCACCAATCGGCTGGCAGTCTCTTTCCATCGCAGAGCGCCTGCGCAGAGAGCGAAAAAGAAAGTGGCGAGCGGAAACCAGTTTATTTCAAAAAAAAAGGGGGGGGGGGAGGTGGTAGCTGATAAAGATGGCCGTCGCCTTCCGCGGCAGAGAGAGCAGCAGGGGAAAGCGGAGTGGAGCAGAGGCGCGGCAGCGGAATCGCCTCAGACCCAAAGTCACAATTATGGGGCACTCATTCATTGCGGTGTATGATGCAAACAGCGCTCTTGCCGCGCCCCCTCCACAAAGACTCCTCTGCACAGTACGACGTCTTTATCTCGAATTTAAGCGAAGAAAATGCTTGCAACACTACTAAGACATACCTATAAAACCTCAAGTTGCAACATTTCTGGCTTTCAAAACTTTGCAGTGCTGAATCACATGGTGCAGATACAATTTGTCAAACCAATAAAATAATTATATTTATCTGTTAAGTTACGAAAATGTTTGTAAGATTTAAGATTTGGATTCCGATTAACACATTTCTTACTTTTTTATACATTTTGACTCTATATTAGAACCAAAAGCGAAGTATATTAAGGCATAATTTTACCTGTGTATCTATAACAATAATTTCCTTAAAATGATTTCCTTTGGAAAAAAATATATTTCTTTTAATGGTAAATTAGTGATATATGTAGGGCTTATTCCCTCAGCATATTTAGTAACTCAGTGTACTTATATTATTTTGTAAAATAATAACTTTTGTAGTTCTCTTATTCATGCTTGAAATCAGTGTGGTTTGTTGAAGTTACTCGTGCCCGACTGTGTATCTCGCAGCTCCAATGTGTTTAATCAGGCGCTAAAAGAGGGGCAGCGAGCCGAGGAAGGAGCGTTCTCCTCGCTGACGAGTTAGCAGCAATTAGACGTCGACGCCTCACGCTGGATTCGCTTTATTGGAGGTTTATTGAGCGGAATCTCCGAGCGTCCCTCTGCCCTTCTCCTTTGTTGTAATTGTTTTTCGAGGGTGGATGGCCAACAGGGGGCAGGGGCGGGGGCCGGGGCCGGGGCAGGGGGTTCCGGGCGAGGGTGTCAGTTCACCCGCTGACATTAATTGGTTGTGTACGAGCCAATTTGGCGTAAAAGGCGCTAAATTGATTGCCCTGCGGTTTTAATCGATGCGCATTCATTCCAAATCACGCACATTTATCACCCGTGGAAGCAGCCACCCACGCTACCACCCATCCCCCTTTCTTTGGCCAGAGATTTAGATGCATAGATATGGAAGCTGCGTCACATCTGCGCCGTTTTATAATTGCCGGCAATTGCTGGTCGGTTCGGGCAATTAACTGAAGTTGCCGAAATCAAAGCAGAGGCTGCCTGCTTGCGCAGAGCCAGGAGATCCTGGAGAGCCTGGAGATCCCTTCAGATCCTGGCCATACAAACCCGTTATATAACCAGTCCTCACCTTAAGGGAATTCGCAAGGCTACCTGGTAATAGCCGTCCCTTTGCCACTTTTTTGCCAACCAGTTACGCGGAAGTCGTGGCTGTTTTTTAGCCAACGGATTGGCAAGAGGTAAAAAGGATAGGGCCGGTTGGAGGATTTTCGCGGAAGTGCCGCTCGTAGGGTTATGAAATTTTACGCAAGCTGCCGTAAGAGAAAATCCGAGGGATAGAAGAGTCGAAGGATCCGTCAAGGACTCGGGACACAAAGGGGTTCTGTGTGGGCCGCTGAAAGGATTTAGCAGGAAGTTTCGCTGCCCGCCTCGCAGGATGTCCATAATTGCACGCAATCAGCGCATAATTCCCGCATCATCTCCGCAATTTGGCAGAAGAAAAACTTGGGTAGTTAGGGCTAAAAAACGCCTAACCCGGACAAAGGGAAATTCGCTGCCGACTTGTTGACTTTGCAGCCTTGAAAGGTGGATAGCCTTACAGAAATGCGCATATAGATATTGTATCTGCAGGATGCGTATGCGAAATACGCAGGACAGGTATGCCGAAAGGATTTGATGCACCCGCCCCCGCGCATCAGATCGGGGCAACTTAATTGCCAGAAATTCTCAAAACAAACTCAAACGAAAACAAACAAATAAACAGAAGGGGGCGCGAAAGGATTGGATTCAGTTGACTTCGCCGGCCATTAGGCCCGAACCAGATTGACTTTCTTCGGATCATCTGGGGTAATCGCACTTAATCCGGTTACCATCGCGCGGGCGAGGAACTCGCGAGGCGAGGAAGGATTAGGGGCGGCGGACTCTGTGCAGAAGTCAGTTGCAAATGCGAAAGGATTAGAGATTGTAGAGAGCAGAGCGTAGGGTCGTAGGTCGGTGCAGTGTCCTCGGCGGTTTCTGCTGCGGGTTCCGCCCAGTCGGCCCGCCCTAATCCGTTTACGCCTCGAAATTAATGCAAACATTTAGAAGGATTATCGCCCTAAAGGGGTTGAAAGGGCCCTGTTCCCCGGCTTGGTCCCGTTCCCGATTCAGTTCATCCGAACTGGCCATAAAAGCATGATAGGATTGCTAATTCGCCGCTACTTGTTGTCCATTCTCTGGGCATTGTCCGCCGGCGGATTTGCCAATCTCGGCTGCCACTTGGCTGCGGTTCCCTCCGGGCATCTTGGGTATCCTCGCCAGGAGCGTATCAAAAGCCGCGGCACAATTATGCCTTTCAGGGAAGTGATTAGGCCATAGATTAGAGCCAAAGAGTTGACAATATTTGTGGATTTGTCCCGGACTTGCCGGGGATCAGTGGGAATCAGGGGCATCAGGTAGGAGTAGGTGAACCCGCTCCCGCTCCAGCTTATCATTACTGAGTTGTGACTCCGATGGCGATTTAGATCCCCTCTGATCCCTGAAGGACACCAGGAAGTCGCGCACTTCCTCCTCATCTCCTTGAGGAAGGAAGACGGGACTTGGCCTCAAGTGGCTTCCAAAGGATCGCCGCGAGCTCAATTAGCAGGCGCCATGGGCCCTCAAAGGCCCACCATCAGTCAGTCAGACGTAAAAAATATCCCTAAGGGGATGCAGCTCCAGATCCGGACTGCCATATACGCAACTTACATATCTCAAGTGCCTGAGAACTGTGAAGTGAAGCAGCAATTATGTTGTCGTCGCTTTGATCTGCTGCCCGCCACTTGGAGATTGGGAGATACAAATGTATCTGCGGCCGCATCTGTGGCCGAACCACTCGCATCCCAAGTCGATTTCCCTGTTTAAGCAGTTTTTAATTGTATGCTAATTGATGGCATCCATGGGATGTCCGTGTATTTTTAGCTTCCCCCGATTCCGGATGCCGGATTCTCTGGATGCTGGGTTCCCGATCCCCAGCTGCCAATGGGGATGAGTGGGAGCCATTTTGGGAAGCACTTTGTTAAAAAGTTTTATGCTCATCGGAGCAACAGATACACACAAAAGATATACGATCTACTTTTTCTAATATATACCAAAAGAGAGCTATAATTTAATAATACAATCGTGTCGAAAATATTTAACTGATACTATTTAACACCAACTTGACAATTATCTTATTAATCATTTCTATAATATGGATAATATAAAACCTTTATGCATAAGTCCAAGTTTTTTTGTGTATACAGATGCAGATACAGATATAAGGAGATGCAGATATCCAGAGATGCATTAGGCAGAAAGCGCTTAGTGTTTTATGGAGGATTGAGGGCGTGGGCCATAAACGACTAATCCCGCTGGAATTCCGGCTAAGATCGCGCAGATTTTCGATCTCGTGATTTTTAGCATGCTAAAAAGGACACGCATGCTAAAAGGACATGCGAAGGACGGCAGGAGCGAGCGCAAATGGCCTGTGAAAAAAGAGAACACAAAGCGCGGGTCGAAGGTCACTCGATGGTGGTGGTGCTGCTGCTGCCGCTGCTGCCGTTGGCGGTTGCCTATTGATAGAGCAGGGGAGGGGGATCCGCAGCGACAAGGTCAAACCGCCGCCCTTAATGGGCGTGACCACTGGTCACAATTAATCCGCCTAATTTGCATGTCACTTGCGTTTTGTGGCTGCTAATGGGGATGGGAGGTCAGGCGGTTCGCTTCAAAGGGCCCTTCTTCGGGGGAATCCTTTGGGCGGTGGAGACTTTGATGTCCGGAGAATCCCGTGGCTTTCCCCGTACGAAACGCATCCCTAACCAGTTCAACACGTCCTCACCGCTCAACCGCTCAACCTTGTGACTTTGTGACTTACTTTTTTGGCCCGGCCCATTAACAGATCATTTGCTCGCGAAAGGCCCGCTTTTTGTTCTGCTTTTTTACGATAGCCAAGTTTTTGAACCCAGATCAGCGTAGTGGGAAAGTCAGTTCTTAAAAAATACTCCGCGCACCACAGCGAGTCAATTTTTTTACGGCCCCTGGCCAAAAGGCAAGGTCAGCCGGGATCTGTTCCGCTTCCGAAATTCCGCGAAATGCGAATTTATCCGGGCTGGCAGAAACCTGGAAACCTAAAAACCTGAAACTAGAACTAGAATTCCAATGCACTTTTTTTATGCCGCCTAATTTTTATGTTTTATGGCCTAAAAAACGGAACCCGGCCCAGGCGAATATCATCTCCGCCATAAAACGCCGCGTAGGTAATGCCCTCGGCCCAAAAAACACTGAGAGGACAGCGCAAAAAAGGACAAGGGCCTGGCCGAGGACAAAGAGTCCTGCTCAGGACGCGCCGTGAAATTCGAGAAAAAATGATTTCATTTTTTAGAATCAGTGCGCGAAATGTGAGCAGAGTGCAGGACCTATTGCTCCTGCAGCTTTACGATGGCCATTAAGGCCCCTAAAAAAATAACGCGAAAAAAACGAGAATTGTAAATCATGGCAATGGACATGGCAGGGTAGGAGTCGGGGGTTCGCAGCCTCGGAGGGTCCGGCAAAGTCAAACCGCAATAAAGTTGACACGTCGTGCGCAGGATCCGAGAGTCTGAGGTCCTCAACTGCGGAATCGGTAATCGGCCGTCGCAGTCCTCCGCCACATAATGTAAAGTGCTCTATGTATCTGTGCCTCTATCCGCATCCGCAGCCGCATCTGTATCTGTATCCATCGCAATGTGTGTATCCAGGACATGCGCAGAGGCTGTGCCCACCACACCAGTGATTGCCGCAATCATTCTAGTTTCATTATCTGGCCTGCAGATTTATTGTGGCCCCAGCACCCCCGAGCCCGGAGAGCTGCAGCCCCGGACAGCCGCAGCATCCATCAGGGGCAATTGATTCGGACCCTTAACTGCCGCTTTCCATTTGCCCGGCCCATTTACCCTGAACCCTGACCAATTGCGCGGCCAGTCGAGCCACCCCCCACTGCATATGGAAATGTTGGCAAAACATGAATTTGATTGCCGCGATTATCAGTGCGTTAATATCCATGAAAATGACGAGGCTGGCAGAAAGCCAGCATCAATTCGAATCCGATAAACGGCGCATGGTCCGTTAATGGACAGCGTGCAAATTGGCAAACATGTCATGGATGTAGATACGGATACGTCGAATCCGAATCCGAATCCGATACTGAAACTGAATGGGAGTCCGAGTGTATGAGTCTCCGCATGGACACATGACGCATTTGTGCTGTGTGTGCGAGAAACGTGTGAAATTATTTCAGTGCTGGCATCATCATTTTACAAAGATGTTTATTCATCCGCTGGCTGATTGCAAAACCAAACCCCTGATCCCCACCTTCAGAGCCATCTATTTGGCAGGGCCATAAAGCATTTTCGACTTCGTTTAGCGCTCTCAGGCTTTGACTGCAATTACGCAGTGAATGGAGAGTTTGGGTCTGGGAGTCACTCTCTGCACTGAGGAAAAAGATATCTTAAATGAGGGTTTCTATGTCTCAACATTGAGTCAATACCCTTACCCTATTTCCAAAATCCAGATGACTAGACTACTCTTCCACTTGCTTAAAGATTGCTTCTCAAAGAAAAACACTTAAGACGTACTTCGTCTTGGTTTTAAGAAAGTTTTCTTCTTGAAAGAGTTAGAGCACAAATTCTTAAATTAAATACATTTCTTCTCATTTCTCAAAACTATTATATAAATCGGAAAACGATTTAATCTGTGCTGTATAAGAATTTAAGTATTCTATCCCATCTTTGGTGCATTTATCCTCGAAAGGCTATTCTTTGAGCTATTTAATCTCTGTTTTTTTGGGTTCTCTGAATTTTTTCTGGCGTATCTCTCTCTCTCTTTGCCTCTATGAGATTGAATAACAGCCAGATCCACACCCATCCCCAGCTCCATCTTCAGATCTCGCCGTGGCCAGTGGAGAGAGATCTGCCTCTGATGATCACTTTATATTCATTGACAGCTAGTGTGAAATTCGTAGCTCATAAATCGATGGAGAGCCCGAATTGCGGTCGTCTTGGCCACAAAAGCTGCCTTTTGTCGGCTCGGCAGCTGGAAAGCGGAGAGCGGGCCATAAATGGCCAATTCCGAGGTGCTAATTCACTATTAAAAGAAATCAGAGACAGGGACCGAAACAGAAACCAAGAGGACCGAGGAGACCCGAAAGCAATCCCTGGTTCCTCGCTCACGCACTCATCACGCCCCAATAAAACTTAATTTTGTTTGCACATCATATGGTAGATGTCTAGGGCCTTGGCTGTTGAATAATGCATTGTTTTGCCACGGCAAACGTGGGAGAAGTTCGCATGAAGTGGCGGCCATTCATGGCTGAGTATCTGTATCCCGGCCATGTATCTGGGAATCGATATCCATTGGAACCACCGTTTGATTGCCCCCATAAACGATGGAAGCATCTATGGCTCTATAGAGGAGACAAAGCCGAATTAGAGGCGACTGCCTAATTGATAATAATATCGCATTTACTCCCTCGCCCAGGAATCAGTTAACTCTTTCATGCCGCCGGCGAGCAGCTGCTTCCCATTAGCCAGCCAGTTCCCATCTGCCCCTTTGGACGGCCTAATCCTCTCGCCGGCCATTTCGTCAGCTAGACGCATAATTTTGCCATAAACAACTTGATGATTTCCGTATTTCAACACGCCTAATCCGAGATCCCTAATCCCCACATGATTAATTATCAACCTGCGCCGTGAAGTCAACCCAGCCAACCAGCCAACCACCCAACCAGCCAGCCACCCAGCAATCCTGCAGAGATTTCCTGTTTGGCTATTTTTTAATTTACTGTATCCGAGTCTGTGTGTGCGGGGGAATTCCCCGGGGCCGAACCGTGGCGCGTATCTTTATTATCAAATCATAAAATGCTGCCACTTGTGTGCCAGCATCCCCCAAGTGAGAGCACCAGCCAACGCACCAGGAGTAACCAGAGGAAAGAAAGGGGTGTGCCACACCACTCCAGCTCCAAGGATAACACTTCACGGACCATTTTTTATGCCTCCGAATTGCCTGGCAAGTGTCAAAACATGTTTTGATGCCAGGCAGCCGCTCAATTAGATATTAGAGATAGAAGGGATCAGGGGTGGCTGGGAATCCTCAGTTGTATCTGCAGCCTTGTATCCTACACTAGCAGAAAACCCTATAAAGTATCGAAGTAATTGTTAAGATTGCCCCACCCCAAAACAAACTCAAATGTATCTCTAAAAAGGTTATTTTTCTTTAAACTTTTAAAACGATTAAAGCGTTTTTTTAAACATTTTTTATAACCGGTAATCGAACCGGGGACTTCATTATCTTAGTTCAACACTCTTGACTACGAAGCAATGGATTTTTTAGGGAAATTCAATGATTTAATGTGTCATTGTATTTCTTATAAGCTAAAGATATACAAGTTTTTGTCTACAATGTTTAAAACTATATAAAATACAATGAGTTACAATTTTTATAGTTCTGTTACGGTTCAAAGACCCATGAACAATATATTTTGCCGTACTGCTCACAGGAATTTAAATGGTATTATCACAATTGAACACAAAAAAAGAGATATTGCATTATAATTGTGAAGTCCATATGAATTTAGATTTGCTATGTAATAGATTTGTAAGATTTATATAGTTTTTCTTCGTGTGTACTATCCTTGTACCGCTTACCCTCCCCACTTTGGCTGACTCTGGTTTTTTAGCTGCGGGATTATGAGCAATTGACATCCCTTTTCGGCCCCGCTGAGCAATTGAAACACATGTTTTGCCTGGCAATTTAATAGGGATTTGATTTGGCCAGGACCACGCTGCACCCCTCTGATGATTTCTCAATTATGACAATTGTTTGACGCCGTAAAGGAAGCGGGAAAATAAACACGAGCCGGGCAAGTGAGCAGGGAAGAGGACTCCACGGGTGAGGTGACAATTAATTAGCCGAGCCCAATCCGATCCGAGGACACCGAAATTGATACCATGGGCAATGCAACCTGACGCGTGGCAGGGAGTGGGTTTGGGAATTGCTGTACGAACGGCAATGGGCCCAGTTCCACTGCAAGGTCGCCGCCCAGCGGGTGACTCTGGGTCACTCTGCAGTGCCCTCCCGCTTGGATCTGCTCGAATGGCATTAATAAGCCATTGGCTTGTGCCAGTCCCCCGCGGATGTCGCCTTCCTTCCCCCGCCGGGGCACCCGAGTCCGAGGTCCCTGCTCCGGCTTGTGGGTGGGCCACTGGCCATAGGCCACGCCGAGGGACTCGCTCGGCACGCTCTTCCGCCCGATTCGTGACAGTTTCCCTGCGAAGGTCAGCGCAGAGCAGCTGTCCCGCCAGGTTTCTCCACGGCTAATCCAAACAGCCAGGTCCATAAAAGCAACTCAGGTATAGGTATCTGCAAGATACTCCCTCACCCAGTCAGGTAGTCGTATGCATTGCTTGATTTTAGAGATTCTCCCATTTATTTTTGATTGTTTGTCCTAATAATGATTTTTTAGCTACTTAACTTGATGGATATGCTTTGAAAAACCCCATTGCAAGTCAATTTCGCTTTCCCCGACGGCTCCGAAAAGCCAAAAAGTCGTTTGCATCATATAATTTTCAGTGATTTTCGCATTTATTTTGATTTTGTGCCTTAACTATGACTAACTTTAGCTACTTAACGCTACAGTATGGTACAATCTGCGCGGGAATAAATAGGGGGAGGGCGGATGCCTAAGACTAGTTTGTACAATCGTTGGGGGACTGGGGACGAGGGGGTCTCACTGCCAGGATGAGGGCTTACGCCTCAGTCTTGTAGGGCTTGAAGAGCTTCGGCTTGGGCTCCGCAATCACGGTGGTCGTCGGCGGCGGCGACATGTCGGAGGCGGGGCGCTTGGCACTGGGCATCAGGAGGCCGGGGGCGGGCAGCGGACTGGTGGTGGTCAGCAGGGGAGCGGCAGCCGGAGCGGGGGCAGCCACTGGACTGCGGTCGAACACCTTGGCATGATCGGATCCCACTGGCGAGAGCGACAGCGTGGAGGAGTGCGGCGATGAGGAGGACTGCAGGTCCAGCGGCGGCGTCTGGGTCTTGGGCAGACCGGCACCCAAGCCCGGATAGCAGGAGCCCGAGGGCAGGGCGCCCAGGAAGCCGGCGGCGGCACCGGCCGAGTAGGTGGCGGATCCCGAGGCGCTGGTTCCCATCATGTGCGGGTGCATATGAGGGCCAGCGGGATGCGGCGGCGCTGGGCGGGCGGTGGGGATGTGGTACGGGGTGTAGCGGTACTGTCCATAGGGCGAGGGATGGGCCGAGTGCGCCGAGTGTCCGGGCATCTGCATGGCCTGCATCTGGGGCATGGCCATGGGGGGCATGCCACTGGCCATCATGGGGTTGCTGGCCACGGCGGCGGCGGCAGCAGCGGCGGCAGCGGCGGCGGGGGCGTACGGCGGATAGGGCATGCCCACGCTGTTGGCCGCCGCCTGGAGGATGGAGGCGGCGAAGGCGGGGTCGGAGTACACGGCGGCGTAGGGCCAGGCGACGGCGATGCGCTGGCGCTTGTCCTTCATGCGGCGGTTCTGGAACCACACCTTGATGGTGCTCTCGGGCAGGTTCAGCTGGGCGGCCAGTTCGCAGCGGCGGGGTCGGGACACGTAGTTCTCCTTGTAGAACTCCTTCTCCAGGCGACCCAGCTGGTCACGGGTGAAGGCGGTGCGGTAGCGGCGGACCGACGGGTCGGCTGGGATCTCTGAGCCACGGCTGCCATTCAGGGAGTTGTCCGGACTGGAGAGGCATTCTGTTTGGGGTAGGGAGAGGGCCGTAGTTAGTAAATTGCCACCTGGGAGGAGCTGCAGCCTAGAACCTACCATTTGGCGAGGGTGGCGGCGTCTGGGGCTTGCCGTACTGGGTTGCCATGAGGTCCACGACCAGGGGCTTCTGGTCCACGCTCCTGTCGTCGGTGTGGTGGGCATGGTGGCTCTCCATGTTGTAGGTTCGGTATCCGTGCATCTTGCGAGAGTGTTGTGTGATGGAAATTCTCGGTCTCTGGGAGAGTCGAAGAGTCGCAGGCAGTTGTTGACTGTGCGGCGGTCACAGTTCGAGTGTGCCGCTCTCAGCCACCCCGCGACCTTTTATACCGCTCCGCTCCGCAGGCAAATGGCCGCCGTCGCCGGGCTCGGCCAATCCGCGCGCAGCAGGCCAGTGCGAGAGGGATGGCCTGTGAGCGGTGCTAATGTGCGGTACGCGGAGAGTCCGCTGCTGGGCTGCTGGGCTGCTGAGCGGCGATTACGAGGCGGGAGCAGCGGGGTGGAGCAGCAGGAGCACCGCCAGGGCCACCATGGCCATCTTGGAGAGCGAGCTCCGATTTGGTATTCATAGCGGATGAGCGAATCTTTTGTCTCGCCCGCCCGCAGGCGGCTTGCTCCGCGGGCGCAAGCGGGATGGTCGAACCCCCTTAATAATGGGATTTTATCGGCTTCATCAAGAATGATATGGCATTATGCCGCTCAGCCGGGTGGTGTCTGGCACGACTCCTATGTGGTCCCGGGCATGTACCGGGGGTCGGGTCGCAGTACATACATATATGTATTTATCGATCGCCAGCCAGCGAATTATTTGCGCTTTTATCAAGTCCTAATACAATGCCGCACGTTTAGCGGCCTCACACTGGGTCTTGGCCTGGCATGGCCGGGTTTGCTGAACTTTATCGACCGCCCGACGCCCCCTAATAACCATTTGGTCGGCCTCCGTAGAGCCGGATGATGGGGCTGGGGGAGCCCGGTTGCTGGGACTTAATTTGAAAAGTTCTCGGTTCGCAGGCAAAACATTTATTATGATGATATAATCATGCCCGGAGGCAACTGTACCGCGTGCGGGTGTCCTCTTGGGGGGCAGCTTGCGCAAGTGGTGGGTGGATTTGCGTGGCATAGTGGAGAAAATGGTCTGGGACCCGAGACTACCTGCTCAAACGGGTTAAGCTCGGGGATCAGGCTAAGTCGGCGCAAAAAATAACCCAGCTCGCTAGTCCCTTAATTGCACGGACCTGGACTTATGTGGGCCCAAGCCCTTCGACATCATTATTATGTGTTTTTATGACTTTCTAATGAAACGGGCCGAGGTACCGGGTTCCAAGTCAAGCCCTCGGCTAATCCCAGCAAACAAACAAACACAGGACTGGACGGGATAGGATGGTGGCCTAGTATATCGCACTCGGAATCCCCTGACTCCGCAACCCGCTTTCGGCACATAGTCAGGGTCCCGCGATCGCCGACATGAATTTCCCCTTAACTCCCGGGGAAAGTAGAGCACAGCGGTGCGCAGATACGAACCGATTGTTCAAGATGCTGCAATAAAGTCTAACTCGAAAGTGAAACGAGAGCGAGGCCGAAAGCGAAACTCTGCAATTGACTAATAATCTGGCCGATGGCTGATGGCCGATGGCCGATGGCAAAGGGATTAACAGGGCGGACACAGCGAGGAACCCGTACCCGGCGAGATCTCTGGGATCTCAGCTCTTCCAGTTTTATTTCCCCTGCCATTGTTATGCATTACCCGGTAACCGAGAGGATATCGCGCTCCTGCGAGTTACTTCAAATTATTGGGTTATATTGCGCCGCAATTTGCATTGGCATTAACTCGCCGAGGCGGCCAGGGCAACTACCTAGCCGGGTGACCTGGAAAAGGCCCCTGACAGCCCATGACGGCCCAAGCCTTCCGGGCCAGGCCGGCAAGGGTCCGTGCCCACAAGCTACAACCTTGCCTATTGTGCACCGCCGGAGCCTTTGTCTTTGACTCCGTCCGGAGAATGGACCGCTTGGGTTAAGTCGTCAAGCGTTGCTGCGGCAGCGACAGTAAATACCCTTTATGGCGATCGGTTGGGTTGGGCGAAAGTGTCCAGTGTCCGTACCTGCCCTCACCCATCCACGCCGATCCGCAAACACTTTCGCATTTCCTCAACCCGGAATGCCAATACCGAGAAGCGCGGCCCGGCCCATTTGTTTGGCCCGTTTATTGCACATTCTGCACTCACAAAGCGCCGATCTCGCTGATTATGCCCGTCATCATGGCAAGTAAGTGGCCAGCACACTGGCCGGATTGTCTGCGCAACGGCAATGCTGGCGAGGATTCGCAAAGCGCTGAGCGGGGGCGGGTGAAGGCGGGCAAAGGGCCGGAGACAGTGCAAAAATTGGCAATAAAACGACGAAAACGAGGGAATTATGCTTGATGATTGAGTAATTTCTGTAGTAAAACAATTACAACAAAAGGGCGGCGAATTTATGGTGATTGCGGCGGAAGGAAGTGTGGAGTAAGTGATTCATCGCGAAATCCTTGAGGACCCTGTCCGCGGGCAGAGTGCCAGCCGAGGATGGCTCAGTTTTTTATACTATGACCCTGTTTAAATTTCGGTTTTCTAGCTTTAAGTATTTGTATTGCATCCATGAAAATTATTAGTTATTAAAAAGGTTAAAGATGATTAGAGTTGCACAATATTTTGTGGAAAGAAATGATGACGTTAAAAATGTCATACAGAAACATATGCCTCAGTGTTTATATGGGTAAGCACGGATTTAAAGTCAAAAAGAACAATAATTATCAAGTTCTGAAAATAATTCTCGTTCTGAATTATTGTTCGCATCATTACTTAATTTGCTATATTAGCGACTCAAGAAATGTATTTGTTGCTTATTTCGAACTGGGATATTAACTCATGCAATTTGTGGGTTTTATTTTCGACTTAAACTGGTAACTGATGGTGTTTTTATAATATAATATTATATTGTTTTGAAACGTTTTTTGACAAAACTTGAAGCGTATCATTGTATCTTAGATCCCATAGAAGTTTTCTCAACCTTACTCGACACTAAAAACATGAAACAGTAATCTTTCATTGCCAAAGTGGTTTTCAAAATACTTTCAAATATTTTAAAAAGTATTTTTCCAACTCCTCCCTCGTTCCTTAGGTTAAGCTGTCTACTCTTAGTTCGAGGAGACCCTGCCATTCGCTGTGGAGGCATTAGAGCACATCATCCCTCGAATAAATGTGCTGGTTTGCTTCCTCCACTCGAGGCGGAACTCTGCTCCCCGCACTCGAATAACCATAAAATGTCTGAGGAGTGTACAGCACCATGAGTAATTTAATTTCCAACAAACATCATAAAAAGTGGTTCAGCTCGCAGAGAACTTTCCTAGGCAATCGACGCATTAGCAGGCGTTTATGTGGGAACTGTCAAGAGAAGCCCTTGATGAAAGTTCGAGCCAACTATTGCCTCATGTTCTAATGGCTATGCAAAACAACTTGCCTACACCCAGACCCCCGAGATGTTTATGGCACAGCCTACACATTTCCCCGGGGGAAGGCAGCGAGCCAATCGAAGCTAGAATTTCCAATAATTGCCAGGGAGACAAAACAAACTGGCAGGGAAAGGAGCTCGTAAAAATATGAATGCCATCGCGAACAAATGGCTCTTAAAAACGAGAGCAGGGCGAGTTATGGCCACAATGGCACAGGTAAGTAGAGCGCTAGCCTTGTCCGCGTTTTTCCAGGAGCCCCTCACATAAAAACCCGTGAAGAATTAAAAAATTAGAGCACATCGCTGGGTTCGGGGAAAAAAAGTAGCGCAGCGAAAAAATCACACAATGGGAACAAAAAACGTGATCTACTTTCCTAATACGGCCTAAGGCCCGCGGGCTAAGGTCCTCGCAACAGGATACTCCCGTTCCGCGAACCACATCGCCGAGCCCATAAAAATCTGCATATACCACGGACCATCTACCATCTACCGTCTACCATAATTCCGTCCAGAATTTGTTTGCTGCTGGCGGAAACAAAGGAGCCGGGAAATGGAAACGGAAAACGGGGCCATAAACCGTAAAGAGAGCAGGGCACAAAAATTGGCCGGCAGAACAAAAAACTGATCTAGTTTTCTAATGCAGCGAGGTCGCTCTCGATTCCCCGAGGCTGCCGCCTGGGTCCTCCGCTTGTCCTGCGGTTCCGCCGAAGGTGCACCAATAAAAAGGCGCGTCTATTTCCCTGCCCATCGCGGTCCTACCTAGTTTTTTCGGCCCAATTTTTAGTGGAAATGCGAGCGTGCAATAAAACGGACGCCCGTCCTTCCGAGTGTCCGGTCCGCAGGACAACGACTAACTGCCGTAATTAGGAGGTTTCTAGGGCAGGCATCTCGCGGGGATCGACGGCGGAGGTGACAATGGAAAAAACTCATAAAAAGAGCAACAAAGTGGCCCAGAAAGAAAAAATTGGCTCGCTTTTTGTCGAACAAAAAGAGGCCACAAAAAGCGAGCACGGGCCGGGGACCGTCTTCCACAATCGGGCCAAATAATTAGGTGAGCGATTGTGCGCCCTTTGTGCGGCCCGATGATTAGCGGTTTCTTTTTTAGGATCGCGTCTTTGGAGGGCAGGGATTTTTAGGAGGACCATCGGCCTGGCGAGCCGTCAATGAGGGCGGACGACAAAGAAGAGACCTCATCATCACCATTTTTGTACATTTGCTGAAGTAATTCATATTGAATTGATATCGCAAAAAGATAAGAGATCGTTGAGATAAATGTATAAAACATATCACATATCAGTACTTTACTCTAACTGAATTTACACAAATGTTAATATTTGTTCAATTGATTTATTTCATAATTTATTTTACTTTTCTAAAGGTTGAGATGATGTGAGAAAATTTTCAAAACCTTTTCCGAGTTGCGTAAAAAACGCATTCAAATCTAACCCTATGAAAGTTATCAAAGATAAAATTCGTAGATAATTCAATCAATTAGCATATCTAATATTTCAAAGTTGGTACTTAGTGCGAATATCATAACCTGTTTATTATTATATACTATATATTATATACAGGGAATACAAACTTATTATTTTGTTTTAATTGTTATTAAATAACTTAGAGATCTGAACATTTATTTTAAGTACATTTTTAAACAAATACAATTATTAAAAAATGTAATAAATAATAAACAAAATACTTTTATGTTAAGCCTTGCATAAAAAACAAACTTTTTTAAGACATATACATGAAGTAGTTAAAAATCAAATTACTAGTTCCCAACCCAGAGTCCTGCTAACCCAAAATGACCTCAACTCGATGACTATAGCAAGATACTTTTATGAGCGAAGTAAAGATGCAAATCGCGGCATCTGTGGCCGAGTCCCCCGGGAGGCCAAATCAATCGGACACGTTTACTATAAATACAGCGCATTGCGGTCTCCGAGGCAATTCGATTGAGCCTGTGACCAATTCCGATTCGGGCGAAGAGCGGAGGAGCTGAGCAGCAGGAGCTCGGGGTCGGATTCGCCAACAAACGCCGCTGGAAAGCCGCAGAGTGCAGGGTCAGAGGTCGCAGGAGGGTCCTGCGAGAGAGCAGTAGCAGTAGTCCACCGCACTGACGAATCACATCAAAGTGGAACACATAGCGTCTTCGACTCCGAGGACTCAGGGTCAGGCGTCCTGCCAACAGACATGTCAAATCACAGGAAAACAACGACGACAGGACACACAGTGCCGCCAAAGGAGCGGGGGCACCCAGGGAACGAAGGTCCTGCCAAACAGCATCGCCTCACCGCAGCAAATTCGCGCCGACTGTGCGAGAACAGCGGGGCACACCATAATATTTTGGTTGCTCGACGAATTCCTCGCCGGCCAGCGGAAGACTCTCCGGGCTCTGGGAGGAGTTTCGAAGGAATTCCCGGGGCCTTTATTGATGGGCAATTAGCCACGGTGAGTGGCGGTTTTTGAGTGAGCCTGCAGGACCTCTGGCCACTCGGGGTCCCAGCCGCGTTGGACTCGCTCGGCGGGAGCAAACCCACAGCTTCAGTGGCGGCGTCGCGATACCTTTCCATTCGGAGCCCAGTTTCTTCTGCTGTTTCTGTAAATTTGAGCAAATTAAGTCGTTCCGGTTGTGCCCGTTTCTAGGTGGTACTTCTGTAGCAATTTTATTTGTATCGTAGGTGTGGTATTTGTCAACACTCGGACTCCGCTCTCGGAAATCTCGACTCGGACGGGCAGGCAGTGGCAGCAGCGGCGGATTAGCCGATTTGTGGGCACGGATTCGAAATGCCTACTGCAGCACTAATTGGGCCGCTCTCTGTGCGAAGGGATGAGGATGCGGATGCGGATGAGGATGAGGGATGCTGGTAACATGGCTGGTGGGAGGGGCAGGGGACGTTCTAAGGATGCGTTTATCTGCCCTGAGGATGTGCTA
Organism: Drosophila biarmipes; assembly: GCF_025231255.1. Classification (NCBI taxonomy): domain Eukaryota; kingdom Metazoa; phylum Arthropoda; class Insecta; order Diptera; family Drosophilidae; genus Drosophila; species Drosophila biarmipes. Next base: position 16,680,004 of record NC_066615.1, on the reverse strand, counting down.
ATTTTTTACCCAGCTGAGCTGGCTGCGAGCAGAAAGTGAGCGATGAGTGCGCAGGTTAGAGGGTGAATTGAATCATCATTGCTGCAGCAAGGAGTCCAGCCGGATTCCCCCAAGGGAATCGCAAAGAAACCTTTTCCTCCTGATGCAAAAAAATGGAATAGTTAAAATCAATAGGTATCTGCAATTCACATCTAACATTTCGTGTTTCATCTTGGATCAATAATAATTCACCCTTCTTATATAAATCCATAGCAAGACAAAAATTAAATAAAATTTATTTTTTTTCACTGGGAACTATTTTGTATTAAAAATAAGTTATTAACATTTAATTTAAAATATTAAATATTCAAATTTTATAAATTTTTATTTAAAAATTTATAAATAGTCACATTAGAAAATATTACAGACTTTCAAGGGCATACAAACATTAAACATTTTAAATTAAATTAGAAACAAATGTTAAACAAATTACACTTTGTTGCATTTTGAATTTTACATTTCCACATTAAACTTGAATTACATGGGTTTTTATGTGTTTTTCAGTATTTTCAGGCGTGGCAGCGGTCTAAGTAAATTAACTAAATTAAGTTCTAAATATATTAAAATACGATTTGGGCTGGGCTTTAATGTTGTTCTTTTATTTACAAAATTGTAAATTTGAAGTTCATGTAGATAATATGTACTACGTAGCCAAAAAAAAGTTCCGCCGAAAGTATGCTACATATATTATTAACTAACGTAAGCCTCTTACGTCCCGACTCGGTTTCGTATCAGCCAGTCCTTGCCAGCCCACAAACAACACCGCCTCAGAGTATATCTGGCAGCACTGCCACTGCCAACGCCAAAGGTTGCCACGTAATTAGGACAATTTGAATTGCTTAATTCAGTAAACTTTATTTAAAACGAAAACATTTAATATGGCGCCTGCTTGCGCGACTTCTTTTCCTTCTTAACCTTCAGCTTGTCGCTGCCGGCTAGCGTCGCACCGGTTTCCTGTGACCAAACAGTTACAATGCCGGACTCGCCGCCCGTAACCAACAATCCCGTCTTGGCATCAAAGAGACTGTCCCTCACAATCTGCTTGTTTCCCTGGAAATTGGCCAGCGGCTGGAGTTCACTCTTGCCGGTGACGCTCACAGAGCGCAGGATCTCCCTGAAGGAGGAGTGGTCAGTTGGGGGTACTAGATTAGAGACAGCGAAACACTCACCCCTTGTTGAAATTCGTGCCCGCCAGCAGGAAGACTCCTCCGTCCTCCTGGTTGTGGGCACCAATCAGGTTGAAGTTGGCGGCATTTTTGCGCCGTATGGCCGCCGTGACATCTGGCCGCTGGAAGGAGGCCACCTCGTCGCCCTCCTCGCTCTCGTAGCTCTTGAAATCGCCCGTGGTCGTGATGCAGGACACGATGTCCTTGTCGTAGACGTTTCTGTGCCACTCCAGGCGGGCCACGCTGCTCTCGGTGTTGAAGGTGCTCGTCAGGGCCTCCTCCTCGTCCGCCTCCTTCGCATCGAAGATGTTTATCAGCCCGTCCACGCTGCCCGTGGCCAGAAGATCGGGATTCTGGGCATGGAAGCGCACCGAGGTGACCTCGTCCTCGTGGCTCTCACAGTAGCAGCCCATCTGCCGACGCTCCCGAACGTCGTGGAACAGCAGGAAGGCGTTGCTCTGGTACTGCTCGGTGCCACAGCAGATGACCCGTCCGTTGGCGTTCCTGTCGAAGCAGGTCATCGACTTGGGCACCGGCCACTCTCTGTATTCGTGGCTGTACTTGAATCTCGCCTGCTCGCCCTTCAGCCGCAGATCGTAGAGGCGCACATAGCCATCGGTGGTTCCCACGACGATGTTGTGCGGTCCCTCGTCGAGGAAGCGGATGCCACAGATGCTCACGGGCTTAGGGGAGTCTGTGGGCTGCAGGAAGCTGAAGTTGGCCAGTTTACCGGCGCCCGCATCCAGGTTGTAGATGTGCATTGCCGAGCTGGACAGACCGGCGGCAATACGTGTGAATCCCTGATCGGCGGACAGACAGAGCACATACTCCCGCTGCAGGGACACGCTGGCCTCGTCCTGCGGCTTGTACTTCTGCCGGAATTGGGCGGCCAACTCCTGGACACTACAGGTGTCCTCGTCGCCGATGTCCTCCTCATCCTCCGAGTCGGGCAGCTCCTCGTCGGCGGCTTCTGCAGGGTGCAAGGATTTAGTAAGCTTGCTTTCAGTTAATCACTAGTTAGTTAAACCTTGGCAATACTTGTTGAAATCACTCATTCTTGTTGCTTGTTGACTTCTTGCACGTGTATTGAACCGCTTTAGAGATGGCCATCTAGCTGGCTTAGAGCTGACCTTAGGGTGGATACATTCTGAAGAGGCTTGGCGGGAAAATTCAAATGACCAATGCATTTTTCCCTTATTTATTAACCTATTACGAAAAAAAGTATTTTAAATATTCTAATGACATAGTTAGTTATCCATTTCTTATTTCTGGCTAATTTTTTTTAGCTTTTTTAGCAATCCAAATCGAACAACATTGCTAGCAATGCTTCTTCTTGCTCATACAAACAAAACCATTCTCAGTGAAACGCCTTCAATTAAGGAGACCATAAATTGTCATGCTCAATAAAAACCATAAGTCGTTTTTTTTTAATTTAAAAAAATAGCTGTTTTTATGGAATTTCTTTTTTAAATATTATTCACACAAAATACCTAAAGCCCTGAGTTAGACTAAAATATTATTATTAATGTTTATTGAAATATTTTGTTATCAATAATTATTTATTCATAAAATTTATTTAGACTGAACCTGTCTTATCACAAAATAAAAATAGTTATCAGCAAACCTATACCATTACCCATAGGCCCACGAACAAAGAAATGGTCACCGTTTAATATCGATCTGTAGATTTATTCTTTATACAAAAGTTAATTTCACAAGAAGCCATTCCGAATACGACATATGCATTGGCCATAAGTCAGTTGCCTAAATATTCTATCGGTTTGGAGTTGGATTTGCGTGTCCGATGAGGTTTCTTGATTGACTGACTTGACTGTGTGTTGTTTTTCGTTTGTGTTCTGTACGGTCATATAAATATATATGTACATATTTATATAGGTTCTGCTTTCTATATTCAACAAAGTACTCAATTTCCTGCGCAGCATCTCTAACAAGAAGAACTCTTCAACAAGCAACTATGTATTCAATAATTAGATATATGCGGGTTACAATATAGTTCCTATTCACATGAAGTCGTCATAGTCTTCGGTGAAGTCATTGCCGTACTTTTGGTAACCGTCAATGTCCTGCGGATAAAAGAGTTTAATTGGTTATCATGAACAAGTGTTAAGGTGGAGCCAAGGACTCACGTCGTTCTCGGTGCGCAGCGTGACCTTGCCCTTGCCCTTGCCAGCGGGCTTCTTGGCATTGGCCTTCTCCAGCTTGAGCTTTTCCGAGTGCAATATCTCCACGTTCATTTTGACCTTTTTGATGTCAGTGGCGCTCACTTGATGGGGTGGAAAATCAGATCAGATAAGGTTTATCAGGGCTTACGCCGGCCATTCACTTACGGTTCACGCATAGGCTGCGCACCAGGTCTTCGACGAACTGGGGGAAGTGCTCCGATTCGCGGAACTGTGCCACCTTCCAGCTGAGCGTGGCTCCGAACTCCTTGAACTCCTCCTTGCTTTCCGGGTTGAAGGACTCGAGGCCGCCGCTCGTACTCGTCACGCCGAAGGCATCCTGAGCGTGCTTGAGGTCCGAGGCCTCCTGAATCTTTTGCAGGCGCAGCTTCTCAGCCAGCTTTTCCGCGGGCGACAGGTTAGCCAGTCGTTCCGCCTCTGCTTCCTCCTCCAGACGCTGTGGATCAGTGGTCCCGAAAGGGTAAGGTTATAATCTCTAAATGTAAATAGGGTTTGGGGATTGATCTACCGCTTGCTGCTCCAATTTGGCCTTTAGTGCCTTGCTTGGCTTGGTTTTGACTGGCGCTTCTGTTTTCGTGGGCTTCTCCTCGTCCTTCTTCTCCTCCTCGTCCTCCCAGCTGTCCTGTGGATGGATGGAATTGCCAGAAGATTGGGTCAATATGCTGCGAAACTGCACACGTGTACAGCGCAAAACGAAAGTGAAACCGCCGAGTGCACGAAAACAAGTTTGGGCCGTGGCCCTTTGTTGTTGTGCTCGTGGCGCGATCTGCATATGGCATTACACTCGGTTTCGGTTTCGCTTGGGTTTCAGAGCAGTGGGTGGCGCACCTTGATGTCCTCGTCCTCGTCCTCGCCCTCCCATTTGTTTACGCTGGCGGCGGCGTTCGGCCTGATGACCACTTCGCTGTCTGCTGCTGACTCTGCCAGGGCACAGGATGAAATCGGGAAAACAACAAGGGGTTCGAATGTGGTTAGTTGGCTGGCGCATTGGCTAAAAATACCCATCAAGGCTGGTTGCATGGCAGTCCAACAACAACCACGACCACCTCGGCGACCACGTTTATTGTCCGCCCCAGATGACGCACCGCCCCCGCAGCCGCCCGCGCCCCGGGAACTCACCCCAATCGTCGGCCATGGCTGCGGATCTCTGTACGTCTGCGGGATTTGTGCTTTCGGTCGGATTTGTGCTAGGATCGCCTAGGTTCCAGCCTCGCAGCAATTTCGGGAATTTTCCAAAACCAAATCTACTAGGGGTGGAGCAGCGTCAATGGGAATATCGATGCATCGATGTTTTTAAACCATTGCAAACATCGATATTTAGGTATCGATGTTATCCATTTTAATGACTTTTTGTAAATTTGTTTAATTTTGTGCTTTAAATGTAATGCTTTGTTCATAAAATCGTGGCAGACTTAAACACGAAAGTATGCTATTTTAATATAACCTCTTGTTATTTTTTTTATTTTTTATCGAAAAAACAACAAAACTATTTTAAACATTTTGAAAATTCTAAAAAAGAAACGAATTTTTACAAATAAATAAATATAAATGTCAGAAAGTACTTCTAATTATCTGACTTTTATATATTTTTTTATTGATCTGAATAAAGTACAATAAATAATTGTTATTTAATGAACAAAAATACATATCAAGATATCAAGAGACGACCTGCAATCTTATCCCAAAGAAGTTTCTTTCACTTCCGTTTTGTGATCTAGAGATCCAACTCTTCCAGAAACACAGTATCACAGCCAGCTATTTGCAAAGTCTCGTTTTCAATGAAGGAGTTCGAAAATCCTGGTGTAGGAAAAACGCAAATGGGTCTGATTTCACGCGTGTATCTAAGAAAATATATGTAATAAATATAACATTTTTCTAAAAAAAAAAAAGAGATATGTCGCTCACCGTACTGAAATTTCGAGGAGGAGCAGGGCAAGAGTGCTTCAAATAGTTGAACATATTTATGTTGCGAAAGAAAGACTCTAAATTTATAAAAACCACTTTGTGAGGTCTTAGTAAAATAATTTAAATATAATTTCCTTAAATGTTGAATATTCTAGCCGTTATTTACCAGTTTCAGCGAAGGAATCCCAAGTAACAGGCAGGAGCAGGAGGGAAAAGGGCAGTTTAAGTATAAGCATCTTGTACCGTCGGATTTTGAACTAAGACTAAGAAGGGTAAATATTAATAAAAGTTAAGCTCCGGAAGTGAAACAAAAATCTATAATTAGGTGACTGGCGTGTGCGTCACCGGAAGTTTAAACCCTCTTAAAAAGTTCAAACTTATCTTACTTCTTGAACAGCTTAAATTTAAAAAAAACCGTTTACGTTGTTTAAAACATAAATGTTCGAATAATTGAAAAAAGTGTATTTTAAGATTAAGATTAGTCGCTTGCGACAGAGATTACTTCAAAATTACAGATACGATTGTCTCTGTCCTCTAGTCTCCAACGTACTAATCTTGTTGAACATGCGTCAGTATATGTTAGAATAGATAGAAATAGATAGAAAGCTGGTCTGAAGCGCGCATCCCAGATATTTTGAGGAGAGCCATCCCAGACTTGTTCGAAATGGCACTATTATTAAGTCACCCAAACCCACCTAATGGTGGCAACAACTGATTTAAACCCCTAGATTAATGGGTTAGAAAACGTGCCCTTCTAGATTGATAGGGGGTCAGCTATTTCTACTAACATGTGTTTCGGTTTTTTGATAACCAAGCCAGTTTCGTACTATTTCCAAACCGCTTATCGCAATGAACCGAGGAGGATCATGTACATTTGATTATTCATACCCTCTAATAATAGAGACTCTGGGACATAAACTATATGTACTAGATGCACATATGTATGTTCCTGCTGATAGTAAGTTTAAGTGAGTTTAAGTGAGCTTGAATCGCTTTCTTCATCCTGTTACATACTTTCCAAAGAAGGCAACATACCCTATTGCTCTACGCGTAATGTGCGTTACTATTGGGCAATCCGCCGTTGCCAATACTTAGATGAAGCACATATTTGACAGATTCCATCAGGGCAGAGCTTTCGAAGTAGCTGAGCTAAGAACTGACAGTATGAAATCGCGCTCTGAACCACGCAGTCTGCCATTCCGTGCCGAAAAGATAGATTATTCAAGACCATGTTCTTGAGTTTGAGCAACCTAAGCTCGGTTGGACTGCTTGTGTGCTGGCTCGCACTTAGTTTTTCCCAGAATAATGCCGAGGAACAGAGGGTGCTAAGGAGTTGTAGGAGCGATAACCTAACCTGCCATGCGAATCTCATGAAGTCCTACATGAACGCGGAAGTAGAGCCCTGTGACAACTTCTACGAGTACGCCTGTGGGAACTACGGCCGCGTCAAACCGAAACTGTACTCCCGAACCGATTACATGGCCGACACGGCCTACGCGCTAGATGACATCGCGGAAGAACTGCTGGGCAGGATGGATGTGGCGGAGACCCTGAATGTGTCCAGCGAGCTGGCCATCGCCCAACGGTTCTACAACGCCTGCCTGGGGGCTGAGCTCCACCCGTTTCCCGCCTCCGATCCGAATTACCTCGGGCTCATTCGGTCGATCGGAGGTTTTCCCGCTGTCGATGGGGCTGCCTGGAATGCTTCTAACTTCAACTGGGTGAACATGAGCGCCCATCTGTCGAACTACGGGGCAAGAGGTCTGATCCGTGAGATCCAAAGACTCGAATATCCCATAATTGTATTGCGGCCAGAAGTACTGGGCTTTGACTCCATAGTTCGGTTGAACCACTTTCGAGGCAACTCCTCTGAAACATTCAATCTCAACAAGAAGCGCATGCGCAGATACTTAGGAACCTTCAACTTGCCAGAGAATAAAATTGAAGATGTGATCCAGGGCATTTTTGCATTCTGGCAGGACGCCCTGCAATCGTTTCAGGAAGAGTCCTGGCTAAAAGAAATCGATGTTACTAACTACTTCAAGATTGCTTGGCAGCAGAACGAGAAACGGAAAAATCGCCATTACAAACTAGTGGGCTTAGAGCCGGTGTGTGCCCGCCACCCCGAGGCTGTGGCCAATTACCTGGCCTTGCAGCTGCTGTACAAATTCGACGCCGATCTGAAGGACCCCACGTACCAAGAGGATTATTGCGCCGCAACGATGCGATCCTCTATGTGGTTCTTGTTCAAGAAACTCTACGCGGCGGTAAGTATCACGAATTTGGTTTAGGGCTGTAAAAAAGTCATAGCTCGTATGTTTACAGGAGTACTTTACCGAGGAAATGGGGTTGGAAATGTTTGAAATGGTGCAGGAACTTCGAATTAGCCTGCGAAAGTTACTCAAGAAAGTGGAGTGGCTAAGCCCGTATGAGCGACAAGTAATACTGGCCAATGCGTCCTCGAACCAGACTCGTATCGGCTCCAAGGAAACCCTTGCCGATCCCCTAATCCAAGAGATTCTCCGCCTGAACGTAGTCGACGGCAGTTACGCCGCCACCAATATCAATTTGATGCGCCACAAAATCGCCACGCACCGGTTCAGCATACGCAAATCGAAATTAATAACTAGCACCGACAATGCCCAGGAGGATGTATATTTCTTCAGACCTTCAATGGATGATAAGACCCGCCATGTGGTTGAAATCAATCCCGGAGTCCTCCAACCACCTACCTACCACCACTCTTGGCCGCATGCCCTGAAATTCGGCACCTTGGGTTTCAAGATTGCGAGGGAACTGATCAGAAACTCCGTCTGGATCTCATTCTACGTGGCAAGAACGATGTATGACCATCGTGACGAATGCATTGTGGATAAATACTTTGAATATTTGGAACCGAGAGACTCTCGGCATTATACTTTGCTCTTAGATCAAGGTGGCTTAAAGGAGGCATTCGAGGCGTACCGTAGCCACAGGAAAAAGCTGATGGAGGATCCTACGCAGAGTATGGCCAACGATGGAATGCCAGGACTCGACCTTTCGCCGGATCAGCTCTTTTTTCTGGGATTCGCACAGACGATGTGTTACAATTACGAGGATCCAAAGAAGACCGACATAAACAAAAACTTGCTTCTGAGTGACTTATCCACCAACGAGGACTTCTCCCAAGCCTTCAACTGTCCTGTGGGATCTGGAATGCGGCCCTTGGCAACAACTTGTCACCTGTGGTAATCTGTCGTTATCCGGGGTAATAAAATAGCTTGGATGTAAAAAATAATGTTTTGTTTCAGATAAAAATGATTTCTTCAATTTAAGTTTAGCTTGCCTTTGTTTAATATCTAATCATTTTTTCCGGTTTAATAAAAATGTATCCCTTGGATTAAATAAATATCATACAAAATGTGTTCAGTAAAGCATGCATTGCCAATCTCCTTAAATATACCCTGCCCTGGCTTACTTTTTTTTAATTTCAAGCTCTTTTAGCCGTACAGGAAAGTGGTAGAAGTAAGTTCTTAAGAAAGTCAAAATAAGCTAGGGTATTTTATTTATATTTTTGAGGTGGAGGTTAAGGTTTTAGGCAACGAGAATGGGTTTATGTTTCAGGTAAATAGGAAAGTGATCAGCACAGGGTGTTCGATACCGTGAAAACTATACTTTTAAGTGGATTGGCCCACCGTCGGTCTGGTCACACTACACGGCCGGGCAATTCTATAGTGTTGCCAAGTTGCCCACTAGATCTGCCTGCTTATATTAGCAATTATGGGATTAATTGTAATATTGCAGGTATGGCGAATTTTCGCTTTTTTCCACGCAACATTAATTAAAGTTTTATAAAACCATGTGGTAACTTCATGCATGTTGAGCTTTTCTTAACGATGCCAACCTCCATTTATAGCTTTTTTTTTCGCGCTTTGAGCGGCTAGTTTAGCGTTTTTATGCCCCGGAGAGTTGGCAACACTGATTCTATCCTAGAACTATCTGCCACATCAGATTTTTCAAACTTTGTGTACTGTTTTCCCAGAAAAGAACAATGTCATAGCAAATTAAGAGTGAATTGTGTTAGCAACATCGAAAGCAGTCGTTTGTGTCGCACCGCCTCCATGTAGCATTGGCCCCGGAAAAGTCCTCGTCGCTTCCCAACCACCGCAGCATCCGAAACCATTCCTGGACCAAGTGAAGATACACCTAATACTTGTAGAACGCCCTTGCGGGGTTAAAGAAGAGTTGCAGATTGCAGCGAAGACGTGTCACTAGGAAAAGAGTTCAGCTGAGGTAAGAGGAGGCGGACTCAAAATGGCCCAAACCAGCGGGAACTTATCCGGAAACATGCAGCCGCCGCCGCCGTCGGGAGCTAGGTTCTCCGTGGACCTGCAAAGGTGAGTAACAGGAAGGTACATATGAACATACAGGTTCCAAATTAAGTACTGTCTCCCCAAACAGCCTGCCCTCCCTGGCCAACCTGCCATCGCCGCTGCAGATCTTCCAAATGGTGCGCAACTCCCTGAGACCCTGGATCGTATTCTTCAACATCAACAACTTCAAGACGGCCGTCAGCATGCAGCGCCTCAATAGCCGTGTGGTTCGGAATCTCTCCTACTTCCAGGCCAACTACGTTTTCATCTTCTTTGTACTGATGATCTATTGCCTGTGAGTGCCCAGCTCCCAATACCCAGCTATATCTTTCCAACTGTATTGTACCTAATTGTAATCCCCTCCAGCATCACGGCGCCCTGCATTCTGCTGGTCATCCTGGCCGCCGCCTTTGGTTGTCACAAGTTGCGCGTGCGCAACAGCAACATCACCGTGGTGGGACACCAGCTGACGCCAAGCCAACAAATAATCGCCCTAAATCTGGCCACAGCGCCCGTACTCTTCCTGGTGGGTGCGGGAGCTGTGCTCTTCTGGACACTGGGCGCCTCTTGCTTTGTAATCGCCATGCATGCAATCTTCTACAACATCGATGCTATTGTGACGGAGGAGAACGAGGGATTCCTAGCTCAGGTTGTCTGACCGCCAACCAGAATCTGAAGCATATGTCTTCTGGGATCAGGACAACCCGCGACGAGGTCGAGGAGCAGACATATTAGCCACTATGGGGCCTTATTAGTCGATACGATATGCAATATTTCATATTTATAAAGAATTCTAGTTAAGTTTTAGCCGCAGACATTGAATAAACAAAATACACAAGCTATGACAGATTCATAAGACTATATTCCGTTTGGCAAATCATTCGCAAGACAGGATGCACTTTTGGCAGAGAACCTCAATTTAACTCTTATAAACAAGTATAAGTTAAGATAGTACCTATGAAAAGCTAAGTAAGATTGGTATATTTACTTTAAAAAGTAGTGGTTGACGACTACAGTCGATGGATTCTTTTTTTTTTTGTTTTCTCAATCGGCAGTCCAATATAAAATATCTATAAGTAGCTATAGCCTTGTTTGTAACCAATCTCGCTTTAAACTAACGCTAAAAGTACAGATATAAGTATATCTTTCGAATGCCTTGGCAGCCTTGAATGAAATCAGAATAAATACTCCCTGGTCTGAATTTCTCTGCCGAATGTGCCCCTAAAAAAAGTGAAACAAAATCACAACGAAAAGACACCTATAGCACGAGTACAACTAAGTCGGTTTTTCAATGAGGTACAGGTAGTTAGAACTAGGAATGCTTCGTTAGCTGCGTAAGTCTTGGTCCTTCGTCTAGGCAAACTGGGAGCTCGCCAGCGTCTTCGTCTCCTGCTCTTCATCGCTGGCCTGCTGGTCCAGCTTCTCGAATCCATTGCGATCCCGATCGAGCAGGCCGCCCAGCTTAAAGCCTTCGCTCTTCTCCCAGGCGTGACGACGACTGCGCGCACCAAAGGGCAGGCAACCTGTGGGAAATGTGGGGATTACGGATTAATTAATAATTGTCATGAGATCAACGGGCACAACAACACTGAGAGATCGCATTCCCCTTTTTAGTTCATGCTTAGATCTTCGATCTGGCGTGCACTGAAACAAACCGAAAACAAAAACATAAGACTCTTAATGACAAAAAAGGTACATTTTGTAGGTATTCTTATGTATTTTGTTTAATATGGAACAGTAAATGCGAACGCAATTTTAGTTACAAAATATAATTTGCAAACAAATACAAAACACACACTTAAATTGTACATGCCGTGTGATGTACGAAACTAAAAAAGCAGAGGAAAATCAGGCAAGATAAGGAGATTCAAAGGTAAACCAATTCGAACTTATAAATAAATGTTAATAGTACAGTTAAGTGTAGGTGACAGCACAACACAGGACATTGAGTGAGGGGTGTTAGCACTGAGGATCAGCAGAGACTCTGGTCGGAAGAGGTCAGCTGCCGGTACACCAGGTCACTGGGCGGAGCTGAGCTGCTTGCTTGGTTACCTCGTTTCCTTCGCCGGGCGAAAATCAGTGCCAGTGCAAAAGTTGAGCCCGCGAAGAGAAGCATGAGCGAGGCCACCAGAATGGCCTTGCCACTGGGGTGGTGCACAGTCTGTGGCGGCGCCGCCGCCTCTCCCACAGCCTGGCTGACTGCGCTGTTGCTGGTGTCCTTAGTGGCCGACAAGGACATCGGCTTGGCCAGCGACCTGTGCACAAACTTGTGTATGCGCATTGGATTTAGTTCGGCCACATAGATCTCGTTGCCATCAGCGGTGACAGCCACGTCGTGTGGGTTTTGGAACTCGTGCTCATTGGGACCGAATTTCGATACCAGTTGCTTGCTCCGCATGCTCAGCACAAAGCCGCGCACCTCGTGGTAGCTTTCGGGATCGTATCCCAACTTGCCGGAGGGTCCGTTTACAATCACCAACTGCCCACCTAAAGCGGAAAAGGGATATGTTTAAGGTAATAAACTATTTGGGACTTCGTAGTAGTAGTAGGGATGAAATCTAGAGAAGTCCGACACGGACGTCAGAAGGTTGAAAGATTCTTATGACACCTCATGAAAACCGAAACCAAGAGAAGATTGATCCACTCACCCGCTGCCGGGGTGTAGGCCATGCTGAAGAGACGGTCCCCTATCAGCTGGTTGTGGTACTGTGAGTGGAAGGTGCCGTTGGTGGAGAAGAAGCACTGCACCCGTCCGTTCTCTCTGTCCGCCGCACAGAGCAGCTGCAGCTCCGGAACCAGAGTAAGGCCGTGGGGAATGGCGAAGTAGTTCGGGGGAGCCACGTCGTACGATGTGCCTGAGAAGGAGTTCTGTCCCCAGGACAGGATGAGCTCTCCCGCTTTAGAGTACTTGAGGATGCGGGCATTGCAGTATCCATCCGCCACGAAGAAGTCGCCGTTTTCCAACACCGCCACCGAGGTGGGCTTGCAGAATTTATGCCCGACACCGGGTTGGAAGGCTTCGCCGAGAGTGAGGAGCGGTTTTCCATCGCCTCCGCGTGGCGGAAACTTGAAAACCTGGTGCATGGCCACGTCCGTCGTCCAAACGTTGTCCTCGGGGTCTACTGTCAGACCATGTGGCATGTAAAAGCTGTAAGTGAGATTAGATTTATTTAGACAGGGCTTACTGAGAGGACAAGGCTGTATAACTTAGTTGACTACCTCTTGCAAAGTAATTAATCTTGCTGTTATTTTCTCGCTCATATTGACTTAAAAGCCAATAAAACCTATTTGGGATAATTGAAACCGCCCTAGTGGCGACAATAGGTATACACTTGCATTTATAAAATTGTTTATGCAATTTGCACTAAATACTCATATAAAGCAAAACACTGAACTAATAACACAACAAAAAGTGCAAAGCAACTAAAAATTTTAGAAATCTAATGAAATTGTAATGATTAAGTTGTGAAATCATCTGGCAGGTCTAAAATGAACAGTATTGAAGGACTTGCAGTACAGCTAATAAGCTTTGCAAGAGAGTTAAGAATACAATCATCTTACAAATTCTTGCCCCAGTCGTACTGCACTTTGCCCGTTGCCGGCTCCAGAGCCAGGATGGTGCTCTCCCTGATGGGTCCGCGGTTCTTCTCCTGGAATTGGTTCCTGTTGTCGAAGGTGGTCATTCCCCAGATGCGGTCCACGCGGTGGAAGATCACCACGTTGCCGGCCTTGTCGAAGCTTACGGCCGTCACCTGTCCCAGCTTGACATTGTTCGCCGGCCAGGCGTTTTGGTAAACATAAGCTGGGAACGGATAAATTCCAGTATAATACAGGGCGCTCGGTTATCAAAGGGGAACCACTCACTGTTGTTTAATTTGGCCAGTTCAACCCTAACATTGGGAATTTGGGTTTGTTTGGGCGGCTGTGGCCAGTTGAACTGCGTGACCGCTCCGGATCCCTTGAGAATCTGCTGCATGCGTTCGTTGTTGTTGTCCCCAGATTGCAGATAGCGTTGCGAACTTTGAGTCTGAAGGGGGTTTTGAGATTAAGATTAGCGCCAGGTGGAAAATGAATGAATAATTGCCACGGAGCAGCAATGCCCACGCACACACGCGAAGTACACACAATGCAGCCAAGTCAATACGCCGAACATCTGTGCACATATTGCAAACATATGTTTGTTTGGGTCAAGGAGCGTAAAGGCACCTATAAACTGGCCAACTATGTGGGGGGATGCCCATGCCCTGTTTGTAAGTAGGGAGATCTCGGATTTACCTGTGACACCGCTGGCTGGGGGAAGAGGAAGAGGTGGAGGAGCAGGCAACAGATTGCCAAGGATTTGCTGCCCAGGCAATTGGCGCTGTCGGTGGAATGCATTGCGTCGGAGTCCCTGTGAATATATATAGCTGCACGAATGCTGGCGGAGATCCAGTCCGGTGTGATAGTGCTCGTAAACAAACGTCTCGTTTCGGAACTACAAAACTACGTATGACGCGGCCATCTTTGCCTGCGATTGAGTTGTGCTGCGTTCAGGGGCGCAGGCAGAATGAATCGCTAGGGGGTCCATACTTGACAGTATTATTGTGTGAAGTGTGACCATATCAGCTAAGTGAGGTTCGGCATTATGTTTTTACACTTAAGACTTACCTAAATTAGCTGAAAAAGAACTAGAGTATCAATTTGTTTAATATTTGCGAATACTGTTATGATATTCTAAAGAATAGTTTTAGCTGTTTATCAAATTTATTTCAAAAAGGAATACCTATTTTGACACCATTTTGAAGTACATATTTTAGGCTTCTTTTAAAAATAAAAAAATAGGTAAAAAAATCTTAGACGAAGGACATAAAAATTAGAATTCCGTTGATTGTTATAAATAAAAGCACAATTTTGTATTACTGAATATCTACGATACAAAATTACTACTACGCCCCTGACGAAACAGCTGTGGACGAGGCGTTAGTGCATTTCTGAGATTCCCCTCAACTTTTTTGTTTACTTCCGCATTCAGTTCTGAATAATTCAAACACAAAAAGTAAAACACTTGCAAAATGTCACAAGCAGATCTAAATAAAAGCATTGAGATTTTAACCAAGACCGAGGAGTTGGCCGACAAAATAATGGCCAACAAGCAGGAACTGACGGTAATGGATAAACGGCGGCAGGAGACTCGGGAGGCAATGCGGCTGATGGAAAAGTCCGAGGACAAGAAAGTTTGGATCACCATTGGCAGCATGCTCGTCAAAATGGAGAGGGCAAAGGCCTTGGAATTGCTTAAGAAAGGTTGGAAACTACTTTCTCTACCAAATCCTTCTAATAATAAAAGCTTCCCGCAGATCAACAACAAATTGAGCAGCAAATCAACCTTATTTACTCTGACCAAAAATTGTTGGTCAACAAACACCGTGATTTGGAGTTCAAATCGCCCTTCTCGGGCACTAATCTCAAGCCCCTAGGAAAGAAGGAGTTCGATGCTCTAAAAGCCAATCTACCCTTGTTGTAAAAGTAGTTATTTAAGTAAAGTTTTTATTTAAAAGCCGGTTTGTTTTGTTTTGATTTAGCAATATGACCGTGGGAGGAGCGGACGAAAATGCTATGGTTTCAAAGTTAAAACGGGCTTACTCACGGAATATTCCTTATTTTCAAAATTTTTGTTATTTTCAAAACTGTTTTGGTGTAGGGTACTTAAAACGTTTTCAATTTTCCGTTGTTGGCAATTGTATCAGACTGAAAGACATGTAATCAAGTCAAAAATGTCTTCAATGTTTCACTTTTTTTCATATTGTTTTGGCAGTGAATAAGTTGAATTCATTTAAATAAGTTTAAACAACCATTCTATGCTTTCCAAGCCAAGAAGAAGAAGAATATTCTTTGTCGGCTAACTTTTTTGTAATGGCGCCAGATACGCGCATCCCTAAGCACCACCAATCGACTTATCGGCGCACTGCCGTCGCCAGGTGTGACCGTACCCGCCGTCGAGTGTGACCCACCCGCGTAAAGCTCCCGCAGCACATTTGTTGTAGCGCTCCGTCGTTGTTGACTTGTTTCGTCGTAGGCTCCTCCGACTGGACCGATCTGATCAGACTTTGAATCGATCGCACTGATTTCGAAACGCAGACCTTAATCCGGAACTAGCCTGGTGCATAGGATCAGATCGAAACAACGCTGACACTATTGAAATATACCCCAAAAACTGGCGAAAACGTGCGCTCTTACGTCGGTCGCGTGAGTGTGTGTTTGTGTGTGGTGAGTTCTCCTCAAGCCCCGCACCCCCCGTCGCCCACGTCTCGCTCAGCGCGCAAAAGTAAATTTTAGTGCAAATAAATTGCTTTGCTTATCTCGAAGCGCGCGCGCTCGCATGATGAACGCAACTGTGTGCGTGAGTGTGTGCTTGTGGGGAGTGAGTGTGGCGAGTGTTGTTAATTAATTTACAACAGTCGCTCCTGTTTGGCGAACAACAGAGCACAACAATAACAAGCGGCAGGCGGGGCAGCGCAAAAACAAAAACAACGCTCGTCCTAACGGTAGTTGCATGTGGGCCACTTCGCCCACCCAACCCCCCACCCCTTTTCCGGAAAACGAAAGTTCTTTTACATGTAACACAACAACACTCTCAGAACGGAGAGAGGGCGAGGGAGCGAACCCCAGAAACCCCAGAGCGTGAGAGGAGAGAGAGAGAGCCATTTGGCCTTGAACTTGCGACGGTAAGTTGAATTTAGCCTTTCTGTTTCTGCCACTTCTTCTTCCACCTCTTTGGATGCACTTCTTGTCATGTTGGTCCAAAAGTCGATTGCACTATTACCGACCATCTGAAATACACTCATCTCTTATTAAGCAAACGCAGGAAAATGACATATATAAGATATGATAGGATGATCAATTTAATGAATTTGTATCTTTTACCAATTTCAACATTTTAATAATGACATTTAATGATATAAACAGAGTTTATTGGTAATTGGAGGAATATGATCCAAACGAATTCATCTAAACTACAGATACAAGTCTGCATTATGAAAATTATCTAGAGTTTGCACTATTCAGACTTTAAAATTACAAGAAATGTGTAAAATAAAGTCGGTCTTCTATAACCACATAGATCCT
Source organism: Drosophila biarmipes (assembly GCF_025231255.1). NCBI lineage: Eukaryota > Metazoa > Arthropoda > Insecta > Diptera > Drosophilidae > Drosophila > Drosophila biarmipes. Next base: position 16,663,237 of record NC_066615.1, on the reverse strand, counting down.
CAGAAAAATTATACTTCATATGGCAGCATTGTAAAAAGTACTTGCTTTTTTAAGATATAAAAATTAAAAGCAATAAAAAAAAGGGAAAATAAAGTCTTACTTCTCTAACCACACAAATGTATAGATCTTCTTACTTAGTAGAGATCGCTTTATTGACTCAACTATCTGTTGGTATTACAATATCTATACCCCGAATATTTCATAAAATAGTTCGAGTTTTAAAAGTTCGATCTGACAAAGGCTCAACCATTTCTCTGCGCAGCCCAAACTCGAATCTTCCACTTAATAGTTTTGTTTTGCATATCAGATCGCTTTACCCAACTGCAGCATAGAATTAAGTGGCTTTTCCCTCCACCTTCCCCTTATCTTGTCCTCCCCCAATGAAGCGACAATTGAGGGGCAGACTAAAGAGAATCTCAAGAAAAGGAAAAAAGAATCAAGAGGCGAACATTGCCTCCCCCACTTACACTGTGCGAAACGAACTCAATTATTACCTCACATACGTATTTGCATTGTGTTCGTGCGGGTGAAAAAACCCCATCGAAATGCTGTTACAAAATCACTACTCGGGTAACTGGGTTTTTTTCGATAATTTATTGTAATTGTTTTATTTGCATGCTAAATGTTTAATGCAATTTTTCCACTGGGTCGGGAAAATCTTTGGTGCCCTAATGAATTTGCACAATCACGATATCAATGCGGTATTTAAATTGAGATACGACTTTTTAGTATTGTAATACTTTTCAAAATTTACCAGGAAAGAAAATATATCATAGAAAATAAAACAAGAAGCTTAGTAGTTAGGTTGAAAATGAAAGAAGTATTGAAAATCTTTGCTTTTCAGAAGCATATTCAAATGTTGTGCTTGCTTGAAAGCTTCATCTTTCTACGAAAAAATAAAAGAGAAATTGATGGAAAATTCCACTAAATAATTGGTTGTATGTATACTAATAACCAATGAATAAGTTCCAACACGAGCTTAGCCCTGAAATACGATATGATAGTTAAATCCTTACTCATAAGACTCTTAACGTAAACCCTCAAAGCTATTCGCGAACCTTTCTTCGCTGTTAGCGCATGCAAACATCGCTTATTGAGCCATTGTCAATTTGTATGCCATAATATAATTGTTCAATAAGCTTACAAGCGACGGCAGAACAAACAAAAAGCAAATAAATAAAACAAGTTTTTAAAGTACACGAAAAGTTCAGAATGCTGGGTTTTTTGTTGTTACTGCCGCCGTCAACTTCTAATGCTCGATGTGTTCGTGTATTTACACATGTATGTATCTGAGCCTTAATATAATTTGTAAAAATATGCGAATTAATGTTGCTGCTGGTGGAGGGAAACAAGTTTTTGCCGATTTGCTAGAATTTTGTTTGTGATTAGGAAGTGAGCGATTGACTCAGGCAAATGGAACGCAGCAATTGCCAGGGAAATGCACGTGTTATTGGCCAGTTGATAAGCCAAAATTGGCTAGATAGCAACAATGTGGAGAGCCATTTTCGAGTTAAGGATCTGCAGAAACTCCGTCTTTAAGTTGTGGAATTTTCGTTTCGCTTTTGTGAAATATTGCCGGCCAGGTCTGATTAATTATGGCTTGTCCGCTGCAGTTGTCGTTCAAAATGCTCAACTAGGCGTCGTCTATATGGATATATGCACGTATGGTGTGTGTGTGACGGCAGCACTGTGTGTGAGCACTTAATGGGTGTGTGTGCGAGGGGCGGGCGTCCAGTTGAGTCCGGTTTCGTGTCGTTTGGCAGTTGCAAGTGCAGCACGGCGCTTGAAATACTCTAGGGGAAGGTCCCCTGGTTGCACTATCCTATGAACTACATATATAGGAAATAGGAAATATCATTATACTTAAATGAACTATTTTAAAAGTTCTCCTTTAGAAATTATATCCAACCTCATGCTCATCCCAAATGTATAGCCTATTGCAGACAATTTGTATCTATAAGGTTACGAGGTTACATATAATATATTTATTTCTAAGATGATCATATGATCCTTTAAGACAAAAGTTACCAAAACAGTTGAGAACAAAGCATATCATGTCTCAGTAAATCCTCCTTATTAAAAAAATCCTTACACCTCCTAAAAATTCTTCTGTAGATACATCTAAAAAATATCTCTAAAAGATACTTTTAAAAAAGATACATTTAAACCTTAAAAAGTTGCATTTTTCCTGATAACAGAATATACAATGCAATATTGCATTACGCTACAAAATTAAGATTGTTTATTATTTGGAATTGTTGAGATACGTAATTGTAACTAATGTAGTTTAGATAAGAGATTCTGATTACCGCACAAGTATCTTTCAGTGTCGCCTAAGGGTATTTCAAGTGTGGTTTTCCCAAACCGTCGTATCTTTCTGGTTCCGCGTTGGTTTTGATATTGCATTTTTGAAATTTCAGGCACGTTGCAGGTAACTACAATGGAGGCAGTTGTAGTTGTTTGAGCTGCCTGCAGTTGTAGTTCTGCACCATGCCCGTTTTTTTTTTTTTTTTTTTTTTGCTATGCGGCGAGTCCGTTTTTTGCCTCTTGCCAGGGAGCGGAGATTAAACTTTTCCATGCACATGTTTTCCAATCTTCCGCTTTCTATTCTCCGTTTGCGGCTGCGATTGTTAAATAATGCTAAATGAATTTGCCTCAAATCGGACAGCTGATTTGGCAGCTGACTGGGGGCAGAGCGAGAGAGAGTGCGAGAGAGGAGGAGTGGAGAGGAAAACAAACATATTTGACAGACTAACTGGCGGAATTTGTTTTTTGATTTACGATAGCTTGGGGAGGGTGGTGGAAAGAGCGCAAAAGGGCGGCGGACGGTGGGCGGTGGGCGGTAGGCGGCAGTGGTATCAATATGTGTGCCGCACGTTACACATGCGTCACTAACACACTCAACTAGGCAATTTTCGAGAAATTCAATAATAAAACGCAGAATATGATAATCAGGCTGAAAAGAGGAAAACAAACTCACCACTGGCTGTTTATCAAAGAGCGGGGACGGAGAGAGCGTGAGCTTGCTCTCTGACACACAGACACAATAAAACGAATTGAGTAAGGAGCTGCTGAACTCCCCTTGCCACCCACCGAGCCCCACCGAGCCCCTTATCCACCGCACTCACAGCTGGGCCACTTGTTGATGAGAGAGCAGCAGAGCGAGAGCGTTAGAGGGCATTCTCGCGCGTGGCGAAACTCACCTCGTTTGGGGGCATCGATTGTGGTGGCCTGCCGTGCCGCCCTTTTTCTCAAGGAGCTCCTTTTACTGGGATCTCGCTCTCTCGCTCTCCCGCTCTCCTGCGCCCCCCTCCCCCTGTACTGTGTAAAACTTATCAAGGTCGTTGCTTGGCTTGGCGTCGCTGCTGCCGTTTTTTCGCTGTTGTAAGCGGGTTTTTCTACTTGTCCGCCAGCCCCCTCGCCACCCCCTTGGCAGGTTGGCCATCATCCTTTGGCAAGAAATTCTTTTGCTTTTATGTTATTGGGTTTCTCCTGCTTTTTGCTGTTTCGCATGCCTTTGGCTTGTTATTCGTTATTCGTTATTGTGCTTGTTGTTGGTCCTGTGCCTCTCACTGCTGTGCACTGGGGAAAAAACGTCCTTCAAATCGAAAAACAAAACGTCTAATGATATTCTATGTAATGCAGGATCCTTCTTGGAATGAAAACGAATCGGAAATATAACTTAAAGATACAACCAAAGGTACAATATATTATCCTTTTAATTTAATATTATTTTCCTTAAAGATATAAACAGATAAATATGAAAAGATATATTTAAAAAAGATGCATATCCTGAGAGTAACTTAATAATACCTTAAAATTACAAGATATTCTTCTTAAAACTATACATTATTAAATGACACTAGCATCTAACAGTGAAAATAATAAGATATGTATATATCCCTTGAGAGTACTTAATAATACCCCACAATTACTATAAATTATTCTGAAGATTATATATTCCTAACATCTTATAATGAAAATGACAGTATAACTTAATAACCTGCACAACCACAATATTTTATTCAACATTTATAAAATGTTTTATCTATTTTTTTTATAAATTCCTTTTTTGGCGTCAAATATTTAGTAATTATTTAAGGATTTCTTGGTTATGTTGAAGTGTATGTTGCCTGTTTAAGTGTCTCCCAGCCCCCCAACAACCCCCTTCGACAACGCCCACTGAGGGCAGTTCAGTTGTTGTTGCTCCCCCTGTTTAATTTACTTCGCTTACCTTGCCCGAGCCCTTACATTGCGCGTGTCCCTGATCCTGGGTTTTTCCACCTCCTGGAGGAGCCACCTTCAGCGCCGCACTGCGTGTATTTGCTTTATGTAAACAGCATGAAATGCCACTGGAACTTTACTAAATTGTTTGAAATTATGCTCGCTAAAAGTTGCCAGGGGATTGCAGCAGGGAATGCCTTCTTGTTTGTGTGACGAGCTCGTTAGATGCGGCTACAAAGTTTTGTTATGAAAATGATTTGGGCTAACTTTCAGGTTAGACTTTAATTGGGAAAATATTCCTTTAGAATGCAAAGTCAAGGAGTGGTCATAATTAATGTTATAAACGTTTGATAAGTTGAGGAAGTCGAATGTTTGAAATGACTTTGATAATACTTAATATCTTAAATCTTAAAAATTAAATTTCTCATCTTTATAGAATGCCACCAGTTTAATGTACATTTATCCTACATTTATATATTATATAAAAACAAATATGATGATTAAATTAAATAATATTATTCTGATAAGTTTATACATTAGAAATAAAATTAAAATGAAAACTAAAATATAATATAAGTAAGATTTCATTATACATATATTATATATATAGTATATATTTTTGTACTTTATTATATTGATATTTTTGAGTACATGTTTCTCTCCCTATGAGTAATTCTTTGAAGCCTTCGAGAGGTTCCTTCCATAAAAGAACTTATCGTGGACTAGAACAACATCAATTATGTGGGGACATGATATTCCAGTAGGGTTTCCCCTCTTGGAATTCCTCAACTCCCCAGCTGAGGCAGAATACCAGTTTGCTCTGCCCCAAACTCGTCACCTGTAGCTCGTAACTAGTGCAGTAGCAGCATTGCGATTCGCGAGATAACCAGATTGCAGCAGAAGATTGCACCACGGTGCGTATACGTCATGTATCTGTGCTTCACTCCTCTCGCCTCTGCTACTCACTCCGGTTTCCGCTGCATCGACACTCCACTGTGCCACAGGTTGGCGCGCTTTAATGCCGCTGTCTATTTTTAGCCATTTCTAATGAGCGGTTGCTATTTTTAGGCCAGGTGCTCGTGTTTGAGCTTTCGCCCCAGCCGCTTTGCGATACGATTTTGGTTTCGTTTTTCCCTGCAGAAGTTGGTGGATGGGCGGGGGTATGGGCGGGGAACTGCTGGATGGACGGTTGGGTAGATGGATGGTCGGATGGACGGGTGGAAGTGGCCACTTGATTGCCGATCTCTGGCTTTGGCCAGTGTTTGGGCCGCTTGTCTGGCCTTTTGCCTCTTTGCTTCTGCTCGTTCTTTTTGCCAGATCATTATCATCGTTGCTGGGCATTGCAGTTTCGTTTTTGGCTTAGCCTTTGTTGTGGGCTGAGGGGGAGGGTACTGCTTTTGGCCAGCTCTGGTAATTGTCTTTCGATGGCATTGATCACTTGAGACCAGCTAGTTGAACGGGTTTTTATGACTCGAATGGGAGAGGGTATTACAAATTGCTACTGCAAAGCTCTCAGCTACCCGTAAATAAATAATATTTAGCATTTACAGTAAAACAAAACAAGTTAATCGCTTTATTATCATAAGGAAACTATGAGAAAAGAAAATACCGAGTCTTAGTTATAGCTCCTTGATTTTAAGCACTTCGTACTTATGTAAAATGATGTTAATTTTTAATAACACATATAATATTAAACTAATCTTCTCTTTAACCTTTTTTCAAATCGGAAAATTCCGTAATCTTAGGATCCCAATTAACAACTTTCGGTTAGGGCATTTACCATTCCGAAGATACAAAAATGTTGGCCTCTTGAAAATTGCCAAAAAAAGAAAAGGTCCAAAGGCGAAAAAAACAAACTGGAAAAAATACTTCATTTGTTCCACTTGTGGCGTTGAGTGCCAAAAATCGCCAACATCATAATGTTTGATGACTGTGAAAGTTTCCGAATGGTTCATTAAGCCGCTTAAATACGCTCGGCACAGTCGTGTGTCCATTTGGGGTGCAGGGTACAGTTTTGTCCGATTCTCGGCGGGCGATCATTAGAATCTGGGCAACGGGAAATGGCCAGAACTCAGATGGTTAATGGTGCAGGATGAACCACAAGTTAATGGGCTGCTTCGCTTACCAACAACCACTCAAGCCAAAAGACGTGGGCCTGTCTTTGGAACTGAATTAAATACCACTTCTGACCACCAACTGATCAACCTTCAAATAGACATTTATGAGTCTAATTTTAGATCCGATAAATATAGCGGTACAATTGGAGTCCAAACTATGGACAGAGATACAGTTCGAATCGCCCAAAGCCAAACATAAGAAAGGTGGCTACCTAACGAATTATCGAAATTATAGGTCATCCATAAATGCTTGGGAGCCCACCAGGTGGCGCTCATTTACCCCAGGGGGTGGGTCACTAGGGAAAGTCACCTATGATGACACTCGCAATGAACTTTGCCCATCGTGGGAGTTGACCTTCCGCTTTCATTAGAATAGATTCTTATTATACCGGTTGTGCCCACGGAACCGATTTCGTTTTAGAGCAATATAACCTTTAATGGGTTTTAGGCAATTAGGTGTTTAAGGATTCCGTTGAAAAGCATGTCCATTGCCGTTTAAAAATGTATAGGTATGATAATTATCATTCACATGGATGTTTTTAATTTTAATTTAAGTTTATAATGCACAATGCCATTGGAAACATTTGAATTTCTTAAAAGCCCTAAGATTTTCTTGGAAATTAGTTAAGATTGTTTTTAAACAAATATGTGACACATGTTTTATAAAGAGCCCCACGCTAAAACTTTCTTGTAGAAGAAGAATTCCTTTTGAACCACTGTTTTCCCTAAGGAAACATCTTTGAAGTTAAGGGCGGCACAAAGTTTTCTTGCTGGCAGCAAATTCAATTGCCGCAAAAACAAAGGGAAACTTTTTAATCAGGCAAAGCTTAAGTGAATTTAAATGAGCAATAAAGTGACTTAATTTGTGCTGATGCGTAAAAAGCGAAAATATCTGTGTCTGGCATTCTTCGAGACCCCTTTTAAGGAGCCGGGGCACTCGATCAAATCATAAAAATTACAACTCATCTTTGCACTCAGGCTTTTCAGTTAATAAGTTTCTAGTGCGCTGCGAACACGATTGCTTGGCCATCAAAAATTAAATAAATAAATATTTGGCTTGCCAAAAAGTTCTCTCCATCTCTCCACACATATCTAGGTATTTCTTCTTTGTTATGAATTTATAATCGAAAAAAGAATAAATAGTAAATAAATAAATAACAATGAAGCAGCTGAAGTATTACCTTGGGATCATTAGCAATTCGATGAGGTCGTAGAGACAGCTAGAGACGGCGATGGAGGAGGCGGCTTGCCACGTCATGGTCTTGTCTCCGCTTGAAAATCTTTGGCAAACCGAGCCCGACTCGATTTGATTTAATTGCTTTCATTGGACTAACCATTATTAATGAATGGGAAGAGTTCTCTCTTTTGCAGCTATTATTTTTGTTTGGCTAACGGGCAACCGTCTGGCAGATAATGGAGATAACAGGGTTTCGCATAAGATAACTATTTTTAGTACGACTATTTTGGAACCAGAGATTGGGGCTAATCTCCGGCTTACTCCCAAACTCTTCTCGTTTTTGCTCTCTATTGTCTTGACGTCATGGGGGAGTTCTTCAGCTGTTTGACAACCCTCGAAAATCTTCTTCTCTAGTCTGAGGAGCTCTTAAGTGGACTCCACTGAACAAAGCAAACATTGCCAAGTTGAAGTGCGGAAACTGAGAGTTCTTGTCTGGGCTATACCCTGTAGGGAAAACAAAGTTATCTAAATTTTGTCTTAGGTGATAAAAATATTACGAAAGGTTTCTGGAGATAGGAGATATCTAAAAGCTTGATTGCGAAATGTGAATTAAGCTAGGGGCAGATACAAAATTACATACTAAGGATAAAAATATTGAGAAAAGCTTTTTTTGTTAAGGCTTTATTATACAATACAATACACTATCTATAACCGAAATAAATAATAGTAGATGAGATAGTAATCTTTAGTAGGAAGACCAGTAGTTCAAAGAGTTATTATTACAATGTGTAGAACCCCATAACCCCCAATGTTTAAAGTACCAGCAATATCAGCAATATTTCAAATGACGCATTCTTCCTAGCGACAGCATCCCAATCATCGATGCCCCAAGAGTGGAAGAAACAAGAAGAATTCTTTGCTTTGACAGCTTTCGGACTTGGACATTTTCTGTTCGTCGTGTCCCAGTGATTAAGGTGTCAATTGGGCAAAAAATAAAAAATAAAAGCTAAAAAACAGCGCGGTGGAGTACGGAAAACATACAGTAAACACAGTTAAGCTGACATCGAAATCACATAAGAAATGGGTTTTTAAACAACACAGCTCGGGTAGCAGCAGCAGCTAAGGAAAAAACACAAAAAAAGAAAAAGAAATATGAAAATAAAAATCTTAATCAAATAACGAAAAATGGTTACGCACAAGGCCTCCGAAAAAGCGAATGTGCCAGCAGATAGATTTTCGATGCCAGCGGGGTGAGGGAAAAATATTTTGGGGGGTGTGGGCATGATAAAGCAGCTAAGCAAATAAATCAATAATGAAAATATTAGAGGCGACAGGTTCACAAAGTGTTTTATATGATTTGTGGCCCACTAGCTCTGTCTCTGTCTGGGGTTTTTGGCCAAAACAAAAAGGCGATATACAGGGAATAATAGTGGAGAACCACAAGTAGAAGACAACCGGTTCTCAAGAGATTTCACGCGTGAGTCGTTAAACGTCAATTAAAGCTTAATACGATGTCCGAAAAGTGAGCAGCAGAGGTCCGGGGCTCAAGTTCGGTTCTTTTATTTGTTGATCGAACTTTTCGCTCAGCACGTGAAGCTGAAAATCGCCGAAAGCTGCGCTTGCTCGGGGATCGAGATCGACCGGTGGCGGTACGACAGACCCCCATATTTCCACCCACCCCTCGGCGGTCGTGCGTTCAGCTGTTAACAAATCGTGCACACGCTGATGTCATATGCCGCGATCACCCCTCTCGCTCTTTCCCTGCCGCGCTGTCTCGCTCTTATCGCGGGTGTGATGTCATTATGCAGCCGCCGCTGTTGCACTGTACAAAATATCGCTAACGTTGCTCATCGATTTGGAATTTTTCCATCTAGAAGTGATTGCTTGTAGCACCTTTTTGTTACAACACATACTTGTACCTATGATAAGTAATGTACCCCCTCAACTATGCGGTTCTAGTTCTGTATCTAAAACAACCACCTATAGAGATAAGGTTTAAGTGAGATTAGGGATCTTAGAATCTTTTTTTTTCTATTTTCAAAGCTAGTGAAATCAAGCTAGGAGCCCATGGGATATCTAATGAGATTATAAAGCTTTATACTAATAATAATAACTCAATAAAAAAAATTTATTTTTAAGCGAACGAAACCAAAATTATGAATAATACTTATGGCTTGAGTTTTTTTTATAAAACTGATAAAGATTACGAACTCTAAAATATTTCATATTTAATATGGAAAAGTATAGATGTTAAAATTAATCATTTTTATAATCATTTAGTAATAGGAGTTCTGTCTGCTTCTTTTTCTAAAACAAATTAAATTAAATCATAAACTAAATCAAAAAATAACAACAATTTTTCTCAGTGTGATTGCGATCATTGTTGCAAAAATGTAGCCTCTCGGGGATCTCGCTCTCTCGATTTCTCTCCGCGCTTATTCTAATTGGATTGTGTGCGGTTCAAACCGGGAATTGTTGACTTTTTGTGATATTTGTTTATCACTTTTGTCGCTTGCTCCGCTTGTGCCACAGTGCAGCCTGCCTAGGAGCAACCGCCAGTCAGTGGTCTGCCCTGTGGGTGGCCTTAGCGAGACACTCCTGTGGCCCATATCACATTATCTTCTCACTCTAGTTGTCTCACTGGCAATAAATGCTAATTTACAGCATTTGGAATTTACACGTGACTGTAGTTGCGTGGCTCTATCTCTTTCCAGCATTTGAAAACACTAATGTGTGTGCTGGTGGTGTTGATTAAATGAGTTGTTGTTGTTTGATTTGCCTTTTCCATGTTTGCTCCCTTTGTTATTGACTCTAAATATTACGCATACGACGCGTGTGTTGGCAAAATAAACAACAATCTTCCAGATGCTGTAATGCTAACAGGCGTTATCCAATAGTTACGAATTTAAGTATTTATTGTATATGAGTTCTAATAGAGTAAGTATACATTTAAATAATTTAATATCTTGCATCATTAGAGACCCATACATAAGCACCAAATGTATAATTTTCCCCCTAAACATTTTTGTATCTTAAGAAGTTTACCAAACTGACTTAAATATATTTATCAAATCTGATAAATCTTCCCCGCCCCAAATTCCATTCCATTCATACAAAATGTTCCTCAAGTGATTCAGCTCTTCCGCCACTTGTGGCTGCGTTTTTATCCAATTTCCTCACATTTTCCTGACGTTACACAACTTGTTTGCTGTGAAAATGCATAAACTAATTAAACAACCAGGCATAAGGGTTGAAGGAAAATGCAATAACCGAACGTTGTTTGTTGTATCACCGAATTAGTTTGGTTTTCCTCGGTTTCCCGCCAATTTCCCAGGCATAATTGGCTATTCCACCACGTAGGCAATCAATTGTTTCCTTCAAAGGTTGTTTCAAATGTTATCCCCTGCATAATATCTGGAAATTAAACAATTTGTGACGTGCTGGCTTTAATTGCCCCGGGCTTACCGTGTTCATTATAGCTGCTATAGCATGTTCTGCCGCTTTCTCCGCCTCTTTCTCCGCGGATTCGCGTGGTTATATCTTCAAGGTCGCCGGCGACAGTGGGTGCAGATTGCATTGAACTTGAACGGGGGTTGGTCGAGGGTCGATTCGCTCACTGGCCGCCAAAGCGGGGGCGTGTTTTCTCTCTTAATTTCGCAGTGCGTGGCCAGCACTCGAGTAGAAACACCCCCACTTTCACTCAGAAAGTGCATACACACTGGCGCTTGAGCTGAAATCTCGGTGCTTTGCACTCGACGCCTTTCGGGTGTGCAGTGGAATTTGTGAAACACCCACTCACCCACCCACTCCGCCCTGCACTTGTGAGTGTGTGTGTGTGTGTTTGTGCTGGCGTCTGTGGTAATGCATAAATTAATTGAATATTCAAATATTGCACTTTTTGTAGCCGAACGACTGACGTCAGTGGGGGAGTACTCAGAGGTGGTGCCGGGGGAAACCCGCTTCAACTTTAAACTTTCCGCCTATATTTAGCATCTATAAAAAGAACAAACAGTGGAGAAAGTTTTTCCAGCAGCTCCTATAAATGCTTTCGTTTGTATTTTCGCATTTGGCAGCGTGTGTTTTTTTCTTAGAGCGCAGCCACGAAAGTGCTGCCTACTTTTTTCGGTCTTCGGTCTTTGGGTTTCTGCTCTGTTTTATTGCCGCAGGGCAGGAGGATACTTATCATAACAGGATACTTATCATTCAATAAAGCCGCAAAACCGCACTGGCAACAAAAAGGAAAGCCGCAAGTCAACCGCAAATCCCATTTCCTGCGACATTTCCACCGAAACTGCAAGTGAAACTCGAAATATGAGACGCAAGCCAAAAGTCGAAGCTCATTACGAATGCAAAGGGCATTCCGCCTGCATTTGACGGCAGTTACCAGGGGGCAGGACCTTTTGAAGTATCCACCACTCTTCCCCTCCGCTGACAAGTACTCTTTGTTAGAGTCCTACTGGCTTTCTGAAAAGAACTCGAGAGTTCTATAAGAAATAGGGCTGTGATGGTTAGGTCTTGTGAGGGCATTTGAGCTACGTTTCATTGTTAAAGTATTATTTTTAGAAGACCATTAAAAGTTTACTCTTGTCCTTGAACACCTTGATTATAGGCAATATTAATATAGATACCTTATAGATACAGTGAGCGATAGCACGACTTCTTAGAGATTGATTTTATTCAAAATGGTATGTTTTATTAGGTGTTTCCTTGATAAAAAGAGTGCCAGGATTTTCCTCAAATTACATAGATTTTAGCATAAATAGGTAATGAAAAATATACTTTTTTCCTGTCCTAAGTTTCAACAAATCCATTTTATTTATTTTTTATCAGCTTAGAGTATTTCCACTTCGGCGAGCTGCCCCGTTCTTCCCTTGTTGATATACCTCCTAGCTTTATTTATCAATTTGCAACTGCCGCCACAAATCGAGAATGCAAAACACAAAGTCAAAGTCAGATTTTGCCACCTGTCTGGGCCGTGGATAAGCAATGCTACATACCACACCAAGCCATCCATCCAAGCCCATTTCCACTCCCTAGCCGAAACCCACTCACATTCAGCTGGGAATAATGGCCAGCTCGTTTCAAGGACATTTCGTATGCGTCAAATGGCGTAACGTAGCCATCAACATTTACCTTACCCCCTGTCCGCCCCAACTTGTTTGCATTTGCATGGGAAAAACTGGCCACAGCGAAAGTGAAGTTGTGCCGGCGAGTCACGACGTTTTGGCCATGGCCTATGGCTATGTAACTGACGATAGCTTTGGCCCGGCAGCAACTGACTACTGCATTTGCATTCCAAGTTATTCTTTTCTGTCGCAGCGGAAATTCTCCAACTCTCTCCTCTTCTTTTCCACCGCCCATTGATTGACGCCGCACGCAGTTTGAATATTTGATGTCCTGGAAACGGCAAATAAATTGGTTTATCTAAGCAAAACATATAAATGTTTTACTTGTTTTGGCCATAAAAATAAATTGCTAATTCTCTTTTGCCCTAGCCGGGTGCAGTGCGATTTTCACGCTTCAATTTTCAATCTTCCATCTTCATAAATGGGCAAATTCGACGGGTGCCATGCACCTGATGGTACTTCAGCATAGAATCGGGTTACCTATCGACGAGCTAGGCTCTATGTCTTACACCCCCGCGTCCCTGTGTGTATTCGTATGTAAATATGTTTCATATCCTCATTTTCTGTGCGGTTTTGACAGGCAATGTAAGTTATTGGTTTTTAATGCGCCTCTCGTGCGCACGAAAATGGCGAAAGGGTGGTGGCATTGTGGCCGTATCTGCTCCTGAAGGGCCCATCAATAACGATGATGGGTGGCGAAGAGGTATCAGAAGGCACATTATGCAAATATGCAAATTACCCGGGAATTACCAAAACATATTGAATTATGTATTTGGAATTTGTAAAGAGCTGAAATGTGCGTGTAATTTAAAACTCGCCTTCTGCTAAACTCTGGCATTCTGTGGTGAAGCTAGAATTCCTCTGGAAATGGAAGTTTCCGTAAAATTAGTTATTACTATGGCTGATAATTAAAGTATTCTAGGAATCTCTCCAAAATAGAATGCAACCCGAAATTCATATGAATTTTCGCTCATTAAATCATTGGCTTTAAGCCAGTTGGAAACGGATGTTGTGCCTTTGGTACTCTTCAGCTACTTCACTGAATTGATTACAGCCAATGGGGGGAGTTGGGGCTGCCGAAGGCGGCTCTTAACCCTTTGGGTCCGGTGTTGTTAATGCTGTCGCAAGCTTCCAGTTCAGTAGGGCGCAAAGCGCACATTCTCTTCGTATTTACTCATTTAACGCCTCATTAATTCATCACTTTCAATCAAATTTTACGCTTATATACATTTTTCCATAGCCGTAAACGCAGGTGGTGCGGCGTATCTGTGTGTGATGAGGCGGTGTGTGTGTGTGGTTGCCTGTAAGTGCGACCGGGAATCGCTTCATTGGCCACAGTAACCCGTGATTAAGTTGGTTTTTCCAGCCCAACCGCTGCCCTCGCGGCTTTCGCGGCGTGTTAAGCTTATTGAGTTGAGTTTTCCCTTAATTCTTCAACTTTTGCAGCCTTAAATTTAACTTTGGCCCCATACCAAAACAAAAATCCCTGCATACTTGGGGGCGCACTTCCTATTCGAGTGCATGCATAACATTGGGTTCTCACGTTTATTTTCCACGTGAGAAAATGGCCAAGGAGGGGATTACATAAGCAAAATGAAATACGCATCTGAAAGGTATGCGAATTTCGTGGAATCACCGTGGTCTGTCAGTTCTTTTCTTCAGGAAAAGGCAGCTATTTGTACTCGGCTAGAAGGATTTCCTGACCAACAGTGCCAGAAAAAAAAAAACAGGAAAAGCAGAAAAATCAAACATTTGCCATTCGTTATTTGCGGATTCTGCCAACTCAGCCCAACACATTTCCACTAGCCGCCTTCTGCTGTTTTAAAAATAACTCCTTGTTTTGTGGAATTCCATGGAAATCATGCACATCGGGAAATGTACAAATATTGATGTTTTCAGTGCTAATTTTAACTGATACTCTGCGGCCGTCGGCCATCGAGTGGGAAATTAGCCCAGCCACCCCCTTGCAATAAGGGATCCGCAGAGGATACTATATATAAGTAGCCGTGGCATACCCATAATACTTTGTGGATATTTTTGCGTGTGTGCTCGTGTGGGTTGCGCTGCCCCTTGGCCCCTGGCCGTGGTTATAAAAATAAGTGAACATTTATTTAAAAATCATCGCACTTCCAATTCCAATGCAGCAGCCACGCCACGAAAACAGATGCTCAGCATTTCCTTTCTTTTAGTCGAAGGAGATCGCCGGTCAAAGCAACAACACAGCACAGCACAGAACTCAACTGAAAAGCACCGAAAAGCACTGAGGAGCAACACTGAACAGAAGCCGAAGGCGACCAAAATACCCACTTTTACAATAACAAAGCGAACTAGGCCCAAAAATAATACAATTGTAAAATATATCTCTCAGTGTGCGGCACCGAATGTGGCTGTGTGTGTGGCATTTCGATTTATTTCCGAGCGATCGGTCGGAATGGAGAGCTAAGAGCTTATTAGCCATCCCATCGGGCAGTCGGACTTTTAGATTGATCCGCGCGTATTTTAGATTGATTTGTGGATATCGGATTGTCGATAACTAAGACCGGTTTGGTTTATAATCTAATAAATGAGAAAAAACGTACGAAAATCTATAAGTGATAGCTTTGTAGACTGAGCTTGTAGAAGTGCTGTATTAAGGAACGTTATGTATCGATGTCAGTATAATGGCAAAAATTTTAAATTGTAATCGAAATAAATGGAATAACTTAATTAAAGTTACACCTCAAATTTCTGGAATATTTCCCCGTAAACTTAACCCGTTCGACTACTTCTTAGTCCTTGTTCAGGGAAATTCACCAACAACACTTAAACGCTTTGCTCGCTTGTTGAATACATAATTGGCCGCTTAATACGATTTGGCCATAATCTGATTAGCTTCTTCTTGGCAAAACATAAAAAGGCAAACACAGGGCCTCCTGCCTCAAAGAGGCCGCCACAATCCGGCGAAAGAAATCCTTTGTGCACACACTGCCACAAAGGAAAACGCACATTCACTCAATCGCTTCCATGAAAACGCCATTAAATCGCTGGGAGAGCGCTTGGGCGACGCTTAACTCGAAAGCTCATCAAAAAGAGATTCTGCAGGAGACCCGGTGCGGGGGAATCCCCCGAGGACGGGGCTTTGGCGCTAGTCAAAAGATGATTTCTGCGCCTTGTTGGCGGCATTATTATCTTATTTCGGGTTACCTCTAATTTAAAAATGGCTCAAACGCAGGCAAACAAACAAACGCAAGATGAACCGAACTGAACCGCACCGTACAGAGCAGCGCGGCACAGAACAAAACGGATCCGAGCAATACGAAACGGAAAAGCAGCAGAAGAAACAAAAAGCGTTTTTTATAGAACATTTATTTATAATTATACATTCTCGGTGTATATGCGATTTTCTGCGCCAGTAAAGTGAAGTGTAGGAAATATACACACGTCTATACCTCCTCGCACATATAGATTCTTGTACAATATTTTCATTTCCAATCCTCAATCCGAATCAATCGGCTCGGCTCGCTGGTTTCTCGCATCATAATATCGCATCGTTCTCATGGCACAATCGAAATAATCGAAGCAATCGTAATCGATCATCGGCGAGCGTGAGTGTGAGTGAAGCGGTGTCAATTAAACACCCACAAAGGCGGATAATTCCATCCAGCAAAGTGCAATTCTACTGTCATAAGTCGTGAAATTTCCCAAAATAAAGTGAAAACATCTGTTTGAGAAGAAATCAAAAGAGAAGTAAATAAAGAATCGGGAGAATTCAAAATGTTGCCAGAAGATAGCAACATGTTGCCAACAAGTGATGTGTCCGTTCGCCGCCAGATGTCGTACCTGAGTATTCAGTCCGACAGATGGCGGCCGTCTCTCGATCGGTTGCAGTTTCACCCAGCGTGCCATAGATGGCGCCAGCAGTGCCACTCAATATTGTAAGCAAAAGAAAATCAAAACATTCTCAAATCCGTTTTCAAAAGAGGAAGCATGGAAAATTCCCTGAGGTTTTCCCGCGAAAGCAGCTTAGTATGAAAAGCTTATCGCCTAATGCCTCTCGGCTACGCTGGTACTAGCAAAACAAAGCCAGGGAACTTGGTTTGAGGTTGGATTTGGGGCTGGCTGGAGGCTGAGACCTGTCAATCACTTCAGAAGGCGAGAGGAGAGCTCTTGAACCATTTCCGTTTCCGCTGGGAAATTTAATATGCCTTCTAGTGTGTGCTCCTACTTCTCACTTCAACTTCCCCTCAATAATTCCGCTTACCCGCTTCTGACACTCCATTTTATGTGTTTCTATATCTAGCCATATTTTTTGTGCCCCCTTTTTTCAGTTTGTTTGCTACTCTTTGGCTTGGTGCAAACTTTAATGTGATAAAAACTCAGTTCTTCTGTTTTTTAAATACCCTAATTAGTCATCATCCGCGTTGTAAATGGTTTGCAAAAGTTCTATGGGAAAAAAAACCGTATAAGATTTTTTTGGAACTTTATTATTAATATTTTTACGGAACTTTTAAAAAGATTCCGTGCTTTCTTGAAAGTTTTCTTAGAGTATACAACTCACGGATTCCCCAAATAATAATTATATGTTGTTTGTTTTTTCGTTATGTTGTTTCTAAATTGCAAAAAGTTGTTTATTTACGCAAATTTCTGTAGACTTTGGCCGGCAGCCAACAATTTCAAATGCTCAAAATTGAAAAACTGAAAACGGCACGAAAAAGGCAGCCAACGAGATGGTCCATTTTACTTAAGAAAAAAACCGATAATTATGAGCATTGCAATTTCGACTGATTAGAAATCTGTTCGAAACCTACTTATGAGTCATACATTTACAATAGTTTTTAAAACAAATCGAAATCGTATGTATTTGGGAGGAGAAATCATAAAGAATGATGATATTTTGTTGTTTTTGACACAGCAAGAGGCAATTTCAAAGTATGGGAAGTATACGTATAAGAATATATAAAGTGGGCGTCAGGGAATGTTAAAGGTATAGAAGATATATGTCATCAATAGGAAAAGAGAAGAAAGAGGAGGCGGCGAGAAGACTAGGACGAGGTGGGAAATGTGGAAAAATATTGAGGGGAAAATTTATGAGAGACAACTGGCAGCTGAATCTGTTTGATGTTTACTTTTTTTTCGTATCTGGGCGATGAAGACTTGCCAATACCCTGGACCAAAAGGATTGTGCTGAAGAACTCACTTGAAGTTGTCTAGTTTGTAAATTTCTGACAGCGTTTACTCAATAAAGGGAGGCTCCATTGAGTTGCCTTTTTAAAGTTTTCATTTTTATGAAGTAGCCACAGGGGGTGGCAGTCAAAGGCACCCATAGGTGGCGATTTCATTGGAAAATGCCATGGCAACGCAACAAAGGCAGTACTCTCGGGAAACCCATGATGTACAGAAAGCTGATCAGGTCTATGGCAACCTGGGTGGATGGGTGGATGGGGTATGTGGCAGTGGATGTGGAGGAGCTGCCTCCGACTGTCTGCTGCTGGGACTGTGAGTGTGGCTGTGGGTGTGTGGATGTGGCTGTTGCCGATGTCGCTGAAGCATTTCATTAGCCACCCACGCATTCCGACACTCACAACCAAAGCGAAGCAGCCCACAGATACAGATACGGAATCAGATACACGTACAGATACGTATACAGATACAGATACTGCCGCAGAGATACTCCGTCTTTGTGTGGGCGATTGTTGAGCACAGCACGCGCGCATTTCCCTCAACACAAGAGAATCCTGCAAGTGACTATCTGCCACCCCCAACGCCGCCCCCTTAACCCCTGAGGCCCCCTAAAGCCCCCGACTTGTTGCATTTTGTATAGGCCGCCTCAGCGGTAGATTCACATTTGCGCACATTTCACCTGAATGCGCTATGAAAGGCACTTGTGCAATGATTAATATCTCTCCTGTTTTACTTACAGTTACACAACCAATCTCAGGTGGAAGCGGCAGCGTCAACATCGATGTCAACTCCCGCAAACTGCATACAATAAACCAATGTACAATCTCGGAATATAGGCGATTCGCGCGGGTTCTCTACAACTATTCACGGATTACCACAGAATGCCGCTGAGCACTGGCCATAGATATTTTTTGGAGTAAAAACTGCTGGGACAGTTGGCTCCCGCAACCGTACCAGGTGAGGATATCCCTAATTATTTACAATATGTGCAATTCAATGTATTTTGATTTTGAGTAGGTATCTTATTACTTTTGGAGGTTAAAAGCAGTTGTTTTCGGATCTTACTTTTATAATTCAAATACAAATACGATTTTTTTGATAGAGTCGAAGTTTTGGGTACATCCATAAACTTAATAAGTGAACTTAGAATGAATGTCAGTTGTACCTTTTTGCTTTCCTATTCTTACATACAATTAAAAAAGTGTATAAAAATTATGAAACTTAGTAATGTTGCTTATAAGATTTGTAAGTAGTTTTTGGTTGTACCAACCATAGAACTTTACAAGGGTTTTTAGATGTGGCTCCTAAATATCTTTTTTCAAGCATTCAGTGAGGGATTGCGTTTCTTATGGTACTTTTCCTATGGCACTGATTGGGTAGTGTTTGGCAGACAAGTTGGAACTAGTAGTTTTCGGTGCTGCATACCAAGTTGTATTCATTTCGGACCCGCTTCATTGGCTCTCGAGCGGATTCTTGGGCAGTCTGATGCCACTGCGAATACCAGATCGAACGAGACCTACAACAACAGCTGCGTATGCGTGATGCCCACGAACACCAGCCCAGGCGCAGGCACAATGCCGGCACTCACACTCGCCCAATACCAAGCTCGTTGGGCTTTCAATTAACGTGAAACGTTTTTTGCCAAGAATGTTGCTTTTCCTCTTCGCCATGGAAACCCGCTGCCGGGGGGAAATTCTAAAGAAAATCAAAGCATTAAGTTACATAGTTCCGTGCAGATTTTGATGGTTTTGAATTGCAGAGCTCTGAGGACCAAAAGCATTTGCAGTTAATTAAATCGCAGAGGAGCTTCCCCTGTGTGCCAGAAAATTTTCCTTCTGGCATCATCATATCGAACGTCATTGAATTATGCGCTGTCTTGCTCGCGCTCTTTTTTCCTATATTATGTATTCAGGGGATCATCAAGTATTCAAGCACGCGTCTCCCAAATGTATACACATCGGCGTGTGTATATATGTTTTTTATGTACAGATGATGTATATTCTTGAGGGGATGGGGGGCCGGAAAAATTCACCTGAAGATGAAATTTGTTTTACTCGCCTCGGCGTTTTGTGGTTCTTTGTTTACGCTCGATAATTGCACTCGACGACCGCAATAAAGGGAAATTAAAGTTTCCCTTTGCCGGCGGCCCACTCCGCCCCCCATTTTCCGACCCCCTTTGACATTTGTGCAGTTCTGGCTTGACGTCGTCGTCGTTCTCTGTCATTTCATTTGCAGCTTTAAGTATTTTGGACGCGGGCCAAAATGTTTTTCATGTCTTGTTGTCGCCATGCCGCAGCCACACACTCACATACCCACAGAGTCACCGGCAGCAGGCGAGAGGGACAGTTAGTGATTAAGCGTGAAAATATCAGATCCATCCCATCCATGGGGTACAGCAACCGCAGCAGCAGCAACAACGGCAAGAAAAAAAGGAAAATAATACAAGAGAAGCTGGCAAAAATTTCTAGTTTTCTGCAACATTTTCTGCGACTCTTGGTCTCCTGTTTTCCTATTTTTTTCGGTTGGTCTTCTGGTTTTTGGCAAGTGCTGCATGCAAATTAAAATTGTTTCAGCGTAGATAAAGTGTAATGCCGAGAGGAGTGAGCCAAAATAAATGAATTTAATTTAATTTGAAAGATCCAATTCAATTGCGAGGAAATTGAGATTGTTTCGGTTCAGAAAGATGGAATGTTTGGAGGTGGACAGCGTTGCCTAGAGCTAGCATTTAGATAATTTTGGTAAAATAAAGAAAAGTAGATAGGGACAGTAGTATTAAGTACCAAACAATAAGAGAAATATACGAAAATACAACAGTTTTTGATGCAATTCGTTTTAAAATAAAGGAAAGTAGATAGGGACAGTAACACCCGATAGACAACAATGTATTTGGAAAATTTTCAGTTTAAAATAATTATTTCTTCTGACTAAATAAAATGTTTTAAAAACAGAAAATGAATAAGATTTGTTTTCTTCTATCACCCAAATAAAGATTTAAAAAAATAGGTATCAGAACTAATCAAATACATTACTTAATAAACAACAAGTTAAGGTATGTATCGGTCCTTTTCAAAAGATTTAAACCATATCAGTTCCTGCACTTCATAGTCTTTCGCATACGTTAAAACGCTAAAGAAAACAAATGAATTGTAGAATTCTAAAGCAGGTCTTCCATTCGCATTGTTGTTCCTTACCAATATCGCATAGCTCCGGATCATATATCGATCTGTGGCACACACATATGCGTAGGCCTACCGCTTTCCATGTGCTTTTCACTGTCCGGATTATCCAGCGAGCCAGCCAAGAAATACAAGCAAAGGGGCCAATACAACGATATATCCTAGCCCCAACGAAAAGAAGATATATACACAGATATTTGTTTATACGGAATGTCCGTATAACAAACACTGGCTTCCTCTCGCTCGTTCCTTTCCTCCACGTTTGTATCCGTATCTGCATCTGTATCTCGGCCTGTGTCTGTATCTGTACGCCTCCATATGTGTATCTGCAGCTGCGCAATTGGCGACGACAGACATCAGACGCTGTGAGCTGACATGGACAGCAACTGGTAGAGCGGACAATATAGGATATGTGGATGTAGAGGAGGAGGGCGTACCACATGTGTCTTCTTTTTGCAGTTACACATCGAGGCGCTTTCGTAACGCATTTTGGCAGCACCTGTCTTCCCCACACCCCCTCGGGCTCTCTCTTTCTCGTCCCCCTTTTCTTCCCCACAGCAGCGCAGCCATTGCAAAATCAATTTCGAAAGAGAATTGCTGAAGAAAACTGAAATTTAATCAGCGAACCCACACCAACGAAGCTTTGGCAGGGGCCCGCGTGTCAGTGTGGGGAAGAAAGGTGTGGGGAAGACGCCTCACACTGTGTGCACGGGAGAGAGGAGGACCAAAGCAGCGCAGCGCGATGGGAGCTCACTCACACCAGCCCAGATCGTAGAGAGAGGTGTGTAGAATGGGTGGAACAGGGGGCGAAGACTGGTGATCGAGGCGAGCACTTTGTCTATATTTAGCCCGAAATGCAAATGGCGTCAGCACAAGCACACACATGTATACAAAGCCCTGGGAGAGGTGGGTTCCACTGAGGTGAGTTGTCGGATTTTTGCGCATGCGCATGCGCCTATTCCCCAGAGATCGCCATTTTGAATTTCTCCGATCGCTGTACAGAAAAACGAAGGCAAGGGAAAATCAAAATCGCCCAGAGAAGAGAAAAATTAAACCGAAAATCTCTATAGATTTTTATAGATTTTTCCTCGTTGGCCATAACTAAATTTAAGAATTTGTTTTGGTTTTTGTTTTAAATTTAACTTGTGAATGAACTGGCGAGCCGATCGCAACAGGTCGCCACCCCCTTTCGAGACCCCCAGATATTATCAATTTTCTGCAAGCGCCAAGTAAACAATCGATTCGAGCTGAAAATGTTATTGGCCCGAGATTTATTTTTACAAACGGCGCGCGGGCACGTGCCGCGGCTAAAATCGTACACCCAGCAGATAGATATAGCCGTATAGTCAGCCGCAGCCGTAGATGCGGTTTTAGATATGGCCAGCCGCAGTCGGATATAGTTCTCTGCGTTTGCATCAGCATCACAGGTCTGTCCGTACGTCTGGTAGTGCCCATGTTTATACGAATTTCGGATTTTATGTTTGCTTTTGTTATTGGTTTCTATACTTTCCCTAATGCTCGGTTGTTTTGCATGGGTGGTCCAGACATGCAGACAGATGATCTGCCCACCCATTCGAATAATGGAGGCCCGACCAGTCTGCAAATTTTATTTAAATATAATTTGGAAATATTAATATTGAATAAATAGTAAATGGTTTCTTTATAGTTTATTATCTTAATCGCGAAAATCCCAACTTCCAATAGTCCTACGAATCTCCAAGGTAGCTCCTATCTATAAATAGTTTACCCCGCCTCCCCGGACCAATTGTTTTTCTATTCCATTTGCCCCGGGCCTCAGCTGTGTAACCCCAAACCCAAAATGACAAACAGCAATATTGAAAAATTATGATTTCTTGGGCATGTCTCCAAGGGCGTGACGAGGAACCGGGGGATATGCCTGCAAAGGTGGGCTGGAGGGGGTGTTACCATGTCGAAAGGATTGTCTGTACTTCGAGTGCATTCCACCCTGCCGACTGTGGAACCGTATTCGTACCTTCAGCCGCACGAAGCGATCCCCGCTGAAAAAAGCCACGTAGAGCACGAATGGTGTGTGCATCCAAAGATTTGCCATGGATTTACCCCTCGGCTTTGGTTCTTCTCGGATATGTCTGCCCCGCTCAGTTTACTAATTGCTTCCGCTTGCCGGGGCTACGAGTGCTACGAGTGCTACGGGTGCTACGGGTGCTACGGCTGCCCGAGGTTTTCAGGGGTCTAGAGACTCATTTTAATTGCATTTCTTTTAACGGTAACATCAGTGGCAGCAGTTTGGCCCCCTTCCACATCCACTCCCGCTCCCGCTCCCGTTCCCATTCCCATTCCCTCTTGGCTGCCTGTCAGTCTGGGCGACGGTCTGTCGGTCGGATGGTCGGATAGTCTGATATTCAGATATTCTGATGCCCTGCCACGTCAATAACATTTGCGTACGGCAGAGATGCGTGTCGGTGAACCTATCGGTGTGTGTGTGTGTGGTTGGTCAGGGGTGTGGGTGCGGCGGGGGTCCTACCGATTCTTAAGACCCTGGACCCCTCTTTGGGAATATTCTCGTGTTTTCTCCTTAAACAATCATGCTTCCTTGCCACACGGAAAGCCCCTTGAGCTACGCCCCTGCCTTGCCTTTGTTGTAGTTTCGGGTACCGGGTATCCAATAAGTACAAAAAAATCTAAGAAACATTGCGAGTACTTGCACAAACATATAGACACATGTACATTGTGCGTACTCGCATAAAGTACACTTAAACTAAATTGTTTTTATATATATTGAGTTTTTTTGTTTTGTGAAAACTGTTATACAGTTAAAAAATGTTTTTATAAATGATTTTTCAATATTTTATTTTTCTTTGCAAATGTTTTCAGCCCCCTTTTCGATGGTTATTTTCTTTTCTATAATTTCTTGGTCTCGCCTTTTTCTCGAAGTGTATAGAAAACCATAAGATGTTTCTACATCGCTGCGCCTTATGGCCGCTGCTGCCGCTTCGGTTGGCTTTAGGTGAGAAAGACAACAATAAAATGTGGCTGCAGACTCCTGCACAGACACAGACGCAGAAACAGAAAGAAACGCACACTGGGCTCAAGTGGCCGGGTTCCTCCATTCCGATGCCCAGACATTCCCGGCCAGAGAATCCGCACTCGAACAGAATGTTATGCTAGATATGCCATTTGACTTCTGGCCCGGCAACTGCGATGGCAACCAGGAAACAGCATCGCCATCGCCCTCCGAAATCAGCAGCCAAAGGATGCGGCCACTTGAGACCGGGCACGGCATCGGTAATCCAGTCCATCCAGTCGGGGAATTGTGCCTCATTTGGTTCGGGATTTCCTCTAGTCATTTGTGCAACAAACATCTGATTGAACAGAGTTCGACAGTCGTTTGGGGTCGCGCAGGGCGAAGAAACAGCTGGGGACGAGGTCCTTAAACTTCTTTTTTCAAAACAATTAATAATGGAAGATCCTAAATGGGGGTTGGCGAGAAATACATCAAGTTTGGTTCATCTATATAACATCTAAATAAATGTATAAAACTGCATGGAAAGGGAATCTTAAAATTATATTTTACTCGATAAGGTTGTGGATCCATATATTCGATAAAGTTTGCCCAAGTCGATAATATATTATTTAAAGTCAAGGTTGGTAGGTTTTTTTTTAAGCCGTATATATTAAAAATATAAAATATTAGGTTTCTTAAATGCAATTCTAAGGAAATGTAAGAGGTAGAAGGCAATGAATCTTGATGTTTTGGAACACTTGTTTTGTTAATTGACAACATTGCTTTTAAGAAAAGAGATTGTCTAGAAGTTTCAATGAAGAGTTTAAGGATGAAGTAAAACCAGCTTGATGGGTGACTATTACAGTGCACCCTTAACATTATAAAGACGCGTTACTTTGTTGCTTGATTCTCCTCGTTCTAGGCGCCTTGTTTATGGGGTTGGGAGCGCCCATATATCACACCACCCAAGCTCGCCCAGCATCGCGGCAAATTCGCTGTGTCACTTGTTGAGTCTCCGGTTGGCTCATCTGTTCCGCCACCCTTTTCCCGCTCTACTGGGGTCTTCGGCTTTGTCTGTGGCTTCGGCGAATGTCGCTTTGCATCAGCTTACAAGATTTATGGTATCCTTTCAACTTTAAACCCGCTCTGCTCACTTGTCGTCTTTCTCCCATCTCCAGTCTCTGCAACTCGTTCTTTAAGTCGTGTTGGCTGTTTTGGCAGGGGGCATGCCGCACATGTGTGGACCCCGACTTTGCCACAGGGGCTTCTCTTTTCTGAGGGGGGCGCAAAAACAATGCCATGCAGGAGGTCAACGTGGAGCGCGTGTGCATTGAACTGAACGTCATAAACCGCCGGAGGGGCGGGCTTTCCCGTGGTCTCCTCCAGGATTTTCTCACTTTTCCGCAGCTCTAATTTCCATTTCCATCTTTTCCGCCTCTTTGCAGCGTAATCTTTTGTACCTGTTGTGTCGGCGAACTGCTGGGGGCAAGCTTCCCAAAGGTGAGTCCTTAGAACCTGTTTTGTTTCTCGGCCTGTTTCACTTTCTTGCGCAGCACGTGCCACGTATTACCAAGTTGGCTAACACACACACACACACACACATGCCGCTCGGTGTGTGTGCCAGGCAAATATTTACACTCAATGGAACATAATAAAGACATTAGGGAAATATTGTGTTATGTGGGGGCACAACTTGGGTTCTGTGGGTGGAAATTGTATAAAACTTATCGGCCCACCCTCTGCTTCTACTTACTCCCGCTTCTCCTCTCCCGCTGTGTGCGAGTGTGTTTGTGTGCGGGACACTTTTCTTTATTGCTCTGCGAGTTGTCAATTTCCGTGTGTCTGCCTGTCTGCTTTTCCCACCAGTACTCTCCCCCGGCCAGGATGCTTGGTATTGTTTTCCGCAAGGAGAAACAAAAGGTAGTTTGCTTGTCTAGTGTTTACATTCGACTGCACATTAAACAACACACGCCGCATTTTTATTCGTTGCTGAAAATGCTCGTGGGCAACAAGTTTGCTTCTTTAGAGTCTTTAAAATCTCACAATCGCAATAAACAGTGTTTATAATATTTTTTAAGCAAAATTTTTGTCTTGAATTCTGAAAAATATGAAAAAAATAGAAGAAAGAAATATTATTCAAAGAAAAGCAACCATTTTTACAATAATTCTACACTTTATTTACCGATTTGGGTTGGATGAAATGAGTATTAAATTAATACATGCCCAAGAATTTAATTAAAATTAAGTTTTCAAAATAATACCACAAATTAAATTATGGAATATCTAAGAAAAAATAGTAAAGTATAGTCTTTATATTATTTAACAAGTAATCTACACTTTAATTTCAATACGGTATTAAATCTTTATATTTATCTCTGTTCTTTTTTTGTGAAAACTTAAAATTCAGCTTACAATGCAAGAATTAAATGATTTATTAAATTTCCCATGTTTATATAAACATTTTCCTCTCTGACGATAAGCCATTTTCAATTGAATTCCAGATGCAAGGCTTCCAATTCGATATCCCTACATTTATAGCCTACTTTCCCTCCAAAAGGGTTTTTAACAGGCTGAAATGATACCCTAACCATCCTCCATTGCCAAGTACCAAAGCAGTCGAGGCCAGCAGCTCACGCCCACTCAAGTTTTCGCCTTAGTTTTCCGCAGTACATGAATGTTTTAGTGTGTTCTCGAGTTTGCTCCACTGTCAGCTGGGATGTGCACAAATAACATTGATTGATAAGCCACCCACACAGATTGTGTGCCAGCCATACGCCGAATGATTTCAAAATGATTACCCAACTCAATGTCGCTCTCGAAATAATGTGCCACTAAACATACATAAAATAAAGCGCATACCTTATGATTCCGTCAATGGACCGAGATATGAATGAAATGCAAACTCAATTAGCTCACCTTGAATGGCTGCCATCCGTTTCAATTATAAACCTTTTTGCAGCTCGTCCTTGCCCCAATAAAACAGGGAAGAGTTCTTGCATTAAATATGTGGGCCACACTTTTCCCCCGACCTCGAACCCGAAGTGGAAAGGAAAAGTGTGAAAATACAGAAACTGTTTTGGTAACAAGGGAAAATGCTTGACAGTGACAGTTTTGCGGGCAGTTGGAAAGTTTTTCCTATTCGTTGGGCAATGCTAATTGCAGGACGGGATGACAGTCGGAGCCAATTAGAGGCAGTTTTCTAAGCCAGCTAAAAAGGGCAGGTAAGGCTAGGTATCGCATTGTGTGTCCTTCCCTGGGAACCGAACTTATCAGTCATGCAAACAGAGAAATGCTTTCACCGACGCCGGCGAATCCCTCGATCCCGTTCGCCCCGCCAAATGACACACGTGTTAAGGTGGAATTATTCAGGCTGACAGGAGGAAGCTGCTCTGCGTGGGCGTTTAGCATTGGGGAAAATTGATTAGATTAGGCCGAAAGGGAACTCGGCGGAGAAGGGCTGTGCCCTGCTCGCAGAGTCCTTAAGCTGGCGTTTAATCACATTTAAACTTCAATGCCCGGGGAAATTGATTGAGATTTTTATGAATTACTCGGCTTTAAGTCGCACAATCGAAATGTAATTAGGCAATGCTAATGGCGACGCCCACCCCTCTCACTTTCACTTTCACCGGAAGAGCCCAACCCCTCGCGAGTCGAAATTACTTGAGCTTAACTTCCTTTACTTGTGTTTTTGGGGAGCGGCCGCGACCAGCATTTGCATAATTGATACCACCGCAGACATTTTTCAATTTCGAAATCTCGGCGAGCAATTAAAAAGATGTTTTTCCTGTAATTCCGTGCGCTTACAACCCAACCCGCTGGGTACCGTATCTGCCAGATACGCTGGCGGGGCAATTTGAATGAGATTTATGAAATTACCTACGCAGCGCCTACGAAAACATCGGAGGAGGGCAGTGGAGTGGCGTTTCACGTGGTCTGGTCCCTCGGCTTGGGGTATGTACATACAATGCGCATGAACTACTGCCACTCGAAGATCCCCCTGAAGAAACCCCTGCCAAGCGGTTAAGTCGGACTCAACGCACTGCAGATGCCGCATGTTGCACATGTGTCGAGTGCATGCAACGCGCAGCATACAGCATCTTGCAACCGGGCAACCCGATGGTCATGCGCAAACCGCCGGGCGGCGTTTATTGAATTAAGACTGTCGACGACTGTTCGCAGTTGGCAGTTGTCGCACCCAGTGGAAGCGTTAAAAGTCACAAGGACACCGGGAATGGGAGTGGGACTCGGAATGGGATCGTCGGATATGCACACATGGATCGTTAGCCGCTGGGTTCGCGTTCTCGAGCTGCAACATTGTGGCGCCGCCGAGAGGCAGGGCCCATAAAACGGGTAACGTGGTCGCGCTGCACTTGGGATCGGTTATGCGTGATTTTTACAGAATTCACTCAGTCGGCCGGAGACGGGGCAGTATCTGTGGCATCTGGCATTTGCATATTGCGCGGGAAGTCACGTTGATATTGCCACCATTTAGCTGCCCCTAATTCCGGTGTCTGGCGTTCAACTTACACCCCAGTTAAAGCTTCCAGGAAACAAGAAACACCATTATTCATTAAATATTAATTCTGTACATTTCTTTATGGTAGTATCAAATCAGTGTATAAGTAAAATCATATACAACCTTTTTGCGACTTCTTAAAGGAGTGACGTTATCAGGAAAGTACAATTTTTATGAAAGAAGTGTTTTTCTGTGTAATTTTTAAGTATTTTCCATTACCAAAGAGGGCTTATGGCCTTAAATCTGTTCCAGGAAAAAACGTTACCCACTTCATCTCCACAAAAATCGAATTTTATTCTCCATTGACCTCAATTGTGATCAAGTGGGGGTACCTGTGCCCTGCGTTTTGTATCAGTTATCCTGCGTAACCTGCATAATAGAGCGTGTTTAACGTAAATTAAAGCCCGCTTAACGCAACAATAGACAACAGACAGGGCCTGGGTCACAGGGCCTTGCATCCCACTTGGCCGGGAGCCGCTTTTACAAAGTAAGCCCCAAATTCTAACATGTAACTACTTTACCTCTGTCTGAATGGGCAATCATCAATCGGGCAGAAACAATGAATGGTTGCTTGCCACACACTCCTAGGACCCCTTGCTTTCTTCCGCTTTCGCTTCCACTAGCTACAAGTATTTCCGTTTTGTGTATTTATAATACCCGTTAGTCGGAAAAACGGAAAAGAAAAGGATTTCCAGTAATTCCGTTGGATGGTTCAAGAGTAGGTGATAAAAATAAATATTTTTTTGTAAAAAATATAACAATTTATCTAAATATATTATGTACAAGCTTGTATGGTTATTGTTTGCCTGCATACCAAAAATGGTTCAAATCTGAATATTTTAGGAATGGTATATATATATAATATATATATATATTATATTTATATATAATATAAATATAACAATTTATCTAAATATATTATGTACAAGCTTGTATGGTTATTGTTTGCCTGCATACCAAAAATGGTTCAAATCTGAATATTTTAGGAATGGTATATATATATAATATATATATATATTATATTTATATATAATATAAATATATCAATTTATCTAAATATATTATGTACAAGCTTGTATGGTTATTGTTTGCCTGCATACCAAAAATGGTTCAAATCTGAATATTTTAGGAATGGTTGCATAACATTTTCTATAGGGCAAGCCAAGACCTGTAAGTATGCAACATATTTTTTAACAGGGTAGCGGGTAACTCAGGACATACTTTCTGTTTTTCCTTTGCTGCCAAACGCAGGTCAACAAAGTTTTTATTAAGCTGCGTTTGGTGGCAGGAAAACTAATGGTGGGTGGGTGTTGATAGAGAGGACCCAGTGGCAAGGACAAATAAATGAAATACACACAAAAAACTGGAGGGGGCAGGTCCTGGGAGGCAGAGAGATACGGATACAAAGGAAAAGGGAAACCAAAGCGATGTTTTGTCAGGGGGTTAGTTCAGGGGGAGGGGTGGTGAAGTGGGGGATAATTAACATTTATGAGGGGGTGCTAGAGCGAGACGGCAAGCTCTGCGAGGGAAATAACTGTAACTGTTGCTGATTGATCAGGAGTGGGGGTGTGTGCGTGTGTGTGAGTGTGTGAGTGTCTGGCTGAGGCACAAACAAAAACCATATGTTTCTCGTTTCGACTCCCGCACGCACTCACTCACACACTCAATTACTCACTCGCCACCGCCCCGCCCCTGTCCCGCACACTCTTGCTTTCGTTGCGAGTGAAAACTCAATGATAACGCCTGCGCACTCTCCAGCGCTCTCTTTCGCTCTCGCTGCCCGCCTGCACGCCTGCCTGCCAGAGTGTGTGTGCGATATTCTGTTACACAAAAAGGCAAAAACAAAAGGCACCGTTAGAAAGGTGTGCGGGTATGAGTGAGTTCACCACGAAACAAAAATCCTCACCGCCTCTGTGCTTGTGTGTGTGTGTGAGTGCGAGAGAGCCTGTGCCACTGCCTGTGTGTGCGGGCGTATCTGTGTGTGCGTACTTGGCGTTACGACGTCAACGACGGCATATCCGTCAGTACGTTTGTACGCGTCCGCAGCGCCGCTTCTTCAGTTTTTCGGTTTTCGGGATTTCGATTTCGGCAGAAGCAGTAGCACAAGCTGAAGCACAGGCACTAGCTAAAGCATCGGCATAGGCAGTTCAGATCCGTTTGCGAGTTCGATATTTTCATTTCGAGCCAACGATCCAACGATCCGATTCTGCTAGCGATCCGCAACAGATAGAGATCCTAAATCGAACGCCGCGAGAAATTATGCTGGCCAGCTGCTCTCGCTCTACGCGCAATAATTTATTTTTACTCCATATAAACAAATTCAACGTCTATTTCCAAAAATAAATGGGCAACACAACAATAATAAAAATAACAACAGCCGTCGAACAATTATAAGTTTTTATTTTTAACTTTTATTATTTGCGCCAACCGCCGCTGCGACAGAAAACAGAACGGAAAGAATCACGCCTCCTGGGACTTTGTTTATATTTACTAAAAAGCTACAAACGCAAACGACAAACATAACATTGCAAACATATCACTGACTGCATTTCGCCTCGCTTCGATGTTTATCGAGCGAGCGGCGCAAACAAAGCCCGAATTCAAATAACAATTCGATTTGCATCTCAATTGCAAAGATTTTCGTGTGTGTGCTTTTGGGAAACATTTGTGCAAATAAGTCTCGAGCAGGCCGCTGTCATCCCCACAAAGTTCAAAACTCGTCGGTTTCTATTCAGCAGCGCAGCCTATTTTCGAGAACGTTTTTCGAGGAAACTGAACTTCGGCTGAAAGACGATTCATGTAAGTGTATCCACAGCAAAGGAAGTTTGTTCGATTTTTGGGAAATAATAGAAAGTTTTTATACTAAGCATGAGTGTGAACATATTAAAACCTTTTTTAAATTAGCTTCCTTTTCTGATTGCAAGACGACATTTATGAGGTTTGAAAATCAATTTGAATGTCTCATTTTTGGGATTTTTCTGTGCGTTACTCGTGTGTTTTTATTGGTTTTCTTTTTTTAGTGAATCTTCTTTAAAATCGATCAGTGAATTTGTAAATTAAAACTTGAAGTGGTTGAAATTAAATAATCAACTGCACGCAGTGGCGTCACGTAAGTGGTGAGAGGCTCTTGTTTACTCAGGGACTTATCATCAAAGGGCTTAGTAATTATTTACAGATCACGCTGGGGCTGTAAACCCCTCCTTTTGATGGGCCGATAGGGCAATTTGATTATCTATAATTTACAATTGCCAACACACACTGGCAGCCGGCATGTCGGTAACCAAATAACCCATGGCAAACTGACGTCATCGCCTTTGCCAAACGATTGGATTCCGGAGAAAAGTAGAGATATCGGCCGGGCTTTCGACTTGTGCCCAGTGCTTTCCCCTTCCCTTTCCCAGTCCCGACTCCCCACTTATTCCCTTTCAATTGATACCGCTCGATGTTTCAATTTTTCTCTTCGCCGCGATTTAATGCTGAAAGTATCGGCTGCCACACACTGACAGGCGAGCACGCACATACCGATGTACCATATAGTATAAGTATATGCAAGCTGATAAGCGATTTCGTATCAATATTGAGGGCCCGCGAGAGCCGCACTCCTCCGGCGAAGTTCAAATCCATTTTCCCTGCTATCAAGTTCTTTTGCATGTAGTTTTTATGGCCCGACCACCGACTAACTGACTGGCTGGCTGATTGGCGAATTCGCTGATAATTGTCTGCACTTTGTTTCAGCCAGCAGCAGATGCAAAAAGTGAGTGGCGACTTGTAAGTGCTGTTATCGGGCTCGCACTTCAGCCAGCTGGACATGCGTGCAATGCCCTTTGACACCTACGCAGGATCTCGAGGGATGGCATGGGGGTGCTTTCGCTCCGGGGGGCAGTGGGCTCGGGCAGCAAACAAAGCAGTTTAGGGGCGATAATCGCGGGAGATTTGCCTTGGACTTAGCCACGGCGATTGCCGATAAACCTTAACGGGCACTCGGCAGTGCAGTGCCGAGATAAGGGGACCCCACCTCCGATCGCGTTCAAGATCAGGATTACCAAACCCACGAGATCTTGGAAACTATTTGCCAGCGTCACGTTTAGGCCTCGTTTTATGGGCAAAGGAAAAGAGTAATACATCCCTTAGAATATTTCTATTTTATAGTAGGTCAGACATATTTGCCACGCTTTATAATATAAAATATAAAGAATAATACATTCTTGCAATATCATTTACAATAGAACATTTATAATGTCAGTTAGAGTTTAGTGAACTTACTTTATCTACCAACAGTAGTCATGCAGTAGAGCTTACACTTATATAGAAGCTGGTGAGTAATATAAATTTTTTTGTTTAATTATAATACATTCATAAAATTTATTTTACTATAGAACGCTTCGAACCTTATTAAGAGTTTATTTATTTAGAGCTGTGTGTATAGTAGAGCACCCAGTTATACTTGATAGTCATAGCATTTAACTTGAAAACACTTATTTGATTCATTATTTTTATACAAGTCATAATTCTCGTAATATGTTCAATTCATGTCATTACTCAAGTTTCAATGTATAATAAACTGCAGCCAAACAAAGAACTCGATCCACAAAGGAAAGCCCAACCAGAGTCTTATCAGGCCGGGAAAAATTCGTTGGCCAATTTTTTTCGACGAAAAATAGTTGAGTTACGTTTGTTGTTGCTCCTCCGCGGGGCCTGATAAAAAATTCGCAATCAAAATTTGTTTTATTTGCCCGTGTTTTCCGCCGCGGCCACTATCTGCCATCGAGAGCGAGAGTCTTTCTTATCACACGTGCGCGTGTGAGGGTGTCCAGGCCCACAGACAGCCGCATGAAGCACCCAGAGCCGCCCTGTATGGGTGTAGTTATTAAAAAATAAATGTTCCTTGCCATTTGCCGTGTTTGCGGCTCTCGAGTGTCTGTGATAATTATGGTTATTGCCGCCGCCGCTCTGCCTCTGCCTCTGCCTCTACCTCGCAGTTATAATTATTATTATTATTATAATGATTTCTTTCAGTTTCTGTTTCTGTTAGTGTTTGTGTTTTTGTTTGGCTCTCTCCGCGCCTGTGTGAGTGGTAGCGATAAGATAGGTACTAGGTGTACTTTATAGGTGACTCGGGGCCCGAGAACTCAAATTTGTTCGACTACCTTAACACGAGACGCGTGTTTGGGGCCAAAAAGAAAAGCAGGAAGAGAAACCTTGGAGTTCCATGTACTACTTTTTCTACGCTGGCATTTTTGCAATCGAAATTGTTGATAAACGGGCTGCAGGAGAAACTAAAGATACCGCCCTGCGAATGTTTGCAGGAATATGGGAACTTACTGTATAAACAAGAAGCGTTTATTAGATATTATAAAACATTATCATACGGTATATAAAACCTTATTCTTCGGGATTAGTTAGGAGCAATAGGAAAATATAGTAAAAACCGAGAAGTGAATGTTGTTACCACTGTTATCTTCAGTCTTTCTTATACAAAAATCCTTAAAAATAGTTAATACACCTAAAAAAGTAATTAGCCCGCTTCGAAAACTTCAGCTAAACTGCTTACAATAACACCCTAGAGGTGAATGTCATAATCACATAATAATACATAGTAGTATCTTTAGGCTTTCTTAATAACTAAAATAAGAATGCATTGATTGCAAGACAGTCTTATAAAATGTTATTAAAACCTCTGACATAGTTGTATAAGCTGTATATGAAGTACTTAGTCCTCTTCGAAAACTTCAGCTGCACTTATCATTGGTCCCATTATACCCAATGACTCTCCCCAACTTCCTCGCTCAGTAATTCACACTTCTAAACTCAATTTGCGACCGCCTTCAACTACTAAAAAAAGTTCCGCCTCGGTGGCAGCTCCAAATGACGCGTTTCCCGGGCGTTTTCAGCGCGTCTTAAAGCGCGCGCGTGTCTTTAATTAAGTCAAGATTTATAACCAGAGTCCCAAGAATGCGTTAACTGCGGCACATTAACAACCCAAAATTTGGGGGGACATTGACAGATCTCGGGCTGGTGAAAAGTGAAAGTGAGTTGCCACCGAGGAAGTCAGAACTTCCCGCAGAAGCTGAGGTCTAGTCAGCCGATACAAATCAGCAAATACATCTATACCATTCATGAGTTGGGCAAATGCACACATAAACCCGCCGAGTTTATATCACGGTGAATGCAGGTGATAAATTTGGGGTTTTTTAAACTTGAAATTTGGCCGGGCAGCTGCCATTAAACCGAAATTTATGAAAGGCCTCTCGCTCTAATTGAGGCTGTGGGATTGCGGACTGTGAGAGATTGCATTCAGATCATCAGCTCATCCCATTGGCGGCGCCGAACACAACTGGTTTTTTGGCAAATCGGTTCGGAGTTCATTCCACCAAAATACGGAAAAGTTTAAAATTTGCATAAATCTGAACGCAACAAATGCTAATTGAGCGCAATCAAGGCGAGCAACAAGTTTTCGCCTTCTCGAAGTGCCTGCTCATCGGAGAAAAAGCCGCAGAGCGTGATTCACTAAATCAAATCGATAATGTGCCCCCAGGCCTTTGTTGGGCCAAACAATTAGGGAAAATAACAGCAAAGACTGCCAAGGGATTGTGGTGGAGAAGTCGCAGAAACTTGGCGGAACAACACCCACATTCTTGAGATTCGTTCTCGGCCATTTGCCTAATGATGTCGCCGCGTCTTTGGGGCCAATTAAATGGAGAGACTGGCAAACGTGTGTGGCGGCAGTTTGCCTCGTTTTAATTGCCCGGGCCACAAGACAAATGTCTTGACACACATCCTCCAATGGAACAGACTCGGCACATCCTTCCTTCCTTCTTCCATATTTTTTCTCCACCATCCTGCTCAAGTGCCGCCTTTGCCGTTGACCCAGTGAAAAGTTGCCACCGCAAATGGTTGATTGTTGCAATGAAAACCGTGTTAAGTTCTTTTCGGCCCCCGGGCCACAGATTCCGCACTCCGCACATCCTTTGTTGTTACTCGCCACATTCCGTTGCGGTGATTAGCCCTTTTCTCTCAGCTTTTCAGTCAGCAATTAGTCAAATATTTCTGCCTGCCATTCTCGATTGTTTTCCGCTGGAGACCACACACCTGCAGCACTTGAAGTGCCGCCTAGCCTGGCAAATACAGTCCCATTACTATACTATATGCTACACTAAGAATCCCAAGCGAATGACGTGACCATTTGATTTATAAAGAGTTTTGGCAACTTGAAGTTCTGGCCAGATTAGATACCGGCCGAGCGAATGCTTCTCCCGGCCACCGAATGCAGATTCCCGATAACTTTGGAGTGGAACTGTGGTGAACACAAAGGGGGTGGTCAGTGGGGCTGATAGTACACACCTTAGGCGTGTGTGCATCGTAAAACATAAGGGAAAGTCTGGGGAAGGTGTCTTAATATAGAGTTCTGAAAAGGTATCATAAAGCCAACTGTACGGTGAACACCTTCATTTCAAATATACTTTATAAGTTCTATATATATTAATATACAGTATTACAGTATTTTTTTTGCATATTTATTTTATAAATTTAGTACTGTTTTTCTGCCAATATTAGTTTTTTTGTTACCCAGATTATAATTATAGATAATTTAATCAATATTTATTTTTGTATAATAAACAGATAATGTCATTTGATTTCTTTGTTTGCTTTGTTTAGGATAAAATCAATTGTTTTTTGCTCTGATACACTATACAGGTTTCTTATAATTTTGATATATTTCATTTTTATTGTTTTATTAAACCCACTATTAGGGTTTTTGTTACCCAGATTAAAGCTAACTAAATTTATACACATTTTATTTCTGTTTAAAAAAATGAGTAGCGCCATTAGATTTCTTTATTTAGTTTCTGTGGGATAAAATCAATTTTTGTTGCCCGCACTTCGTAAATATATTTTTTATGCTACTATATTAGTTACTCAGTTTAAAGAATATAATAATTTATCAATACTTTATATCCGTAAACTTCGCATGACCATAAGATTTCTTTAGATTAGTGACAAATCCATTTTTAACTCTATTTTGTTGCAATAAAGTAGGTCCTATTTTGCAGACCCTTAAAATAGGGTAAAGTCTGGTTTTAGTTGCCTATTTCAATGCTCAACCAACCGACTGTAAAGTCTCTTGTGGCATTTCAGCTGTATCCAAAGCAGCGTGAGTGCAATTCAATTGCAGACGCTGATAAGTATGCTTCAAAACAGGGCAAATTCGTAATTCGAGCACTTGATGTCCTGCTGCTGTCTGCCACATGGCCTTGTGTCTGCCACCACAGGGTTGTCCGCCCTTCCCCCCCTTTCGAATGTTGCAACGACAGTCAGAGTCACAGAGATACACCCCCACACACACTCAGTGGGTTGTGGCGTGTGGCAGGGCCACTAATTGACTCACTTGCGGTGTGATAACTTGCCAGCTTTCGTTCGCGCCGACAATTATTCATCCGTCGCATTGACGCACTTCTCGCCAGCGTTGGATGCCTGTAACTTATCTTTACACCAAGCATCCGTTCTGCGGCTACTTCGGATGCAGTGTAACACACAAAGCCACTCAAGGAGTGACTAAAACATGACTTGCAGCCGAGGACTACTTCCGAGATAATCCCCTGATTGGCAATCGCAAAATGTGGCCAGGCTGTCACACTTCCTAAGCGGATTAGGTGTCCCTTAATTAAAGCCCGAGAGCTCAGCCCAAACACAAACAGAGGCCGCAATTTGCCATGCTGGATACAATTTTCCAAATCTAATATTGATTACTAAACGGATAATTATTGATGGGGGGAGAGCGGGGCAAGGTTACACCACTGCGTATACTTAATACCCTGGCCTCCGCTTGTCCGTGGTCATGCCATCAAATCCGAGCGAAGGAAAGTCATCGAGCCGCTTTATTCACTCCACGATGTCTCCGAATCCGAATCAAATGGTAGCGTCATCAATATCATTATCGATTCACTGCTCGCCTCCGTTTCGTTTCTTTTCCATATCAATAATGAATGTTCAAGTCACCGAATACAAAACTCACGCATAATCATGGCGGGTCGCCTGAGTTTCCTTTTACTCAGCAGCGAGCGGGGAAAAGCAGGAAAATGTATCGAATTCGTTGAGTGTGTCCTCGGTTTTGGGGGCAGTGTGTGAGTGCGGCTGCCACACATATTCGTCAAGGCTAAGGCCCACTCCCTGCCGGTCCTCGCACAACCCATTTCACCCGTCCACCCACCGGGACACCAACCTCAGCCCGCTGGCACAGCTGAAAGCCGAAGCATATTGCGTAGGTCGCCGCGTGAGCTGGGCGAAAGCGGGCGGGGGCAAGTGGGTGGTGAAAAGGAAAAGCGTTGCCAAGGCACTTGTTGTTGCCATCCCGAGTCCTGGCCAGAGGACAAACAGCAGGCGGAGCCGCAAAGGAAGACCCAGGCTCGGGCAAGTGAAATTCATCCGCCTCGATTTCCTTTTTGCCCAGGATACGGAGAAAAAATGGATCTCTTGTCTTGAAAATAAAGAATTTGGATATAGAAATTCTGGATAATTTTAATAAAGTTTTGTTGGCAGAACACTCCAAGGTTTCGCTTCAAACTTGACATAAAAATAGGAAAGATCAAGTGAAATTTGCCCGCCTCTGTTTAAATTTGTGTTAAAAATGAAGAGTTCCAAGTAAGGAATTCTAGATAATTTTTATAATGCTGCGTTGTAAAAGCACTTTAAAAATTCACTCTAAGCCTACCATGAAGTAGTATGCAATTCACGAGAAAAGATAGTTTTGGTTCCATGAAACAGCATAAAGATAAGCTTGTTAAAGAAAGTGTTTTCTTTATATATCATTTTTCGGAATGCTGGTTTATAAAGTAAATTTAATTTTTAATAAGTAAAAAAAGATGTAACCAATACGATTAAATTCGTATCACTTAAAAACTTAATTAGAAAATATTTATAAAACAATTATTATATTTTTGGAAGACCTTCTGTGAAGAAAGTAACAGGTTTATAAGTAAATAACTCGGCTCAAATGGTTCTTAAGTTTGGAGTATAAAATTATGGCTCTAAATATACGCGCAGCAACTTTATGAGGGAGTTAAAAGAATAAATTTATCTGTTTCGTACTTGATTTCAACAACTTCCTTGCGAATTTATAACACAGTTTTATCTCAGTGATAAAACGGCAGGACTCGAAGGAGCCGTGAGGGGCCCGAGGATGTTTTTGCAGGCTCGCGTTTGCCAGCCACGTGCCGCTGCCGCAGAGGGAAAATGCCGAAGGGTAGGGGAAATGCGGGGAAAGCTGGGAAAACGATGGAAATGCGACAAAGAGCCTGCTTCCGCCGGTGCTCTTGAGTGTTGCCTTGGCTCCGGGCAGGCGGAAGACGGGGATCTGGAGTGCCGCTTCCGTTTCCGCTTTAAAACAGTTTGTGCGAGCGAACTTGTTGGCACATCCTTATTGATTTAGTGCGTGTGTATGCTGTGTGTGTGTGTGTGTGGCAACAGGACATCAAAGGGAGCAGATCTAGAAGCCAGCCTGGCCT
This sequence comes from Drosophila biarmipes, assembly GCF_025231255.1. Classification (NCBI taxonomy): domain Eukaryota; kingdom Metazoa; phylum Arthropoda; class Insecta; order Diptera; family Drosophilidae; genus Drosophila; species Drosophila biarmipes. The sequence continues at coordinate 16,624,256 of NC_066615.1, read as the reverse complement.
TTCCCTGCGGCAGAGGGACAGCGCGAATCTAATCATGCGTGGGGTCAGTCGACATCAATTAACCGAAGCCTCGGGCCCACGAAATAGGTCATCCCTTGTGGAGGCGGTGAGATATAGTACAACTTGCTCTTCATTAGCGGTGCATTGAACTTTCAGCGCCAGTGGAGCGACAATGGAGCAAGTTGACCGCAAATCCCAGCTGCCCCGTCCAGCTGGAAAACCCTTTTGAAGTCGCCAGCTAAGTGGGTTAAAAGGGGTTAGCCACGGGTTAAATACTCCCACACCCAATTAATCCAGTCAATCACTAATTCCCTCGTTTTTTCCATCTTTCGTTTCAGTTACCTGAGGACAATTTATACGGAAACAGAATTATATAGAGTTATATATACACACCTAAATAGATTTATACACGAAGAATTTGCCGTTTTGACAAGCCGTCCACTTATACAAGAGCAACACAGAGAAGGGCTAATATATAGAAAATATATTAAATATGCCCCACGTCTGCCACACCAGGAAGAGCCACAGCAATCCGCAGGGCAGCCACTAACCGAGTTTTCCGCAGAGCTGCCGGAAAATTAGAGCAACCAGTCAATAAGCCAGCCAGTCGAGTGCAAGGACATCACCTTTGTTTCCATCGCAGGAGGAGAGGAGAACTGTTGCCATGGGTCGCAAGAAAATTCAAATATCACGCATCACCGATGAACGCAATCGGCAGGTGAGTGCCAATACGCGGCATAAATAATAACAATATTAATAATAATTCAGTGAGCAACAATTGTTCGCCATGCTCGAGGCGGCAGCTTCGGCTTTGCCATGGCAATGTAACTTAATTAAGACAGTGATGAATCGATTTTCGCCTATTAAATTGAAATCGAGCCGTGTTGAGATAGCACTCCCCATCGAATTGTGGCCATAGGTGCTCGGTAAATGTCGTTGATTTGTCGTGGGATTAGGCAAGTCAATTTCTGATTAACTGCTGAAGTTAGAGAGATTAAATTCCTTTAAGAATATTGCAAAGAATTATACTTTTGTTATATATACATACTGGTTTAAACAGTATGATATTGGCTTGCAACTTTTCTTGTAAATAATTTAACAATGAGTAATATAAGTTTCCCATAATAAAGGAAGTTCAATAAATTATTTTTATATAAGTAACTTCCTTACTTAATAGGAATTCCCAAAAGACAAAAATACATTGATACATTAACAAAATATTTACATTTAATTGGAATTTTTAAGTTTTACAATGAATAGGACCACTTAAGTTTATTCTAAACGTCTCTTTTTTGACCTCAAAGTAGTTCAAGTATCCATATGTTTTTCATGGCTTTAACTCTACTTTAAACTTAATAAGCGGAAGAGAAACTTTTAGTTTAAAAATGAGGAAGAGAAAACTAAAGGCAGCTACCAACCTAGAAAAAAGCAGACTTTTTCAACTTTCTAAGCAGCCCTTTCACTCGGATATTATTTCATTTTGAGCTGTCGTGCCATCGCAAGGTTTTCCCACCGACTTTCTGTTGTCCTCACTGACGGCGCTGTCTTGGCCAAGCCGTAAACGCGTCATCCGGGCCAGGAGCAGTAACAACTTGTTTATGGCTGTGCCCCTTTGGCCTTGACTCGGCCATAATCGATTCATTACCAACTAGCTGGCCAGCAGGGCCTCGGGCCACTTTGCCACTTGGCCAGGCCACTTGGGCTAGGGCCGGGCCTCTAATTACATTTTCGAACCGCATAAATATTTGAGCATGAGCCCCTAATTGAACGCACTTTCGTTTCCGTTTCCGCTTCCGCCCTCGGTTCCAGGTGACCTTCAACAAGCGCAAGTTCGGCGTGATGAAGAAGGCCTACGAGCTGTCCGTGCTCTGCGACTGCGAGATCGCCCTGATCATCTTCTCGTCCAGCAACAAGCTGTACCAGTACGCCAGCACCGACATGGACCGCGTCCTGCTCAAGTACACCGAGTACAACGAGCCCCACGAGTCCCTCACCAACAAGAACATCATCGAGGTAAGTTGCAGGCGGCCAGCAGTGGGGATGGGGCTGGAAAATGGTGCGGAAAAACGGGGAAAATCGAGGGAAAGCGGCTCGAAGGAGAGAGCGCTGTTATGCAAATTCAAGTGGGCCGTGAAAAGCACAGTTGCAAAGGCAGTGGCAGAAGCAGAAGGGCGGAAAATAAGGGGTTCTTAAACATTAGACCATATTTTGAAATGCCCTTAAAGTATCTTTTTTCAGGCCTAACCAGCAAAATAATTTTCAGTAGATTTAACATGTAGCTGAGTGTTTTAGAATATTCAAAGTTGTTCTTAAAAGTTCTTAAGATATCTTTTTCTCATGATCCAAGAATCTTGAATGTGAGTGAAGTTACCAGAAACAATATAAAGATTAAAGTTGGCACTGAGTAGGTTAACTAAGCATTTAAGATAACTTTCTATATAATCTTGATAAATACATATTAAGGAATCGGAGATATGTACTAACTTTTACAGAATCAACTAGTAAAATAGAGAAAACTAGTAGATTTACACAAAGGGTACATAACAATTATTGTTAAATAACAATTTAATCTTAAACTTGAAATCTCGATCAAAATTAAAGATATAAAGGTTGTGAGTTAGGTAACAAATTTATATTTCAACACTGCTACATATCTCTTTTATTCAGTGTGCAGCTGCGTATAATTTAAAAATCCAATTGAGCTGTATGCAAGTAAAATAATTAATTCGAAAACCATACAAGTTATCGTTTTGAAATACAAATTTAATAAGCACAATTACAAATGTATACTTAATTCGATGGCCCTCAAAAAATGCTGACTACCGGAAGTGCTGCAGACCTTAAAGTAAACCTGAATGGCTCCCGGCCAGGATTAAAGCAATGGCCAAAAGAGCAGGGACTGCAGCGGAGGATAGGGCGGGGGAAAAGCCGGCGGAGCAGGGAAAATGTCGCCGAAGTATTTTGCATTTCTAATGCGGCGTCGCTCTCTCGATTTCGCCGTCTTTTCCGTCGGCGCGTAAATGGTTTTGTAATGTTAATGCTGCCGGGGGGAGCGGAGCAGGACAAGATGGGGATTTACATAATTTAGCACAACAAAGCGTCAAGTGGCCCGAGGGGAGGGCCTGGGGCAATTATCACGTCACTTCGCCCGGCTGACAGATTTTTGTGTCTTGCAGAAGGAGAACAAGAACGGCGTGATGTCGCCGGACTCGCCTGAAGCCGAAACGGACTACACACTCACGCCGCGCACGGAGGCCAAGTACAACAAGATCGACGAGGAGTTCCAGAACATGATGCAGCGCAACCAGATGGCCATCGGCGGAGCGGGCGCCGGCCGCCAGCTGCCCAACAGCAGCTACACCCTGCCCGTTTCGGTGCCGGTGCCCGGCTCCTACGGCGACAACCTGCTGCAGGCCAGCCCACAGATGTCCCACACCAACATCAGCCCACGTCCATCGAGTTCGGAGACGGATTCAGGTGGGATGTCCCTGATAAGTTAGTACAGAGTGTCTCGCGCCGGCTGCACACACATTTCTATCTATCTGTTTTGGTTCTCTGTTACGCCTTTGATTCGATAACGCCTCTGATTTGATTCGATATGACTTGATCTGCATGGCTGCTCGAGGAAGTCTAACCTTTAACCCACTAACCTTGGTTCTATTGTTTCTGGTTTCCCTAACCCCACTCACCGGCTCATCTAACCGAAAATGCGTGCGAAGTTCTCTGCATAGTGTTCATATAGCGATCGAAATCCGTTCTAAACGTGTGTTTTGCATATCTTCTTCTCTTCTCTCTGGCCCATCAGTCTATCCAACGAGTTCCATGCTGGAGATGTCGAACGGCTATCCGCATTCGCACTCGCCGCTTGTGGGATCACCGAGTCCGGGTCCCAGTCCCGGCATAGGTGGGCATAAACATCACATCACATCACACCACATCCCTATCCTAGTCCCAACCATCCTCCATCACTTAACCACCATATCATTATAACTCTCGCTCTCTCTCTCTGTGTGGTTGTGGCTCCCAACTAACCGATGTGTCCTTGCAGCCCACCACTTGTCCATCAAGCAGCAGTCGCCGGGCAGCCAGAACGGAAGAGCTTCCAATCTAAGGGTGGTCATACCGCCCACCATCGCCCCCATACCGCCCAACATGTCAGCGCCAGACGATGTGGCCTATGCAGATGTGGGTATATCCATATAATTAAGTTAACCGCATTGTAACTCGGTTTCGCTTGTGTCTCGTAGCAACGACAGAGTCAGACCTCTCTGAACACGCCCGTGGTCACGCTGCAGACGCCAATTCCCGCCCTCACGAGCTACTCCTTTGGGGCGCAGGACTTCTCCTCCTCGGGGGTGATGAACAGCGCGGACATCATGAGCCTCAACACCTGGCATCAGGGCCTGGTGCCGCACTCTAGGTAACGATCATCTATCTCGAAGTGGTATTGGATCGCTAATAACTTGCCACTCCTTTACAGTCTCTCGCATTTGGCTGTCTCGAATAGCACGCCGCCGCCCGCCACCTCACCCGTCTCCATCAAGGTCAAGGCCGAGCCGCAGTCGCCGCCGCGCGATCTCTCCGCCAGTGGTCATCAGCAGAACAGCAATGGCTCCACGGGCAGTGGCGGATCCAGCAGCAGCACCAGCAGCAATGCCAGCGGAGGAGGGGGAGGCGGTGGTGGTGGCGGTGGAGGTGGAGCCGTCAGTGCAGCCAATGTCATCACGCACTTGAACAACGTCAGTGTCCTGGCAGGAGGTCCTTCAGGTCCGGGAGGAGGAGGTGGCGGAGGGGCAGGAGGCGGCAGCAACGGCAATGCCGAGCAGGCCACCAATCTGAGCGTGCTGAGCCACGCGCAGCAGCACCACCTGGTCATGCCCAACTCAAGGCCCTCGTCCACGGGCCACCTAACACCCACTCCAGGTAGGCCTCCACTTCTTTCCCTCCCACTTTCTGGCTCTCCTTTCCTTTGTTCTTTGACTTTCTCCCTCGTGTTCGAAGGATTCCGCTTGCAAAAATTGCTGCCGTTTGTCTACTAACTTCTCGAGAGTTGTCAATTTATTTGATAATAAAAAAAGAAAGATAATACCTATAGCAGCATGATTATAGTTGCTAAACCACCTTTCCTTGCAACTATTAATGTTTAATTTCAAGCGTCCAATGGGCGTATACTTAACAGAAGATTACGTATACGCCGCGTTGATTTTCGTTTTACTCTTACTTGCAACCTGCCGTTCCTAATATTGTTACTATATAATACGATTGTCTTCTTTTGCATTAACCCACAACGACAACGACAACAACCACAATGTGTGATAATATTTAGGGCATGATAAGTATGAAGGATATCCGTACCGCGCGCTAATGGGACATAATCCTAGATGGAATTTTGCCGGTAAATTGGCCACAAACGAAATACATCAAAATACATTCAGACACACACACTTACACACAACACATGTACATACAAACACCTATAAATACGCATACATACAAAACTATAGCGAAATTCTTGTAAATCTGCAGAAATTCCTTGACTCCCTTCTTTGGGAGATGGGTGGGTTGGAAACACCTTAAGTTTGATTTACTTTGCGTTCTTGGGGGGCCTAAAGATTCTGAAATTCCAAAGAACTTTTGTTTGCCTGGCTTTTGTTTTGAGCTTTCTCCACTAACCACACAACCAAGCGATCTCCTGCTAACCCAAACACACAGTACCTGCAGTTCTAGAAGTCACCGGTGAAGTCATGAGTGATTTATTTGAGAAAAGTACTTTAAATGTGGATTTAAGCCCCGTTTTCTCAATGTCATGTTAAGGTTCTAGTTTGATCTTAAATTCGTTTTACGAGCGACAATAAATTTAACCTTTAGTTAAGACAACTTAACATAATGTTGATCAACTACATTTTTCTAAAAAGTAAACATGACATTAGAAATGTGATGTTAACTTTTCGAACGAAAAAACTTTACAAGTATTCAGTGATAAATTTAACCCCTACTTACGATAGTCATATAAAGAGTAACATAAGATTGAGAAACTGTTAACTTAACATTGAGAAACCAGACCCAAGTGACTCCCGGAACTGCCTAACTCATAATCACAACACGACAAGCTCACCATGGCCGGATGCTGAATGTGCAAGTGTCCGGCCACGCCCCCGCCCCTTTGAATGTCCTTCTGCCTGCCTTTGTCATACACATGCGACCTTGGATCAAATCAAACTAATGGTCTAACAGACTTCATTATCCTTAATGCAGGTGCGCCGAGCAGCGACCAGGATGTGCGTCTGGCCGCCGTGGCCGTGCAGCAGCAGCAACAGCAGCATCAGCAGCAGCAGCAGCAACTGGGCGACTACGACGCACCCAACCACAAACGGCCGAGAATATCGGGCGGATGGGGCACATAGCCGGCACGAGCTGCCGGTAGCAGCCACTACAAGCCACATCACAACAACAGCAACAACAACCACCCCGTCTGCAGCGGCAACAGCAGCAACACCATCAGCAGCAGTAGCAGCAGCAGCAGCAACAAGAAGCCGGCGGAGTGCGATGACCTGGCGATGATGCCGCCACCGCCTCGCAAGGACCTGGCCCGCAGTCCCTACAGCCTGCTGCAGTCCGGCTACGACTGCTACGGCCAGCAGCTGGCGGCGGTGGCCTACGGAGCGCAGCAGCACCCGTAGCCACCGCGTCCTCCGTTTCCGGACCAGTGCAATAGATGAGAACGAGGGAGTTAGGAGGGAAACTGGAGGCAGTTTTGTTTTGTTTTCGGTTTAAGCGAACAGTGACAGTGTCATATCTATAGTTATTGTAACTTAAATGAATTATGAATTTTGAATTACGATCACACACACACCTACGGTAATAGTTATAATTTTAAATTATATTAACGCAGAGCATCCTGCCGCGAGTTTCGAGCAGGCCAGAGTGTTGAGCTGATTTAGTTTAGTTACCAATTACAAAATACACCTACGACTACGGTTAAAGTTAGTGTTAAATCTAATCTTAGGACAAAATGCTGCAGGCAAAAGAAGAAAAACAGAAGAAAAAACAAAACGGAAACGATGGATGGAGAAGAGCTGCTCTTTATGCTGTAAATATTGATTTTAGTGTCATAAGTTTTAAACTTAGTTCGTAGGGAACTACGAGATACGTAAACCATACAAGTCATACGATGAGAGAGACGATTGGTGAATTCGAAGCAAGAAAACACAGACCCTCAGCAGATATGTACTCAGTGTTCGATCATAATTTGTAGTTTTTTGTGCAATTACCGCCAGTCCTTAGTTCTGTTCTATGCACACATGCCCTTTCAATGGTTCGTCGGCGAACCCATCGATTTGCTTTCTAGCTGGGTTGGCTGGATCGCAGCATATACACACACTTTACGATTATGATTTAGTAGCTCTGATTTAAGCGATTATTTAGTAGACACTTTTCTCTTCATCTCTTAAGCGAAACGAAGTCATAATTTGTAATTTACATTTAAAGTGGATTTCTATTCAATTTGAAGTGTTTCAAATTCTTGTGCCTAAGTTTTTTGTATTTTTTACATTTAAATGCAGTTTGTAAAACAACAACAATCGCAACCGCAACAACAACTCAACAAAATATAATTTAAATAAAATATTAAAGAATTTTCGTTCTTTGTTTTTCGTTACCCGTTTTATTTGGTTAATCCATATCTTTATTTACCTTCTGTAGAATTTACCCGGCCTATTTGAACAGGCCCAGTGGGCGTGTCTGCGCCTGTGTCAACGTCAATTGCCCATTTCGAAATTGCCAATATTTGACTAAGGGGTGAACGCGCCTGCCAATATTTGCACTGGCCACATGACCTGTTGCACTTTATACAGCAGCGCAGAAAAAGTGAAATATTTTATGTACATTTGTATTTGTATTGGAGACGGGCTGCATCAGCTGTGCATATTTAAGTACAAGAGGCAGCAAAGGCAGGTGCAGCCGGGCGAGAGCATAAACAATAAGCAAACTTACACTCTACAGGTTTCCCCATTGAACAAGCTTTACAACACCTACCTATTTAAGCAGATTGAAGGAAGGACGGGAGTGCGAAATTATAAGTCTACCAGCACGTGAAAGATATTTTCTAGCCATATACGATATACAGATAAGAAACTAGCTGAGGTTCCCCGAAAACCAAGCGTACTTTTAGGATGACAAGCCCTGGACCCAGTGTAAAATACACTTGGTTAGTCCGCAGAGAGGTCCGTCTTATAGATAGTCGAAAGTCTGCTCCAGTAACTCCAGGACCCACTCGAGACGGGCCTGCTCCCTGTTGGTTATATTATAAGTACCTATTGTGTACATACATGTTAAATGTGATGTGAATACTTGTGGGTATACTTGTTGCACCACTGAATGTTGTAGCCCCAACCCTGTGTTGACCCCCACATGATTTTCATATGATTTGCAAGACTTTTCGGACTTTCCCAGACTTCTTCCCCTCGATTTGGACCTCCTTCTGTTGATGTACATAGATCCCTGTCCTGGTATGTAACTTCACTGTGTAGTGTTGCCTTAAAAACAGTGCCTCTTTTTGATGAACAAACAAATAGATGAAGATATAACTGAGTGTTGTACCAATGTTGATTGCAAATGATAATGATAACGAACAACTTGATGGTGAAAAATTTCAATACAGGTGTTAATTGTGCTATTTAAATAGGCGTAGATAAATCTGATAACTGATATTGACCTAATCGAAGAACCCTAGTGAGATCCCGCGAGAGATGACCTCCACTAAGCAGCACGTAATGTACAAAGGGCCGTTTCAATTGGCATTGCATAAGAAGGGCTTACCCAGAAACCCATAGATGTAGACTAGACTAGTTAAAGGAACGATTGGTGGGAGTTATTGATAGGAGTGAATTATATTTGAGCGACGCACTGTACAGTTGACTGTCTAGAAGACGTCCTACGGTCACAGGGACCACTCACAGCACAGACATGGCCGGGAAGTCGGGATCCGCGGACGACGGCTCGCCCAGAGTGTAAATTCGTATCGCTGTACCTTTAGGATAATACCTAGATAAATTGTTAAACCTACGCACTGTTGTAATGGGATTTATGTGGCACTCCACAAGCATCATGATATTAATAGTTATTCAAAGACTTGTGCTTGAACTCACTTAGAGAATACTGTACATGTTCGGCTAAACCCTAGATAGGAGATCGCTCTGGGAGTGATATGCGGAGGTGCACAAAGATTGGGGCGTATTCTGGATTGGGAGGGTCACCCACTTAAGTGTATCCATCGATGTGTCTGTTCAAATAACCATATACAACTAAATCGTAACTCTAAGCTAAGAACATGCAACCGTTTTGGTGAAAAACAAGTTAGTACATTATACATGAATATATATGTGAAACTATATGAGAAACAAGTTTTATCCGTGCACTGAATATGAAAGGTTTTGGAAAAAAAATTGACAAATTGATTGTGGATTCAATATTTACCTATTAAGTTGGTGTTTTAAACAGAAAAAACAGAAAACAGAAAAACGAGAACAAAACCGAACAAATGATAGTAGAACATTTTAAATAAAACCTTTTTGGCAACTGAATCTCCTGAGTTCTTTCTACAATTTTATTGCAACTTTAGGCTTAACTCCGAATCATAAGTTCAAATTCTCAATTTTATAAACTAGGGAAATGCAATTGCGGTACACAAACGGGCTGGGATGACTGGGATCCCTTCACATGCCGTTGTAGGCGGGACCGCCGCCGCCCTCGGGCACCACCCAGTTGATGTTCTGCTTGGGGTCCTTGATATCACAGGTCTTGCAGTGGATGCAGTTCTGGGCGTTGATCTGCAGCTTCATGTTGCCGCCCTCCTCGTTGGGCACGTACTCGTAGACGCCGGCGGGGCAGAAGCGTTGCTCGGGTCCCTGGTACAACGCCAGGTTGTGGTCCACCGGGATGCGGTCGTCCTTGAGGGTCAGATGGGCGGGCTGGTCGCCCTCGTGGTTCGTGCCGGTGAGCGCCACCGACGAGAGCAGATCGAAGGAGATCTTGCCATCGGGCTTGGGGTAAACAATGGGCTGGCTGGAGCTGGCAGGCTGCAGGGATTCGTGATCTTGGGGGCCGTGCTTCAGGGTCCAGGGCTCCCGACCGCCCATGAAAATGGAGAAGCCGCTGAGCACAAGGCCACCGTACAGACCCAGGGGATTGTGGAACGAGGGGTGGACATTACGGACGCTGTACAGGTCCTTCCACACAAAGGAGTTCTTGATTCTGGAGGATAGTAATTAGTTTGATAGATCAATTTATAGTTGGTCTGATAACTCACTTTTCAGCATAGCTGGTGGGTTCCACGCCAGCCGTCGATTGCGTGTCCGCATTGATGGCCTCCAGGGCACTTTCCGCCGCCAGCATGCCACTCTTCATCGCGTAATGAGAGCCCTTGATGCGGGGCACGTTCAGGAAGCCAGCACTGCAGCCAACCAGGCAGCCTCCCGGGAAGGATAGCTTCTGCGGCAGGCTCTGGAAGCCGCCTTCGTTGATGGCACGGGCTCCGTAGGCAATTCGAGTTGCGCCCTCGAAGACGTGGCGCACCTTGGGATGCGTTTTGAAGCGCTGGAACTCCTGGAAGGGACTCAGCCAGGGGTTCTTGTAGTTCAGACCCACCACAAAGCCCACGGCAATGGTAGGAGTGGGCTCGTTCAAGTGGTACAAGAAGGAACCGCCATATGTAAAGCGATCCAGAGGCCAGCCAATGGTGTGCTCCACCAAACCGGGTCTGGAAAAAGGAAAATTAAGCTGGGATTTGGTTAACTTTTAAGGGAACTCACTGGTGTTTCTCGGGGGCAATCTCCCAGACCTCCTTCAGGCCGATGCCATAGGCCTGCGGCTCGCTGCCCTCGTTCAGGCCAAACTTCTGCATTATCTGCTTGGTCAGATGACCGCGGCAGCCCTCGGCGAAGATGGTGGTCTTGGCGTGCAGCTCCATGCCGCGCGCAAAGGTGTCCTTCGGAGCGCCGCTCTTGGCGATGCCCACGTCATTGGTGGCGATGCCCTTGACACTGCCATCCTCGTGGAATAGCACCTCAGAGGCAGCACAGCCGGGGTAGATCTCCACGCCCAGAGCCTCCGCCTGATCGCCAAGCCATTTGACCAGGTGACCCAGGCGGACCACATAGTTGCCGTGGTTGTCCATGGGCCAGCCCTTGAAGACGGGTATGGAGATGCGGCCGGAGCCGGTGAGGAAGGAGAAGGTGTCCTTGGTCACGGGCGTGTTGAGCGGAGCACCCTGCTCCTGCCAGTCGGGGATGAGTTCGTTCAGCGAGATGGGATCGATGACGGCACCGGAAAGTATGTGTCCGCCCACCTCGGCAGCCTTTTCCACCACGCAGACGCGGATTTCCTGTGGGTAACAGAGGGATTAGAAAAGTAGGGATGGGGATATTAATCTAATCTGACCTGATCCTTTTCTGCCGCCAGCTGCTTGGCGCGAATGGCCGCCGACATGCCAGCAGGTCCTCCACCCACGATCACTAGGTCCACCTCCTCGATGCAGCGCTCCATGTCCACCTCGGTCCAGCGGTCATCCTTCTCGCGGGGATTCAGCGTGTAGTGGGTGGTGATCCTGGGATATTTGGCCACCTCCGAGATGCTGCGCACCAAGTTGGGCCTGAAGAGCCTCTGAACTGGATGGAGAATTCGTAGATCATTGTATAATCAGCAGAGTTCACGGGTTGAGAGGACTATCAGCATCTTTGTGGTTATGTAATTCCCGAAATTAGATTCTGGGAACACTTACCTCTGTGCATTTTCAAAAGTGCCGACATTTTTCTGTTCCCTTCTCAGAAAATATCGGTTTAACAGTGGGAAGAGTCCTAAAAGTGCTCAAAAACTGTTCCTATCAACGTATGTATGTATGTTGTTGTGTTTACTCGCAGCCAAAACACAACACAAACAACAAGATCGGTGCAACAAGTTGGACTTTAGACCCGTGCCGCTGATGACGTAGCGCCGTCCAAAGTTCGCTGGCAATGTTTACCGTGGATCTATGAGTTTGTAGTACTCGAGATTGCCAGCTTCGGAAACAAATAAACTGATAAAATTGAAAAAGCAAAGCGCTTTAGTTGCGTTTCCCAAGTAGCGGTTTCTTATGCTTCCAGCTGGCCGATAAGAATGAGAGGGACTAAAAATTACCACTGTGCGGGGACGCAAACCATCTTGGAAATTGTCGAGGAGGCCCTAGCGGTGTCACAATCCTAGCAGCTTGTCTAGGGTTGTCGAATACCTAAAACACGTTATATTTCATAAATTCAAAATTTAATTTTGGAATGTTGCTTTAAAAAAGATTGATATACAAACCATGCCGATAAAGAAGGTACAAATAAGAAAGTAAATTTAAGAAACTGATTTTCATTAACGCTTACACTGCACAATATTTAATTGCTAATCCCTGAAGATATTTTAGGAGGCATGTGTTGATTAAAGTTAATAACTTATGGAACAAAAATGATCGACTAATAATTAGCATTCCTTGTATATGATTTCACAAAAGAGTGTCATTTAAAAAGTAAAGAAAATGCGGAAGTTGTATTACTTAGCAATGATTAAATAATATTTAAAATTTGAGTTTTGTGGCTCATACCATACATTTTTAAGGCTTTGCTAAAACTATTCAAAACTTTTTGAAGTAAAAAAGAGTTTTTCGAATATGGATATATTCCATTTTAACTTTTTTATAATCAGATTAAAAACCTTGGGTACTTAAATTTTTATGTACTATTTAATAAGCCCCAGAAGGTATTGAATGATTATAAACCCCTTGAAATGAAACTCTGATCTTTGGCCTATTTGAACCGAAATTCACAAAGCAATCTTTATTTGGAATTCTGGCAAAAGACTTTTTCACACCTTTCCAATGCATTCAATATTACACTAAGTACGTAAGTAGGTAAGATTTTTAAAGCACGGTGAATTTTTAATCCAGCCCATTTATTAAAAATTCATAGTTAAGGTATTCATCAGGAGTTCGTGTGGAGTTGGGAGAAATACGTATATCAATTACGATCGTGGGTACATTTGTCGATATCTATTTACAAGGAGGCGTCCCTCGAGGACTCTCTTACTGGCCAAAGAACTGTTCCTGCTCCGCGCTGCCCTCATCCGCCGAGGTTGCCTGCTCCGCGCTCTTCACCTGCTGATCTTGCAGCTCCTGTTTCTTGAACAGCTCCGTCATGGCCTTGTCCACGGGACTCCTCTCGCCCGGCTTGCCCGGATTGGACTTGGTTTGGTTGGACTCGGGAGCCACGGGCTTAACGCGCTTGCCGAAGCGAATGAAGTTCGAGTCCATCTTACCGGAACGCACGAAATCCTGGGGAGCAGAGCGACCAAAGCGCATGAAGTTGTCCGGGCGACCAAAACGCATGAAATCCTGCTTGGGACTGCGGAGCTCCTCGTGGGGACTGCGTCCGAAACGCATGAAGTTGTCGGAGCGGCCGAACCTCATAAAGTCCTCCGCCGGAGAGCGCCCGAACCTCATGAAGTCCTCTGCAGGAGAGCGACCGAATCGCATGAAGTCCTGCTTGGGATCCCGACCAAATCTCATAAAGTCCTGCTTAGGATCCCTACCGAATCTCATAAAGTCCTGCTTAGGATCCCTACCGAATCTCATGAAATCCTGCTTGGGATCCCGGCCAAACCTCATGAAGTCCTGCTTGGGATCCCGGCCAAACCTCATGAAGTCCTGCTTGGGATCTCGACCGAACCTCATAAAGTCCTGCTTGGGATCCCTGCCAAAGCGATCCAAGCTGGCCCGCTTGGCCACGCCCTCCACCTCCTCGGACCCCCCATAAGTGCCCTCCGGAGGCAGTTGCTCCGCCTGCCGCTTGCCGAAGTGCATGAAGTTGTCCTGCACGGACCTCCGCTTGGCCTCCAGTTCGGGATCGTACTTGTAGCGCGGCTTCCTGCCGTGTTTCTGGAAGTGCAGCACCACCGCGTTCTTGGCGTAGTCGATGCCAATCACCGAGATGGGATGCCGAAACTCCAGCTCCGCCCGCTCGCTCTGATCGTTGCCGAGCAGCGCGTCCACCAGGTCGCTGTCCTGCGGAGGACCCACCTCGGGGTCCGACTCCTGCAGCGAGTTGCCCCCCAAGCTGGGCGTCTCGATGATCTCGCTCTGGATGGCCGACTGCATCTGGTAGAGGGCCAGCAGGAACATCAAGGCAATGCCCATCTGCAGGGATAAGAAAGGAGTGGCGGTGGGATAATTATGAGGCGGCGGCATCTCTCGTTATCTATTGCAACTTTTAATCACATTAGGACTGTTCATTTTACTTAGGGTAACAGTAGCCACGAGCCAGGACTCGCAGACAAAGTGTCCTGCTAATTAACCATCATGATATTTATGGCCAGATCTGCTGGGCCGGCGCGTAAAAAGTTAACCAGCCGCATTAAGGCCACCGCAATGGCCTGACAATGGGCCACCCACTTTCCCGCATCTCCAGCCCACTGAACCACCCACTGCCCACACCCACAGCGACATATAACCAGGTTTACAGGCATTAACACTTGTTCGAGGCGCCCGTGGACGTGGGCGTCGAGGGGAAGTCGGGTGGGTGGCTGGAGCAGTTGATGTATGGCGTCCGGACGACGACAGCGCAGCACCATTAGAGATGCAAATGATTATGGCTTTTGGATATGGTGACGGCCGTGCCTCAAGAGCCCGGGAGCCTGGGCGGCCTGGAGGCCTGCCCGAGGCAAGCTGATCCGCTGAGTGCCATGTCGCCGCACAGGAGATGTGCCAGCTGCAACAGGTGGCAGGAACCACAAGCCAGCGGCAGTCGGGGCTCTCAAGAAACAGAACCGAGTCACAGGGGCCATTAGCAGGGATTCGAGAGGGGTTCCGCACTCTAGTCGGAGGAGTCTGATCATGAGAATTATATGAAACTGGATTTTGAAATTGATTGAAATCAGTTACAGTTTATATTATAGTTATTATAATATAGCTATAATGTATAGTTATTATAAAGTTATTAGGTGAAGAACAAGCAATTTTTAAAGATTTTACAACGAATGATCATTTAAGCATACAAGATGTGTCACCAAATCTTTTATTAGGGCTTATGACGGCTGAAGGGATCTGAATACTTCTTTACATATCAACTGAAGTTAATTAGCTCCAATGGCTTCTCTAAATACAGATAGGTCCCAGCATTTTATCCGCATAAACGGCAGTTATGATAGGTCGATAAGGGTATATATAGGTATTATAGGTATAACCACTACCAGCTTACTCAGTATACCTTGTGCAAACAATAAAAAATATAATTCTAGAGCATATTAATATACTCTGCTTTTACAGGTCTTAGTATTATTTCAAAAATTGTTCCCGAAATGTAATATTCTAACTTTAAAGATGGGTGTGGGTCACCTCTCCATGTAGCCTGGCTATATGGAAGCCAGTACAATTTACCTGTCTTGATCCTTGAAAGCTACATTTTTCGCACTTCAGTTTATTGATTACTAACGAACATGAATGGCCATTCAAAAATGGCTTTACCATTTATCAAAAATGTTAGAAAATATTGATATGCCTTATGCGGAAGCTTGCAACAGAGTTGCGAGAATAAAAAGCCAGTGGCAATCAGGGGTTTTCCCAGCCCGCGCAACCAGTGGCAAATTAGCACTTCAGCGGCGTTGAAGCCTGAGTGCTCCGCTTGGGCAAAAATGAGGAAAAATTAAAAACTTGGCCAGACAACTCGGGACAAAAACTTGACCTCCAAGTCGCCGGACGATGAGCAACGGTGACTTCGCAACCGCCAGCATTAACATACTTTCGGCGGCACTCGCTTAATTCGGTGTCGCGGCAATCAGAGCCGCATTCAAGTGCTCCAAGGCGGAGATGTGCGATGAGCTGGCCCAGACGAACCGTCTGACGATTTGCATATTTACGCACTTTTCCGCGATTTCGATGAGCAACGGTTGCAGCCAAAAAGTTGCACTTACAGCCAGCGATTGCAACAGGTGGGGGAAAAACTCAAGGGTCCCATAAAGGGGAAACTAGTAATTTATGGGCTCCAGCTGGATGTGTTGCAATGCCCCGGCCGCGGGGCTCGGAAAATATGACAGACAGCCTCTCCAGAGGCAAGGAGTCGGCGCATTTTGAAGTGGGTAGACAACAATTGCCAAATGTCTGATTGATTTGCGATGCCGAAATGTGCATTTATAATTCACAACTGTGTTGCCGTGTGTATTCTGGGCAGAAGAGCCGAGGAGCCACCTGCCCAGGTGGGAATGGGCGTGGAATTGGGAGGTATCAATAACGAACTCGTTAATTCGCTTAGCAGGCGCATGGAAGATGAGACCAGAAGGGCTTCAGAGCAGGCCTAAACTGATTTGCATGGCATATGAGATACGTTTGATATCTTTGAAGTTGCTGCCTGGCAACACATGTATCGCGTGGATTCTCGGCATATGCATACGGCATTACAGGTGGCACATTACTTTTAAATATCATTTGTCACTCGGCCCAAGACAAATGATACGGCGGCCATTTCACTTGTCCAGTGTCGGCGATAAATCATAAATTGCACACGCTTTACAGTTCTCGGGCTCCTGGCGCCCAACACCTGCGAGTGGTCCACCACTTCCGCTTTCCACTTCTCCACTTTTCCCTCTGCTGACAAACAGGTGCGAATGCAAATGGAAATGTAGCTCTGCTCTGGGCCCCAAAAGTGCACTCATAAATATTTCAATTTGCCTTCATTAACCGAAACGGCTGTTACTGCTCCTTGTGTCTGCCTGCCTGTTCGGGGGAAAAACTATTTCCTGGTCGGGCTTTTCCCACTCTCTCCGAACTACTACTTTTCTAGGTGGGAGAGCCGAAAAGTTGACAAAATCTGTTGGTTTTAGTTTAGTTGGCCAATTAAAAATTACCTCGCTGTGGGGATTAAACAATCAGATTTGATGTTTCTGAGTGGGAGCTGGCTTTTAATAAATATATTTCAAACTAAGCACATGTAAAGCACACATTTTACGTTATAAATATAGCTGGATATCAAATGACAGGTGTTTGCTTTCAGAATAAAATAGGAGACAAACCCGCTCTCTTGTCTATTTCTATATTTTTAGATAGAACATTATAATTGGATGAAAGTTATATAGTTGTATTTTTAATTCCAATTGAGAAGTAAATGAAAAATTAGCAAGGGGAAGTTGCTATGAAGTGGTTCAGAAATCAACAAAGGAATAGGGTTCAGGAAATTATTTTTTAAATTACTTTTAGACAACATTCTAGATTTTTTGTTAGCAACGTATTTGTTGGTTTTCAATTTCAAATTCAGATTTGCATCTTTTGAAATACATAAGAAGAGCTTAATACGCCTAAGAAAAGCTCTTTCTTTAAATCTTTGTTTAGTTTTTAGTCTTACAAATTTAGGTTTTCATTTGTAATAGACCAAGAAAAGCTCTGAGATAAAAAGTACTACAATTTTTCTCTCTGAACCAAGTCGTTACCACACAAATGTTTTAAAACCAAACTGTAATGGGACTTTTTCAAAACTGTCCCCTTGCATTTCTAGGAATTGCCATCGATAGGAGTTGTCCAAAGAAGTGATTAGTTAATGAGGGCAGTGCCCACACCCCTGCACCGGCACCGCACACTCACCTTTGTAGTTGGTTCCTTTTAACTGGGAACTGGGATGAAGTCGGGACTGGGGATCCTTAGGCCGCACACACACACACTTGTTGCCCGGTCGAGTGTGGAACAGTTCTGTGCGAATGCCAGCCGAAACATCCTGCTTTATATGCCGCGGGTCCTGCTCCTTTTTGCGGGGGCGCCGCACGGAGCAGCAACAAGTGCTGCGGCAACATGTTGCCAAAGGTTGCAAAGGACACTTAATGAGGCTGCGGCCCATTGTTACGTTTACCACTGCAGTTTTCAGCCTGTAAAGCGACCGTCGGTGGTAGAGATTACTTGGTACATAGAGTATACACTTATGTATGGAAAAAACCTTGACAATGTCGGCAAATGGACTCTGGCCAGCCGCTGATATGTTTGTTTTGCCTGTCAGCGGCTGTCAGCGGGACAAAAGGCCCAGAGCACTGCGCATTCAGGGTGACTTATTAGCCAGCAGAACCGTGACGTAGCAACATTTCGACGCCAGTGTGCTGGCCACTCGAGCACCAAATTGTATGCAAATCGCCCACAATTGTTATGTTACGCCCACTTTTAAGGAGCAGGCGCTGGGGCAGGCGCTGGGGCAGGAGCAGGGGCATCCTGGCCGGGCACGTCCAATTAGCCTGCGAGCAAGTGGATCGGCTACGTGTCCGTATGCGTTATAATTTGCCCTTGCCGTCGCGGCGCTTGAGGCGCTTTATGGCCCTGTAACCTGTAACGGGATACATTGTGGCGCCTCTGGCATCCCACATCTCCCATCCCCATCCCCATAGCCATCTCCCCTGGCTGCTTGAGACTCGCCTTTTGGGTGGGGCTGCGAAACTGTTCAAAAGCCGGAAGTCTGTAATTACGGCCCGGCAAAAGGCCAAAGTTTCGGAGACTCGTCTCTTCGCTTTCTGGCTTTCTGTCTTTCTGGCCACCATGCATGACTGGGCACAAATGTGTCGTCTTGTCGGCCAGGCCATTGTGTCCACACTGCGCTCTTTAACGATCGCCCAAAATCAATAGGCAAACACGTCTGCCGATGGTTTCATTTGCATAAATAGCTGCGAAAAACGAAAACGAAGCTAAGCAAGCTGGCAAAGACTCGAGGCAAGACTAGTTCAAGTTCAAACCCAGGCTTTGGGCCTGGGTTTGTTGACCAGGCCAAGTCGTGTGCCAGTCGCCCAGTTAAAAATAGAGCAGCTAGACCATCAGGTCTCCGAGGTGTTATGGGTTACAGGTATTTGGAAGCACTCCCTTTGCACCTTGTTGTCAGCCCATTTGCATTTTTACAACATTTCTATTTCCCAAAAGCTATTTCAAATATTTAACAAAAACCTGCCAACCTGCACGTGGTAATTTTACTACTTTTAGCCGAATTGCGAGGTTAGCAGAGGTCAGGTCGACTGGTGCCACTCTTAGCCACTTTGATTAGCCGATTAGCTGCAGCCCTGGCTGAGATACAGCCGATAAAATAGATGCTGCGGCGTTGATTCGATGTCAATGCCACTGTCAATTTGCGGCTGCTACTCGTGTCTTTTCATTTTTGTATCTTTTTCTTTCCTGCTTCGGTTCGAGCGCTTTTGGCCGACTGTAACTAACCAGGTCCGCCTGATTAATGGCCGCGGCAATGGGGATTTATGTGTGCCATAAAGCGAACGCAGGTAGCCGCTTTTCGCCGATCCACCCACCGATGCGGTTCGCTGGCATCAATGGTGGGCGCCAGCTGATTTCCCTACGGAGAGGCGGCACACACTGCGTATGCGCAACGCTGGCGAGGCTGGCCTGGCCGGAAAATTGAATTGTCTGGCTGGGCCAAGAGGAGTTGCATCACGTTCTAACTGCAGCCGGATGCACTTGCTCGGTGAGCAGGTAAAACAGGTGGGCGCCGGCGAAGATCGTTTACTTGGAGCTCAGCGAAGTGAGAAAACGGCCCACAGTAGCTCAACCCCTGACCGTTGGGATAAGTGCGGGTTAAGGGGGGTTAAGGGGGGTTAAGGGGGTTAAGGGGGTTAAGGGGTTACGAGGGGCCTAGGAGGGGTTACGAGACATTCAGGGGAAGCCCCGCGCCTGGTTTTGCGTGTCACTGATGGAGTCTCTCTCGGTTTCGGATTCGTCTGTCTGCAGAGAAAGAAAAACTAGTATAATATGATAATTTGGCCACGGAACTTTCCTTAAAAATTTTGTTAGACTCTTTAAAACAATAATATATCAATTAAGCATTTTATAAGTATGAAATAATAGTTATCTGAGGGATATAGTACGCCTAAGGCAGTCTTAAGTTTATTCACATAAACTTGATTTGCCTTTCGAAAAGAAGTAAAACTAATAAGATATGGAACTTTTTTTACAACTTTAATATATGTAACACATAATTTAAGATATAAAAATTGTACGAGTACCATTTGAAATTTTTAAATTTTCCTCGTATAACAATCTTACGTTTATAGGTAAGTTTACAAAAGTAGTATTGGATTTATGGCTTCAATATCATGGGGTTTAACCAGAAGTTAGTTAAATATGACGACGATG
This sequence comes from Drosophila biarmipes, assembly GCF_025231255.1. NCBI lineage: Eukaryota > Metazoa > Arthropoda > Insecta > Diptera > Drosophilidae > Drosophila > Drosophila biarmipes. The sequence continues at coordinate 16,604,092 of NC_066615.1, read as the reverse complement.
ATGATACACCGAAACCCCTTAAACCAGCTAATAAAATGAACGTAAAGTAGTACAGGGCTTACACACATATTCACCAATTACCTACCTATATTCACATGAGAAATGAGAAACTCGTATGGCATATGTAAATATCGCTTTGACCTGACATGGGGCTGCTTTTTCTCGGTGTGCCAGCTCGGAAACTAGCTACCAGATCTCGGGGAGCTGCAGCCGTCTGTGCTCCATGCTCCGAGCCAAACTAGCCGAGGCGATACATAGTTTGGGCCAAAGTTGTTTTCGTTTATTTTCTATTAGGTTGGCTGGGAGTGCGAGACGCTTTTCGTGATCAGTTTGTGTTTAGCATTCGGTGAGCGCGGGTCAACACTATCTGAATCCGCAACCTAAACTGCCAAACTAGCCGAGTATCTGGTCGAAAGGGTCTGCCACCGTTGCCAAGTGAAGGTGCGATCCGACTCACACAATTAATTTGAAGTTTATGTTTTAAAAATGAGTTTAAGTCGAAGACTGTTTAGTGGCTCTAATGCAATTAGCATGCGAATCAAAGTCCAAGGCTAATGGATTTTATGATAAAAGAGACTTGATGAGTCCTTGGTTTTTCTGCCGAATCTTTGGACATGTTACCCAACCACTGTGTGTACTCAATAGTTCGTGACTCTGGAGCATGGCATCCGCATACACTCCTTGATTTTATTATCGCATTGTTGACATCTCTGAGTGCTGCAAACTGGTTGTCCCCAGAAGAAAAGCCGCACATGCAAACGGTCCAAGGAGCACCGGACACCAGGCACTTTTCGGCTATTTCCCAATTGGGAAACTGGGAAATGCCAGCCACCTGGACATGCACATGGACATGGAAAATTCTTCGCCCGCTGGTGCAGCTGTCGTCGGGCATGCAATCACCGCATCAAGTGCTATGAATTGCAGTTTGCAGTTCTCCCAATGACTGGCTAGTATCTAGCAGCTACTCGGGAATCGTTTTATGGCTTTCCAGCCTTTAAAGCGATTTATATGGCAACCCGATTGCCCCCGGGGCAGATCTGAAATTGCAATAATCGGCGCTTAACTAGTGTTGCCTTAGCCGAGCTGGCCGAGATTAGCGGGTCAGCGGGTTGAGTGTGGCAATCGCAATCTCTTAACCGGGCCAACACACATCTGCCCTTATTCACTTTCGAAAATCACGTTCGCTGCCGCAGTCTTTGGTATCGAACCAGCAATGAACCAGGCTCTTTGGCTGCGATCTTGGCCGCAGGCTTGCCATTCTGGGCCCAATGCTAGAGTCTTTTGCGGCTTTTAATTTGGGACCAAGACATTCAACATTGCCATTAAAGTGAGCCTTTAGTGAACGCGACTACTAGTTGTTTACTTTTTATAGCTCAACAAAGAGTAGTATTCTTTTTATGACACGTTTGTCGTGCCTACTCATAAAGATATTGATGGAAAATATGTAATGTAAGCTCAGGATGAGAATGGCCTTATAGTCCCCATAATAATAGTAACTTTAAAATACATCTTTCACATCTTTTAAATGTTTTCATTATGTAGAAACGATCGGTGAACTCATTTGTTAGTATGAATTTTGAATTTTATTCCATGATCTTAGTTGATTTCACTTTGTTTTTATGATATTAAAGCAACATTTTTTTTTATTGTAGGCCACTTTCACAATGTCAGGTTAACTTTTGGTTTAAGTTAAGTTAATGTTTTGAAAAAACGTTGTTCCCCAAATTGATTTTATATTACTAAAAACCTATAACTAGAGAAAATATTCCATTTAACCAATTTATAAAGTGATAGCTAGTTATCTATCAAAATAAGTTAGCATGAGGTTAACCTTATAGGTTTTATACCGAATTAGCTTATGAGAACTGCCACAAGGGTACATAAACATCGACTCACTGGCACTAACTTCCTTTCTAGTTATAGCTTCGGTTTCACTTGTCACCCCAACCCCAGCTCGTTGCTGCTCCGCTCCGCCAACCAGAAGATTATAGGTAGTCCAGCTTGTTAAGCGGGGTCCAAGTCCGCGCCGTCTAATAACCAGGCATGTGCCGAATGCGGGTCAATGTGTCAGCGGACCAACGGCTTTCGATCAAGTTTACGTCAGCGGCGGATGAAGGACACAAGGTGCTCCGACTCCGACTCCGACTCAGACTGAGACTGCGACTCGGGCAATGGGCATGCTCCACCGCCCACGGCAAGCTCATGGTGCGAATCGTGGGGCATGCGACATGGACTTGGACGCAGATGTGGATGTGGCAATCTCTTAATTGGTGCAGTAACGCCGAATCGGTGTCGCTCCGCTTGCCCACTCGATGGTCACTGCGTTGACACTCAGAAATCAGCCAGCCAGTTATGTGGCCACTGGGCATTGGTCGGTCGGCCAACAGCCAAACGTGGCCTAATCCGCAATTGTCGCTCCGCCGGCTAACTGGTTGGTTGCCTCATAGTCGTACTCACATGCGGCCGATACGACCACTTAACAGCCAAGATCAAATGAAATTAAAAGTGCACTTGGTGGCGACGGCCATTACGTGCTTATGGCTCCATAAGTGCGCCAGGAAAACCCAACAATGTCAACGCCGTCTTTAAGTATCATATTTTACTGATAAAATTGTCATAAGATAAGGTTGTCAAATTGTTTTAAAAAAGGTAGCTGTTTTAGGTGTGAACTTAAGTTTATAATAATATGATCAAGAGATCCTTCCTATAAAACATAAGGCACTACTCTAATAATTAAAGATCTTTTTAGTTTGTTTCTATGACAGTTTTAGGTTCTATGTGTAAATTAAGCATATAAGAACTAAAGAGTTAGGCAACTAACGGCCAATGTTAGGATCAATGGACTGAAGATTAGGTCAGACGGTTTATATCTCGATTTCAGGATCTATAGATTTATGACTTAATCAAATTGTTTATTTTCCAATATTTGGACCCTGAAATCTCAGCAAAAAATATTTCTAACTATTTCCTAGGCTTCTCGTGTGCCAAAAATAACAGCTTTTAAGCATTTCCTATTTTAATACTCCTTTTTAGAACAAGCTTTTTATTTTTCCCTTAGACAGAAGCTATCTGAGATGGCCGCCAAACCGAAGTTCGTGTACGAGAAGGATGACCTGGCCACCATAGGTGAGGTGGACGACAACGAGGTGGACCGCATTGCGGAGTGCTTCAAAGGACGCAGTCTGTTCATCACAGGAGGCACTGGCTTCCTGGGCAAGGTCCTGGTCGAGAAGCTGCTGCGGTAAGTGGCTAGAAAGTGGGTGGCCAGTGGGCAGGCAGCTGCTCCATGCGTGACCTCATTAATCCCAATTTCCGCCATGGCTTATGCAATATTATTAATTCCTGCAGGTCGTGCGGCGGCCTTAAGCGCATCTATCTGCTCATCCGCCCCAAGAAGGGCAAGGATCCGCAGGAGCGCATCAAGGATATATTCCAGAATGTGGTAAGCAGGGTGGGAATCAGGGAATTATGAAAACTATGAGAATTCATTGCCTGGCTTATGAAATTAATCAACTAACGTGTGTGTTGGCTGTGGGCAGTTGTTCGACCAGGTGAAGCAGCTCCGCGGCGAGGAGCACATCCTGCAGCAAGTGGTGGCCATAGCTGGCGACGTCCTTTCGCCCGGCTTGGGAATCTCAGAGAAGGACCTGGAAACGCTGCGCCAGGAGGTGTCCATTGTGTACCACTGCGCAGCCACAGTGCGGTAAGTAACTTGTTCTTCAATGGTAAATCCACATATCTATCAGTCACTTACTTCTGAAAATCTTATAAAGTCGATTTCATAAGACCTTTTATACTTCCTAAAAAGTTTAGAGTTAGTTTACTTACCGGTCTATTAATATTTACCCTTAAAAAACACTGAAATTTAAATCTTTTATAATGCTTCTAAAATAATAATAGTTGAAAATACGTAATATGATGTTTCACGAATAATATCACTATTAACGCTCGAAAATCGAGATCCTCTAATGATATATTGTTTTATAAAGCCCAATATCAAACCATTTTAAACTCTGTCCCACCTCACCCATTACTTAACTTGTACTCCCTATTCCTACCCCAGCTTCGATGAACCTCTCCGCAGTGCCGTGTTCATGAACACCCGCGGCACCAAGTACATGTTGGAGCTGGCCCAGACCCTGAAGCACCTGGACTTCTTCGCCTACTGCTCGACCGCGTACTGCCACCTGCACGTGAAGACGCTGTACGAGAAGCCCTACGACCCGCCGGCAGATCCTCACAAGGTGATGCAGGCCTGCGAGTGGTTGACGGACGAGGAGGTGGCCACCATCGAGCGCAAGGTGCTCGGGGACATCCCGAACACGTACGCCTACACCAAGTCCCTGGCCGAGGCCCTGGTGGTGGAGAAGTTCGACCAGCTACCCGCCGTGATCCTGCGTCCCTCGATCGTGATCCCCATCTGGAAGGAGCCCATTCCCGGCTGGACGGACAACATCAACGGACCCACTGGTCTGCTTATCGGCGCGGGTAAGGGTGTCATTCGCACCATGTACTGCAATTCCTCCGGCTACGGAGATTTCCTGCCGGTTGATGTGGCTGTGAATGGCATACTGGTGGCCAGCTGGAGGAACATCACCGCGGGCACGGACACCACCAATCGGGTGGCGCACATGACGTCCTCCAACGACATCAAAGTCTCCTGGGCGGAGATCATCGAGCTGGGTCGCTGGGTCATAGAGAACAAGGTGCCGCTGAATGGCGTGGCCTGGTATCCCGGAGGCTCGATGAAGTCAAACTACTGGGTGCACTTCGTCTGCATGGTGCTCTTCCAGTGGATGCCGGCCCTCTTCGTAGACGCCCTGCTATGGATTCTTCGCTATCCCCCCGTATTGTGCCGCGTCCAGAACCGCATCTACAAGGGATTCGAGGTGTTCGAGTACTATGCGAATAATGTCTGGAACTTTGACAACTCGGAGGCGGTAAAGCTGCGGAAGCTGATGAACAACAAGGAGCGGCGAACCTATGTTATTGAAAAGATAGAGCTAGACCTCATCGACTACTTTACCAACTGCGTCCTCTGCGCCCGCCGCCTGATCCTGAAGGAGTCGGACGAGTCCATTCCGGCGGCCAGGAGGCACATGAAGGTGTAAGTACTAACCGTCCCCATGATAAATCAAGCATCCACTGACCATGCTCCCTTCTTTTTCCTAGTATGTGGGTGGTGGACAAGGTCTACAAGGGCATCTGGATATTCGGCATCCTCTATATGCTCTACAGGTGCTTCTTCGCAGGCTAAAATCCCTCCGGATTTAATGCTTAGTTAAGTGCTGGAGACCAAAAGATGTGCCCTGCCCCAAGCCGTAGTTGTTATGTTTTCTTTAGGAACTAAGTCTTCTAGTTTTAGGCGGTGCTGTTGATAAGAAACGTATGCAATTCACTTGTTTTGAGAGACAGCGAATAAATCATTGGTTTATGTATGGTGTCGTGTTTGAAGTTGTCTGGGATCTACGGAGTACAACTTGGTTTTATGGTCGAGGAAATGTGATGATGAACATATCCTTTTTTGAATTTGGCGCGAAACAAAGCTAGTTTAAATCATCTACAGTGTTGTAAAATACGTGTGGGGGATACAATTTCCCAGTTCATGGTACAAATAGTATCCGAATGCAACAATAAAACCAGATCACCTTTAAAATTATTGATAAGCTCAATTAGTTTCATTTTTGAAACTGAACGACTTGTTGATGAATAATTATATTTTAATAATAAAATTAATTCATAATTAACACTTAAAAAGGTCAACATTGTTGTAAGGTAGTTACTTATTTTTGCACTGAGGTAATTTAAAAACGTTGTACTAAAAAGTAATGAAAACTGTGACCTAGCCATGAATCTAGGTATTCCCCAGCACTGAAGGTGAATTAAGTTATATATTTTAGGTACAATTTAGCCAAAGACATAATGTGACCAAACATTATAGCTGTCCCAATGCGGTATTTTAGACCGCTCACGAGATGGTCACCCTCCAATTTGGATGGCTTGAAAATCATCGATATCAACGCAAATCGATAGTTTGCAGGGCTTTGCTTTGTTTTGCAAAATCCAAGCGGAGCTGAGGCTGTGACAGATTGCGGGTGCGAGTTGCGGACCAGCATTGCGTCATCACCAACTCCTGGCCAGAAAAGTGATCCGGGAACGAGGCAGGCGCACGTCCGGCGACACGGAACGCTCCCGGCGACGAGGACGAGGACGAGGACGACTAGGGATCAGAGGAGGAGGCGGAGTTGGAGGCGCTGGCCGAGTCACGGGGGCTGGCCGACATGACCAGCACCACTGGAAGTGCTCCCAGCCTGGGACCCCCGACGATCGGGGCCAGCGGATCTGGCACGCTGGAGGGCACGCTGAGCAAGTGGACCAATGTGATGAAGGGCTGGCAGTACCGCTTCTTCGTGCTGGACGAGAACGCCGGGCTGCTGTCCTACTACACGGTAAGTGACTCCAGTGGACCTTCTGATTAACACCCATATCGCACCCAGAACCGATTGCCCAGGGCCCTGTGGCCTTATCTTATCTGCGATAGATACTTTTGGATACACACAAACTCCCGCACTTGTTGGTGCGCTTTTATTGCAAGATTTGTGGGCATGCCATCACTTTTTTGAGTCGGACGGAGGGGTCTGACTCTTGCCTCGCTGGGAGACCTGGTAGGCACTCGTGTAGAAGTCGTAGAAGCCGTAGAACATGCCTATGATGACGGTGGTGAAGTAGAGGAGCACGAGGGGCTGCATGCCACATAATACCAGCTGGGCAGGAACCTGCGTCAGGATGAGAACGAACTGCCCCATCTGGGTCACCGTGATGGACTTCTTCACCGGCGTCAGGGCCTCAATCAAAGGCTTATCCGCCACGGCAGCCACAAAATAGTAAGAGTACATAATGACGTGGACGATTGAGTTCAGGAACGCACAGAAGTAAGCAGCAGTGCCTGTAGAGCAGGCAACATTTCTGGAAGGGCTTGGATATAACACTCGAATCGCTTACCATTCTGATTCACGTTGATCAGCAAGTACGCTAGCGTAACCGTGGAGATGTGGTGAAAGACGTGCAGCTTGGACACCTGGTTCTGTTTCTTGCGTAGCACAAAGATAACCGTCTCCAGAAGCTCGGACATCTTCAGCCAGAAGATGAAAAAGGCCAGAGAGTAGTAGCGTTGTACGCGCTCCGGCGTGCTTCCATTATCAGTGCACTTCCAGAAGTATAATATTTCGTTGTGCGTGAGATAGAGGACCTACAAATCTAGAGCCATTAGATGCCGATACTTCTGCAAGCTGATAGCACCCACCTCTCTGATAACGTATATGCAGGACACCACCTGGATGACATTATGCGCCAAGATTATCTGCTTGAGCTTTAAAGGCTTGCGGCTCTCCATGAACCTAAGGAAGACGGATTAAAGGTATTATTTCTTACATAATTGGACTGCCGAACACGCTGAATTGGTAATGTCAAGTCCGGCGACCCGCATGCCAAATGAGCTACGCTGGCATTAGCATGTGGACTTACTGCGGACCCGCTTTGGTAACAAAGTACAGGTAGAGGGACAGCACGGTAATCATGTACCAGGGATCCTTGTACACCGCAGGAATCTCCACCAGACTCTCCAACTGCGCACCTACAATTCGATTCGAGAGATGAGACAATCTGCTTCAGTTCCACTTCACAGATGCTCACTTGCTGACGCCTCCATTTTGATCCTTTGAGTTGGCTTTTCTCTGATCTGGATCCTTAAACTGCCGAGCTACTGGAGACCTGCCACTCTATCAACCGGAACCGCTGCCACACATTTAAGCACGAACAGCTCGCTATCCATTGCTTTTATTCCCCTTCCAGCATTGATTTGAATTCATTAAATTATAGCGCGCGTAATAACCCTTTGACAGCAGGGGCTGTTCTTTAATGAGCTCGCTCATACAGTTCCACCTTCATTTCCTTTTCAGTCAAAGGAGAAGATGATGAAGGGCGTGAGGCGAGGCTGTGTGCGCTTGAAGGATGCGCTGATCGGGATCGACGATCAGGAGGACAACACCTTTACGATCACCGTGGACCACAAGACCTTCCACTTTCAGGCAAGACATGCTCAGTAGAATAAGAAATTAATCATTAAGTAGGAGGTCCTTCTCTCTTATCTCATATTCAGCAATGAATTAGTTAAGTTTTGTCAATAGTATTTCCCTACAATCACAATCCTTCAAAAAAGTTGTGTGCAAATTAATGAATTGATCAAGGAAACCACACTGAATTCCAAACTAGTCTTAATATCATATGACGACAATTGGATCAAAAGGCCACGCACGTTTGTTTTTCTAGTTCACAATGTCGTAGTAATGGACATGCTTTCCAGACGATCACAACTCTGGCCCGGCAAGCAAGCGCAACAATAGACAGGAAAAAGAGTATCTGGGCAGCGACCTAGAAACCTATGTCTGGCCCTTACGTTCTTCCTTTTGTTTGACTCTGTTGCCTTGATGTAACGATAAAACTTTTCCCAATACCCACACATACAGACACACTGAAGCAAAGGAGCCCACTAAACTTGCCAACTTTCTAACCGTTTGCAGGCGCGACACAGCGAGGAGCGGGAGCAGTGGGTACGCCGACTGGAGGACACCATACGACGCCACGCGAACCGGTCGCGTCTGTGGGATAGCCAGAGCGCCTTCTACATTGCCGGTGGATACACGAGGGAAGTGGGCGTCACCGGAGTGGGTGGCAGACGACCCAACCACCTGGAGCTGGTGGCGCGCCGAGTTTCCGAGGCGGATGCCTACCTCCAGCTGATGATTGAACAGACGAACGTGAGTATTGTGCCACGTAATGCAGACATTATGCAATTTACTGTCACTTTCAACTTCTCTATGTTCTGCTCAGTTGCTGGACAAACGCATCGCGGAGCTGACCGATCCGGCGGAGCAGACCAAGTGCAAGGCGCTGCAGGAAAACGCAAGTGTGAGTAGTGAGGAAGTCCCTATGGAGCCGGCGCCTCTGTGAGAGAAACCTCCAGGTGCAGTTCATCGCGGAAATTGTTTGAAAGTTTTTCCACTTCGGCATACGTTAGGCGCCAGTAGTCTTTGTCAACAGCCATGAATTGCTCCGTGTCCTGACTGTGACTTACCTTCCGAACAGCCACCACGGTGGCGACCGTTGCTGCAGCATCACGGCCGCAGAGGCAGAGCGTGGCGTTCAACTGCATCCGCTCACTGGGTGTTACCAGCCAGAGGACGAACACATCTTGCTTGTGGCTATCTGGTGACCGCCTATTTTGTAACTGTGTCTTGTCCCCCAGAGCCGCATGGGTCGCTGTCCGGCAAATTAAGACCACCAATGGGATGTGAGCCTCTAGGTGCGAGTGCTGCTCCGGCAAGAAGCTGTTGTAGATCTTTCGCGGTCGCCGAGACATGGCAAACGGCTGCTCTAGCTGCCCACCGTAAGCCAGTAGACCCAACACCTGGTTAACCCTAAACTCGCAGGTCTTCGGCTGCAGGGAGAGCACAACCCGTTCACCCTCCAAAAGCGGCTGACAACGGGGAAAGGAAGCCTCCTTGTGGTCATGATCACAGAGGTAGTGCAGCAAAAGCAGCTGGCTGTCCACACGCCTCTGGCAGCTCTCAAAGAGGCACTTGCTCACGCCGCATTTTATCAGCAGTGGTTTTGGTTCGGGATCTTCCTTCTGTCGAGATGAACCAGCTTCTTCCGGTGGAGCAGGCTCAATCGCATCTAAGTTCGATTGCGACGTTGTTTTTCTTTGACACGACTGCCTCGACTCGAGCTCCAGCACCCCCGCCTGCAGTGCTGCCATCTGGGAGTTGAGCTCCTTCAGATCGGCATCCAGATTAAACCTGGTCTTTAGCTGGTTGTCCAGCTCTTGCTGCTCTCGCTCGCGGCGTTTTTTGTACTCTTGAAATTGGGCATACACCTCGTCGATGCTGTGGAGGTCGGGATCGAGTAGCTCCATGGCGGAATAGTCCTGATTAAAGGTTTATATGTATATTTATTCGCCGGAAAATCTAGGAATTTTGAGAGTGTGTTTGCTTTCCCAGAGGAGTTTGCCCGACGAATCGTATTGCCAGGCCCACTTGACGCCGCCCACCCGTATCGATTTCCAATGCAAGTTCAGGGTTAGCTGGAGGCCAGATGCATAGCCGTGAGAAAATGTCACTCGACCGGCATCTGGCCACCAGCGGCAGCTGCTCACTTCCTTGGCAAACTTTGGCGAGGCCATTTCGCTGTTTTTAACCATTCCCGCTTGGCTAATCATCACACGCTTCTCGTTTCAGGCCATGCTGGATCACATTAAGCACTCGATTGTCAGCCTTCAGATTGCTAAAAACATGGCCCACCCCATCAATGGAATCTACAACGGCCCACCGGCCACTGCCTCGACCAGTTCCTCGGCCAGTGGAGCTGCCACGGGAAGCAGCAACAACATCCAGGCCGGGGGCCTAAAGGTGCCCCTGGAGGGCCAATTGGGCGGCAAGGGTGAGCTGGGCGACGACGAGGACGACTCGGCCACTGAGAACGGTGAGTGGCACTTGGCCAAGCAACTGGTAATTATGCCAGGGTCAAGCAGCTAATCGAATCCAAATCGAGCGCCCCTGTTTGCATTCACTAATCTTGCGTTCATCTCGACAGCCACCACCGCTCCTCTGGGTCTGGTTGTGCCGGAGACCTCCTACTCGAGCAGCGAGGGCGAGGAGGACTTCTACGATGCCTACGACGATCCCTTCACCAGCCTTGGCAGCTCCCCGATTGGCTGGTGAGTGGCCCACTTGCAGGTCTTACAAGTAGCAGCGAAAACGGCCCACTCGACCAAGTGTGCCGACTGGCCATCAATCAGAGGCGATGCGGCAACCGGCGAGCGTGTAATGCGAGATGTGTGCTAAAATTACGCATTGATTGCCCGCCAGTCCGAGACCCCCGGCTCCTGGCCTGCATCTCCTCCTCCTCTATGTGCTCCGTTTGGACAGGCGCATGCGCCTAAGCTGCGCATGCAAAATGCATTGCCCGAAGTTCCTCGCAGTCGCAATTTCGGGGGCAGTCTGTAATTTCGGACAAGTCGCGTGTAAATAATACAAACAGGACCTCCTCCCCGTCTCTACGGACGAGCTCTGTTGGCACAGCTGACACGGCTTCGTCGTCGGCGCCTTGCTTCGTCATCGACTTGCTTCGTTCTAGTCGTAGTTACAGTCGCCATTGTGTATGCCTGTCAGTTGTAGTTTCATTCGTCATCGGCTCGCAGTGTCGAAGCGCTCCTTTGGGTGCAATCCGACCACCGACCCCCGCCTCTGCCCCCGGTTGGATTTTTCAGTAGTTTTTCCTGTTTGCCACTAATGGCCTAGCCCTTTCGGCGGCTTTTCTCAGGCATTTTGATTCGAGAGCTTCCTTTTTAAGAGCCAAATGACGCTGTGAAATATCCGGCCAGCATCAGCATCCCACGCCATGTTTAAGAAGTGGGTCCGACGCGTGAGCCTGAGGTGAGGATGTACAGTGTGCACTGTACACATGGTACATTTGCGGCAGGTCGTCGTAAGTGTTTCCTTCATAAATTGTAAATGAGGCAAAGCAACAGAGCACAAAAAAAGGGGAGGATGATGCGGGCCGCGGAGGCTGGGGCTGCTGGTCCCAGTGACGCAAACGCACACGCACAGGCTGACATCACGCTTTAGGATTTATGTCAGCCCATTACTTATGCCCAGGCACCGCAGGAATCCTAATCAACAAGTCCTGATTTCACTCTCGTTTCCTCCTTTCCATTTTTACAGCGCCACGCGCGGCTTCTCGGAAACCACATCGCCCACCCACGAGAAGGTTCCGGATGGCTTTGCCAATGCCGAGCCAGTGCCTCTGGGCGAATCAGTTGCCCCCCAAACGCTGCCAGAGATCGATGAGAGCGTGGCCGATGCGGAGGCCAGCATTAAGACAGCCAGGACCGCGGCAAGTTCCCGAAGTGCCAGCTACGACAATGGAATAGACTACGACGCTCTGTACGAGGAGGAGGAGGAGACCGACCTTAGCATGGAGGCGCACGGCTCGATGATCACGCATCTGCTGTCGCAGGTGAAGATCGGCATGGACCTCACGAAGGTGGTACTGCCCACGTTTATCCTAGAGCGCCGTTCGCTGCTGGAGATGTACGCCGATTACTTTGCCCATCCGGATCTGTTTATAAAGTATGCTTTTACCAAGTCCTATGATACATATAACTCATTATGTAACCTATCCAACAGAATATCGGATTTTGATGATCCGCGCGATAGGATAGTCCAGGTTTGTCGCTGGTATATGAGTGCTTACCATGCGGGACGCAAAAGTGCAGTAGCCAAGAAGCCCTACAATCCCATTTTGGGCGAAGTCTTTCAGTGCCATTGGGACATTCCCGGTGAGCAATGCAAAACTACCAACCTCCGCAACACACTTATATGTATTTTTCTTAATTTTAGGGGAATCCCGAGATGCCCAGGAGGTGCGCGACGGCCCAGTGCCTTGGTGCCGGCGGGATCAGCTCACCTTCTTAGCCGAGCAAGTGTCGCACCATCCGCCAAGTAATGAAATCAAAGGAACCCATCTAGAGGGAGGTATTAATATATTTATTTAATCTAGTTTCTGCCTTCTATGCGGAGCATTACAATAAGAAAATTACGTTTGCGGCCCATGTCTGGACCAAATCGAAGTTCTTGGGCCTCTCGATTGGAGTTCACAACATTGGCGAGGGCGTTGTGACCCTGGTGGATCGCAGCGAGGAGTACATAGTGACCTTCCCCAACGGCTATGGCAGGTGAGGATCATATAAACGGATACATTTCTGGATATCTAAAAAATTCCCCATTCGCAAGGTCGATTTTAACGGTGCCTTGGATTGAGCTCGGCGGCTCGGTGGAGATCAAGTGCCCCCAGTCTGGATACTACGCCAACGTGGAGTTCCTTACGAAGCCCTTCTATGGCGGAAAGCGCAATAGGGTCTCTGCAGAGGTGACTAGCTGTTAAAGTAATCCCCGACTTTGATATTAACCCCGAAAGTCCGTAGGTTTTTGCTCCCAGCGAGAAGAAGCCCTTTGTCTCCATTTCCGGCGAGTGGAGCGGTTTGATGGAGGCCAAGTGGCATGATAAGAACGTAAGTCCCTCTTGTTATGTTTGCCATATGTAGGTAGTGTACTATACTATATATTGTTACCGTAAATGTTGAACCTTTTTGTGTACTCTTTCCTTCGCATACCGCGCCAAAATGCTGCAAGAAACAACCCCACGAGTTGGCAGCCACATCCACCCACCACACCACACCTCTACCTCTACTTACTATCCACGATTCTTCTGCTTCTCTCTTAAATAGCTCGGGAGCATTTCCTATGTGTGTTTACTTTGTTTGTCTAGAAAATCGAACCCACTACTACCAACTACTCCCCTGCCTGTCCTCCAAAGTTGTATTTAAAATTGTTCCTATCCGTACTATTGTGTATGATTGTTGTGTATTCTGTATTAGACTCAATCCCGATCAGTTTGACCGCCTAGTGAACTTGAATGAATCTCTTGAATTTTCTAGAAAACCGAAGTATTCGTCGACGTAAATCGCATACCCATATTTAAGAAACAAGTTCGACCAATCGTTGAGCAGGATGAGTACGAATCGCGACGCGTTTGGAAGGAAGTGACAGCGGGACTCAAGTAAACAGCTCATCAATCTGCCAATTAATCTTTGACTCCTTCGAAGGCGAAGCTAAATAATCTGATCTCTCTGTTCGTTGCTCTCCCGCAGGTTCAACGACATCGAGCGTGCTACCACCGCCAAATATGTGGTGGAGCAGCAGCAGCGTGAGCAGGCGAAGGTGCGCAAGGAGTACGACCTGGCCTGGGAGCACAAGGTAACGCACCCCCATATGAAGTGTATGAGTCAGCCAACTGATTACCTTCGTCCACAGCACTTCAAGCCCGTGGGCGATAACTGGATCTACGCCAAGCCGCTGAGTCAGCGCATGTATCTGCAGGAGAAGGAGGCCAAGAGATAATGCCAGCGACTGACATCGAGAGCAACAACACCAAAAACGTCTATATATATGGATCATATCAAGAACGAGCCTCAACTATATGTTTAATTCCACAAGTGCGCAAACCTCTGGACACTGACGATACAACGTAACGAATGCAGGAAACGATAGAGCAGCAAGTAGAACGAAGCAGGGGTCAAGGATGTGACCTCCAGGGCCCGGATGTTAATTGTAAATAATATACACGAATATCCGGGCGGCGAAACAGATGGAAAGCTCTGCTCATAAGGTTGCAACGCGAGTCAAGCTCGACAGCTCAGCGGAGACAGACAAATGAAATATCACTCACAGTTTCTACACACAATTAACGATTATTATTTACTACTAAGTACTAGTGTGTTTCAAAGGCAATCGCAGTAAACTGCAACAAAAGAACACCTATTCAATACCTTTTACATTACTAACATTTACTAACTAGCAACAAAGAAGGAAAGCCAATTCATAGTGGGATATATCAAAAGTTGTAGATTACGAAATGATAGATATTTAAGGATAGAAACTCTATTTTTGAAATAAAAGACTCTGCTATAGACGAAATACAATACCGACACGCTAGTATCTGACGGATACTGCCTATGCGCTTGTTTCCAAGACCCCAACAGACTCACACGGTGCACAATGATTTTCCAATCGCTTAGTTTTTAAATCAATTACGATTATACGATTACCTCTAGTATTATGTTTCGAATTCCACTTGTCACAATGAATAAAGCTTTACTAACAGTCCCTCAAATCCTGTCCACCCTACTGTAATAAAACGCAAACGAAACACAAAGTTCTTAAGACATTCAGAAGTAAATTAAAATTTGAAACCTTCGAGCCAGAAAGCCAACACCACCCACACAGCAAAGCTACCGAATACTCTCACGCAAAGTTAACGCAAAATGAAACGAATAAAGTAAATACGCTTCGAGATTTATTTAAAGTAATATTTAACGGACTAGTTAACCCGTAGATTAAACGAATAGTTATCCCGAGGGCCTTGATTAAAGCCCAAATCCACGCCCGAAAGCACGGAACTTGTATATATTTTTTCGATTTCGTTTTTAACCAGCGTGTTAAGCGAGAAATAGAGAAATACCCCAAACAGATCGTTTGTAACGGATACGATTATAGCAAATAAAGCAATTTGTTCTTACAGCATTTAGTGTGTTTTTAATGTATTTGATTTTAGGAATTTGTCAAAAGATTATGTGAAAATTATCATTTTTGCTTATGTTACTCACCGTTACATTTTTCATTCAAATTTTAACGGCTTTTCTGACAATCGAAATCGATAGCTTGTCGATATGTGCAAGGCGCTAGTCGATAGCAGTGCCATCTCCATCTTAAAAAGTACGGTCACACTATTGACGTGGCCTCAACCCTAAAGGTGGACCAACCGCGATGTGGCTAAAACATCGATAGTCGCTTCGAATTTGAAAACATCGATGCATCGATTTCTTCA
This sequence comes from Drosophila biarmipes, assembly GCF_025231255.1. Taxonomy (NCBI): domain Eukaryota; kingdom Metazoa; phylum Arthropoda; class Insecta; order Diptera; family Drosophilidae; genus Drosophila; species Drosophila biarmipes. The sequence continues at coordinate 16,588,588 of NC_066615.1, read as the reverse complement.
CCTCTACTCTAAATTTTTTGTTCTGGAAAATGCAAAAAGTTTGCATTTGTTAAGTTAATTGTGCTTAGCAGCGAACGACGCCAAGTCCACGGAATCCGCCTGCCCGACCAGGAGGTGTCCGCATCCAACCGGAGCACGCGAGAAGCGTCAGAAATCGCGAGCGAGCGAGAGTAGTGCGGAAGGAAGTTTTCGAGAGTGGAGAGAGCGCAGGGCAGTGCCGTGAAAATCGTTTAATTCGCCTTCGCGGAGCAAAAGCCAGCCCAGGATTCACCCACATCCCACGGTAAAGTGCCCAGCCAGCGGATTCCACAACTTCCGCGGCCATTTCCACGAAACAAAAGGCGGAAAGGCCAACAGCTAGCAGCTCGCAGCAAAATTGCCAATCAAGGGCGCAAGAAGAAGAGGCAACTACAAAGTGCAAGTGCTGGTCGAGAAACTACATGCCACTGGGAACTGAAGCTCGGAAAGGTGATAAGTGACGGGTAACGATGATATGGACACCGCATTCGATTCGCCTTGATTGCCCCCAATTACTTGACGTGGGTGGTGAGGCATTGTGGCGGTGGGCGGTGGGCGTGGCGGGTTGACTTTGCCAATAGGCACGTCATCAAAAATTCGCTTTGCTGCGGAGTCGATTCCTTGCTGCCTGCGTTTGCCCCCATTGCAACTGGGTCACCACCCACTGTGACCCGCCTTCCAGCGATCGCTGACGGCGAGGTCAAGTACTTGGGCACACACAATTGTGCTGGGCACGCACATCATTGTAAAAACCCACAACGCTCTGCCGTAGAAGCTGTTTAAACAACCGAATGTGATACAATTACCAGCTTATTTCCGACTAACTGTTGACGTAGACACACTTCTGTCAACACTGGCTCGAGATACTTACCTACGCAGCCAGCCAAGCTCATAACTGGGTGATAAAAGCTCGTCATAGCAGAACACACACACATTCCACATTCCAATCGAACAGATATCACTGCAGTTGGTACGCATATCTGTTAGCTGGGGAAGCCTCTACACCTGGTATTATATGCACCCATCTCTGGAGCATTTATCAGCTGCACGTTTGGCTCAAATGCTCATGTAACTCGCATTTTGGCATTGAACGATAAGATAAAACCTAATTTGATGTCGGCATGTTCGGCAGCAACGCAACCTTCGGGTGTGATAAGATAGTAACTAAACGAAACTTAACTTTTCATCTTTCAGACCTCGAACTTATGAATTAGCAGCATGTCGGCCTACAATTCGAACTTCGTGCCTCCCGCCCACGCTCCCATGCCTGTGAACGGCAACAATCTGGTGAACGGCCTGCCAGGAGGCGTCCAGCAGCAGCAGCAGCCAGGTCCTCCAACTGGCCAGCCTTATCTGCTACAAAAGCAGCCACAACAGTTCCAGCAGCCACCTCCCGCAGCAGCCTATCCGGGAGCAGGAACAACGGGTAGTCAGCCACCGCCGCCTCAGTTCAACAGCGGCATTGCGAGCCAGTTCTTGCCGCCCACGTCTGGAGCAGCTCCTCCTGTGCAACAACATCTGCCGCCCAGCACGTTGCCGCCCCACATGCGTCCGCCCACCGTCAACGGACCACCCCTCACCAACGGCAGCAATGGAGCGTCCAGCGCCAACTCCTCACGCACTGCCTCCCCAAGGCCAATAGGAGCAGCTCCTCAATATACCCAAGGACCCATCGCTGCAGCGCTTAACAATCCGCCACCGGCGTCAGGACTGCGGCATTCGCCTCAACCCGCCAGCCAATCCCTGGCTAACTTGACAAACAACCTGGATAATCTGAACTTGAATCCGAACCGGACAAACGGAGGCGCAAATGTCGTGCCGCCACCCCAGCAACAGTACCCGCCTCTGACGCAAAAGGATTTCAGGGGCGTGGCTACGGCGCAAACTGGTCCACCGCAGTTCAACGATGCCAGCAGTTTATTGGCGGCCAGCGGAGTGGCTCCAATAGTTCCAAATGCCATGGCGACGCCATTTAGTGGACAGAAACCTCCAAACTTGGGTCCGAATCCGGCCAAGATGTTTGGAAGTGCAACGATGACCGTAAGACATCCCCCTCCGCAGGCAGGGCAGAGAATCCCATACGGAGTGCCTCCACCGACTAACTCCGAGCAGCAAAACCAGCAGAACAACAACATCCAGAGGGCAGCGCCGCCTCCAGGAGCAGCAGCAGCCTGGCCGCCCAGTGTGGCAAAGCCAGTGGTGCCTGGAGCGCAGCCCCCTCTGCCGCAGCCGCAGCAGCAAGCCCAACTGCCTCCGCCGCAGCAGCAAGCCCAACTGCCTCCGCCACAGCAGCAAGCTCAACTGCCTCCGCCGCAGCAGCAACCCCAGGCGCAACCGTATCCCTACTCCCAGGCGTATCAATCAGCGCCACAACAACAACCACCTCCCCATCAGTCTGCAGTGCAGCCACCTCCGGGAATGTTTGGAGCCCAGCCCACCGGAGCTCCACTGCAGTATCAGGCCCAGGCGCCTCCGCAGGCCTACGGACAACAACTTCAGCAACCAGCCCAGGCGGCACCTGGAGGACCCTTTTCCGCTCCTGCTCCACTTAATGTTGCTCAGCAAGGATTTAGCAGATTGTGGGGACAGGACACCATCGACCTTATGCAGAACCGGCACATCTTGTCACCAGCAACTCTACCACCGCCAAAAGTGGTCCTGCACAACCAGTTCCACGAGTCGATCAACTGCAGTCCGAGCATCATGCGCTGCACACTGACCAAGATCCCCGAGAGCAATAATCTGCTGCAGAAGTCACGTCTCCCGCTGGGCATTGTGATACATCCGTTCCGCGATGTAAATGTAAGAGCTTCATAGACTGTAATTTATAATATTAAACGCTAACACTGTGTATCTCCCATAGAGCCTGCCTGTCATTCAGTGCATCAACATTGTGCGCTGCCGGCTGTGCCGCACTTACATCAATCCCTTCGTCTACTTTGTGGACAGCAAGATGTGGAAGTGCAATCTGTGCTACAGAGTCAATGAATGTAAATAAGAATATTTTCCGACACAGCAATGGAGATACCAATTTGTAATTCCTTTCTTCATTCAGTGCCCGACGATTTCCAATTTGATCCGGCCACCAAGACCTACGGCGACGTGACTCGACGGCCCGAGGTGCGCTCCAGCACCATCGAGTTTATTGCCCCTTCGGAGTACATGCTGCGTCCACCGCAGCCGGCCATGTACCTGTTTCTCTTCGACGTCTCGATCATTGCGCAGCAGAGTGGCTACCTGGAGGCCGCCTGTGCCGTGCTCAACCGTCACCTGGACGAGATGCCTGGAGATGCACGCACTCAGGTGGGATTCATCTGCTTCGACAGCTTCGTGCACTTCTACAGCATGGCTGAGGGGCTCAACCAGCCGCATGAAATGACTCTGCTGGATATTGAGGACCCCTTTCTGCCGCGACCCGACAGTCTGCTGGTGAATCTGAAGGAGTGCAAGGAGCTTGTGCGGGATCTACTGAAGCAGCTGCCTAAGCGGTTCGCCCACACCCACGATCCGGGCTCCGCCTTAGGAGCTGCTCTGCAGGTGGCTTTTAAGCTTATGGTAAGTTACATTAGTAAAAGTTACCGAGAAGAGTTAGTAATCCTGGATGGCATTTCTAGCAAGCGTCAGGCGGCCGCATCACCGTCTTTCAATCGTGCCTTCCCAACAAGGGACCCGGCGCCCTGGAGCCGCGCGAAGATCCCAACAATCGCTCGGCCAAGGATGTGGCGCACCTAAATCCGGCCACCGACTTCTACAAACGCTTCGCCCTGGAGTGCTCCGGCTATCAGATAGCCTGTGACCTCTTCCTGATGAACCAGCAGTACAGCGACATGGCAACCATTTGTGAGAGGCTTTTTTTGTTTTTTAAGATATTTATAATAACTAAATTTGTCTCCGCCTTGCAGCTGGCATCAGCAAGCACAGCGGTGGCTGTATTCACCACTTCCCACTCTATCAGAAGACCAAGCCGCACATGGTAGACTCGTTCCGTACGTGCTTTAAGCGCTATCTGACCAGAAAGATCGGTTTCGAAGCGGTGATGCGTATACGCTGCACTCGCGGCCTGCAGGTGCACACATTCCATGGCAACTTCTTTGTGCGCTCCACGGACCTGCTCTCGTTGCCAAACGTGAATCCGGATGCGGGCTATGGCATGCAGATTTCCTACGACGAGAGTCTGACGGACGTGAAGACCATCTGCTTCCAAGCCGCGCTCCTCTATACGAACAGCGAGGGTGAGCGGCGGATCAGGGTGCATACAGTGTGCCTGCCGGTGACTGCTTCGCTGCCAGAGGTCATGCACTCGGCGGACACGGAGGCCATTATCGGGCTGCTGTCTAAAATGGCTGTGGATCGTTCGGTGGCCTCCAACTTGTCGGACGCCCGGGACGCCTTCATCAACGCCACGATCGACGTGTACAACGCCTTCAAGATTGCACAAAATCTGCCATCGGGCCAATCGGGTCAGTTGATAGCCCCACGCAGCCTGGCGTTGCTGCCGCTTTATATCCTCGGCTTGCTGAAGCACGTGAGTTCTTATGACGATATGTTGGTGAACTTAGTTTTTAACGCACCTTTCTCTAGCCCGCCTTCCGTGTGGGCACCAGTACACGACTGGATGATCGCGTCTTCGCCATGGACTGCATGAAGACGCTTCCACTAGACCAGCTGATGAAGTACGTCTACCCAGAGCTGTATAAAATCGATGCGCTGATCTACCACGCCCGCAATTTGAACGTTGCTTCGACGCAGGACGACGACGAGGAGGAGGATGAACCGCTGCCGGAGTTGCCGCGCCTGCAACTATCCGCGGAACAGTGAGTGGTGGTTATTTACTCTTTCATTCTGATATACAACTCCTTTCATTACAGTTTGGACTCGCGATCGATATTCCTGATGGATTGCGGTACACTGATAATGCTCTATGTCGGGCTCAACGTGCCACCCGATGTTTTGGAAGCTGTGCTGGGTAAGATACTTGAGTCCAGACAATGTGGGATCCCCATTAACCCTTTGTGCTTTTAGGCATCAGCTCCACATCCGAGCTGGGTGACTATGTATACGGATTGCCGAATGTTGTGAGCAACGAGAACGATGTGCTGAAGCGCTTTATTTTGCGACTCAACTACGATAAGCCCTACTCGGCGCTGGTGCAGATAATTAGGTGAGTTGGAAACCCATTGATAAGTTAGTCGCACTTGCTAATAACGCTTTCTCTTCCCAAAAGGGACACGAGCACGGCCAAGGGCCAGTTCATCGAGAGATTAACCGACGATCGCAGTGAATCTAGTTTGTCATACTATGAATTTTTGCAACACATTCGGGCTCAGGTTAAATAGTACATAAGCAGGAAATCCTACCACTATTGTATGCTACATAAATACGAGTTTCTTAGAACCTAAAAACTCAGACTCTGGTGACCAAGCAAGATGCGAATGCAGGCGAAACTGGCGCAACACAATGGATACCAGCATGGGACACACATCCACTAGATTCCCCACATCCCTACCCCTTTCCCACTCTCTCGGCTTAGGTAATTTTAAAGTGCATGTATTTATTTATTTGTTGATTTGTTGCACTAAAAAATAAAATTAAATCAATCAAAGAACATACACATAGTAAATGCGAGAGAGCTAACTTGTCACAATTGTAACTAGAGATCGTTGCCAGTTCGACTTGGGCGAACATTAGTCAAAAGTCCAGCTAGCCAGTCAGTAGAGCTCCCCTGCAAGCGGATTGCACTGTTATTTATTATAGATATTTTATGCAATAAACCAACGCAACTGTTGTAAATTATAATTTAACGCGATTTTTGTTCGTTCCAACTGCTTCTAACATTCTGCAAACTCTCAGTCCCACAAATTGTTATCGCTTATCCCACTTGTTTGCTGTTTTCAGTAGTACTATATTTATTTTCCGGAATCCAGAGGAATCTATCAGACAATTCTATTTATTTATAAGTCGAAGGAAAGGCGCTTGTTGCACTGTAGTTAGCGAACTTATTTCAAACGAATGTACGGGAACAGATTTGGTATTGTGTATTGCATTGATCGGACTGCTAGGAAGTGAATGTCTTAAGCTTAGAAAGAATATTATACTGTATCAACAAAAAGAGACCCCACACCTGTACACCCCAGGTTGTCGTTCTTTGAGTTGGCTACCTAATCGAAAAACCATAAACATATACTGTACTATACTTTATACATACACGAGTACATCAAGATATAAAGCGAAATAAATTTTAATTAAATCATAGGGCACTGAGTTTTATTTACGGATGGCAGGCACATTCGGTGTACTGTTTTCGCGTCTTATATAATATGGTTCTAAATTATTTGAGAAAAATTTGGAATGGCATCAAAAAGCTTGTCATATAGAATTAAAAAGATTCACCAATATCCGCGTTCCTCTACATGAAGGAGTTGTCCGCTCCTAGCCACAGATTTCTGGAAAAGAACAAGACTTTAGTAAAGAAATAAGATTGTTGTTCTGTTCTGGACTTACGGATTGAAGAAGGGTGAGCGCGGCGGATAGGTTCTCTTGGGCGGTGGACAGAAGATGGGATCAAGCTTATAATCCTTGGTTAGATCAAAGCAGGGACGCTTGCTCTGATCATACTCCGTGGCCTTCTCATCCGGTCGAAAGCCATCTGCCGAGTGTTCGATCTTCACGTGGACACTCAGGTGATCTTGAAGGAGGAACACCTTGTCGCAGAGATGGCACTGGAAATGCCCGTCTGTGCTGGCCACATGGGCCTCGTGGAATCTCTTGTAGTGCTGGTGCAGCTCCAGCGATGATCGCATTCCGCGCCCGCAGAGATCACAGCTTTGACTTTGGCTGGCCACCGGCTGCGCAAAGTGGGTGGTCAGGTGGTCGTCCAGCTTCTGAATGGCATCAAAAGTTTTCTCGCAGAGCAGACACGTCACATTTACTTCAGACAACGCTTCCTCCATTATATACATATGTATGCCTGGTAATCATTAAATTTTAATATAATTACTTTCATTTATATATTATATTCGGTGAAAAAGGTTATAAAGGCCTCTGTATCTATTAAAAAACTACTAATTCATGCATTTTTACGCACTTTATAATCTAGAAATGCTATATTACTGTACGATCGAGGCTTCATAAAGCACCCTTTTTACTATTTCGTATTCCTTTTCCTTTTCTTCCAGTTTCTACGCACCCGACTTTAAAAACTATCCCCTCCTTTCCGCTCGGCTTTGAAATTACAACTGTTCTTTTCCCGCCGAATATTTTCACGATCAAGAGAGAGATACTGACAGAGAGAAGTGGAGAGAGAAAAAAGAGAGAAAGGGAGAGAAAAAAAGAGAAAAGGGGAGAGAGTAATAAAAGAGACAAGAATAGAGAACGGATGTACAGTGATGTAGCCGTTTTAGCCTTTATTAGCTTTATCTATTTGAAACGATAACTATTATAACTTAATTTTTAATTTTTATTACAAACCTTGTAAATTTTATTAAAACAAAGAACCTATCTATAATTGAAATAGTTAATAATCTTAAGAGCCTATGATAATACTACAGAATGGGGCGCCAGCTCGCTCAGTGTGGGCTCACACAACCCTTAAGGGTGATGTATGTACATTTAATATTCCTTGTCAAAATAATAGCAAAAAAGCGAAAGATTATTTATTTTAATGCTTTGGTCAGGACACAAGTCGTATTTATATTTAAATTATAAATAAATTATCACAATATTATTACATTTTATATTTCTTTTATAGTCAAGACCCTATCTCAAGAATTGTATAACGTATTTATTCCTTTTCAAAATAGTAGGCAAAAAAGCGTAAGATTATTGTTTTTAATGCTTTGCTCAGGACTCAAGTCTATATTTAAATTATCAATATATTATTATGGTAGAAAAAACTCACAAATATTAATAATTATTATTATTATAATTGCAAAATAATAGCAAAAACAGCGAAAGATTATTTATTTTAATGCCTTGGTCAGGATAAAAGTCGTATCTATATTTAAATTATCAATAAATTATCAAACTATTATTACATTTTATATTTCTTTTATAGTCAAGACCCTATCTCAAGAATTGTATAACGTATTTATTCCTTTTCAAAATAGTAGGCAAAAAAGCGTAGAATTATTGTTTTTAATGCTTTGCTCAGGACTCAAGTCTATATTTAGATTATCAATATATTATTATGATAGAAAAAACTCACAGATATTAATAATTATTATTATGTTTTATACCCTTTATATGGTGGTTTGGCTCTCGTTCCCTCCAGGATTCGGGTAATGCTGATAGATTGTCAAACTTTCTTGTCCGAAAGAACCCGGTCAGAGGACCACACCCAGGTCGTTCTTAGATTCATCACTTTTTCGATTCTAAAAGAATGAATTCGGTCCACCTGAAAAATAATTTGCTTAAAGAACTCACCGTGAAAAATTGACGTAATACAGATAATTATCGTTTGGAACCGCCCCCAAAGCTATAAATAATTTGGAGGACAGCTTTGCGAAAATAACGAAAGCATATATATTTAGTGCTATTCATTTATCATGCTAATTTTCTATTTATATATTTATTATCAAATCATGAACCTAATCCCTGCATAAAATGGTTTCGAAACGTTTCCTTTACAGATCCCCACAGAAAACCAGTTTGATACTTTATGGCACTGAATATATTTTTGCGGCGAACCGAAAATATATATATAAATTTATTTAAAGTCCCATTCAGAGTTTTTTAGCATACATAATATTAATTATCATTAAATAATATTTTAGGCGCTTAATACTTTTTAAGCGTTTTTATGAATATTTATTTGTTTTAAAATACCAGACAAGCAGAAACTGTAGCAAGAATGACTATATTTTTAAGGTCTTCGTACATTATGCTGATAAGAGTTGTGCTGCTGAGCGTTCTGTTCTCTTAATAAGTTAATCATGTATTTTTACTCGTAGAGTAAGAGGGTATACTTAAATTAGTTTAGTTTTTAAAATATGTATTAAAAAAAAGTAATTTTAATATGTTTTTAATATTTTTTGAACCAAACGCGTTTTCGAACAGTAAAACAGAGGGCGTTACAAGTCCCGACGTTCCTTTGATAAGTCTCTGTACATTTTAATAGTATCGCTATGAATTATGAAACCATTAAAACAAACCAGATGAAGCGGCTGTAGATTTCATCGTCAATAAACTAAAAAAATATATATAAGATATATTGAGGTCATATATGCCTACGAAGCAAGCAATTATTGGGCAGCTGTTTCCTTAGAGGATCTTCTATGAAAGTCGTTATGCTGAGGGCTTAGTTTGTCCCAAAAAATTGAAATCCCCAATAAAACTTTGTAGGTTTTAAGCATGAACATCTGTATTTTTAGGGTACTGTCAGTATAATCTCATTGGAAAATTACTCTTTACTACACCTAAAGTACCACTTTACGTTACTTTCCACGCTTAGTTTCATCTACAAATAAATTTGAATCATCAATAAAACTTTGCAGGTTTTCAAACACAGTGAAGAAATGTCTGGGTTTTTAGGGGACTATCAGTAAAATCTCAGCGGGATGTTTTTCTCACTACAAGTACGTCGTGAAACCCGAGTGTGCCCGCTGAGAAGTGCCACTTTACTGAGTTTTTAGAGGTCTAGAGGACACCAGGACTACAAAAAACACATTCGTTGGGTATTGTGCACACAAGTTTCTTTATTTGCTTTTCCATCGGCTGCGATTCATTAAAACCTAAAAGATCGCTCAACCGCTCGACCGCTCAAATTCCTTTGCTGAGCTCAGCAACTTGATATTGTTTATTTTGGCATAAACATTCCGTCTATGCCTTTTGGGATTTCGAAGTCGAGGTCCAAAGTGCTGAGGACACAGAAAACCTCGCCAGCATATGGATACATAATCCATGATATTGCGTACGTACAATGTACATTGTACACTCTTGGAAGCTCCATAAAATGAACAGAATCTTTAGTGTCAGTAACTAGACTAGTGTAGTCAGCTCTGCTGACATCCGCCCAAAGGCGATATGGCTTTTCCGCTCGAATATTTAATATTCCAGTTGCGATTTTCACCCACGGCTCCCTCCAGTTTTCTTTATAAGCATGCATCGCAGTCCAGCCATAGATCCCTGGAAGGAAATGAAGAATTCAGCGGGCTTGCAAGACGGTGATAAGACTTATCTAAACATACGGATTGAAGAAAGGCGAACGAAGTGGATACGTCTGCTTCTTTGGGGTCGCGAAACCCGCTTCCAGAAGCTCCGGTTGCCGACGTGGCGCGCAGAGATACTTGTCCGCTCGCTCGCTGGCTGGTTTGTACTTGGCGGCGGCTACGGCGTTGTAGATACGAGTGCTCCAGATCTCCTTTTTGGCTCGTTCGACCGGCGACGGTTTGGTGGATTCCAAACCCGCAACCTCTGGCGGCGCAGGCGCAGGCGCAACTGCTGTCGGCGAATCCGGTTCTGGAACTCTTTTGGGCGATTGGATTATGCCATGCTTGACCTTCATGTGCATCAGGAGGAAGGTGTGCCGCTTGTAGCGCTTCTTGCAGGTGGCACACCTGTGCTGCTTCTGCCCTTCCTTGGCCATCTCACTCTCGGGCAGCTCCTCCTCCGCGTGGAAATGGTTCTCGTGGTATCGCAGGGACTGGCGGGAACTCAGGCGCTTCCCGCACCATTCGCACTCGAACTGACCTCGCATGTAGGTTGACATCCTGGGGATTTTTGGTTTTATCAGCACCGGAGATCTTGGCCTTGTGGGAACCGAGATTGGAGCTGGACCTTTAGCCGGACCAGGAGCAGGAGCTAGCGCAAGAGCTGGAGCAGAAGCTGGAGCAGGAGCAGGAGCAGGAGCTGGTGATTTGGGTTTTACCAAGACAGGTCGCTTCTCCATTGGAGGAGATCCCGTTTCGGGGGCAAAAAAGTTATGACTTTCATGCGGAAATGGAGGATTCTTCAGAAGGGTTCTGAGTGTGGGTTGAACAGGCATTTCCCGCGGGAGCTGCGGTGGCATGGGTAAATGCCGAGGTCCTGGGAACTCCAAAGGTTGTTGGATGGGATAGTGGATGGGTGGTTGAACCGGATGCGGATGCGGATGAGCCGGAGGCATTGGATACGGCATCGGCGGTTCGAGGGGCGGTGAGTATAGATCGAGTGGCGGCTGGTGGCCAAAGTCCATGGGCCTGTGGAACTGCTGCTGAACCATGGACTGATCGATGGGATGAAACAGCGGCTGTTCTATGGGATGCAGAAAGGGCTGGTTGATGGGATGAAAAAAGGGTTTCATCATCGGCGGGGGCCGAGGCTCCTGCTCCAGCGCCCGCGCCTGCGCCTGCGCCTGCGCACGCCCTGTATTCCAGGCGGTGATCTCCGCCGCGTGCTTGGTGAGGTGTTCCTTGAGCGTGTCGTAGTCGTTGAAGGGCTGCTTGCACAGATAACACGGAATGCACAGAACGAATCCTTCTGGCACATTCACGTGTCCCGTGTGGGCCAAAGCCTCCTTGAGCAGCGGCATGTCCATGGGATCGCTGGGCGAGAAGGGTGGCGAGAGGATGCCGGGCGGAATTTGATCAAACATCCTGTCCGAAAACTTAAAGGGTTCCGGCTGACGATGGTGGTTACGATAGTCAAAAGATTCCGACTCTATGATCTCCACATCGCTATCGCTTTCCGGGGACATGGCGTTGCTCGATTGGTGAATCGGTCTCTATTGAATTACTGTTTCAGTGAGCCCACAAAAAAATTCAAATGTCGGAACACGAGTGCACAACTGCGCACATCAAAACCTCGCAGCATACTGAAATAAAAAAAACAATCGCACTCTATTTATACGACCCTCTGTCTCTCTTGTGTAGAATTTTGGATTAGTGTCCAGTTGCTCACATGGAAAACATAGGCTGCTGTTAGAGATAAGGATGAATAGGAGATTTTTGCATCATCGCAGCCTCTCAGATCGCGTAAAGTATTTTAAAGGGTTTATAGGTCGATTTGGTATCAATTTATTTGAATTTACAGATTAGAATTTAATACATTCAATACTTAATGGGTAACGTTTAAGCGTCAACCAGGCAAACTCATTAGTATTCTATTTACGACGTCAAGGACCTATTTTTATTGGACACTTTTATGAGTACGCAGGTAGAAAAGGACGACCGAGATAAGAAAATTTGTTTTCTCACATTGTTAGGGCCACTAGGTCGTAAATATTAATAAGGTTGACAAAAAAGGGATATTTTAGGACCCGCTCGGACATGTTTAAAAAGAAGAGAAGAATGCATAGCTTGTACAGTACTGTACTTGGCCCAACTTCACTTTACATAACCGCAACGTTCATAGAAAAAAAAAGTAAAGAGAGGAGCATATATAGGTCACATTGGAGCCGAAAAAATTATGGTAATATAGATTATACTATTTGCTCTTTTTTGGTCCTATCACGCGTTCTTTGTTTGCTTAGTCGAAGTAAAGATTAGGTTTTCAAATCAAAATGGTGGCCACGCATCGAATTAAGAATGCAAAGTATCGAACACTGTATCTCAAGAAATAAGTACCTGAAGTTTTGGGACAAATAATAAAAAATCCTAAAAAGGCACTAAATTAAAATCAAGTGTATCTTAAATTGTTTTTTATCTTTGGCCGTAAGGGAGTGTAGACTTTCGTACCACCTTAGTGTCCAACTACTTACTTGTACGTTACATCTTACATTTTTTTTGCTCTTGGGGAACTGAATAATTTATAATTCCCAACTAGTACTAGCGTTTCCCGTAGGTTTGGAAATTAACGGAGAGCTTTTGTAGTTATTAAGTAAAGAAACATATCTTTTAAGACGGTTTTAGTAATAGGAATAATATAATTTCTTCTATGATATGTCTACTCCGAAGAGCATTGTGGTTTAGGGGCACACAAGGAACTTATGTCTTTAATTAATACAAAATAAAATGTAATATTCTGCGTCAGTATTATCGTATTACATTTTGATTACCTTTCATTTATTGTTTGTAAATTATTTTTTAAAAAGCAAAAAACCCATAAAATTTAACAAATTTGTTCAGTTATCAGTACAATTAGGCAACCAATGGCGCGCTTGCTATGTACGTATGAATTTGCTATCTTCATCGTATTTTCAAATTCACAGACACATTTTAATTTATTTTAAAAAGGTTCACTGAGGTAAAAACAGAATTTGGTAACTATTTTTTACTAAACATCGTTAAATTTCAAAACTAAAGGTTTAAAAGTAACATTATTTGTTTCAAGACCATTCTTTTTTTGGAATTGGAAAAGTTGTTTTACACTTACCGTAAGCCAAACCAAACTAAATAGTTAGAATTTTGAACTTTTGTTTTTGTCAGTGTAATAAGACTCTCATTGCTTTTTAAACATAGCTAAATTTGATAGGTCAATGTTCAGCATGATGGGAAAACATTTAATTTGTATTGTGTATTTAAAATCAACGATCATTTACTAGATGTTAAAAAAATTTCAGTTACCTTAGGACTTTTTGAAAAACGGAATCGAAAGTCTCTCTTGAAGGGTTTATTCGTTCAAGGTGTCTCGCTCAGATACTGATCATTTCTGTTTGCTGTACTTTCATTTGAGACACTTCTTATCAATAAAGTGGCAAAAGTAGCTTTTCACATTATACTTGTACTGACTTTTCTAGTATAAAATAAAACGGTATAAAGTAAGCAAACCAATCCAATTTTGAAATCTACTTTGTTGTCCATATAATATGAAAAGGTCGCGGTGTCATATCTTTGCTTAAGAATTGATAACTTCCTAAAAAATGGTTAGGGGAATACAACAGAATGATCAGAAATAAAATAAACGCGAATTCTTTAGGGAATGCATCCTAGTTAGCAATGGCCGTTTACCTATAAGCAGTGATATTTCATCTGTTTCTGATCTAGTAACGTGGGGTACGTAACACGAGTGAAACAAAAAACAGTCTTTACTCGACCAGAAACTGAGATACATCACTTTTTCCCTTTTTCAAGTTGACACTGATTGGCTAGCGGAAAATGATTAAGCATATTTTGGGGGCTCAGATTTTAAAACATTTTTTTCGAAATACTGTATTGAAATAGAATAAATCAGTGCAAACCCTTGCACTTCGTTTAACATACTGCCCAATAAGTTCCATTCATCTTTTACTTCTGTGGAACAACCGTCGCATGAAATCAGGATTTTATATATATAAATATTTTTGAGCCCTTTTAACCTTTCAAATGATTATTCTTTAAATAATACAGAAATTTTAAGAATTTAATTTTGACTAAATCGCCGTCAACCTCCTTATCTGCGAAATTGTTCTTTATTTCTGACGCTAAACAGGCTTTTAATTTCTGGAGCCGAATTTTATACACCAAATTTAAATACCATGCATGTATAAATAATCGTCGATTTCTGAAAGGTAATCACAATAGTCAAATGACGTCTAATATTGACAAACTTTAAAATGTGTTTCATTAGATTAAATTTATTCAAAAACATCAAGTATTTATATAAGAGATCAGTAACCTTCCTTGACTGTGCTAACTTCGATTGTTTGAACATACAGAACTTACTATTCTTATTCATTATTTCAGAATAATTAAAACACCCTTTGCAAGGGTATATGAACGACTTTTGCTGCCCTCAGAAATGATCAACTTTTGTGCACAACTAGAATTAAGAGTACTCTGATTACCAAATCAATTACAGTCTTTCCTTGATGCAAAAATAATGGACTTAATCGTGACCTTAAAGAAAGAAATTAACCATTTAATAGCATATTTAATATATCTTCAAGATGGAATTTTGCCAACTTTAATTTGTTGTGATTAGGCAATCTCATGTTTGATAAGAGGCTTTGTTTCGCGCTGAAATAAAATAAGCATTCGCAGAGATGGATTCCGGGGTCTTCAGTTAATCTTCTTATAATAGATGATACCCAAAATCCGGTGTTTTATTGCCTGCTTTTAGGGATTTTGCATTTGTTTGTCTTTGATTCAGATCTGTTTAGATCTGAAATCCATGATCCATTCTGGTTGTTAAGGTGCAAGGACGCGCATTATTAATTTGGAATGTGACATTCTAATAGAACAATGGATCATATATATAAGATACCCTGCTGCCAATATATTTAGGTAAAAAGACCGTCAGTATGCCTGAATATCAGCGACCTGCCGATGCAGCAAAAGTTGCCGTCATCACAATTTCGTTTCTAGAGCAAAAACATTGAATACCAATGCATCGGCACTTTTGACCCATTGCGAGTTATGAGAAATATTTTATATTTCATTTCCACTTCCGATTTTGTTAGCCTAAGCACTTTTTGACCTATAAATAGCATTAGGTTCGTTCAGCGAAATCAGTCTCAGAACAACCAGGAACTGTTACTCATCTACCATCGGAGTTTTTGCGTCTTCAGATCTTCAAATTGAGCTCCATTCTCCAACGACCACCTAGTTGATCCGACAACCAAACAGAAAAATATACTGTTTATATATAGTCAATACAATATATATCCTTTGACCACAGACGTTATCGTTAGTCAACTCAACTTTCAACTTGTTCTATCATCATTCGTTGGTAGTTATATAGTTGATTTTACTTTTGGTAATAGTGAGATATTATTCTTTATCACTGGTTTTTAAGAGCAAGGCGCCATTACAATTCGATCTAAAATTCTTGCGTTGTGCTATTCGTATTTTGTGTGTTCTTCTGCTGATGAATTTGGTTCTAAACCTTCTTCACAAAAATACATTTTTGTAGCATACTTTTCACACAGCATTTTGCAAGCTTTTTAACGTCAGTCTTTCCAAATATTTCTTTTTCACAAAGTCTTTTTGAATTTTCGACTTTTTTAGCAGTTTTATTTTATCGTAATTTATTTTCCGCCGACTCCAATTTGAACGACATTGTTATTCATTGTTTTCATCATCTTTTGGCTCAAAGATTAGCTTGGAATTAGAATTTATAGAGCTTTGGAGAAGTATGTTTATATTGTCATAAAATCTTCTTATTTTTCAAAGCTTACCACAGCTGGGGGAATAACGTAAAAATTCATTCATAAAATAAAATATAGAAATTTCGTAAAGCTCTCGCATTAAGCGAGATAAGGAAATTGGTTTGAAAATGTGAACTGCTATGAGTCACTTTTAGTGAAAAATTATTATATTATAAATAATTAATGCTTAAAAATTATGGTCTTCCGCTAACTTTCATACATATTTTCTGTTCTTTTTGGAAAATGCTCATATTTTCTCGTATAGCAGAATAATAAAAGCACTAAGGTATGTACTTACCTTGTTGTTTTTGAACACTTATAAAAATAATCCCCAAATATCCATCTTTTGTTATTTTATTCAACTTGAATCGTTAAAGGGGACTTTATATATTGTACAGTTGATCGAAATGTAGATTACATTCTGAAGGGCACTTTGCAAATGTTTGATGACTTACCGCTGGGCCTTTAAAATGCTAGGAAATGCTCCAAATCAAAATTTTCATCAGTTTTCGAAAATTTCTTGGTTTTTGAAAATACAGTGGCTGTTTTATAAGTATGTCCAGCGCTGATATATTCCTTATAAGGATGATCCTTCATGATTTGTTTTTCCAAGTTGTATGTGTTTTTCAATTATTTAGCTGGACTACGACTCGGAATGGCGAGATGAGATTCTAAACTGTTTTGTCTTTTTAATCTATGTGGCTTAATCTCATTGAAATTTCTTGGAATTCCGCCAAAGCTTAAGCAGCTGCTTTGCAAAACGTGGCAACGCTAAAAGCTTTTTAACAGACTTTTCCTTTAAGTTTAAATACGTACAATTTTACATTTATTAAAGAAATATATAAGTTTTAATTTATTTTACGAATGAATTTTCGGTTGTTATTAGTGAAACAAAATTTTGCTAGGGCTATGCTATAAAATATAAGAACATTTATAAGTATAACAGTTTTAACAAATAAAGTGCCCACAACTTTAATTACTTCCGCTTATTAACCATCTACCAAAAATTATAAATAAATACTATAGCTGTTTCCTGGGAACATTTTTTAGTGCTCCCTGTAATTGTAGTATTCCACTGATCCGTTTAGGGTCAAAGTGACTTTCCTCTTGACGATAAAACTCAATTGAAGAGCATATTCACCTGTTTCTATGGGGAAACGAAGTCGGAACTTTTCGATATCGAACTCCAGGTCCGTACACTTTATTAAATGATTTTTCTGAAATGTAAGGAGTTACTTTAAATATGGTACGTGGAGGTGGGGGTAATATACCTTAAACGGGCACGTATAGTTCGTTACTGGGATATAGGGTTTGAGATATTCGTAACCAAGTGCTACGATCATATTGTTTCTCTTAGAAAGAAAGTCACACAGGTTAAAGGAAATATTGTAGAGAAAAGGGCGCCAGCCGTTGGCTCGCTTAAAGAGCTCCAAGCGCATCTGTAGTTTACAAATTTTTCGGATTATATAAAATAGGAAGGGTCCTGAGGTTTCACTAACATGGATATTGTTAACCGTTTTATACTGCCTGAATTGAATACTTATAGAGTTCCTGTACCGGTTGATGGCCTTGATTTTGCATAGCAATATTTCACCGTAGGACTTGTCGTAATTAGTACAGTGCAGACTCTTGAACTTGGACTCAACCTGCAAGGTTGAGAGAACCACAAGTCCAAAGATCAGAACTGCCAGCATGGCTCCTGGGGGTCGAAATAGAACTGAACCTGCACGGAAACCGTACGGCGATTATATCATATTGTTATACTATCAGATAGTCGACGGATTCACTTAACTGAACCTTATAATCAAACTGCTGAATTTTTTGTCAAGTGAAGCATTAAATTACCAAAAAAGACAATACTTTTATAAATGCCAAACAATTGTTCCCTAATAAATCTTGAACTTTAAAAGGCCAACAAACAAAGCAACATATTAACTTATACACGTTTTTTTGAATATTAAAAAAAGTAAAATTGGTTGGTTGTCCGCTTGCATTATACATACATGGGATGGTAAGATATGTGCAAAGTTATTATTTCCTGATATGCGGGATTGGTGAATATTCCAGGTCTATCTGTACCCACGGCAAGCGCACTTATTAGGGGCTTATCAGGGGAATAAAACAGAGGTCACTGAAAGTTCTCGTTGAAACATAATTTCAATTGTCGGTGCCATAGAACTTTTGTAGATTTGCGAAAACCCACACCGCTAAATCTGTCGTTTAGACATGATTTATATGATCACCAGACCACATACATAGTCGCTATACAAACCACGACAAATTTAATTTGTTAGTATGAAGTGTAGAAGGTACCTTCTTCCGCTTTCATTGTACACGGTATTTTTAGGAGGTCACTTTTTATAAACAAAATGAAATGCAATTATCTTGGTTGCACTTATGGTTTTTTTATTTGTTTATAATAATTTTACAAGTAACACTGTTTTGTAGCATAAGCAGATTTTAGTATTTCAAAACAATCACTCGAACTTGAGATAAGCACTAAGCGGGATTGGGAAATACACAATCTGTCTTGGTTTCCAGTCGAGCTCGATTCTAGTCGATGCATCGATTTTATTTTCGACAATCGATGCTTTTGTGTGACCGGGTTTTTATTTTTTGTTTTCCTAACTTTCAACATAATAATTTAGTAACTTTTACATATTCCCACCTACAAATTCACACAACAGGGTATTTTGCGAATAGTTCTTGACGATACTAAAGCCTCTATACAAATGCACCAATTAGGGAACGTTTAAAAGCTCTTCTAAGCTTGTTTGTTTATTGTTCAGAACGTTTAATTTTAAATGACTAGCTAGTAATGTGACATTGAATTTGCTTTAAGGATAACTGTAGTATAATGGTTCGTACGTCAATGCTAAAACTAACTAAACGCTAAACCTATTCCTTGGAGACGGGCTTGCAGGCGATCATGTAGACCGGAAAGAGTCCTTTGGGGAAGTTGTGTTGCTTGACCTTGCGCACGATGCGGAATCCGGCTTCCTTTAGGAAGCGTTCGTAGCTCTCCAGTGGCCTGGTGACCGATGAGTCCTCCTTGTCCTCCAACGTCTTCTTGGAGCTGCTTACGTTCTCCTTAAGGCAAAAGTAGGCTCCGGGCGCCAGTCCCAGCTTGATGCGCCTGAAGAAGGCTACCAGATCGCGGTCCGTGAGGTGGCCCAGCACCCACTGGCTCCAGATGAGGTCGTACTGCTGCGTGGGCGTGAATCTCTGCAGTCCCACGTTGTAGATTTGGCCCACCTTTTCGGGCGCCAGGTCGCCAGTGGTGCAGTATTCCCGCGCCTTCTCCGCAAACGCGGGATCCTGCTCGACCAGATCCACACAGTTAAAGCGAGGGATCAGAAGATTTCGGGTCACCCGACCGATTCCGGCGCCACAGTCCAGGGCCAACCTGTTGCCGGGCACGCGGATTTCGCGCAGAAACACATTGGATCCCTGTATATCGATGGCGCTGATGTAGCCCAGCCCGCCGAGCATCCCGTTGACGGTGGCCGGCACCTCGGACCAGTACTTCTGCGCCTTGTCGTAGAACTCGGGCTCCGGACCAGCGGTCTTGGTGGCACTCACAGTGGGAGGCGGCAACGGCTGTGTGCCATCGGAACTAATGGGTGCACTGCTGGTCTTCTTCTGCTTTTCCGGCTCCTGAGTAGTGTCCTTGTCGTCCATCATCTGCAGCTTGTCCGAAAGCTGGGCTTCTAGAGTAGTAGTCATTTTTGTCCGGATTCTGAAGGCCTCCTCTGCATCCGCATGCTTTGTTTTGTTTTTAGTCAAATACCAGGGCTGCAAAACAAAGCAAGTCCAATTGGGGAAAGAACAAGGTGGCAACTCTGCTGCATCAGCTGTTTGAAGAAACAGCAACACACAGTTTTGTTTATTTTAAGAGTTTTGTGTTTAATTTATTTGTTGTTGGGCTAAAATGACCCTCGATTTGGACGCGAATAAGAAGGATGACAAGCTGCTCATCGCCACCATCCAGCAGGAGTACAAAATCCTTGCTGAATAGTGAGCTTTCCTGGTGTTTTACAAATGGGTAGCAAACAAACTAGCAAACTTTCTTATTTTTTTGTTTCTAGCAAAATGATCGAGTCGGAGAAGATAGGTGGCATATATGTGATACCCAGCTATGCTAATTCCCTGCGTAAGTGTACCTACATAAGCCTCATATGGACTCCTAGGTTAATTTTCTGCTTTCCTTAGAATGGTTCGGGGTCTTCTTCGGACGCCAGGGCTTCTATGCGGAAAGTGTCTTTCGCTTCTCGATTTTACTGCCCGACCGTTTTCCTGACGATAAAAGTCTTCCCGTAAGTAAAGTCCTGGCTAAAACAAGTCTCTAATACTCAAAATACCTCCCCGAAGACCATAATATTCCAGCAGGATGTGCTGCATCCCCATGTGTGCCCCTACACCCACACTTTGGACGTGAGTCACGCCTTCCCGGAGTGGCGATGTGGCGAAGATCACCTGTGGCAGCTTTTGAAGTACCTGCAGGCCATATTCTCCGATCCCGTAGACAGTATCCGGGGCATTGAAGTGGACAAACTGAAGAACAGCGAGGCTGCAGAGCTGCTTACGGCCAACAAGGAAGAGTTTGCGGCCCGCGTCCAGGAAAACATCAAGGAAAGCAAGGAGCACATCTACGACACTCCCCCCACCGAGGATCCGCACTACATAGTATTCGAGAAATTTCAACCGGACGTACACGGACCTGTTCTGGATCGCATTAAAGCTGGAAGGAGCAAACAGACGGAGCCCTCTTCGCAACAGGCGAATGGGGGCCACGCCACTGGCCTCTCCTGGGTGAAGGAGGGCGAGTTCAAGCCCCTCAGCATTGAGTAAAAGCAATTTTCCACCTCTGTAAGTTAACTACGAAGTACTAACGTTGTCTCAATTTTAATCCATTAAAGTTACTCGATTATATACACTCCTCGTTCATGGGAAATCGCTGAGTATCGCTAACCCACTCGTTCTGTAGCTTCAATCGCTCTCCGTTCCATCGAAAATGTGTGGGGGAAGCTTCTCCAGTGGGGAACTCGAAGTGCTGACTGAGTTCTATGGCCAGTTTGGAACGGACAAGTCCTATTCCGCCCACCTGTGGTGTCGCTGGATGATAGACCCTTCCGTTTCGGGGATCCATGTAGAGCTTGTGCGGTTCATAAGGCAGGGTTAGGACCTGTCCCGAGTGCGCATAGCTGAGCACCTCCTTGTCGTCCTTCCTTAGCTGCTCAGTGAACACCAGAGGCGTGTCGTCGCACCGTATGAAATTCCTTTCGCGTCCACAGAGGGAAATGTACGGAAATTCTTTTTCATATCTATTCGTTTTGTTCAGTCGCAGGCGACTGAAAAAGAACCTCAGGAAATCTTTCTCTTTGAAGCAGCTGGTAAAGTTTTTCATTTTGGCATCGTCGAGAAAGAGCTGCAAAAGATGCCTTGATGGATCAGGAAAAGGGGTTTATAGTTTGAGACTCACCATTCCCTCATGATCAATGTAGTAGAAGTATTCGCGTATTTTTGGCTCCGGAGATTGACCCTGATTGTATTGCAAACTACGATAGAACTGGCTTGAAAAAGCAAAGTTTTTCGGCTTTATTATCGACCTGGTACTTAGTATAAACATTGTTATTCAGCCTGAGAACTGCGTTTGCAAATAAGCTACGAAAAACAGCTGACTTTTGTTTACAACATATATGATTGTCGTACACCACCTATACGACGCATTTAATATTGCTTATGTCGTATAATACATGATCAGAGTCTGAAACTTTGTTTGTAAGGCATTTTTCTAGTCTGTCATTTTTAAAAAAATAATGACAAGTTATGAAATAATATTAAAAAAGGTATAAAAAAGTGGTTTGAAAAAAATTAGGTGGCTGTCATTTGAAACCTTAAAAAAGATGAAAGCTCTCGATTGCCTACATACAACATAGCGATAGTTTATTACAAAATCGTAAACCGAAAAGTATGCTAAGCTTTTTGGCGATAAGCTTCACTGTCACTTGTGAAAATCAACGGTTTTTCAAAAACAATATATTTAGTTCGTTATTCCTATTATGATGTGTTATCCATTATATTAAAGCCCTAATATTAAAGCCAGTCTTTATTAATGTTGTCTGCAGTATAGAGTAAAAGATAGATAACCGGAAGTTTTTCCGATCAATTCTTCACTTCACATTTTTTCTGAATATATCATATCATATCAACATATTACTCAAAACCCAAACATACTTTGGACTTTGATAAAATACTTCTTCGAAAATTAATTAAATTTGTTTCTGGCTATCAATGTAGGGGGTATCAGAGAGAATAGGTATTTTGTTATGCCTTAGACTTTTTAAAGTATTGCCAGGAGTACACAGCCTTGGCCAACTGATGCATTGGCCTGTTGAAACCACAAATCGGAAAAAGCTAAATCAAACTCAAGCCTTATCACTACGTGCATGAGGAAATCAACGTACCAAAATAAGCGGCACGTGTGTGATACTGTCACTATCTTTTAGCTCTTGATGATGCTCGTAAAACGACTCATAAATACTCTTCTCTGAATGTGAACTAAAAACAACATTATCCATTTCAAGGCACTTAAAGTGACAGAAATCCCCGTTTGGGCAGTGCACTTAGTTTAATTCCCCGCCTTCGGAGCTGATAAGATATGGTCTGTCCAGTAATTAGCAATGACTGGCTATTTTTGCACCATCGGCTTGATAGCTTATAGAAGATTTCCATTCAGACGGAGGCGTGGCCCTTCCTATCTCAACGCCAGTACATTATAATCGCGCACAAGTGTGTGGAATCTTTTCATTGAGGTGGTGGTAAACCAAGATGCTAGATTTCTTTAATATAATCTTTGAACTGTAGCCTAGTGATTCCGTATTTGTTTGTATATTTCTGGCTGTTGCTCGAGAGTTCAAAGTTTCTTCTAAACTGGTCAGCAAATCGTTTATTTCTTATGGAGAAAGATCTTTAAAACTATATTGAATACTTTTATTTCTAAAAAAGCTGTCTCTAGCAATATATCTATACATAATTTAAGCAAACATATAGGCCGTTCTAACACATTTCTCTGTTCGCAGGTAACACTCCCTCATTTGGACATTATCTGGCTGTTGTATCTGCCGTCGCTCATACGCAACGTCATTATTGTTGGCCCCTCTTTCTGTCTGGTCTGGTGATAAGACTCCTCAGGCGCGTTATTGCCACTATCGCGCGTGCCGCAATATAAAAATAAAAATCTCAAAACCTCCGATATACGCATGTCTACCTATATA
Organism: Drosophila biarmipes; assembly: GCF_025231255.1. Lineage (NCBI taxonomy): Eukaryota > Metazoa > Arthropoda > Insecta > Diptera > Drosophilidae > Drosophila > Drosophila biarmipes. Next base: position 16,565,314 of record NC_066615.1, on the reverse strand, counting down.
CAACCATATATATGGCTCGAAGATGTGCTTGAAGAGCGAGAGATCCCAATAAATTCAGCTGTTACCGGCGATAACAGAGAGTGGGGGAGTCCTCTCTGCCCGCTCTTACTCGCTCAAATCAGCGCCAAATCTTCAGAGCCAGTGGAAGTCATACGATTCTTCCGAATCTGCCAACGAGTCCCAGTCCCGGTACATGTAGACACACCGGCTGTTAATATAATAAGCTCCACGCGTCCGATCCAAATGGCCAGAGCATTTGAATTCCCTTCCCGAAACAACAACAAAAAGCTCATTATGTTCTGAAAGTTTCCACAAGCATAATAGATCCATATCAGGGGATGTGGTTCGCCTTTTACGTACCTAGCAATCATGTATAGTATTCTCCAACGAAGGATTTCCATTGTCGTCAGGGTACACCTACTATATGTTTATTTTTTGTATTTTATCTTGAGTTCTAACAATTTATGATGTACCTATATATTTTATATAGTATCAAAAACTCGCCGAATTCTTGGAGGCAGCAAGCCATTTTAGTGACTTCTGGTCCTCTATAATTGATGAACAGAGTCTTGCGAACTCCAATGATGAGGTAACCAAAAATTATAATATTAAAAAACCGTGTTAGATAACTTGGATAATTTTTCTATTTATCGTTTCCCAGTAGGCTTTTGGATATAATAATTCTACAGACAGTGTTTCTAAATTATAAGTGCTTGCCTTATTTTTTGGCCTCTTTTTGTCAATCCAAATTTGAAGTTATCCTGGATGAAGTAATTCGGAATTTTGGGACCTGTGTCTTTCGGGGTTTCAGCGAACAGCTGTCGCTCTCCCGCTCGCCCTACGACCCCACCACCCTATCTCTCCGCCTCTCGACAGTCGGCCCATGTCAATAGAAAGTTCTCTTGCGCGACCGGCATACGGCGACAAAAACAGCTTTGCCGCTAGGACAAAGTTCGATGCTGTTTCAGTCTCTTTACCGGGTAATTAAGGGGTATGCTAGACTCGTATAAGACATGTGACAAACGGAAAAAAGACTTTGTGATCCTAGAAGGTAGATACAAAAAAGGGTCGCTAACCATACGAATTAAAGATTTTAAAGATTAGGGTCCTGAAATAGAGATCTATAATCCGTAGAGATGATACCTGTTGCGAATTCAGCGATAATAACAATATTATTATGGGGGTTTGGTTGGGTACATTATTAGAACTCGGGAGCTATAAGAGTTCGGTACATCAAATTTGGGATGCTGACTTTTTGTTGTACAAAAAACCTAAAAAACCCTATACAGTTTAAAAAAATTATAATTCCTATTTTATAGGAATTTGAGCCCATTTCTTAATTGCTTCCGTATGTAAGGGGTACCTGGGGGTCGGGACGTTCCACCCAGCTTAGTTGAGAACAAATCATTGCCGGTAGGGAGTACGAGCACGCGCAGGCCTCGAAACTGCGAGAGCAGCGGCAGAGATTGGGAGCGGGAGCGTTGGCGAGAACGCTCGTAACCCCACCACTCTCCACGGAACTAGTCGAAACTTTCGAGTTTTTTCGTGCCCGGCCAGTCCGACGGACAGCTTTGAAGTGAACGGTTCGCGAGTTCCTGGGCAGAAAGACGGAGAGTCAGAGTGCAGCAACCGTTTGCGAATTCGTGCTGTTCTACCTACCAAACCCAGAGCAAAGCCCAAATAAAAAGAGGCCGACCAGTTGACAAAGCCGCACATATAGGAACCGTGAATTTGTATGTGCTGCCGCACAAGCTCGATATACGAGTATAAGCCCAAGAACCCACGTTGACTCACGACTCGTTTGCCATTGTTTTATAGTGCTGGAGCGAGGGATTACCCACATTTCGGAAGCGCCAGGACCTCGAGGACAGGCGCAGGGCGCTCCTTCAGAACCTCTTCTTCTACAAAGTAAGTGGCGGTTCAGTGGACCCTGGCTAATTCGAGTTCGTCTATCGATCAAGTGCATAGGAAATTAATTGCATAATTTTTGCTCAATTCTTTTTCCACTCGGTTCTATGGGACCCTTTCGCGTGCCCTCCTTCCTCCAAGCATTGTAATTTGCCTTCGTCACTCTCTGGCAGACATGTGTTAATTACATTTTATTCTATTCCATACCCCATGCCCCATGCCCCATAGGCATTGCCCATAGACCATTCCCACCATACACACACCCGTGCGATACGCACCATCCCAGAGAGGGAAATGTGGCTGTTTTATTTTCGGACTCATCCTACTTTTTCCGCCCAATATTTATGACCTTCTTATGGTTTCGCCTTTGGGAGAAACGTGTTTGTCGCACCGCCAGGCAAACATAGATCCATAAACTATTTGTACAGTGCATAATTTTGAAATTAGCTCGCATGTGCAGCGCGGTGGCAGTTAATGTGGGTTCTACGAAAGTGATCTGGTTGAACCGAAATTTAACCAGTTGATGGAACAGTATGATTTGTTTGATTGCGTTTGATTTGTCGTGTACGACAGGCCGTAAAGTACGTACGCGGAGAGCTGGACCCGGACTAGTCAATGTCAAAGTTTCGCCTCTATCAGCTATTCGTTCGGCGTGATAAGGTCTAGTCTCTAGACGTGGAGCCCCAGGGAATATTAAAGTTTTCGAACGATTGCATGTGGCTCTGTCTTTTTTTGATAGTAAATAAAATAATTATTTTTATTACAATACAAAAAAAATTTAAAAAAATATAGAGTAAAAACTGAAAAGACTTCCATTTGGGAACACTTCAGTTATGAAAGTTATATTGCCTGCTTGCTACGTATTGTACGGCTTTTACTAAATACTTACTAAAATTTCCAAAACGAGGAAAAAGCTGTTCCTCTGTCATTACTAAATGACTCTGTCAACACGTCATACGCGATTATATAACTCAGCATCTGGAAGCGAAATACTTCAGCATGACTCTCAATCAAATATGTATATTTACTGAATCATTAGGGAATAATAAAGGTTGCAGATATTATTATAAACTCCCCATTTCCCCAAAGCTGTCACCTTTGTGGCGAAAAAATCAATGTACGACCCACATTCAAAAGCGACTTTGACCTTAGCAGCTCGTCGTTCAAGATCATACGTTTGTAGAGCAAAAAATCAGAGGCACGCACATTTCTCTGGTCAAAAGTTGTTGAACAAAAGCAAAATTCGTTCGAGTAGCTGCGGCGTTCCACTATTACTGCTGCCCGATGTAGTTAGTTTGATTATCATGTTATTATTACATAATCGCTCGCTTGGATGGGCAAACAGAATCGGGTCTTGGGGTCGCTTTTCGGTTAGGGCTTTGCTCTGCCGTGTCAACAATGTTTCCGTGAAATTTCTTGAGATTGGACTGGACTGCGCCCACTTTCCTCGCAGGAAACTCTGGGACGCACCCAGTCAACAAGGCGGAGCAGCAGGATAATTGATCGTCTGTAAATATTGCCAGAAACACGGCACGAAATTTACCTGCGCCAGAGTTATCCCAGAAATACCTGAAATATACTCTGATTTGCATGCGAAAATACGTGTTATTTTCACAACATGCTAAACAATTTGTTAGACATGCATTCATTCGGTTTATTCGGATGCTAATGCGCTTTAATTTTCGAAAGGCAACCAGTAATCCAGTTCTTTGAGAAGCTTAAATTCTAATTGGAAAGTAAGGAGATATATATTTTTATCGCAGATCGGTATTCAAATTATTTATGGCAAGTCCTTTTAATTTCAGAGGCAAGCGATAAGAAAAAGCTTCCGATTATTATTTCCGCTTGCGCCTGAGATAAGATTTGACTCGCACGTTTCAAGTTATTATGGAGATAAAAGTGTGAAAACTTTTAATAACTCTTTAAAGTCGATGAATATCTCTTTAATACTTTTGGTTTTTTATCGATAACTGACTTGGTCCAGAATCTTGCTTTCAAGAAGCGACTGTACTTTTTGTTTTATCGATAACTTTTTGTCCGATGTTTTTGTAAAGCCCCACTTAGATAAGGAAACTAATATGACAACTGACCCAAATCCGCGACTGTCTCAATCTGATGAGCGCAAAACTATTCCATATGTTCGAGTCGGGCGGTTTAATGATAATGTTACAAAACATATTTCAAAACTACGAGTATAAGGGACCAGGGAATGAAGTTTGTACTCCACCTTTAGTTATCTTTTTAGCATTTATGGCATTCTTAAAGTCTGGCAGTCGAGTGCTTCTTCCGTTCTTTGGGGTGACATTGGGCTTATCTGGCCACTAACCGTGTGGGCTTTGTGCAAGTTGATTGTATCTAGTAATAAATAACATAATCGTGAGCAAATGCAGTGCGAATTAATCAAATTAGCAAACAAAATTGATGTTAACAGGGGGAATTTAATTAGAGTTGATCAAACCGAAGATTTCCATCACATTGCCACTATTTATGGGTTCCGAACATGGGGGCCCCCAGGAGTTCCGTAGAAGTGTGCACTCCCACCGGGAATGATAATATTTACTAATGCCGGACCTCCGATGTGTTAATAAAGCGGGCTTATCGTGCGCTCATTATCTGCACCTGTGTCACACATCCAATACATGTGTCAACATTGGTTCTCGATTATCTACGTGGCCCCAGGAACCCCACTAGCCCCACTTCCAGCTTGCACTTCACGTGCGGATGCGAAAACACCCATTTAATTGCAACTACGAATGGTAAACAAGTCAATGTGTTGGCCAAAAACAGAGTTAATCGTTGAACCCCATCGGAAGGCGGCTATCGGACCGATTAGCGCAGAGGCTGATTCAAGGTCCCGAACGAACCCCTTGAGTTCGGATCCCAGGTCGTTCGGTCACCTGGCCAGTTCTCCCCAACTCGTTCCAGCTGAAGTGCACTTCAAGTGGTTTGAGAGATAGTAAAATTGGTCGACAGGTTTGTCGCAGACGCAGACGAGCCCCCAGAAAGCAGAACTCGATAGAGGGTACTCTCTATGTCGGCCATTTGAACGCGATTTGGGTCGGGGTTCTGAAATGCTAAAGAGAACTCGACCTGTCTGGTCGGTAGAGCCGGTCTCTGACGCACCCTTGCACCACTTACCTGCCCACCGATCTGTCTCATCGTCGACGGGGGCTACAAACCCCATTTGAATCGCTGATAATGAGCAAAACAAGCTAAAAGTTAACAGACAGAAAAATAAATAAAATATTTAATGGCATGTGAGGCGATACCCTTTAAGAGGGTATCTTTAAATGTTTGTTGTACATTATCTTAGTCGGTGCTTTTGCGTTCTAATGCAGCTGTAATAATTTAGTATGTGCTTATTTTATGGTTGCTAATTGAGTCGTTAAATATGTACGTATGAAGATAAAGTAAAAGCTTAGAACAATATGGAAAACTCAGTGAAGCAGAAATGTATTTGGTAATTCCAAAATATAACAATTAGGTTTGAAAAAGACTTGCTCAAGCTAGGAAATTAATTTGACTCAAACGAAAAATAAGTTAAATGTTTACTATAAAGAGTAATACATCTTTATTGTTTATGTGTAAGAAATAACTAGAAACCCCAGTTGAGTAAAACGAAAAATAAATAAGAGGAATGTATACTATTAATAACGATTTTATTTATGAGCTAACACATCTGTTATTTCCCGAACCTCGTTGATACAAACAGTTAGACCCGCCAAACCTCATTATTAAAACTTCAAGTGCGAAAACGTGCTAGACTATTTGCTACCTCGGCAGTTGTCAATATTTGTTAACCTATTACTAACCCTTTTATCATACCAATCACATCAAAAATAACGTTTCAATAAGGGGTTTTTTAATGTCCACCCTCTCGAAAATACAGAACAAGCTGCCTTATAATTCAACAAGTTTGTCGTGCATTTGTTAAAACCCGCTTTGCATTTTGATCACGTGAGTCAACTCGTATTAATGAGCAGACAGATTGCTATTTATATGGAATAATACCAGAACAGCAAACAATTGATGGACTTTGAGCCGAAGATTAAACATGTAAACAGATGCGTTCAAAATATTAGCAACCGAAAGTCAGGACTCTAATTGAGTGTTTTTCAAAAAACGATATCTCAGATTTTCAGACCGAAATGTTATATTGTATTAACTTAGACACCTAATCTTATTACCATTTATTTGAAAGGGTTTAGAAGTCGGTACTACTCGCTTTGTTATAGATTTCCAATTGCATCAACTTTTTAAAAACGAGACCTTCCAGCGCCGCTTGTTTGTTTTTTCGAAAGTAATGTCGATAACCTTAAGGCATTTGGCAATCGAGCTTTTGAAATTAACAGATAATTGAAGCGTTAAATGCAATCTCTCGATTCTAAAGCAGAGCGGACAGTATATTTCCTCCATCAAACCCATTAAATAAACCTAAGTTCTGCCATTAAAAATGTATATTTATTGGTTTAAAGCTCTACCAAAATATGTAAATACATCAAAAAAAAACCTGTTAATCATATAGTTTTAATCAAAGCGTTGCCTTAAACACTCAATATTGATTTTTAATACTTATCCCCCAAAACTAAATGGTAACTATTTCTTTTTTAGATAAATTCGAGTCCTAGGCGGGATCAGCATGTTCATTCCGGCCGCACAGTCCGCTTACAGGACGCTGCGCAAGACGCAGCCCCGCGTCAGGCTCAACTTACTGTTCAAGAATGGCTATTCCAGCAAGGTGGGTTTCAACAGGCTCCCCAATAATCTGTCTCTAAATGCAATCCCCATTCTTATCCTTTTCCAGGTGGAGTACAAGCCCATCCGTTCGGTGCTGGTGGCCAACCGCGGCGAGATCGCCATCCGAGTGTTCCGTGCCTGCACGGAGCTGGGCATCAAATCGGTGGCCGTCTACTCGGAGCAGGACAAGATGCACATGCACCGGCAAAAGGCCGACGAGTCGTACATCGTGGGCAAGGGTCTGCCTCCCGTAGAGGCCTACCTCAACATTCCAGAGCTGATCCGGGTGTGCAAGGAGAACGACGTGGATGCCGTGCATCCTGGCTACGGATTCCTGTCCGAGCGCAGTGACTTTGCCCAGGCGGTAATCGATGCAGGACTGCGCTTCATTGGTCCCTCGCCCGATGTCGTCCAGAAGATGGGTGACAAGGTGGCGGCCCGAGTGGCGGCCATTGAGGCTGGCGTGCCCATTGTGCCCGGTACGGATGGTCCAGTGACTACCAAGGAGGAGGCAGTCGAGTTCTGCAAGAAGCACGGCCTGCCCGTAATCTTTAAGGCCGCCTATGGTGGTGGCGGACGTGGCATGCGTGTCGTACGCAAAATGGAGGATGTGGAGGAGAGCTTCCAGCGAGCAAGTTCCGAGGCGAAGGCCGCCTTTGGCAATGGGGCCATGTTCATCGAGAAGTTCATCGAGCGACCACGTCACATCGAAGTCCAACTGCTGGGAGACAAGGCTGGAAATGTGGTGCACCTGTACGAACGCGACTGCTCCGTGCAGCGTCGCCACCAGAAGGTGGTGGAGATCGCGCCGGCGCCGCGTCTGCCTGTCGAGATCCGGGACAAGATGACGGAAGCGGCCGTTCGTTTGGCCCGCCATGTGGGATACGAAAACGCCGGAACCGTGGAGTTCCTGTGCGACGAGTCCGGCAACTTCTACTTCATCGAGGTGAACGCCCGCCTGCAGGTGGAGCACACAGTGACCGAGGAGATCACGGGCATCGATCTGGTGCAGTCACAGATTCGCGTTGCCGAGGGCATGACCCTGCCCGAGCTGGGATACACGCAGGACAAGATCGTGCCCCGCGGCTATGCCATCCAGTGTCGTGTGACCACCGAGGATCCGGCCAACGACTTCCAGCCCAACACCGGTCGCCTGGAGGTCTTCCGCTCAGGCGAGGGCATGGGCATTCGGCTGGACAGTGCGTCCGCCTATGCCGGAGCCATCATTTCGCCGTACTATGACTCCTTGCTGGTCAAGGTGATCTCGCACGCCAGCGATCTGCAGAGCTCCGCCTCCAAGATGAACCGTGCCCTGCGGGAGTTCCGCATCCGCGGTGTCAAGACCAACATCCCCTTCCTGCTGAACGTGCTGGAGAACCAGAAGTTCCTGCACGGCGTCCTCGACACCTACTTCATCGACGAGCACCCGCAGCTGTTCAAGTTCAAGCCCACGCTGAATCGTGCCCAGAAGCTGCTCAACTACATGGGTGAAGTGCTGGTTAACGGACCTCAGACGCCGCTGGCCACCACCCTGAAACCCGCCATCGTCTCGCCCCACGTTCCCGAAGTTCCGCTGGGTGAGTTTTCCGCCTAATCCCTATGGAAGATCCGCAGATCTATGGCATGTGCTTTTCGGGTTCACGCTTGCTTGTGTGGCTATCTCACGGCAGTTGCTGCTTTCCGAATGTTTAAGCTTTCTAGATTTTCGGAGAAAGGGGTCCCTGCACGAAGCTTTTGTTTTCTTTATTAAAACATCAGTCAAAGGAAAATGTTTTCTTATAATGATGATAGTCATTTTTTGTAAATTATGCATTAATTTTTTGAATTTTTAAATGTAATTATAGAAATCGGTACACAGAATTATGATCTTATAACATTACCTATCGTTACATCTTGAATTTATCCAAATTAAATTTTTTGTATTACATTTTTTTAATCTTTATATAATTTTAGAATATATTTTAATCATTAGATAATTTCAGAATTTAATTTTTTTTTAAATATTTCAAATATTTTTGTTATTAATAATTACTAGACATAACATATCTTTGAAAAGTCGATCAGATAGATAAGCTTCGTGTAAAAATCCCTTCAGCTACTAAATCTATTCAATTGATCTACTAACGAATCTAATAGATCAATCGAAGCTCTTATTTCGAAACTTAAATCAATGAAAAGGCATGTTTGTGGATGTTTTTTCTTTCCGCATCTCCTGTGAAACGTTCTTGCTTTTCTGATATGCTTTAATCGAACCTTTATGTTTTTACTCTTTCAACTATCAATTTTTGTTGCATCTGTTATTAATCAACCAATACCGAATCGAAACCGCAATCGCAATGAAATCGGCTATTGCAAAACTACAAACCAATATCACACACAAACAACAACGATTCAAAATTGCACAACACGACCACGCCCACACCGCCCCGTTCATACGCGACACGTTCCCATGATCGAAATCATACTCAACGAATCCTACATAGATCTGTCCCCGGAAGCACTAGCACGGGAAGAACGTGGCGAGGCCAAAGGTACGTTTACTCTTTTATCCCGGAACTGAAAAAGGGAAGAAATCCCCATTTCCTCACAGGACATTTGTACATTCCCACCCTCATCACACTGTTTATGTCGAAAAGGTATTTCAAGGTGTCCCTAGCTCTATAAAAAAATCCAAACTAAAAGTATAGGGACACAACTGTACTCTTTTATAAATCTAAACCACTCTTATACAAAACTAAAAACTGGAGTCAAGCTGACTTCGAATTATACAAAATACATTTATGTGCCTTGGTGTTTTTTAGATAAGGTTTGTCGTATATTTTTGGTATAAAGCTAATTTCATTTAACGCACTTTTTTATACATTTTATATTTTAATTTAATATTAATGCAGTTCTTGGTTTTACCAGCTTTCGATGTTCAGCTTAATGAGTTGCTGTTTTTGGGGTTATGTTAAATTATTAATAATACCATATATGTTTCTGACATAACTCGTAAATGTCCTGTTCTCAAAGATATAATCCCGAGTTTTAAAAAAAACCTGTGAATGCGGGACTATATCTTATAAATTTAAGGTATGTACTAACGTATTTACTTCATATAGTTACGGAACCGCCGAAGGGTCTGCGCGAGGTTTTGGTTTGCGGAGGTCCCGAGGCCTTCGCCAAGGAGGTGCGCAGCCGCAAGGAGCTGCTGCTCATGGACACCACCTTCCGCGATGCCCACCAGTCGCTGCTGGCCACCCGCGTCCGCTCGCACGATCTGCTGAAGATCTCCCCCTTCGTGTCGCACAAGTTCAACAACCTGTACTCGCTGGAGAACTGGGGCGGAGCCACCTTCGACGTGGCGCTGCGCTTCCTGCACGAGTGCCCGTGGGAGCGGCTGGAGGAGATGCGCAAGCGCATCCCGAACATTCCCTTCCAGATGCTGCTGCGCGGAGCCAACGCCGTCGGCTACACCAGCTATCCGGACAACGTGGTTTACAAGTTCTGCGAGCTGGCCGTCCAGACCGGCATGGACATCTTCCGGGTGTTCGACTCGCTCAATTACCTTCCCAACCTGATCCTCGGCATGGATGCTGCGGGCAAGGCGGGCGGCGTGGTGGAGGCGGCCATCTCCTACACCGGCGACGTCAGCGATCCCAAGCGCACCAAGTACGACCTGAAATACTACACCAACCTGGCCGATGAGCTGGTCAAGGCGGGCACGCACGTGCTCTGCATCAAGGACATGGCGGGTCTGCTCAAGCCGGAAGCTGCCAGGTGAGTCTGGGCGAGATTTCTTTTGCTTTCTGTGCTTACTATAACATACCCTCCGTCGGCAGGCTACTCATCACCGCCATCCGGGACAAGCACCCCGACATCCCGATCCACATCCACACCCACGACACCTCCGGAGCGGGAGTGGCCTCCATGCTGGCCTGTGCCCAGGCCGGAGCTGATGTGGTGGACGTGGCAGTCGATTCGATGAGCGGCATGACCTCCCAGCCGAGCATGGGCGCCGTGGTGGCCTCCCTGCAGGGCACACCGCTGGATACCAACGTGGACCTGCGCACGGTGTCCGAGTACTCCGCCTACTGGGAGCAGACCCGTACTCTGTACGCCCCCTTCGAATGCACGACGACGATGCGGTCGGGCAACGCCGATGTCTACCTGAACGAGATTCCCGGCGGACAGTACACCAACCTGCAGTTCCAGGCCTTCTCCCTGGGCCTGGGCGATTTCTTCGAGGACGTGAAGAAGGCCTACCGGGAGGCCAACCTTTTGCTGGGCGACATCATCAAGGTGACGCCCTCGTCGAAGGTGGTGGGCGATCTGGCCCAGTTTATGGTGCAGAACAACCTGACCGCCGACCAAGTGCTGGAGCGCGCCGAGGAGCTGTCGTTCCCCAAGTCGGTGGTGGAGTACCTGCAAGGCTCTATTGGCATCCCCCACGGTGGATTCCCCGAGCCACTGCGCTCGCGCGTCCTCAAGGACATGCCTCGCATTGAGGGTCGTCCGGGTGCCGAACTGGAGGACTTGGACTTCGACAAGCTGAAGAAGGAACTGAAGGAATCTCACTCCTGCATCACCAACAGGGACGTCATGTCGGCCGCCCTTTATCCGCAGGTGACGAACGAATACCTCCACTTCCGCGAAAAGTACGGGCCCGTCGACAAGCTGGACACGCGCATCTTCCTCACTGGACCCAATGTGGGCGAAGAGTTCGATGTGCCGCTGGAGCGCGGCAAGACCCTGAGCGTGAAGGCTTTGGCCGTGTCCGCCGATCTCAAGCCCAACGGCATCCGCGAGGTCTTCTTCGAGTTGAACGGACAGCTGCGTGCGGTCCACATCCTGGACAAGGAAGCCGTCAAGGTGGGTTCAGCCTAAGCATTTCGGCAAGCACAGTAACTCATCCCTATTTTCTCTTTTCCGCAGGAGATCCATGTCCATCCCAAGGCCAACAAGTCGAACAAGAGCGAGGTGGGCGCCCCCATGCCCGGAACCGTCATCGATATCCGCGTGCAGGTCGGCGACAAAGTCGAGAAGGGTCAGCCCCTGGTGGTGCTCTCGGCCATGAAGATGGAGATGGTGGTGCAGTCGCCACTGGCTGGAGTTGTGAAGAAGCTGGAGATCGCCAACGGAACGAAGCTCGAGGGCGAGGACCTCATCATGATTATCGAATAGAGTCGAAGCCCCGGAACATGTGCCCCCGGGTCGTAATGTTCATTGTCAAGCTGCCACCGCACACCCAATGTAAATTAAGTCAAAACAGTGATAATCTTAGGGATTCTGTCGGTTCAATTGATCATAAACTGTCCCATCGCCTGTGTCTACTTTGATATGATGCTGAAGGACCGAACTGCTGTCAGATATATTTCTGTATTTCCAGGATAATTCGACCAACCCTAATTGATATAAAGTTTTAGCTTACCCTGCCAAAATTGATGGGATTGGGAACGGATTGTATATGTGCGTGCCCGAGTATATTTGTAAAGTTATCATAGAGCCTTCCGCCCCCCGAGTCATATGAATCAAATTTGTACGATTTTGAAATTTTAAATTCGCCAACACCTGTGTCGAGATTCCCCTCCTCCCGTAAGTACGTAAGTGGTTATACATGTTATATAAACTATTGTCTAATAAACGTTATACAAAAAATATCCACTCTGTTTTGTTTGACAAAAAAAACCTAAGGTAATTAAAAGTCCAAAATATTATATTGTACCTTTTATTTACCTAAATCTATTTAAACTCAATTACTTTACAACAAGCCTGTAGGAAACAGATCAAAAGCTATAGTCTACATGCACTTGACAATGAACTCGAGGAAGGCCAGCTCCTTGTTCAGTTCGGTGACCCTCTTAAAGTGCCTCTGGACGTACGGTGTGAGTACCTCTACCATGTTGCCATTGTTGTAGAACCTTGCCTTGGGATCCTGGAGAGCATCGCCGATCAGGTGCTTCAGGATCAGGTTGCCCACCTGCGAGTGCCGCGAGTTGGTGGTCCATGCCTTGACATGCTGCAGCAGCGCCACGCGTTGGTCCACGTTCAACTGGTCCACCAGTTGGCGGAGACCGGGTTCATCCCGTTGCCGGACAAAGTGGTTGATAATGTCGAAGCTGGCTTTCGGTTTGTCCAAGTTTAAAGCCAGCACGAAGGCCTTGTGAAGTTGCTTCTGGGCGTGCAGTAGGGAATGAAGTGTCTGCTCCTGCTCCAAGGTGGCCTGGCGCTTGTCTAGCGCCTCGTTGCGCGTCGCCTGGGTGACGTCGCCGAAGCGAATCAGCTTGGAGTCAGCGCCTCCGGTGTAGAAGAATCGATTGCTCCTGCCGGATACGGCCAGAGCCCACACCCTGTCGTTGTGCTCGTCCAGTGATTGCAGGCACGTGTTAGTCTTGATATTCCACAGCTTAAGAAGACCATCCGAAGCGGCGGAAAGGATAAACTTTCCGTGATCCAGGAACTCGGCTCTGAGTATGGTACACTCCTGGTCGAAGCGTTTTATGCATGTAAAGTTGCTGATGGACCAAAGGCGCAAAGTGCAGTCTGAGGACGAGGTGAGCACGACCTGGTCCACCGGCGAAAAGCGCACACTCCACACTCCGCGCGTATGACCCCGCAGCACGCCTTGCAGCGAGTTGGAATCAGACAGCCAGATCTTTGCCGTCTTGTCCTGCGATGCGGTGGCAATGAGCTTGTTGTTCGGCGCATAGGCCACACAGTTCACCTCCTTGTCGTGGGAAAGCGCTGCGTAGCGCAGGTTAAATGAGTACGAGTTACGATCCTCCTTATCTCTGGCCAGCTGCCACACCTTCATGCTGCCATCCTGGCTGACGGATGCAAAGCCGGTGGCTCCGTTGTGCGTCATGGCCACGCATCCAATAGTGGACGTGTGGCAGTTGGCTTGTTGCGTCAGAGCCTCAAGCGAGCAATCCTTGTCGTGCTGAAGCCTCCACAGTCGGACACTGCAGTCCTTGCCCACCGAAATGAGCAGGTTCTGGGAGGCAGCCAAGGACATGACCGTATCCGAGTGGCCCACGATCAGCTTGCAGTTCATGTCGTGCTCCGTGTCGTACAGCTTGAAGTGCTTGCTGTTGGTAGCCACGGCCAGGTAGCGATCGTTGTCCCCCATAAAGCACATGTCCAGGATCTCGTCGTTGAAGCCCACCAACTGCTTAATCGGCTCCAGACTTCCGGCATCGTAGACCAGGATATTTTGTTCCGTAGTGACCACCGCAAGCTGCTTAAGCTCACTGCAGTGCAACAGTCTACTGATTTGAAAATCAGATTGTGAGAGAAGGTCCTTGATCTTCCAGGACTTGGTGTCCACCTGCTGCAGCTTGCCTGTCCCACTGGCTACGATTATCTTATGTCCCTCATCTACGTAATCGACTCCCTCCAGTTCCTCGTACAGGGGAAGAACCTTAATCTGTTTGCCCTCCAACTGGTCCTGCAGTTGCCACACGATCAACACCTTGTCTCGGCTCACGGTTACGATCTCACTGCAGTCGGCCGAGCTGCTCTTGAAGCTTAGGCCCGTGATCTGGGAGAGGTGACCCCGCAACTTGTGCAGCAGGGTCTTGGTTTCGTAGTTCCAGACATAGACCGTGCTATCGGAACCCGCAGCGTAGATTTCCTTGCGCAGCACATTGGGATGGAAGACAAGGAGCCAGGCAGGGCCCGGGAACTCCTTAAGGGCACCCAGGCAGCTGTTGTTCGAGTAATCCCACAGCCTCAGTGTGGCATCCGCACCGCCGCTGGTGCAGATTAGCCTGCCGCAGGAACTGAACACCACCCGAATGACGGGTCCCTTGTGCTGGGCCTTCCACAGCTTCACCAGCTTGCCGGTGGCCAGCAGCCACAGTCGGAGAAGGCCACTGCGGTGGGCAGTGACCAGGTGCTCCGGGGACAGGCCGAAGCAGGTGATGGTGTCTTCCTCTACTTCGATGTTATCCACATCCGCTGACCTCTTGTTCTCCGTCGACGAGTCGGCTGCTCCAAAGCCTAGCAGGATTTGGGATGTCTTCACATCCACCTGATTGACAGTCGCTCCATTCAGGCAGTACAGAAATTGGCCATCCGCGCTCCAGGCGATGTCGCCGCCGGCGTAGAAGTTGGTGTAGCGTGCCTCCGCCGCGTAGCTGGGTTATTCAATTGGTATGTATTTACTTTTGTCATCTTATATTGGCAGTTTTAATTACCTTTTTTCGCTGATACTCGCCAGCATGGTTTAAGTTGTTTATAAATACAAAAACCGCGTGTGCCGAAGTTCGGAACTAGTTCGAAATGGAACAGAATATGTTTGGGATATTCTGCTGGTAAATATTAGTTATGTTCAGTTATTATATTTAGGATATTCCCCGATTTGTTGAAATCCAAAATTTTAAAATTTCAAATTTACAAATTTTATTTTCGGAATATTTAAAAATGTTCAACAATTCAACAGATTAGAAAATACCCAGATTATTATTTACCCAAAGTGCATTACTAGAAATAACTGATGTTTTGGACGCAAACTTTTGGCAGCTGTTTGACATTTTTTCCATACAAATTCAAATGTCTGAAATTTAAAAATTAACCAATATCGGAGCTGTCTTATGTGCTCTAGTAAACAATTTAAATTTCGTGTAAAGCCAGCTACTTTTTTATGATTATATATTTAAGTGATTGGGGGAAGAAGTCAGCTCATGATATACTGGTAAGTTTTGTATTGAAATTTTATAAGCACAAAAAACAACGATCTGTGTACCAGCCTAAATTCATGTTTGTAATTCGGAGTCTACCAAAAGACTTGTTCCACCATATTGTCCTTTTCATCTGGTGTATAATAATAACTAAGAAGATTCGAAATGACACAGCCGGATGCACACGGAACTCCTCAGTGGATGTCGCCCATTTTCGCCCTCAACGACGACTGCTTGGAGCATGTCCTGCAGAAACTGGGGCTGCAGGATCAGCTGCGATTCGCCAGGACCTGCCCACGATTCAGAAGGATCTACAAGAGGGCCTCTGCCAGGTTGCACAAGTCCATAAACTCGGACGAGCTAGAGAAATGCACCATAAGGGAGATCGGCACCTTCTTCAAGCTTTCTGGAGCTCATGTGGAGGCCATTAAGGTCATGCATATGCGGGAACGTCTAGCCAAGTTGGTGGGGCGGAAATGCAGCAATCTGAGAAGGTTGCACTTTGTGTTCTGCCCTAATATGCATCTATTCATGAGGTCCATCATCGACAATGCCTATCACCTGGAGGCCCTGGAGATTTGCTCCTCAGGCATTCGCGACGAAGACATCTCTGCGCTCCGAAACCTGAACAATCTGAGGGTCTTAGAGTTGAGCAACTGTTATATTACTGGGCGCACCTTCCATGAGCTACCCGCCTCCATCGAGGTGTTGAAGCTTAACTGCCTGAACTTGGAGGTCGACTGCCTTCCCAGGACCTGCAAGCGCCTAACCAAACTGAGATCCCTCGACCTCCTGCGTTTGTACAGGTATGACGAGGTCTTTAAAACGATGGTAACGGAGAATGCTTGTCCTTCGCTGGAGGTGCTCCGATTTACCATGGCCCTCAGCGGCACCAGCGAGTATGTGGCTCAGCTGCCAGGCCTAAAGCAGCTGACGATTTGCACTGATTTACTGGACACACAGGAACGGCAGCTCTACAATAGATTACTGACCATACTCGTCGACCGTCTGGTGGAGTACAAGGACCAGGAACTAGAGCACCTTACAATAGGTGCCCGCCTAACCGAGGAGCAGATCAAACAGGTGGGCCGGCTTGGCAGTCTTCGAGTCCTCTGCTTGTCCTGGGTGGACTTTGACTATACACCGATCGCCCGACTCAAACTCTTGGAGAAGATTGTCTTCAATGAACCCTGTTTCAATGACTCCATGTTGTTGCTCCTGTTTGACGCCTGTCCGAAACTACACTACTTGGGATTAAAACAAACCTGCCTCAACGAAAAGCTGATATATGGGATCGCAGACCGTGTTCGCCAGGAGATGATCAGCGACAACATCAAGAGAAAGCTTCCTATTGAACTGGAATTTTGTACGAGCGACAAGGAAATTAGAATGTTTGTTTGCAATGTAAGTCAAGCAAGTGGCAGTAAAATTTGAGTTTTTAATTTTAAAACATATCTTTATTTAAATTACAACCAATTCTTTATAGAATCCTGAAGCGGCTCCCAAAAATGTCATTAAATTAAAAGGATATAACGATTTTAGCTTTTGGGCTGGCTGGATTTGTTAAGTTTAAGGTTGTTAAAAAGAAATTTCTAAATTGTTATAGACTTAATATGAAGTGAAGTTATTGCGAGCACTAACTAGATGTTTTCGTTTTTGTAAAAAAGATTAATACAATTTTTTAAACCCATGCGATAGTTATACAATTTGGAGCGGCAATCGGCTCACAGGCACAATATCGATAATCGGACAATCGATAGGCGCCTTTGTTTTGTCCACCACTAGCCAAGCAAAAGCCGTCAAATCATCGTCGCATTTGACTTGACCGAAGTTATTAAACTAATTTTTGCGTTTGAACAGTTTAAATTTCCATCTAGTCTTCGCAATGAGTACCATTGGCACCGGAGTAAGTAGTTGGTGAGCAGAGTCCCAGATCGTACGATTCCTAACATGGCCCTTCTCGGTTGCAGTACGACCTGTCGGCCTCGCAGTTCTCGCCGGACGGCCGCGTTTTCCAGATCGACTACGCCTCCAAGGCGGTGGAGAAGAGCGGCACCGTGATTGGGATCCGGGGCAAGGACGCCGTGGTCCTGGCCGTGGAGAAGATCATCACCAGCAAGCTGTACGAGCCGGACGCAGGCGGTCGGATCTTCACCATCGAGAAGAACATCGGCATGGCGGTGGCCGGCTTGATAGCCGATGGAAACTATGTGGCGGACATCGCCCGCCAGGAGGCAGCCAACTACAGGCAACAGTTCGAGCACGCCATTCCGCTGAAGCATCTGTGCGATCGCGTCGCCGGATACGTCCATGCCTACACTCTGTACAGCGCCGTCCGCCCCTTCGGGCTGTCGATCATATTCGCCTCCTGGGACGAGGTTGAGGGCCCGCAGCTCTACAAGATCGAGCCGTCTGGCTCCTCCTTCGGCTACTTCGCCTGCGCCAGCGGCAAGGCCAAGCAGCTGGCCAAGACAGAGATGGAGAAGCTGAAGCCCGACATGAAGATCGACGATCTGGTGAAGAGCGCCGGAGAAATGTAGGTCTACTTACTATATTTTATAGAAACTATTTGTCATGCAAATTTTGTTTTTCAGCATCTACAAGGTCCATGACGAGCTTAAGGACAAGGACTTCCGTTTCGAAATGGGTTTGGTGGGCAGGGTGACTGATGGCCTGCACCGCATCAATCCCCCAGAACTGACTGAGAAGGCGCGGAATGCCGGAGATGCTGCCAACAAGGAGGACGACAGTGACAATGAGACACATTAGTTTGTTTGTGGCAGTGAATCTAATTCTGGGCCCAAATGCATAACGTTAATTTTATATTTCCCTAAAGCGCAAAATGTATAAACAAAATCGGGTGAAACATTGACTTTCTATTCGGTTTTAAGGGCTAAGGATTGAGGAACTTGAATTCATAATGGCCTACCAAAAGCTGTACATTGAAATATATTATTTCCCTCTATAAAATATTTCAAAGATGTTATCGGAACTAGTTCCGTTAAAATGAACATATATCGATAACCGTTCGATTACTGCGTTATCGGTCACAGCTGATTCAATTCGCGCCATTTTTTGTTATTTGTGATTTAACGACCCACGACTCGAAATTAAAACTGATATTTAAAAGAGAAATGACTACTTTAATAGAACAGTTGATAACGAAGATGGGCCTGCGGGATGAGCCCAATGTGATGGAGTGAGTTTGAAATGGTATATCCAGAGTAACCTGATTGGCAAATCGAATCCTTTCCAGGAAGACCACCGAATTGGTGCGTCTACTGGAGCTGCGCTCCACAAATGTCCCCCTGCAGATCAACGAGTATGGAAAGATAGTCTTGTGTGCGGACCTCGCCTCCTGTCTGCTGGGCATCCCGTTCGACAAGGAGCAGGCCCTTAAAATGTCGGGCCTGCGTAGGAGCCACTACCTCAACAACAAGCGAATGTTTGAGAAGCTCCTAGACCTGAACAAGCTGGCCAGCGTGAACGACATATGTGTGCAGTTGGGCCTCAACGAGGTGGCCCGCAAGGCGGAGGAGCTGATGACCCTCTTCAAGGCTGTGGCCGCCACCGAAGACACCGGAACCGACACTACCCATCCGCAGTACGCAGCCATGGCCGTCTTCCAGGCCTGCCGCCTGCTCAAGAAAAAGGTCTCCAAGTCGAAGCTAATGCCCTTCAGCAACCTTCGTCCCACCCAGTTCCAACAGCTTGAGCATCAGTGGACTCTCATGATAGCCAAGCACCACAAGGAGAGCAAATTGCCAGCGTCCTTCGATTTGGACGGGAAACTTAAGGAAAGTCAGCAGGGGAATATCAAAGCACAAGAGTGCAAGAAGGCGCAGAAGCCTCAGACGGAGGACTACGAGACATGGAAGGAGCGAATGCTGGCCAGGGCGCAGGCGCAGCTGAAAGAACAGGAAAGTTCGCATCCCAATCTGGATAATCAGATGGAGGCGTAAATATTTATTTTATATATGTTATAGGCATTTCCTAAAGATCCAGTTTGTCAGTTAGTAAATATTGTAAATTACACTTAATATCACCATCAGTTATAGTTTAAGTATAAAAGATGCTAAAGTAACATGAATTGGCATTTTGAATTCTTACTTAAGCATTTTGTCAAAATTGTGATTCATTTTTTATACTGGCGTGTGTTTATTGTAAGAGGATCATACAATTCTCTATTAAATTAGATTTTATACCCAGGTGAATGCTTTGAAATAAACAAAAAGTTGCCCAATTAAAAGTGACTGTAAAAGATGGATACGTATGTACCCATATAGTACCTCCAAGCATGAATAATCATATTCAACTATAACGATCGGGAAAAATATCTTTAAGTTTAGATCCCGTTTAGATAGACTCTTGTTTTTAAAGTTAGTAACAATTATTTATTTGTTTTAAAATTGTCATTAGTTGTAGGCACATACATTCATATAAAATTAAAAAATGCATTTTGAAATAACATTTCCCTTCGTTAGTACCCAAAAAGGGATTCCTATTCCTGTGGTAGAGACAAATAAAATCAAAGATTTCTTTGGATTTCTCAGTCGGTAAGCTCGTCAATAGTTCTCGTTTTATTTTCCATATGGTCCTTAAGCAATTCTCCAACATCTATGAGGTTTCCTTTTAAATCATGGGCTGAAAAAGTAATATAATTAGAATTGTCTGTCAGATTCCGCGAAGAGGTTTCCACCTACAGCTATAGATAATCAGCTCCACCAAGTTACGGGTCTCTGGCCACGTGGTGATCAGCTCCTTCAAGTGCTTGTAGAACTTTAGCCAAATCTCCCGCTGCAGCTCCTTCATCTGCCAGGTGGCCGATAAGTTGGACTGCATGGCATCGAAGAAGGACAGCATGGGCGTGGCCCCCTCGATGGCAAAGTAGTAGGTCTTGCCATTGATCTTTTGGTTAAGTCTGTAGACAGCGTGCTTAAAAGGACGATTCACGCCGGCTCGGTTTATATACTTCGTCTCCAGGGGCTAAAGGTAATTACCAGACTTGTGTTATGATCTTCAAGAATTACTTTTGACCTTTCACCTTAGCTTTATCCAGTAAATCGCTTTCGAGTACGCCGTTAACAAACATTTCGTCGGGGATAAGAATAACCAGTCGATGTATGCCGAAAGTGACGTTATTCTGGTCCTGGTAAGAACATGGTTAATATTTCTTTGCATATAGCGCGGATCAACTTACCTCATAGAGTTCCATTCGATGATGGAGTCCATCGTTCTTACGTTCGGGCAGTGAGAGTTTGAGGTAGCCATGGAAGTAGTTAGAGGCCATTCCGGCCGCGTAGTCCAGCCCGTGTGAGTCCCGTATCCAGTGGGAGTAGCTCAGGGTGCTCTGGCCCAGATCGCTGAAGATCCAGTAGAGCGGCATGTAGGACAGGTACAGGATTGAGGGCACTACGTCTCTGCAGTTTCCTGTAACCGAAATTCGGAAGAATCCCACGAGGAGAAAGGCCAACATCAGGTAGACATTCTTGTTGTTGTACGTGTACGAGCGCCGGACAATCGTCCGCACCCGATCCTCGGGCAGATAGTACCGGCTATAGCGGACATATTCGACGGCGCAGCGATAGAAGCGCTGCAGGAAGTCAGCCAGAAAGACGGTGGCCACAATGCGAACAGAGGTGTCTGCAATGAATCAGAGCTTTACAGTCGATGGCGCCTAATCGACCCACACGACACCTGCACTCACCTATGTAATCTCCTATCATTTTTTTCAAATAAAAACATTTCCTGCCCTTCTCCGCGAGAACTGCGTTCTCCGCTTCCTCCGCGTCACTTGCGATTGCCATTTCTTGGCACATATGTTTCGGGGGTTGCCAGATCGGTCCGAAGAATTCGCGAAAGCTTTCTAAGAATTTGAAATTCGAATGAACCAACTATATTTGTTATCTGTTTAAAGCAACTAGAGCGCCAAATGTTGTAATTTTTTGTATTCTGTATGATTTTTTAATATATGATTTAATATGATTTACTTAGCTGCATACAATTTGTTTCTTTACTACAAAATATAAGTGCGTTTTAACTTAGATCATTCAATTTAATGGCCTTAAAACGTTGTGAAACAGTTAACATGCATAAATAAATAACAGAAAGGTGATTTAAAATTTACATGACAATTGAACAATAATCAATCTTTACTGCTTTAGGACACGAGAGACGTGACGTCCTTTGGACATAAAAAAAGACAAAAACAAAAATACAATTAATTGAGGTTAGGCTGCCCATGAATATTTCTGTGGAAATCAAATTTTTGCGTATGTAAGTATGTATAGATGAAATATCCACATTATCGGGTGCAGCTTTTTCAGAGCTCTATCAAACAGATACATTGTTCACTTTATCTACATTATTTATTTGATTTCTTATTGTTTATTTACTCCTCTCTGAGAACTGCGCGTATGTTTTAAGTCATTTTGCTAAAATAGATTATCAGGATAATCTAATTAATTGCTTCGGTAAAAATATATTTTTAGATTACGGAAAATGCTTATTTTATCTTGTCTGTTGGATTTACAGATGTAAGGCTGTATCAGCTGTGTTACGGATAGTATAAGCCTCGGCTTGGTAACCGCAATCAAACATTGCAAAAAAGTGACTTAAAGTTCAAATTCTGGCATTACAAAATGTTTATTTAATAATGTTTTTATAAAAGGGTATAGTAGATTCGTCAGAAAGTGTGTAAAATAAAATCTACTGAAATAGCCGGTAGGTGGCGCTTTGCAATACCGCTTTACTGCTTATTTATCTCCATTTTCCCTTTGCTCCTTTAAGCTGAGTAACGGGTATACCATAGTCGAGATACTCGACTACAGCGTTCTTTCTTGTTTTTTACTAAAAAAAAGGATATCGTGCCACGAAAAAAGTAACGCGCTCAACTCAGAGCAGTAAAATTACAACATTTTATGAATGATCAGAATACGTGCACTATTGAAGTCAAGTATATGAACATAAGGGTAAGGTCTAAGCTTTTTAAATCTTTATAATAGCGTGTATATTTATTTAAAATCTCCTCAATTATTTACCTCTTTTTGATTTTCTACTTTCAAAACTGCACAACGATTTCTTTGGTAGTTTGCGAACTGCGTATTATTCGCGAGGGCTTAAAAATGATCTCCTTTGTTCGTCTAAGCTCAACTGCGTGATCTCATGCTCTGATCAATACTGCCAAGCTGTGCTTGGGATGTCCCTATCTAAATTCCATAAGGTCGTAAAATATATTATTCAAAAACAAATAAAAATAGGACCGCACAGCAGTATTTGTAAAACCCGTTGCTCAGTGTTACCGTTTGCGATAGAAAGGGAAACACCGACGGTGCATCGATAGTGACATCGATGTTTCCCCACCTCCAGTTTGTATAACTGCACTGCATCAGCAATTGTTGTTAAAAGCAATGCAAAAATAACTTATTTCGTGTGATGTTCGTTGACAGTTCGATAATAATAGTGAAAAATCAATACAGCCAGTGCCGCTGAGCGCAAAATGTAAATCTGAAGTTTCCCTACGGACTTGTGGCAAACTTAATTGGATAAACAAAGGAGGTTGGTGCTTTAATATGTGCCCACATATATGCATGTTACTCATGAATAACATCTATTGTTACGACTCATAGGCCCGACTTCGGATAGTATAAGTTACTAATCTTATACCTTTCGCATTTCGCAGACTCCGAGGGCACGTCATCGGCGACGGTTCGTTGTTGTTCCCCGATTGATTGATAAGTAAAACAAAGCGAAAGCGGCTTGAGGAGCTGAAGAACCGCACCCTTAACAAAGACGAATCTGCTGTGGCACCATGCCGATTCTATACAGCGTTATATCGCGGGGCACCACCGTGCTGGCCAAGTACGCGGACTGCGTCGGCAACTTCGCCGAAGTGACGGAGCACATCATCGGCCGGATCGGGGTGCACAACCACAAGATGACCTACACACACGGCGACTACCTGATCCACTACACCTGCGAGAACAAGCTGGTCTACATGTGCATCACCGACAACGTGGGTGAACGAACCTCTGGCCCAGTTACCCGCCAGTTACTCATCGCTCAATCGATATTCACAAGTCCCTCCCCCGTTTCTTTGTAGGAGTTCGAGCGTTCCCGGGCCTTTCTCTTCTTGGCGGATGTCAAGCAGAAGTTCATCCAGACTTACGGCCTGCAGGTGGCCACCGCCATCGCATACTCCATGAACACCGAATTCTCCAAGATCCTGGCCGACCAGATGAACTACTTCAGTCAGTCCCGGGAGGTGGACACCATTTCGCGGGTTCATGGGCAGATAGACGAGCTAAAAGACATTATGGTTAAGAATATTGGTGAGAAAAGAATGGGTTTCCCCTTGATTCAGTTTACTGATACCCTTTTATCCCAACTGCAGACAGTCTGCGAGATCGCGGCGAGAAACTTGAACTGCTGGTCAACAAGACCGAAAACTTAAGCAATAATGTAAGATGAAACCATTTGGGCTTGGAAATCTGTTCTCATCTGCCTCTTTTACAGTCCGTTGCATTCCGCAAGGCCTCGCGGAACTTGGCGCGACAAATGTTCTGGAAGAATATGCGCATCTACGTGGTGGTGGGCCTGGTGATAACCTTTATTGTCTACGTAATCGTGAGCATGGCCTGTGGCGGCCTCGCCTGGCAGTCCTGTGTTTAGGATGCGCTTTGAAGTTGTTTATATTGTTATAGGCTCATAATACATGTATATTTGCATATAAAACTCTACGGTACCCTCATGATCTATGTTCTATGTAATAAACTTGAATGTATACAGAATAATATAGTGGAAGAGCCTTCGGAGCGTTTACTTCTCCCCCACGTATACCACATCGTTGGCCTTGACTTTGCCCGGGAGCCGAAGTCCCAAATGGATGCCCAGAGCCGGCGAGCTGAAGTTGAACAAGCGATAGCTGTGGAGACCAGAGACGAAGTAGTTCAATAAATCGTAATGCTAAGGTCTTTACATAGATAATGACTCACCCCCTCAGTGTCTTCAGTGGCTCACCATCGGAGTCCCTCTCAGCAGTCTTCACATTAATGTTCGGTAAGATGCAGCGCGTGCAAGGCGCCACAGAACGGAAGACAGCATCATTGCCAATACGTAGCCATTGCCAGTTGTCCTCGGCGTAGGGCTCATCTACATCCATTTTCAGCTCGAAGTTGCCGCGGAACTGAAGGGCATCCACAGGATTCTTCAGCCGAGTGTTAAGATCAGCCACCGATGAAAGGTTCATCAGCATGTAACTGGTGGCATCGTTGAAGGTGCCCTGCGGAAAGAACATACAGCAGAGGAGAACTCACGGAATAGTACCCTTCTTGTTCTTTAGTAGACCAAGATACCCACCGAATCCTCCTGTCTTAAGAAGGGCATGTGCTTGAGTCGCGGGTTTGTGCTCCTGACTGGCTTCGGATAGGGGTAGTGGACCAGTTTAAGGCCGCTCTCCTTCTTCAGGATGGCCTGTGAGAACCACCTGTTGATCCGATCTCCGCAGGGCATCACGTCCACGGGAACGCCCCAAACGGATGTGTGCACATCCTTGCCAGGACCCTCCAGGTTCTCAAAGTCCAACTCCAGGTCGGGCAAGTCCTGGGCGCTAAAGACCAGCTTGCTGGGCGACACTTTCTTCGAGTGGATCTGGGTCATGTGCGGATACACGCGAGCCGTGACCATTTCGTTCTTATCGTTGACCACCATCAAGGTGCGATCCCTTATTCCCTCAAAGGACATGCTCAGTACATCGCAATCGTACTCCACGCCGGTCTTGGAGATCTCCAGAGGAGCACAGGACTTGACCGGAAAGAAGTGGATTCTCTCCACGGTGCCCACGCGACGCCACTTTTGGGGCATCACGTCTCGCGTCAGGTGGCGGTACAGCAGGTAACTCGCCCCGCCCACTGCCACCAGGCCTACGCCCACGCCCACCAGGGTCTTGGGACTGAGGTCAAAGGTCGTGTTGCTTCCACCGGCTGCAGGACAACTTAGCTACTTAAAGATTTCATAAGTTGGTTCCGTTTATTACTCACTTGCCATCTCTTTTGTAAGGAGTTAAACTAAAAAGTAAGAACAACTTGTTGCTTTCTCTGCGTTAAAAGCTTTACTGATTAGGTTTATTGGCGAAAGCTCTCCTGTGATCAAGATCTCTCATCATAGTCCAGGCAATATGATCAGATGGTGGGCCCCTTTGCACCTTTAATTGAATAAGTAAAAGCTTAATAATAAAAACTTAATATAATTAAAGATTTTACATTTTTTATGGTAAATTTAGGACTAGAAACCACTTTAAAAACATGTTTTTAAGGTTTTTTTAGGTTTTAAATTACTATCGCTTCTGCCTCCCTCCTGGTTAATCGATAACTGTTATCGACCTAATTGGTAAGCCGGCGGATTTGTTTACAAAACAAACACCATTGTCAGAGACTTTTCAGGATCAAAAATGGATGACAGGGAACCGAAGGATCCAAAAAGTTCAAAGGAAGATGCTCCCAGCCAAGATCCCGAATTGGATGTGTGCAGTGATCAGTTTAATCCGCTGCGAGCCTTGTACGAACCCAACTACAAGGTGACGGATGTGGTCCCCAAAGTCCTCTACCAAAATCTGGCCGCCTTCGAGAGTGCGCTCAAAAAGTTCGGCATCTGGCAGTTGAACAAGCGGCAGAAACCGGAAACCCGAGGAGGAGACCAGGGTGCATTGAAGAAGGCATCTTCCTCCAGGTCTGCAGACATTGCGGAGCCTCCTCAGCGGCGCTTTGAGCCACATCAGATGCCCACGACTAGGACCCCGAACAAGAAGCACCACCGCAACATATTCACCTACATGGAGAGCTCTGTCGGTCCCCTGGGAGTGCTTAAGAAGTGCATTCCTTCGGGCAGTCCCCAGGAAACTAAGGAGTATCCCGAAGAGGTACGAGTTAGGGTGGTGACTCGCAAGCAGGGAGCAGTGGGCGGCAGCGTCGAGGGTGAACTGGTGGCCTTCGACAAGCAGTGGAACCTGCTGCTGCGAAATGCTACCGAAACCTGGAAGCGACGAAAGTACAATTACGGAGAACAAAACATTTGCGACACACCTGTTGATTGCACAAAGCGGCTTAGGGAGCTGGGCATTACTCTTCCCAAGACCCATGTCAAAAGTTTAAACCGGAAGAACGTTGAGGTAAAGCGAGATCTGCCACAGATCTTAATACGCGGCGAAAATGTGGTTATAGTTAGTATAGTAGCTAAGGCAAAGTAAGGCCCAGTTTGTTTTTATTTCTTAATTCGACAGTCACTCAATGAAATATATACGTAGGTAAGAAACATATTAAAAAAAGTAAAACAGTTAAGTTATAATTCATTTTATAACTATTGTTATTACCATGTAAGATTCAGTCTTAAAAAAAGTTGTGCTGTTAAATTTGTTCTTATCAGTTTCCAAAAAAGTACTTAATTAAAAGTTGTATTTAGTTCCTCCGGATCTTCAGTGTCCTCCGACTCCTTTTCTTCCCTCTGGGAGTGGACCAACTCATGCAGCTTCAGCATTTCCTTAGCTTGAAATCTTCGCGAGCAAATGCTACAAAAGAACCTCCACGCGCTGTCGCCCTCGTGGATTTTACGGATGTGGCACTTCAAGGTGTAGTTCTCTCGGAATCGCCGGTTGCATTGGGGACATGGTAGTCGTGGCTGGTCGTGCGTTCGACGGTGGACTGCCAAGGCGGAGCTGGTCTTGCAGGTGTGCCCGCACACCTCGCAGGTGTAGTTCCTCTGTCCGGCGTGCATGGCCTGATGCTGCTGAAAGTCCCACTTGGAAGGCGCATTGTAGTCGCATTGGCTGCACTGCCACTCCAGCGGCTTAAAGTGGTAGCGCGCCTTGTGCTGCTCCAGCTTCGAGGCGAGCGGAAAGCCCTGGTGGCACACATGGCATGTATTCGGATTGGGTCCTCCATGCACTCGGAACTTGTGCAGTCGCAGTTGGCGCTCGTTGAGGCAACGCCGGTCGCACTCCTCGCAAATGGTCACCGAGATATGGCTGGTGGGCATGAATCTCAGAAGGCTGTGGAAGTACTTTGGATAGCGACATCGAAAGCCCGAGTTGCTCAATTGCATTACGTACTGTCGTTCAAACCAGAGTTGCAGAAATCGAACACTGGCATTTACCACCTTAGCCTCCAAATGGAACCCAAATCGATGGGACAGCGCCTGTGCCACTTTTTTAGAGCTCTCCAAGCGAATTTTTTTGTTGATCCCATGGTGGCTGCTCCAGAGATGCTGGTGCCGGCGCAGGAGCTCTATGAAATACTGAATGATCTCGGGACTGGTGCGCTGCAAACTGTAGAAGGGCTTATTTGGTTTATTTAGAATGTAAACCTGTTGGAAGTAAACAAGCAGGTAAAATAAGTGGAATTCTTTAGGAACCAAGGAAACTTACTTGGTGGATGCTCCCCTCATGTTCTTCCTGATCCTGTTCTTTCTCCGATGAGCTAATAGGATCCCCCGTTTCCTCCTCCTCATCAAGGAACTCCACATCGGTGAACACTTCCTCCTCCTGCTCTTCTGCCAACTGGGTTTCTTGACCAATGCCCGCCTCTAAGAGGTTGCTCAGCTCTATCTGTACCTCGTCCTGGATCTCATCCATATCTGGATCTGACTGGTGGAGTTCTCCATGTCCTTGCAACAGGTGTCTTGTGAAATCCTCCCACTTGCCACCGGCAAAAGTGTCCGCATTGCAGAGGCAGCATTTGATCAGAATGGAGGAGTCTCTCTTCATGTAAACACGTGCACTTTCCACATAGTGATGGCCATCTAAAAGTTGTGGAGTCATGACTAAAGATTTATCATGCTATTTAAAAAATAAATAAACAAACAAAACAAATCTGATAAGCAAGTTTGATAGCCGATATCAGAAGATGGAAATCGATTCGGCTATCGACAGGTTACACAAAGCCAGTGTTGAAAAATGCTTGATCGCCTGAGACTTATCGATAGGCACTCATTGGCCTATCGAATTCAAATCGTGGCTTACACTTGATCAAAAAGCAATGTTTGTTTTGGCTTTTGTTTTGCAGTCTTTTGATTGTGCACTCAAAGGACAGACTTTGTGGCGAACGTTTAAAAAGTGCACATTGTTGGATGACAAAGCGGGTAAAAAACTTGCGCTTTCATTCATTAAACCTGGCATTGTTGCTGCTTTGGGTGTTGCTGTTGCTGCTGCTTTTGGTGTTGCTGTTGGTGTAGCCGCGATCTCGAGCTCAGTTGAAAACACGTTACGCGCCTGTGCAGAGCGTTTTTGCGCGGTCCAAACGTTTCCGATCCCATCCAATCCGATCCGATCCAAGGCAGCAGATTCGAAAGTTTTACACCGCGTGCAGCCAGCTACAACAACAATAGCCACAATAATAATTCGTATGTTTCGTTTTGTGCGATCAAGTTTTAAATTTTTATGCAAAGCAAACGACAGACTTTTCGGCTGGGCTGGTCAACAATTTCTATTTTAATTGGCAGCCGCAACAGCAACGGCAGCGCCCAGCAATTTACCATAAGCGAATGGAAAGCTGACAAAAGTGAACAAAGTCACCGACTCTTATTTATTGTGCATAATCAAGCCAATCAATGTGTTTTCTTTCATCCATATTTGCCATTTGTGATTAGCAATTTGCCCCTCGAACACGCAGTGGCCAGTATTTCGGTTCTCTCCGCTCGCAGAAGCGGCGACCCAATTTGTTAACTACCGCCATTATGGCATAATTGCTAAAAATGAATAAGTTCTTAACGAACGGCGTGTGCCAGTTTCGTGCGTGCCTTCCTTTTCGCGCAGTGTACGCAAATTGGCAAGCGCCGTTAATTGGAAATTTTCTTTGTCAAGGTTGCGAATACGAATCCAATCGGAATCCGCCGCTGACTGCGACTCCGGCTCAAGTGCACGTCCGTCTGTGTTGTGTGTCAATTAGCGTGTTATTCAACCGCGCTCGCAAATAGATCATTAAAATAAAGCACTCGGCGGCGTAATTGTAATGATGTGCAAACATCGTCTGGGGAGCTGCCAGTGGAGATGTGCATAGACGTGGAGTTCTGGAATTGGGGAGTTCTGGAGTCCGGTATCCCGGTAATTAGCACATCCATTGGGTTCTGCCAAAACAGGCTTCCTCCGCTAGCCGAAAACAGGTCGACACACAGATACAGCAAAATATGGGGCTTATCAATTAATCATACAAGAATAAATACTTATTTCTTAAAAAAAAGCATTGTGCATTCCTGTCTTAAAGACTCGTGCTGTCATATAATCATCTTAATCTTCATCATTTTTTTTTTAATTTTATTAAAGGTCAACTTATAATTATCACGCCTTAATCTCATCGTTAGATCAATAAGGCAATCACAAATATTTATATAGATACAAGTCGAAAGGATGCTCGCCTTTAAGATCTTCTCCCACTATGATAAAATATTAATTTTGAAAAATTTTACATTCTATTTCATTTTTTATTCTTCGTGAGAAACAAAATAGTATTTTCTCAAGAAGAAAAATATTAACTTATCAGATTTAGCTACTTTCGATTCTAAATAGTAGCTAACATACTACTGTTTTTTATAAGATGTCTTAAGGAGGGTTCCCAAAGGCAGACCGAGGTGAAAAACTCCCGAATCGATGACCTATATGTGCTGTATTTTTTCTCTGTGCCGCGTTACCAGTTTTCCAGGCTTTTGATGACCGCGCGGCATGTATATGGGGCATTCATTCCGTTTCGGGGCCAGGCCACTCCCCGCGGGCACAGGTTAAACAGCTTTTCCCACTCCACTGCCGACGAATCCGCTCTGCCACATCCCGCCGCCACTCCCCCGGGATTTTCACGGCCACCGGGGGAAATCGGTCGCCTTTGCGCGGAAGCCCTCGCATTTTCGAATGGGGCCCCAGCAGAATCGTAGTCGTGCCAAAGGCAAACACACTTTGCTCTCGCTATCAGCAAAATAATCAACCTGCGACAGAAAAACACAACACTAGCTCATAAAATTCGGTGTTGGCCATAGTTATCACAGCCGATATGGCTTCGTGTGTTTGCGTTTTCGGGAACTCTAGTGTTCATGCGAACTTCAAAACGGGAAGCTCAATGTGTGAAAAAGGGTGTTAGTTAAAAACTATAATAACACACAAAAACTAAGTTCAATAAACCTTTTGTTGCTAATTATAAATGCTGAAAATATGCTTTAAAAATTATTATCTTTAATATTTTTCAAAGGTCTACTCACTTTGTCTTGACGCGGTTATTATCTTTATTATTTTATGTCCTTATTGCCATACATGCATAGACATTGTTTATTTTTTAGCATTATGTGAGTTTTTATTTCCGCAAATTTCCGCTATAAATATGTGAGTTATATTTGGTTATTTATGAACTATAAAGATTGCAAAATAAATTATTTGTTATCTGCAGTGACAAACACTATTGCCTAATGGAGACAATTGCCTGAAATTGCCAAAAATTCCACCTGATAAATATTTGACTTTAATGACTTGCTCAAAAACTATATAGATTATAAAATATAGGGTTTTCTCCGTATTGACATACTTTACTGGGTGGACAGTATCTCGAGTAACGATTGTATGAAGATGAGATTACACCTAATATTAATGGTTTCGAACTTTGGCTCGTCTTTGCATAATACTTACTAAGTACGGCACTTGAAAACAGCCTGCTCGGTCGGGTTCCCTAATAACCGATCTATAAATACGCCGTAATTGCAGTGGTCATAAGGCAATGCCGCGATAATCTTAGCCCGTGTCTGTCTAAGGCAATAGTCCCGCTCTGCTGACCCATTGGGCTGAGCAAACAAATGCCAATGCAATGCCAGGCAGTGAGTCAACGACAAGTTGTTCCCATTTGCCGAGCAAATAAACAGATAATCATGATCAGCAGATCATGCGACTGCGGCACGTGTAAACCCCGTTTGTGAGTACCCGTAAATATTTGCGGCAATTACGGGGATTCTCTTCGATTTGGCCCGTCGGAAGTGTCCACTTTGGGCTGCCCAAGGGCTCCACACGCCAGATGGTGCATAATTTGCAAGCAATTAAGTAATGTACACACATCAGCCTTGGCTATACCCATTTTTTCCCGCTTTTCTGGCTTTTCTGGGGGATGTTACGGAGCGCACCTTTCACGCAGGGCGCCTCCAGGGCATTTTTCTGTGGGCCACGGCTATTAAGCGCCAGTGGCCAACAGCTTTGCGGGTCTCTCGTCGGTCGTATCTCGTATCTGGTATTTGGAATTCGTATTTATTTTGCCATGTAGCCAGCCGAGTATATGCGCACGAGCAGAGCGATAGCCGCCGACGAGCGGCGACGATGTGACTCCAGGCGTTCGAACTTCGAAGTTGCTCGTTCAGTTTTCAGTTACGTTTTGGCGTTTTACGGTAACGCAGCGGACAGTTAGCCCCCAATTAAAGGTGTGTGCCAAAAATAATAATATTTGGAGAGCGGAGCAGCCGAACGAAAAGCTGCAAACGTGTAATATCGTCTGAGCTCCTTACGATCGCTCATACGCCGCGTTGGCCGCTGCCAAAAAAGCAGAGAAAAAAGCCGCTTACGCTCCACGTTCGTGACTTTGACATTTGTGGCCGCTAAATTGCCCATCTATAACGAATTGCCGCGCATCCCGAACACGTTCTATCCACACAGAGGCCCTAATCGAGGGGCGAGCTGCCCTGGCTTTCTCGGCGCCTCATAACCATAAGTCCCATGGAGCGCATAAAAATATTTACAACTAATTATGCGGCCAGGCGGCAAAGCACATCCATCGCGGTGCCTTGAACTCGGCGGGCTATGGCTCATGTTTTTCTGCGAGCCCACCGATTTCACTTTCTTTTCGCGCTCTCTAGGGTTAATCACATGATTGGGTAATACTCCAGCACCAGGGCCGGGTCTCCGATCCCAAGTGCAGCCCTATCTCGCGGCGGATTATGCTGGCCCCCGCCTATCAGCCCGATTTTGGCCATGTCTTCGATAAGATTAGCCCGCCGACTTGGCACCCTTTCTGGCTGATATTTATGGGCCCCCCGAGTCGTAGCTCTTGGCCAGGCCAGCCCACACCAGGTTCCCAAGAGATGTAAACAGATTGCAATTGTTGCGCTCGTTTTCGGTTCACACAGTGCCAGTGCTGACCGAGTTAGTCTGCCAGCAACCACAAAGACGCCGCAGGGCCAGGTAAACCGGAGGAAAGGTTCAGGAAGGTGGGAACGGCGGGGAGACTAACTTGATCTGCCGAGTGATAGACGCACCCAGCTCACGCAACTCCCAATCGAATTTCCAGGGCAAACGCTCTTTTATGGCCCGGGCTTTAGTTCGTCTCAATTCACACCCTGAATGCGAAGATGCAAAGAATTCGGGCGAAATGGTTGGAGGAAAGTGGCCATTCCCTTGTATTGTCGGGAATTTTTCAATATCTTGCTCAGTGGATGCTTTCGCTGATAGACGATAAACAAAGATATCTTGTTGTTTTGAAATACTTTCGAAAAAACAACATTTTTGTGGAGCTGAACTTTGAAATAATCTGAGTTATTACTCAACAACTATGAGCTTACTGATTGTGGCTAGCCTTTCCATTGCAAATATATTTTTTTATTATTCAACTAAATTTCCCTCGAAAGAACGCAATCGTTATGAAGAAGAATGCTATAATATTAGGCATTTAAACATGTTTTTTAAATTTTTTTATATTTAAAAAAAAATCAAATTTCACAATTTTTTTTCTGTATTTAAAATATTTCCTGTTTGTTATCTTCAAAAATCTACAGATCAATCATAAAACTCACTTCAGAATACCAATTATAAGGTCATTTTTAAAAGCTAGATGGGTAATCATGCTATATGATATGTGTGTGAGTTCTGACCATAAAAATAGCACTTTATTTTATTAAAGAATCTCAAGTAGTTAGCATGATTATGTATATTTCTATGCATAAATTGAGCACAAACACCTATAGTGTTTCACTCTCGCTCGCCTTATGCAAATTGGTAACGAAAACAGGCGGCAGTGCACTTCAAGCGGCTGTGCACAGCAGCTATTTCAAGGCCAATTGGTCGAACGCGGAGCCGATTGCCGGCTAACCAAGTGGGAAAATAATATACAAACAGCAAACAGAGGGGCGAAAACAAACGCGGCTACTGCCGCGATCTCTGGCCAGAGTTTCATCCCAGTTGTGGCCACTTAGCACTCCTCCCTGGGCCCATAAAACCAGCCAATTGCCCGCTAAGCCAGGCGGCAGAGTTGAAAAACACGAGAAGTATCCGGGGGGCGGCTACAAATTCGTTTTCGCTTCGCCTTTATCAGTGCCAGACATTGTTTAATTGTTTGTCATGGGGCTCCAGCAACAGGTTAAGGGAGTAATTGAAATAAAGCCACATATGACGCACTTTCCTGGGCCAGTTTGCCAGCCGAATGAGGAATAATTAAGTTAGTGTGTCAATCGTAAAATCAGGCAGAGATAATGTCTCCATATGGGCTCATAAAGCCATGAACGGAATATGTTAATGGGCTCAAAACGGGTTTTCTTTCGGTTTATCTAAAGAATAGATCCAAAATGGTACATGAGATACTTCTATCTTCCTAATTGATCTGTTAAAGGCAGAGGCCTTTCGTCGTCTCTGATTAATCAGAAGGTGAAAACAAGCTGACCTCTCCCGGGCCAATCGAACGCGTCTAGAATTACGAGTGCAGTGCCCACAGGTCCATAAATTGCAGCTCTTAATTCAATTACCCCGCGAAGTGCGACGGCGGAAGAGGCTATGCCAATGGAAATGGGCTGGCAATGAAAGCATTCGCATAGCACTTGGTATTCCTATCGGGTTCGATAGCAATTTACGTGCCCTGGTCAACTGATGGTCACATGGCTCTGTCCGATCGATCTGGATCGGAAAACGGATTGCCGTCCGCCGGACAATTAGGTATCTGGCTTTGTAGCGCCACACTCTTTGACCGAGACGGGCCATCGATCTAATTGATATTTAAGCAAGTTTAGCTCTATCAGCAATCGACCGGTATGTGCCTTGGGGCCTGACAATAGACCCAGTGGACGGGGGCTGACCCTGGCGTTCTCGCTGCCACTGCCATTGGCTGGGGTTGCGTAATTACGCATACGCCGTGTTGAACGATTGCAGGCTGTTTGCTTGCGAAAGTGAGTCGGTGTCATAGGCCAGATTGGCATATGATTTATGGGTATGGAGGGGTATGGCTAGTAAATATATTTATTTTTTTAATGGCTATGATAAGACTTTTAAGCAAGTGTCCAGACAGTTCCGTAGCTCTGACTCATTTTATCCCCATTCTTTGAAACCTAATCGTACATTCATGAACTAAAAAGCCAAGTGGCTTACTAGTTCACATTTTTCGCCGTAAATCGTTAAGGGCCCTGCGATAAGATACTGTTCCGCTACTAATCTACAGTCAGTTCCAGCTAATCAAACCAAATTGTTGCAATTAGCTGGCGGTTTTTAGGGTTTTCGTGTTTCTTGTCTTTCCCTCGGGCTCTCTTCTCTTTCACTTTGAGTGCTTGTGGCGCTGGAAATTTGCATTATTGAATGATTTAAATTTTGCCATCTCGAATGTTTCATTAAAGCGCTTTGTCTTCCCTTCTTTTCTTTAACCCACAAAAAGCAGCGACCGTTAGCTTGAACGACGGAAACGGAAAGTAAAAGCCGAGATCGCGAGCAGATTCAAAGGCAGACAGAGATGGCCGAGACAGTCAACAACAAGCCGAGCATACAGATCCGCAGCGGACTGCCCTCGCCGCTGCCGGACAAGAGTCCCTCGCCGGCGGCCAAGCTGCTGATCAGCCACGGCAAGCCCAACTTCACCATCGCCCGGTCGCCCAAGATCGATGAGAACGGAAACGGAAATGGCAACCCCCTGGCCGCCCAGCCCACCGCCAACAACAACTACAACGCCTACAAGAGCGCCACCAGCACGGCGGTGAATCCGCAGAAGTTCATTGTGGGCACCAAGTTCAACGGGGTCTTCAAGCCCTCGAATGCGGCGGCCACCTGGGCCACCAATGGCAACGGCTCCTCGGAGGCGGAGAACGAGGCGGCCAAGGTGGTGCTGCGTCGCCCCAAGCTGGCGGACTCCCCGCCACCCGCCGAGGGCGAGGACGAAAACGTGCCGGAGTTCATCCGCCGCCAGCGACGCATCCAGGAGCGACTGGCCAAGGAGAATGTGCTGGACTTCGAGAGCAGGCGCAGCGGCTACTTCACGCACGTCATGATCTCGCCGGACTCGCCCAATCGCACCTCGTTCGTGGAGACCATGGCCAGTCCGGCCATTGTACCCGCCCTCGAGATTCCCGCCCCCGTGGCCGAGAAGGTGGAGGACGAGGAGGTCAAGCCCAAGGTGGCCGCCGTGGTCACCTCTGCTCCGATCTCGGAGCCGGAACCCATCGTCAGCAACGGTCACACGGAGGAGCCTGTCACCAATGGCCAGGCGCAGAGCTCGGAGGTGGCACCCGAGGAGGTGGCCCAGGCTATTGAGCAGGTCAACCAGGCGGTGGCTGGCGAGGAGGAGGAGCCAGAGGTGGTGGCTCAACCAGAGCCCGTGCCAGTGGCAGCTGAAAGGAAGGTGGAGGAGGAGCCCACTCCTGCCCCCGCTCCAGTGGAAGCAAAGGTGGAGGTGGTGGAGCCTGCTGCTCCTGTGGAAAATGGCCAGAAGGAGGACGTGGCTCCTGCCACCAATGGCGAGAAGGAGGAGGTGTCTGTCGCAGCCACCAATGGCCAGAAGGAGGAGGTGACTGCCCCAGCCACCAATGGCCACCAGGAGGAGGCAGCTCCAGCCACCAATGGCCACAAGGAGGAGGAGCAGGCCATCACCATTTCGCACACCAATGGCCAGAGCAGCGATGGCCCCAGCATACCCACTCCCGATCCCAGCGGCGCCTTGGGAGTGAACTACGAGCCCAAGACCGTGGTCAGCTTCTCCCAGGAGCTGGGCGGCGGTGAGAACCACTATCCCGACACCGTGAAGGTGGTCACCGAGGTGCCCGCCGCCGGCTCCGAGGGAGGAGAGCTCAAGGAGCTGGCCAAGCTGAAGTTCGACATCAAGAGCGACGACCAGAACGAGGTCCAGGTGACGCCCGTTCTGAGGGCGGACTAGGAGATCACCGCCTCTAGGATCAGGAGTAGTGCAATTTGTTTGTTAAACAAGGAACCGTCAACTATATTGTATTGTATTTTGTGTTAGCTGCTAAGTTGATTACGAGAAATGTTGCCAAATTTAATTTTATGCTTCGCGCATCAGTCAGTATCGAGAGAGTGAAGTGGAGAGGAGAGCACCCATCCCGTAGAGCCACCCATGGAGGCCCGGTCCCCGGAGCGCGCTCTTGGGACTTGCTAAACCAAACTACGTTTATTGCAATAGACACCATTTGCTTTATTTAAATAAATTATTATTATTGAGAATGCGACTTTGCACTGCTGTGTGTCCTATGGGTTATAGAATGGCACTTGAGAGGTGTTTTTACTTACTTCCATCTGGAGTACTCTGACTTGCTCCACAAAGATAGCACTGTTTTTGTTTGGTCAGAGGCGAACTATGGGTACGAATGTTGTCTTAGAACTCGAAGGGTCTTAAATGGCGTATTGGGGTCTGCCATCGAGATATCTGCGCTTGATTCATGGGGAATTAGGCTGCGTTCCTTTCAGGTATTTAAAATATGTTTACAATTAGTCGGGGGGGTTCTAGATAAGGCGGGGGAGAGATACCACCGCGAAGAGGGCTGCGACCACGAGTTCGGGGAGTGAGTGGTGCTCTTGAATGAAAACCGAAAGTGTTTGCCGGTGTCTAGCATTGAACCCCGTGCTGTGACCTTCGCTTCGATATGCTCCACTCGCAATCAGTTGCCCTCAGTGATTAATTACTTCGATTCCGCTGGTTTGCCGCAGTCTGTGATCGATTGCGGGACACGAATAATAATAAAATAATAATTGAATGGAGTGGGTGTGGAGTGAATCATATGCTGCGGAGGAAGACGCGCCACCTGTCCTGGCGATCGGGGGTGGGTCAGGTGGTCGGGTAACCATGTCAACCCGCCTGCCTTTCGGGGGTTGCATTGCTGACCAACATCTGGCCTGCTCCTGACCCTCATGGCTAGCCCGGCACATGCGTTTAATCGATACGAATGTGGTGGCGGTTTTCCGCGTTGGCCAAAACAAACTGCAGTTAGTCCGGTTCGAAAACCAGTAGGCTATGGCAGGGCAGTCGCTTCCAAAAACTATCTAGATGAGTGCCTAACCTAAAGCTATTATGGATTTATGTCTTAAGGGCTCGCAGGTAGGTTCCTCAGCTTTATATCGCAACCCCCGTGGATTATCTGGTATTTGGGTCGCAGATAAACCTCGCCACACGACAGAAAACGAAGCCCAAGTACACCAGTCGTTCGCTGACGACCCTCCACAGTCCGTGTCCCCATTTCCGGCCTCGCTCGGCCAACTTCCTCCAGCAGCGCAGTCGCTCCTCGCCCTTCCTGGGCAGACCTCAGTCCGCGGACCCCAAGTTCGGTCGTCGGCTGAGCACCTTTTTCAGCGACAAGGAGCTGAGAAGCAGCAGCAAGGTAAGTGGCAAGCCGCACCCCAAGGCTTTCGCTGTTATAACATCCTCTTTTAGCGGCAGGTGTCCTCCAACGATCTGCTCAAGTCCTTGCTGGAAGAACCCATCAAGCGCAGCTGGCTCTGCCGCAGCACCTGCAACTCCTCCGAGTCGGACTACTCGCTGCAGAAGCGCACCCCCGACAGCAGCGAGGAGGGGGAGCAGTTCCTGGTCACCATGTCAGCTGGTGAAAAGGGCAAATCCTACTCCTCCTACTCCGCAGCCCAGGGGCTCAGCAATGGGGCTCTTCTCCAGCGCACTGCCAAGCCAGATCTTCCGGGCAGAGTGTCCTTCAGCAAGCCCAACATGCACAACGACTTGGACTCCAGTGACTGCGACAATGACAAGCAGGAAGTGAGGTCTAGTATCTCCGCCCCGGGTCCCCTAACTCTTCCCAGTTTCTTGAGCAAAGTGGAGCAGGCCGATCCTGGTCAGAAGAAGTCGGTTCACTTCGGCTCCACTGCCGCCGAAGGAGAGGTTCTGGCGGAGACCTACGAGTACCCCAAGTGTCCATCGGAGAACTGCACTTGCAGTACGCGGTCCTCTTCCACCACAAGCACCAATGAGGCTTCCGCCTCGGAGGTCAAGTGTGCCTGTGATGCACCCAGTTGCAGGTTCGTGGAGGCCTCCCAACTAGTGGAACCCAAGCCCTCGAATCCAACTCCCACTCTTCCCAAGGCTCCCACACCAGAGCTGAATGTCATAAGGGAGTACAAACAGGCGGTGAAAAGCAACTTGGGAACCGAAACCCTCAACAACATTGAGCTGCTGCCCAACTATTTGGACAAGTTCGGTTCTCCCTCAAAGGAGAAGCAGAACAATCTGTCCGAGACCAAGAACGGAGCCACCAGCAGCTTCTCTGCCAACAGTGCCACCGCCTACAGATCAGCTTCCAGCTCCAGAAACTTTGGGGGCGAAAACAATTTCTTGCCAGCCTTGCCGGACGATAGAAGATCCTTTGGGAGCGGCAGCTCCGAGGCCGTGATTAACAACTACCTCAAGGTGGCCTCTACTCCTCCATTCGTGGCCAAGAAGAAGGAGAATGTGAAGCCCGCCAGTGCGGATCCCATTGCCAGGAGCAGCAAGCCCAAGGTGACCAAGTCGGCAGCTAATCCTGCTCCTTTGGGGAAGCTCAAGAAGGCCATCAGTGTGGGCAGCCTGCGCGAGGAGCGAAAGCTCTCCGAGTACAATCTCGACAAGGTGGACAGCTGGATGAGCATCCAGGACCAGAAGCAGTTCGACCACAAGCACAAGGCGGGACTGGAGGATCTGGACGAGGGGCAGGACAACGATACCGCTTCTCAGACGTCTCTTAAGTCGAATGAGGACTCAAGGGACTCCACCTACGATGAGATAGTGTCCGTCATTAAGGAAATCGAAGAGGACAAGAAGAGGGGTGGGTTAAGGGTTGCGGGTTACAAAAATATCACCATTAACCTCCATTTACGTCCAATAGACAACTTCTCCGAGCGTGTTCCCAGTGAATTGAATCTGAAACTGGACTCTCGTTGTGAGACCGCGGAAACAGTGACGCTTAGTGAAGGTGCAGTTCCTGAAAGTGGAGACAAGTACAAGTAAGAAAGGCTCACTGATTTCTCAATCTCAAAAAAGATAGAAGTTCCATTAAATCCCAAATTCTCCAAGACCAAGACAACGTTTCAAAATTCCTTTATCTCCAAAAACAAAATACAGAACTTTTTATTTTCGATTCCGAGAATATTTCTTCTCAATACGTGGAAAAAGAAATTCCTAAATTGGGATCAATTCATTGTAATTTTTCCACATAAATCCTTCTTAACAGGGACATCTTGGCCTATCTGAACAATGTGGAGAGCAGTTGCGACAAGACGCTAATGGAGACACGTCGCTCCATGCCGGATAGCAATCGATCCGAGGTGGAGTTCGTGGTGGAACCCGATGTCACCGATGAGGTGCCCAAGTGGGTTAAGAATCCTAGAACCTCTTTGGATTTTCTATTAATGTTCTTCTTAAATACAGACTTTCTGAGCTGTTGATGCTGCCCAATCACCAGTTGGCCAGAAGGGTGATTGCCCTGAGCCTGCGTGCCAATGAGTTGGCCAATGCCATCCACATGTCCAAGGAGCATGTCTTCCAGTTGCGCGGCGAGAAGCAGAAGAGCCTGCGGGCCGAAAAGTCCACCGCTGCAGCCAAGCTGCGGGATCAGAAGAAACACTACGAGGAGGTGGTGACCCGCCATCAGGGCTTCATCGAGCAGCTGCTCAAGGACAAGGGTTCTCTTTGCGAGAAGGTGGCGGCCCTCACCCGTCGTCTGGAGAGCCAAAACCAGGCCTGGGAGCACCGCCTGGAGACGGAGCTGGCCAGGACCAAGGAGACCACCATGGCGGGTGAAAAGATTCGGCGCGAGCGTTGGGTGCGCGAGAATACCAAGAAGATCAAGGTAAGGGTTCTTAAATAATTTCTGTATGTCTAATGACTGATGTCCCCTTGAAGGAACTCACGGTTAAAGGTTTGGAGGCCGAGATCAACAAGATGAACTGCGACCACCAACGGGAGGTGACCGAACTTAAACGCGCCCACCAGATGCAGCTGCTCGACGCTCTGGAGGAGGCACGCACAAAGCACGAGCAGATCGAGACGGGCATTCGCGAAAGCTGTGCCCAGGATCGGGAGGCTATCATCGAGAAGGAGCGCACTGCCATCCGTGAGCGATTCGAGCGCCAGCTGGAGGAGGAGCAAAGGACGCAGGCGGAGCAGCGTCAGAAACTTACAGAGGAGTTCGCGGCGGAGAGAGAACGTCTCCAGGCGGAACTGCGGCAGCGGGAGAACGATCACCAGGCCAGGAGACAAGATGCTCTAAGGGAACAGGAGCAGGAACTAGAGCAGGCCAAGTTCGAGATGCAGGAGCGGATGGCTAAGCAGGAGGAGAAGTACCAGAACCGCATAAACACCATCGAGCAGCAGTATCAGGCGGACTTTGAGCTGTGGAAGACGGAACACGAGAACAAAGCCAAGCTGGCTCAGGCGGAGAAGGAGAATGCGATCAGGCAGCACTACCGGGCGGAGAGGGATCGCCAGCTGGACGAGCTGGTGGTGCGCATGGAGGCCGATGCACTGCAGCATAGCGAGGAGCACGAGCTGAAGATCAAGTAAGTAAATCCTGCATAACCTCTTCCATTTTAAGAACACCTCTTTTTCTAGTCGTCTCAAGGAGAAGTACGAGAAGGATCTGGTTCTGGCCGAAAGCGTGGAGAAGTCGCTGCGGGAGAAGTACGCGGAGACCCGTGGCAAACTGGCGGAGGCAGATGCCCAGGTGCGAAACAGCCAAGCGGAGGTGAAGCAACTGCAACTGGAGCTCAGTCACAGCAAGAAGATGTGCGGCGACATCATTATGGAGCGGGATAGGCTAAGGGAGAACCTCAACGCGGACATCCAGAGCGAGCTGGGAGTGCTCAACGAGCGCCATAAGCAGGAGATGGATCAGCTTCAAAAGCGGGTGCACCAGACCATCCAGCGGCAGGAGGAGACCATTGAGATCCTTAAGGGGGATAACGATGGCCTACGACAGCAGTGCCTAAAACTTAACGCAGTTATACGACAGCAGCGCAAGGATTACTGCGTCAAATAGATAGGTTATACTTCAAAACTGGGACCATGGATTATGCTAGCTCGAATAACAAAT
Organism: Drosophila biarmipes; assembly: GCF_025231255.1. Lineage (NCBI taxonomy): Eukaryota > Metazoa > Arthropoda > Insecta > Diptera > Drosophilidae > Drosophila > Drosophila biarmipes. Next base: position 16,523,735 of record NC_066615.1, on the reverse strand, counting down.
TTAGGGATCTCCATCTGAGGATCCTTTGCAATAATTTAGTCTCTGTAGGTAAAAATAAGTTTTTACAAGAGAGATCTAACCTAGAAACTCTAATAAATAAACAACAGATATAAAACATTTGCTCTATTTTATTCCAGTTTTTAATGTTTCTTAAGTTTAAAACTGTAACGGTTATTTTTTAAACCGCCAATACATCGATAAATGAGACTGTAATAATCGATTTCCTTTTTATATGGTATTTTAGCTGGATATTGCGTTGGTCACACTAAACGCGGTATAAAAACAAATTGTTGCTTTGAATGAATTTGTTAAAATAAACCGCGAAATGGATGTTATGAAGGATGATTTTCGTTATTCCAATATCGGAAACAGCTTTGGTTTTGTTTGCAGGGTAAGTTATTTAATTAAATACTAATCAATATAATTGGCATATTCCTCCTCAGACCATACAAAAGCATTGCGGACTTCAACAAATTGCAACATACGAAAGAGAAGATTTTCGGGAGCTTCTGAAGATTCTCAATGCCAAGGAAAGGGTAATGGATTAAGTGAAAACCCTTTAAACAATCTTAGTTAAAGTTAATATATTTGCAGTTCCTGGCCGCCAGGTTCTTTTGCCAGTTGCAGGCAAACGTCGGAAGTTTCAGGGTGCTCCTTCAGCTGCAAGAACTCCGCATCCTGACTGCCACGCAGTACATCCTCAGGTGGGTATGGAGTTATTAGTTGACGCCCACTGATCAGTTTATTCATTCACAGCAAGAAGAACTCGGACGATCTGCAGGTGGACCTGATCATATTCCTGAACTCCGAGTTCGAGCTCCTTACAAACATCTTCATTGCCGCAGCTTATAGTTAGTCTTTCTGCAATCCTAAAGGTTTCTGTACTTTAATTTGAGTATATATCTTTAGATTCTGAGGCTTCCCTGCGGTTAACCTCCATCCTTACTTCAGCTTTGAGTCATCTGTACTCCGGCCTCGTGAGCAATCCTAAAATAAGCACCTTGGGCTACGTGGAGACTTTATGCAAAGCCTTGCCAAGTGGGTTTTCATCACCACAGGGGTTCTAAAATAATAGTTTCACCCATTCTTTAGATACCGCCCTAACTGTTTGCATTAACATGCATTTGAATACTCTTCTGGAACTCCATCGAGCGGACAATATCAACGAAGCATTTGCCCACTTCAGCGCCTGGATTAATGAGGGTGTGGATGAACTTACTTTTGTAAAGCACCTCTGCGATAAGGTTATATTTCTTTCAAAAGGAGGCTTTACATCTTTATATTTTTCCTCAACTGAATCTTATTCGTAGATGTTTGCTGGACATCAGCAGGAAGTACTCCAATACCTTTTCAAAAAGTCTAATACGGAAACCTTTAGGCAATGGAAGTTCTACCTCATTTTAGTGCAGTCCATAGCCAGTGCGGCCAGTCCAGAAACCACTACATATATCAAAAGTTGGAACCAATTTGTTTTCTTCGAACCACATTCCGCTCATGCATTTTCCTTACACTTGCAGAGCATTTGAAAAACAGACTTTTGCAAACCGCTTCTACTGGCTCTCTGACATCCCTACTTCATTTGCTGCTGACGGCAAGAGCTGCCTCTGCATCAACCATGGATATTCAGACAAACCTCGACAACTACGCCAAGTGGTACAAACAGAACATAGGTGAAATGACTTACATCCTGGGCACGGAAAAGTTTCAGACCGCTTTGCGACTCATGGAGGAATCTTTGGAGTACGAAAAAGAGCTACAGTACTTGGAGGTGATTGAGCAACAAACACTTTTTTGATTAGTTATGTGTATACCTAGGTTATTTTTCATTTAGATTCATGTGTCAATTGCCATTTCCCCTGGAGGACGACTGGTTCAAGCCTACAAAACTAAATGTCGGGCACACCTATCTCAACTTAAATCGGCAGCAAAGAGAAAAGCTTCTAGAGACTAGGTAGAATTAAGAAACCCTTGAATTGAATCTCAGAAATGTCAACTTTCCATAAAAAATTCTTCTTTATGCCTTGCCCTAAGACGCTTTATTTTGTACTATTGTGGTAAACTATAAATTAATAGGCCACAATTTCCTTGTCCTCTGGGCTGATGACACATTGCGACTTTCTTGGACTTATGCTCACTCCGTCGCATTCTTCGGCTCTGCTGCAGATGAATCTTTTCCTTGTGTGGCAGTCGGCCGATAGAAATTTGTAAAAGCCATCATCGTGTTTCACAAAGGCGCATCCCCCGTCGTTCACCAGATTGGAGCTGACTGGGGAGTAATCAGCGGACTTGTTGGAGGATACATATCTGTAGCTGTTTTTCTCGTGTGCATTCAAGCCGAACCAGTAGCTGTGGTCATCGCGTGGCAGTTTGCTTTCCATCTGAATCAGGGTAACTTCGGTGTCCAAATCAGCCAAGCACATGTAATGCTTTTGGCAGGTAATTAGGGCATCGAACCAAGTCGCCTGCAGTAAAGGAAATGCTTAGCAGTAAATCGGTTTTATGGTCTTAAATTACTTACTAGTTGATCGCTAAAATAAAGGCAGATTCCCTTGGCATTAGCTTCCTCTATATGCAGGGGTATCAGTAAAATCGGAAGGCAGTAGAGAATCCTCGAGGCCAGACTCATTGTTTTCAGCTTGCTGTATAAAAATGTACAGAACGGATTTCGAAACAAGCCTATTTCAATAGAGAGCTTATAACGCTATTAAACCATGGTAAAATCCATTATATTGATGTTGACAGTAATGATATTATTTTAAGTTGCTTGGCTTTTCATTTGTTCTATGCCTATTTATAAAATGATATGTTTGTACAAATTTAAACTAATTCAAATCATTTAAAAAAATATTAAATGAAAATGATATAAAATAGTTAAATAATTTTAGAATTGGTTATTGCAGAAATTTGTTTAGAAAAAGTTCGGTTAGAATGTACTTTACATCAATACAAGTTCCACCCCAAATCCGCCCAAAGGCGATTGCTGTGTTTCCCCCATACATCAAAGGTTTTCCGAGGCTTCCAACCATTTTGGGTCGATGTGGCACCACGGGCCAAACGCGTTCCACAAGGCAGAACAACAAGGTGGGTTCTGTGAGTTCAGGTCTCAGCGCTACTTTCGCCTCGACTTTATACGTTTCTGTGCTCTCCACGCAGTCGGACGTTTAAAAATAAACGCGCTCCCCCAAAAATACCCAACTCGCTGTCCAAAAACAGTTCTGAACCGATTCGAATTCCCATCCGATCGAATACAGAATCCGAAAATCAGTTCTCCGACTCCAAGGACCGAGAAAAAGCAAAAGTTTCAAAATGTTCAGCTCGATTTCAGGTAACGAAAACCAGCCGCAGTCGATGTGAAAGTTTCGAAATTAGAAATCTTAGATCTAAGCATACGTATGTATCCGATATATGCAACTATCAAAGTGATGTGTGTGCATACAGTGAGTTGGTTGTGCCTAGCATATGTCAGCCTTGGAAGGAGGGATGGCAGTAAACACTAGTTACATCATCGTCGGCGGAGCCAGGAGTCCGGCAGTTGGAGCAGCTGGCCACCCGGGATTCGGACGCGGGCCTGGGTGGGGTTGGCCGAGCGGGCGTGTTCGATCCGATACGGGTCGCAGTAACAAAAAGTTAATTGTCTGCTACCGCGGCTCCGTTGGCTCGGCTCCGATGATGGTAATGACGACGACGATGTGGATGATACGTAAGCCAATTATGGCGCAGTTATATGTAGCTTCAGATGGACTACAAGTTGCCGTTCTCGCTGGCACATCCCACACCCAAAACGATGATACGTACATATAATTATAGCTGCCTAGAGAGATACACACCATACGTATCTAGGAACGATATATGTGTACCTTGTGTCTTCGAGGGGCTGTGCTCCATGGTGTTTCCTTGGGACGAAATGGAACACTTATGTGCTTTGAAGTGGGTGCAAAAATAGGAGTTCTGTCTTCCCTCCCTGCTTCCGATCTCTGGAATTCTTCGGCATTAGACTCCACTTGAGAACCGCATGGTCAAGCATTGGCACTTGAGATAGGCATCTTTTTTCCACTATACATAGATTATATGTAAATTCTCTATATATGCCTAATAATATTATCTGTTCCCACCCAATGCCAAAACAGATGCATCGAAATGTAAGTAACCCCGAGTGCTGAACTTTCCACGAAATTAGCCTAGTTGATAATGCTGTTCAGTTCTAGAAATTCCTCACCGACAGCGTAGTTCCATTTTTAGTAGCTGCATCTTTTTCTTTTTTTAAACACATTGATCTTGTACAGAATGCCTTGGAATTATCAGCGATTCGCGCCAGACAAAACATTTCTTTTATAAGTTGTGCGGAAGCCGATGAAAATCAATTCTTTGGATTCTTGAGAACAGATTTTACACTCATCTTATGTTGAAAACTATGGATTCTGTAAATAAAATATTTAAAATTAATTTTGAACGAATGAATTTTGAAACATCTAGCAAATTGAACCCAAATACGATTTTATTACTGGATATCGTACTGTTTTGGACATGCCCTTACACCTAAAGGTTTTTAATTTAAATTTCTTGAACTGGTTTTGAGAAGAAGCCATTGAAAGCCATTTGATCATCGTGTTGTTAAAATTCAAATTTATTTGGTGAAAGCTCAAACATTCTTCGATTCCCTAGATGTCTACTGGTCCGCCCGGTTGTTAGGTTTGTTGGTTTAGGCCGCCGGAGCTGGAGTGGTTTCCGGGGCAGCTGCCCCCTCGGCCGCTGAAGCTGCTGTGGCGGCTGTTGTGGCCTCGGCTCCTGGAGCAGGGACCGCTGCAGTGGCTCCTTCCGCCGGAGTGGCAGAGGCGGCTGCATCCGGCGCTGCCGTGGACTCTCCTTCCGCTGGCGTCGTTTCGCCTTCGCCGGCAGTGGATGCCTCCGGAGTCGTCTGACCCTCACTTCCAGCCGTCGTGCCCTCCGCCTCCTTCTCCTTCGAGACCCCGATCTCCGTCGAATTCGAATTATCAGCTGGCCGCGAGTCGCTTTCCACACTGTGTGCCTTTTTCCCTCCTGCCTCCTGCTTCTCCTTTTTGCCCGCGTCGTGGTGGAAGTGATGCAGATGCTCGTGGCTGTGGTGCTGGCCATTGGCATCGCTGCTGTCCGCCGTTGGAACGGCGCACTTGCCCTGGTTCTGCTCGCAGACGAAGAACTTCTTCTCCTGGCAGTTCACGTCCAGCACGACGGTGCGATTGGGCCGGATCCTGATCTCCAGGCAGTCGTCCATGTTGGAGCGGTGCGTGGCCTCCACCATGCCGTGCTCGCCCATGTAGCGCACCAGCTTCCCGCTGCTGATGTACTGGAAGCGACCCTCCGACTGCAGGTCGTTGCCGCCGAACCAGTAGTCGTCCATGCCCACCTGCACCGTCACGTAGTGGACCACCGCGTTGAAGTCCTCCTGCGAGGACACGTCCGCCAGGTTGAGGCCCTTGCGCAGGCAGTTGTTCTGGGCCCCGAACCAGTTAAGCTGCCAAGAGATTAGCCACACTTCTGTCGTTAAGTGACTTGAATCTTGATCAAGGTATCTAGTATATTCACTCAAAGATGGGTTCCCAAGGCACATACCTTACCCCCAATCATTGTCTCACCTTCTTGTGGGCCACGTAGTAGCACTTCCCGTTCAGCTCCTTCAGAAAGGGCTTGCCGCAGGGTCCCTTGTCCTTGGCCTTCTTGGCCTGCTTTTTCCCCCCACCGGAATGGACCGCTATCAAGGTCAGTAGCACAATTGGTAGGATCCTCATGGCTGCCAGCAAAACGGAGGCACCTGTCCAGCCAAACTGTACACATGCGTGCCGCCCCCTGTTCTATATATACCCTTCCGAGGGCGTGACATCTGCATTAGCGAGGAGTGACCAATTTCCACTTGCAAACACATTGGTTTCGGGAAGGGCATCGAATGGGTCAATTTTAATTGATGATGGTGGCAATCAAGGGCTGGTGGGTCAGTTGGTAACTGCTCACTCTACAGCAGTATCGAAACTATACTGGTACTCGTCAGACGTCCATCTCGGACGCAGATCTTGAGTTCTGTGTTAACAGAATTGGAAATTGGTTGAATAATTCAATCTTTTGAGCCCCTATTGCTTTCTGACTTACTTTTAATTTAAAAAATGAACTGTTTTGTGACCTCTTTGTGTCTTTCCTAATCTTTAAATTAATTTGTAAAATATGTTAATTATTTAAAAAAAACATGTTTGCGGTAATCTCAAAGATTCTACAGCTGACTTTATTTTAACAACTCATCTGATATTGAAATTCTTGTGAGGAACTGTTTCATAATTTTTTATGCTTTTCAAATATTTAAAACCATTTTTAGCTCATATTTCTAAAAACTCAAGGGAACCTCTAAAATAAAGCGTCTAAGGCTCAACATTACTTTATGATCTTATATGCAGATATCCTATATGTAACAATGCCTTTGAGCCCTTGTCATATGACTATAAGCAATTATGAATAGCTAAAAAATTTAAGTCCATTAAAGAATTTAAAGGGTATAGTTTTCATAAAATATTTCCAAAGAGTTTTTATTATTTGCTATCGTTTATTTGTAATCGAAAAGGAATGCGGGATTCGGCTGGGCAATATGTTGCATCTCAGGCTGCAGGAGGAGCTGGAGTTTCGGCGGCGGCTGCTGCGGTGGTTTCTGCTCCTGCGGCCGTAGTGGCTCCTTCGGCGCCAGCAGCTGCTCCGGCTGCTGCCGTGGTTTCTCCGCCGGCTGCTCCAGCTGCTGCCCCAGCGGCGGTGGTTTCCGATCCACCGGCGGCGGCAGTTGCTTCCGATCCGCCTGTTGCACCAGTGGTCGTTTCTCCCTCGTGACCAGGGGTTTCCGTTTCCAGTACGTCCGGCACATCCACTGCTCCGGCGGCAGCCTCCGAGTCCGGCTCCTCCCTCTCGGTGGACCCACTCTCGATGGGCGGCTGGCGCTCGTGGTTCTCCTCCTCCACCTCGCCATCCGCACTCTCGCCGATGTCGTGGTGGAAGTGATGCAGATGCTCGTGGCTGTGGTGCTTGGGCTTCTTGCCCCCGTCCGCATCCTGGCAGTAGCGCTCCGAGCAGATGAAGTACTGCCGCTCCTGGCAGTTGTCCGCCGACACCATGGTGATCTGGGAGCGGATGCGCACCTCCAGGCAGTCGTCGCACTCGGAGTGCTCCATGGGCAGCACGTTGCTGAAGTTGCTGTAGTAGCGCACCAGCCGCCCGTTGCTGATGTACTGGAAGCGACCCTCGTGGTAGAGGTCGTTGCCCCCGAACCAGAAGTCCTCCGTGTTACCCAGCCCACTCAGGAACCCCACGGCCCCATCGAAGTCCCTTTGGTTGCTCAAGTCCGCCAGGGTGAGGCCCTTGCGCAGGCAGTTGTTGAGGGCGCCAAACCAGTTCATCTGGGGATATTATTGGACAAGTTTGAATACCTCTGGATCACCCATCCCAATGCCTCCCCTTCACCTTTTTCACCGAGAAGTAGTAGCACTTGCCGTTGATCCTGCGCAGATAGCGACGCGGACAGGGGGTTTCTGAGCCCAGGACCTCGCCGCGCGGCAGGACGCTCAGCAGGGCCACGAGTGCGGTTAGTAGATGCTTCATTTCGCTCGCTTCCGCCGGTGCACAGTGGCCGGGTTCGAATCGCCTCCTGTACTTATATCCTCCGCTGCCAAGCAGTGGCTCCAATCGATTCGGAACCCATCGCCGGCGGAGCGGCATCCCTAACGTCTGGCTAATTCAATTACAAGTTCAGGTCTCAGGAATGCCTGCGCCAATGTCGCGGGCTAATTTGTTCACCCGCAAGTGGGTCAGGTTTAGGGTCATTCAGTTTAATTGACTATTAGATACACTTGAAGAAAACGGGGGGCAGATAGTGACGGGGGCGGGAACCTCAAGTGAGGTTAACCCACTAAGTACCCTAGCTGAAATTTGCTAGGAATGTAATAATATTCTGTGATTACTATATATTTTAAATGTATTGCCTTAAAAGGTATAGAGAATCAATCATTGTTAGCAATGTTGTTTTATATCAGAAATATTAAGAATACTTGTTTATAAAAGTTTTTCTTTGCCTCTATATTTGAAAAATATTTTTTATTCGGTGATCATGATTAACACAAATAATTAATGAGTCTTAGAGGTCAATTTTAAGTTATATTTAATTTTAAAAGCTTTGATAATTATAGTATAAAATCCAATTGGTTGTTTTCAACCTGCAGGAAAGATTAAGAATTCCGAACTCATCGCTAAAAAGTAAAAGTTTTACGGCTTAGCCAAATTATCTTCTTGAATTTACTTAGTATTATTAGTGATGATTCATTGCAATGTCTAATATGATTGTTGTTCTTAAAAATAAATGTAAATGTTAAATGCCCTCAAAGGAGTTGCAGTAATCCCCTGCCACCCAAAACCCCAAGTCAGTCTCTGCGATTCGATCAGATCCAGTGACTTCATGGTCATTAGCATAACCCGCCGGAGGGCACTGGTGTCTGACCTGCCCTCGCTCTTTCCGATTATTGATTTACCTGGCGGGGCCATGACATCAGCTATTGGCTTGTCCCGGGGCCAGGACACGAATCCTTTGCCTGCCGCTGGCCTCTTGGCCTGTTGCCAGCTGACTCAGACGACCTTCGCACGGATGACGATTGTGCCGCGGGGCAGAGCCACTGGCGGGGTGTGAGAGGGCCTTGCCACCACTTTCTGCCACGCGCTGCCTCGGAGTACGAGTACATGTATCGTATCTCGACGGAGCATTTGTATCCCACATGACATCATCAGCAACAACAGCCGCGCAGTAGCCCCATCGATTCATCACGGAGTGTAGTCGCAGCTCTTTTTAGGCATCCCAGAACTGGTGTGGAACGCGAGTCGGCAGACCTCAAATCGCAGTTACTCATAGATATTCGCTGCGGCGATTCTCTGGCGGCAGAACTGGGTTCCCGTGTACCCAGCCTACAGGTTTTTCTCTATTCATCGAAATAAAAGCAGAAATAAAACCGAAACGGCTGAGAGTCGCAGAGGCTGTGAGAGTCCGGGCTCTGGGATTATTGTGTTACCTTCTGGCCATGCTTCTAGCCGGTTTTCCAGTGCTGACCACAAGCTGCCGCAGTCTCGAGCAAGAGGGCTAAGAACAAAATGCGTCGTATTACGCAAATGCCTTAGGAATTCCACGAGTGTAAGCCATAAAGTTATGCCCTGGGGTTTGGCATAGGAATACTAAACACTAAATATTATACAAATGGTGCTTGCCTTATTCACCGGGCCACCTTTTTAGTAACTTTTCATTTGATTTTAATTTCTCTATTTCAACACGCTATTTGTGTGTGTTTTAAGTATAGTATAAAACGATTTTAGTTTCGAAAAACAGCACTCAGAAAATACTATGTATGCATGATCCCCCTATACATCAACCTGTGATTGTACCATGTAGAATGCACGATTTTAACTTCTTAAGCAAGTTCATTGCCACATACATGCCGTAGCTATTCGATTCTGAAATATGGACATTCCTTAGCTAGTGCAAGTTATTTTAGCACCTCAACCGAACCCGAACATTCCGCAATCCCAAGTAGAACCATTGTTTTCGCACAATTTCCAGTGGATCATCAGAGTGCGGAATGTAATTGGCCGAAACTAAATTATTTGGAAACGAGCCGAGTGGCGGGGCCATTAAAGTATCTCCCCCGAGAGGGCGGCATTAGGATAAACACATTCCCGATCGCAATCAGAAAGCGTGAAGAAAGGCCCCAAACTGAGGCAATTTCACTTAGCGGTTGCCCGATTATGACATCACATTCGCCGAATACTTCAAAAAGTAGCTTTGTGTTTGCCTCATTTGCATATGTTATATGTACCTCATATACCCCGTATATGTTTCTAAACAAAGAGAACGAAATTCCTCGGGCAGTTCCGAATGTTTCCGTTTCTAAGACCGATTCGCAATGTTTATTTTGAGTGACCGAACACGTCACTCCCAGTGAATGCACATTCGAGGGACAGCAGAAAGCCGCCGCTCGTTAATTTCTATTAAATTGCGAAGATTATTCCGAGGGGCTAGAGTGCCTTAAAATGCGAAGCTGACGACATGGGGCTGGCGATCACGATTTTAGCAGCCCCTAGTTGCGCAGTTTCTATAAAAAAACTGTCCCCCGCCTAATCGATTCGGCTTGGGTCATGTAAATAGTTCATGCTCCAGCTGCTTTGTTTATGTTTCGGCAATTACCTGTCTGGAATTTGGAATCTCAAATCTCGCCTCTGATCGGCTGCCAATCGAGCTGATTGCAATCGGGCTATAAATTATGATTAGCGCCAGTCCAGAGCTTAGTTAGCGTCCAGAGAGCCAGTCAGCATGTTTCCCAGTCGCCAGAACCCAAGTACTAGTCCTAGTGACCGACATCCAGGAGCCCACAATCTAATCCTCCGATTCGTCCCCAGCCTCGTTGAAGAACTTCGGCGACAAGACCGCCAACCTGTTCAGCAAGAAGAAGGACGAGGCCGAGAAGCTGGCCAGCGAGAAGGCCACCGAGGCCCAGAAGCTAGCCGAGGAGCAGGCCAAGAAGGTGGGCCAGTCGGTGCAGCAGACCAAGGGCGAGGCGGAGCAGCTGGCCGCCAGCACGGGTGAGTACCAAGGGTCCTTACAAAATAGTAGGAGAACTCAACATCAAAATTCCAAAAGTTTTTATATAGTAGAGTAATATTTTTTATTTAACAGAACTTTAAAATCTAAAGAAAACGTATCGTTATGCAATCCATAAAAATAGTTTCATTCTTAAACAAATAGTAGTATAGTACTTAATAGTAATATTGACCATTGTATCAAAGGTTATTTTGTGTATACTCTCTGGAAATTCTAAAAAAGCTTTTTAGAACTTTTTTTCATATAATTAATTTATATAATTTTAAATTATATTGAACACTTCGGTTTCTTTGACAAACCTATTTATATGAAAACGCACACAAATTTAAGTTCATAAAACAGAATAGCAGAGCACAATTAATGGGTTCTTTCAAAGAGGCAGTGACGCATTTCGTATTTCCAAAAAAATTTATTGCGTTTTTAAAAACATATTTTATAAATATTGAAAATAGTTTTATAGTGATGAGAAACATTTTAAAGAACAAGCTAGGATATAGGAATACGAAGAAAGTATATCTAAAGGAAACGTAAACCTTAGGTTTGAGCAGATGAACAGGTGAAGGTTGAACTATTTAAGCACACGACAATAGTTAGTAAAAATTCTCACATTTGATTAAAACAATCGAATTTGTAGGGCCATATCTAGGAGTTCTTCGCAAGAATTACCCAGACATTAACCCTACCCCTCTTGCAGCCAAGGAAGCCGCTGCTCTGGCCACCGCGGAGGCCCAGAAGGCCGGCCAGGCGATCGACCAGGGCGTGAACCGTGCCGCCGGAGCCGTCAACCAGGGCAAGCAGGCGGTGGACAACACGGTGGCGCAGGCGCAAGCCGTGGCCCAGAACTCCAAGCAGGTGGCGGCTAACGTGGCCGAGGCCTCGCAGCGGGCAGCCGCCACGGCGGTGGACCAGACCAAGAAGGCGGCCAACGACGCCATCAACAAGAGCGTGAAGGCCGCCGAGACGGTGGCGGACCAGAAGCTCAAGCAGGCGGAGGGCGCCATCGACGGGGCCCTGAAGCAGACCAGCCAGGCGGTGGACCAGAAGCTGCAGGAGGCCAACCAGTACGTCGACCAGAAGCGCCAATCCGTCGAGAGGAGCGTGCAGGATGCCGCCGGACAGGCCCAGGAGTCGGCCGGACAGCAGGCCAACGCCCTGCTGGGCAAGCTCCATCTTGGCCAGAAGTAGAGGGCGGCGTCTAATAATATCTCGATGTGAAAATGCTTTAGAAACAAAAACAGAAGGGAATTTGCTTCAATGTAACGAGTGCCAGTAATGTGATTGCTAAATCCTCAACTGAATATACACGTACACAACATATATTTTTCGAGTACCGCGCGGGAGGATTATCTTGTAGTAATATGCAGCCGCTGCTTTCGATGTGAGCAACTCAGCACATCTCTGTCCGTACAAAGTGTAATTAACCCATTCGTTCTGCTCCGGCGACTTTTGTTATTTTGAGGCATTTGATATTTTATATACAGCGACATTGAGTATGCTTTTAATATACGTATATTCTGTTTATGTAAAGATGTATGATTAAGTACTTTTAACTATTGCACAATACATTGCAAATGTGTTTTTAATATATTGGACTCGAATGAGATGTGTGCATTTTTTACTGGTGGATCTCTTTGGGGTTAAGTGGGGCTTACAAGTGCTTAGGGACAGTTTTATTTTTTACAATTGCAAATGCCTTAATTTGCTGTGTTTATTGTTCGTTATTTTAAATTTGGCGCCAAGAGTGACGGAAGTTACTTACATGGCCACACTAATATTACTTACTTCTACATATTTCACTAGCGGCATCTATATGTGAAGTTTGTATATTGAATGGTTTGAAACCATGATAAGTTATCTCACGGAAGAGGAAGAGTAAATGGCGCCATAATTCAAAAATTCAAATAAAAATATTAATAATTTTATTTAGCTTTCTATAATTAATGGATCAGTAGAATCTTTAAAAGGGCAATGTGTAACTATATTTCCCAAATATAAAGAATTGTTTGTTTGCTCAACTGGATTTCTAAACTTCAAGCATTTTTATAAGTTTTTTGTTTTTTGTATTCAATTTACTGTGGAAACCCTTTTTTGTTTGAGCCCTTGCAGCTATTTATATTTTTATCTTACTTGCTTAAAAAATTTTGTATAATTATCAAATTAATTTTTCTTTAATAATCAAATTTGTATTTCCCTTATTTTTCTTTTATTAGAGGACCTGTTACAATCTTTCAGTTATTTATATTTTTAACCTATTTATTTAGCCATTTCTGTATACTTGTTAAACTAAAAATTGTTACAAAAATAATTTTGTTTAAGCCTTTCAGTTATTCATTTTTATAAATTATTTATACAATCAATTCTGTATAATTGTGAAAGAAATTTCCCTCAGTTAATCAAATTTGTTGGCAGCTTTGAGCGGAATATACAGGTATTTTGTTATTTGATTTGGCATTGGCTTTCTCTTTATTTTCCCTTATTAGACAACCTTTTCCGCAGGTGAACTTTCGCACAAAGGTGGACCAGTTCCATGGACTCGCATGGCTGGGATCCATACAAATTGACCGAAACAAGCTGGAATTGGCTAATAGAGGAGCTGCCATTTGTGTCCTCCGATATGTCGGCGAACTTTTCGCCGAGCACAAGCCAAAAGTTGTGTTAGCTTTTAATTATGGGAAAACTTTGTTGTGGCTAACAAGTGGTCCTGGCGCATTGCAACGTCAATGGGACGCACTACCTCAAAGGACCAAAGGACGAGCGGAATGTGTGCAGAGTATTGGCAGCAGCAAAGTGCTGACATAAATTCAGGTGGCAGCGATTTTTAATTTCAGATAAACCCGCCTGCTGACTGGAGAAGCGAATGATAAATGCATTTTCATTTTCATTTCCACTTGCAGTAAGTGCGAGTGGGCGCGAGGCGCCAAATTCAAATTTATGCCAGCCACGGAAAAGTCGCGCCAATTAGGTTGGCCCGAGCGGGTTGCTTTAAATTTAAGCGATACCAGCGGCGCGATTAATTACAATAACTGTTTATCAACACGTATTAATCATGGTTTAACATGCGCCAAGCTCGTGTTGACCCAAGCAAAATGGCGTGCAGCGGGGTTCCGGTCATGTTGGCCTTCCTGCAAGGTAGCTCCTTCTTACCTTTTTTCTCTTCTCATATTCCTGAAGTTTTGTGGGTGGCATAAAATTAAGATATTCGCTTCAAATAATTTCGTTTTAAATTTATTATACCTTTTTAGGTAAGAACAATACATACATATTATTTTTTCTAAATAACCCCGGTTCTTTCAACAGCTTCATGAACTTTAGACTGGCCTTTAAGTTCTTTATTACATCTCTTACCGATAAATATCTCCTTTCTAAACACCGCAACCAATTCCACTCATAAACATATTTAACATACCGCCATTCCATCCAAAACACTGGCCGACGGCGTTAATTTTATCTGTAAAGTTAAGTGCGCGCGTGTGTGGGCAATTAGGCGAGGGATATTATCGGCGGAGCAACTAAAATTGCGCGAGCGGAGAAGTTTCGAGCGACAGCCACTGATTGTTGCTGCCGGGAAAGTCCCTTTTCCTTCCCCACACACACTCACCCTCTTACACACTCACCTACCCGCACTCACGCTCTGGCAGGCGCACCAACACTCTTGCATTTTATCGCCGTGGAGCCATTAGATCTGTGGGGAACTCAATGGACGTTGACGCGCGTCTTGCCAGCTGCATGCTAAATAAACCTCCTCGACGAACAGCAACTAAATTCTGTAGAGGAGCTCTGGACAGGGCCCTCGACTAGGGAGTACTCAGTAGTATGGGAAAAAACCAATCCAAGGTCTTAGTCAGCTTACTTAAAAAATTATTTGTAAATGTACTATCAGCCTTGAAAGGGTTTAATATTCAATCGGAATTTAGTTTACAGTATGTCCCCAAAATCCTATGCATAGTTCGATTACATAGTGTACCAATTCCTTGAAATACTTCTTTGGAATATTTCTTTGAATCACTTCTTTGGAACACTTCTTTGGGACACTTTCTGAACACTTCTTTGGAACACTCTTTGGAGCACTTTCTTAGAACACTTCTTTGGGACACTTCTTTGAAACACTTCTTTGGGACACTTTCTTAGAACACTTCTTTGCAACACTTCTTTGGGACACTTTTTTAGAACACTTTTTTTGGGACACTTTCTTAGAACACTTCTTTGCAACACTTCTTTGGGACACTTTCTTAGAACTCTTCTTTGGAACACTTCTTTGGGACACTTCTTTGGAACACTTCTTTGGGACACTTTCTTAGAACACTTCTTTGAAACACTTTTTTAGAACACTTCTTTGGGACTCTTTCTTAGAACACTTCTTTGGAACAATTCTTTAAAACACTTTTTTAAAACACTTCTTTGAAACACCTCTTTAAACTTCTTTCGAACACTTCTCTGAGACACTTCTTTGGGACACTTTCTTAGAACACATCTTTGGGACACTTCTTTGGAACACTTCTTTGGGACACTTTCTTAGAACACTTCTTTGAAACACTTCTTTGGGAAACTTTCTTAGAACACTTTCTTAGAACACTTCTTTGGAACACTTCTTTAAAACACTTTTTTAAAACACTTCTTTGAAACACTTCTTTAAACTTCTTTCGAACACTTCTTTGAGACACTTCCTTGGAACACTTCCTTGGAACACTTCCTTGGAACACTTCCTTGAACACCCCTTTGGTTATGTCTAGGCAAGCTAGACTGATGACTCTCTTTCAAGCTAAGGATTGGATTACTTACAAAGGTAAGTATTAAAGTAATAAAGCACATAAAAGACTTTATGTCACTGAAATTCGATACCTTTGGGAAAATGGTTTTTTCTTTCTTTCTTCAAATGTTACTCATTTTAGATGGAAGTCGAGCATACCCAAAGCACTGGCAATGAAAGAAACGCAACAACGGCCGGCGACAGTTACAGCACCGAATGCGTTGTAATTGTCAGCTGAACGGACATGTAAAGAGGGCCAAAACGGGAGGGGAACGGCTACCATCCGGTCCCGGAACAATTGGCTCGGTGCTCAATTCGAGCCAGTGGCGCGTGTCGCAGAAGACGCAAATAGAGTCGTACGTCACTGCGAAGGAGGGGTCCAGGTCCAGAAAAAAGTGTTGCACCAGACGTGCCATGCAAGCCAAGGTGCAGTGGAAGTGGCCGCCGAAGCCTCAGCCGAATAATTGGAATACGGATACGGAAGGGGCCTACCGAATTCGGGCATTTGATTATTAATTGCAGCCCAGGCAGGGAAACCCTCGAACCTGCTCAATTGTCAGGTGGTCCGGTGAAGATGAGGCCTGGCCACTCATGATGGCATATATTTCTGCCAAATCCCTGATGCCTGATGAATGTGCATTGAGACAACTTTGATTGGCCTGCTGGTGATTTATGCCGGAGCTCATTAATTATGCTTGTTAGCTCGATGTTGATGTAGTCAATGGATTTCGGGTTCTGGCCCAGGGCTGTTGGGGCCAAAAAAAAGGGGTTACCAGCAGGCTCACCTGTCGTTGGGCTAACGAGGTTCATAATTAGCAGCCCCTGAAATGCGATTCTTTGTCGGCCAGCTGCCTTTCAGGGCGTGACAGTTGACTAACCGAGGATTTATGGTGGAAAACACCGACCAAGGAGTCCCGGAAGCCATGTAAATCCTCCACCGAGTCGGCTAGTTCACAATGTTACAAAGTAAATCGAGCGTTGCAATGGCTGGCAATCGCCTCTTAACTCGTCTCGGCCAAATTCAATTATTTCCGTCGCCCATTTCCACCGGCTCTAGTAATGCTATACATATATATAGACTCTAAAGTGGTTCGGAAAGGGATTGGGTTGGGGGACCGAGTTGAAATTGCATTTAGACAGACTGTGTCGCCAACTGTGCACGCATTTTATGCATTTTATTGGAATGGAGGTGAAGGCAAAGGTAGATTGCTTTTGCATCTACAAATATAGGTATTAGATTAATGTTAGGAACTGGGCCAGGGATTGCCAGCGAAATGAAGTGGAATAATTGAGGGGAAGGAGTGCGGTTTCGCAGTCGGCAATTCCGAAGTGTTCTTTAATAGCAAATAACTCAAGGGGTGGTTGTTTTGACATGTGATGAACCAACCTATGATAACCACTACTTTGCCTACATAATATGCTGCTGATGTTGTTTATACTTTTATAATATAATGATTTTTCGACAGCCTACCCTTTCGTGGGCATAGGGAATAGCACTGCTTGATATCTGCCGCCACACGAACAGTGTACAGCCGCGGTCGGCATTCTAAAATCAATGAGCTGCCCGCTGTCAATTAATTGCAAAAATATGAAAACAAATGTGTTCTTTAAAGCCGAAGAAAGATTCAGTCTTGGGATCCAGTTTTTGTGGCCTGTTAAAGTTGATCAAATATGCTGCCACGTATTTGGCCCGAAACATTCTGCACTTTTGTCAACCTTTTCTATGAGACGTGTTTAGTTCTTGCTGTGGACACCTTTGGCTAAGCGAGAGCTCTCAACAGGCAGCGGCTAGGACGCCTGCGATTTGGCAGGACTGAAAGGACGGAGGGCAGGACTCGCCTCGAGGCGACCTCCCACCTGGATCACTTGAAAGGGACGTAATGCATAATTGAAATCTCCGATTGCAGCGACTGTTCCACGCAAAGCCGCCTGCTGCCTGCTGCCTGCTGGCAGCGTTTTCGGGGCCATTGAAAAACGGCTACAATGTTTTCCAAATGACATCCACCGGGGGGCGAGGCGCCTGCGCATGCGCCGATTCGCGTGGAACCCATTGGGGCGCCAGTGTGTTCCTCCAAAAGCGAGGTGCTGGCCCAACTGGAGCCTCAGTGCGACGTCGGCTGGCCAACCAGACGCTTGGCTCCGCAACTGGCAAGCCTCCTGGAACACCTACCGAACCGAAAGCCCAATATTTCGACTTAAATACTGAACTGGCGTAACGGTCTTTTGAATAATTGAAGCAGTGCGTGCCGAACTCGATGCAAATTGATTGCTCATACGCCGCGTGGTACGGCACAAAGGCAAGGAAAAATGGGAAAATAGAAAAATCGGGAAAAGAGGAAAATAGGAAAATAGAAATTGTTGCATGCTCTCGGGCGGCGCAATTGTTGATTGATATTTGTTGGTGCAGTGAGTGTGTGTCAGTGCGATTTGTGTTCGATTTGTGTGCGATTCAAATTCAGATTCAAATTCAAATTCAAATGCTTTTTGATTAAAGCCCGCGCGTGAATAGTTTTCCATGCAATCGGAAGAAACGCTTTTGCGGCCCAAGTTCGCTAATTGCTCAATAGCATTGGCATTGTGCGGGCTCTCGAATCCTGAGGGGTAAGTTGTGGGGAATATTTCTAGGATGCAGCACTTGGGGAATCTCCACATTTATGGTGCGAACAAACAGGCGTTGATCCCCCAAAGAGCTGGCAAAAATAACAGAAAGTCAAGGACGAGCCAGAACCGTTCTCATGCGATTTAATGCTCCTTGCTGTTGACTTTTTAAGGACCATCTTTATTGCCAGGCAACTGGCAGGCGGCCTTTTCTCTCCTTTTTTCAGGGCTTCTGCGAAATCACTTAGCAATTTGTGGCCCCATTCGGGAATCCTTTCTGCGGCTGTCATTGTGCAGACTGTTTAATTTCACAATTCATTTCATGTCAATCGAATTGTCTAAGGCTGTGGGGCAGACAGACATACATATATTCTGCTCCTCCGAAAGAGGATTCCTCTGACAAGTGTCGCTATCTGGGAGCCGCAAGAGGGAAGATAAGAATGCGGCAAGTTGGCTGTCACGAGGCTTGAGTTTGATGTATTAACGGTTCCGGACTTCAGGCCTGGCCTGCAGCTGGAAATGGACCATAAAAATGCGGAGGGCTCGCATTAAATTCCTCCCATTCCCGGACCCATTCTGCGTCCGGTTTAGCCGGCGATAAACCTAATAGTAAACATTCCCCTTTGTTGACTCTATCTATTGGATTATGTTGTCTCCTACACAAGGCTTAGGAGTCCGGGATTCGGGCGATGACATAGTTAAGGCTCTGTCCTCTCCATCCCCTTGAAGATCCACACCTCCTTTGGTAGTTTGCAATATAAAAGACTTTAACCAACCATCCCATAAAGTTTATTTTAAAAAGTTTATAAAGCATCTTGTGTTACATTTTAAGCCCCTCGGCTAAGAGCCTTCACACTTCTGATAATAAGTTTCTTTTCTGCCTTACCGATTTATAAAATTTTAATAATTCTTACTTTGCTTTTGGTAAGTGATTGCTTTCAACTTGATTAAGTTGGGGATTTCTCAGCCTTTGCAGCTAAGGACTAAAAATCGAGAAGCTTCAAGAGGGGTTTATTTGGTACTTGTGATTTGTTTGCTTTAATCTGATTATTTCATCAATAAATACAAGAAAAGTAAACTCTGTCGTCAGCAGAATTAAGGTATTTACTTAAACTAAGATTTATTTTGTTCAACGTTTGAAGTTTTTAAACAATTGCTAGAGGCTTTAACCCTGTTTAATGAGCAAGGATTTTATTAAAATTAATATAGTTTGGAATTTAAAGCCCAATTATGGTTTGTTACAATAAAATGGTAATAAAATATTTAGGACTAGAAGCCATATAGAACAAACCTTCAAAGTATCTAAAAATGTACCTAATATAATTCCTTGTCCTTAAAGAGTTCGAATAGGAAAGACTAAATGCAATTTCTTTTATCTTATTACCAAAAGATTATAGTCTTATTTTTAAAGTAATCTAAATATGGTACATATATATGTATAATACTTTAAGGTTCCCCCTTGAGATAGACTAAAGGTATTGTAGTGTTCTTACCATAAAGAAAGTGTTTATTTCAACAAAAGAGTAAGGATTATAAGACATGTAATGAATTTCTTCAAGGTAACTTTAAAAACACCTGTATAACTCCTGTAAGTCCTTAAAGTATCCCCTTCAGGTATAATATTTAATATTAAGATATTTTTTATTACTTTAATAGCCCTCTCGCAGTGCCATTTAAGTAGGCGAAACAATTTGGTTGACAGGGCTGACAGGCCAACAGGAGAGTCGTGGCGAATCGTGGCAAATGGAGCGGACACCACGGCGTATGCTTAATCGCTTTTCACGCGGACCAAACGACGGCAGCTGCTGCTGTCTGATGGCCCGGCCAAATGGAATATTCATATCTGCGATAAACATACATCCCAACATAATCCATTGTGAAGTACTGAAAGTACTTCAAACAAGTTGCTTACCTAACAAAAAGCGCCCAGGATGGAGGATAGCTGCCGCGTCCTGATTTCTGATTCTGCCCTGGGAAGTTCGCGGCGCAACGCCTACTTCTACTTTTTTTTTCGTCTTGTGGCGGCTTTCGGCCGGCTTTACTTTTGCTGACTGCTATTTTATGGTGGCCATTAAAGGAAATTGAATATAATTTTGTTTGCTAAGCTCTTCCATAAACTCCCAAGGGCCAAGTGGCTTGAGCTCTTGGTGTTGCTGTATGATTTTCTCCTCCCCACGACCACTACAACCACTGGCGCCCCGAAATTTTTCATATTTCATCAGGTTCAGGGGCCAGGAAAAGGTCGCTGGTCTAATGGAGCATTGGCCAAGGATTTCGGGTGCAACCGGGGGCCTTGGCCGCTGGCCAGTGGTTAAATGTGATTGAGAAATTGCACAAGAAGTGGCGGATCTCACAGCTTAAATTGGGGGCAACCCTTTGACCTCCGAGATGACGAATGAAGCACCCATTTGTATATGTGCCCAATGCCTTTTCTGGCCAAATATCTTGGCCATCTGACGGAGAGTCTATTCAGATTTGTTTGCTGGCCCGGATCCAGTCAATATTGTGGCCATTTGGACGGACGAAGCTCTTAACTTTCAGCATCTTGGACCGCTTGCTTACCGATTTCATTATTTATTCAAGTTGCTAGAGCCAAACCTGCATATTGGCACTTCGCCTTCCGATTTTCGGGTGGGGAATTCACAAATAATAAATTGTTTCTGCGGTTGTTTCGCCCATTTCCCCCGCCTTCCCTGTTTGCTTTGTCTTAGTCCCCATTCGGCTGTTTGTTCTGGCTGTTTGCTTATCTTTGGGGCTTTTCCCATGCCCCTGCAACCGGACGGAAAAACATTGTTTTCATTTAATTTAAATGTTTTCGTATCATCAGTGCAAAACCCTTGGAAAATCATTTGTTACGTTGCTTTGCCGCCGAGCATTTGCTTTTGACTTTTTTCCTATCGATGGATTTGAATGATGAATGATGAGTGTTTTTAACTTTTGCAAAAACTACAAACATTAGGGTTTAGTTTTTATATTTCGATTGATCTATTTTGATTTATTTTACTGCCTTAAAAAGTAGCTCTTTAAATCCAGCAATTCTTTAAACATTATTTACCTACTAACCCCATAAATTAGAGTTGATCCCAAGTCTCGTGAGTGGTTTTAGCCCACCTTCCGCTGCTGTCAAGATGTCCTTTGGTAAATGATTTGCCCGATTCACCAGGTGACAGGGTGTATACTTGTCCATTTGCCTGTGACACCATCATCAATCAATCCGGCGATAATTCACCAAAACATCATTGTAATTCGATGCAAAAAGCCATTTCCTTGCTGTTGTCATTCCTTAAATAAATAAATTCCTTTCTACGCCAACGGAACAAGAGCCGAAAAAAGCTGCTCACATAATTAAGACAAACCCGAGCTTAAATCGACATTTCCACGAGAGTGAACCGGAAAAAAAGCAGAAAAATAAAATGGGAAAACATTTTATTTGCGACCTTCCTTGGCCAGATGATAAATTGAGTGATGACGGAAAAAATTTAAGTGCCGAAAGCGGGGGGACACTCACCTGCTTCCCGGGCATGTCACCTCCCATTGTAATTTTGATGGGCACAAGGTCAGCAGGACATCACGCATACGCCATGGTGACGGGTTTGAGGGCTGCGGTTAAATCTAATAAACCTTTCCGGCCTCGTGCACGCATGAATGTTAATGCGGATGCTGCGCAACTCGAGACAGGGCTTAATGTACTAGAAATTATGCCCAAAGGTCCCCGGGAGGAGCTTAAAACCCAGTCATAGTTACGGGTAACTGACAGCCGTCTTGGCCCGGAATTAACAGCCTCCGGCGATGGCAACTTTATTTGCCCAAAGATAAATCCACTTGACTCGCAGTTGCTCCATTTAGATGTGAAGATTTTATGCATGTGCCAAAGTTTTAATAGTGGAGCACTTCAAAAGGGCTTTCTGCAAGTGCCGGCGGTCATTTGTTGGATTTGCCAGGAATTTAATTGGCCAAAGTAGTGAAATCTCGGGCAGTAATTTGATTTCCGACTCCTAATTAACGAGCAGAGTTTAAAGCTCTCGGTGTTGTTGGGCCAACTACACGTGTTGAACAAGTCCATGAAGTTCGTCACAAACTTTGGTGCCCTTTTTCCTCATTTTTCCCCCTGCCAGCTGCCATCTGTGGCTTTCCCATTTTCCTGCGGACCAGCGTTGACGACATCCGGCGACATTTCTTTTCAGTGCCCCAGACCACTCTTCATTTCACTGCCATTCCAGCCTCCGCCCGTCGCCGTGGTATCTGATCTGATTCCTGGATGTGGACACGGACACTGTGGGCCCCGGTTCACCGAAAGCAAACGTGTCCCGGGGAAGTGAGTTGCTTTACTTAAAATAATATTTATAATTGCGGGGGAAGTCGGTTTTAAATCAAGGAAAGTTTAATATGGAAAGTGCGTATAATATGGGTAAATGGGTTGCCATAAATGGTGCCCAGGAATGTTTAAAATAATTTAAAATACAGTGCACTTATTATCTTCTAAGCCATTAAACTACGAATGAACTTTAAGGACTAGTACTTCCTCAGCTTGAGTTAACTATATTGCCAGCAAAATATTCTCTTTATTCGCACGATTTTCACTCTCTATTTTAAATCCAACTAGTATTTCCTTACAACTTCTACAGTTCTATTTATTTGACGTATTTTTTGTTATCCTTTGTTAAACGAGTACTTGAGAATCATTAAAACTGTTCAAAGGCATACAAATCTACGAAATTTTTTAAGGTACAACTGATAGTCCTCAAACTCATTGTCCCTATAACTTAATTATTTTCTACTTTGCAGAGTGGAAAGCTTGCTTGGAAAATATGGCAGTATTTAACATATTTAAATATAAATTTGATAAGTTCATTCTTCCAAGGTAAACATGGGAACTCCCAGATCGCTGCATTTAATTTATTAAATCTCTCCAGACAAGAAATTTGCCCGAGCACAGGTATTTCGTTTTAATTGTGCCAAAGCTGGTTGCCATGGCCAAGGGAACGCCGTTTCCCGAAACTCCGCAAATGAGTTTGCAATTTAATGGTCTGTCCATGTGGCAGGAGCAGGGATCCCGGAGCCCAGATCCTGGCTTGCGTCCCGTGGCGTGCCAGTTGGTGGCACATTTTGACCCATGGTGCAGCCCCGGATGACAGTCAGCCATTGTGATGTCGGTTTTTGCACTGGCAGGAGTCCTGCCGCTGCTCCTCCTGCTCCTCCTGCTCCTCCTAGTCCCTGACTCTTCCCTTTCCCGGCTGTTGGCCTAATGTCTGTTTGGTTTCTTGGCACGACATGCCTGGCGTCTTGTGATGAAAAACTTATCATAAAACTTTGGCAAAACTGCAAAGTTGTCAAGGTTTTTGTCATTCGCCTGTCTCTCCATTCTGTGCGAAGCTCTCCGAGCTTGTGGCTGGGCTGAAATAATTATAAATAACTTAAAAGCAGGAAAGCGGCAAACAGCTCTGACAAAACCCGAAAAAACCCATAAACAAATCCCATTCTCAGCGTTTTTGCGCCCCGCAAAGTATGCTCTGTGTCGGCGAGCACGCGATTCTGGTATTTAACTTTTATGCTTTAATTGGCACTATAAACAGCTAATAAAATCGAAGGCACTCTCGATACGTCAAATGGCCAATCGATAGCTGAAGAGCGGCCACTTCGAGCGAACAATGAAAACGCTCGAGCCAGGACGTGGAAGTGCTCGGCACATATACATTGTCTGGCGAATGATTTGTTTTCCTTCGCCGGGAATCCGGCTCCTGCCATTGACAGACTGTCATAAATATGAAGCACACAAACAATATGGCGAGCCAAAAACTACAGATTCGAATGTATATGTATCCAGATACAAGCGAATGTATCTGGATACCTGTTTGTGCATGTAGTTGACATCCTGGCTCCGAACCGCCGACCATCGACATAACAAACTGTTCAGGAGCACGAGTCCTTCGTGTCCTGCGAGTCCTTCGCCAAGGCAACCTTTGATGGAGCGCCTGTCTGCGGCCCGCTTTCCGCCCATAACTCCGCCGCTCCACTCGAGCGTGAAAAATGGCTGCAACTTGTTGTCTCCAAAAATTTAATTAATTAGATTCCATTGAACAACATTGGGTGTACTTATCGGGAATTTTTAATTAACAGCAGTCCCCTTTTGAACTCATTTCACTGCTAATTGCATACAATGTGGTATTGATTAGTCTAAAAAATGTGTGTTGCTTGCGAGCTTTAGTTATAGTTTTGGCTTTGTAAAAAATACCTTCAGCCCGATTATATGAAATGAATAAAATATCGTTTTCGGTTAAATAAATTTATAGAATGAAAGTTTCTTTTAAAGGCTTTTTTTTATCAATTAAATATCTAATCGGCTATTTTTATAAATGAGCAATTATCGCTTGTATATAAAACTATGCTATGCAGCAGCTAATTATTAAATATAAATAAGTTACGGCAGTTTATTGACCCACTTTTTATTAAAGTGTCATAAAGCACCAATTAAAATCAAATCAATTACAAATTATTTATTTATTGCCTTCAATTTTATGACTTAATAATTTAATATCTCGATTCCTTTGTTAACCAAAACTTTTTTCTTTAACAAGAGCGAGTAATAAAAGTACTAGCCCTATTTAAATGTAAATTCCCAGCCATTGCTTAGCGATTAAGGCAAACCGAGTTCAACATTTGGGTCAGTTCTTTTATGTTGAATACAAATTCAGGACATTCGTTGGCCATTTGTGGCCTATAAAGTTTGGCTGTAAATTTTTACAACAATGAGGCAATCATTCCCAAGGAAACCCAAAGGTGCAAAACAAATCCAGCTAAATGCCATTCAAATCACTGGCAATCTGTGCGGATGGCCCAGGAATGTGGTCTAATTTATTTAAATAATTTAAAATTTCGGCCCGTGAAAAATAAACAAAGGAAATAAAAGCAGCTGTGTCTAGTCGAGTCAGTGCCTCAAGATGGGTCGCGGCTCGCGGGGTCAGAAGAAGAAGACAAAGCGCTCTTGGCCAACAAAAGGCCAAAAGTTAATGTGTGCCTAAGTAGCAGTCTCCCCCGCAGCTGGCCCATTAAATCGCAGGCCTTTTGGGCCATCCGCATCCGACAAGTGGATGCCCTCCTCCGGCAGATCCTATCATTGGTCTCCCGCTTTGGAGGCCGGGGCACCGGGAATCCCGAGCCCTTGTCTGCGGCCAGTGCGTTGATTACTTTGGGGAAATGTGGCTAAAAGGCAAACGCCTGTACCTGGGCACCTCACCTGTCATTTTCTGTTTGCCGTCTGCCGCTCAACTTCAGGTGGCTGATTTATTTGTTGTAATTTCGCCCATTTTCGCACAATGAACTCCATGGCTATGATTTTGCGTTGTTATTACGTGGCCATAAATCATCGCATCCCTGAAATAATAAACGTAAATTATAATAAAGCCAAATATTTGCTTTCCATCTAAGTTTGATAGGGGTTTTAGCCTAGCACAGGCCTTGAGACATATCGCTGGCTTTAAAGCACTTTAAGTGGCTCGTTCATAATTTATCCGCCTCGAAAACCAACCGAATAAAAAGAAGGCTCAGACTTTTATTGCTAATGGATATTGACCAGGCTTTCGTGAATAATTAAGGTCAAGTGTATGCCTTGCCAGAAACCCTCAGTGGATTTTTACGTAGAGGAATTACCGCATTAACAGCAACTTTACTTAATTTCTTTTCACAAAAAATAAAAAGTTTTTTCGGTATATATATATTTTTCGGTATATATAATATATTTGTGATTATTAGTTTCCCAATTTCATTCCTCCCAAAATCTTTCAGTGGACTTTTAAGTAGATGAATTAGCGCCTTGACAGCAATTCAAATTGTCTTTAAATTCAGCATTAGATATTCATGAATGTTACTTAATATACACTTTTATTGCTTATTCCCTCATAAAAGTGTATTAACTTTTATTGCAGTATAAGAAATTTATAAATTTTACCCAATATATCTTACTGGTGTCTTCCTCAATAATATTTTCATTATTAATTATATATTTTCATTCCTCCCGAAATCCTTCGGTGAATTATTACGTAGAGAATTTTCCGTTTACCAGCAATTTTAAATATCCTTAAAGCAGTTTTAGATATTCTTAAATGTTGCCTTATTTATATGCATAAAAATAAACACTGTTACTGGTGACCCCCTCAACGCCAATATTTTAAAAAGCAATTCACTTCCTTTTGTGTGTGTGTGAAATCACTGTCTCATTCACAAATTAATTCCATTTACATTCAATAATGGTCGCTGTGGCATGGAATCGATGCAACGCACGCCGCCATTCCGGTTATATAAATTTCCATTACGCATACGAACCGTCGACGCGGCCATAATGTCTC
Organism: Drosophila biarmipes; assembly: GCF_025231255.1. Classification (NCBI taxonomy): domain Eukaryota; kingdom Metazoa; phylum Arthropoda; class Insecta; order Diptera; family Drosophilidae; genus Drosophila; species Drosophila biarmipes. Next base: position 16,497,409 of record NC_066615.1, on the reverse strand, counting down.
ATTATGTTTGACTTGTACGGGAAAACAATGAAATTAAGCTGGATGGTCGGACGGTCGGAGTGTCGCGCTGGCCAACCACTTGAGCGAAATGTTCAAGTTTGGCCATTAAAAACGCATTAACATGGCACAATGGCTTGACAAATAGCTCGAAATGCATTGGCTTTCCGCTCGGGCGTTGCGCATACGCCGTGTGTTCATGACAGCGTGAGCGAGGGCCTCTTTGTGCCGCTCAGATGCGTTTTATCAGTGCAATTACGCACACCCAGCTGCCAGGAGGACAATAGACACCACCACTGTCCAGGTGGGCAGACATCTTCATTAGGCTGACAGCCGTGGCTCGATCCTCCTTTTGATTTATTACTTACCACTGTGAATTTCGCAAATACTTCCCCCCTCTGTCGTTTGACAACATTCTGCATGTCTTATCCGCCCAGCAGGCGGCCAAAAGGGAATCCCCTGTTTGCCAGCTACAAATTACTTTAATACTTTGCGCGCCATGTTACGCGGAAGTGTTTCGCAGCACACACCCTCACAAAAGCCCACATAAGCTGCGAGACAAAATTCGGGGAACTTTTCTTTCAATCATAAAATCAGAACTTTCCACCCTTTATGGCATAATCAGTGCGCGTATGCGAGCACATGGGAGGGTTGCAAGTGGCGAAAAAGGGGGCCAAATGGGGTGGCGCAAGTGCCTCGGGCTGCAATTGTCTTGTCTTATATAGTTCCCACAGTTGCCAGCACTCACTAGAGATGCCACAAAAGTTCTTTCAGGGTGCAGGAAGCTCGGTAAAAAGTTCACAATCTGGCATGAAATCGATGAGCGTTCTTCGCTCTATATTCAGAATGGATTTTGGGTTCCAGAAACTGAATTTTAAGGGGTTCTATCAGCCTATCTCAGTTTTTAGAGATTTCCTAGAACAATAACTCAAATTAAGTTGAAATATACTACTCAGTACTGATAAACAAAATGGTCTGCTTCTCCGAACTTCATCCCTTTGCCAACTTATTTACGACTGCCATATCTGCGAATATTACGCATGTAGGTCTTACGATCGCCCCGAGGTCATTCCCAACTGCCATTTAATTTGGCACTTAAGCCCGGGGCAGGGACTGATTTTTATTATAAAAGGGTTGTGCTGTTCCCGCAGCGGAGCCCCTGACCTCGTAAAGTAACGAAGTCGTCGGCATTAAATGGTATATAGTTTTATTGCTAATTCAATGCTAACCAAAGATATTGTCATAGATTTTGTGCCAGATACTGCTGCGCCGGAAGAGGGCGTTGGCCTGGCCCTCCTGGACGAATAGTTGGTACCGTTTGAGGGTCAGGGGGTCCAGTGGTCCCCAGTTGGGCAGGGGCTCAAAGGCTTTGCGGACGCGGTCCCAGAGACCCAGATGCGCGGGCTGCTGCCGCACGGCGGGAATGGCCCAAAAGAGCACCTGACCCACGCCGAAGGCACTCAGGCACCAGCCAAAAACTGTAAAAAAGGGGAAAGATTTTATTAAGCAGGATGCGCCAAGAGAAAGGTTAATCCCTCCTGCTCACCATAAACCCCCGACTGGTAGGTGTAGTCCTTGTACTTCAGCGGTTCGTACAGCACCAAGGTGTAGATGAGAATGGTGAGCATTAGCAGCGGGGTGATGACCGCCCAGCAGATGCGGTAGTACAGCGAGGTCTTGATGCCAATCATGAACTCCACATCCCGGCACAGGCGCTTCACCCCGTAGATCCAGGCAATGGCCACCAGCTCGAAGATGGCCAGCACCAGGGCCACAAAGGTGGCTCCAAAGAAGTCCAGCAGATTCAGCACGAACTGACCACCGGGTGTGATGTACAGCAGGCCCAGAAAGTAACCCACCAGGGCTATGCCCACCACTATCATCCAGTTCTTGAGGTGCCCGAACTGGTCCTTGATTACGGTGGACAGGCAGGAGGCCATGCCCACATTGCTGCCGATTCCGAGGACGAAGAGCATCAGGAAGAAGAGCACGGAGAAGAGCTGCGGCAGCACCTTGAACTTGGCAATGGCATCGGGATAGGAAATGAAAGCCAGGCCAGGGCCTCCATTCACCACACTGGCGATGTCGCTGGTGCTGTTCTCATGGGCCAGGTTGCCCAGTATCCCAAAGATAATCACGCCGGAGAGCAGGGAGGTGAAGGTGTCCAGGGTGGTGACGATGTTGGCATCCCTAGAGGGGTCAGAAATTCGAATTGATAACCCAGGACAGGACATCCTCTCCACTCACCTGTATATATTGTGGCCAAATCGGTTGTAGGAGGCGTACATGATGATGTTCCCGAAGCAAATGGCCAGCGAGAAGAAGACCTGGGTGACGGCGGCGTACCAGACCTGCGGTTCCAGGAGCTTGTGCCACTGCGGCCGCAGGAAGTAGAGGACGCCATCGAAGGCTCCTGGCAGGGTGAGGGCCCTCACCAGGAGGACGAACATGACCACGTAGGGGAAGAGGGCCAGGAAGTAGGAGGCCTTGCCGGAACTCTTCACTCCCTTGAACATGATGCCCGCTATGATGAGCCAGGCCACGGCCAGTGCCAGAGCCAGGCTCCAGCTGGGATACCCGATGCCATCGTCGATGCTCGCCTTCTCGCGCAGAATGATGTTCCTGCAACGCACATGGGAGACATGAGTGCCACATCCTGCTGGCCGAATGTTTGCCCACTCACGTGAAGTAGAATTCCGCCGAGGTGGTGCGCACACCTGAGCTCGTGTTAACCAAACTCGAGGTTCCGCTGGCTTCCTGCAGAGCCGAGTCCAGGCAGTCCGCTCCCCACTCCGCCCGGCAGTAGCTCCACGGCAGGGTCGGGTAGAAGGAGTCCACGAAGTAGCGCAGGGTTAGGGCCATTAGCGTGGCGTAGTAGGTGCTCACGATGGCCGTGGCCAAAACCTGGCCATAGCCAATGCCTGGTTTGGAAAGAGATACGATTATCCCCTGATTTATCGGGCAATTTATAACTCACAAAGCGGTTTCGTGAGACCTCACACGCTACGAGCTTATTGATTGATTTTCGATTGCGAAGTTGGGTTATTAAAAGATGGTAAGCTAAGCTCTAGAACTGGGATTGCATCAATTTAGAAGACGTTTATTTTAATTAGAGATAGATAGAGAGCTGGTTTTGGAAACAAATCTATTTTCGAGGGGTTAAACTTTAACCTTTTCAACTTAACAAATTTATAGGTACATATATTATATGTTTAGCTTTTAAAATATGCTCGGTATGTAGATTTTATATGCAAATATAGTAAATATAATATTTAATATAATCAGTACTGCAAACTCACCCCGCATGATGGGCGAGAAGTCGTAGACCTTGACGCTGCCCCGACTGGAGAACTGGCCGAGCAGCATTTCCATGTAGTACACGGGTTTGCCCACCAGAATCAGGACGATCAGGTAGGGGATTACGAAGGCCCCGCCGCCGTTCTCCAGGGCGGTGAAGGGAAACCGCCAGACGTTTCCCAAGCCCACGCTCAGTGCGATGCAGGACATGAGGAACTCGATGTCGTTGTTCCAACTGGCTCGTTGCTTCCCCTGCTGACCCGCCTCCACACCAGGCTGACTATCGCCTGGCGCTGCTCCTGATCCTGCAGAGGACGCCACCTTGCCATTCGTAGAATCATTTGGCTTGTAAGCCCCTGGTATCGAGATGGTTGAGGCATTTAGAGAGCCCACAAACCCCTGGTTCAGGTGGCCATTGTTATTGTTGTTGTTATTGCCTGTGGCCTCCATGTTGCAGCTGCAAATCAATCAGAAATTTCAGTGGTTACTCTAACCTTCAACTTAAGCCGCAGCAACTTAAGGTTGCCATCCACCGGTGGTCAAGTTTTGAGGCCCAATTATGGCCGTTGATTACCGGCTCAGAGGGACAAAGGCAAATACCGAGCTGGCAAGTCACTGACCCACTGACTTAGGCGATTACACATTACATAACAATGGGTGAATGCAGTAAAAACTGCAGCAAACTGGTAAGCTGCAGCAGGCCAAGACGCTTGGCAATTTGGCTGCCAAGCCTCAGGGCGAAACCAGTTTCCTGGCCTTTTCAGGGAAAGGTCTCCAAGCGTCTGGCTGCTTTGCCTCGGGCCTTTTTGCCACTTGGGCTCCATTCATAACAACACCTCGGGTTTCTCGTGTGATCATTTGTTTCCGATGCGGGACAACCACTTTCCTGATATCTCGAATTTCAGATTGATTTATTGCATCTTTGGAGGCAGTTCGCAGCCCCAAAATGGCTAACGGTTATGCTAAAGTTCATCATAAATAATTCCAAAAATAAACAGAATTTCTTAATAAGGCACTTGCATTCCTTTCACTACTTTTTAGGTTTGCATCATTGAAAGTGTTACACTATCCTCTTCCTGATTAAAAACCAGTTGACAAGCCAAGACATTGGCCTTGTTATCGTAGAAACGCAAACAAAATAAAAAACCGGGCTAACAAGCTGTCACCGGCAGCTTTTACAATCGATTGATATGGCTCATGACTCAAAGTGGAACTTTTTTTAGAAGAGATTGATTCACATGGGAACTTGGTAATTTTAGAAACTAGCATATGCAATAATAATTTTTACTTAAAAGAAAACACCTCAAAAATACCTAGGGTATCAACACATCGACTCCTTTTGAATGGTTTTCCCAGGTTTGTTTACCTTTTGGATGACTCTAGATCGTGTGTCACTATTTCGAGCATTGCGCATGCGCAGCTGCTTTGTCGATTGTTCTCGTTGCAAAAATGGAAAGTGAGTTCGCGCAATGCAACTTGCAACCTGGTGTGACTCAAAAATGTCAGCGGAACGTGCAGCCGCAATTACCCGCCAATTTGCCAACTTGGCCCAAACCACAAACCAAACAAAACAAAGCGTGAAGTACGCGCCACAAAACTCGATAGCACATTCCTAGGTATTTTTTTTGGTGGGGGGTGGTATTGCTGTTTTGGTGGTGCTATAAAGCCCGCCAGCGCCACACGTTCTAAATGGGCTTTTATTATTTTATATTGACAAGAGTCAATTATTTAATTGCACCCGAGGCAATTTTTTCCAGCTGACTGTTTTAATGTATTGCATAAAAAAGTGTGGCACACTGATATAATGCTAAATTGTAACTAAGTTATGGCGCCCAGACACAGACTCAGTCTCGCAGAAAAAGTATCTTTTTCTCATACTTCCTCACTTATCTGGCAAATGGCAGAATCATAAAGTTTGCAGACATGCAATAAGAATCTTTAGGGTGTCAATAAAGATAGAGTGACTGAAAGGGTTTCGCAACGCACCGAAATAAGACGGGGTGCACTGGGAGACCTTGTATGAGGTATTATTAAAAACGTTTTTGGGTGAATTTAGCATGGGTACACGTCATGAATACTAGTTTTATGGCACGATCATACACCATAGATTGTAGGTTAAACACGCGACTTTTATGATAGTTTCGGTACACGCTTCTTTATCTCAGGGTTAGCTTGGGAACATAAAAAATTAGTTTTGCAAATTGGTTTTATTACTTTCTCTCCACTTGTAGCTTTTGTTCAGGAATGTGTTGCCAGGTGCTCTTGTATCATTTTCGGCTTTATTTTCCTTTGAAGAATCACAGTCTCACTTGTCTCTACTGAAATTTGATTTTCTATCTATCTTTCAGTCACTTTGCGTAGTTAAACAATTGAATTGCGCTGAAGTATCCAAGCGAACCGCTCACCGCGAACGCCAAAAGCTCACTGAGCAGCTCTTTTTGCCCCAGAGGCGTCTCTGGGTTCGCAAGCGGAATAAAAACAAAGAAACTCGAAAACGAAAACAAACCGCGAAAAAACAAAATAAAGAGTTAGGAGGTGCTTCGGGGAGCTGGCCCATAGACTTGACACAAGCCAAGGTAGGTGAAAATATGAAAATTAAGTTATTATGGATTCGCCTGCGCAGCGCACTTATGTGTGAGGCGTATCTTTGGTGTAACCTGTGGACGTGATGTTGTGTGTTTTTGTAGAAGAGCCCGTGACATAATCATTATTATTTACTTATTATAATTGAGCTGGTTATTAAGAGGTATGTTTAATATTTGTTTTCCGACTTTATTTTCCTTTGCGTTCCATTGTTCTATAAGTTCAAACCAAAGTTCTGAAGTATTACGTTGTTATGGATAATTGTAAAATTGCTACCTGTTATTTTCGATTTTTAATAGATTTCAAGAAACTTTTCTAAATCTTCTTTACCCTTACATGATCTTTTTTATTTTATTTGCTTTTCAAAATTAATATTTTCTTTACTATAATCATTATCATGTTATTTTTAGATATCAGTACTTGAACTTATCATGATGAATTTTTGAATAAAAAGTGCAGGTAGAGCTTTATCTCAATTATTACACCGAAATTAAATTAAAGAAATATTTAAATACTTATAATAATTATTAATGTTGTTTATAATACCTTTGTTTTATCAAGTTTATAACATTTTCCTTTTAATAACTCTAATTTCGATAGCCTTTGTTATTACTGATAAGAACGATATCGATTTTCATGGAACTGTTATAAGTGTAACCTAAAAGCAATATAAAATATTTTATAATACTTTATTTCAGACAGCTTAACATAGGTAAACCCCATTTGTTTACTTTCCAAGAAATTGTATTTTTCGACACTCATTAAAGCTCCGAGAAATGTGGAATTCCTGTCTGGGGGAGTTTGATAAGAAACCAATTTATTACTCTGATACGGACTAACTACCTAATTGCAGTTTTTGGTCGGTGGTATCCGAACGAGCGCCCCACTGAATTTTGGTCATGAAAGTAAAAGCTCGTGTTGGTTCATGTGTTAGAGCAAACATTTTAATTGGATGCAAATTTTCGACACTTGGCTACTGCGGTTCGTTTGCCGACTGCGGCTCGCTTTTAGAAGTGAGAGATAGGTGTAGAAGAGTATATATAAATTGGGGGATGTGGAGGGGTCTCCCCACGTTGTAGTGGCAAACAATTTTCGGTTTTTACTGGCATTAACACGCAAAATTGACCGCAACAAATTCACAGCACTTCCATGTGAGCAACTCGGCTGCGTGGGTCCATTGATCCCAACAATTCAATTAAAATCTCAACGATGATGGTCGAGTGCCGACAAATGGCAAAAGCGCCCTAAATCGCATTCCATCCATCGCCGGCGAATTACAGTAATGACATTTATTTTTACTTTTCAATTAAGTGCCATGGGCTAGGAGATGGGCCGGCGAAAATTAAATCTTTTTGCCATTTAAAATGTAATTAATTTTTAATGCGCGCCTATGCGGTGACGTTGACGGGTTTAATCTGTCTGTTTATGGATGAGTTCGAGTCCCCTCGCCGTGATTATCTGCTTTGCATGTGTTTCTGTGGCTTATTTATTGGCCAGTCGGTAATTGTTTGGCTACAAGGACTTAGCAACAATGCATCGCCGTGCGGAATATGCAGTTAATTCGATTAATAAAAGCTAACGAGTCCTGTAAGTGGCTGCCTGCGGCTATTTGTCCTTTTAATTGTGGCTCTCTTTGTGAGTTATTTGTGTTTAAAGGAAACACGGCGGGATAAACACAGTTTTATGTCTCTTATTCCTTATTTAATTAGCCCTTTCAGTTGGTCAGTACATTTCATTCGGGTCTGCAATTACAATTACCGGGATCATCTAGCATTTCACTAATTCGCCGGACTAATTTGGCATTTTAATGAGCCACAGCCGCAGAGAGAAAATGACAGGGCAGCGGCGAACTGCGAATTTATGGCCAACGAGCATTTAGGATTCGAGTTGACAAAAAGTAGAAGCCACTTACAAATTTTCCCAGTCATTTATCAAGCGCCAGCAGGGCATAAATCTCGCAGGGGCAAATGGCCAAATAGCAGTCAGTGACAAACAAACTAAGGCACACCGATAAAAAAAAAGGTTGTAAAAAATATTCATGTTAAATTAAAAATATTATATTTAAAAGAAAACGGATACAATTTAATTCAGTTATACTCAAATCAAGGTACAAACATTATGTGTAATCAAACATTTAGAAAGGTCTGCAAAACTATGGCTACTTAGGCAAGTAATAAAGTAAATCAAGTAATCATTTTATTATCACATTTGCATGCGTAAAATAATGTTTAAAAACATAATAAATTATATTAAAAAATTAAATCCTACTACTTTCTTATCAGTGCACTGTAGTCTTAGCCAAAAGTCAAATCCATGCCGTGGCCATAATGCCCCGCGTCACGCAATTGTCTTTGGTTTTCGGTGGCAGGTTGGAGCAGGAATCGCGAGGAGTTGGCATTAAATTTTACTGCCTTCGACTGTTGGACATTAAAAACAAAGGACGACAATGAGCCAGGTTAACGTGGCTGTTACACTGGAAGTTGTCTTAGCATATGGCACGTGGCAGCTTGATTTATGCAGTCGAGAGAGATGAAAAATTGATGACTTAAGCCCGGCAGTTGAACGCCTCCTTGGGGCCTCGTTAGCCCAAGTGTGATTCGGTCCTAACTCGATTTGATGCTTATCCAGTGTTTACTTAATTAAAATTCTCGCAACTACTGGACCGAACTGGCTCCGTAATTGAATCTAAGCCTAGACTTTTCCATCGAGTTGTGGCCAGATGCTGAATTTGTTGGTTGAGATGTAGGGGATATATGAGATGTGGGCTGGCAATTAGCCGGATTAGCTTTCCCTGGAATGTAATTGGAATGAAAGGCAATTTGGTTGCTATCTGTGATCGGGAAATGCCGCAAATTGTTGGCAGGACCAAGGTGGAGTATCTGTAGGGTTGAGCAGGGTGGCAGGTTGGCTGCATTCCAACGAAAGTTTCTCCTAATCTTGAGGCTGCCACATGAAAATGCCACAAGTGTCTGGCACTCCATTGTAGCATACTTTCGGGCGGGGCCATTTGAATAGAAACCACATTAATCATACGCCCTGCATGCCCGCATTTTTCGAGCATGAAAACTAATTGAGCTGTGGTCGCTGCATTGCTGCTCGCCGCTTTCTTCCACTTTCCCCACTCTCCATCCCCGCCGCATTGTCCACATATCAGCGTGGCAGTATATTAAGTCATTCCTGCTCACTGCGCTGTTTGACAGCCAGTGCACATGTGTGTTTATGCATTTACATGTCTAAGAGCTTGTTAAAGTCACGTTTCTGGCAAATTCTATTATATTGTAAAGCATTTTCCCCACTTTGCGGCAAGTGCCAAGCGGCAGCTGCCATCTGGCAGTTCGCTGCATGCCATAAAAATGTCTACGGCACACGCAACTTGACTCCGGGTGAAAGTAGGGGTCCCATTTCTCCGGCCCGAGCGCATTTCGTGCGTATGGAAAAAAGAGAACTGAAAGGGGGCAGCAAAAATCTGCAATTCATGCAATTTTCATGGAAAATTTGCCACGCCAAGCGAACCCAGGACTGAGAACAGAGCACCGAGCAAGGACACAGCACGGGAACACAACATATTCATGTGTATTAGGATCTGTGCTTTGAATGTCAAAACATTTGTGTGTTTGGCATTTCAAGCGTTAAATTTTTGCTGTCAACGCTCGTCCCAAAAAACCAAAAAAGGCTCCATCTCGGTATATTGTCTGAGCAGCAGAGATATTTTTGAGGTTTTCCCCACTCGATGTTTTTCCGTTTTGGGGCAAATTCACCGACGGAATCCAAATTAATTTGCCTAGCACGTGGGCCCCAGTGATTATGTCTAGCTGGATAGCTGGCTGAGTGCGTGTGTGTTTTTGTTTGAATTTGTCTTAAGTGCCAAAGTCCTTGGCTTTATACTTGCGAGATTACGGCTTACGTGAGGCATCGCCCCGATTGGGAGCTCTATGAGTGCCCAAGCCCCAATCTATTGGGACACTTGATGTGGCATTTAAGAAATACTCTTAATAAATTGCCACAATTATTCTTCAGCTTCTTAAGGGATTGTTCTTTTCTATGCTTGAAAGAGCGGTATATATTATTAAACAAGTAAAAATAAAGGCCTCTGGCCTTAAATAAAGTAGAGGGTGAATAAGAAAAACTAAGTTTCGCACAACTTTGGGTAAATGTGGTAGTGGCTGCCCCCAAATGTATTTTAATTATACTTTTCTACTCATAACAAAAGAAAGACAGACGGGATGAGGTGTTGAGTTAGCTATTTTCAAAGGTGCTTTAAAGTATGCTGCAAAGATTTTTTGTTGCACACTTATAAACAGCTCTATAAGTTATGTAAAAATCTTAGAGATTTCTGCCTCATATATTTCTCCTTGGAAATGTCTCTCTTCGCAGGATATACCATCAGAATTGGGTTTGGATACAAAATGGCTTCCATAGTTATAACATCTAATTTTTCTGCTTGCCTTCGCAGCGTGGTGACTTTTGATCCTCTGGCTGGGGATTAGGGCGAGGTTTTTTTCCTGAATCCTTTGGATGTGTTTCATTTGGAGGGCTAGGACTGGGGTTTGGATCGTGGCACTCCCCTTCTGTTTCGTCTGGGACAGTCCTCTTGACGGTCCTTCCTTCCTTCGTTATAAGTATGATTTTCATGGTTGCTTTTTGTTAAATCATTTGTCTTACATTTTTAATTTCCAAACTAATGAAGCATACTTATTAACAAAAGGCCTACTTGGATGATGGAATCGCCTTGATTTCCTTTAATCTTAATGCTTTAAGATGGTTTTGCTCACCCACTGGCGTCGAGTTTCGCCCAAAAGTAGGCAATGAAAACAGAGAAGATAAATGAAGACCAAGGCAGCTGGCAAACAAACTCCAGACCAGCTCAGCCCCGCCCACTTACTCCCACATCCTTCCTCCTCTGCGGCATATTTGTGGTCGGAGCTGAGTCTAAAAATATGCCACGCCCTCGAGCCACGCCCCCCGCGCCCACGCCCACACGTGATGTTTGCGGGAAGCGTTGTCGGCATGTTTGCCCTGGCTGCATGTGGAAAGTGGCACATAATTAATTCAAATTAATTACGAATTGTGTGGAATTAGTGCTTGTGGCAAGTCCCGGAATGAACCCCAGATCCTGGGGATCCTTTTCCTCGGCAAGAGGCTCGGGTCGATGCTCGGCCTACATTTTTCGGTCCGTCCCCCGCAATTTCCCAGTGTTAACGTACATATTTCACTAGAATGCTAATTCTTCGCCAGCCAAAAGTCAAGCTCTCTATTGTGTGTTTGTCTGACCCAATTAGCGGAAATTTGCAACAATGTCATAAACTGGGGGCGGCCAAACTGCAGCGAGCAGGGGGCGTGGCCGGGGCATTTATAAATCAATTATGCAGCGATTGCACGCTCATTAGTGTCAAACTCAATTAACGCTCTGACAGTTTGGCAGGGTTTCAGTGGGACAGACGGCAGAATAGGGGATTGCAAGGCGACAGGCGACAGCCGCTCGGATTGGGGTCAGTTCCGCCGTCCGGCGGTTGACTCAAGTTCAAGCCCCTAATTGGCCATGCTGATCCGGCTTCCGAGTCCCGAAACCCGAGGCCCCAAATCCGTTGGCCCCTGAAACTGACAGGAGCCGCAGCGATTTTCGTGGATAATGAGCTGAAGGCCTTCAATCGATTGTGGGCCAACGGAAGTGATTTTGCACTTAATATTCTATCCATCGCGCTTTTTGGAATTGGCTTTGGTTGCTAGTTATGAAATAGTCAGGATAAATAGGTTAAATAATAACCAGGCTTTTCTTTAAAAAAAATTAAATTATTAATATCTGCTAATTCTGTTTGAAAAGTAAAATACAAGTTTTTGAAAACTATTTGTTTTGGAAATGTATAAAAGTCTTAAGCACATATCATTTCTTTTCTTTAAGTATAAAATTCTATAAATAAAATATCCTTAAAACAAATAACTATATTTTGTAGCTCAGCTGAAGGAAAAAACCAATGAATATGATATAGTTAGTTGTTTACAAAAGGGAACTTAAACCAATGTTACTATTAAACTGTTAAATTGTTCCTAATGGTTTTGACATCTCATCCTTTTTTCAGAAACATTCAGACATTTGACAGATTGCATTTTAAGATTATTAAAATATTTCTTATTCCGAAGTCTAAAGATAGTTAGATTGCTTGACTTTTTTAAAGCCACATCAAAGTATCCGTGACCTTGAAATCCCTCAGATAATCTCTTAGCTAGCTGGACTTAAACAGTATGTCTTCAGTTTGTCCACCCAGCTTTATCTTTTTTGCTCTGCACATTTTATGAAATGTTAATCCTGAGCGACCTTCGGCAAATCATCAGCTATGCTCTTGGTTTCGGGCCGGACTCCAGGGCTCTGGGGCATCGCAGACAATGCCGTCCAGATCCATTCAGGCACAGCTATCTGGGCCCATTTCCAGCTGCGACCGGTGTTTTATATCATAATTGCAATCTTGCATAAATGCGTGTGCCGGGTTTTTGAAGAGCACCAAATGCGAGGACCTGTGTTTATGTTTGTGCTTGTGATTGTGGGCTGCTATCGGTATACCTACCGTATGCCATATGCCATGTGCCGTGTTTGTTTGTCCTTCGGATCGCCATTTTAGTATGCGTCTTTTTTACAGCTTCGACGGTAAAAGCAATCCCAGGCAGCCATCTATGGAATCCCTGCCATCATTATCATCGTCATCGTCGCTGGGAACACGTGTTGTCTCCTCACCCAAAACAAACCCCCTCCCCCTTAACAGACCAGAGCAGCCAGCCTCGCCATGTCCATGACACACTTGCTCCGCAATCTGTGTTAGTGCGAACGAGGTGTGTGGTGTGTGCATATCTCGGTGTTTGCATCTGTGGCCCCCCACAAGCCACCCCACAGACCAGTCACCACCCACCATCCACCACCCTCTGCAAACTTGTATTCCGCCCCCTGAAACGCATTGAAACGCGTTTTGTTTGCCCTGGCTGGTCAGCAGAGGAGCATTGAGGTCACTTGGCCTGCATGTTATTACCCAGTCTACAGCACCACCAGGACCACGAGGACCACGAGGACCTCCAAAGTTCCCAGCTCGCAGCTCCCAGGCTCCCAGAGTCAATTTCCGTGATTTCTTTCATTCCACGCCACGTTTGCTCCATTAGCACTCAATCATTGGCTGATAGCAGCCCACTCGTGCATCAAATTAATACCAAACACCCAAGCGAGAATGTCATCAATAACGCTCATCGGCGCCTGCGGTTGGAGGCGGCTCAAGGAGTCCTCAATCCGGCCACCCACACCCACATCCCCACCCACTCAGCCGCTCATCCACAGCCTTCGGGCCACGTGACCAAGTTAATTTGGCGTTCTGGCCACAAACAATTAGTAAGCAAAACAAAGCAATTACAATTGCCGGGGGGAGTGAGGCGGGCAGGCACTCCGGACGGAGGGATAGACAATCCTGGAGTTACACTGGCTAGCAGGGCGTTACGACTAGGATTGGATGATCTACCCTAAGGCGAATTATGAGTAGCAATTTATCACTTTATCTATTAAGTATAAAGCTCTTCTTCCACTTCAATTTAATAAATTTCACAGGTAAAGATTTTTTAAGTAAGCCTTTATCTATCTACTTTTATTGATTTAAGATCTTTAGTTAAAGAAATTGCGTATCTTTTAAAATGAGATGTGTAAAAATTGTTAAAATTGTAAATATCTTTGGGTGTTGCCACAGAAGCATCGGAAGGGTTTTTATTTTTTTGGCTACTAAACACAGAGCTGCTAAAGTATTTGAATGCCCCAGAACAATTTTTATCATGCTCTTTTTTCATTTTCTTAGTTGGCCTTACTTCTTAGTAAGAAGTTTTTACAAAACAGAATTACATCACGTTAATTCTGAATAATTTTATTTAAATCCTTTGCCTGTTTAACCTTAAACCTAAACATTTAATATTGGAAATACTTTTAGCATTCAACACATTTAGTTGTTAAATCCTCAAAGCGATTATGGAACTCGGCAATTATAAAAGTTTACACTGCCGGCTGTTCCATGGACAGCAAATCCGTATACTATATTGTCAGCACCATAAAAGCCATTTATGTAGACCAGTTTTTGACCGTTTGAGTGGTCGGCAGTATTATTGTATTCGGTGGCATCAACACTGGCTCACATTCCATTTCCAATCCCAGTCGCCGGGCACTTGCCACTTAATTTGGGCACATGTCTGCGTTAGTTGGGTCAATTAAAACCCCTCGGCGGTCGGATTCCGGGTGCTTTGGCCTGCGGCCAGGACTTCCCCGATTTTGTGGCATATCGCGCCATCTCTACGTTTAAATATATCCCTCCATAGCCATGCAAATCGCAACGACACTTCATATATCAGGGGATTAGCTGCTGGTCTGGTATGTTTTTAATGATAGCGAGACCCTGAGACAAAGTGCGCATAAAGTGCACTCAAAGTGGCATTATCGGACCCGCTCTGCATGCAAGCATATAGATATAGACGTCATTCCGGGACTCGTCGGGGGTCAAAGGGCGGAACATCAAAGCTGACTACGTGCCACGGGGCTTTTATGCAAATTCCGACTGCCAACCTTTCGCATGCATTTTATGCATGCCCTTGCCGTTTTCCATTTTCCCAGTTCACTTTTGCCCTTTTTTTCGGAGGGTCTTATGCCCCGTTCAATTGGCTAACAATTCGATTTTATTTGATTTAATTTCGTTCTTTTTATCTCGTTTATGGGGGCTGGCGGAGAGTGAGTGGAAAACTTTTTGCTTTAACTCGGCAAAGTCAATTAGGCCAACTGTGCAAACATTTGTTTACACATTCACAGACTGGATGGACCATTTGAACCCGTTGCGACTACAAACTGCCATTGGCAACGTTTTGCTTAATTAACATTAAATTGTGCTGTACTACAACCCAGCAGGTCTTATCCTCCGCCCCGAAAAGTGTTAAGACAAAGGCAAATTGCCACTAAATTGGCACTTAAGGAATTTCGCTGAGCTGGCCATAGGACGAGGTCTCCTGTGGGCCCCTGGACGGCTGTCAATTAAAGCCCCACTGATGTCTAACAATTTAATTATGAAAGTTAACGAGTTTAAGTCGAACTACAGCCGGCAGCCGGCAGCCGACAGTCTGATTAAAAAACCTGTAAAGGGCAAACGAACCTGCCTGTCAGAAAGTTAAAGAAAGGCAATAGTCTCTCCTCTTGTCAACAGGATAATACAGGAATCCAATATGAATGATTGTGGTTTGGCTTAAGTATAATTAAAGAGAGACTCCTGTTTAATTTGATACATTCTTTTGAAAAAAACATATTTAATGCTTACCACATTTTAATTGAAGCATTTGAATGCAGAAAATACTTTGAAGGATTTAGAAAATTAAGGATAATTTCCTGAATATTATGCAAAAATTCCAAAGATATATTTGCAAAATATAGATTACATATTTCACAGACTTCCTTTTGACTCCTGATTTGTGACATTTTTAGTTAACCATTTTAACAAATTTGTACCTTAATTTAATTTAACTGATGAGTCTCTACCATTTTCTTTTAAAATATTTAAATTTTTTTTCTAAATGCAAGTGATAAAATGGGCTGTAATTTAATTTATTGATTGGCAAAAGATTACATAAATATCTTACCATTTTTTTACGAATCAATTAAAAATCGTGCAAAATCCTGTGCAACTTACAAGGATGTAAATACATTTACTCAAATATACTCAAAAAATGTTCTGACTTGTGAAATTTCTTAAACATTTCTTTGAATAATTTCCCTAGAATTTTGCCCATTTTTCCTTTCCTTTATTTTCTTGCAAACTTAAATTACCCCTCTGAGCCCTGTTTACTTCAAATTGCAATTATGATTTTCAAGGGAATTGATTGAACTAATTTTGGCCATTAGCCGGCAACATCTTTGCAGCCTTAGCCCTGCAATTTTGGTTTCGGCCCGGCCATTCAGCTTTCCGGGCACAAAGGAAGCCTTCATTAGCAGCCAAACGACTTTTAAATTTGCTTCTAATTATTGTGCATTTGTTGGGCAGTTTTGCATTTTCCCGCTTGACTTGGCCGGCCACCATTACCACCACCCCCATGGGCACTTCACCCCGCTTCCCTGAGAATGGGATGCTGGTGATGCCGTGTATTTATGGGAAAACGTTGCATTTGTGCAGTTTTTAATGAGTTTTTGTTGTTTCGCCACGCCGCCCGGGAAAGTTTCATGCTCCAGGGAGGGGCATTGAGGAGGGGAACTACTGCCACTGATGGCCGACTGACTAGATGACAGACTGAGTGGAAGCGCTTGACTGGCCGACTTGGACTGCAGGGCACTCGAAAAACTAATCAGCGCGGCCAAAGTTTTTCCTGGCCAGCTGAAAAGCTTTGCTATGGCTCGTGTTCTCCCTTTTTCGACCTCTAGAACCTGCTGGCCGAAAGACTTTACAACATAATTAAGATTGTAGCGAGCGACTTGAGTGCGTTTAATGAGGAACGGCCAAGGAAGCCACTGGCTTTTCCGGAGTTTTCCTTGTTTTGCAGCGCCGCAAAAGTTTGCCACCCCCAGGGGGACCAGGGAGCATTTTCGGGCTCGTTACTTATCTTGCTCATTTCCTTTCAGTGCACTTTTGTGTTGGGCATTAACATGGTCATTATATCCGGCTGGATCCTGCTGCACATTATGTCCGTTGGCCTGCACTTGCCAGCCACTTTCTTCCGGGGCCACTACTCCTTTTTCTCTTTTGGCCCCTTTGTTCTGCCCCTAATATGAATTATTAGCGCCGCCGGACTTCCCCTACAATCGTAATCATATGAATTTGCAGTGCTGTATCTGTATCTGTTTATCTACTGCTCGGTTTTTGTCTCGCACCTCTGGCTCCAGATAAAACCCACTATTATTCGCACCCTCTTGGCTAATGTGCTAAAAGTTAAGGGCACGCTTCAGTGGTTTTATGGCTTCAAAGGCGTGGAAAACACGCCGGGAAATCCCTTTATCGCAGGCCCACTCCTCCGGCAGACCACTAATCTCGCAGCATTTAGTTTTCATTATCGGCACTTGACTGAGCAATTTTATTGTTCTTCGTGGAAATAAAGCTCCGCTTGTCGGCCGCTGTTTTTGCTGTTTTAATTTCTTTTAATTTATTAGCTGTTTTGTATTCACTCCCTAATGGTGCCAACAGTTTACAATTCATTTCACACTGAAATTAACATAATTTGTATATGTTTGACTGATGTTTTCTTTTGTTTTTTATTCATCTGCGTAGTAAGTACCTTAATCATTTTTGATAATACAAGGTTAAACTGTTTATTTCACATTTAGAATAACATTTATTTATGTTTGGGCATAACTAATATGAAATATTCCCTTTCTTTTGGTGTTTTATATGCTTTATTTAAAGGTACCTTGAAACCCTTTAAACGGTGCCATAATATATTTAAAACAACATTAATATTTTATTATGTTTAAAAAGCAGCTGACAGCATTAATTTGTCAACTATTAAGAGCACCGTATTATAGCTTAGTGGCTTTTCTGACATTTTGATGCAATATGCTATAAATTTAATGAATGTACCCGATGGAAATTTTATTCTCTCCCGTATGGAAATATATTTCCTTTGGTAAAGCAATTATTTGTTAACCATTTATTCAGCTTTTCATGATGTTAATTTTTAACATTTACTCCACTTTTCGAAATCCCACAAATGGCAAATCGAGCAAAAATAGTTGATGACTCGACTTCAATTAACAAACCGGCATGCAAATATGGTTCGCATCCCGAATTCCGATCAAAAAATCAACTTTGCATTTGCTCTTCCACCGATTTTACTCATTTACTCTTCCGACGATGTGCTTTTCCACCGTGATGTCCCTTTTTTTGTGGGTTCCCCGAGCTGGGTGCTAAATGTCAGCAATGCAATTAAATCGGCAATGGCCAGTGAGGAAAGGGATCCGATCTGGAGAGGGGACCGGCAGACGGAGCAAAGCAAAGAGTTCTCCGGGCGCGTTATAAAATTATGATGCGAAATTGGATTTAAAAACAGCCAAGCTGCCCGGGTCTCCGAAGTGGGAAGAGCTGGTCGAGAACGAGAAATGTGGGCGCCATTAGCGCCATTTTCCTTGGATGTTCCCCGATGTCCTTCGCTTCCGGTCCTGCTTTCTGCTTTTCTGCTTCGCTTTTCTCCGCTGCGGCTGCTGCATTTGATGAGTTGAAAATTGTAATTAAACTGCGTTTGTTGTCATTGCATTTAAAAATAATAATAATAAATACTGCATAATAGGGCGGAGTGGCACAAAAGGCAAGTCGGCGGCGGAGGAAATGAATGGAAATGAAGGAGGAAGGGTCCCTTGCTTTTGGCCACGTTATCCTGGGCTGCAGGCGTACTTAACTATTAAAACTTGGCCAGGCAACTCCATTTAAAATGACGTGCGAAAAACTGCGGTGAAGAGCGATGAGTTGAAAGAAATCCGATGGCATACAGAAAATATGACGGGCTGAAAAGGCGTTTTGTCAGCTGGGCCGCTGAAAACGCTTTAATTAAAGTGAAACGCAAACATTTCAATTGAGGAGCGACTGTAAGCTGATTTCAATCTGGCTAAAAGGGATAACTTCCGGCAGACATTCTGCCCCGTGCCTTTTGCCCTTTTCCCCCCTTTCGCTTTTCCGGCTGGCTTTTCCTCAATGTCCTTCGCAGCGCTTAGCTGTGTGTGTGCTGGAGCTTGTCTCCATCGCAGTTCAAATGTTAGGTCACAATTAAGAGGGCATTGGCATTTCCCCTCTGTCGAGAAGCGATTGACATTAATTTTGCATTAGCCATCGCCTTGGTCCTTTGTTGCTCATACGCCCTGTTGTTGGTCGACTTAAATTATGCGCGCTAGCCATAAAAAAGCAGCTCGAGTGGCCATTGTTTCAGCAGCCAAGCCGTTTCCGGTTGGCCCAGTTCCAGCGCGAGCTAAAGGAAAACCCAAGCCCCCAAAACCCCGAAAACCCAATCCCAAATCCCAGTCTCTGGCTCTGGCTTATTTTATTTTCCAATTAAGTAAATTGCGTGTGCCAGACGAAGACGCCTTTTCTTCTGCACAAAGGGCGGCTACTAAAGAATAAATGTTTTTCTCCCGGGTTTCCCTTCCTGGCAGCGCAGCCACATCAATAAATGTTGCGTGTTGGCCCCCCGAATTTCCCCGGGAGCTTCAATAACAAATCGCCGAGTTCTCCTCTCGGCTTTAATTGGTTCAATGTCTAAATACCCTAAGCGCATTATACCAGCCGTCCACGAAGTCAGCTTCATTACGATTATAGACACTGATGTGTTAAGGTTGGGTGGATCTGTATTATCCCCTAGTATATACAATAGATGTGTGTATTCAGATGCCAGCAGACAGATTTCAATTTGCCAGTCTCCGTCGCCTCTAATGCCAAACATTCGATTTGTATTACGCAATGCCTATATGGACCTAGGCTTTGTTATCATTTTTATGGGCCTAATCGATTGGATGCGCTTATGGTGGGCATAAGGCTTTAATCAGTGCTTAAACAGCCAAGTGGATATCGATTAAACGGAGCAGAAGTGGGTTAAACGAGAGGGATTTGTTGAAGCACGACTTAACCATCTAGCGCTGATTAAAAATGCAGCAAAATAGCCGCAGCATAATTAAGTTATTAAGTATACGCAATCACGTATTTAATTTCATTGATATGCAACAAAAAATGTATTTAATTACCACTCATTTGCTGCGACACGGGCATTGTTTTAACTCAATCATAGATTGGGTAAATACAAATATTTAACTAGCGTGCGATCCTGCTCACTTGGCTAGTCAGGGGCTTAAAGAGTTGCTAATTAAATTAAGTGAAGTGTCGAATTTAGTACGTTTTCACTTTGTGTGCGCTTAACCTACTGCCAAGTGCACTCCAACGGAGGCAGCCAGGCAGCTGCAGCAGCAGCAGCAACTGCAACAATATGAATACCAGCAACTACAGCATACAAATGTTTTCAATTGCAGGCAGGCAGCGGCGGAGGGGAATAAACTGGCACAACAACTTTAAAAGTACAAACGGTCGAGAGGAGGAGCCGTCCATGGAGTGCATAGACCGGGAACAATGCTAAATGCCACGTCAGCAGCAGCAACATCAGCAGCAGCAGCAGAAGCAGCAGCAGCAACAACAGCAGCGACAGCAGCAACACCACCAACAACAGCGGCAACATCATCAGCAAAAACAAGTCAACGACAGCTTAAAACATAATACGCTGGCTGAAGGCAACAAGCGGATAGGAAGACAGTCGACAGACAGCCGGGGCACAAAGATATAGGGGCGATATAGGGTGGTGTTCTCTACCGTAGACAAAGAACAAAGCCGCATTGCCAACGATGAGGAATCGCTGTTGCAATTAGTGAGCCAAGGGGTTGGACGGGCCATGAATCACGAGCCCTGCTCGCAGCGGAAACGGAAATGCTCGCTGGAAACGGAAACGGAGCAGCAGCTGGCCACTAAATGCCATTGAACACTGAGCGATCATGTCCGACGTTGAGCAGGCGATTAAGGCCAACAAGCAGCAGCAGCAGCCGTCCCAGTTGGACTGCTCCATCGACGATGAGACGGACGCCGACGGAGCTCCTGGTTGTGGATCGGAAGTGGGCGCCAAGACCACCGCCTCGCTGACCGCCAAGCCGCGCAGCGGCCTCCGGCGCTGCTGCGGCCACCTCCTCAAGCTGCTGCTCTCCACGCCCGGCCTGGTGCTCCTGGTCATCGGCTACTCCGTGCTGGGCGCCCTCATATTCCCCATGCTGGAGGCGCCGCAGGACCTCAGCAAGTCGGCGGCCATCGCCAAGAGCCGCGAGGACTGCCTGCGCGAGCTCTGGATCATCACAGGTGAGCCTCGAAACTAAAAAATTATGATTTTAACATACTTATAAATATGTCATAATATTATTTAATGTAAATTAAAACAATATTTTTTATTGCACTTTTTTAAATGCCTAAAAGTATACTTCATTTTATTTTCAACTTGAAAGACACTAATGATTTGTTCATTGCATACTTTAAGACACCTTTTTTTTTTTTTTTTTTTAATTAACATCTTTATTTAATATAATCCAGGAACAGATCTAATTAAAGCCTTTAACCTAAATGTTTATTAAGACACCTAAAAATGAAATTTGGAAGAGTTTTGCGTTGTAAACTAGTAAGACAACAATCTAAATTGGATATAATAATAATAATATTAATATACCCCTTTTGATTTGCTAGTTTATTTCATTTATTAGATTTTTTTAACAATTCAGTTCTAATTATGTTTAGATAAAATATATTAAAATCTATCTCTTTTGATCTGCTGAACTGATTTTTTCTTCTGCCTGAATATGCAGGAAATATTTTAACGCTTCACTGGCGACGCGCAAAAATTCGCATAAATTATGATGGCCACCACAAATTTTTGCCGCATTGCCCGTAAATTTTCGGCGTGTTTTGCACGCTTGATTTGCCTGCAAATTGGCAAAGTAATTCGAACATTAAAGCGACAATGTTTTGTTATCGCCCATTAATGCTAAGTAAATAGTAGCGGTGGCGAGTGCAGAGGCAGCACAAATATTTTAATTATAAGTACCGGCAAACACGGCGGACTGGTAACGAACCGTCCCGCTCGGGAGCCACTCGAAACAAAAGGACGGCTGAATTTCATTTTGGCAGCCAGCAAATTGAATAATAGCTAAATATTTGCATAGGCCAATATTTGGTCAGGCGGGGCATTTAATTTGTTTCCGCAAATGTGCGAAACTCCGTCGATTCGATTGCGCCGCGTTTATCGCAACTATTTTGAGGTCTATTTGTTGGCCTGATTTATGTGAAATTAATTACTTTGTCGCACCTGCCAGTGGCACTCGATTTGGGGCTGGCGCAAAGATTCCACGTGCGTTTGTACTAGACCTGATGTTTATTTAATTAAAATTTCACATAATAAATAATCCAATTAACCTGGGCTCATCCGCGGCGGAGGCGCCCCACCTGGCTTATGATTAATTCGACGAGCCCTCCAACGAGTGCTTAATGATGTGCCGCACTCGTCTTGCCTTAACATGGGTTATTTATTAATTTCCTTAGCGTGTGGGGATATTTTTAAGGGGTTAATGTTGTCAAAAAATATGCAAAGGCCTTGAAATAAACATACATTAATACATCAACCAACTCCTCAACATTTTTCAGTATAAATAAAACCTGTATTATAAGAAGAATTAAATACCTGGAGTAAACTTGATTGCTCTTCCTTTTGTATGGCTCTAAAGTTACCTTATGGCTTAGCTTACCCTATATAATAGGGTAAAGCCAGGAAAATTATGTGAGAAATATATTTACCTAAATTATAAATGCAAATGTAATAAAACATCAACTATTAAATACCCTTAGCCCAAGTTAAACACAGCTTTGGCATTGTTAGTCATTCCCAATTAGTTTCTTATGAACTCTGCAGTCCTGAGCTCAAGATAAATTTCAAAATCAGTCGATTAGCTCGCAAAGATGGGCAGAGAAAATCGTTTGATTTTGTCTTTGTTCTTGGCAACTTGCTCCACTCGATTGGGGTGGTGGGTGGATGATGTCTGGGGAAGTGCAGCCCGAGGCTTCAAGATGCGATGGCTGTGTATCCACAGAACACACCCACCCACCCTAGGCCAGGGGGCGTAAAAAAGGGCGGCAAAGCAGACCCAAACTGCTGTTAACAAGCGACCTCTGCAATTTGCACACGACATCGAATGGGAGCAGATTCCTCAAGACAGGCGAACGAAATCGAAGGGGAGGCATTGGGGGCTGGAGATTGGATGGAGAGGTCGGAGGTCGGCAAGGTGAGCCAAGGCTGGTCCGATTTGTCGGCACTTGTCGCCCGTGTCGATGGGAGGTCGAAGGCTGTGGCTGCACTTGGCATGAAATTGCATAATTACGGAAAGGACACTTGAACGCATTCTGGAGGAGAGCCGATTTAACCTCTTACCTTTCCCCATTTTTTCCTGCAGAGAAACTCAACGTTCTGTACGAACGCAACTGGACGATGCTGGTCCACGAGCAGCTGCGTCGCTTCGAGGGCTCCATTGTGGCGGCCACGCGCCAGGGATCTGGAGGATCCGGAGGAGGGGCAGCAGGCGGAGGCCTCTTCCACGAGGGCAGCGCCAGTGCCCTGGGCCACTTTGGCTACGACGCCGGCGACTCCCAGGGCTGGACATTCAGCGAGGCGCTGCTCTACTCGGTCACTGTGATAACGACAATTGGTGAGTTCCGTTCCTGTTTCCCCTTCCGCTTCCGCCTTCGCATCTGCACTTTCACTTTCCCACCCACTTATCCGAAATACCCAAGCCCATCGGATTTATGTTTAGTGTTTATCTTGGTACTTGCCGGGCAGAACTGCTTATTATGATTCTCCAACAGGCCACAACTCGTGCTGTGGCCAGCAAATATTTACATTGGGGGGGATAAATAGACCTCGACATGCTCCATTCCCAACGCCTTGGAGAGCAGCCTCTGAAGCAGCAGGCCATCAGACATTGTGTATACGACCCGTAGGCCGACTCTAAATATTTGCATATGCTAAACGCTCGGGCCATCCTTGTTGCTACAAATTAACTGTATCTCAGGGTCCTAAACTTTAACAGCAGGCCAGCTGCTGGGGTATGTGAATTAGCTTTGAAATATGTCACTTAACGGATTTATTGTCTGCTGTGTTTGGGCCAACATTAACTGGGTTATGGTGCTAAATATTGGTTTTCTAGTGGGTGTCTATCAAGTGGCTCATTTGCCTTGTTGAGGTGTTTTTCCTCTTGGAACTTAAAATACAAATTAATAATCTTCTGAGAGCATTTTAAAGATACAAATTTAATAGTGACTTAATTTTAATTTAAACAAATCATTTAACAGGCACACTTTAAAGATAAGGGACCAATTCAGTTTGTGACCAAGTTAACTTTCTCCTGTTGAAAAGTGATGCCATATGGCTTACTATCCCTTCCCAGATTGAGTTCCCAGGAGTTCCTTCCCGTTCCCGTTTAAAAGTGCATGCATTTATATTAGCCCGTTCGTGCTTGCCATGCTGAGGCTCTAAACCAGATATATTACCCCGATCCTTGCAGGACACGGCAGCCTGACGCCGCGCACCGCCGCCGGAAAGCTGGCCACCATCTTCTACGCCCTGGTGGGCGTGCCCCTCATGCTGATGTGCCTGTCCAGCCTGGGAGCCCTGCTCGCCGATGCCCTGCAGTGCACCTACGTGCGCCTCTGCTGCCAGCTGCAGCGGCACCAGGAGAGCAGGAGGAAGTCATCCGCCGGGTCCTCGAAGGGGCCAACTGCCAGCACAGCGATGACAACGAAGGCGGCCAAGTCGAGGGAGAAGGACAGGGAAAAGGGCTCCAAGCGACGACTGGTAAGGCAGCCGTATGATTGATATTTTTTAAGCGAGGCTAGCAGTTGCTGTTTATCAAAGACTCCCAGCATCTTGCTGCTGAAAGAAAAGGGATAAAATTTATTTTTATTTGAGGTTTAGTAACCTCTCTTAAACTGTACATTAAACATCCTTTTTCCAGGTTTTTAATATAATTTTCTTACTTTTTATCTTTCAGTTTTATGGCAGTTTTAAAAAACTTACCTTCTTCAAGCCATGTTAGATTGTATGTGACTGAGAAAATTCACTTTTAGTTTAAAGTTAACCTCTCCTTTTTAGTTTTTTCAAATCAAATTTACTAATACTAATAAATTTTAAAAAATTAACATCACATTGAGATAATGATTAGGATTCCCCAAATAAATTAACTCCATTGGCGACATCAAACTGGAACCCTAAAATGACATTGAGAAATCGATCTTAAAGATACTTTTCCCATTTAAATCGATTTCCTTTCAACAAAACCCCCTATGCCAAGCCCTCTTACCGCAGATTGATTCCCAAAGGCATTTTCCTCTCCACAGACTGTTTTGATTGATATTGTTTTCTCAGAAACAGCAGCTGCAGTCACTCCACCGACTGACTGCAACTGCAACTGCAAGTCGAGAACATTTTTATGGATCCTAATTCGATAGTTGGAGGACAACTTATTTACTTTCTGCTGGCAGCAGCAACTGTTGCTGCTGAGTAACCCCGAAAGAAGCGAGACCAGAGTGCTTTGCTCTGCATTCCGGGTTAGAGGAAACTTTGTACATTGTTCCGCGTGTCCAAAGTTCTCGGGGAAAACTTTCGCTGGCTACTCCGCTGTTTTACGCATGAACTTTTCCCACCACTCACTAAGTGTTTCGCTTGTAGTTTTTCCGAACTTTCCCGGCAGCCACGACAGTTACCATTTTGGCCAGCGGAAAACCTGATGTATGGAAATGGAAGGCACCTAAGCCACGATGTGATGCGAATCTTCGATTGTCCGGTACCCTTTTTTCTTATCAACTGGATTCGGGGGATTTTTCGAACATCAAAATGCAATGGGTTCTCGAATTACGGGTTTTAATTACGACAGCAGAAGCCTTTTAAGTGGATCTCCCCGGGTCCGGATTTCTATTAACGCAAACTGAAAGTTTGTAATTGATTTGGGCAAAACAACAAAGAACTTTTCGCTTTTGCCTTTTTCGTTATACTTTCTAGGTCTTCCCAGTGCAGACGGTTTTTGGGTTCGGTTTCACGTTTTTCCTGGTTTATTGCGTTTTTATTTGCCCGGCTCCGTTGTATACATAATAAATAATTTTTTAGGATATCAAAACTCTGACAAGGTTGTTTGGAAAAGCCCTTCTTTTTTGCGACCGACTGTATTTGTTTGCGTGTTTTGCGCATTCGTGCATAAGTTTTGTAAGTGATTTGCTGGCCTCCCGTAATGACATTTCTGCTTTCGGATCGCGGAGTTCCGGACTTTCCATGTACGGGGAATGTTCGCTTTTAAAGCTTTAAGTTGTGGGTGCATAAAAAGTGATTCATTCTGTTTGCACTGGCAGCCTTTTTCAATTGTGGCCACTCATTTGTCCGCGTCCTCCCGTTTGTTTTGCTTGCACAAATTTCTGTTTAATTGGCAATTTATGGCCGAGTGGGGGAAAAAACGTGAGCGAATAGCAGGGTTCAATAAATAAATAAGTGATTTTGCGGTGGCCACGGCAACTCCGATGGCCTGTTTGTCATCTGGCAGCCATCGGGCGGCAACAAAAAAAATTCATTTCATAAATTAACATTTACTTGCGAACAAAAGTCGACACTTTTAATGAACTCGGCGCTAAAAAACTTTGCCCGTCAAACTTGAAAATTCCACTGGCTGCCAAAGTTGACTCTTTAAGAGGGCCAAACAGGAACCGGCGAACCGGTAACCCCCTTTCGACACTTTAAGAGTTGCGCCAACTTTAGTTTGCAGTTTGAGCCGGGTCAAATGGCGGCGGCATAAATTTAATTTTTCCCGGCCAAGTGGCCGGGTTTCGTGCCAGGTAAATTGAAATGAGTGCGAGCCACTTTAAGGCGGCGGTGGGAAAAGTTTTCCCGCCGCCCAACAATCGCGGGCACTGGAGGCATGCCATAAACTTATCATTTCCGGCCCTCTTGGCCCTAATTGATTTGATTTGGCCGAACTGCAGTCCTACGGGGCAAATGTATGACAGAAAAAATCGCAGAATGGTAAAAATTCCCTGCTTTTCTCTCCTTAAAAGTTCTCTAAAATCAAAAAAGAGAGAAATTTCTCTAAGTTAGAGTGAGACAACAGTGGTATAGAGTCTCCGAAACCGGAAAAAAGAGAAAAAACAAGGGAGTGATAGAAAAGAGCAGGCATTAACTGTGGGTAAGAACAAGACGGCAACATTCGAAGCTCTCCGAAATATCAAAAGAGAGCAAAAGCCAAGATGGCGAACGTATCGAAGAGATACATCGCGTTTATAGATACATTTTAAATTGAACTGCTTCAAAATGATCATCATACCTAGCCAATCTTTTTCTCCGTGCATGGTTTCGCTTCCAGAAACTAAAAACTTTTCCGCATTCTCCGAGCTCTCGATTGTTAATCTACTTGCCGTGTTCCCAGCCACTCAGGCATGGCATTCCTTTCAGGATTTCCCGGGCCTGCGACTTGTTGGACAGGTTTTTTGCATTTGCCAGCTGGATGAAGGCAGCCTGTTTTTGGTCTCCATGTTGCATACAACAACTCATTAGGGCCCAATCCAATCTGGCAGGACTTCGTGTCGTCCTGCTCGGCCAAGTGGACTTTTGGGCTTTTGTGGCGCCACAAGGATTCGCCTGGCAATTGATAAGACTGCCAGCAGATTGCGGTTGGCTCTGGGGATGTGCAGTCATCGGTTGAATTATTATCGCCATCGTGTTGACTGCTGCCATTTCGGCTTCTGGCCTTTGGGCCCCCGCCTTCGTCTTTGCAATTATCATGACGCACGCCGTAACGGGTTTTGGGGCAGGGGGTTGGGTTTTCCGGGCTTTCCGGGTCCAAACCGCAAGACTAGCAGGGCGACATTTCAAATTTCCATCATTTCAATCGGTTGTTTTGTGTGTCCATTAGATTTGCCTGGCATTTGATGATGATGCCGCAGAACCGCAGAGCACACGAGATGCCAGGCGTTCTGGCCGCAAACAGCTTTGAGGCCAAAGGACCACGGGAATGATGACATCAATTTCGGGCCAGGGCCTGGGCCTGGGCCCAAGAAAGCGGCATATCGAGCCTGCAAATTATGTGCTTTATTGGCATTGCCATTGCCTCATCACCGTGTCGAGTGGTCGCAGTGGGGGGCCAGGACATCTGGAGAATCAAGGCATTTCCTGCTGGATTTCGCTCTGAAGAAAATTTGGAGTAGATCTGGAGCTGAAGAAGCTGAAGAAGATTTGGAGTAAATCTTAAATAGAACAGAGAAAAAACTTGTTGATGATCAATTTTTGAAATCTATTTGAAGATTAAAATGAAATGAGGATTGCGGTTTTAAAGAAATTATTGCCTACTTTTAGACACCTACAGGATTGATCGATCATCGGCATACTGAAAATGTATGACATTATAAAAATTCCATTTCCAATTTGGGCTATAAAAAAAGTTTATATGTATTGTACATGTTAATATAAAAGTGTATTTACATCTAAAAGCAAAAATCCCAGTGTCCTGATAACTTTTTTCCCTAGGCTTAAAAGGCATTCTTAAATCAATCCAATTTGTTCGACTTTAAACCTGTGTCATGTGGTCATTTGTGATTAAAATGTCCCTCTCCATTTGCAGGCCAATTGCAAGGGCTGCAAGTACGATGCGGCCAACAGTGAGACGAGCTTAAATGACTGCCTGGACTACGGCCAAAAAGGAAAGCTGCCGGCAGACAACAAGGAAGGAGGTGAGTATATTGGCCATTGTTCGGATGCTAATTGTATTGTCAGCACAATTGCAAGTCGTTAATCATCTTGAACACGTCTGTTGCTTCTTTTGTGCCGTGTGGCCAGCAGATGCCTGTCAATTGTTGCGCAACTTGAATCCGCAGCAGCACTTTTATCAGCAGCAGTTGCAGTTGCAGCAGCAACACCAGCAGCAGTTGCAGCAGCCGGATGTCATGCTAATGACAACGACATCGGGCAGCGCATTGCTGAAGTACGCACCGCAGCAGCAGCAACAGCAGCTGCAGCAGCAGCAATTATCGACAGCAACCCTCCCGCGACAACATCCTCAGCTGCAACAGCAACATCACCAGTTGCAGCAGCAACACCAGCAGCAACTGCAACAGAACTTTGTGGCCGTGCCGAGCAGCATGCTGCGAATGCCGCTGACAGTGCCGCCGAATTGTTATGCACCCGCCACTGCCACGATTTACTTCCCCTTCGGCACCGCCCCCTCCGCCCCCGGCAGTCCCGCCCACTCGCAGGCCCACCCAGCTTCGATTGCCAATGCCAATCCCATGGGGAATACTCCCACGCTGAGTCAACAACAGCCGCTGGTCAAGTATCACACGATACATCTGCAACCCGCTTCCGGGAAGCATCGCGTGCTGGCTTCTGGACTCCAGGATGCAGCAGCCGGGAATCTCGTCACAGGATCTGAGGCCTCCTCCCTGGAGGCCATCACTCTGCCGCCGCCGCCGGCCTATCAGACAGCCAATGTGCACGGTGAGTGATGAAACTGCCATGTTTATTGCCGCCTTTACAGGATACGAATTCCGCGGGAGGCTGTCAAAATGGGTGGGCGATTCCAGCATTCACCAATGTGACTTGCCCGCAAAAGTAGACTACGATTTTAGTTCAATTTAAGGGAATTTCAAAGGGAACATGAGTAATTCATCTTAATTCATTCATAATTCAGTAATTCATCTTCTTACTGCCTTATCTTATATCTCACGTCCCAAAAGACTTTCAATATAAAGCTTTGCAGATCGTTCTAGCATAATATAAAGACCGCAAAACAAGATACTATATTTCAAGACCACAAAGTATTTATGGCTGTAGTTCTTGACATCATGTGAAGTTCGTAATTTAAGTTATCTAATGGAATTTTTATTTTGGCAATATATTATTGCTAATTCACCTTTTTCCATATAATTTATTGTGTTATTATACTTATTATTTAAGTCAGCTACTATATCTACCATTAAATAAGTAGCTGTAAATGTATATTCGGAGGATTTTATTTGGATATTTTATAAGCCTAATTTTGGGAATGCATTACAAAATGTTGCTTTGATTTAGAATGTAATTATCACAAATGTGTCATTCGATATCGGGAAATGTGCAAAGGTGTTCTGATTTCTGAAATAATTGTAGTAAATTACCATCTATTTGTGCATTGTTAATGAGTGCTAATGCTAGTGGGGCATGGAAATTTGCATAAATCGAACAAAGGAAAATGGAATTTAATTGGATGAACAAAACCGAAAATGCTCTGCTGACAGTTTTGGCTTAACCTGAGCCCCAAAACAAAACCGAGCGAACGAGCGAGCAGTAATCAATCAATCATACGCCCTGATGTCGCAGGACGATTTGTCCCTCCCCTTCGCCACTCCTGCTGCGCTCATTTACGCTTCCAATTATATAACAATTTTCATCATCATCGTGAGCAGCTTGCAGGCTGCGGAAGCAGCAGCGTGTTAAAATGACAGAGTTAAGCAGACAGGCACACACACACACACACACACTTCGCTGGCATTAAAAGTTTTCAACTTGTGCTGCCTGACATGCCAGGACATCAGCAGGAGCAACAACAACGAGGCAGGGATAAGGACATCATGCACTTGAGGCAACTTTCGACATGTGCGACAGTTTTATTGACGATAATGATGACTCGGCGTAAAGATGACAGACCCGCCCGGCTCCATTGAGCCGTCAGCTTGTGCAACGCATGCAAAACTCATTAAAGCCAACAGGCGACGACGACGGCACGTGACTGGTTTTTGTCAAAGGATTCCGCTTAATTTCACATCAGATTCTAGCGTGAGACTCGGCCATTTGTCGGCAAAGGCGAGGAGACATCGCCATTGATTCCATTATGCATGTTAATTGCCTGCAACTGGCAGCCGGGAACAAGGATCCGGGAGTGGAGGAGTCCCTGGCGACCCCGCAGTCCGAGTGCGCGGCTAACCACGCCATTAAAGCACAGCCAAAGTTGCTGCAACGCCACCGACCGCAGCAGCAGAGTGACTTTCCTGCGAGACTCCGGATATATAGTGCCCTGTGTGTATGGCATATGTGTCCCTGCACTCTAATGAATGTCTTTGTGCGCTCTCGCCCTGTGAGTCAAT
Organism: Drosophila biarmipes; assembly: GCF_025231255.1. Classification (NCBI taxonomy): domain Eukaryota; kingdom Metazoa; phylum Arthropoda; class Insecta; order Diptera; family Drosophilidae; genus Drosophila; species Drosophila biarmipes. Next base: position 16,466,846 of record NC_066615.1, on the reverse strand, counting down.
GTGTGTGCGGTGTCCAAGTTTAAGTAAATATTTTCAAATTGGCCATGTCCGGAGCAGAGCAGAGCGCTCCACTGCACTACACTCCATACCACTCCGCACCGCGATTTTCTGGCGTCCTGCTGACAGCTCCAAAGTGAAAGACGTACGCTTTCTTCCGCTCTTCGGGTCGCCAGAAGGGCAGACCATTAACCCGGGACAGTGGTTGTGACGGAGTGTACCTATATTTTAAGTTTCCCCTACTTTAGTCGTGGTAAATAGTCTGCAATTTGTTAAATAAAAAGTGAAGTGCGGTATAAATTAAAATCCTATCTTCGTTAGTGCATAAACTTATAACTTACTATCTAGCCTTGAAATATCTTTAAGATTAATCTTTAACATTAAAATCTAATACCTTTCAAAACAAAGCATTGTGTACAAAAATAATATTGCAACACTTTAAGAATGAAATGTTGTTCTAGGACTTTTAAATGAAAGGACTTTTGATTTGTGTGTTTACTTAAGATTAGGCATTGAACTCTAAACCCAATATATCAACAATCTTTGGCAGTTTTATAATCAAACACATAATGTAAAGATATAACATATCTTTCCTTCTATCTTATAGTTCCATTAAGCATGTTCCCCTCAATTGATTCAAAAATGATTAATCACATCTTTATTTCCAATTTCAACACCTTGAATGACCTAAGCCCCCTGCAAATCTGAACTTTTCAAGATAAATTAATAGACAGGAACCCCTAATAGCTGCGATTTTCTAGCCCCGCATTCCTACAACGAAATGCGCTGAATAAATTACCGCAGCGGCGAATAGTTGAGGGAGTGCTGCGCCCTCGACAAAGGCCCACTGTGTGCGCCGCCAGATGTTGGAGTGCCCCCTGACATCCCGGCTCTGCCGGTGGCAGCCGCTAATGAAAGCTAACGCCAAACTTTTGGTTCAAAAGTCGGGGGAAGTGGAATTGGCAATGCGAATGCGAATCCGGACTCGAAACGTTCCGCCACATTGTTGCATTTGTCGGTTGAACTTTGAAAATGCAAAGCAAATAATTTTCACAGTGTGTCCCTGGCCCTGGCCCTGCGCCTGCCCCCCGACCCCCGTGTCTCGTGGCTAAATGCACAACTTTTCCGGCTTTTCCCGCTGCTGCCACTGCCACTTCCGGCGGAACTAACGGGCTAACGGGATAATCTAACCGTGTGTGGCAGTTGCCGGAAGTTGTTTTGCCAATTTGTGCGCCAACTTTTTCGGTTTAATTTTAACCCTTCTCTACTTGTTTCCCATGAAAATAGCTTGGTTAATATTTTTATTTAAACATACAATGTTTCTTGACCTGGGTTTTTTTTTTTTCAATTTTTCACCCCTTTCAGCTGTGCGACGGGCCAAGTTCGTGACGAAACCGCTGCCACACGAGATCAACGCGCTGATGGACTGCGGAACAGGATCGCCGGACTTATCCAGGAGGCATGATTTATTGCCACCCGCCCACTCGGGGTCACCAGCAACAGGCACTGCAGCAGCAGGTCCCTTGGTAACCTACACGGCCGCAGTGACAAGCCCACAACTGTCGGCTGGAATTCAGGGAGGAGCAGCAGGAGGAGCAACAATGGTTGCCGGCGGAGGAGGAGGAGCCACCATGTCCGATAACAGTTTTATGGCCGCAGGTGTTTGTGGCATGGGTGCTGGTGTTGCCCCTCCCCCGGCAACAACATCATCGTCCTCGGGGGCAGCCACTGCAGCCGTCTCCTCGGCAGCAGCAACATTGTCAGCCCTCCTAAGCACCAACTCCTCGGCCACCGTCGACATCATGGAGGATGAGGACGAGCAGGAGCGGGAGCGATTGAGGTACGTACCATACGCAAAGAAATCATTAGGTTTCAAACTATGGTTCCAGGGAAATAAAAACATGTGCTTATTTTTATGATTATCACTGGGAAAAGGTATCACGTAGTGACAATCGAATCTACCATAGATACCAATTAAAGGATATCTTCTTCTAGGACCTTTGCCTTAAATAGCCGCCTAGCTTCACCATTTTTTCTAGTGAAACTTCTAGGATATAATTGATTCTAGTTTTTTTGTATTATAATGTGTGTTTTGAATTTTAAAACATTTTATCTATGCTTGTATCAAACCATTAAAAAAAATACATTTTGAGGTGCTAAAAATGGTCTAGTCTTCAACATATAATAACTTAAAATAGAAGAATTGGGTCATAATAAAACCGTTCCTTTTGCCTTATTTTTTCATCAGTGTACTAAAGAATTTTCTGAAACATCAAGTTATGCCTTTCGAAAACCAGGCATTCTTCACAGAAGTTTTTGTTCTTAAAGTAAAGCTGCGAGCTTGAGCTCAGTGTAAAAAAAGTGCCCGGAGGGGGACTTCAGGTATTTTAGTTGCATTTGATTAAAGCCATGCTGTTTTTGTTGCCAGCGAAAATCGAGAGCCAAGCGCTGGGGGAAAACTGTTAATTTAATTTCAAAAACAAACTTTCTGCCTGCCAGCAACACTTTAAATCAACACTTCAGAATCTGCATGATGCACACCGAACCGTCCAACCACCCAGCCACCCTCCGCCCAACCACCCAGTTTTCCCTTGAACAGCCTTGCGGATTCGCATTCCCCCCGCGGTGGCTGTCTCCCCCTTGCCGGCTGCCATTTTCTGCCAGAGTGAAGAGTGCTCCGCTTCTGATGATGGTTTCCTTCGCCTTTTTGAGCGCATTTTATTTAATAAAAAGCAGTAGCAGTAGCAGTAGCAGCGGCAGCGGCAGCGGCAGCTTCTGGTAATTAATTTTGACAGTGAACCTGTGGATATATACGCGAATATATGTACGCGAATGCCCTCCTCGATTTCAGCTCTTAGCCTGGCCTGTAATTAATTGAATCGCTGTACAGGAAGGCAATGAAATTGAAATATGTATGCAGTTGAAAATAAAATGCTTCATTATCTGCCTAGTTAAACATTTATGCATAATGTTAAAATAATAATCTGTAAGATAAAGATTCACCCCCGCCACTGCTTTTGCTTTGCAGCTGTTACATTTTGTATTCATTCGTTGATAGGTATAAACTAAGATAGTTTAGGCCTAATCTTCATTTCAGTGGAGATCAGCGAAACCGAGTAATCGTAGCCATGAGCGGAACCCCAATGAATTCCCTTGCCGCTTGGAGAAATGCCATCCTTATGGTAGTCCCCATTGAGCGAACTGCAATTTAAAGAGCTTGTTTAAATATTTTTCATGAGAGATCACGTTTAGTAGGGTTACCTGTAGCCACATTCAGCGAACCACCAGCCACCACTGTGCGTTTTGGCGCAATCCTCAGAGACCATGTCATTATCCCGATCGAATGTAGAGAACTTCTTGTTTGTGTTCCAATACATGGAGTTCCCGGCTGTACCATAAAACGAGCCCAAACGTAATATCTGGTACGATGTTGCCTCACTGCCAATTTTAAAATTATCGTAAGAGGCATACGATGTGGTTCCATTAGCGTGGCCAAGTGTAACCTGGAGTTCACAAGGGCGTTGTTCAGTCAACAAGTGTAGTTTTTCCAGCCCGATGAAGAACTCTTTGCGCACATCTCCGAACCCATTCTTATAACTCTCCCAGTCGCGTGCGAAGTTCTCAGATCCATCGATACGCCTTTGGATCGTCATCCAGCCGTTCTCATTGCAGGCAGCCTCAAAGTTCTTCAGTCCGGGAATTTTCACTCTGTAAATGCCACTTTCACTGCCAATGGGGCATCTGTCGGTGCCATTCAAGGTCAGAAGTCGATCGACAATCTCCGATAGCTCTTTGGAAACCGTTCTGATATTATCTTCCAAGCTTTTTATTGTTCTATCCTTCTTCTCGAGCTCCTCTTGTAAACCACCTACTATTTTATCTTTTCCCTCAAGCTTCCCTAAGCAGTCCCTGATTTGACCCTGCCTCACATTAAATATATTGACAAGGGAACTGACCATTGATACAGGGTCTTTAGTGGGTTTCTCATCATTGATTATAGATGCTTTATCTATTCCTCCGCTGCTTAAAGTCACCTCGACTAGGAGCAAAAACGACAGGGAAATCACCAAGAAGATTGACTGCATTTTGCTGACCACTAGAGAACAAGAACTAAACTGAATGATTCGAAGAGCATAGACACGGCTTAAATAGGCTCCCTTGGGCTGACAGTGTGACTCATGGTAAAATTGCTAGGAACGCAAAACAATTGTGCGAGATCGCTTCCATAAGATAAGAGTTTATAAAGCATGTCATGTTCCTCACTTGTTAGTCACATTTAGTTAAAATCCATAAATCTAAAAATTGTGCGAGGTCAGCCAGACAAATAACTTTAATATTATTTGGCAATCTATAATTTGTAGATCTTTTTTCTGTTTCATGAGGCGATTAGTCAGAATCCATATTTCCAAAAACTTAATGACCTCGCACAAGGTCAGCCAGACGAATGACTTTAAGATTCTTTGGAAATCTATAAACTGTACGAGATCTTGTTTTTGTCATGCCAGAGATAAGACTTTCATGTGTTCGCCAAAGTAATAAAATAGTTCTTATTAAATGTTTTTTAATTTAAACTAAAGAATATCTATAATAAAATGTTTGCGCGAAGTCTAACAAGTGTGTAATGGATATATACGCGGATATATATACATGAAAAGCCTCCTCGATTTCGGCTTTTAGCCTTGTCTGTAATTAATTGTAAGCCGAGCCGGGCACTCACTCGCAATGAATCGGGTCAATTAATCGCAGCATCCCAGTGCTCTGGCTGAGCAGCTCCCTTGGCTAGAGTAAACAGGTGCACACGTGATGTTGTCCTTATTGATCGATGCCAAAATCGGAAGTAGTTTCCTGCCACTTCCTCGGCCAATCCCTCTGCAAGTGCATCTCGTCCCGGACAAGTGTTTGCCTAGCCGAGGGCCCCCGAGTCCCGAGAGGCTGTTGGCCAAGTTCAATAAATGTTCGCCAAATTGGTTTGACAGAGTGAACTCGAGGCAGCCGGAGTGCCGGCCAACGAGCGTTCCCCCGGGCACTGTTGCAGGTTGTCGAGACCCTCGTCCGGGGCAACTCGAGAGGTATTTGGATTGTCAATCAAATCAGTCTCGATTTGGGACTTAAAGTCTGAATGCGAGAGATTTTCAGACTCCGGCTTACAGTTGTTTTGGCCGTGGGTTCGGCTTAAAGCTGAAAGGGAGTGCAAGTTACACTCGATTTTCCATAACTCGAATCGAAAAAATTCGGAGACTTTGAGATACAGAACAAATATATTACACTTCAACACCTAGTTTAGGCTCAGAAGTTATATACTATTAATAATAATAATAATAATTCATAAAAATAAAAATAAACTAAAACAGAAATACTTAAAACTCAAAAATATTTCGTGCAAAATACGACTTTTAGAGTATTTATTGAGATACAGGTATACCCTGGTAAGAATGTTCGAGTTTTGCATATATGTTTGTATATTTTATTTGGAGCTCAAATTCTTTAACTATACCCAGTGCAGGTACATAATTTACTGCGAAAGCCTGTTAAGAAAATTCGAGCTATTGATTGTGGATACGATTGTATCTCTTGGATACTTATGTTTTTAGTTCTTACGTTTTTAGTTAAAATACTTTGAGGTTCAGGTACATAATATTGTTTACTCTAAATTACAATTTAATTTAGTTTACAAATCGTTTCCCCTTCCTCAGAAGTAGGACTGTTCTTTGGAGGCCCAAAAGCGTAATTCCCTGAATATAACGCATACGCCTGGTGTGTCCTAAGCCAGTGTAGGACACGTATCCCAACAGTTTTATGCTTTATTGATTGGACAGCAGGGTGGGTCAGCCAGCTATTTGCTTTTTACGACCTGAGGTTGCTCTGGGGCTTGCTTTTTATGCCTAATTGATTTCTTTTATGGTCAGCTGAGGCATAAATATTTATTGTCCACCCGTGTTTTTTATCATTCCGCAGCAACTGCCCCCATGGAACGCCGTCGCGGGTGCCGCTGATAGCGAGTCCTTTGAGCGTGCCGCAAGACGCGGGCGAGAGTGCCGCCCGCACCGCCGCCTACAACCGCCACACGCTGCAGCCGCTGAACCGCAAGACGCTGCTGCTGACGCGCCGCTGCCACAGACACGCCTCCGGGACCCTGTACGATGCCACGGCCAACAACACGGAGACCTCCGACGACGAGGAGTACATGCAGCACGGCAGCGAGCAGTTTGTGCTGAAGAAGCTGCGCTACCACTGCGACGCGGAGGACTGCCGCGAGGCGGAGGACTCCGAGGAGGAGGACGAGCAGGCAGAGGGCCGGCAGGTGCCCATCAGCCTGGTGCTGCTCATCCTGGCCTGCTACATCTGCGTGGGCACCGTGATCTTCGCCCTGTGGGAGAACTGGTCGCTGGTCGACGGAGCCTACTTCTGTTTCGTCACCCTGTCGACCATCGGCTACGGCGACTTTGTGCCCGCCCGGAGTTTCAATGGACCGGAACTGCAGCTGTACGCCTGCTGCGCCTATTTGCTCCTCGGACTCGTGCTCGTGGCCATGTCCTTCAGCATCCTGGAGACGCAGCTCATGTGGAAGTGCAAGCGCATTGCCGTGCGACTGAAGCTGGCCCGCACGGATGGCTAATCCTAATCCCCCCTCTCGCAACAATCCGCATTCTGCAATCCAAATGCTTGAATCTTAGACTAGGCGTATCGTGTAATTAACCCAAACTAGCCCATCTCTGTGTACATTTGTCAGCCTAGCGAAATAATGAGAACTCGTACGTTGTTCGGAATTCAAGTGAATTTGTGTAAATAAACGGAATTTTTGGAATTTTCGAATTTCTCTGCTTTGTGGCATGCGTTCAGGTAACAGGATCCAAGCGTTTCTGGCATGCCAATTACTTGGTCTGGAGTTTGGCCACCGGAGCATAAATATCAGGTTCATCATGTCACCTTGTGCATCTGCTGAATTACAATGTAACCTAATCACATTGGCATATATTATTGCCCACCCTGCCATGGGAAGCAAGGGAAAAACGCCATTTATATTTATCTTAATTCTGGCCGAGGACCCCAAAATGCTTCCGCTCGTGGCGGGCGGGGAATAATAATCGTAATACCTGCGTTTATACCCGGTGAGTGTCAGCAAAAAAGCATCAAGTTTCATGCAAAACACACAAACTCTTGATACATTGTCCCCCGAAAACACACACGTACTTGGAACTTCGAACGTTCATCATCTTTCCAAGGCATTGGGCGCATACAAAGTGTGCTAAGAGTGGCGCATAAATTTCAAAGTGCCACGCGTCATCAAAATCAAATGCCAGCCGCAGCTACCAATCCCGCCAACTCGGCCAAGGACCTCAAAGTACAGCATACACACAGAGAAAAAATTTAGGTAATTTAAATAAGTAAGTAAAGTAGAAAAATTCTACTTTAAAGATTTTTGCTAAAGATTTTATACCAAATATGAAATCTGAAATAAACTAGAATAAGTTTATCTTATTGTTTGGATTTTTTTCTGAAAACATTCTTTGTTTCTCTCCTATCCTATGGGATTCCTATCTTGTGGGATTCGAACCTTATCTTAAATAAATAAAAAAAATTTCTTTTTTACAATTTTTGGTAACTTTTCTGATATGTTTCTTATGCCCATTTTCTTCCTTCGTATTTATATTTAAATCATTTAAAATTGTATTCAAGTCAAACCATAATAATTATACACCTTCCAATTTTTCTCTGTGTGTCTAAGAGGGGTTCCCCCCTACAAAGTCCCATTATCGAGAGACTTGTCCGCAGCACTGGAACGCCAGCCGAAGCGGCACAAAGATGTGGCCCAAAATCAATTGATATGACATCAAATTGAATTTACAATTCTTTCCCTTTTCGGCCCCCAGGAGAAGCGTTTATCCGGCGACTTGTTTATGTTTGTGTCTCAATTGCCTTTGAAGCTTCCGGCTTACGAATTTTCACGCACGCTTTCACCAAAAGAAAGTTAAGTCCCGTGGGGTCCGCCATGTCTAGGGATGCTTCATTGGCTACATGTAAATGCGATTTGGCGGGGAGGGGAGCATTTAAAATCGAGACTACACCGAGTTAAACGGAAAGCCACATCCCATTCAATATGCCTAAATACATTTATTCCTTGTTTATGGATAGATATACAAGAATATAGCTATTTGTAAGGCATCTGGTGGACCCATGGAGATTTATCACCCGTGTCCATGCCACAATCACATTTAGTTTCGATGCTTTGGCCGCTGGGGACTCGTGCTGGCAATGGAGCTGATATCGGAAACGTTATCCCTGGCCAGGTGAGCGCCCTTCTCGTCCAGATCGACCACGTGGATGTCGAAATTCGAATTGCCGGATGGCACACCATCTTTTGTATGTGCACTGCCCCGGATGCGTCCCTCCACGGAGAAGGGTGGGTTGCTCTTCTTGAAGGTGGGTGGCGGATGAGCACCAGTTGGGGTTGCGGGTGCCGACTTCTTGGAAGGAGCGATGGAGGTACCCGTAGTTGTCTTGGCTATAAGTTTGCTGGGACACAGGGGCAGCTCTCGGCTTCTCAGCTGGCTGACTGCCTTGTGACCTGGGGTGGGGGCTGGAGAGGATTTCCTGCCGATCTTTAGCTCGGGTGCTGTCAGAGATCTGGTGTTATTGGCTGCCATGGCCCGGGCAGGCACGGACTTTAGAGGTGGTCGCCAGATGGGCTTGATCTTGGGCCTTTCACTATCACTTATCTCAGCGCTGATTTGGTTGAGTAGCTCCAGCAAAGTGCTCGTCTTTTCATCCTCAAACTCAATGCGAATGGGTGACTCGCGACCAGAGGGACATCCCGGATTGAGCATAATGAGCCTGAAAATTGAAAATATCTTAATAAAGCACTTTTGCCATGTAGTTATAGCACAACCTCTTGGCCTCCTCGATGGCTCTGCCCAGGTTTTGTAGATTCTTCCTCTCGTTCTTGGCGCAGTGGCCTATTTGAGAGTCCTGGGCGGCTTTGAGGACCACGTTCCACCTGTGAGCCGTGGACTGCAAAAGGACGGTGCGAGCCACCCGCTGGAATCTCTCCCTAGCGGTTTCCTTCTCTGGCTTTGAAGGAATGGCCTCCACCTTGATCTCCCGCATTTCTCCTTGACCGTTCACATTTCCAAAGGCATCGGGTTCGCAACTGTTCTGCACCGGTGCCACCTGGAAGCCTTTCATCAGGCGCCGCTCCCAGACCTTTATTCGCCGGGGTCGTGGCTCTATAAGAATTCTGTGTTAGGATCCCTTAGATTTCTCAAAAAGTAATATACTTACGCCTCTCCTTTTTGTTGGCTGAGGATACATCCATGCCGCTGTTCTCGAATATCTCAAGCATTTCGTAGCGCATGGTATTGATCTCACTCTTGACCTCATTGATGTCATCCTCCGATACGGGATTATCCTCGAACTTTCGATGCATGGCAGCCACATAGCGCCAGACCAGGGAGCGCATAATGTTGTCATACTTGCTGAACTGCTCCTGTTCCTGTCGCTTCTAAGGGAAAAAGGGCTTTCGAATTAATCCTCTAACTTTAAGCTTACTAAAGAGTAAAGTCATACCTTGGATCGCTGTCGATCGATGGCCTTGCTGGACTTCCGGAAGATCCTGATGAGCCACTTGACGGAGGGCAGGACATTGAAGGGCGGCGGCAGCGTGGCGCTGTCCTCGAAGTAGCTCATCCACAGCTTGGTCCTGGCGAACTTCCACTCCGTGTCCGAGTGCTCCTGCAAAAACAATTGGGTTACTTGAACACAAATGCCCAACTACCCTCCCAACCTACATCAATCATGGCATACGAATTGGACATCATGGCGATGAGCAGATTCAGCAGCACAATCACGTTGATGACGCTGTACGAGCCGAACATGAGCAGTCCCCAGAATCGCGTATACGACTTGATGCCACTCAGCTCGAAGTCGTCCAGCCCGACCATCCCAAAACTGGCCCAAAAGAGCGATTGCGAGGACTCGAAGAGGCTGTGGAGGGTGGAGGGGGACATTGAATTAGCGAAATGAGTGGGCAACTCAATTAGCCCGGTGGCTAATTGGCCTGGTGACTGGACTTACTTGCCAAAGCGGCGCCATTTCATGCAGGAGTCGCCGTGGGAGCCCCAGTCCGCCTCGCCACCCGGCAGCACGTAGCACTTGCTCTTCTCCAGCGCGGCAAAGTACCAGAGCAGCTGGTTCAGTCCGCAGGCGAAGGCGAACAGCACCAGGGTGTAGATGAAGAAGAACTTGACGATGTCGATGACCATGCGACCCAGGGAGATCTGCAGCGGACCCAGGTGAGGATTGATGCTGAACAGGTGCACCAGTTTCAGGGCCGAGAAGACATTGGCCGCCGCAAAGAGCCCCTCGGCAATGAGCTGCGGATCGAAGTCGTGCCACTTTTCGCGGGGTATGTAGGCCATCTGCGGATCCCTGGCTATTTCCGTGGCCTGCTGGATGTAGGCAAAGGCTCTGAAAGGGAGAGGTTTTAACCAAAATAAAAAAGCATACACATAACATGCACCATCTCGCCAACTCACCTCAAACACATCACACTCACGTACAAGCTGTTCCGCAGAAAGTCGATGAAATTCCACATGTTGCGCAAATAGCTCTTCATGCCCACCGCAAATATCTCCTGCACCTCCTCCCACACGAACCCAATAACATAGAGCACCACCAGGAGCTCCAGTTTGGTGGGAGCCTGGCCCCGCTGACGCAGCTCCTGCTCGGCCAGCTCCTTTTTCATCCTGGTCGATCCGAAGATACGCACAAAGTCATCGTCCGCCCGCTGCGACACCAGAATCAAGATGACTGCAAAGCAAACAACAATGAGTTCCCATTGTGATCCTGAAATGTCGTCGTAAAAGGACCTGAACCGGAATAGGTTATTTACAGCCTACACTACCCGAAATCACTCATAGCCAATGATTCTGGGAAGGCTTTGTGTAAATTCCTTAAAAATTATAGGGTATTGTCATAGTGAACACGATTTCTATAGTTTTAAGAATTTATTATACTAATTTTTTTAGTTTTTTAAGTATTTATTTCATAATCAATATAAAATATAAAATACTAGCCGAGTCGATCTAGCCATGTCCGTCTGTCCGTTTGTCCGTAAGTCTGTCCGTATGAAAGCTGAGTTTTTTGATAACATAAAAGCAAGAAACGCTCCCTCGCCCACTCTAAAACCTGTATAGCGCTCACATTTTTAAAGATTTTTAAAATGGTTAATGCTGTTTTATTTTTTTAATTAACATATAGCTCCTTCGACTAAAGGTGGCGCCATTGCTACATTCGCTTCGCTGCGTATCTGCACTCTTAGCTGAGTAAAGGGTATTTGATAGTCAATGGCATGGACCACAGCGTTATCTCTTGTTTTTGTAGTACATTCCATCAAGAGCAAAGGAAAAAAATTAAATCCCACAGCGGGTACCTATCCATATCCACCGACCCCAAACGGAGGACCGCTCCACCTTAAACCGAGCCCAGGTTGTTTACACAGTGCACCGCAGGCGGAATACTCACACAGGAAGAACAAATAGGAGGAGGCATGGATGAGGAATTTCATAAAGGGCTTGCGCATCAACTGGCCCGTCCGGCAATTCGGGGCGCACATGTATATGAGGCAGTAGAGCGGGAACAGCACGGCCACCTGGCCGATGCAGATGACTTTGTCCACAATGCTCTTGCGCCGGAATCCGGGGAGACCGTCATACCAAATCGAGGACAGTAATTGCTGGATATTCGAGTGCGCTACGAACTGTCGCAAGGAAAACGGGGAATTTTAGCTTGAAAACAATGCCCGAGGCAAATACCGGAAATACCTTCTTCTGCTTGTAGGAAATGGCCTGCACCAGGCGGGTCAAGCTCATCCGGTCGCCGGGCTCATAGCTCGACATCTGCGGATCGTAGTTCAGGATGATGGCCAGCTCGTTGGAGGTTCTCGTCTGATCCAGCAGATCCACGGCGAACTTCTGGCACTGCATGTACTCCGACTTGCACTCCTGCTCGGTTAGGGCCAGGTTCCTCAGCTCCCAGGACAGCTGGAAGGCGGTGAGTATGGGGTCGTTGGAGGTGAGGCAGATCAGCGACGGACTGCACAGCGCCCGGTAGATGTTCACCCTGGAGAGGGAGTGCCTCAGGGAGTCCTCCGTGGTCAGGCGGACGCACTCCTCACAGCCGCAACTGTAGGAGATGGTATAAATCCGAAATAAAAAATACAATTTTATAGGTATCTAATTCCCAGCTAACCGTATATCATGTGGCACTGGCACGGCTGCCCCACGATCCAAGAGAATGCGGAGTATCTCAAAGTTGTTCTTGTGGGCGGCCAGCATCAGAGGTGTGATATCCGGCGCAAACATCGCCGTGTTAATGTCAACCTTCTGCCAACTCTGCGAAAATAAGGGGTAAAAGAGTGTTATTAAATTGAAAGAGCTTCTCTACTTATTTAAAATAAATGTGTTGTATGTGGAATTTTTACATTATTTAATTTCTATAATAAAATCAGTTAAGAAATCTAAAGAAGAAAGAAAGAAATTCTAAAGACCTAAGCCGGACTTTTTTAAACAAATATAACTAACAAGTATGTTATCATGTTTCATATTGCTTACTGAAAAACTCTGTTGTGCAATTGATACATTGATTGCTTAATGGTTTAAACGTAAAAGTAATTTATTTTGTAATTTTGCAACTGTTGTTTTTCCTATCTTGGTTTATTTTGTTCTGAAGAATATTGAAGAATACCCCTGGAAGTCTGAAGTGAATACATCATTAACTACCATGGCAAACCGATACCAAACCTAATATTTTTCTCATTTGCTTTCTTGACTACTGTCTATTAATACCGACTGCTGCCTGCCCAAAAAGTGCTGAAATTATTCCCAGAATCGTCCCAGAACCCACTCGAAGTGCGTTGTCTTCATCGTTTGTAGATGTTATTAAGCCTGTTAAACGTTTTATTGCATATGCGCTACAATAGTAATTTTCACGCTCCAACAGCGCCCAATGGCTGCCTAATGAAGCGTGCCTGTGTGCATAAATATGAGCTCGACGGAGGCCCAGACGACTTTATTTGCAATAAGCGTAAACCTTATACCGGGATGGCCCAGGATGTACTGGATTACCGGGTGGGTTGGGCGAACTGGGGGCTCTTGGTCGTTGGCCGCTTATCGCACACTCCCAATCACTCGGTAGTTGAGATGCTGCGAGTACGTGCCCAATGGCGAAGATGATCCCGATGGGTGGGACACTCCGAGGACTCCGAGCACGCCAGGCACTCCAAACACCCAACGCCCCTCACACGGAAACTGATTAAAATCGTGTTAGCTTCAACTTACAGGGCCTTAAACGCCTACGGACGATAATGTGGGCCACAAATTAGCTGAGCACAGCAGACAAAACAAAGGACACACTGCGAGAAAATTCTGTACAGAAATTTAGCCAAAATAATGAAATAGAATCAAAGTGTGTCTTAATGAATTAAAGGCTATGCTATAAAGTTCTCAGTTCAAGAAACCATTTCCAAATATTCTATATATCATATCAAATTCAAATTTTAGCTGAAAGCAAGGAAAGCAAGGTAATTTCTCCAGGTGCCTGGGGAGTGACTTACGTAGGGCTCGCCCTCCTTGTAGATGAGCTCCTCGTGCTCGAGCAGGAGCTCCACAGCCTCGACGAATTCCGCATTGATGGCGTGCAGCAGAGCGTCCTTGGTCTCCACCCCCATGATGACGAGCAGCTCCACCATCTCCAGATTCTCATTGTCTATCGCCAGGGTAAGGGCCCGGCGCCCCAGGGGATCCATGCAGTTGATGTTGATGTGCTGATGGCGCAGCGCCTTCTGCAGGATCCTGCAATTATCGGAATTTACTTAATAAAGGGGGAGGCATTTCTGCTAATTGAAGCGGGCTCCCACCAAAAGGACCTCGGCAACTTTTTCTTTTCTTCATTTTCGGACAAACTTCCCCCAATTCCTGCCCCGATGCTCGGTGTCAAGTCAAAAGTTGGAGCCAAAGTTTCTAATTACATCGCGGCCGCGGCCAACAAAAAACTTTGCCAATCAATGGCCAAGCCAAAAAAATAGGAACTCATATCGCCTCTGTTTAGCCAGCTGCCAGAAAAGCGAGAAAAAGGTGAATAAATCTAAAAAAGAAAGTTTTATTATTTCACCAACACTGCCTGGTTGTTAATCGAAATCTAGTTACCCTGGAGGCGAAGTGTCACATTTTGTTTTCATCTGCCAGTCAGTAAGGGCGAAAACCTTTCATTTTACGATCGTTCGTCAACATAAATTGTTGTACAAAATTCAAAGAAGAAACGGAATCAGCTTTTCAAGACGCGATTACAGTGATAACACACCACTCCCCCACATTAGGCGATTAAATTATTCGTGAGCCCCAGCGATTCGACAAAATCGATACCAAATGGAAGCCGCCGAGGGTCAGAGCTTGGTCATCAAAATGGCCCAGAAGAACAAGGGTGAGTTAGGACCAACCAGTGGGCTTTCCTGCAAGAGGATTTAATTTTCGAAACCCTCGCAGAGACCCAAACTGTAAAGCTGGTGGCCGGTGGCGCTCTGGCCAACAACTGGTTTACCCCCGGGGCCTATGCAGCAGGAGCGGTTTCATTTGGCACCCATCCGGCGGTCCATCCGCCGGCCATCCCGCAGCCAGCCAACTCGTGCCAGTTCTACATGGACCGGGAGGAGCAGCTGTACCGCCGCGCCTGCCAGATGAAGGGCATCCGGGTGGAGCGGCTGCACGAGATCCGCGAGGAGGAGGACGACTCGAACGGCTCCGAGGAGGAGCACTCGAAGGGCATCCGCTACCGCTACACCCTGGACGAGATGAAAAGCTATAACCCGTACCGTTTTATCAACTTTTAGGTGTCCCCAAAGCACCATGTCCATCTACATCTTCATCGCCGCCACATACCCATCTGTATCTGTATTGCAGCATCAGTATTCGGATTTTCAGGTAGAATCACCCAGATCCAGCATTAGGATTAGCATCAGTATCAGTACTAGCATCAGCACCAGCACCAGCACCAGCCCCACATTCCACACAAGATGCGAGCTTGTGGCCACACCATGCATGCCTCCAAACCGAAGTGGGAACCCCGACAGGAACAGAGACAGCTCCATGAACACCCCACGCCATCCACTTGCTTGTTGCCAGCGTTTCGCCAAGACCCCGAAAACAATAAAAAATTGTTTATAAATGACATCCTGGGATGTCAACCAAAGCTTCGATTACGACTTCTGGGCAGCTCTCTTTATAAAAAACTAAGGGGTTAATATTGTACATTGAATGACATGCAAAACCATATAAGTATTTGAATCTAAGCCAACGTTGATTAAAAAAATTTACTCCGTTTGGCTTGCTGACCAAATTTTTTTAACCCTTAACGATTTAAAAAATAAATGATTAACTCTTAAATGGAAATAATATAACATTTTTTATGCAACAAGATAATTGGTTCGAAGCAATTATTTTTTGCATAATACCGTACAGTTTAGAAAAGTAACACCGCCCTGCACATTGCCTCGTATTCATTGCCAGTAAACGAAATGAATTGTACATTTATTAAAGTAAAGCCGTAAACGAGCGTAAAGTATCCGGGTCGGAGTCCTCATATTGCTTATTAAGTGGCCTGCAGGAAGCGAGTTAGGTAACCGCTTTGGGGCCCGCAGGCGGTGGAGGGCGTGTGTGCAAATAATTGAAACCACCACCGGCACATCCACCACATCCAAACATCCCAAGGAGGCTCCCGATGGGATTTGTGCCTTCCGCACGGCCCAGCCCAGTCAACACCTGGGCTTCCCCAGGCGATGGCACCTATGGAACTCGAGGTACCGCTTGAAAAACTTTGGGTTTACAGAGTCGAGGGGATACACTCGGAGAAATCTAATTGAAAGGATTTTTGTAAAATTCGTTTTGCTATTTTCATTGCAGTGACTATGTAAACAGAGAGTGGAAAAAAGCTTCATTTGTAAATGAATACTAAAATATATTAATAATTTAATGCACTTATTAAATATATTTGTACCATGTATTGCATATATACACTTCAACATTTTTATTTCCATATACAAAGCTAAATATATGAAGCTAGGAATCGGATCACTGCCAAATCCACTTGAATGACACTCCAACAATTCTTTATGATTCAGTTTTAATAATGAGAAGTGGATTTACCTTGGAGATCCATAAATAATCCTAATGTGTAACCAAAAGACGTCCCAATTTGTTTCAGTGCACCCCTGCCACTCAGGATCTGATACGAAACGAGCCCGCCCACCCGCTGGGTATCGGAGGCGCAAAAAGCGCTACTCACCTGCGCACATTCGGCATGTCGCCCCGCTCCACGGCCAGGAGGAACTTCTTCTCCTCGAGCAGCAAAGGTTGCGGCAATCCCAGCGGCACACAGCACCCGCCCACCGATTTGGGGGCGGAGGTGTTGCCGCCGCCAGACGATACCTGGCATATTTTAAACAGACGTGTGGGTGAGTGCATACGTAAGTACACGGATATGTGGCGGGCAAATCGTGTATGCGGAATTGCAAATAAATAAAAAATAAACACACAAGAAAATTAAGTGCAAAGTGGAGGATGCTGGGATGCTGATTGTCTGGCTTCCATCTAAGTGGCAAAGCAGCGTTTAAGGAAAGCGTCGTTTAGGCTTAGGCTAATGCTGGCTTCGCCTCGTTGAGAGGCGCTACTTTCTCAAAAGACTCTCGATTGCTACTTACGCCCGTTGGCAGCTTCTTTTTGCGACCCATTGCGGGCTTTTGAACACTTCACTTAACACAAAACCGAGCGTAATTAATATTCCATGTACTGGGCACAGGGTTCAGAGTTCACAACGCCGGCTCCATGTCGCCGGGCTCAGCACAAGGGCTTGGAAAAAAACTGCAAGGTATTTACATATAACAGACATATATAACACATATTTATATACACAATGGCTAAGCCAAAAAAGTCCAATACTAAGCCGGGCCAAATGCAACTTTCAAGTTGATTTTGCTTTTATAGTTATGTCCAACCGAGTCGGTGTGTGTCTGCTGGGGGTTTTGACTTGGTTTATGGTTTCTGGTTTCTGGTGTGCAAAAAGTTTCTATTTAAGCTGTTTATAATGTTTTTTTTCGCTTTTTGTTTTTATTCGTTGGCCAAGCTGGCTAAGCCCTTTTTAAGTGCCAACTGCAGGGGGAAGATGTGAGTTTCGGCAATTTTGCTACTTGATTGGCCACTGTGTTCACTAGTTTCCGACTGTCCAAGCGAATTTCAAAGGCAGCACTAATTTGATTTTTGAGAGCACTCATTTATGGTTCATTATTCAATCACATTTTCTGTTTTCATTCACATTCTCTTCATGGCAACTCATTTTCACTTGCATTTCCCCCATCATCCACGGCTAGCTGCAATTTTTATTATTATTTGCGGCTCTCGTGGGCTTGTTTACATCACCGCCAATCGTTTGCCTATTAGAAATGATTTTCAGCGATTCTTTGTTCTCCAAAACAAAATATTTTTGTATTTTCCGCTGCTCCTCTCCGCATGTGTGAACAATGCCGAAATGAATATTTAAGGTACTTTTTTTCGGCCAGCGGCCACCGATCGGTAATCAAGTGGAAAAAGGAAAAAAGCATGCTGTCTACATGCTTTTGCTTTAAACTGGCTTTATGCTCACGCTCCTGCGGCTGCGGATACGGATGCTGCAGATGCATTTAAAAGTGTTTGGCCTGGTCATAAAAAATGCAAGTGCTTTGCATATGCGGCAAGAAAAAACGCGAACCCATCATGGGGGCTCCTCCGTAAAAAACAACAGCAGGAAGAGCACTTCCGGGCCGGACAAAGGCTTGTTCTGGCCGCCACAGTGGCCGCCGATGGTGCATTGTTTAATTAACTTAATAGAAATATAAGTGCGGGCGACAGGTGAAAATACAGACGGACATAAAAATGTCACAATAAATTCGGTTTTATCTACCAGTTCATGGGAAGCGTTTACAAATGGATTTATAGCCGTTCGCCTGAAGGAGGTGCACAGAGAAAAGTGCGGGAATTCGATAATATTGGGGTGACACTGAAGAAAACTAAAGCTTTTGCTTCATAATATAAAGGGGTGATCCATACAGGGCTTGAATTTAGGTTTTCAAGTCCCAAGTAAAAGTTTTTGAGTTACTATCTTTGTATCTATAAGATAGATAGATAGATTATGGTATTAAGTATCCGATTTTCTTCTCTCCCCCTATAAATAATATAATTCGTATGGTTTCAGGTCCTCAAATTATCTCTCTGACTATGATGAATGATATCTTCCCTGTGATACAAGAGCGCAATTTTCATCTTCCTCTGCACCACTTACATTAAATTGTATCGATCGTGGCATCATAATTTTGTTACAAGAGAACTGCAGTTCATTAAAACTGGAACACATTTCGAATGGTTTATGGAGTTCATAAAAACTGAGAGCTTATCATGATGGCAGCCAAGTTTAAGCAAAATCTGCCATAGTCACAGACCACAAAACCCTGCACACACAGTCTCCAACTTTAGAATCCGGGGAGCAGGAGCTGGCACAGGAGTGGGACCAGGAGTGGGACCAGGAGCGGGATCAGGAGCAGGAGCAGGAGCAGGAACAGGAGCACAATGAATGAAGGATATAACTACATAATTCAGTTGGCTCACGGACTGCACTTAAGCCACTTATAACCGTACGGATACGTACTTCTTGCATTCCGGCACATAAAAACGTGTGCAATTGTTCAACTCGCTGGCACAATGGACGTTGAAATTTCATGTGACCGGCTTAGGTGAGGGACTAAGGACATAAGTTGTATGGCAGGGGTATATGATATTTCGCACAATACGTTAAGGCACCGACGGAGGAGGAGTGACTGCACAATGTGTTGCTGTATTTTGTTTTATTTTATTTTATTTAGTTTTATTTTTTTGTTTCAGTTTATTTGTGGAAAGCGCGCCGAGTTACAAGCCGCGACGCACCGCGAACGTGTGCCACCGGCGAAATTTACACGCTGCCACTGGCGCGCAGAAATTTATACCTTTCCCGAGGGCCGAGCGGCGTTGCGGCTAATTTAATTAGACTAAAACGTCAAATATTTGTCAGCCAGCGCATAGATACACCTGGAGGTTGTCCGCACAACTGGTGTGTATAGGTGTATGAATTGCGTGGGGTCGAAGGCTGTCCCCTTGCCACGCAGCGCGGTGGTATCAACAAGTTTTCGCCGAGTTCCCTAAGGGGATTAGGACCTAAACATGCGGAAGGTGAGGTCGGGGCGGGGGCGGGAAACGATCCAGACGGCGACTGTCGGCAATTGAATTACGACTAATTTTCCGTGATTTGATTTGTGCTGGGCCAGCCATTGTTTTGCCACTTACTCTTCGGGCTCTTTAATGGCCACAAACTGCTGCACATTTGCCGACATTTTCGTGCTGCCCAGTGCAGCGTGCGTAATTTCATTTGGAAAATTCCGGTTTGACCAGCAATGCGATTGACATTGCTTACCTGTCGTATTCAATATATTTCAATAACTGCGACTCCCCATCGGAAAATGGTTTGTACTTACACCAGGGAGAGAACATTATTTTTGGAACATTTTTCATTATCGAGTTTGTTTGCTACACTCATAAAAATAAATGTTGCCAGATAGATTTTATAAAATGTTTAAGATTACTTTGCTACTCAAAAACAAATCGAATAAAAAACTAATCTTTTCATCTAGAACAAGAGGCTTAAGTGTTCTTTCCTCTTGATTTTAAGAACGTTTCTACTTGAATGCGGGGAATTTCTCAAATTTGGAGCATTTGTTCAGTAAAAGACACGTATTTCGTTCTCAATTTTGGATCGGTTCAAAGATTTTTCTTTTAAGTATATTTTTTCCCAAGCCATTAAAGTTGTTCTTGTGCAATTTGTTTCTGTGCCGTAATTGTTTTATATTTCAATTATTTTGCCGGAGCGTCAGGCTTATTCCATTCGATTGGATAACTTTTATTTAATTTATTTCCGTTTTTATACCAAAATGCAAGCAATGTGGCTTGCACTTCGGAAACTGTCAGCTAGCCAAGCAATTGGTATTCATTTGATCAAAGTGAAAACTTTAAAAGCTCAAGCTTTTATTATTATTTGGCCAATTTATTAAAATTTTGACTTGCTGCCCAGGGCATTTGATTGGGCAAATTTGGAGAGGACATTGGTCTTGCTGGCTCCTCCTGCACTTTGACGTTGGTGCAAAAGCTAGTCGGTCCAAGTGGATCCTTCACATGTTCATATGTCCCCGGCAGAGTCAGCCTTTTGACGGGCTTAAACAAATTTGCCTGGGCAATCTAAACTTTAGATACACATGGCATGAGCAGCAACCGACTTGCCAAACAAAAGCGGAATTAAATCAAAAATCTTAAAAAGGATTCTGATGAGATGGAGCGAAGGGTGGCTGGGAAAGCTGGTCCTTTGGCGACAGACAACAATCCAGGCAGCTTCCAGCACCAGCTGAAAATTCGTGGTTTGGGCCGGAGCCTCGCATGACTGCACGTAAACAGGCAAAGCCAAACAAACAAACATCAGAGGAGGTTCTGCGGGGGAGGGGAAGGGGAAGTGGGAGAAGGGATCCCACATACCTGCACGTTAACTCATTTAGTGGCAGGTGGGTTGCCATGACTGCGTCTTTTATCAAGTTGCATGCGGTTGGCGAAAGCACCGAGTTTGTGGGGAAAGCACCCTTAAAGTCGCGCCTGGCTCCATTCTCCCTGTTCTCCGGCCGCGTTAGGGTAGATATAAGATTCCCCTTTTTTCGTACTATATCTTCTTGTTCTGGCCACGTGGCTCTCAGTAATACACACAGAAAGTATCCAATGATAATGATTTTTAGATGAGTGGAAATGATAAAAATTTTACCAATTAAAGTTAAATTCCTTCTTAAAACTAAATATAAGAAGTTCGAAACTTACTAGACCCAATCGCTTAGTATTTATATACTTTATGGATTTAAAAAAATGTATTTTAATTAGCAAATTAAGCTTAGTAAGTTATCATATATTTTAAATAAACAAAAACTTAAATTCCATAGGATTTTCTTCGTGTACTTGGTATTTTATAAATGGAAATGCGATAATAACAATGCCAAACAAACCGAAAACCCTTCTTAAACTAATGTGATTTTTCATAAACATATTTGTCTATCAGGTCTCAAGAAAATCGTTAAAAAGATACAATAAAAGTGAAATTCCTTAACAGATTTTCTTGGATTTTCTCCCAGTCCAGCTGTGTGCGTCTGGCAGTGGCAGTCCCCAAAGCAAACAGACAGTAAGTAGCATAGTTACACGCACGCTCTCACACATTCCGCAGCAGGTTATCCTGCAGGAGGTGGTCCTGCAGCAGGAGCAGAAGCTGCGGAATAATATGATGCATTTCCATAATTCACCCGGCAGTTCGCCAAACGCTTTGCTGCCTTGCTGGCGCTGTACAGTGTGTGGCAAATAAAATTGCATTCAATATTTCTCCTCGTGTTGCCCCAGCTCGTTGATGAGATTTTTTTTCCCATGGCACCGAACCCAGCCCAGACCATCCCAGACCAGCCCAGCCCCCTTTCAGACGTCATATTGTTTGTCTTGCATTAAATTTATGGCTGTTGCGCTGCTGCACTCGCCCCAAATTGCATGTGGGTTCTATTATTTCGAACCGCCAGCTTGCATAATAATGCGGCAAGGTGCTTAAAAACCTTCAAACCATTTATAAAATTAAATTTGTAAAATCAAGCAGCAGATTGCAGAAAATGTGAAAAACTCGTATGATCTGGTTAGCTGCTATTTTATTTGCAGTAATGAATTTAACAATTAAAGGCTTTTAAAAATTCTCCCTTACTCTCGCATGGGTTTTCAACCAAATTTTCTTACTTTTCATATTCCCCGTATTTTGTTTTTCCCGCTGCAACCATTTTCCTGGCCGACTTTTGGGCGCTGCATTCGATTTGCGTTTTCCCTGTATTTCCCTTTTTCAATTTTCCCTCCACTGCTCTCTGGCGAATTTTCGCTCGGCTCGGCGTTCAAATGACGCCATCAACTGGAAGTGGCAATCTTTAAATATTTATTTTCACATTCCGATGTGCTGAGGCATCTTCCCTTTAAACAAGGCGAAATTTCCATCAATGAAATGAGACTTTAAGTTGAATCGAAGGCAAATAAACAAAGTTCTTGGCCCGGGACCCATTGTTGGCCCAAACAAATCCCCAAGCAGCATCAAAAACCAGTCCTTGTGGTAAAATAAATTCCCAGCAATTCATGACAGTTCAGCTGAGTCCGAGGAATACCAGGTGAAAGTGGCAAGGGGATGTTCGCCTCCGCCCCCCCGGAGTGAAGAGTGGGCGTGACGGAGGAGCGTACGTGCCGAGATACAAAACTTGCTGGAGCGGATTAGAAAGTCGAGTGTTCGACGCACGTTCCTCTGCTCCTCCCTCAAAGGGTTTAAAAGGCAATCAAAATTAATTGTTTTGCGGTTAGCCACAAAACTTCTTCATCTCCATAGCGCCAGCTCGCCAGCGCGCCTGTCCCCAGTCCGTTTGCCTTTGACAGTTCGAAAGGCCAGAAATAAATCTGCATGTTTCTTTTATAATAAACGAGTCACTCGGCTGCCAGACGGACGGCAGAAGTGCCAATTAAATGTATTTACAAGCAAGCTGATGAAGTGCCGCATCACTGACGCCACCAATCCCATCCGAAGCTATCCAATCCCATCGAAATAGGCCGTCTTCGGGCTAAAAATACCACTCACCTGTGCATTTGTTTACGCGGTCGACCAGTTAGACGTAAACACGTCTCGCCGGAAGTCCACAAAAGACAGCAGAGCACACAGCTACAGCTACAGATACAGATACATATGTATCTATAGCTACCAAAGCTGGCAAAAGACAACAGGTACCACAGGCAGCGGTGAAATGCAAAAGAATCCGAGTCATTGCTCCACATTGTCACAAGTTCATGCAGCAAGGTCTGTCTGGCTCACAGCACAATTTCCCCCACAACATTGATCTCCGGCTGTCAACGGGCCGTGTAAAGGCCAACTGCCGTTTATTTTTAATGGCAAAATATATCCACAGACCCCAAAATATATGCGCTCTGGGGGATGGGGAATGGGGGATGGGGAATGTCATAAGCTGCGGCGCCAGCGGCAAAAGATGAACAGTCAACGACACGGCGGCGACCTTAGAGAGTCAGAACAAAGCGAAGATCTCTATGGATAGCAGCCACGTAGCAGATAATGCGGCGCACTACCATCGCCTCGAATTAAATAATTTATTTGGCCATTTGTCAGCATGCTCTGCATATTTCCCATTAACGACCCACAACGATTTTATGTGATCGTGGCAGCTGAAGACGGAAAACTGGATCTTGAGAGCCCAGAGGAAGGACCGGCTAATTGATTTGAAACGATGGCTAATTTTATTTCGGTCAGTTAGGCGTTGGAATGCAGCACGCAAGGCCGATGTCGAGAAATTCGAACACAGATTGGAATACAAGAAATTAGAATATATAAAATCGTTTGCGCATTTCGCCTTATGACTCTATGTCATGCGCAAAAGCAGAGAAATCAACAAATATGATTTATTTTCATATTTGCGACACGTCTTTTTAACTTTTGCGAATTCTCAATATAAAATGTTTATTTCACACACCAATACTTCAGATAAATATACCGAAATTGCAGTTCAACAATTTGTTTCAACAGTGAAAATATAATTTTCCTTTGATTAGATAAAGACCATTCACATTTAACAGATCCAATTTATTTGAAAACTGATGTATCTTTATAACACTGGTAAACAGAGCACAAAATTACAACTTTTCACTCGTAAGTATCACTTAGCTTGCGGGAATTAGGCGCTGGTAATGTTGTTAGAAGCCTTTCTCTTGTAAAACTACGACACAATTCACTCCCCCGACTATGAGATCGTTCTTTTTGATGAGCAGTACTGATTTGACCAAGCCCAGCCTGGCGTAATGAGCCCAGTTACTGCCAGTTACCTCGATATTTTTAAGGTAATATTTGCCCTTTTTGAATGGGCAGGCATCCTTGCCTTTCAGAAGGTTCGAGTCCGTGAGGAATGGCGCAAAATACTTGTCGTAAATGACGGACATGTACAGGCAGGTTTTGTAGTGAACGCCAATACTAGAGGGCACCCATTCTCCATTTCGATGGGAAAATATTTCGTGGGAAAACTCGAATTCATTATCCAATTCCACGTGAACTGTAACTGTGCCATTTAAAAGGCGCTCCCGTCCAATCAACCGAAAGTCGAAATCAACCAGTGTTTCCTCGTCGCCCAGTACCTTTTCAACCGACTCCATTCGACAGTCCAAGTCAGCGTGTACCAGTCCCTAAAAGATAAGTCCTTTTAGAACTAGTATTTTCTTTCTCCGAAATGACCTACCAAAGCGGCCATGAAGAGGACCAGCAGGACTTCCACAAATTTTAATGACATGGCTGCACACTTTTTTGCACTTATTGTTTTTAAAACTAATCATTATTTCGCTGCCTTGCTTTTTATATATTTATAGTACCGATTAATCGCATGTGGAAACATCATAAAATGTTATTTTCCAATCATCAAGCACTGTAAAGTGATTTTATCAAGATAAAACCTACCGATCAGTAATTAGGCGATTTAATCTTTATTAGATCTTAATTGATAAATACTTATTAATATTTTTGTATTTGTTGTATGTTAGTGGCGTTTATAAATCTAGTGATATCTACTAATATTATTTTTAAAAATTTATTTACAAATTAAAAGACAAAGCCTAAAAATCAATTATTAGGCAAGTGAACCATTATAAGATTTGAATCACCAAAAGAAAGTTATTTTTAACTACTCCTTGTACTTTTTAAAATATGTATTTTCTGTTAGTGGCTTACAGGTTATAAATTGTAAAAATGGGTCTACTAGATAAGCTACATGGGAAATTCATTACTGTTAATATTAAAAATATATTTTTTGAAAGTGCTATCATTCCACTTTTGCGAAAATTGGTTTCATTCATTCGACAACATTTGGTATTCAATCGAAAAATCTTGTGCTGTATTCTAAATTTTTCCAGTAATTCCTTTTGGCCTGCTTCTCCGCACGTAATGCCTGGGGAAAATACCCCACAATCATCTCCCTCTCTCGAAAAAAGGAAAATTGGAAATGGAAAACGGATCTAATGGACCAATGCTGCGTTGTTGCATTTTCCAATGTCCGATTCTCGGCTGTTGGTTGTTGCTGTTTGTTGTTTGCTGGTTTATTATTAGCATGCAAAGAAGTTTAGCGAGGTAAACACATTGACTTCATGTTGCGCCGCGGAAAACTCGCCGGAAAACGGGGGAAAATGATTTCGAAATGAACGGGAACAAAAAGCGGCACGAAAATAGCGCAACAAGGCGTTGCCGAGAGCCAACAAATTTCCACCAAAACTAGACTGAAATTGAAAAATATTTTCAAACATACCGAAACAGTTGCGTGTGCAATGAGCGAGCGAGAGGGTGACTTGTGTCTAGTGCCAGAATTTGTCAATTTTCCAAAATATCACACGGAATGAGAATTTTCGCAATGATACGTAAACATTTGTAAGGTGAAAAGTTTTTGGAACGCGCAAAGAAAAGGAAATGGTAGTGCAAAAAAGACAAACAGGCAAAACATCGGAACATCCAAACAATTTGGTGCACCCCAAACAAGCAACAGAAGTTGTGCAGGTGTAAAAAAATCATTCCCCAATAACAGTTGCCTCTTCACCTGGTCGGCAGGGTGCGAAAGCGGAAACAAAACACCCAAACCAACACCCAACACAAAAACAAAAGTGAACAACATAAGCTGCGGTGACAACGACAAGTGAAACAACAACAAATCAACGGAATCGTAGGGAAAAGTTGTCTTTATCGTGTGAGGAATTTCCGTGCCTCTTCTGCTAGAGATCTGAATGTTATAAAAGGGTGTGACAAAAATCTAAAACAGAAATGGCAATGTTTTAAGCATTGTAAAACAAAGAAATTTTTAAAGAACCACAAAAATTTGCTACAAATTTTTGTTTAGAAAAATAAAAATAAGTTTAATAATTTAAGTAAAATTCCTAAGAAAGAAAAAAAAAGTAGTAAATCTCACTCCTACATAAAGTTGAAAAAGTTAAGTATCTCCAAAAGTTTGGCTACCTTGTAGGTATAAGAATTTCATTAATTTTCTAATACCTCTGACATTTAAAATGTTGGCCATGTACATATGAGAATTTTTGGAATTTTCCCAACAAAAGAATAGGGATAGTAACACGACTCCCAGGCAGAGCAGAACCTAAAACAATACGTGCCATCATTGCCATTTTCGATCGGAGCGCAAAAAAATCGGGAGGAGCGACCGCCAGCTGCGTTTAGCGCATTTAAGGGATTTGCATTATTCAAAGCGCAGCCAGAGGCGGAAGCCCGTGACGTGAAAGCCGGGAGAATCCGGGGCCCAAATCAATTTCTGGCCAACAGCCCTTGGTCGAATGGTCAGATGGCCGGGTGCAAATCAAAACGCAGCTTAGTGCGCCGGCCAGTCTGTTTGTCTTGGACTCTGGCCGAAAACTTTAAAGTCCGCCAGGTTGGAGTGGTCAGCCGTGGGCTGGCGATGGAGCTCCATGGCCTGGGCAGGGGAATGGAGTTGGGTGTGGGATCGGAGGAGTTCCGAGAACACGTTTCCCAACCACACACCGTTGTCTGGGCACGTTCGCATCAAGTGGCTCGACCTGGCAGGCGTTTTGTTTATTTGCCTTTGCCTCTGCTGCTGCTGGCGAGGGCGACTGGCCGAATCCGAATCGCCGGGAGTGGAGTGGACTGGATATAGCGTATAGAGCGTATATAGCGGTGGGTCCAACTGGCAAGAGGAAAGTGGCAAGTTCTATGGCTGCAGCTGCCAACTGCTCGTATACGTAATTTTATGGCCAAGGCTTCGGTTTGTTCGCTTGCGGCTCAGCCATTGTTATTGTTTTTAAGGCAGGCGGGCAGCGGAGCCGTGGCACTCTTAAAGCGATTTAAGTTCCCCACTCTCACACTCCATTCCCACGCCAATTAGACAGACAGTCCGCGGAGAAAGCACACATGAAAAAAAATCTTATCACATGACAAGCATTTATATTACATACAAATATCCGGAAAGAATTGCAAAGATATATCAAAAGATTCTACAAGTAAAGCTCAGATAAAGTGATCTTGTTTTGGAAGAAGTCTTAAGCAGTAGTCTTGAAAACCAAATCTATTTTACTATTCTCAAAAAAACGAACTCCACTGCAGTTTTGTCTTGATTCTAAGAACGTTTCTTCTTGAAAAAGTAAGGGAATAGTTCTCAAATTAAGAACATTTTATCTTGAATTTACCCTATTTAACTTTTTTCTTTGATTCAGATTTTAAGAGCTAAATATAGTTGTAAAATGCAGTATAAATCCAGTTTGCACGGTGTAGATAGTCTCCTCATCTATTTATATTTGTCTTTATGTGCGACCATGACGCATGGTCTTATATTTTCCCATCGTCGCTGTCGCCGCCCTCCAGCCTTTGGGCTTTCTTCCGCTTGATAAGATACGAAGAAAGTCTATGGCTACGGGGAAGACGGGGTCTACGTACCGGTAACCCATATAAATATAGACCAGCGTAATTTAATAACGAGGCTAGATAATTAGCAGCTTTGCCATTATTTATAGTTCACACTTGCAGAAGATATAATAGGAATTTGTACACTTGCTTCGGGAATGTTTAATGAGAGATTTGCCATGATTTTGGGATGCCAGAGAACTTGGAATGCTAACTAATTGGGTGAGATGCCGCGAGATAGGAATGCCAGTGATTTCTAGTAGGGTTTATTGAAATGCTAGAAGTACACAAACTAGAGAAATGATTTCAGATTCAATTTTAGAACTCTACTCAGCAGTCTGCAATGTGCTTACAATTTTAGATAATAACAAGGGCCCAATCAGTTTTATTACACTTGATAAGGCAGTTTGATTTTGTGTATTTATAGCACCATCAAAGAGAATCATTTGTTTTTATCTTGATGACATGATACTTATATTTTAAAAGCAGTTCTTAATTCTATCATTGAGAGGATTATAAGATAATTGGTTTAAAATGATGTGGCCAAGATTTTTGTCTGCCAAAAGAAGACAAAGCCACGGGGCTAAGAAGTAGCAACAAGTTGCGAAAAATTGACAAACTGTGAATAGGAAGCAGCCATATACTAGTCTATGTAGTACCCAGAGATTTGCAAATATAAAAACCCATACCAACGCCAAGTTTGTGTTGTTCTGATGCCAAAAAGAAAATGGGAAAACTGTAGAAAATGTGCTAAGCGACAACAGGGAAAATAATTTCATTCGCGTACAAAAACAAGCCGCAAAATGAGCGACAAGCCAGCAGAAGAGCGGAGCATACAAATTGCTCTGCAATTTATTTTTATACGAAACGAAACAGACAAACGCCAATACAAATAGGAGTGTATATATGCAGCTGAGGTTTGCCCCCCCCCCCCCCCAATACGAGTGTTTGTGCCTGTGTTTGTTTATTTATAGATACGTTGGCAAGAGAGTGGATCGACCATTTCTCTCAGTGCGGCAGTTATCAGCCGAAAGCACATTTATAACCACAAAGGAACACACATACGCCCCATTGGCAAAAGGCAGAAACGGCCGAAACGGCTGAAGCGGCAGCGAAAACAGCTCAAATCAAATAATGTGGGGCCAGGCCAAAACAGTTTGAGGCAAAACGCTCGCTCGCGATGACACAATAGCAAAATAGTGGCGCTGGCGAAGGAATTTTGCGCTAATATCAAGCATACGCAACGTGGTGCGCGGCCGACCAGCTATAAATAAAGAATCGCTTCTTTGTGCCATTTTTTAAGTGCGCAAAACCAAATCGTTTCGAAAATCGTGCCATAAGTGAAGTGAAGATAAAACGCCAAATGTTGAGTGATGAGTAACTACAGAAGCCATTAAGTATTGTGCAAAAATTAAAAACAAAATTATAAAACATCCAGAAATCAAGTGTGTTTAAGCAAAGTTCTGTGTTAAATTCGGTGCAACCAGCAGCTGCAGAACGGGTCAACGTTTGAGGGAAATCGGCGTTAAGCGACGCAGCAACATGATCTACATAGATGACTCAGAGCCGGAAGGTGGTAAGTCTACGAATTGCTGCACAAGCCGAAGAACTCCGATAGCAGTGTTGTGTTTCACCAGTGATAAGGGTCTCGTTGCCGGCGGTTATCTATCTATACATTTATTCTACACATAAATACAGCCCTGATAAACGTAATTATTGTATTGTCCCTGCCAAAGATTAAACCGATAACTCTTTCCATTGCCTTTTTCCGAAAAAAATCTCCCCAAAGCCAAATTGCAAATAGACAGCTTAGCAGCTGTTTTCGAACCCTCTTCCTTTTTTTTTTGGCCATTGAAGTTATCGGCAGTTAACTACGCTTTAATAAAGGGCCAAAACAATAAACATTTTCGGCCCATGATACTGATGCCGATGCAAAACATTAACTTTTATGCACAGATAAAAAACAAGCGAAACACAACTGCAGAATGGATCTGGCGAAATCAAGCTGTGAATGGTGGAAACAAATGCTTAAACGATTTAGAGCCGCATCCCGGGGGCAGTGGGCTTTTAAAAATACATGAATTTCAATAAAATACGGCCATGACGGTTGGAAGTGCTGAAAAGTGGGGGCGTGCCGAAAAAAAAGAAAACACGCTAGAGTCGACGGCCTCGACTGTGAGATACCCCACTGCTAAGCTAAAGGAAGTGCGAGTGAGATGGACACAGGCATGCTCCAAATCAGCTGTTTGCAAGATGGCACACTTCATTTGCTTATAACTTTTCAATGAATGGACAGATCTACATCATTTTTGGCATATAGTAGCATATTGATAAAAGGAACATAAACCCATTTACACTTTCACAAAATATTGAATAGATTGGGCGGTAGACGTGTTTCAGTGTTATGGGCGTTGTAATGTTACATGCTTTCCGACGAACCTAGTATACCCTTTTACTCCACAGTTAAAGAGTAATGAAAGGGCCCCAGATAAGGCGCACTGTGATCAGGAAACATTTGCAACGCCGTTTCCATTGTCAGAAACAATAAATTTCACGCATAAAACAAAAGAGGTCCAAATACATATATATATTTCTCCTTTTTTTCCCAGCATTAAAGCCGAAATAAAAGCCAAAAGGAAGAGCAGACGATGAAGGATAAATGTCACACCCAATGAGCGTTGGAAAAACTGTGGTAACTGTATCTACAGTGGTTTAGGCAGCCAAAGACAAAACCCCCAGCTTTCAAAGGGAAAAAGGAAGTGTCAAGTAGTTGGGCCAGCCGGAAATGGCTAAGGGGTGTCTCTGGGTTGGGGGCGAAATCCTCGTAGCATGAAAAATGTCGAGCGTCGGGCGATTCCAAAAATGAAAAGAACCCAGAACGGGGGAAAAAGAAAAGCCCCGACAGGAACGCGTAACACGAGGAGACAGAGGAGGAAAAGCACCCACAGAGTCTCCTGATTTAGTGCCATCCAATCCAGGGAAAAAAGGGTTTCACGTCTCGTTTTTCCAGCCTGTTTTCCCAGGCACTGTTGCAGCCAAATTGGCAAATAACAACAAACGGAAATACTTGTGTCTGCCTGTGGCAAAGGTGGCAACCTGACCGATTGGCCAACCTTTTTTTGCCATTTTGCCGTGTGCAGGCAGGTGTATCTTGAGTTTGTCTCAGCTGAATTATGTGCTAATGGCGCATAAGCTGATTTCTCAATTTCCTTTCCCCAGTTGGTCTGGCCAATTAAGGAAAATCTTTCGGGCAAAAAAAAAGACACTTTAACCGGAGAGGAAATGAAAAAATCATTTACAGCGGAAATTGCCAAACCGCAGGGAAAACCAAACACGTGGATTTTTTAATACAGAAATATTTTTATGTTTTTCTACACTTTGTTTACATAAACTCTAGTCAAATAAATCAACCAGGCAGTTCCTATTATATTTTAAATGTAGTTCGTTTTATACATTTTTCATCTCATCTCTTGTTTGCTCTGAAGGCAGAGAAAGCACGCCGATATTGTGTAAATATTTAAACAAGAAATCTGCATAAAAATGCTGGCCATCGCCTGATTGTGGCGTCATTAGATGAAGGAAATATACATATTTTTGTATAAAGAACATTTTGGCTGCATACAGTGAAGATTTATGGAATAAAAGTGAAAAATATATTTATATTGAAAAATAATGGGGCTGTGTTCCTTTAAATCTAGTGCTCTTTTATACATTTTCCGAATTTATATAAATGTTCTAAACAAGCCTAAGAAATACATTTAAAAAAGAGGAATATTTCTGAGGCAAACGGGAATGGCTTCAAAAGATTCCTAGTGATTAAATAAATTTTAGGTACTATTTCTTTTATAAACAAATTACAAACATGCATCTAAAATGCTTAAATATTAACCATAATTCCTAAAGCCAGAGCTCTTCAATATTTAATGAGACGTTCACTTTAGGGAGGACTCTCGCTGGGTGGAAATCAATTCTCATTTCTTTTTTACGCCGCTGCTAACCGAAAATATTCAAAAATAAATTTGTATTTCGCTTTGGATTTTTCGTACTGCGCTGCCAAGGTGAATGTAAAGCAAGCAGGCTAAAGCGAAAGAATCTCTCACTGGCCGTCTTGAAAGTTACTCGCCCCGCAAACGCGAATCCGTCCGATTTTCCCCCAGAGAGACGGACGTATATATAGATCTAGTTGCTTGTATATAATTGAGATAAATTTATTTTACGTCGCATTTCATGTTGAAGGTCGTTCGTTGATATTCACTTCAGTTGACGTTGCGAATTCCTCGACTCTGCCTCATCGCGGGGTCTCTGTACTCGACGCTCTTACACTCGTGTCTTGCAATGGGATTTGGCCAGTATCGGATCACATATCTGGTTGTCAAGTAATTATGTAAATATTGCACGTTTCCTGATTTCTTCTGGCTCAGCCGTATCTTATAGATACTTTGTTAAACATTATGTTTTGCTGTGCTCTTGGCCTGCTACCAAAATTTCAGAATTTATGTTTGTCCGACTGAAAGGGAATATTTATTAACCAGCCTGGGCGAAGCCGAATTAAAAGACATTTAATTTGCATATATCTGGGGACTATAACAGTTTATAGAATATTTAATTCAATCCCAAGGCAGTTCGGCAAAAATAGGAGCAGCTTAAAATGTTTTCTGTTTTGGAAACCGGGTCCGAAAGCCATTTCTGTGCCCACCGCTCGCCTGCAGTGTTGTTTGAATGTTTAATGCCAAAGTATCTCCGGCAGTTTGTCTGGGGCCCAGCTGCAGGTGGAATGGCAGTATTAAAAATGCAGACAGGGGCGCAGAGTGCATGTATGCATTATAACGCATACGCCATGTGGTGCAGCTGCAAGAATGGCTGCATTGCTGCTTTGCTGTTTTGCAGTTTCGGCATTGCCGCATGCTAAACAAATTAAAATTGCAATTTAATGTATCGGCAGACGGACGGCCAGGAAGCCCTGTTAAGATTGCATTTGCCGAATGCAAAACCAAAACAAACAACTGTCGCATGGGAGTGGGCTCTCTGCTGGTTGCAACTCAATTTGCATGTAGACACTTCGCGCCCCAAAATGACAAGCGGAAATTTCCATATTGCCAAACAGTTTCACCCCAGAATGGAACCACAATCGAAAACAAACCAAATGCCGAACGCCCGTTTCCAAACTGCAAATGTTATTCGGGCTAAGGACACTGCCCCACCCATCCACTGCCATCGAAAATAATCAAAATTATGTAAATACTCTCTCTCTCGGTGGCCCGAAAATCATGTGTTTTTATTTATTAGCAACCTTGCATTCCGCCTTTGCATGTCAGCCAGGTCATTTCATTTGCATTCCACGTAGTCAACATCATTTTCGTTTTGTAATTTCCCATGTTGCTGATTTATGGCTCGCAACTGCATTCCACTAGGACGCTCATTTTATGGCAAACTCGTCACAACATCTCGTATGCCCGGCTAATCAATTGCTGAAAATCATTTTATTGCGTATGCGTATCAGGGCTCTTTAGTTTTCGGCATGTTTTCACAATGTTCCGAAATAATCGTGGATGATTTTCATACTCAATTGTTGACCAGCTACTGGCATTTAAAATGCTATAACTCGCAAAGTCCCATTCAATATCCGCGTATCTGCCAGTAATCGCCTTTATGTGGCCAAACAGATCGTTAATTCAGAGCGCTTTTCCCATTCCGACAGAAATTAAATTAAAGCCCATAAACTGTAACGGCCAAGAGTAATGCGTTGGTTAGCTGCAGCCGAGATACAGATACTCCATCTGCGAGAACGAGTATCTTAAGCGGTCCTGGAACCCACCAACTGATGAGGCTCTTTGGAAGCTGTCTTGTCAATCGGCATCCTTTGGAAAGTGACTGAAATGCAATTGGAACTTGGCTCGGCCATTTGCCAGGATAATTTGTGAATGTGGCTCAGTTCACGAACTTTAAATAATGTTCTAGATATTAAAGCTTAAAGCAAATGGTAAATTCAATACTTCCACTTGAACAAAAGTTTAAATACAAATATAAAGTTTTATAATTTATAATTTTTTTATTTTATTTAATTAATTTAAATTCAAAATAAAATTAAAAGCCATATCAAGCCACTCTTACGTTTTTACTTATCTTATCTGAAATTAAGTTATTATAGACAAAGTAAATACGGACGTGAAAGAGGTTTCTTTGTTTAAAATAGGTACTTCCCCCTAGAATACTATCTTAATGAAGTATGTTAAGACATTCATGGCCATTTGACACACGCGCATTTTTTTTTAAATAAACAAGCAAATAAGAATTTCTATCTGTTTTAAAAGCTCTAGTATTAGATAGTTTCGAGTTGGCACAGAAATCTCAAGCTCTTTATCTGCTAGTTTAAACCACAAAACTGGTACTTTAATCGACTGCCGGACACGTCATTGGCTGCCGGTCACTGAATATTTGAGGACTTGCAGCGAGCGTATTGTATAAATAACCTCAACACCATTAAATTGTCAAACGTGCCACAGAGGGTGTCTATCTTTCCGTGCATTTGCCAATGTATCTGTGTGCGTGTTTGTGGGTGATGGTGTGCGGGTGCGGGTGTTTGCGTGTGTGGGTTGTGCCCACGTAGCTGGCAAGTGCAAACTTTATTTAGAGATGTCAAACTGTCGCTCAGCCAGGACACAGATACAAGTGCAGATACAGCTACAGATACAGATACATTGTAGGGGGGCAGGTCCGTTGCCTTTGCAGTTCTACGTGTCAGCACATTGAGGATGTGCAAAAAAGGGTACAGCTAGAAAAAATGCACATCACTTAGAGATTAAACCAACTGCCATATAAACACTGTGAAAGAAGAGTACCTATTTACGCAGTTATATTATATTCGTTTCAGTATCTCCGAGGGTTTATACAAAACATTTAAAGTACTTCCGAGAGACCATCCATTTTCGAAGAATTTATCTTTCTTGATCCTGTTGTTTTCGCTCAGTGCAGGAGTGAGGAGTCCACGATGGACAGTCGGGCAGTAAATAAAGCGTTAAATTTTAACAAATTGTTGGCGAACATGCACCATGTGGCCGTCATTGAATCGATGACCTTTCAATTACCTCGCTGCTCTTCCCGATTCCGATCCCGCCCGATTCCGCTCCAAACCGACCCGGTTCGCACTAAAAACCTGCTCCTTGATTAATTGTTTTGTTTGTTGCGCGTTAATTGATTTATCTTGCTGATGCCGCAACTAATTCACAGAGCTGGCAAATTATTTATGGGCAGGCACACGCCCTCCCATATACTATGCATCGCATTTGAACATTTTCAGACATTTGTAAGCGGCACTTCCACTTCCGGTCGGCATGGCGGCATTTTTAGCCCGCTTTGTGCACTCGGCAATTCGCAGTTGTTATTCAATTATGCCCCCAAACAAATGCCATTCGATTTGAGTGCAAATATGTGTTCGCACACAGCTCGGCGCATCTATATCTGCAATTCCCCCTTTGGGTTCTTGCGAAGCAGCCGCAGACTTCGCTCTCCGTCTTTGATTTATGCGACCATTGGCCTACACACACTGGCAGCCAGAAAAATATATAGGAAATATATGTATAGCTGTGCGAATTTATCTCATACAATGGCCGCTCTTCCCGTATCTTTCGATTCATTTGTTTTGGCAGCTGTTTCGGCCCAAGTTTTTAAAGTATTTGCGGTTAAGGGATTACATTTGTGGAATGCACACTGCGAATTCCTTAAATTCAAGCCGAATTTCCAAACGTTTTCGAAATTCCCCTCGGCAAACCGGAACCCCAGCTGCTGCAAATGACGGTGGCGCTGGCCTTTGTGCTGCACTCGTAAATTAATACACTTTGATCGCTGCGCCATCGAGAGCTGATAATTAACTAAGCACTAGTCGCTCACTAACCGCCATCAGCAGCGGCCACGGATAGCTGGTCCATTGACAAAATTTCCAGGATTTTACGGTAACGAGTTCAGGTGATGTCGACCCACTGCTTTTCACCTGCCGCGAAAAGCCATATCTAGTTTATGACAGCTGTGGGCATCGGCTTAGTAACTGGTTGATGTATATTATTTTTTATGATTTTGGGTGAACGTTTAACATAGTCTGATGGTTAAGTATCTAGCAGAGGCTGTCTCCTAAAAATGGATTTAGATTAAAACTTATGTTTGGTTAATACCGAAAAGCTGTTAGGATTGGGCCTTAGGGTTTGGTAGTTTAGAGATTCACTGCACTTAAGAGCTTTGTGTTGTGTAGAAATAACATCAGCTACGATAATAGTATCCGTGATGTCTTTTTTCAAAGCCCTGAAATGTTTATTACAAATAACATTCTAAATAAACAATTACATATTTTGTACTAAGTCACATTATGATTTTTAAAACAAAAGCGTAAAAAACATTTTTATAAGAGATAATGGTACTTTACATTTATTTTTTAACATGTGACCTAATACTTCGGGCCCAGGTGTGCGCACATACAGCAGGCAAATGGAAAATGGCACAGGAACAGGGGCAGCAAGGCATTTATGAGCGCTGGCAGGAGGTGTCTGCGGTCGCCTCACGTCGCTCATTAAATTAATTAAACGCCGAGCTGCGGCTGCCGGCGAGTATGCATCGGCTTCTTTTCGTATCTGAGACATTCGCACAGCTTAGCAATCTAACAGTTTTGAATTTTCATAGCGCGCCGCGCTCTTTTGATGGCATTGCAGTCGTAGACTGGGTAGAAAGTTTTAATGAGTTCATTGCGGTGTGCATCGTTAGTCTGGCTTGAAATTGTTTTGCATTTAGAAGCGGCTGTTGCAGCAGCATTTTCCCCGATTTCCCCAGGTTTCCCCCCTGGGTTCCCCAATTGCCCCCGGCCCCTGATGACAGGGCAGAAAAAAGGGAGCTCCGGCAGTGTGTTTATCTTTGCCGTAGTCTGCAGCGGACTCCATCCGATGTCCTTTGGCCCATTGTGTAACTTCGCAATTGCCTTGAAATTGCTGTGCTCACATCGATCAATTAGCAGGCAATTTATGCGGGGACAGCAGTTTTTAAATTTAGCACTGCTGCAGTGCCCTTAAAGCATGTTGCCGCTGCTCAACTTGCGGTGATTAAAAACGAAAACAGAATGGAAAATTCCTACACATATATGCGCGCTGCTCGAATGGCGGCGTTGATTATAAGCGGGAAAAGCGAGAGATTATGTGTGTGTGCCCACAAAAGCCGGCGTAATGAATGTGTAAAGGGATAGCCAAAGAGGGTGGGTGGAAAGAGAGGAAAACCCCCTCGAAAAACCCCTTTGGAAAAGCGCCACAGAGCTCTTCAAGAAGAGCCAGTGGTGCCCCTCGTCACGCGCGGCGTATGTGTAATGTTCGCGGCGACCAATATTTTGGAATAACTCGCTTAGTGCTCAGCTCGCAAATGACAAAATTAAATGCGAAATAAGCTGAAATGAAAATTCCAATTGAATGAGACCCGGTAATGGGATAAAAAGAAACCTAGAGGGTGGCAGGAAAGAACGACACATGCATACAAATTTCTAATGCTAATTTCATTGTCACAAAGCTGCTGAGAGCCGGCGAAAATTAAATGAAATAAAATAAAATTGCATCACCAGGCAAATTGGCAGCGCGAAGGAGCCAAAAGTGACATCCCATTTCGTCAGAGACTTTGGCATAAATTCTGAATGGCAATTGCCCAATTAAAGTGTGCCGCAAAAGTATGCAGCATAAAGTGGAAAAGCAGGGGAAAATGTGGAAATCCTTTGCACTGCATTAGAGCGCAGAGCTTTACGGCGGGCAAAGTACGCTCAAGGTCCCCGCACACCCACACTGATTATTACTTTTCATTTTTCCGAAACGATTTTCATTTTTCCCCCGCTTTCCGCACATGCAAAAAAAAAAAAGAGAAATGGAAAAATAACAGGAGGCACTGGGCGTTGTCGCAGCGGATTTACGCTTGGCGTGCAGGAAAAAAATGATGAAGATGAATTGCCGTTGTTGAGATACTGCCGAAACATTCGATATAGATATGCAGGAGGATTAATATGAATATATATATGGGTGTACGCATAATATGTAAGCTGAATAAATGGATACATGCTATTGATTTGTCTCCTGTCATCTGTCCCGAAAAGCATTTGTTTAAAAAGAACAAAAAAGCGGGTTTAATTCCGCAAGTTTCACTTGTCATTTATCATTTATTGAATTCGTTATCGGCGAACATTTGGAGCATCCAACGTGTCCACTCGATTGAGAGAAATAAATTGTGTGCCAGGGTGTCTAATCAGATGGGTACTGACAAGGATCATTGGGCTCGGGATTTTTAAAGAAAGGTTAGGAACTTTTGCCTATAGATACATCTTTAAAAGATAGTCAGGCGTGTGCTTAAAACCTTTATGCATAGGAAATCAAAAGTTTGCTCTTCTTTTATTATATTAATAAATAAGTAAACTTGTTTAATGGAATTTTTGAAATACCCATCACGACGACGAAGAATCCTTCAGCACCATCATATGCCTTTCAGCTAAGCCCTGGCATTATAGCCAGGCTGACAATAAGTGTGAATACTCTTGGCCCTCTCATTTTCCTTTGCATTTATGCATGACCATTTGATAAAGACGATGTGTGGGTGTGTAATCCCTGTAATAACCAATTTGAAATGGCACCGCAGTCACACAGACGAGGCAAAGTTAGCCATTTTTTAATTCCAGCGCACACTTTCAGCCGGGCTCCGCCATTCCATTCCATTCCATTCCCATTCCTTCCACGGTATTTCCCAGGCACTTAGGCTGATTAAAAAGCACAGACATCCCACAGCATCGTCATCAGCAGCAACAATAACCAGGAAAACACCCACCTACACATTTGCAACAGTTTTCGCCATCAGTTGGCACAACGTCATCAGCCATGGAAAACTCGTAGCCTGGTTGAAAATGAAAAGAAAATCAACCATTGAACGTAAAGAGCACTAAATCAAAATCAAAGTTTGGTAAACAGTACATTTCGGTTTAAACTTTTGCCAAAAACTAATCTTGTTAGCCTCGAGATACTCGAATTCTGCTTTAATGTTTTATTTTTCAAAACTAAGGGATTAATTGTTTGTGCTTAAATCGACCTTATTATTCTGAATGGCTTTGATTTGTTTAATTTGATTTGGCTTTCTTTGAAATTCATTTGAAATTCATATCCCAAGTTTGGTGATGCAAGGTACTGCATTCGATATCGTATTCCCTTGAATAATAAATATGCAATAAGTGTGATGAGCTGTTTAATTTGCCGGGGAAGTCAAGGCAGTGTTAAATTTCACTTAGAAGCTTAATTTATTGTGTAAAATGCTAAATTTACCAATACAAAAGGCAAAACTTGAGCTCAAAATTCATCATGGCGAGACAAAAATCCTCTTTGCTCTGTTTTAAGCAAGTGATTTACCTCGGCAAACAAACAGCATAATGCCGTCCTTCTGGCAGCATAAAGTATATTACTTATAGTACATGCATCTCGCCTTCTGGCCTTGCCATTAAATACTCGGCACACTTGTCGCGTTAAAAAGTGTTATTAAAAGCGAATATCCACAATGAGGAAGTGCCTGCAAGACCCTCGTGTTGCGTAACTCTGGTTTATACATATATTAAAATGCCGACGTCTGGCTTGTGGTTATTTTTTACCAGCTTTTTTTCCCTTTTGTGGCCATGTAATGTGTGGCACATTGACATCCATCGTTTGATGTGCAACAGTTTGCATTTGTTGCTGTTGTTTCGGCTGCGAGTACAACACATTTTTGCCTGCTAAACTCACGTGCCCTTAAATTGTGTTATTAAAAAATAAATTTCATTAAGCACATTACACAATTTTTATGACAACGACAAATTGCAGCATCCATCAAATCGATAAGCGGAAAAGTCGGAGGGGGGGAGGAAAACATTTTTTGCTTCCGAGCTGAGGACTGGGTTCGTTTGGATTTTATTTTTTAATCTGAAAGTCAAGGCAATTCTGGCAACAGTTGCCAAAATGAGCAGTGGGGCGGTGGGTTATCCTGCCAGGGAGATCCTTGACGACCCAAGGAGCACAGGCAAATCAAAGAAAAATTTGCTGATTTTCATATCAGAAAAAATTGCCATCGTTGGCACAAAAAATCGTTCGCCATTTGCATCCGCCGCTCCAGTGGCACTCTATTGAATGGGAAGTGCAAATATATAGTATCTGCGACTCCCGCCCAACCGGTTTTATTGATTGATTGATTATTGTGCATAAATTAGCTTTATAAAGTTTTCGAATTGAATTTGCAACGAGTTGCACTTTTGAACGCAACCCACACATTGACCCAAGTGGGCGAAAGAGAGGGCGATGGGGAGTGAAAAAGAGAGAGGCATAGAGTTGGCTATAGACGTCGAAAGAGTTCTTCAGAATAAGTGGTGTCTGACACGGAACTCAAACTTCAGACGAAAGCTGTTTAACAGCTAAACGAGATAATAGATCAATGATTATTATTATCCATTGGATAATTATTGACGGCGTTGTCGATATTACAAGTAGCTGATAGATGTCATTATGCTATGCAATAAGCTTTTTACATTAAAGAAAAGATAAGCAAAATTTCAATTGTTAAGAAATATTTTGGATGGTTTTGTGTCTTTTAAAACACTCACTATCTTTTCTGTATCACCTGGAATATTTTTAATAAAACATGTTAAGTGTAATTACATTTGTTTTAAACTCATTTAAATACCGGAGAACCATTAACTAAAAAGCTGCATCCAGTTGTGCTCATACATATATATGCAAATCAGATTGCTCCGTGCATCAATATTTTTATCCCCCTCTTCCCTGCCAACGAACCGTGTATTATATCCACATCTTGCAGCTTAATGGAACTGAAATTGATTTACGAAAACACTTCAAACGGCTCAAGTCCAATTTCGATTGCATTTGGTTTGTGCAGTGGGGTCGTCAACCCACCGCCCACCGCCCAACGCCCATCGCAGCCACGCCTACCGTCTAGCCGGCATGCAGCGTATGGGCAAATCCCGACCCCTTATTCACCTTAACCCCTTACCGCCCAAGTCCCTGGGCTTCCTCTCTGGATAAGCGGTGCAGTGCAAATGCCAAGCAGAGTCGATATAAATTCATTTATTCATGAGCTCGAACTAGGAAATGAATGGGAGCTACCTGCCGCCCACTCACATCGATTTGTGAGTATGAATATGAGTACACCCAAGAAAAAATGAGGGTCCTCAATGGGGTCTTATCTTGTTATTCTCACCTTTAAAGAATTTTTACACGTTAGTTATCATTGTTAGCTATGATATATAATTTATTCATATTTTGTAAAGTTCATGAAAGTGCTTTCTTTTTAAATGTTAAAACTATTTTGAAAGTATAAAAATAATATATTAATAACAGAACTATAAATCATCTGTGAGTCCCATTTTTTTTCTGTAAATGTCGTACATAACTTTGTTTTTTTTTAAGTTTAAAAGGACCGTGAGTGAGCGTTTGTGCATAATGTATGCCTGTCTGCGCTCATGCTGAAATTTTATGAGCGATGAAATATCTGGAATCTCGTCGCCCCTTTCGACTCCACTTTTGTGTCTCTTGAATTATGAGTTATGGGGCAGCCGAGAAGTTGGCAACTTTTCACCAGAACGTCCATTCATTGGAGGAGCGAACAGCCCCCTTCAATTTCCCTCTCTAATGCAAGTGTTTGGACGCTTTTGCCGAATCTTAAATTGTGCGCATTATTGGCAGAGTGCACTCAACTGCACTCACACATGCACTCACTCACTCAGACGCTGCCTGAATTTGCGCCAAAAACCGTTTAAACAAGATATGGCCAAGGAGGGGGCGTGGCCGAGGGGGGCGTCAAGTCTCGGGAATCGCAGAAAATGCATGCACACATATGGTACATCGTACATATAGGAATGTACAAGTGCCTCGCTGCACACAAATAGCAAGGAAAACGCTCTCACAGCCTCCATTTCTATTCACAGTAGACGCTCAACTTTCACTTTGAATTTGCCAAGTTTGTGCCACACACCCCCCCCCCTTTCCACTCCCCCTCTCTCCATTCGGAAAAGTCCTTTCCTTTGCTGCTGCGCCTCGCCTTTGATTTTAAAGATTTATCGTGTTTTCCGTAGCATACTTATGTGCGCCATTTACATATTAATGGGACAGCTGCCACGCAGATGACATCAATTCATAGGCGCCTGCTAACAGCTTAACCCCCTAAATGCCACCGTTAAGTGCAGCTGGAAAAAGTCTAGAAGATGTTGTACTGGCAAATAAAGTGTTGTATCCCATTGTAACTCTTAAGGTTTAATGTGTAATTACAGGCGAAAATCTACCAGAATTTTTGGAATTTCGAACACACGAAATTTAATTTTCTAAAAACTTTATAACTATAATTGAAATAGCATTATACAAATAGTTAATTTTGTTATTTTTAGAAATTATTGCAAATACTTTTTGAACTTAAGCAGCTGCTAAAAGTACTATTAAATGGATTTTCTGTTTTACTTTTACCTTTTTTTATAATATTATCTAAGAATTGTAATATATGAATTATTTAAAAAGAAATTAATTAATTAATATTCATAAATATTGAATTAAGTATTTTTGATACTTAATGTTAGTTGCACCCCATTGAACACCAAAGGGTTAATCCCACAGACTGACTTACTCAGCTTTTACCATGAACTTTTGGCAGATTATCAATAATTCCAATTGCAAATTCTCGAAAGCAACTGTTTCCATGCCTGCCACAAAATCTCCGGGGCTTACTGAGGCCGAATGTCAAGTTGAAGCTCTTTGTGCGTAATGGGAAATATATGAAAAATATGAAAAACGAGCACAGTTTGGTGACCACACGCCGGCCCTTAGAGAACCCCGCCTACACATCCACAACCCATATTTGTCGCAATATTCCCACTCGTCACTGTTGTGTCCCCATTTCATATGGTTGCGTTGCACAAATTCAATTGAATCAAGTCATTTTTATTTGTTTGCCAACTTGTAGACATACACAACGTCCAGCGAGAGCAACAACGAATCAAATTTTGAAAGGGCTTCCTCTGAATACAAGGGGGTAGCTTGTGTGCAATATGTCCTGCGAAATATGTGGCAAGCACAAACTGTTGTCGAGCAGTCGGTGGAGCCGGACCGCCTGTCCCCTAATAGCCGATATTAAATGCACTCCGAACTGGGCCCCGGACAATGGAAATGATTGAAATGCCATTTTGCCGAAGGAGCCCTCCACAGTAGCTCCGGGGAGCACTTGTTATTCTTTATTTCTGTGTGCAGGAACAGGAAATCCAATCAAATCACACAGTTGAGGTCTTAATCGCACCGAAACATTTCCGACCATATGAAACCCACCTACGGCCTGTCAATTTATGGCAGCCCACTGATATGCTGATAAGGGAGTGCATTGGAATTACGGGCTGATGAAATGGCACAATGAAGACCAGTGTACTTGGCAGTCGAGAAGTACTAAGTGGTGTTCTTCCAT
Source organism: Drosophila biarmipes (assembly GCF_025231255.1). Classification (NCBI taxonomy): domain Eukaryota; kingdom Metazoa; phylum Arthropoda; class Insecta; order Diptera; family Drosophilidae; genus Drosophila; species Drosophila biarmipes. Next base: position 16,423,775 of record NC_066615.1, on the reverse strand, counting down.
CTGTTTAGATATCTGTGCCACGAAGAGTGTAACGAAATGTATCATGGGTTTCTTAACAAAGTCGTTTCTGTACTAAAAACTGTTTAGTAAACAGGCCTCGCTTTAAAAATTATAAAAAAATACTTGTACTTTAAACTCTAAAAAAAAAAGAATAAGAAGAGAGTCTCAGAGAAAACGACAATAAAACATACAATTATTACATTGATTAATGGTAAAATGTTATTTAATATTATAAAGGTATATTTACTATGCTAATAGTTTCCGCTAGAAGTCATCATTTTATAATAATAATAATATAAAGAATCACTTTTCGAACATTTCGAACTTGATGGAGATATTTAGAACACCTTTTCGATAGTTCAATTACTTCTAAACCATTTTATAGTGCCAACCTAACACTGCCATTTCCTCTTACTTTACAGTTCTGGAGCCGGCGTTTCCCATGCGCGATGTGACCATAAATCGCAACGTGGACGCCCATAAACTTTACGATGTGCTGGGCGAGGTGGGTCGGTGAGTAGTCCAGCGGCCCTGGTCGCCGCACTCCCCGGCGTGAGGAATCAGTGTGTAATCAATATTTCATCAATATTTCACCCCGTGCAGCGGAAAATTCGGCACGGTGTACAAGTGCAGGGACAAGGCGAACGGCCTGCAGCTGGCGGCTAAGTTCGTGCCCATTCCAAAGCGCGAGGACAAGCGGAACGTGGAGCGGGAGGTGGAGATTATGAATTCATTGCAGCATCACCTCATTATACAATTGTACGCGGCATACGAATATCAGAAAATGATGTGCGTCGTCCTGGAACTGTAAGGAAGATCTCAAGAGCGCCAAAGCCCATACAAATGAATGTGTTGATTTTGCTTGTCCCTGTCTCGTGGGTGTGACTCCCCTTCCGTATTTCTCTATGTATGTTGTATATGCATGTATTTTTAGGGTGGTTTGCGATTGGGGACCGAAACTTATAGAGAAGTAATGTATTCTTTGGAAAACATAGTTTTATTGGAGCTAAAATGTAGTCTTCAAGTACTAAAATAGGAGAATTTATTAAAAAAAAAAAAGTTCTAAGTGCGAGGACAAACCCTTATAAACTTAAAATCAATATTTGATTATTAATATTACAAAGAAAATCTCACAAAAACTTATAGAAGCAGAACATTAGTTCTATAGTAGCTAAAAAAGAGTATCAATTCCTATATTAAAATAAAAATCTTTATTTTAAAGTAAATAACATTTAAAGACAAACCTTATCAATTTAAATTTAAATTCATTTAGCGTTTTAATAAGGTTAATTAAGGAAATCACACCTCTATAAAGAATTGTTGATCTCCAATCCCGGGTCACCCTAGCAAATACTTTCGTAGCCCTCTATTCCACTATCCATTAAGTTTGTTGTCCCCGTTGTTGTTTGCCACTTTGTTGCCGGGTATGGGAACACAATATCTTGCAATCAGTGGGAATGTGCATAAAATGCGATTTACACGTACGCACATTATCGTAAACTAGTAAACTTTTCTGCCACACCCCACACACACGGAGAAAAAGAAAAACCACTCACACAAAGTCCGAAAGAAAAACCTTAAGCAACAGGTTTCCCCCTTGCACACACAACAGGCATTTAGAGAAATTTACAGCAACTTTTATTTGCCTCGCGAAAGTTTTTCGCAGGCTCTTTGTGGGCAAATGAAGGCTGACATGGGTTAAGGGTCCGGGTCTAATGGGCCATAAAAACAATTGAGGCAGGTGTTTCGGGCCCACTGATTAGTCAACGGCCTTGACCCACTTTCGCCGCCCAGTGGGTGCAGAATAAAAGGAACACGAAACAATTCGGTTCTCATAGACCGAGAAGACAAAGCCCCCGAATGACTTTGTCAACTTAAATTAATTTCCAACAAAACAGGCAAACTGCAGTTTGGACAACTTGGGCTGTTGTTCTTGTCGTTTTGCCCCTCAAGAAAAGTTAATTGTTGACTGGCATAGTTCTGCCTGGCATATTCATAACAGAGTGTTCAACTATGCACAACATATTTTCCCATTTTGCCAAGAAGAACAGCGCCCCTTGCACTGAGATGAGCTGCTGGGAAAATAGTTTAACCAATCTGCTTTTCAACTATTAGGTTTCCATCGACGAAAAGCCACTCAAAGGGAGCCAACTGAAATGGCAAACTCAAACAAAGTGTTGGTCCTTTAACTGGATTTAAATGGCACAGCCATCATTTCGCCATAAATATTTAAACGCTTTTGCAATTGTTTCGCCCTGCCAAGCGAAATGAAACTCGTTGCGATAAAGGCTTCATTGGATTTCCTTGATTGAGAGGATTTACCTTTCGGCCTTCTTTAGTGAACACATTTTAATAAAACACAGTTTAAAGTGAATCTCATTTGGTTAATGGATTTTCATAGCCGACTGCTGAAATCAAAATAACTCATATCAAATGCAGTTTGATGGCAACGTCATTTTCCCAATTAGAAAATATATTCAATTTGTTTTTCCAGAAAACTCTTAAAATAACATGTGTTAAATATGTACAAACAAATACTCGGGAACATTATATATTAATCCATAAAATTTTAATGTTTGAGTATATTTTAAAATGTGTTAAAGATAGGTAATGGCTTCTTATTAGAGTATTTATTAATTTAAATTGGATAATTGTATCTCAAATTGAATAGCTGTAGATCGATAAACTCAAAATGGATTAACATAGCTCAAATTGGAATGCTGTGTTGAAAAAGTTAATGGATTCTCATAAGAGTATTTAGATTGATAAAGTCAAACTGGATAATCACTGGTTATGGATTCTTGTTAGAGCACTTAGATGGATAAAGTCAAGTTGGACAATCATAACCAAAATTGGATAGTTGACGAGCCCGAAGTGTAGTAGTCATATATTGTCCATCAGCCGTATAACAATATCCCCTTTCAAATGCGAAATGCACAAGGATCCACATGCAATTTTAATTTACTCGATTTCGGGGTGATGTGCATCAACTAACGACCCCAAAAAACAGAGAAAAACTAATGCACTGCGGCCTTTCTCCTATTTTTTTGGCATTTTTCATGAGCATCTGATTGGGGGAAACGGATTGGCAGGGGTTTTTGTGTTGTGTTGACGACACTCGAGGCAAATCTCGGATGACATTCGTCCGAGTGTCTGCCTGAACATAATTCCCTCCGATTCGGATTCCGATTCCCATTCAAATCGGCATGCTGTTAGTTGATGTCCGTCACCTGAGCGGATGGATGTTCATGGATTATCTGATTTTCGTGTTCTGGCTGAGCAATCCACACTCTTGTAAATAACATAACTAGCTTATGGAGGGGTTCTCGGTCAGGTAAGGTAACTAAAACGAAGCTAAACCCTATGGTTAACGAGGAGGAGACACTAATTGAAAGGCGATAACTCTGCTTATGGTGCTTGGATTTGCATGACTTGTTTGGTGTTCTGTCCAGTTTATGGCACTTGTGTTTGTCACTCGATATTTTCCCAGTTTCTAATGCAGTTTACATTATTTTCTGACAGCATTGAAGGTGGCGAGCTCTTCGATCGAGTGGTGGACGATGAATTCGTTCTCACTGAAAGGGTCTGCCGTGTCTTTATACGCCAGGTGTGCGAGGCCATGGCTTTCATCCATGGCAATGGCATAGTCCACCTGGATCTGAAGCCCGAAAATATTCTGGTACTCACACAGAAGGGCAATCGCATCAAGATCATTGACTTTGGACTAGCTCGCAAATTCGATCCAGACAAGCGTCTTAGGGTAAGCTGTTCTTAAAAACTATTTTAAATGCAATTAATAACTTATTATCAAACGATATATTAGGTTCTCTTTGGCACACCCGAGTTTGTGGCCCCAGAAGTGGTTAACTTTGACTGCATATCCTATGGCACAGATATGTGGAGTGTCGGTGTTATATGCTATGTGCTGTAAGTCCAATATTAAAATCAATTAACTCTGTTAGAGTTATAAAAATACCCGAAGGGAGTAAGAATTTAACCATCTCAATATTTTCGAACCATTTATGTTGTGCACCGAGCAATTAAAAATTTAATCAAGACCCGCACTCGGATCTTGAGGGTAGGTCCTTGGGAGAAAACCAATTAAAAGTCTGTGCCAGCTTAAAATGTGATAATCAAAGGGGGCGGTTGTGCTGGCATCTTCTCGCACTCCTTGGCGAATTTAATTTAGTTAATTAAGTGTTGGTTTTTGTGTTTTTATTTATTCTACTTACTCCGCTTTTACATTTCATGTTTATTGACTCGCCCACACCTCGAAATCACACACCATCCCACACAATGCCGTATGCCATACGATGTGGTTGGAAACAGCATCTCAGGACTGTCGCCCTTCATGGGCGAGAACGACATTGAAACAATGTCAAATGTAACCATTGCGAAATACGATTTCGAGGATGAATGCTTTAATGGCATATCCCCCGAGTGTCTGGATTTCATAGCCAAGTTGCTGGCAAAGGACCTGAGGTGGGTGTTCCGTGTGCTTCTCCTTAATTAGAGTTGCTAACCCGTCTGCGGATTTCCATTTTCCCCAGCACCCGGATGACAGCCGCCGAGTGCATGAAGCACAAATGGCTTCAGCAGCGGCCGGCCACCGCCGCCACGGCCACGCCCATCACAAAGGCCGCCTCCGTGGCGTCCAAGTCGCGGCTGAAGTCCGTGTCTCCGGTGACGGCTCCCTCGGAGTCCTCAGAGGACTCCACGGAAACCATCGAGGACGAGGAGGAGGACGACGAGGAGGCGGAGGTCCAGCAGGCTAAGCAGGAGGAGCGGCAGCAGGACGAGGAGCTGGCCAAGCTCTGCAGCGCCGCCGAGCTGGAGGTGAGTACTTGGGACAGAAGACCTTTAAGGGTGTCATATTTCCAGAGATGTTCCACTCAAGGTAACAGATTTCGTAGTTAAAGTGAAAGGTATTTTGTGATATTTTAAAGGTTGCTCAAGCTAAAGACTTACATTTAAAATTTACGATTTTATTTATTATTAAAAATAAAATATTTATACGATGATTCTTAAGCTTTTATTAGTTTCGCAAAAGTAAAATCATAAAAATTGGGAACATTATTATTATTTATATCTTTAGTTCTTAAAAAGTCATTAAATAGATCCTAAAAACCGTACATTTTATTTTCATAACTTTTTTTTGGTTGCAGAAGAAGTGAGTTCTCCAAAATATTATATTTGAATACATAGGGGGTTAGACTATAATTATTTTAATTTTAATTAAAAAGCTTGCGGCCTGATATTTGTATATAAAAATGGGAATACCCTTTCAAAAATGTTTCATTTTCCATGGTGCACCAAGTAGCTAAGTTACCCTTTGCATGCCTATCCCTTTGCAGAACAAGGAGCTGGATGCCACGAAGGACAACCTGAAGAACTTCATCGTGCGCTGGGAGACGCATCCGAACAGTCCGTACGTGTTCGACGTGGAGGGCAATGTAATTGCGCCGCTGGCCGAGACGAGCTACCCGCATCCCCGGAGGCCCCACGGCGCGGACAGCCTCTCCTCCTCCAGAGGTGAGTACGGATCCCAGCGACAGCGCGACCGACACGCCCTCATCCACGGCAAGTGAGGCATCCGCATCGCATCTCCGACTGCATCCTGCGACCGGATGGACTTTGTATATTACACGATTAACTTGTCAAACTAATTGTTGTTCGTAACTTGAATGTGGACCAAGCTGGCCACCTCCCCCTCCGTCCGCCCTTTTCTTTCTCTATCTATCTCTCTGTCTCTGTGTTAACCCCATCTACTTGGTAAAAATCAATCCCACATTTAAGGACTAGGGAGAACCAGCTTGCCAGCCAGAACTGTTGTTTATGTTTAAGTAACCCTAGCATTAAGCAATGTGCCTGGCATCCTTGTAGCGGATGACCAGCTCTTTTAACCACTTTGACACTGTGATAATGACAGCCATTGACAAATCCAAAAAAAACCAAGGAAAACTACTGAAAAAATATATCCAAAATATAATTCAAACTCCAGCACAATGATACTTCTCTGTAGTTTCTTCGAGGCGAGAAACCGAAATCCATACTCCGCTCTTCCCCAATCCCACTTCCATTTCCAAGCCCAAATCCCTCAGAATTACACCCATCCCCCAGCTCAAGTTTAGATCGACACACATATGTACTCGTATAGCCACAGGTTCTGGTCTGCCAGCCAGGTAAGCCCAACATCCAGCTCAGAAAACCAATCATCCTCAGAGAACACAGTCAAATTCCAAAGTCAGTCTCATGTTCATTTGTGATTTGTCCGTCGGGAGAATCGCTATCTCGTATTAACCTTTAAAAGAATTTCCAAATATATTTCAAGTAATAGGTATCCCATAAGGGTAAATAAATAAAAATACCTTGATAGAGACACTTGAAAATGTATCTATCAGATATACATTTTATACATCTATAGATATTAATGAGAAATCAGTTTGTAGTATTATCACTTAGGAAGTCAGAAAATAATTAAAAATCTTTTTTTTATAATGATTAACAAATATTTGTGTGCCAGAAAGGTGAAAAAATATTTGTATTTTGGTTTTTTATTAGATGTTGCCATTGATTAACCAATTCCGTTTTTTGTAGAATATTATTGACTAAAACTCCATGTGTACACTTTAAAGTTCCCAAGAGCCATTTTACACAACTCTCTGAACTCATAGCATGATCTTTCTGTGTGTAAATTACCATTTCATGTACACTAACCTGTCTGTAAACTACTTTCGGCAATAACCCCATAATCTTTATAAAGATACATAGATATCTTGGAAAATCTTTCTTTAACTCTGATCCGTTTGCAGTTTGTTCGCCTTCGCCCTGCGAATCGATTGACACCATAACGGATGACGAACGAGGCGAGGATGCGGATCTGCCGGAGGAGGATGAGTCGCGCAGTGCCGGCAACGAGAGTCCCCACTCGGTGGCCACGCCCATCAACGAGTCGCGGGAGAAACTCTTCCCCGCGGTGGCCACCTCCAGTCCGGCCACGCCCACGCCGCAGCACCTGTTCAACGAGAACTTTGACGAGTTCTCCGGCAGCCAGTCCACCGCCCAGCAGCAGAGGAGTATGAAGAGCTATCTGCACACCTTCGATCGCAGGAACTCGGATACCACCTACCTCCTGGGTCGTCGGAGTTCCGGTGAGCGGGTGAACCTGGCTGATGAGATTCGGAAGCTGTCCGATCACCTGCTTATGCTGGCCGAGATCAACACCAAGCTGGGGGATGCCAACAATAATGGAAGTAGCATCAGTGGATCAGCTTCTAATCCGCCTGCTCCTGCTGCTGCTCCTCCTGCTGCTGCTGCTCCTTCAGTGGCTGCTGCTCCTGCTGCTGCTCCTTCAGCAGCTCCTGCTCCTTCTGGCAGTACATCTAGCAAAACATCCGAGATCAGCCAGGAAGGCAATAGGTGGACCAGCAAGACCACCACCAGCAGCAGCTGGAACCGCCCCACAGCGCAGGGCGGACTCCTCCGCCAGGCCAGCAGCACTTCCCAGAGTCAAAGCAGCTACGATGATGGCCAGGGCAAGTCCAAGATCAGTTCGGTTTCCGTTAGACTACAGCAGTCCATCGAGGAAACACCAAAGTTGAGCAATGGCAACAGCTCATCCAGCAAATCCCTGTTGTCCCAGTCACAGCGCACATCCACGGTGCAAACCATGAGCAGTTCCAATGCCAAGAGCATCACCAGCCAGCATGTACAAAGAACCAGCACCACCAGCTCCTCGAAGGTGTTCTCCAGCACCGGCAGCAGTACCGCCAGCTCCAGCAACCAAATCTTCTCTAGCGCCAGCAACCCAATCTCCGCCAGCTCCAACCATGAATCGGCAAGCAGTCGGCGGGCCAAGTTCCGGATAAACCAGATGAGTCGGGATGTGCCCGTGGGACTGCCGGACACGCATCAAACCGTGAACCTGGAGGAGGCGGCCAACACCACCAAGGACTGCCTGCTGCATCTGCTGGAGAAGTACAATGAGACGCGTACCCGCAATCCCATGGGACGTCACCAGAGCATCAGCGTGGACTGGCACGTCAGCGACAATCTGGAGTACCGCTCCATGAGCTCCATCAATGCCTTCTTCCAGCGGCACAACCACAATGGCGGCGGCCACAACGTGCGGCACATCCAGGCCCAGTTGGAGGAGAAGGCGGCGGGGAAGTAGGCGACCAGCTCCAGAGTCCACTGTATATATCCAATATATATATTTGTATGTAGAGATCAGATCAGATAAATGGAACCTAGGTAAAACTACGAGGCGTCGAATGGAACAAATTAATATTTATGTACTTGATGTAAGCAGTAAATCAAATTAAATTATTGAATAAAATTTAAAATCAATTTTCTTCTTGATTTGGGTTGGGTAAAATGATAGCTATATCATTTTCTAGAATTTCTTTGGAGAATAAAAACAGCTCTTCGTTTACTACCAACTAAAAAATCAAAACAATTTATTGCAGAAAAACAAATATTAACTTATGAAATGTACAAAATTATTTCAATAGACTACAGCTACGGCTACAACCAAAGCATTGGATAGGAAAAGTCAACAAACAAACATGTAAATGATTTTATGCAGGTGTTTAGGGTTTTTTTTTTTGTTTTATGTTTTGTAGATTTTAAAGATAACATTCGGCGCTGTTTTGTGTTTTGTTTTATTGAAGTATGAGTTGCGTATGATTTAATTATACATAGCGTATCTATACATATAAATATTAGGAGAATACTTTGGATTTTGTTCTTAGTTAGGCCTTACAAATAGATGCTTTGTATAAGTGTTATGTAGAATAGGCTCTGCCTATGTGTATAGTATAGTAATCTAGTTTTTGTACATGATAGTTTTAGGCAAAATTGTTTTCATAATTTGCCCAGAGATCGTAGCAAATCATAAAGGACATTTTTACCACTGGTTAGGAAATGAGAGCGCGACAATTTGTGTGCATTCGGCGGCAATCTTATGAATAAGGCATCCAAACGTGCAGAAATTGACGAAAATAATTCAAAGGCATTCCTCTTCTTCTCTTAGCTTGCTTTTCCACTGGTCGAATTGGTACAATATGTTAGTAGGTCGACGAAAACATGGCGACAATGAGCCAAAAACCGGCTTATTGGGGCTCCGTTTTAGCGCCCTTAAAGTGCAAAACAAAATTCAATTCCGCTCTGCCCTGAGTTTCAGTTTTTCGACAAACAAATGGCAGGCCAGAGCAGGGATGAGTTTTGTGTTCACCCGGCAAATTTCAAATGCAAAAGTTGCCAGTGAAATTTGCAAGGGTTTTACAAAGTTATGTAAAGTTAGTGTATTCCATCGTTATAAAGGTTAAATTTCGGTTGGCTTCAAGATAGTTAAGACTAATTCCATTTAGCTTGCGGTCTCTCCCTCTTCTAGTTCAATAGTTGGTTGTTGTTAAGAACTAATCACTTAGTTTATGGCATTTCTCACTAGAGAAATCTAAAAAGTTTCATGTAGCTCGAGCTTACTGGTTGGCTTACAACTAATTACTGGTTACGAGTAGTTGAAGACTAACGATTAATATTCGCAACTGTCGCCCTTGCACTGCATAAAAAGGTTCGTAATAAAAAATTAGGAAATACTACTCAATCGCAGTGGCTTATAAAAAATCATATATAAAATTACAAATTGCAATTCGGTGGGTTGGCCAGCGAATCTGGAGCGTTAGTTGTGGCGCGGACGCTTCAGCATCGCCCCGATGTGCGTCCCCAATCCGAATCCTCCGCTGGAGCTCGAGCTGGCGGATGAGCTGGGAGAGCTGGTGCGCAGACGCTTTGCGGGCGATAGTTTCTTGGGTGCCTGGGCCAAACGCTTGCGCTCCTTCATGAATTCTGCAAACAGAAAAGAGAGATGTCGAGTTATTAATACTTGTTACGTGTTACGGACAAATCAAAGTCAGCTGCTGCACTTCCGGCTATCCCTGTCCACAAGTCATTGATCCCTAAACAGCAGGCGCCGCCTGTTTTTGCACATTTTGATTTCGGTTTCGGGTAGATTCCCAGATTGTGGCACGTGGCCGGCAGCACTTCCCTAGCCGGGGGTTGCAGATCTGCACAGGGGTAGCAAGCAAATAAATGCCAGACGGCAGCCAGACGGTAGGTCCCTAGCCGGTTTTTCAGGTAGTCCGGCGAAAGCAAGAGTGGTGCCTTGCTGCTGCTGCATAGCTGCATAAATTACGCACTCTAGCTCACTGGCCGCAGTAGGGAAAAGTTCTTCCAAAGTACAGCGAGTCGGGGCTTTAAGGGATTCAAGGGCTTCCCAACTGGCCACCCGATGCGGGTGCATTTATAGTGCCCCGAACAGACACTTTTTACGATTATAATTACACATGCATGTGCGAGTGGCGCATATAAAAGTAAAAAAAGAACGCCGAGCACAAAGCAATCAAAGGGAGGTTTGATAAGGCCACGGACTCTGGATGGTGGTGCATTGAAAGCCGATCCCCAGACCCCTCTCTCTCGTTTTCCATAATGAGGTCAGGCCGTAGACAAAGCGGAGTCACAGCTGTTAGCATTTATAGATGCAGCCAGCCAGCCCGCATGCGATCGATCTGGAAACCAACCCCCGCGCGGCCGAGGATCAGATCAGAATCGTTCGGTTTTGGCAGTTGAAGAGCTGAAACAGCTGCAGTCAGCTTTGACTAACCCTTTTAGACGCAAATAAATCTCCCACAAAGCACTGGCTAATTGCTATAATTTGGGTTTAAGTTCCACGAGAAACGCCCACTACTAGGAGGTTTCTGGGAAGTGAAAACTTACAAAAAGGCTGAGGGAGTGGACCTCAATAATGTGGGAAACCAATCGAACAACCCCATTAGTTGAAATTGAATGGCTGGTTTGTTGGACCACTTAAACTTTTTCGTTTGTTTTCAACTATTATTTAAATGTCGGGATTCTATATTTTTAACTTGGCGCAATAACATTTTGAAATTCTGTTAAAAAGTGATAGATGCCTCTAAATTTCTATTGCTACTTTTGTAAACAAGACCCTAACTCTAGATAAAGTTCCTCAAAAAACTCCCTCTATTTTAGCCTGTGAACCAAAAATAAACAAAACTAAAACAGAAACCAATTCGTAACGTCTATCGAAGTGCAATGAAGCTTGTCCCTGGGAACCGTCAAGCTCCGCTGATCAAAACCAACCCCCGTGGCGAAACTCACCTGTGATTTTGGGCTGTCGCTTGCGCAGGACGATCGAGGAGGTGCTGGCCAAGTTGGAGGAGCTGAATCGCGACGTCAGCGACTCGTCCTGAGAGTCGTAGCAGGAGTCATTATCGGTGTTGGACTCCAGCGAGGAGTTGACCAGGTTGGAGCCGAAGTTCTCGCGCTCGGATCGCTCGTTGACCAAGACGTCCATGTCACTGGGACTGCTGTCGCCGGAGGGACGAACGTGGGCGGCCCGGGTGAGGGTGTACATCTCCGGGGCGAAGCTGGACTCCTGGAAGCTGACGCGTTCCCAGATGAAGGAGGACTTCTCGGTCAAAGGGCAGCCGGCGCGGAAGTCGAAGCCCCACTTTTGAGTGGCCAGTTCCTGGTGGCGCTCCAGTTCGGCATTGAAGGGTCTGTAAAGAGGGTTAGGTTAGTTATGGTTGACAATTCGGGTTTTAGGTGGAACTCACGTCTTGTTGGCTGAACCCTCGGCGGATTTGGCTGTGCCGAAGAGGTCACGCTTGATGCGGTTCAACTGGCGACCGCAGGGCAAATTGCGACTCACCGCCGGACTGCTGCTCATCTTGCAGAACTCACTCAGCATCACGGGATTCAGGACTCGGGCACTGACCATCTTGGTATATTGGACTATTTCTGTTCTTGAGCTCCTCTAATGTTTTTCTGCTCTGTTTTGGGACGCAGTTTTCTTGCCACTTGTTTGCGAATCGCACGCCAAAGCGAACTGTCAAACTTTTGGCGCCAAAACTTTGTTTTCGGGCAGCCCCAAAAGAGCGAGAGAGAGCAGTCTCCACACGAATACAAATCACGGTCTCCACACGTTCGCCTGCGCGTGTGTGTGTGTGTGTGTGGGAGAGCAGTGCGCCTGTGTGTGTGCTTTGTGGCAGCTTCTTTTTTACGTTTTGCTGCCTTCTAAGTGAATTTTCACACTGCAATTGCTTATAAATTAATTATAAACAGAGTTCTTGGTCTAATAGCACTCGGTCACGGTTTCCAGTTGGTGGTTTCCACACACTGCACTGCTATTGCACTCACAAAACTATGCGTTTGCGTCGCTCTTTTCAGTTTGCTACGGTTAAGATGCCACAGGGCAGCACTATTGGTCTTATGTTTATTTATACAACTTGCAGGCGTTGTAACAGCGAGGTTTGTTGACTTTTTCGGGTCCTTAGCTGGCGCACTGCGCACTGGGATTTCGTGCTGTAGCGCTACCGATCTCGGGCGAACCTCTCTCGACGAACTCGGAGAAACGAATAAATGATAAATAAAACACGGAGCAAAAGCAAACGTCAAACAACCACCAGCGGCGTTGCCAGCCTCGAGTGCAGAGCGGGCCGCGCTCTCTGTGCAGCAACCCTCGAATTCAAAAAGATCGGAGGGACGGCGGTGCGACAGAGAGGGCGAAAGAGAACCCTACGGTTGGGTTTGAATGCGCTTTTCTGGGAGTTCGGCATGGCGAAGGGGCAATGCACTTCTTAGTATTTCCGTACTACGGAATAAAATAACAAACAAAAAAATTAAAAAAAATAAATAATTAAAAAATTATAAATACATAAAAATTTAATTTTAATTTAATTTATTAGTTGATAATGTACGTTGCAGATACACTAATGGGATTCAACTAAGTTTAATTTTTTTTTTAACTATGATTTTTTTTAAGCTGGAAGTCCTTAAAACATTTTTTTAAAGTTTCTTACAAGCTAACTCACTTAATTTAGAGTACTACTATTGCTGCTATGGTTAATAAAATTCAGAATTAAAGCTATACCTATTTGAAGTATTTTATAAAAGTATAAAGTTTTTTTGAAGTTCATATATACGAAGGATACAAATTTTATTAACCCGCAGATAAATAATGTGTTTAACTTTTATAATTTCTCTAAGAACATCAGTACTCAAAAAAAGTCCCCTTGCTAGAGCGTATCAAAAAAGTCGGCCTAACTCCCTCTCGCTCTCGCTCCCTAACTCCCTCTCTCTCACACCCTATGCACCCATCTCCCTCCATTTCCATCCGCGTTCTCGCTGCCTTTTTGTTTGTTGTTGCATCGGTGGAGCTGTACTTTTGGTCGCGATTGCGATGGGAAGATACGAAAGTAAAAATGTTTTGGCTTCGGTTTGTTTGGCCTCAAACTGGATTTTTAGCCGCCGAGGGGGCGTGGCAGGGGGCAATTTGGGGCACCGATTCTTTTCACTTTCCTCGTGTTGCCAGGGGGAAAATCGCGCCAGCAATGTGGGGCACTGGTCCAGTAAATGTGGCCCACGTCTATTTCGAATTTCCGCATGGCGTTGCCACTGCATTGGGTTTTTCAAATTTCCGTTATGGCTCGCATTTTAGAACCAAAGTTTTACCGTCATTTCAAGCTGCATTTTCCGAAAGTTGTAGTCCTTTTCATGTGCAAAATCGTAAAAAATTAAATTACACTGCCAGAAAGCAATAAAACGAGATTTATATTGTTTGCACAAATCCAATTAAATAAAAAAGGAGAGAAAGGGAACAAAGCCCTGGAAGTCAGATTCGTCGGCTAAAGACATCATTTGCTTTGTCCTTTGCACTCGAGGAAATAATAGAAAAACCTCTTGGTTTTCCACACAGAACCCGAGAAAAAAAAAACAAGAAAAAACGGAGTGCAATCACCCCAAAAAAGGCAGAGATCGTTTGACGACCGTTCGATTAGGCAGCATCATCCATAATTCTTCCCTCTACACTCCCATACGATCCGATCCCTTGTGGTTCGGTTTTCTGTTTATGGGACACACCCTCCGCTCAGGACGAAAAGCAACGTGAATTTACACACTTTATAACAAATTTGGGAATTCTACTGGCGTTCGGTTGCAGTCATGCCTGAAAACATAAACAACTCAAGAAGGAGTTTTTCGAAAGGGGAAAGAGTTCGTGATCCCTTTAAGTAATTTCCTCCCGGGCAGGATATCCTGGCGACGGTTTATATGGGTTGTGTCAACACACGCGGAAAAAAGGCGGAGAAAAGAGGTGGAAAAGCGGTGCTCAAGTGTCCCCCTTTATAAGGGCAGATCCCAAAGGATTCTCGTGGAACGTGCGGGCATTAGATGATACTCAAGGTATTCGCTTGATTGGAGCGTTTAATGCTGGTTGGATCGAAATCGGATCTTATCGGTTATTCCCTCAAATGCTCCTAACTATCCCCCTAGGGCCGATAAGACCTGGGCAAACACTATCAGCGTCTCCTAGGCAAAGGTCGCGGTCTTTAGAACATTATCTCGCTTCTATTAAAACCTCAACGAAGTCCCGTCCTGCATGGTCTTGTATAAAATATACGTTACACTCATTTCGAATGCAGCCCGTCTTATCGCCTCAACACACAGCACACAATCAAGCCAGCCCATTTCACCCCAGGAGGAGGCCCAAGATATCCCACTTCGTATGGCCACCGATAGCCAAGAACCTAGCCCGATCTGCCACGTGTTCCGGTGGGGGTGCGAATGTTCAGCGAGCATGACCAGCCAGCTAAGTAACGATCGAAATTGCCGTAAGATACTTTTCAAATATTCTCGGTTCCGTAAGGAAATTACCATAAAAACTGTTCAGCTCACGGAACTGTGACCGCAATTTTGGAAATTTTGCTAGGCAGGTGTGCCACTACCAAGGATACTTCAGGGGTTCAGCCCAACTTCTTGTGGGAGTGTTTCATTTGGAAATAATAACTTTTAGAGGGAGGTTAAAAAGGTATCTTTAGTAATATATACTTTAGAAAAGTTTACCAAGAAGACTGAAAAAAACAGAACAAGACAAATGAACAAAATAACGAAAAGATTCAAAATTAGAAAATTCATATTTTAGATTTAATTGTCTTCATACATATGACCCAGAGTTTTCCTTTTAATTACCTTTTAAATCTAACGAAAACTCCCTTCGTTTGACTGAAGATCTAGGCATCAATTATATTCAATACCCTTTTCTGACCATTAGACACTCCTTGAGCTGGAACCCCATTTATATATCTCAACCTTAATCGTGGTGATCCCTACCAAAACACAGAAACAGGATAGGCGATCTTCACCAAGTGTTACAAAGCATTTCACCCTGGCAAATGACCAATCATTAATATTACAAAATCTCTGCGCAGGACATTTATAAATGACTTCGGCCTATCTTGGATCTTTTGCTCGGACAAATTGCGGTCAGATCGGGAGTTATTGATGGATTTCCCCGAAAGTGGAATGCAAATAGTCGGTCAAGTATGCAAATATTTGGACTGGCTACCGTTGAGGCTAATCCCTTGCTGATCCTGCGGCTACTGTGCTACTTTCCACTCCAATCATCAATCAGCGGAAAGGCACTTGTGCTGACCACGGATAAAGCCGGCATGACAACTCATTTTATTGGAACAGTCTCTCTGGCTCTCTGGGTGGACAAACAACCAAGGAGGTTGTGGGAAAAGGTTTCCTTTTCCTGGTAAACGCGTGGAAAACGTGTTTTGGAAAATACGTTGGCCCAGCACGCAGCGAGGAACTCGTTTTATCAGCCAAGAAATTATAAATATTTATGAAAAACCATTCGAGGAGAGCGAACCCAAAGAAAGATAAACAAACAAACAGAGGCATCGAGTCAAGAAGTTGTCAAATCCTCAGGTATCTTAGGTCAGGAAAGCAGATCACCCAGAGATGTATCTCCTGGCTCTCGGTATTTGTACATGCTATCTGCCGCCGAACTACCCCAAAAAAGGAGAAAAACCTCAGTCGCTTTCGGTGGATACCTACCTACATGTTCCCTGTGCTAGGGGACCCTGCTCCCCGACTCCTGAACTCCCCGACCAAACTCAAATAATAATAAAAAACGCATTTATGACTGCATCGGGTGAGAAACGGCATAAAGCAGCGAGGCAATCAGCGTCGGCGATCGTTCAGCGTAGAAAAGTAACCGAAATCCTTTCGAAAATCATCCACAAAACAGGTTGGAAATGAGTGTCAGATAGCCATAAAGGGCAGGTAGATCGCTCGGCCATTTGTTGGGGGTTTTCAATCACAAGACAAATTTATTAGAGAGAAAGAGAAACGTGACCCTTTTGGGACTTTGATTATGGGGAACGATGCAACCGAACAAAAAACACAATTAACCAAGAAGGAAACTCAAATCAAAGCAGGGGTACAGTTGTGTAGGGGGTGTTCAACTCATGGACTCGTTCTCCTCCCCATCCAGGTCCTCCTCCTCCCCCTCGTCATCAGCATCCACGTAGTCCACCTCTTCAGCTCCTTCATCCGAGGACATGACGGTGGTCCAAAGACCGTACTTCTTGTCCATGTTCTGTCGCCAAAGTATGATGTTTCCATTTGCCAGGGCCATCGCACATATTTCGCCATCGGGACTGAACCTCAGAAAGCATATCGCTGACTTGGACCTGCCCTGGTAGCACCCCAGGGGAAGGCCCGTCTCGTAGTCGTACTTGTAGACGACACCCTCAATGTTGCCACATGCGTAGCTCTCCTTCCTGGGATGCAGGGCGGCCGAAGTCACCTTGAAGGGGCACTTTCGGGTCTTCAGGATCTCGAAGGTCCTGGGATCCAGAAAGATCACACTGCGCTCAAAGGCTATGGTAACTATTTCCCTGTCGTGGTGCAGCTCCACCGTTTTGGCGTGGTGGGTGAGAACTATCGAGTGGGTGCGCTCGCCACTCCGGCAATCCCACATCTTCACATTGCGATCGTAGGAGGAGGTGAGGATGCAGTTCTCCTCCAAGCAGAAGGTCAGATCCCTGATACCACGCTGGTGACCGCGAAACGTCATCAGGGGCTTCTTGCCCGATTTCTCCAGGTCGTAGAGGGACACGGCGGGTTCGAGGCCGAGGCAACCGCTCACCAGGCGACTGCCTTTGGGATCCAAGTCCAGACAGGACACTGTCTCTTCGTGCGTGTACTTCGTTAGCTGTTTCCCCAGCAAGGCATCCCAGATGCGAACCTTGCCATCGGCACCGCCGCTGGCCAGGATCCTTGCATCCTCGTTCAAAGAGACGCTCCACACGCCCGCCTTATGCTTCCTTAGATTGCCTATCATGTGCCCAGTGTCACCATGCCGCATCATGGCTATGCCATCGAGTCCCGCTGAGGCCAGGTAAAAGCCCGAACCAAGGTCCCTGCTGAAGGATAACTCCACTACTGCGTCGGTGTGGCCCACGCACTTGGCTCCAATCTGTTGCGACATACCGATTATAATGGAAATGAGATTATACAAAACTAACGAGAAAAGATTGTACAAAACTTGAGCGGGGCTTGGTTTGTTTTAGCTAAGGTCTCGAATATTAGGAACAGATCTAACCGGAGTTACTAGATCAGGCATAAACGTCTGTAAAAACAGTTCGGTAAATAAAAAATATATATCTATAACACCACTGGGTTCAATTTAATGCAAATAAAATATAAATAATACACTGTGATAGAACCATTGCATTTCTAAATATAAGTATACAAAATATATTACATATTATTTTCATCTTTACCTCAAATGATTAGTATCTAAATTGACTCGCAACTGTGAGAACTTGGCCAGCTTCTTGATTATCCAGGGCATGTAAGTGGGCACATCCATGTAGTAGGCCTTCTGACCAGCTCCGCACTCTGTGCTCCCGTAGCTGACCACTCCGAATTGCACCGTGCGAACGGCGCCAAGGTGCAGGATCGACCAGGTGAGCGGACCACCTGAGTCGCCGGTGCAGGTATCCACAAAGTCTCCGTTGGCGCACAGGAAGGAGTTATCCCTGCCGCCGGTGCACGTCTCAGTGTTTATATAGACCTCCATGGAAGTGTTGGCAAAGCGCAGATCCTCCGTTTTTCCCCAGCCCACCGCCAAGAAAGATTGTCCAATGTTGGAGGTAAACGCCAGGAGTTGATCTGTCAGAGGCAGACAAATGGGTCGGATGTGATCTGAGGAAAAGGGTGATTCAAAGTAATTAAAATACCACATGTATTAACTGATTTTCTACCTTTAAAGACCACTTTTCGGTCCAGTTTCAGCAGGGCAACATCAAACCAAGCGGAGAAGGGGTTAAATTCCTCATGAATGATCGCCTTCTCTATAGAAAATTCCTCAACGGGCGGGGCACAAAACTTTTTATAGTCGTAGGTGGTGCAGTCTTGTGAGGAATTTAAGTCGTGTTCTCCCAGCCGCACTCTTATTCTAATTAATTAATTATAGGGGTATATATAAAATGCTGGAAGAAATATTTGTATTTTACTTACTCTCTAAACCGTGGACACAGTTTAATGCAATGGGCAGCAGTTAAAACAAAGCCTGAATTGATCAAAGAATATCATTATTAATTAATGAATAGTTTGTATTTTTCTCCATAAATACTTTCTGAGATAAGGGAGCCCCCACAACGACAAATTTCCAAATGCTCTGGTATGTAGAGAAAAGCCATCCATGGTTGGGACATTAGGGAAGATTTTCTGCCTCCGGTGATCCTTCTTCTAAGTCTTTGGATGGGTAATATATTCGAAAGGACTCCGCAATCCTGTTGTCGCAATTGCTCGTAAACGCTGCGTTCTTCTGGTGTCCAATTTTGTGGTACAAGTTCAGATACTTCTATAAGGCAGATGAAAGCCCAGGCCAGACAGAAAATCTCTTGGAAACACTTCATGATGCAAGCTCAGATTGAAAGCGACTGAAAGAATCTCTCTGAAGTGCAGTTTGTTGATAGGAAATGCCTTATCACCCTATAAAATCACTGCGAAATTTCTTAGAAGAGCAAACATATTTGTTCTTATTTAAATGCTGATAGTAGCAAATGATCATCGCGAAATAAGAAACTAGATCAGGCATTAAACACATTATATTTAAATAGTTAGGGGAAAAATTAAACAACTTTTCAGAAGCAGAATGCAGAGTAAGCTTTAAAAGTAGAACAAACATATCTCGACACAATTACGTATATTAATTACCAAAAACAATTGCTTATACAAGTCAATGAAATTGAAATATTTTTCGATTTAGTACTAGATAAACATACCCTTAACCCTTTAGCTCAAGCCAATAATTTCTACAATATTAGAAATAATTGTAGAGAAATTATTTATTACATTATTACAAAGTTTTGCAATACAATCCATGCGAAAGGAGGTTTTTTTGATTCGCAGATATATATTTCAAGACACATTTTCTTATCATTTTATGGGGCCTTCGACACTCGATTAAGAAGGTTTTATTGACTTGACAAAGAAGACTGCTTCCTAAGCCGACAGTAAAGCTGCACTTTATGCCAGCGGCAGGCAGCTCCTCCGCCGCGCTTCCTCTGCCACTTTTAATTTAATAGAAAGCACACAGCCCCGAGGTCCTGGGCGGAATCGTGATTGTGCCAAAGTCGGTATCAGTCATCACTTGTTAATCTCACTTAAACGTTTCAGCGGATATTGTATGGCCCCCGTGCTCGAGGATTTTTCGGCAAACAGCGAAAGGTGGCGAACTACTCGCAACTTTGTTGGCAAAGGAGCGCCAGGATATTAGCAGCGTGCAAATGGGGGGAGCAGGACGAGGACGTAATGTATATTAAATGCACTCGAGGAGATTCAATTCATATTTCAGGACGTTTTGCTCTCATTACGCGGCCGAACAAAGGAGACGCCCCGGCACGAGTCCTGTGCCCTCGAGAGGATCCGTTTCACCTGTGGACTGACACCTGTGCACACACAAGCGGGCTAACACAATGCCGGGGATAAGGAGGATCCACCAACACCTTTTGGCAATCTCTGACTTTGTACCTGAACCAATTGTGCGGGCACAGGACCAAAAAACCAGGAGCAGGAGTCGCTGGCAACCGCAAGACTAACAGAACACGCCCGCAATTGAGTCGAGCTCACTTTTACACAAAGTCGGAAGGAGAGTACTTCCAAATCACCTCAAGAGTGAGTGCACAGAGAGAAAATTTGGGTGATGGTTTTTGAAACAATAATAAAATAATAAAGAGTACGATACTTAGTTCCAATATTTCTTAGGTATATTGTCCGACATCAATCTTTTCAAATTGTTTTTTCAATTTTCGTTGACAATTAAAATTATTTCTTAAACTATTTTGAAAGCCTTTTGATCTTCAAAGTACGTATAATGGGTATTCATATTTTGTTCCTTATTTATTTTAGTCGTTGAAAAATATATGAACTCAAAAGGGTTCGATAAAATGTTATACTTTCTTATCTTTAGGTTTAAATTTATCTTTAAGTTCAAAACTTTGTAAAATCTATAATGTTTATAAGTTACATTATTCAGCATTTTCTCTGTGTACTTTTGCTTGGAAAAGAAAATTTGTCGCCGCCCTTGGGGGTTTGAGGGAAATTAAACGGATTTCCTCGAGAGCTTGAGCTGACAATGTGTGATGTGGTAGTTGCTTGAAGTCATTGTCGAAGCACATGCTAATTAGATTTATGCACAAAAAAGTTTGGGAGAAAAGAAGGAAAATGTGAGCTGAACACCTGATTTAAATGACATCCTTAAATTTTAAGAACTGTTAATTCTGTGGTAAAATAAAAGTTAGTTTAAGAACAGTCCATGTTAATAAGTTAGGAAACTAAAGAATCTTTTCGTAACATAAAATAAAACAAATACTCCATATCTTGTTTTCCGAACCAAAAATTAAATTGTCTTTTAGACTCTGGAGCATTGTAATCTCGAAACAGTTTGTTCCCATAACCTACTGTCCCGCATTTTTTCGACAAGCCCACAAACACACAACTCATTGAGCGTTTTCCCTCTCAGATTTTGGTCTGAAAACGCATTAATAATAATTAGTACAAACATGGAAGAGTTTAAAGGAACTGCAACTCATGTCATTAATGGTCTTTCGAAACGGAAAGTGAGGGGCATGGACAGCACTTGGGCGTGGTCAGCAGGAAGTTAGAATTCATTTGTCAGTCGAGTCAGACGCCGAACATTAGAAATGGTCCAAAGTCAGCGCAAAAATAGACGCGGAAATTAATATTTTTAGCGAATTTGGGCCATCAAAATATTTACTGGGCTCGTAAAGATGCATACTTTACGACAGGCCAACGGAAAATCTTTCTATGTAATTGCTTATAATTTTTATAGGACATCAGCAGGAGCAGGAGCAGGAGCCTCAGCAAGGGGTAAAGGGACGAGGGACGAGGGGAGTGGAGAAAGGACACTCCCATTGATAATGCGAGCGCAGACATCAATCTGTCCCAGATTCGGGATTCGTGAGTTTCCTTTCGCATCCCGGGCTGCGCTCCTCTGCCAAAGTGTCAGGACAAATCAATAAACTTCTAATTTTATTACGAACGTTACAGATACCGATCTGTCACTTCCCATTGTCGCGCTGACAATTGATATCTCACACATCATTTGGTTCGAGTGCGCACAATGAGATTGTTTATGCCATTTTTGGGTAAGCGACTTGCGAAATACTTCCCCCGGGTAGTCGCATTTCTATGGACCCTCTCGCAGGGATTCGTCTGGGTATCGAGTTTTCACCTTTCCCTTTTTCGATCTCACACGCCGCTCTCCACTTTCTTTTCTAGGGGTTGTCTCGACTTGCGGTTTTGCCTGAGAAATCGACGTGATTTTTCCGCATTTTCTGCTGGCATTTTGTCCACTTAACGTTGCTCTGTGGTCAGAGTTCAAATATGGGACCATTGACTAATGACAGTTGTCCGCAAATGTTTGCATAATCCTCTGATCAAATCGGATCGGCTTTTCTGGGTCAATGTGCTGGTTGCCGATGGAGAAAGCGGCAGGGGGACCAGGTGAAAGGTCCTTGCCTAATAATGCGGTTTATGACCTACTTGGTTTATTGACTTTATAAATGTATTATGAAATAAGCATTTAAAAGTATTTTTTAAAACCTTTTTTTAATTTTACATCATGAGCTAAATTGAAAACAATTAAGTCTATGTATAAGTATATGTAGTTTCAGTTTATAAAATGGTGTTTTATTCATTTAAAAATATTAAAAACAAACATTTTAAATTAGAATCATTTTAAAAAATTTTGTTAATGTATAATATATTTCAATATTAGGTGTTTTTGTGTGCTATACTATTTTTAAACTATTTATTGAGTAATCTATCAATCGATTCAATTCGAAATAAGATTCTTGATCTTTGTGAATTTTTTCACTAATCATTTAACTTTGTGGTATCTTAAAATATAATAAGCCTATTTCCCTAGTTTATGTATAATTTATTTTTATTACCACCGTTTTCCGACACTAAACTCTTTTGCAACAACTGACGATCTGTCTTTTCTGTCAACTTTCCCATATCTGAGGCACTTTCCCATAAGTCCCTTGTAAGACTCTTGTAAACCCTAACTAAATTATGCAAAAGCCACGCTCTACATCATGTTAAGGACTGGAGTGATCAATCCCGGTGATTTCTGAATTTCTGACACTTTTGCAGGCAGATCCTGCGAAGGACAATGGAGAAAGCGATCCTTGTACCAGTTTTCCAATTCGCCATGCCCGTCGCATTTGGGTGTTACTTTCGCTTTCGCCGATCTGCAGATCAATCAAAGTTGGTCACGCTGTCAGGAATTATGTCACTCGCTTACTCAAATTGCAGAGCTCGCAGGATTCGCAGGACGAGGATGATGAACTGACGGTTAACCTAATTTGCATATGAGGAGCGCAGAGTTTTCCTCGGCAGCTGCGGCTGAGTTTTCCCATCCCCATTCCCAGGAAAAACTTTACTTGACAAAGGTTGAAAGTTTTCTTGGGTGTTTTCTCACTTTTCTTTACTTTTTTTCTTGGTTTTTTTCGACTGTCAGCACATCAATCATGCATTTTATGTTTGCATCTTTTAGGCACAACTATCTTTTGTAACTCCGTTTGCAATTAAGTAAAATCTTTTTAATTTGGCAGCCAGGTCATTTGATACTTTCCACGGCTTACCCTAATCCTTTTTCATATGGTAATTGGGTCTGCTGAAAGCTAATACTCTGGCGCCTGCGCAGATGTGAGAAAATTCGGACGAGCAAACTTTTTAAATGAGACATTGGAGTTTAGGGAAAAATCAGGCCAGCTCTGCCGTATATCAATCAACTGTCAAATGGCCCATAAACGATTTTATAATGGCCTTCGGTGGCCAGCTGCCCGAAAGTGATATAAAATCATCGGATGGGCATGCCAAAATCGCACTTTATGGCCATATAAAATTGGGATCTACTCCCGAAAATCAACCAAAAAAAGAGAAAAACAGATGTGGAAGTGCCAAATTAAATCCAAGATTCGTGTAAGTCCAGAAGTTATGGCTCACCCCCGATGACGAGCACTACGAATCAGACTTCCTGTGTGCCCATCGCTCCACTAATTGCCCGAAGGATGCGACATCGCCGAGACAGGAAGCGGAAACTAAAGTGGTCGGGGTCACTCCCGAAACTCGGTCCTCTAACTAAGCGACTGGCCAGCGGCAAAGAGTCATAACACCAAACAAAACACACGCAATCTCCTTAAGCAAATTTAAATTACGTGAGCTCTTCCCTGCCCCGGGTGCATTCATTAAATGTCGGTCTCCTCAGCCCGATAATTAACGCCCTTATGTCCAGGAAGCCGTGTCTAGGCATTCCCCAGTCCGCAAAAAGGGACACTTCCACAGACCATAGTCCGACGTCCCTTTGTCCTGCCTCCGAGGGCCATTGTGACTAATTGATTTGCTCAAACAAATGTCCCGTCGCTACCCTCAGATCGTCGACTTTTTTTTTTGTATAGAATACCTTGGGATTCGCCTACCTTGTCTGGGCAAAAATATTCGAATTTGCGGCGGCTAGTTAATAGCATTCTAATGCAGTCTTGAGTGTATTTTAGTGGCAGGACAATGGGGAATTCGTCATGGGAAGGCTGTTGAATTCATGAAAATGCTAGCAATAAAATATTGAACATAAATTAACGGGCAAGGGAATAATATAAAATCAGTTTTGAGAAGGAAACTTTATTAAAATTGCACAAAGGTTGATGCAGATAAACTCGATTAATTTATTTGGTGCATTAACATTTTAAACTTCAGATTAGTGCTTCTGAATAAATCTAATAGATAATGATGTGAGAAAATAAATTAAATAAATAAATAAGATAGAGTTTAAGGTAATAAATACGAATTTAGGAACTAACTAGGCACTTCAACTCGATTGCAAATTGGCTAACATTTAAGGATAACCCAATTAAATTAAATAAATACAAAAAATAAGTTAAGAAAATGAAATCAAATCCTTAAATTCCAATCTGCGTCCAATAAAATAAAGTTACAAGAAAACTTGAGTAAACGACACTTACATGACCAATTATAATTTTAGCAAAATCAGTGAATGTAAATGGGAAAACTCGAATTTTCACTCTAATGAAGTTCAGTAAAGCTACCTTAAATTCAATTAAATATTTTATCCAACAACATGCTGTGGACTTTCCCCCGGAGTTTCCTCCCCGATTAGCAGCATCACTGCAACACAGAATTAAAGTTTTGCCTGATTTTTAATAAAATTTCTCTGCGCAAGTTGGCAAATGGGTTTTACCTGATTTCGAGCAGCTTGCTCTTACATGGCAGCCACCCTTTTGGGATGACCACTGCCGAGTTTTCCTCTCATCTCGCAGGACCAGCCAGAGTCAGAGTTATGAAAACAAAGGGGCTTGCAAACGGGGAAAGTTCTCAGTGCCCGAAAACCCTTTTGTTTTTCCCACATGACACATAAATAACTGCAACTGGTCAGCCTCAGTTTAGTTTCCACTGCAGATTCGGATTCGAATTCAAATTCAGCCTCAGCTGCTCCGTTAATTGAATCATTAGGGTTGTGGAACCAGAGACAATGCCTCCATAATCATTATGAGTGATTGCAGGCAGGCCGAAAAACAAAGGACCGACCGGTGCCCGTTTAAAATGTGCTCGAGTAAGTCACCCAGCTGGCCATTTCGGTCTCGTGTAACTCCAGATGCAACTCCCTTGTAATCCCCTCAAGGGGTTGCCCAAGCCGAAGGCCGGGAACCACTTGAGAATCGGGTTTAGCGTGTTCCCCCTGGATGATCCACCGAGTCGGGGAGGATGTGACTTGAGGATTTTCCAGACTGATACACTCCAGTGGCCCTGGTACGGGTCAATAACTCTATGCCGAGTGCAAAGGTATTACTTTTGGAGAGTGCAGAGGTCGTGGGCTGCAAAGCGGACTCCCTACTTTCTGGTCTGATTTAAGTCAAAAAATAAAGTGCTGTAAAATATATGATATTTTCTATTCAAAAAATGGGTTTCCATTTGAAGAATGTTTATTTTTGAGGAACAACATAAAGAGAAATACACAGTTGTCCTATAAACTAAATCCTTCGCTTTAGTTAAGATTTAAGCAACTAAATTTATGGTAGCAGAAACATTAATATAATAAATAGGTGTACAAAATAGGTATACAGATAATGGATGGGTTCTTTATCAAGGTTATTATCTTAAAAATACCACAACTATAATAACAAGAAGATACTTCTCTTCGAAAGCACCTACTATCTTTTTATTTATTTACTTTATTCTCCCTTTTTCTATTAGGTATGCAATTTATCTTAAAATGTGTGTTTTTTTTTAAATTTTTAATAAAATATTTATATAATAAATTATGTTACTTAAAACGGTTCAAGCCCCTTTGATTAATATCAAAATTGATATTCCCATATTGAGAAATGGTAAATCACATTTGTTTCGTGGTCTGCTGAAATTTAAAATCTTTTCTATTTTCTATTCTATTTTGTTCCAGTCCAGGACAACTCTCCCCAGGAGCAGCTCAGCTCCTCCGCAGCCAAGCTCATCCTTTTGGTGGCCCAGCTGCTGTCTAAGCTCGGTTTCACATCCCAAAGTGCCAGACCCGAGGCCTCAGTGTCGGTTTACTGCGGGGATATCATGTCAACGCTTTGACTGGCATTTAACTTGCCCTTGTCGCCGTGTTTTGCCCGGGCAGCAACATTTAGGGGCTTAAAACTTTAATTAAAAGGCGCAGGCACAGGAGCGAGCCCAGCTGGGTCCTTTAGCATTTGATCTATGCGCTGACAGGAGGACGAAGGAGCAGGCTCGTCGCTCTGGCTCACAGTTCCCAGTCTTCAGTTCCCGGTTGCCAGTTCCCAGTTCCCAGTGCATTCCGTAATCGGATACTTTTATTGCTGAAAGGATAAACCGCAAACTGCTTGGCACGACCATCACATAATACATTTTATAAGAATATTTTTTGCCCGCTCGCGTAAGCAGCTTAAAGTCGCTGCCTGCATCGAAACTTTACGACAGTTGTAACGATTCTTGGCCGTTTTCATTTTTTTCCCTACTTGGCTGGCTTCTCCTTTTGTTTCAGGAAGTGTCGCTTTTGTTCGGGGGGCTGATCGCAAATAAAAATATATTCCTGGCTGGCAATAAAATTGATGGATTCGTTGCGCGCCGAGCTCAATAAAAATGTTGCAAGCGGCAGAAAGAAAAAAACGTATGGGGAATCAGAAAGACATTAAGGCCGGGCTCCCGATTCGATTCCCAGACAGGAAGTGTTTAACACACCTCGAGATGGGGACTAAGCACATTATAGCGTTAACTGGGCATTATTCAAATGCTGTCCGCAGTAAGCACATTAGGCGGGATTATGCATGGGCAATAAACCGAGCCGGGACTTCATCTATCCTATCTTCGTACAGGCCCTACTTATATGCAAAGTTCATCCGATCCTCGCTGCATTTTTGGTGGTGCGCCCAAGGGGTTATTCCACGGTCACATATCATCTGCCGGCAGTCCGTTTTGCAAAATCCCTTTGTCCTTCTCTCGGCCGAATGCAATCGTCGCATCTTAAGTAGCTGCCAAAAGGGGTTGCAACTGGGTGTTGTAATAAAATGTTTACAAATTTCTGCAAAATGATTTTGCATGTGCCAAATGGAATGGTGAAAAGTTCTCAGTTGATTTATCACTCAATGGGTTGGGAAAGTCTGCTTGATGGCTTGATCAGAAGAAGGAAAACTACGTGGAGGGAGTGAGAACGTTTTCTTCTATATAAGTAGGTACATATTGGTACATTAATAATATGTTGATAAGGATCTTTCACAGTTCAGATAAGGATATAAATTAAAATGATACTGATACTGGCTAATTGAGGTTTAATTTCGAAAACAAATATATACTAGCGTTTATTTTATAATTTATTGACAGGCAAATATTGTCTCATTTTTATATCAAATATATAAAATATGAATTAACCAACTCATCGATTACCTCTTTTCTCTCTGTATAACCTACCAAAATTTCCTCTTGGACTTGCTGAATTTTCCCAAAGAGCCAATTCCGAGCCCATTAATCTATGTTGAATGAAATTTGAATAGTCCAACCCTTTGGTCATAATGAAAAATGACTCGTAGTTGAAAAATGACGCCAATCGTGGCCCATATGCAAATTTAGCCAAAGACAAGGAACGGAAAACTGAGAAATGTGTCTCTCGATATTCGCGCATTAATTACAAACGCAATATTTACAAAACAAATGTGTCGCTTTATGCAGGCCCCGGAGAAAGTAAAAAACGCAGGGGAAGGCAAGGGAGTGAGGCAGCTGTCCGCTGTCAACCCCTTGGAGTGACAAAAATTACAAAGATTACAACTTAATTTCGACTTTCAGCCCTCTGGCTCGAGTGCTGGACGGGCATTTACATACATAAATCCCGGATCTCCTCTGCCCCGGCCCCGTCGGTGCTGAAAAAGACACTCGAAATAGTTGAAAATATTTTGTCGTGCCCTCCATTGTTGGAAAACCCTTCTTGAGATTCAGGTAAGTCGGCATTTGCATTTTCCTGACAGCTCTCACAGCTCCGCATTGTCCTTTCACACCTCTAAAACTCGAGTTCCTTGCAGATCTCACACTCCACTGCGTTTGTAAATATTTTGATTGCATTCGGTGGGACTTTTCTGTGCACAGATAGAAATGATTTTCGATGTCAGTTAGATATCGGCAGGTTAAGTTAGAAATGCTAATATAACATGGCTAATAAAATATTGGAGAGAAATTTAGAACCAAGAGTACACACAGAAAAATGGAGGTAGAAAAACGCCAAGATCAAATGTTTCCCTCATTTATTCGGGAAAAAGTGTTCTTGATATCAAGACGAAAATGATTTCAGGCTGGTTTTTAAAAAAGCTAATAAAAATCAGAAGTAGTCACAGAAAAATTTAAATTATAATAAATAAAAATTAAGATTATATGTTCCTCTCATTTATTTAAGAAGAATAGTTCTTGATATCAAGACGAACATGATTTTAGGCTGGCTTTTGGAAGTGAAGCCTTGCTTAAATAGATTTCCATGTATTCTTATGTAGATTTTATACAAATAGATAAGTGGATTTTAATTTTCAAGAATAAATAATATTAAAGAATAAATGCTTGAAATCAAGTTAAAGGTTTTTTAGAAATAAAGCTAGATATTTTTAAATAGAGTTGATAGTAGCCTAATATTGATTTTTGAGGATAAATATTTATTCAAGCATAGGAAGAATTTAAGGATAAAATCTATCCTAGCTTTCTGCCTCGCTCTGAGGAACGGTCAGGTGAGTATCTGTTTATTTAAAATACATTTTAAAATATCGAAACCCCATCACTTTGTATATAATGTTCCTATTTGTACACTTATAAATTGCGTTATTTTGTAAACCATCATCATACAACTCGTTCCTCTGTAAGGCGAAAAGAGTTGTGCTCCACCGAGGGCACCAATTAGCAGTTGCCTGGGCAGCGGACGCACTCACCTGTGGCCAACTGTCCACGCCCTCGTCCGACTGCAACAATGCCATCACCTCGGGGCCAAATCAAAATTGCAGCCAGCACTTCCTTCGGGGTTTCGTTTGAGCCCTGACTACTGGGTTCTGGGTTCTGGGTTCCTTCCCCCGACTTTCACACGTTATTCAGTGAGCATAAAGCGGCGCGTATTTAGGCCAAAAGAGAAAAATAAGAAAAATAGGGGAAGACCAGCAGCAACTACAATCCACTTGACCAACTCGCTGGATGCCAAAAGCCAAATCGCCGAAGCGTTGGATTTGTAACGTATTTTCCATTTACGAGAAGGCAGAAGGGGACACTTCTTTAATTGTTCTCACTGCTAACACTTACGCCGGGGCCTGCGTCTCCGTTTTCTCCTTATAGATGGTGGCTGAGTGATAATATACATTTTCCCAGACAATTAAAGTGAGGGAAGAACTCGTCATTTTGTGGCAATGGAAGAAAGATCTTTAGATCGCTGTAAAAGATATATTTTCTACTTGATAAACGCAATAGGAGACACTTGGTAAGGATAGTTCCTAGTTTATTACGGGTAAGTAAGGAGCAGTTTTAACTGTCTTGGGTTGGATGAAGGAACAATTGATGTTTCCGAAAAAGTGGAATGTTCAAAATTTAGGCCACCTATGTGACAAAGGAAATTAAACCAACGATTCCTTTTTTCTTAAATTTTAAAATGAAATTCCCCTTTTAGATTCATTTTGTAGAAATATAACAATTTTCCAAATGTCCATTGCTCTGAAATAAAAAACGAAATGCATGTGCCAATTTTGGAAAGAGGCATTCTACCCTGATGTTGACAGCACCGAAATTAATAGTGCCAGCCATTTTTTCGGCGAGTTTTCATATTCAAATTACATTCCAAATTGATTAATGGTGAAAATTTGCATAGGGATGATGCGGTGCCATATGTGATGAGGCTTAATTAAGGAAGGTAGGAATGCTTGCCACTCTCCCCGAGTGCATGCTACGTACGAATGGGTACCCATTTTATATATCTCTTCAAAGGCACGCGATGCAGGATGTTTGGAGGACAGATGGGCCGCAGACACCCCCGCAGGATCAGTATGCTAATTTGTCCAGAGTTTCTGTTATTTTCGGGTTTTACCACGCGACAAGGACGAAGAACACACCGCACGCGATAAAGTCCGCGGCTAGTTTTCATTCCTATCGGAGATCGCACTAAAATTAGAGTCCCGAAAGGGGGAGAGTTTTCCAAAACGGGAGCAGTATTTCGCGCAGCTGTAGGCGTAAATTAAAATGCATTTTACGCAACTGTGCGACGAGATCCGGGTCTCGGATCCTGCAGCTGTTGTGCCTCGTATTTTCCTAATGGCACGCTCTCAACACTTGAAAAGGACACCCCCGCCGCACTTTCAAAACCGGGATAGCTCTCTGTTTTTCGTGGAAATTTACGCATTTTCATGCTCGACTACCGTTGAACAGAACGAGAACCCCCGACCGAAAATAGATTAGCCGCTCTCAAAGGATATTGAACCCGGCCAGGACGAGGGGCAGCCGGAGGACTTCGTTGTAGGTCAGTTGGACAGTTGAACAATCGGCGAGGGGCACGAGCCACGATCGGAGTTTTGGCCCAGGATAATTGCTTCAAGTGCCGACAGATTGATGACTAGTTCCATTCAAGGATATATTTCAATTTACGGCTAGTGGGTTGGAAAGTAATAGCAGTTGAAGTGAAAGGAAAATTATCTTTTTAATTTTGTATTTCATAACATTTTAATCAAAATATGTAAACTATTTACTAAGCAATCGGTATGAAAAAATACTACTAGACATTTTGCATACGTATGGTGTTCTTGATTTATTTATACTTAACGCAGAGTCTTAACATATTTTGAGACAAGAAGAGAGGTATTTAATTAAATTCGTAAGTACCTATTACATGTTTTTTAAAAATCATAAAAAATAGTAAGAATAGAGAAGTAAAATTTGGTTTGTTTAACAACTTTTTGATAAGCATATGGTTTAGTTGTTGTGAAGAACAAAAAAAATGTCAATAAAACTTGTTTTACGGTCATTACAAATATTCTCCATTTTCACTGTGTCGTTCTAATTTTAAGAACATTTTTAAATAAGATGAGAGCGTCAGACTTTTCTGTAACATAACACCATTCGATATTGCACAAAAAAATTTATTTAAAAAATACTTAACATTTAATACTGTTTTTGTTGAAATTATACTAGAGGAGGTATTTAATTTGAACTTATGTTCCAATACAACATAATAAAGAAACCTAACATCCTAGTTTAAATTTTAATTATTTTTAAACTTTAAAATTCGTATATTAGCGAAATATTCAAAAATGTACAGCCTAGCCGGACATCCAAAAAAAGCAACACAAAATAGTGCTGCCATTAATGGTTGAGTCCCTGGCTTAGCCGAGCTCGGAACCAGTCGTCGTTACTTTTTAAATTGCAATGTTCCTAGGAGAAATCCAATAGCATACTTTTTGGCATACTAGTAAAGGTCCCTAAATATTCGTATTCGTATTTAATATTTCGTAATTGGTATTTATTTTAAAGTTAAAAAATGTATTTTAAAAATATATATATGTGAGTCAAGGCAAATCAAATGAGTACAAATGTTTTTAATGTTCAACGCGGTATGAGGCAGTTTATTATACTTTCACAGGGGAAGAGTTGAGAAGTACATCCTATTGATTTGTATACATGTTCCATTCTATCCATTCGATAAAGTGTGAAGTTTTTGTGTAAACAGCTGGTCCGTATCCGCATGTCCGTCCGAATCTGGCTCCGTACGAGGTTATTCCAGCTAAGTAGTTGAACTCATCCACGCCCCACCCCATTGTGGCCATCAGCGGACCGCCAGAGTCGCCGTCACAAGTGTCCGTTCCGTCCTGGCCACCGGCACATATCTGGGAATCCCTATCGAATCCCAAGACATCTTTAGCATACCCTGAGCACTCATCCGCACTTCTTCCCTTGACGTAGGCTTGCAGCAACACATTACTCATACTCTGCCACTGCGAGTAGCCCCAGCCTGCTATTTGCATGGTTTCGTTTTCAAAGGAGAAATTCCGGAATTCAGGGACAGGTTTAATACACACGGGTTGGATTTCCGGTGTATATCTGAAAAGTGCGAATTGGGCTTGGTAAAGTAATGCTTATATTGTGTTATGTGTAATTATTACTAACCTTACTGGATATTGCAGACGCAGCAGGGCTATGTCGTTATAGTGTTTCCCACCGACGACCCTGTAGTCCTTATGACTGATAGATTTGTCCACATTGATCTCCAGATGCCGGGCCGTGCATCTCCATCGGCCAAGCATATTGGCACAGTCCGGATTGGAGGAGGTATTGTGCTCGCCAAGGCGCACCGTCCGTAGCTCGAAGCCATCTATGTCCAAGCAGTGGGCTGCGGTGAGCACGAAGCGATTGGTGATCAGGGAGCCCGCGCATTTGGGCACTAGGCTCCAGTCCCTCGAGGACCTGTACAGGAGCATGGCAATCCAGGGAAACCCGTTCAGTGGGGCCTCTCGGCCAGCCACAACGTGAAAAGCGGGCGGCGTTTGCCCGCACATCTGACTGTTCGGCAGGATCCAACTTTGTTTCGGGCAACAGATGTAAACCCTTAGCAGTAGGGCATCTCCTCGGGGAGCAAGGCCGCACTGCCTGTCCTTAAATACATGTATCTCCGTCACAGTCATACCCCTGGGCTTCAGAATGCCCCTCAGTGGGGAACAATCGCAGAGTCTGACGCATTCCTCGTCTAGTTGACATGTTGGATATGCTGCTAAGGAATAGATTTACTACAGTTGCATTTAATATACTTTTAAATGGAAGATATGGTATAGACAGGTGTCGCTTTTATAAATCACATTAGCAAGAACAATAAGCAAAGACGTTTGCGGTTAAATGTCAATAAAATATGTCCAGTGTACCGACTGATAGGCCTTATCAATATAACCCATACTTCTAGACAAAGATCGCCTCATACCAATCCTGCTGTTATTTTAAAGTAATTACTAAGATAAACAGTCCTTGGGTATGGTTATTAGTACCTCTATAGTGTGGGCCGAGCCAATAAATTTCCTTTGGAATATGAAACATATTAAAGGGTATCTTATAGTCGGGGGTCACTAATTCTTCCTTTCTTCTTGGATTTTTATGCAAAAAATTAAATTAAAATAAATAGTTAGGCTTAAAAAACTTCGATTTATTGGAAACAACGATCTACATTTTATTTTTCCAAATCAGGAGCACACTGCTTTTGGGTCCCTATTCACTGTAAACTCTCCGTCTGATTATACTTAAAGAATCCCTGCCCATATTTACCAGATACAGTCGAAGCCTTTAAGAGGAGTGCAAAAAACAAATTACGCAAGAGCATCTTGACGCGGTGGAACGACAACTGGCACTGAAAGCTCCTTAAAAGATTTCGGTCGCAAATTAAATTTAATCGCTCTTGCATTAATTATAATTATTTAAACATTTAAATAAAATTCTATATTCAAAATAAAGGTGTTCGTATTCGAACAAATTTAAAAAGTATTTACCAGGAATATAAAAATCTAACAAATATACTATAAAATAATAATTGTTAAAACAAAGATGGCCACATTGGAATGGAATGTTACAAACTTGTTTTTAAAGTTCACTCTGCATTAAATACATATATATTTGATATAAGACTTAAATATGTTTTCTATTTAAATCCAAAGTTTTTTTTATTTGGTATAACTATATAGAGGAGTAAAAAAATCCAATATAAAAATATAAGACTTCGCGATTTTTCTACCAGTGTAGCCACTGCTGAAGTCCGTCTTTTGTTGGCGTGACTTTGAGATTCAAAATTCTAGCTTAAAAGTCATAGACCAAGACTCTTATCGCAGAAGCGCTCTTATCGCAGAAGCCTCAACATTAAAAGAACTTAAATAAATTTGTTATATGTCTATAAAAAGGAAAGGAATGGACCCAACCCAAGATAGAATACATTTTGTTATAGGAAATATATATAAAATTGATTAAATGGATTGGAATTAACATTTCATTGATGCATCACTGTTGCTTATTAATCAATAAAAAAAAAGAACTTTTAAATTGCCTACTTATAAGAATTCTTTTCAAGTTACGGTGATATATATATATATATATATATATTAGCTTTGATACCAAAATTCATATTTATGCAAATGTTAAATTTCAAATTATTTCTTTTTTTCATTCTTATCTGCACCTTCTATTAGCTCTGAATTTTAAGCTAAGTATTTTGAAATTCCGGCATAAAGAGAGACAAGATCAGGGGCCATTTCGAGCTACGAAGCCTTATAATTTAATGTTTCAAAAAACCCATGAGCTTATTTTAATATGCAGACCTAATCTGGCTTCCAAGAAAATGAACGCCATAATATTGTTTGAAAATTTAACAAAGACGATAACAAAGCTCCAGTTTTGTATAAATATTGTCTCCTGAGTGCTAAACGCTCAGTCGTTGCCTCAAGATGCAGATCGCCGTAGCTGAAATAGTGATTGCAGCCTGCCTTCTCCTGGGAGCCAACAAAGGATCGGCGTCCTTGCTGGACGATGATTGTGGAACCACAAGGCATCCTTTAAGAGTTCGGCGGGTAGTTGGAGGCGTTCCTGCTGAAAGATTTGCGAATCCTTGGGCGGTGATGGTGTTCTGCAAAACCGGTTTGAACTGCGGCGGTTCGCTCATCACCTCTCGTACGTATTTTCATAACATATATTTAAAGAATAGGTTTTATAAAACCAATTTATGATTGTAGGCTTCGTTTTAACAGCAGCGAATTGCGTTTATAAAAATCCGGCCCAGTAAGTGTGGGAACTGTATGGTCAAATATCAAAGTTAATCGTATTTTTTAGAAAGGTGCGCCTTGGCGCCTATGACAAGGATATCAGCCAACACGCCATTGAGGTTGACATCGATCGGAATATTTCTCATCCAAAATTTGAAATGATCAAAGGGTCTAAATATGACATAGCTCTGCTTCGGATGGCTCAAGAAGTTTCATATTCAGGTAACTAACCGAGATGGCCAACCAATTCGTCATAAACTAATCATATTGTTCTTAGACTTCATAAGGCCGATCTGTCTGCTCGACAATCAAAGAGTGCAAAACACTTATACACATTTCAAGATATCCGGCTGGGGTAGAACTGAGAGTGGTGAATTAAGCAGAGTCTTGCAGTCGGCTACTTTAAGCAAAGTCGATACATCCATTTGCAGCAAAGCGTTTGAATTCGATGTTGATCAATCCCAGATATGTACCCACAGTGTAACGAGCGCTCGAGAAGCGTGTGCTGGCGACGGGGGATCCCCGTTGAGTGCAAAACTAGATTTCGAGGGAACTATCAGGGAATTCCAGTTCGGCATTGTCATCTACGGAGATTTGAACTGTAGGACCTTTGGTGTTTCCACAAACGTTACGCACTACATAAACTGGATAAAGGATACCATTGATAAAAATGCCGATTAAATTGATCTGATATTCATCATTTGGGATCCACTTAAATCGGTTTATCATACAATAAATCACATTAAATCAAAAACATTTAATTAGTATTGTTGGAATTGTTGGTATAAGTTAGAATATTATTTGTTATAGGTGAAATATATCAAACAAGAACGCCTCTAACCTAGGTAAACATATAGGGACGATCGCACCTTTAAGAAAAAAAGTTCTGATATCAACTTTTGTGACGATAATGTATTTTACGATCTACATTCATTCAATATTCTTTCTAAATGCAGCATGCCGAATGAGAAAATTGTAGAAAATGTATTTCAGGTGAGAATTCAAGGTTAATAGCCGGTAATATTTATGCCTGTCAGCCCCATAGGTTACATTTTCACCGCTCTTTCTTTCAAATCAGGTGATTTTTTCAACATTTTGGTAATGCAATCTGTTTAGTTTTTCCCATACCTTTCGATTGTCGTAACAATCGGACGTTTACAGTAGATATTAATTTATTCGTTTATATATAGTAGTCGCCTTCGTCACTACTTGGACTACCGTCGACAGTGATGTGAACTAGATTTGGGTTGACTCAGAAATTGACAATACTTTTTAAGGATATTTGAGAGAACTAAACGACGGCTTGGTCTGCGCGTCCTAAGGGTGCACCTGATGAAGACGCATATTCAAAGTTTAAAACAAAAAAGTAGCCGATTAATTTGTGCTGGCAACATGGCTGGTATCGAATAGTAATCGATTTTTTGTGCAGCTCTAGTTCGCTTGGCCACGGTCACACTGATTTGGTTTGCCAATTTCAACAGCCGCGGCCACACTGATGCGAATTCTATATTGCAACTCGATCGTGCGTGTTCTGTGCTTTTGGGAGTGCGAGGTGTGAAATTTCGCCACAAACGGGTTCCGCCGTCCTGGAAAGCCTGCCAAGTCCTCTGCCGCTGGAAATCAACTGCCCAACGCCGTCGCGTGTTTCCGACTGACCAGCCGTGTGCGTGTGTCCGCGTTCAGCAGTGTGCGTGTGTGCGACAGAGAGCGGGCGAGCGGTGCAGCCGCAACTGGGAAATTAGATTGCCAATATTTCAGCGAGGAGACAATGTCGAGCGGTCAGCAATTGATGGCCGATTCGCCAGCCTGCAGCTCCACTGACCATTCGCCGCTGGCCAAAAAGAGGCGATTGGAGCTGGCGGGTTCGGGTGAGGGGCAAGTGGGGATGGAGGTGGAAGAAGCCGGCGGAGCAACGAGCAGCAGCAGCAACAACTACGAAAATCACGACAAAGCAGGAGGCGGCGTTGACATTTCGAGCAAGTGCCAGAGCGAGACGACTAGTGAGCGCCAGCTGGAATTGTGCGTATCGTCGTCCACCTCTGACACATGCGGCGCTAATGCGACGACGAAGCGGGCCGAAAAGCAGAAGCCGAAACAGAATCAGGGAAGCGGCGACGACGTTAGTACCTCGTCAGCAGTGGAAAAGGAAGGAAGCAAGCGGCCGGAGAAGCGCAATTACCTGGACACGACCACAGCAGAATCGCAAGAAGCCTCCTCCAGTGGATCCAGCACCGCCAACAACAACAAAGTCAGCTCCAGCAACAACAATAGCAGTAATAACAGCACCAATAATCGGCAACCGGAGGGCAATAGCAGCATGACTGGAAACAGTGCCGCCGCCGCCGGCGGAGATATCGATGAATCGCTGTACTCGCGCCAATTGTACGTCCTGGGTCACGATGCCATGCGCCGGATGGCCAATTCGGATATCCTGCTGTCGGGCCTGGGCGGACTCGGTCTGGAGATAGCCAAGAATGTGATTCTGGGCGGTGTGAAATCGATCACCCTGCATGACACAGCAACTTGTGGGGTATGTGTGTGGGGGCGAAGAAGAAAAAATCGATAATTTTCCAGGCAGAGGCGGGAAATGCCCAGGAAGGCAGTTTTGGCCAGCCCTGGTCCTTGGTGATTCATTTAGAGTTCTGCATGTCGTCCGAGTGTCTGGACTCCGTGCGAAATTAGGTTAGGTTATCATCTCTATTTGCTTGCAAAAAAGAGTTTTGTGTGTGTAATTCGGTTTTCCTTCTTTTTCTATTTGCCTCAAAATGTCTGCGCCATGCGAAAAGTGTGCGAGCGGGACGACCGTATGCGCACAGCGGGCTGCAATTGTTTTTGCATTCCCTTTTGCTCGGCACATTCGCTTTTGTTTTATGCACTGAGAGATACAATTATGTGAAGGCATACATTTAAAATAATTTCTATATTCTAGATGTGGAAAATTAGTACAGCCAACATATCAATTTGGGATTATAGTAGTAAAAAGAAGTTATTCAATTTATATTTACATAATATATTTTGTTAGGATTTTTGTTCTGTGTAGCTGGAAACTCAACAAACATTCTTTTGTTAGTCATAGCCTGCCGTCTTTGCTAATTTCATCACTTGTGCTATATATTAATTTTCGGTGTTTGCCTTGCAGCTCAATGATTTGTCATCGCAGTTCTATCTCACGGAGGCCGATTTCGGCAAGAACCGGGCGGAGGCCTCCTGCGCCCAGTTGGCCGAGCTAAACAACTATGTGCGCACCGTGTCGCACACGGGACCGCTGACCGAGGAGTTCCTGCGCCAGTTCCGCGTGATGGTGCTGACCAACTCGGATGCGGAAGAGCAGCAGAGGATCGGAAAGTTTGCCCATGAAAATGGCATTGCTCTGATCATCGCCGAGACGCGGGGACTGTTTGCCAAGGTGTTCTGCGACTTTGGCGAGAACTTCACCATCTACGACCAGGATGGCACCCAGCCGGTGTCCACCATGATTGCCAGCATCACGCACGACGCTCAGGGAGTGGTCACCTGCCTGGATGAGACGCGGCATGGTTTCAACGACGGCGACTATGTCACCTTCTCGGAGGTGCAGGGCATGCAGGAGCTGAATGGCTGCCAGCCTCTTAAAATCACCGTGCTGGGACCGTACACCTTCAGCATCGGCGACACCAGCAAGTTCGGCGAATACAAGAGCGGCGGTGTGGCCACGCAGGTAAAGATGCCCAAGACCATTAGCTTCAAGCCCCTGGCGCAGGCCACGGAGGAGCCCGAGTTCCTGATCTCCGATTTCGCCAAGCTGGACTCCCCGGCCACACTGCACGTGGCTTTCAATGCACTCTCCTGCTACCGCAAGGCCCACAATGGAGCCTTGCCGCGACCGTGGAACGAAGAGGACGCCAACAAATTCCTAGAGGTGGTCCGTGCCAGTAGCAGCGCAGAAGTCGATGAAAAGCTGGTGCTGCAATTCGCCAAGATCTGCTCGGGTAACACGTGCCCGCTGGACGCGGCTGTTGGTGGAATTGTGGCCCAGGAGGTGCTCAAGGCATGCAGCGGAAAGTTCACCCCTATTTTCCAGTGGCTGTACTTTGACGCTCTGGAGTGTCTGCCCAACGAGGGCGTTGAGGAGGCGGATGCCCAGCCCGTGGGATCGCGATACGATTCCCAGATTGCCATTTTTGGCAAGAAGTTCCAGGAGAAGCTGGCCGACGCCAAGTGGTTTATTGTCGGCGCTGGAGCTATCGGTTGTGAGCTGTTAAAGAACTTTGGAATGCTGGGCCTGGGAACTGGCAAGGGCCAGATTTTCGTCACCGACATGGATCTCATCGAAAAGTCGAATCTGAACCGGCAGTTCCTGTTCCGGCCGCACGACGTACAGAAGCCGAAATCTATGACGGCCGCCGACGCCATTAAACGCATGAATCCAGAAGTGAACGTTACCGCCTACGAGCTGCGTGTGGGTGCCGAAACAGAGAAGGTGTTTTCTGAAGACTTCTTTGGCAAACTTGACGGTGTAGCTAATGCGTTGGACAACGTGGATGCTCGTATCTATATGGATCGCAAGTGCATCTTCAACCGCATCCCGCTGGTCGAGACCGGAACACTGGGAACCTTGGGCAACGTCCAGGTGATCGTGCCCTTCGCTACCGAGTCGTACAGCTCGTCGCAGGATCCCCCTGAGAAGAGTATACCGATCTGCACGCTGAAGAATTTCCCCAATGCCATCGAGCACACTTTGCAGTGGGCGCGCGACGCCTTCGAGGGCGTCTTTAAACAGTCCGCCGAAAACGCTGCCCAGTACATTGCTGATCCCCAGTTCACTGAGCGAATTGCCAAGTTGCCGGGTATTCAGCCACTGGAAATCCTCGACTCCATCAAGGTAACATTGGATTTAAATACATTTTTTAAATATGTTTTTAAGATCTTGCAATCTCTTACTATATGCCTTTCCCTACATTTTGTAGAAAGCCCTGATCGACGACAAGCCCAAGAGCTTCGCAGACTGCGTGGAATGGGCCCGTCTCTACTGGGAGGATCAGTATGTCAACCAGATCAAACAGCTGCTCTTCAACTTCCCACCCGATCAGATCACCTCCAGTGGTCAGCCGTTTTGGTCCGGACCCAAGCGGTGCCCCGACCCGTTGGTCTTCGATGTCAACGACCCCATGCATCTGGACTTTATCTATGCGGGAGCCAATCTGCGAGCGGAGGTCTATGGCATTGAGCAGGTGCGCAATCGGGAGACGATTGCGGAGCTGGTGCAAAAGGTTAAGGTGAGTGGGCGATTCGGAATCCAGTCCGAAAACATTACTCAATTATTTTGTTTTATAGGTGCCAGAGTTCAAACCCCGTTCGGGCGTGAAAATCGAGACCAATGAGGCAGCCGCCGCCGCGTCGGCCAACAACTTCGATGATGGTGAGTTGGACCAGGATCGCGTGGACAAGATCATTACTGAGCTACTCAAGAGCGCCGACAAGAGCTCAAAGATCACACCTCTGGAGTTCGAGAAGGACGACGACAACAACTTGCACATGGACTTTATTGTGGCCTGCTCAAATCTGCGTGCCGCCAACTACAAGATCCCACCTGCCGATCGCCACAAGTCCAAGCTGATTGCGGGAAAGATCATACCTGCGATTGCCACCACCACGTCGGTGCTGTCTGGCCTGGCTGTGCTCGAGGTGATTAAGCTGATTGTCGGCCACCGGGAACTCGAAAAGTTCAAGAACGGCTTTGCCAATCTTGCTCTGCCCTTCATGGCCTTTTCTGAGCCTCTACCCGCTGCCAAGAACACCTACTACGGCAAGGAGTGGACGCTGTGGGACCGCTTTGAGGTGGCCGGCGAGCTGTCGCTGCAAGAGTTCCTCAACTACTTCGAGGAGAACGAGAAACTGAAGATCACAATGCTGTCGCAAGGCGTGTCCATGTTGTACTCCTTCTTCATGCCCAAGGCCAAGTGCTCGGAGCGACTGCCGCTGCCCATGTCGGAGGTTGTGCGTCGCGTGTCCAAACGCCGCCTGGAAGCGCACGAGCGGTCCCTGGTCTTTGAGATCTGCTGCAACGATGTCGACGGCGAGGATGTTGAGGTGCCCTACGTCCGCTACACGCTGCCCTAAGCCCATATATATTCCTAATTTAACCATTAAATTATTTTACGATCCCGTTTTGTTGTCGGCGCCGCGTTTTGGAATCGCATAGCCCCAACGCAGAAGTAATGTCTAGCTGTTTGCATTTTAATTTTCACAACCACCATTACGAGGAGCAGCCCAGATCTAGAAATTATATATTATGTGTGTGTATCCTCAAAGGAATGGCAAATGAATTCGCATCATACGAAATACAAAGACTCGACTTAAAGCAAAAACTTAACTGCATCTGAAGAAACTCTCTGCTCAGCATAGTTGTAAAAGAAACAAATTACGGAAAACTGAAGGCGGACCTTAATCGCATTGAGTAATTGGAAATTGGAAACTGAATGAGCCAGGCGGAAAATTTCACACTTCACTCATATATTTTTTTTATATGAAAGTATAAACTAATTACATCATTGTATTAAAGGAGTAAAGCAAATGAATAAAGCTGTGTATTTCATATGGTAATCGCCCGTTCAAGATGCCTGGGATAATTTCGTTCAGCACTTGACGTCGGGTAATCTCATTTCCCCCGTCAGTTCAGAAATTAAAATTGTAATGCATACTGCTCTGCGAGTGAAGTGTATAAGGGATGCGCCATCTATATCCGTACGCCAGTCAGTTGGCAGAAAGTTACGTGACACAATTAAATATTTTATGCCCTCTCAAGACGTTTATGCCACCCCCAAGGAGGCGGCTGCCACCGAAGTGCAATTGGCAAGTGCCGTAAAGTTGCACTGCTCGTGGGGGCGGCGGGCGGCGTCTTATAATTAAATATTACACGCAATGCAACTGAAGTATGGCCAAAGTTATGCAGTTTCGCTTCTCACTCTTGGCCTCTTGCGGCTTTTCGGAAAACTTGCTTCAATTATGCAGTTAATGAATCAAACAGGCGGGAATGTGGATATGGCCGAAAAGGATAGGTGGATCCCAGCACACCACTTCTATGTTCATCGAAGCAGTATGTTTCCGGCAGGCCAATCAAAGTTTTGCGTTTGTCGTCCGACTCCCGATAGTTTGTCCTTTCGGCTAGCATTGAACTATAAGTTTAGCTTCTTATTTATAAAGCCCTAAACTTAAAATAACTTTAGGATGGGACGTATCTATCCAACGTATTTTAAGCTTCTTGAATGTCTGCAAATTAGTTTGACTTGTCAGATACCATAACGGGGGTAAACATTTACGGTTTGAGTTTAAATTATTCCCAAAAATGTTTCAATAAGAAGCTTTTATTTTAAATTTAGAAACATTAGAGATTAGAAAAATTGAGAAACAGTTACTTTTTAAGCCATGACTTGCTTTGGGAGCTCACTGTGAGGCTTCTATACACTCAACTTTGTGGAGCACACTTTCGGGCATGTTGTAAAGATTTTTATATTACACTTTAATAGTTAAATAAAATAGGATCCGTGGAGAAGTACTTGGTGTGGCAACACTGCCAAGCGTTATACTTAAAAATATGTCAGGTTATGGTGAAAAAGACTTATACAAGCTGGTATTTTGGAATAGGATAAAAAGTAGGGATAAATGACCTGATCCTTAAAATAACTCCTTTGATTAAAATACCAATTTTATAAATTAAAATGGTGTTGCAGTATTATTAGTTATTATTATTATAAGACCATGACAATCCCAGGAGTTTGCGAAAAATAGTTCATAATTTGTATCTCAATCTGAAAAACTTGGTAACTGTTTTCCAACATCCAAAAAAAGCGGTTATTACTCACATAAGTAGGTCTCATGTGTCAATCAAGTCCTTTTCTGAGCTGCATTTACTGTGAAATTTAAGTGACATACGAACACTGAGAGTGATAGGACCCAAGATATTGATTCTTAGTCATTGAAATGCATGCAGTCATTTAGAAATGTTGGAATTGCTATCCAATTCTTTTTCGTATTCAATATTCAATTCAAATGCTTTCTTTGTTCGCACTTTCTGCGTGATTCGTAGGGATGAGTCCGTAGATTTAAATCTCGTGGTTTTTACGCTTAGTGTGCGTCAGCTTTTTGGCTGACGATCAACCGACAAGCGCCACATAATCCAGGGGCTGTTTGACTCACTGGAAAAGAGGGCCACTGGGGATCTTTTTTTATTTTTTGGAAATCACTCACCCATGGAGCCGCTTTCAGGTGTGAAAAAGAACGCCAGAATTATACTCGTAAATTTTAAATCGAATTTCGGGCTTATCTCGACAGCGGCTCAAGCTAAGAGCTCCCAAAGTTTGGGTAGGGCATTAAAATGTCGTTCAACGCCGGCCAGAAATTAAAATCTTTTGTGTTATTGCCCAC
The DNA here is from genome assembly GCF_025231255.1 of Drosophila biarmipes. Taxonomy (NCBI): domain Eukaryota; kingdom Metazoa; phylum Arthropoda; class Insecta; order Diptera; family Drosophilidae; genus Drosophila; species Drosophila biarmipes. The sequence continues at coordinate 16,380,660 of NC_066615.1, read as the reverse complement.
AACCTGTTGGTTAATATACAAAGAATGCGGTGGTATCATTACTCGGATTTTTCGGTCGACAGTTTGGTATTCCTCATGCAAATCGGATGTGGAATTTTAATGTGTGCTTGTTTTTATATTAATTGTTTGTTTCTCTTGTCATTGAGTGAGTGAATTCAATAAATTGCACGCCGGCCGTGTGACACTTTCCCGGCGATAATGAGCCAAACTCCTCCGAATGTGATTAATGGACCTGTTAAATGGAAATCACTGGATGGCGTTTTCCCAGATGGACACATCAAGGCGAGGCGAGAGCAACGGACGAGTCCAGGGAAAGCGGAGAGCCGAGTGCACTGGATGCATATTTTAATTAATTACTCGGATACAGATGCAGATGCATCTGCCCGTGGGCGGGGGAAGGTCAATTGGGCTGGCATTTCCTGCCCGCTTGGCCATAAGTCGCACTCCGCCGGTGTGCGTCATGTTGAGAAAGTTTTGGGGCTGTGTAAAACACAATTAGTAATTGCTTTGATTTCCTGCCTGTGGAGGAACGTGTTCGATTTCGCACGCTTGGGCAATGGTAGTATGTAAATCGCATGTCCGACCAGTGGCGCACTTCCATTTTGGATCGGACGAACACCTCAAATTGAGTCATTGTACAATGGGAAGTGATACCCCCACACCTGAGTGCACAAAAAGAAAACATTGATAAGCTCATATTACGACTTTTAATTGTTAATAAATCTATAAAACGTAGAGCCTGGACTATGATATTTATTTTTTTCTAAAAGTTGGATATACATACATTAAAATGTATTCATTTATAGACAGAAATCCTAATTAGAATCATAGGAACTCGAATGTCAATGTGGCTTTAGAACAAACAAAAAGTATTTATTGAAATATTCCACATTATTATAAAAAGAGTAAGCATTAATTTTTGTTGTGAAATATTTTCTAAAAGTTTTATTTTTTTTCATAAATATTTTAATTAATTAATCAATTTATTTTTATTTTTTGGTTTTATTTTCATAATTTCATAGTACTATGTATATATAGAGTTCGCCTTAAAAGGACATCAAATTTAAAATGTAATGTGTGTATGCTACAAGAGCTTGTACATTTTTAAGTGTAGGCTCAGGAACGCCATTCATTTGTAGACACGCATATAAATAAATAAGTTTCCCCATATCGGCCCGACGTCCATGCCACCGCCCACACAAGTAATGCAACATTAATACAAGCAGCCCGACAGGCGGACGCAGCGAAGATACCCACAGCCATTGCCGTATTCCGCACCCGTAGTCGTACACACTCCATAATTGAAATATCACGAACTTGCTCCCGGCGATCTTAAACCGAGGACTGTGCTGCCGAGCAGCCCAAGTGGGATGGAAAAAGCTATAGATACGCTTATCAGGGCTCGTGGAGAAAGGCAATAAACAAGATACAGCCCAACTGAGTCACTGACATTAAAAGTTACTAACCTTTTTATGCCGACGCCGATGCGAGTTATCGTCTCTTTGCCTTCCGCAGGAAGCAGTCGATAACTGGCATCTCGATCCTGACCATGGCAGCCGCAACGCGTATATATTAAGTAATGACCACGGAGACCTGTTCCACCGAAACGCACGTATCTGCCATTGAGTAACAAGCAAACACCTTCGAACCGATAAGAAAACTTAAGCAATTTCGGAACCTCGAAAATTACGCACCCCTTGAGGGCTGACCATGTGTCACTTTGAGGCTTGTCATTTGTTCTCAATTCAGGTCAACTGCAGAGCAGAATCGGTTTTGCATTCATTTTCGTGTTCAATTATCACTTGAACTCAAGACCTCAGCCTAAGTTCAGAAATTGCCGGCAAGTTGTTTCGGATATCGTGGGTACAGTGGTGTGCAAATTAGTAAGATCAAATATGATATTCCTTCCGAGCCTAAAATATATATAGTGCATCAGAATGCTGATTTCAGGACTAGGCTTAATTTATTTGCTTAAATATATAAGTTTTGTGGTGTAAATATTTTGTCAAACCTATCTTATTTTTATGATTATGATCAGCTCTTGACGACTGCCCGGGGTATTATATTATTTATTCTTGATCTACGCACATCAAACCCCTAAATATGTACATATTTCCTTCTAGTCATCAATAGAAAATACCATTGATCATTATCATATCACTTTTGTATCCAGGTTATTTGCGCTTGGAAATTATCAATGACTTTCTGGGAATCCCTTTGGTTTGTGATAAAGTTTACTATACTGTTCATGCGATGACTCAATCGGCCAGCAGTCGATATTCGTGCGTAAATTGATTAGCCATTCATTCAAAAATAAAACCGGTACGCTCAATGGGGCACGGAAAAATATGAAACGAATGAGAAAACAACCAAAATTCGCACAAACTGTTGAACTCATTGAAGAAATGCAAAATCAGAAACCTTAAAACACATAATTTCTTATTTAATCCGTCACCATTTATACTTTTCTTTTTATTTTGGCTTTGCCACACAACTAATTCATTAATCATTATTATACACCATCTGCTTCGAATTTATTGTGCAATCTGCGGAGGCTCCAGTCTTGGTTTTGAGTCAAAAATTGTTAAGGTGGCCGAAATCACAGACATCCGTAGCGATCATATACTCTCTCTTAAACACTTTTAAGAGATACACAGGAAAAACTTAAAAACGTCTTTAAATAAACAAGTTCAGAAAAAGTATTTTTTATTGAAATATGAAGTAATAAGAAGTACATATACTTTTTTATCAGTAAATTTGTCTCTACAAGTTTAAAGGTTTTTTTTTTTAACTTTTATCCATATTTTAGGTTATTTAAAGGTTGAGATATCAAAAAAATATATATTATTGCCTACGAAATCATAGCTTATGCATACTTAATTACACGTAATAAAAATAATTTATAGTGCATTTTAAAAATTTTAAAAAATGGAAAAGGATGACTTTTACAATTTTTTTTTTGGCTATTTAACATAATATAATCTCATACAATACATTCTCTAACTATTTAAAGCTTGTCATGTAATTTTTTTATCTTTTAATATAAAACAACCCACTGAACTGGTTAAAAATAAATATTTGTCATGGTTTTTTTCTTTACTTACTTCTGATTATTTAATTATTCACATATAATAATAAAAAATATTTGTGATGAACAAATTTGGAATATAAAAAGGTTTAAAAGTAACCGAAATTAGGTAGTTATATTTATTTTATTTAGTTTATTTTTGGAGAGCTAAATGAGCTACTTCCGTGGATCAAGACAAATATTCCGTTTTCTTTCTGTGTACTTTTAAAAGAAAACGTATTTTTTATGAAAATTACAACGATCGCTTGCTCTTGCACTCTCTTCCCGCGCTGCGAGCGGAAATAAAGAGCAGCGGGCCGCTCTTTGAGCTCTTTGTGCTCGTAGTGGCAAGTCGCTTCATGTCGCGGCAAGTCCGCAGTCACTGCCAGAACTTCACGCGGTAAACCCGCTTTTCGGCGGTGTAACGAGATTTTTCAGTTCGAGCCAAACAGAAATAAGTTAATGTAAAAAGCAAAAAGGCCAACGGGGCTTATGCTACCACGAAATACGCGAATAAAGAGAGAACCGCCCACTTCCCACTTCTTGTCTATTCTTTTGTGGGGACGCGAACAAAGCCGCGAAACGGTTAACGGGCTGCGGGAATCGGGAATCGGGAATCGAGCATCGGTATCGGGAATATACTAAAAAACGAGAGAACAAGGAAAACCTTCCTTTGTGCAGGCACTGCGTGCCAATTAATTGCGTTTTCGTCGCCAAGTGGCTAATGTGCATTTGATATTGAAATTTAAAGTCAATCCGGCCCAGCCCAAGTCAACCCAATTCAACGCCCCCTGCTCCTGCTTGTCCCCCATTCGTATGCGTCATATGTAAAAGAGCGGAAAAGGGCGCACAGGAGAGGGAAGGCCAGGGAAAGGCAAGAAGCAGTGGCCACAACAGAAGCAGCAAGCACAGAACAAGAAGCGCAAAACAGAACTAAACAAGGGAGCCCCCACCCACATCCCCTGTTGTTGTTGTTGCTGTTGCTGTTGTTGCAGCTGTTTTATGCTGCCGGCTGTTTGTGTGCGTGCCGCCACTGCGCATGTGTGTCTGTGTCAACCCCCGCGGACAAAAAACCACAAGGAAAGTGAAGCAAAAGTGAAAAGTTCGGTTCCCTGTTTATCATTTCGAGTCGTTAGTCCGGCACAACAATTAATTAAGCCTCGAAAAAAATAGGGAAAAATTGTTGTGATCCGAGTGATCGAGGAAGAGGCCCAAGTGTTCTTTATATCGGGGAAAAGAGAGAGCTGGAAAAGCCTGAAAAATGAGTTCCACAAGTGTCGCCGCCGTTCTGCTGGCTTTCGTAACCCTGGCCTCGGGAATCCAGGAGCTAACTCTCCCACACCAAAGATCTCCGCCCACCTCTGAGCAGCGGGACATGCAGAACACCAAGCCCGCCTCCCAGGATGACATGGTGAGTCTACCACATATGTGTCTTATTACTTAGGAACGTGATAAGTATTTAAGGGGTACATTTTGGAAAAAACATTTTATTGAAATAGAAAATAGCTTTATGGTTTTTTCCATCGAAATGTCAGTCTGAGCAACAGAATAATACTCTTTCAACAAAAATTACAAATTAAGGTAGTTTTAGTATTAAATAACAACAGGGAAAACCAGGAAAACAATTTGTATTAGTTGTAAACATTTTTGTTCAGTCACTTAACTTTTAGTATTCTTAAAAATGTATAAAATGTAAATGTGTATATGTAAATTTAAAATACCAAAAATTATTTTACAATATTTTTTTAACTCTTATAATTATCTTATCAAATCCCATGGACTTAGTCAAGTATTCCCCTTAATAACGCAGAAATATAATCAATCAATGCATAACTGATGATAAATGCTTAAACACTGTTTGACACAATTGCCCATTTCAATAAAAATGCATGAATTATTAACTTTTGAACCCCCACAGACAGTTGAGTGGTTGAACAAGGTCCGCAAATGTTTGCATACAAATTATACTGCCATTGCTGCTGCTCTGGCATAAATAATTTAACTTAATAAAACCGAAGAGGGAGCATATAAAGTTATTTTCATTGATGAGGTAAAAAAGGGTCAGTGCATTAAATCAGCAGGCAGAAGGAGCACTATCAGTGGCAGTGGCATCTTCAGATAACCAATCCGTATCTGTATATACGGGAGCCAACAGTGAATCGGGGGTGGGGTATCGAGATAAGGCGGATCCGAAGACCCCAAGCATACCCCTTCACTCCGAGATGCAGATGCTGCTGTGCCTGCTCATGCCTATGACCTGAAAATCCCAAAATGGTCTACATATGCATGAACAGCACGAGCCATACCTATAGGGCGTTATAAATTAAAAGATTTTAAAGATAAATAATCTAAATTTAAGATTTCCGAAGCCTGCTCAAAATATCACTAAACAATTGGTTATGGTTTGAAAATAGTTTTATTCTCATAGTTAAAATAGAGTTAAGGATAAGTTCCTGTGGATTTATATTAGCATTTTATTCAAAAATATTCAAACTATGCTATAGCTAGCTTTTAGTTATTTAATGTATAACGAAATTCTTATAACAAACAATAACATTTTTAAAAAATAAACAATTTATGTCAGATCTTACACAAAACTTGGAGTGGAAATTAAACATTTAAGAACAAAAGGAAAACAGCCAGTTTTTAAATAAATTGTATACTTTATTACGCGGAAGAAGCCGTGTTGATATTAATGCCATTTATTTTGCTGAAAGAGGATCGAGTTAACCTTTCGAAACGCACTTTACGTGTGTGCAGTCAGACGCCACGAGAAGGGGCCCCCAGTAGTCTTGGGCTCGGCAACTGCAGTTGGTGGTGCACAATGCACGCTTATTGTTCGGGGCCAGCATCCCAATCCCATGGCTCTTAGTGCATTTCTGGGTCCGGGCCCCCCTCGTCGCCGGCCATGTGGAGCCCTCGCCACTAGGACATTTGCTTGCGCAGTGCTGCAGTTAATGAGCGCGGGCGCCTTTTTAATCAGAATAACAAAATATGAGCAATTTGGCCATTATGGCTGCCTTTTGTTTTGTCTTCTGTGTGCCAAGGAGTCGCCGTGGAATTCTTGAAGGCGCGCCAGGACATTGAACCCGCGCCTCTGACTCAACAGCGCCAGACATGCGAGGCGGCCAGGATGAACTATTCATGTGCTCCGCCAGTCGGCCATTCAGCCATTCAGCCATTCAGGCGGTTCTGCTCATGTGGCAGGGCCGAGTCTTGGCGTTTATTAAAGTGCGAAAGCCGTAATTGAAGGGTCTGAAGCGTTTGGGAGAAATATGAAAGGTTGAGCGAAGTAGGGCGCTTGTAAGCCCTGTTTCGGAGACATAGGACAGAGAAGATTATAGGGAGTTCGAGGAGAGTCCCTATAAATTAAATTAAAATTCAATAATATACGGTAGCAATCAGAAATGAATATAATAATATGTAAGATAAAACTGTAGAACAAAGAAAATTATTTATCTAAGGGATTACAAAAAAAAATAACGCAGTCAAAACTTATTTTTTAACCTCTTATTAAATACATATATTTACTATATATCTAAACTGTTGACTATACAGCTCGTCTGGAGACTTTAAGAGACCTCTGAAGTTTCCAAACCATACCATATTGCTTTAAAATACTATATACTTTTGTACATTTTATATGAGAACTTTTTGAAATATTATAATGTATCATAGTGATACAAAAGTTAGCGGTGACCCCATTAAATTCGCAATCACAATGACAACATAAAATTTCTTACACTAATGTTTAAATATATTATGAAATGTACTATACCGTTTAAGGATATCAAATTGCATTGTATCCCTGAAACGGTGTTTAGGTCGAGGTCGTCACAGAGCCCGCATATTGTTTATTTAGTAAGGACATCGAAAACGATGGATGTCGCCGCTCTTCAGCTGCCCGTTGGATGAGGCGAACATGTGCCATATAGCGATAGGTACATATATGCATATGGGTATAAGAAGCACTATATATAGCTGCGATATGAGCGGAACTGGGAAGAAAAGAACTGAGTTGGGAAGTCGCCGAGCTGAGTTGAGTTGAGTTCGGTTGGGTTGAGTTCGACTGAGTGTCGCCAGCTAGGCGATGCCATGAAGTCAATAAACGCACTCGAACTCCCCTTTTCAGCGCCCCCTCACGGCCCACTCACACACTCTCGGGATTGTTCGCATACACTCACGCTTATGAGTGGCGTGTAATCAAATAAATGATGAAAATGGAGCCAAGACGAAGCGAAAGATGCCATGCACTGTGAAAAAACAGGACCTAGTTTGTTGATTAATAATAATCTGTTAAGAAATGAATAGTTTTTAAAACACCTCTTTTGGGTGCTCGAAAGTAGGCAATAATATTTTTTATTTTAAAAAGTAGTTTGTGTCTAATAATTATAATATAAAGTGAAAAATAACAGGACATAATATTGTAAAAACTCAATGATCTACACAAAAGTAGTATTTAAAACACCTTTTTGGTGAAAATGAATAGTATTTAAAACACGTTTTTGGTGCTTGAAAGTATGCTATTATTTATATTTGGAAAAATGATTTATATCTGAAAAGTATGAAATAAATAAAAACTTAAAAATTTACATTTAAAATATTAGATACATTTGTGAAATAGATCCAAATAAACCTAAAAACGCTGATGTCTAACGGTGCAGTGGGCTTGTTCTTCTGGGTGTTACTGGAGAGCCTTGGCTAGATGGGGGAGGGAGTGGGGGTGGGGGTGGCTGGTGGCAGGGTCACGGCACTGCACTGCGGTTGCATGCCCCAGCGGAAGTAGTCCGGAAAACGTACAAACACACATAGAAAGTGAAGTGAAGTTAACTTATCTGCACGCGCACCACCACACACATTTGCATGTCGCCACGCACAAGCGTCTATATAGAACTGTGGATATATCTGCCTGGGAAGCAGGGGCCTGCCGAGCTATATATATACAAGATCCCGCTGCCACTGACACTGAGGCAGGGGCAGGGACAAAAGGAAGACAGACAGAGACGGAGAGAGACAGCCCTAACAAACTGTTGCAAATTTGCTTTCGAGTTTCGCAAAATTCTAATTGGCACAACTAAAGGAAGCAGCAAAAGGAAGCGTTGTCATCCGCAGACTTTGGGGACTTTCAACTTTCGTGTTTGTATTTGTAATTGCTATTTGCGGCCGGGGTCTTGCTGCCACTCGAGGGTAGTTTTCTAATGAATTCCGCAGAAGAAAGCACAAAGAAATTTTGGTCAGTGACAGGAACAGGTGTTTCCTGTTCGTCATGGGAAACGCAAGTGATCGGAGCGTGTGCATGATTCATTTTGAATTCGAAGAAAACCTTTGGAAATTCTTGAGAGTTCCAAAAGCTTTTGAAGCATGTTTTCAAATATTGGCAGCTGAGATAACATAAAATTTGCGATTTTCGAAACTACAACCAAAAGTATTCCAACGGATTTATTTTTTAGATGAATAGTTCTCTTTTACTTAACTCAAAAGTGAATTCAGGCGTTTATCATTATTCATATCAAGCAAATTAAATTGTTTTCAAGCAGGTTAAGCTTTTCAAAAATTTAAAGTCTTTCTCGCATTTAAAATATTTCCTGTAAAATCCCTGCCATGAGGCACAATCCTTATTTATGCAGCCGTTTAAGGCAATTCACACAATGCAGTTATACGCTTTATTACTCATTTTTAATTGATCCATTGTCGGGCCCACCGAATTCCTTAATATCCATCAAATTCCACATTTTTCGGAATGCAATTAACGCAGTTGCAACTGATGGAAGTCACTCTGGGCATTTTCGTTGATTGTTTTATGGCTTCCTGGTAGGAGGGCCGCTCGTCCCCAGTTCGAAATGCAACCCTCCCCGATCGGTGGCATTACTTTTATGGCACACTCAAGACAGAGGGAAGGGCAGGCCCGAGTCTCAGACAAAAACAATCAGCCACTTAATAGGCTTATGACAATTCTTGGAGCGCCGGTTGAATGCGCCGAGCGGTAAGAGTCATATGGAGGCAGCCAGATCGGATCGTATAATTTTTAAATGCCAACTCCATATGCGATAATCAGAGACAGGAACGGCGAGGGAGTGATTCGACTCAGATCCGACTTGGTACAGATTAAAATTGCCGCTATTAATTAGCCGGCGACGATCTCCGGGCACATTAAGCCTCAAGTCAGAGCTGCTGATTCAGTGTGGATCCAAAAGTCGTGGATATGCAGGCGGGGGGATTTTTAATAAATTAACCCATTCATTAATGCTATTATCAATTGCAGTAACAGATATTTCCGCTGGAATCGTTGACACGACACCGAAGCCCGTTTCACTCGCATAAATTAGCATTTTTGTAAGGTAATTTGTCAGTGAATGAGTGCGACCCACTGACAAATGCCGCCAGACACCTGTAAATGCGTTTATGGGACTACTTGGGCAGCTAACTGAAACGATTCGAGAGTAGGAAATCCCTGATCCCCTATTGAGCCAATGACTAACAGCTTTAGACCACTTTTTGCGTCTCATGGGAATATTGAAACAATGTAGCGATGAAATATATATTTAATTCAAAGATTGTGATTCACAGCTTATCAAAGTCCACGAAATTTGAAAAACAAGTATTATCAATTCTACGTGATATTGCATCTTGAAAGGGAACAATAAAGATAATTTAAAACTGGAAAGCAACAAAGTATCATGCAAAGGCAGAGAAACAAAACGGAAAGAGTCATAACAACCTAAAATATACTTTTTAAATTTTAATCAATTCCAAATCTGTCTCTGCTTTTTACGCGGGCAAATGGAATGCATTAACATATTTATGTGGAATTCCTAATTTTAATTAGAGTACATTTCTATGGAAAATGCCAATTTTCTGCTTACTCTTACCGAGAACAAATTTAATCCTGTGTGAAGTAAAAGGACCCTCTTAACTGGCGCCCCCTGCTGGCCAGCCATGCAGCATGCACATGCATTTACCTGGTGGAAAAAAAGTTTTTATTAAATTTCGCTTTCAATACATAATGCAGTGGGCTGTGGGTGGCAATGCAGTCGCTGCGGGCTCGCTTTCTATTTATTTTTTTAATTGTGTCACGTAGGGACCTATAGAGAAAAAGCAGCTGCCTTTTCGGCTTTACTTGCTGGCTGCCCGGGAAAAAAAGGTAAAATACACTACATCCGATACGTGTTTGTGTGCGTGCTGCAACTAAGCACGCATTGAAATGCAAGAGGCGGAAAAATTTTCGAGCCGAGCACAAGAACAAATAATGCCCAATTTGCATTGGCAAAAGAGTGGAATACAAAAGCCCTGCTAATACCAAACAGAATTTTATGCACTAAAAAATATGTGCAGAAATGGGGAAAAGGGAGGCCTTTGTAGGGTATGATATCCTGGGTTTTAGGCTGAAATTGGATGCTCAAAAAAAATGTTAAATATAAACATTATTTTTAGGGAGCTGTAAATAATAATATGTAAGACTATCCAAAATGATCTTTCACATATTCCCTTAAATGTGTTCAACATCCTTTATAATTTTTTTAATATCCTTGACGTCTTTTCCTGCTTAGTATTCTGCTGTAGCTCCATTCTCTTAACTTTTTAAAGTGTTCCGGCTGAAGAGAAAATCGCAAAAAGAACTAAGACAATCGCGTTTCTAAATATTGCAATCTCAGCACTCCGCACTACCTTGCAATTCAGTGTGAAAACGTGCTCGATTCAGCTAATACATGATTTTACGAGTATATAGGAAGCATTTCCAATTATTTATACGTTCGAAGTGTAGTATATACTTAATTAAACACTGATAACACACAAAAACTTGCATCGAAAAGGAAACACTTAGCTGCGCGATAAGCCTGCCAGCAGAAGCATCAACAGAAGCCGCCCGACTTCCATTGTTGTTGTGTTATTCATTAATTTTATGTGCCATTGATTGATTTTTAATGTCATTGGGGGGAGGGGAAATGCAGAGGCAGGCAGGGAAATGAGGAGATTGAAGTGTTATCGTCTGGCCGACCCACGCAGCGTATGATTGATGCATTATGTTGATTTTCCTTCGCTTTCCGCTCGTTTTTTCGTCGTCTCACTGCATTTTATGCATCATTATGGCTGCGTACCCAAAAATATGAGACATTTGTTGTGCATACACAATTTCTGACAGTCTGCCCGCCAGCCAGCGCTCAAACTCAATCTGCATGCACATTAGCCGATGGAACGCCAACGCGGATGTGGATGTGGATGTGGATGCGGATGTGGATGTGCGGACGCGAACGCGGACTCCATCGCGGACATCCGTACGGACGACCAATCTCCTCACCCAAAAACTTTCAGCAACACATCCACACATATCTGGTCGCTGAGTTGTCCCCAATTTTGGTTAGCAATTTCCATGATTCATGCACACAATAGAGTGGGGGAAGGAACAAATTCCTGGTAGAAGAAACTAATAGCTTAACGGACAGCTTGTGTGTGTAAAATATTCTCCAGGTAATACTATTAGTGAAGTTAATGGAACGAAGAACTCGAAAAAGTAGGAGATTCAGATTGCAGAAAAGGAAAGAAAGTTAAGTGTCACAGCTTAATGATAAATTCAAATAAACCATGAAAAACTACTAGAAATAAGAAGATATACTGCAATATGTTATAATAAAAACTTAAAAAATTTTGGAAAGTTTAGTAATTAAGATTGGGACAGATATATAGGTGATCTTTTATCAACTTCAGATTCAAGAAAATACTATTCAGTATTAAGACTTAATTTCAGAGGGGAAAAGATTGTGATGATTCAAAATAAACTACACACTTTCTAAGAAAATTAATAAAAAAATATACAAGAAAATAATATAAAACCTAATCTAACTCAGATAACCTAAAATGTGTCATTATATAAGCTAATTTATTTTATCTCTTATGAAACCCATTTTAATTTTCTTACGAGCTATCTTTATTAATCAAATAATAAGGTTTTTTCCGTATTACTCTCACCTCCTACTCTATAAACGTTGCCAAAGGAGGGCACCGTATGATTTCCACAATTGCCATATAAAGATATACATCTATTTATGTTTTGGCCATTCGTGCATATCACTCCGGTAAGTGCTGAAAACCGAATAATGCATTATCGGAATTGAACAGTCGTTATTGTTATTGTGGGTGCCGAGAGTCTCAGCTCAATCTGCTTTGCATTTCACTTGAGCGCAGCCCAAGAAGGATTGAAAGATATATAAGGGGCGGGGAGCCATGGAGGAGTGCTGGAAGGAGTTGGAGGTAGGAGGACGATCCGGACGTCCAGCCATTAGCAGGAACACATGCAGGCACACTCAAAACACCGTATGCAGATTTGTTTCCAACGGTCTATAATGGCAGGAAGAATAAAAGCGCGATAAATCCAAGAGGTTGGCGCTGGCAAAGGTGGAAGTGCATAAATAAATGTGTATGTACGAGCCAAGCCAGAAATTCGTTGGCGCTGGAGTTCTAAGAGGGCCACAAAAAGCTGCACAAGAGAGGAATATAAACAAAATATAAAGCAATTGGATTGACCCAGATTCATGGCTGCCTGCCGTCTGTTCCTTCCCTTTATTTTTCGGATTTGTGCTTGTATTAATTATCACATTTGTGCCCCAACGCGCGCTTTTGATTGCAGCAGCAGAGAGGGAGAAAAGGCATACATCAACAATGGGGAACATATAAAAACAATTTATTTTCGATTTATTTATTTTTGCCTGGCTTTATTTGGGGGCAATCGAAATGCCGAAATGCCGGGGAGCACGCGAGCTAACGGGAGTTGCTGCGGCCCAGCGAGGGGCATGCTCCCCGAGAATCTCGCCCAGAACCCGAACGGAGGCGGAGTGAAAAATCTTTGACATTTTGGCAGAAGGCAGCATGGCAGAACGGCAGAGTCTTGATGCCTTGACTTGATTTTAATGATGCACATGCAGCTGCCCGGCCTGGCCTGGCCTGGCCTGGCCTTTTCCGGAGAAACATCCAGCAGGCAGCCACAATGGCAATGACAACGCCTTTTTTGGGCGACATTTGTGCAGCGAGCAGGTTTCCTTTTAAGCGCTGCCTGTGCCATCAATTATGCGGCATGTTGCGCGATCTGAGGCTGAGGCCCCAGCTCGAGATCCAGCCGCGGTTACAGCCCCAAAGCCCGGCTCCAACTTCAAAGCCAAAGAAGGTACGAAAGGAACATCGAGACACGTAGGTGTTGCCGTGCGTGTGTCAGAGATTTGAGCACTGAGAGAAAAATAACAGAGCATATTTTATGGGAGAATCATTTCAGAACAGAAAACTAGTCCAAAAATATTTCCCACGCTTTAGATTACTTTGGAACTCCATCGCTCAGGAATCAAAATGGTCCTCTATCTTAGAAGTTTGCCAATTCAAAACCCGTATTATATAAAATCACTAATTGCAGAATGGATATATATGTATAATAATAATATAATAAAATATATTTTAATTCTGAATTCTTCTTTTAAGTTTTTTTACAATTACCATTATAAACTTACATGCCAAGTAATCTTGAACCTAAAGATCATTTAGGAATCTTAAACTAAGATCAAAAATCGCTTTAAGATATGTTTTTTCCTATAATGGTCTGCTATCATTTTATGATCTATTGAAAGAGGTAAATAAACTTTGAGTCATATTCGGTATTTTTTATGCACTTTTGGCAGTGTGATTTGTCTGCTTACCTGTTTGCCACCAATAATATAAGCCCTGTCCCCTGAGTCAGCGACATTCCCTCGGAGCTCTTTCCCATCTCATCTCCACCTCACCTTTGTGCCAGGGTGCACAAATATTGACCAACTCATTTGGCCGTTCGGGGGTTTTATTTTTCCGCTTAGCCACCTAATTTTGCCACACTCATCAGCGATTCAACTCAGCTAATTCCATCAAACGGTAGTCGTGAAAACGGGTTTCAGCAGTGCCACAAAAATATGTATATGTGCAGCGAGATGGTGACTTGGCGATGGTAATCCAGCTGGGCTATTCGAAATAATGGCAGCTTGCAGCAGGTTTCTGGATTTATTTATATAAGACTAACATGGACTGGACCTGGCGCCACACAGCCAGTGGCACTGCATGAGATAGTATCTTGTATCTTGTCTCGGTAATATTTAATGGACTTGGTATTGCGGCGAGATATTTGGGAATACTATCCAAAAGGGATTATATTTCTGTATTGAAAAGTGTGAGGAATGAGAGATTGAACATGAGTAAATACTATAAATCAACAACTTTGTTTTATTATATCATAAACCACTTTTAATTTATTATAAATTACACAAATCACATTTGGTTTTATTAACATTTTTTATGGCCAAGTGTCAATGGATGAGCAGGAAACCATTCTTCCTTTAAGATTACTTCTTCTGAAGGCTAACCAACTTATGAGCTTCTGCCACTGACCAAGGGCATAAAGTTGGCTAAAATACGGCATCCCAATTGAATTATTAAGCGAATTTATGCACTATCCCCTGAAAGCAGAAAACTGACTCTAAACCACGGGCGGTGGCGATGGCGGAGTGGCGATATCCGACAATATATCACCGGCCATATCGAGTTGCCGCCGTCTGCAAATGGTCTTAATGTCACAAGTTAAAACCTTTTAGCCCGGCTGGCTGTGGCCTTTGCATACGAGCGTTGGGTATAATTGGACAGCCATATGCTGCAGCTAGGCCAGATGCCACAGTCCACGTCCACCTCCCAGATCTCGGATCTCAAGGCGTCGCCTGTCCACACATCGATTTCTGTTTATTTAACTGTCGTGCCAAGTCATTGAACGCAAACGTGGATGCTTTTGTTTTTGAGCGGAACAGAGCACCGGAGTGCGTTGATATAAATAATGATTTATTTGTTTATTGCAAATGCCTCTCGGACACAAAGCGTAGTTAATCAAGAGTGCAGTTCGCCTTGGCCGCCCGCCTCTTTGCCATTTCCATACACATACACATTTCCATTTCCATTTTCCCATCTTTGCTATTAACGCCGCCCCCTTTCGCCGCCGCCTCTTCGGGGGCTCGGACCTATTGTCTGGGGAGGATTGGGGGCGTGGGTATGGTATGGATTGATTGGGAACGGAACAGAATGATTGAGGTTTGGGGGCTTGGGGCGCCTTTGATGACTTGTTGCTCGGGCGCGGCGACAAAGTAAACGCTAGAGCCTCGGGAACCTGGCGGCCGGGCGGCTGGGCTGGGCTGGCTGGCAAGTGGCGAGTATCTCATCACTTTCCCATAAACTCTGGGCCCCAGATGGGGCTGCCAGTTGGCCGTGGGCGGGGATATTGCAATTTACGTCCTGCGGTCTAATTAAAGTGCAAGCACAAACACAAACACCACCGCCAACTCAACTTGTGGCAGGTTGAAAGACGGACCACGAGCCATTCGCCAGGCGCATTGAACGTTGCGTGTTTGCAGCTCTGCGGTAAGTTCATTTGATGGACTACACTGCAAAAAAAAGTAATTTTAGAAAAAATATGATTTTTAAGGATTAAATATTGAATATATAAAAAACAAAGAAGACATTCTTCCTAGGGAACAACTTACTAAGGTGACTAAAAAGGTATATAAAAAACACTTTTTCAGAAAGTTTGTATACATTTCTATCAATTCAAAAAACGAAAAATAAGAAAAAATGTGTACAGAATGCAATGAAATTTCAGGAATATATTTCTTTGATGAAAATAAATTAAGCTCTCATGAAATATACCTAAATATCGACCAACTGAATATTTTAGCTAAGAAACGTGATGACAACCTTGAGAAAAAAGATTAACTATACATTAAATCAAAACATGAATCTTTAGATCACCAAAAATACAAGCTGCTTATCCTAATTTGGGCGTCATATGAGCATAAGGCAATTGAAATATATTGTTTGCTCAACTAACCACCGATTTCTCTCGCTGCACCGACGACTATAGAGCCAACAAAGCAACTTTCAATAATATAGTATCCAACCCTATCTCGGTGCTCTCTTCTTTGGCTTCGTTGCTTTTCTTATCCCACATTAATCAATGTTGATTTCAATTAATTTAACCATCTCTTCGCTTTGTCCAGCCTTCTGGAGGGGTGTGTGGGTGGCTGGTTTGGTAGATGTGTGTTTTTTCTTTATTATTAAGTGTTTGCCCTGGTGGGCGTGGTCATCACTCGAGCCGCTGGCTGGCACATCCTTTTTATTAAAATTCGCAGTCTATAAATTGCCAAGGAGCTGCAGTGGGCTGGCTGGCCGTGGGATTGGCCGGGGATGAGGAAATGGGGTATGACTCGCGCACATGTTTCCAAAGACGCGTGTGTATCCAAGACTTTTATGAGACAGCAACAGGAAATGCATGGGAATGGTCGGGGCAGGGCCCCAAAAGTGGGAACGTGTGTATCTCTAAATGGAGCAGGTCAACCGAGGAATGTGGAGGAATGCGTAGGGGACCGAAAATAAGAGTCCAATTCTGCATACAAAACACACGCCCCAAGAATTATACAAAGCAATTTTCCCTGCTGATTGAGTTATTTATTGTATAAAACTAGCCAAGAAATGGTTTTTACATTTTTTACTTGAATGCCCAAGTACTTAAATGCACTACTTTTAATTCCATTTCCCATGTAAACCCAATAAATCCATTGATATGATTGATTTAGGAACCATTTCACACACTCACTTGCAGTAAATTTGTTTGCGGCAAGGACCTGTTGTCCTGCCAGCACATTAAAGTCCATTTCCGTGCGACTTGGCCTCGATTTCATGCTCTTTGTGGTTTTTCATCTCCAGTTTCCTGCTCTATCTGATTTTCCTTTCTGCAAGGCGCATTTCCCAGAATTTGCGGCAGGATCCTCCTTGGCAGGCGCCGAGTGCATATGATTCGGGGGAGGGCGGAGGGCTTAGATGGATGCGCTCGTTTGTTGCAGTCGCCTGTCATTTTTATAGGTTTGTTTGCCTGCCGATCCGGCGACACTTGTAGGTGCTTTTTATTGGCCACCGTCGCATGTGGAGCAGAGAGTTATGGCCAGCATATGAAGCCTTATGATTTGTTTTTGCGGTTTCCAAGGCCCCAGCATGGAGTTCCAAAATCAGACACAAAAAACCCCGATTTTCTGATCCAATAACTTATAATATTTAGTGATCAGTAAACCTATTTTATTTTGAACAAAAACATGATTGTATGTAATATCTCTTAAAACTGGGTCTCTACATTTTTTTAACATAATTCAACGTCTAGTAATTTAACTAAACATCATATTTAATTTATAATGTATTGATAATAACTTACCTCAAGTGTGATTTTAATTAACTATCTGCCCTGACCCTTCCACACATTCTTTAATTATCCCCCTTGCCATTAATAAAACAAACTCTCGCCCCTGAATTAATGAAATTAGGCGCCCCGATAAGCCCTTTATTTTTATTTCCCAGCGAACCGCTCTCGTTTAATTATAATCCAATAAAATAATAAACATATCGCCTCGTCCATCGTTCAATTTACTTTCACACTTTCACCGAGAAGTTCTCCTTGTGACACGCCAACTTAACTAAATTAAGCCCCACAATTATTGGATGGCAGCGGGGAAAAGCCATGGGCCCCCACCACTCGCACTTTTCTCAATTGTTTTTTCGATATTGCTTTTCGTTATTATATTATGATAACATGATTTTGTTTACACGACAAATACTCACGTAGCACTGTTTTACTATTATTGTTTCTGATACGCTGCTCTCACCTCTTTTCCCTCGGCTTTTTCCACTCCACTGGCGCTTTTCTATTAGTCAGAATCATGGCTTGGCCACGTACGTACACCCCGCAGCCACTTCCTCGCTTTTCCCCCCGCGATTTTCCAGCACGTAGCTGGGGCCACAAATTTCCCATTAAAAACGCAAAAGGCCAATGCATAAATGATTGATACCAAAACGGGGGCTGGGGGGAAGCGCTGGTGGGGGGTCAAATGTGAGCACTTCCGTCGCTCGAAGACCTGGGCAATTCATTCACATGCCCATCCATTCATAACTACGAATTATAGTTTATTGTCGTCGTAAAACGCTCTACTCGGTTCTCCGCCATTTGGCACACCTTTGCTAAGCACTGTTTACAGTCCGCAAAGCCTTCGATTAGCCAAATTGACTAGTTGGGTTCGCTGGAAAGGAGCGCAGGCTCTGCCAATTGAATCCCCTCCACCATCCGGGCTCCTCGACGGACGGGTCTTCCATTCATTAAGAAACTCGAAGCGTCTGCAGTTGTCTCCGCTGGCCAGACATTCGGCTTCCGCTGTGTGCCACATTATTCTTGTCCCCACCCGCAATGTGTACAGGGAGGACTGCCTAAGGCGAACGCAGCTGGCGGTTCCTAAAAAAAAGTAACATCCCCTTATGATGGTATTTGAATGGTTAAATGTTACATTTTAAATATTTTTATTTAAATTTTTTTTTAGTTTCTTAAAAACGAGATAGTATGGTATAATAACACAAATATTATTTATTTTGTTGGATAAAAATATCAAAATATCTAAAGTAACCATTTCGATATCATATAAATTAGTACATTTTTGTAAAATCTTTAGAAAGGTTATATTATAGATATAATAATTATATAGAATATAAAGTTTTTGAAACTCAGAATTGTATAAACAAATAGCTTCTAATGGATTTTAAGGGTTGCTTTAAATATACTAATAAAATATAATATATCTTGGGCGAATATAATTAAGTCTGTCTTATTGAATAGCGACAGTACTTGGAACTCTCCTTTGCATTTCAAGCTACATATATTAATTGATATTGTTATCGAGTAGCCGAGGAGTATAGAGGGGGTCGGAGGCAAAGACAGTGGCGGAGACAGAGGGCTTCGT
Source organism: Drosophila biarmipes (assembly GCF_025231255.1). Lineage (NCBI taxonomy): Eukaryota > Metazoa > Arthropoda > Insecta > Diptera > Drosophilidae > Drosophila > Drosophila biarmipes. The sequence goes on along the minus strand of NC_066615.1, from coordinate 16,361,775 downwards.
ACATAGCCGTGGGGGATCGTTATGTGAATTTCAATTCGCTAGTGTGGGCTTTCTTACGTTACCCGGCGTTACGTATGGCCGGTGACGCGTTCCGAGCAACGTGACAACGGAACCCATTGAAGGGAGGGTCTAAGCGAACTTTTTTTTGTGACGCACATTTGGCTGGAATCACTGCTAACAGGGGTCAGGAGCTGCCCTGTGCTGCACCTGCCACAGGACTCAGTGTTGGGTTTATTTCCACTGCTTCTCCTGGGTCCTTTATTGCGAACCTGATGCACTTGCATCGCTGCGGGTTACGTAAAAAAATAATAAATAAACTGGCAGAAGCATACGAAATGCTGCCATTCCGGCCAAGAAAGTTTCCTTCGGGCTTGAACTACAACATGTGCTTACTTTAGTGTGACTTTTGTGGCCTTTTAAATGCCGCAAAGTCACAAAAGTGGAATCAAATCTGCGGATTCACCCCAGCTAACTTTTATGCTCCCTTGAGAGCAAACATTTAAAATCAGATTGTTTTTGATCTAGAAAGTAGCAGGGCAATCAACTTTCCTTTGCCTTGAGTTCAACTCTTTAAAGCCCAGTTGGTTGGTGGCCAAATCAGAGCTGATTTCTGCATTTGTATGCACCGCTCACAGCTACTTTTCAGCACCTAAACACGATGTAGATGGGCCATTCATCATTCGAAATAAATCCCAACTAATCGCCACACATCACGTTGCCTCTATAAGAATGCCAATGCCCATCTAGCCGCAACTTTGGGCTAACGATTCTTTTCATGAAATTTGCAAATCGTTTGGCCATTCAAAAGTTTGTATTCCACACAATTTTTTAAGCGACTGACATTGGCAAGTGAGGCGAATATCGAAAAGTTCCGTGTCGTGGGGGGTTGGAAAAGCGTGGGGTGCGAGTGTGACAATTTTCTCATATGTGGGGAAAATGAAAGAGAAAATTTAATTTGCAGGTCACGTAATTTGCTGGTGTATGTGTCAAGTTTGCCCGGCGTGCCATTGTGTGTGCGTTAGTTAATAAATATGCGCGCACGCGATGTAAAAATATGTAAATCCAGAGGCAACTCACATATGGCCCCGAATCGAGTCGATATTCGAGTTGGCTTCTATTTGTTTTTTGTTTTTCTGCTCTCGCAATTTACAGTTATGACCCAGTATACGTACAAACTTTGGGGCTGTACGAAATTCCCCAGGGAATACGCCTTTCCATAGGGGAAATATGAGTCCAAACAGTAATCCCAAAGATAAACTTGAAAGCGTGTGGGGCCTGGTTAAAACCGAAGTTGGGAAGAGGTCTTTTAAGGGCTTTTAAGATTTTAAGAGCTTTTTTAAGTAAGAAATAAAATATTATAATAATAGATAATATATATATACCATATATACAATACAACTCCAGAGCTGTACGCAATTCCCTGGAGAATTCTGACTTTAAGTCCCTTAGATAAACTTGAAAGCGTTGTGCTCCTGGTTAAAAATGAAGTTAGGAACATACCTTTTAAGGTCCTTTAAGATGTTTAAGAGCTTTTTTATAAAGCTGACATTCTGTTCGACTTTTAAGAGATTTAAATGTGGGAAACATGAGTCCAAATAACATTATCCCATAGATAAACTTGAAAGCGAGTGAGGCCTGGCTAAAAACGAAGCTAGGAACAGGTCTTTAAAAGTCTTTAAAGATATTTTAAGAGCTTTTTTATAAAGCTGGCATTCTCACTCATATAAACTGGCAAATGAATCATAAAATATTATAAAGAATCAAACAACAGGTTATACAACTGTTATATACCAACAGCTAAGTAGAAAACATTAAGGTTTATAGAACTCTTAAGCAGTAGGAGGAATCCGAAATATTTCTGAAATATAAAATATATTAATGACATATTTACTAATATTTTATATATAATCTTAATCATTTAGGTATGCCTTAAAGACACTAAAATACTTGACAAACTCCATCGATATGACAAAATAAACGTAAAAGTATGCAACGCCTTTAGTGGCCCTAGAAGGCAGCCTTACGATTTCGGCCAGGAGATATGGAAATGGCTTAAAATGGCTGCCAAGCCTGCTTCCTTCGAGCACTTCTCCATCAACGTTTCCTTGCACTTTTTCTGTGGCATACTTTTTGGGTTATTAATGTTAAAGTTTTTGTTGCTGTTTATGTTCTGTTGTTGCTGCTGCCGCCCGCCGCCCTATCTGGCGTTGCTTTTATCATTAACTTTATGCAAAAAGTTTCGGTTCTGGTCCTTTTTTCGGGACTCGTTTTTTTCAGCCGGTTGCTGTTGATGCTGGCAGGCAGTCAGGCAGCCAGGCAGCATCATTTGCAAAACGACAAATAGTTTGGCTCACCAAACTGGCCATATGGCAGAGCAGGGCAGGGCAGGGCTGGGCCATTGTTGCGATACCCGTTCCTTTGGCACACTTCCCTAATGTATCTATCCATCTCTGCTTGCAGTACAATTACCTCATGCAGTTTGATTACCTGCCCAAGTCGAACCTGGAATCGGGTAATCTTCTCTCCGACGAGAAGCTGACAGAAGCAATCGAGAGTCTCCAGGTAAGGGCCACCGCGCCACCCCATCCCAGTGCCCACCCCGCATCCATTATGCACAATTTCACAACTAACATTACCGTCTGCAGGCTTTTGGCAACATTCCAGTTACGGGCAAAATCGACGCGGCAACGGCCCGGCTCATACAGAAGCCCCGGTGCGGCGTGGGCGACCACCGCTCGGCCAATAGCTTCTCGCCGGATAATCTCTATCACGACGGCGGCTACGGAGTGCGGGTGCGGCGCTACGTTCTCCAGGGACCCAAGTGGTCGAGGACGGACCTTACGTGGAGGTAAGTCGCTCTAAAGCAGTTCCTTACAATCGAAACTGGATGGGTGAAACCATTGTGTAATGGCCTGAAAATTGGGATACACATAGGTTATCTTCTATATTTTATGATTAGATAGTTATATTTATCATAAAATGTATCTTACTCTTTTTTTTAAGATTTTTTCGTGTTTATTATATATTATATGATTTCTTTAATTACTTCTTGAAGAATGCAAACCCCTTTTTTTGGCTCTAGATTTTTCCAAAGGCAATAGGCTTTAACAAAAACAAAAACTTTTTAGTAACCTAATTATTTAATTGAAAATAACTAACGTTTTTGCATGCTTTAAATGCATATTGTTTGTGTCTGTCTTGTTAAGTATTTTATTGATAAAGATGTTTTTCACTTTTCTCAAGGAGGAGAAGCCATCATTGCCAATGTAGACCAATCATTTTGTGCATATATAAATATAAACTCCTGCCTTTCCCCTAATTAAAAAGGTTTCTTAACCTTGTGGATTTCGAAGGGTTTTATGCAGCATCTATTCACCTCGGAAAATTCCTCATTATGCGTCTCCCTGGGCAACCCGGAGACTACATCCACTGGCACATCCCTCCCTCTGCGGATGTTCATTTCAATTAAACTGCATGCAGTTCATTAATTTTGCAGCGTTCATTTAGATGCGAATTTATAATTTTACAAGGAGCTCCTGTTTCTGACAATCTTGGCGGCTGCTCCCCAGTCTTTGCCCCGTTGTCCTGTGCATACGGGCGCTGTCAATTAATTCAAAACTCAAACGTTGCGTAGCTTGTTAATTTTTATTACGGCCATTGCACTCGCCCCCAGAATGGTATTGCATAATTTTGGTGCCTGGCCAGAGCTTGTTTTTATTTTTATGTAAAACAATTCAGTGCTTTCCTGGGTATGGGGCGACCTTAGTTGGCTGCTGTTCGGTTCCCGGCTGTTGGGTTCGCCCAGATGACCACCCGCTGGGCGGGAAGAGCTCGAAAGTGGTGGCTGCGCTGCCTTTCATTAAACACTTTGCGCCAAATTGAATTTTACGATGAGCTGAGGCGAAGGCGCTCTGATTGCAGCTGTCACTTGTAGTGTTGTGTTTGATTTTTAATGCGCAGCTGCATAATTGCGCTTGAAATATTAAACTGGCAGCAGTGGCAGTCTATGTCATTAGGAAATTTCCCAATTAAATTTGCATAGCTTCGAGGAGTTGGTCTTGCGCCGGCGAGTTGCATACTTTCGGGCTGAGCGGGCAAAGTTGAAAGCTCATCGCGGCCACATTGCACATACGCCCCGGTGGCCCGGGTCCCTTAAACTGCTGCTAGTGCCATCGCTGCGTTCGGTTCATTGGGGTTCATGCAGCGATAGCTATTTAATTATTTCTTGTGTCGTCTACCCTTAATTGGCCATTAAGTGGCAAGCGACCAAAAGGGGCAGAAACGGCAGGACAATATTGCGACTAAATTAAAGCATTACGCAGGATACGGAGTCGCTGGATCCCCGGATTCCCGGATCCCCGGCTCACAGCGGTGGCTGCTCGCACCAAATTGACTTTACATGAAATATACATATACCGATGAGGTTGTCCGCCCCCGGGCGATGGGATATCAATATGTATTGACCTGCTTTTGGCCTAGCTGCATGTGTTCCCCTTAATTGCTGCACAAAGCGAAAACGAGGCGTCGAAATGGGGAAACGAGGCGGCGTGTCGGATTGGTGTTGTGCTGGCAAGTGTTTTTCCATTTCCGCTCAGCATGGAAATTGTGGGACGGAAGTCGTTCTTAGCAGTTTTGTACTCATTTTGTTTTCACCGCATTTTCGCGAGAACACACAATGACAACATCCTGCCACAAAGTTGTCGCCATCTCTGAATTCCTTAAGATATTAACTGTTGGAATTGCTGTGGGATGCACTGAGAGAAGAGGTTCTAAATGCAATATAGGTATATATGCATTTATAAAAGTTAAAGCAAAAATGTTGTTTATTTGCAAAATATTTTTGCTGTTTTATTTTGTTAATTTAACTTTAGTTTGCTATAGGGAAATTATATTGTATAAAAATCTAATGAATCACAATTAAGACAATCACCACTCCTTCAATTGCTGAGTTTATATTTCGTTCATATGCACATAAAATAATCTAAAATATACCCAAACCTTCAGATTTGGCTTATTGTTTAGTGAAAATCTATTTCTTGGCTCATTTAGCTTCCAGTGCAGCCGCAAATCAAGTGACAGTAGCAGCTTCAGCTTCAGCGGAAGTGACCGAAAACTTGCACTTTGCTCAAATGTTTAAACTAAATTGGCAATTGTCCTGCTGGAGAATAGGGGGAGAGTCCTTGTTTGGCAATGGCAGTGCTCGTAATGTGGCATTTACTTGGCTGGAAATGAAGCTTTCACACTCTGCCCATTGCACTGGAGTGTTGACTCACTTTTCCTCTAACTTAAATCTGTCTTAATTAAGTCAGTTATGCAGTCGGGCTTGTCGCCCAGAGTCAACTTGTCAAATGGCCATTGAATGGAGCAAAAAATGCTTTTTCTTCATTCCCTCTAAGCTTCCATTTTTCATTTTCCATTTTCCATTTCTCCATTTCGCTCTTAATGCATCGGCAAACAATTGTCCAAGCCGGGAAAAGTGTCAATAAAACGAGAACTAGTCGTAGCACCTGTTGCTTTTGCCCATTTACCTTTTGTTCTGGCTTAAAGTGCGCTTCATTCTTGGCAATTTTTTTTAGAAAGCCTGGCAAAATTGTTTGTGAAAATTCTTGAAATATTGCAAAGGGAAAGTTTGCCGGAGCTGTGCAGCATTTTTTCCCCTAACTGAGGGTGTTTCATTTTGGCCAAGCGCTCTCTATTAGAAGCAACAATGTGGCTGGTCAGGAACTGGCCATTAATTGCTCCTTTTTGTGGCATTAATAAACCGCAGCGAATGTGCATTGCGCACTGGATGGGCATTTGTTAGATTTTTAACAACATTAATAAAGTGCACGATGGAGTCAAAGGAGCAAAGGATCTCTGGGAGTCCTTAACACGCACATTCTTGCGTTTGCGTTTATGCTTATTAGCGTGCATGCGAGCCATTAATACGGTGCACTGAGAGAAACAGAAAGAATAGGAAAGGGGACGGGCACGTGGCACAACCTTTTAGCTGCTGCCGCATAAAGAGGCGACGTGGACGGATGCCTTGTGGCAAACGTCATAAAAACTTTGCGCCACTCGGCAAAATATCGAGTACACAAGGACCTTCCCAAAAGCACCATCTTGTTGTCCATGTTACAATGATAAAAAGTAATTTTATGACGGCCACTCGCACGCCCACAAAAGAAAAGGACCGGATCCTTGGACCAGAATGCAGCTCCACCTCGAGTTGCACTCATTGTGTCCTTGGCCCGCTTGGTGTCCCACCTCCTGATGGCAAAGCTTTTAACCGAAGGACGTAACCGGAAACTCCCAGACAAACTCCAGATCAAGTTGGGATCAAACCTTAAAGGGTAGAATTTTTTAGGTAAAATTTTAATCGCATATTCCTTTTATTTATTTATTTTCTCTTTAATAATTTTTCAACAGAATTCGAATTTTTCTTAAGTTTGAACACTTTTTAATATGGGGTCTTCTTTAAAACTCAATTGTATGCAAATGATAATTGAAGTGCCCAAACGTATGCAGTAAATATATAGATAGTACTCTAAATAAATAAGTTCTTTGTTTTATGCATTATTGCATACTTTTAGACACATTAATTTTAAATTAAAAGTGCTTTCAAAACCCCTATGACTGATAGAGTATAACTATTCTATTCTACCATCTGTGGCACATAAAACCGATCAAAAATATCTCAAATCAAATGGGAGTGAAATAGCAGAGAAGCGTTTTGGCTAAATGAATTTTGGATTGCAAAACAATAACGAAAATGTGGCAAACAGTTATGGTTCCCCTCCACATTTATCCCTCTTATACTCTCTTTATTTATAACCCATTTTTTTACGATTCTTAATTTGCATAAAATAATTTGCTGATCAACACCAGCGAGCGTTTTTCTCATCATAATTTATTCGCCTGGCGGAGTAAATCACACGCACCAGGCTGAAAGAGATGGCAGCTTCAGAGTGCGAAAGAGAGGGGTGTTTGGCGAGTGAAAGAGAGGGAAAACGGGGGCATTTAATGCCGCAAACAGAACATGGCAATAGTTTTATGCTGCTTCAGCTTCTGTTGCTGTTGTTGTTGCTGTTTATTTTGCAGCAGTCATTCGCAGAGTTGCCTTTACTGCACTTTGTCCTTTCATCCAGCTCGTCCTTCGCCCCATCCTCATCCTCCGCCGCCTCTGACCCCTAACCCCTGGACACTCCTGACATTCCTCAGTCTGTCCGCTGTGCATTTTTTCGGGGGGCGGTCAGGGCTAATGGGCGTCCATTGGCCATAGTTTTCTGACTTTTCGTATGCTGTCAAGTGCTCGGCACTCGAAATTATTATCTGCCATTAATCATGGCCATAATGTTTGCCAGCTATAAAACGGAGCAAGTGCAGCCAGAACAGCACTGCAACAGCGAACCGGACTGTACTCAGTAACTGCTGGCAGTTAGCAACTTACAGAGGGCGGCTTTAAGGAAGTTCCCTAATGGAATATTATAACTACGAGCTGAGCTATTAAGGTAAAATAGGTTTGGCTAATGGAAAGGCTCTTCAGTGGGTGAATGCGACAAGCTGGACAATGCAAATAGGCATAGGATCACAGCTCTGCCGCCACACAGAGTGCCGTTGGTGTAGGTACAAACTTCTGAATAGTATTTATTTCAAATGAAAGAAAAAATGTCATTTGTAGTCTAACGATTCTCAATATAAATATTTAGAAATTAATATTTCTTAAATGCTTGGTAGTAATAAAACTCAATGGTACATATTCAGGACCTATTACTCTTTGACCTGCCCTCCAAAGGGTCAGTTATAATTTCGTGCATTGCTTTATTACTGTGACAATTATTTTAACTGCTGGAGATTTTTATTATGATATTTTTTCATAGAATTCCATATCTGTGCGCTTTTTTAAGTCATTTGCCACTTGTCTGGGGCGATTTTTATGGGCCAAAAGAGTGAATAAAATGGGGGGACCCAGGGGCGCCCGAGAAACAAAAGTGCCGCGTACAGTAGGGAACAAAAGCTGCTTGAGGTAAAGCTGGCAAGTATTGTAAACTAAGCTCGTGCATAAATAAAATCCTCAATTTGGGTTCATATTAAAATAGACATTTTGTGCTGAGCTCAGACGGAGCTCAAGGAAACTGTGTCAACATCTGTCTGTGTGCGGGCAGTGTCTGTGAAAGGATTGCACTCACACAAGGACTCGCACACACCCGCGCGCCCGTGATATATGCCAAATTTATGATGTGGCATATTTTCTTATGCTGGCTCTCGGGTCTTTGAATTTTGCATGAACTTTGATAGCATATAGGTTGGGCTCTCCTTTTCCCCCGTCCTGCAGCCCCAGCCCAGCTTACACCGATACGTACGTGCAGTATATCCTTTGTCTTAGCGATTACTCCTTGAGTCGGCAATCCGATACCGCACAAGGTGTAGCATTTCAAAATTTAATAACCAAGTGGGCTGCAGGAATTGCCACCGCACAAATGCCTATAAGTCCCTCGCTTCCTGTTCGAGCTGCGGGCGAACCGAATTCGAGCCATCGACTGGTGGACGGGGCTTCCGAGGGCCTGGAGGTGGAGGTGGCGGTAAGGGAAGGGAACGGAACGGAACCCATTGAAAACCCATTTGCCAACCGCCCGCTGACACAGCCGCAACAACAGCAGCTGGCGGGGGGAGGGGAGGGGAGGGGAGGGAGGAGCGGATGGACGGGCGGTCCGCTTCTTTGTATGTGTCAACTCTGGAGGGCAGAACCAAATGCACACACCAAAAATATGTTTCCATTCCCTACATGTTTTACTCATTTTTTAAGCCATGCATTTTTCTTTTTGAGTGTATAACATGTGAAAAAGTTAGGAACTGTTTGGAACTATTCTTATATATGGACTTATGTGTTAACTTTGGGATAGGCAAACTTCATACAATAAAATACTGATTTAAATGATCCCATCACTAAAAAATGTTTGCTTTTAAAAGTTTTCCAAGCTATCTAACAATTTTTATTAAAAAAATGTTTATATTTAATTCACTTTCTTTAATTTTTCATAGAAAGTGATTAAATACAAATTGATTTTATTATAGATATCTTTTGTTTATTTAGATAAGATAGATTTTTAAAGATATATATATTTTATTTTTATATTTTTTATTATACATATTAATTTTTATTTTTTAGTAAAGAGAATTTAAAAAAAATGTATGTTTAAACATTTAAATTTAAGTTCATATTATAAAATATTTTATGCTTTATTTTTCTTAAAATGAGTATTTCTGTGAATAGCAGCCTCAGTTTTCCCCAGTGTAGGATTGGGTCTGTGTTTTTCCGCTGGCTACTAGTCAGTCAGGCTGGGCATTTGGTTTTTGTGCCACATCAGTCACTGCGCCACAGAAACATCAGGAGCAGCACAAACACACATCCGCCGCTGCAGAACGCCCTTTTTGGGCAACTTAACACTCGCAGGCTGTCGCTTAGCCATCCAGCCACCCAAAAGTACCTCAGGCCACCCCAGGCCACCCCAGAGCACCCACTCGGCTCCACCGAAACCGTTAGTGCATCAGTTTTGTGTGCTAATTTAGCGTCTAATTTTCCATGGACAGCAAATGAGCAGCTTCAGCTGACGCTTTTCGGATGCCTTTGTTTCTCTGTTGTGTCAAAACCATCAAAACGAGATGACGCTGCAATCGGAGGTACAGCAAAGCGATTGCATTTTGTCACTTTCGTGATTCGACACTGAAATTCGCACGGCAAAACTCCATTATAAGACGACCTACGTAGCTGCTGAAGAAGTACAGAAAATAATGGTTGGAAAAAAAAGGTTTTTTATTTAAAAAAATCCCCATAGCAGAGCAAGGTTTCGATCCTCGGACCTCTGGGTTATGGGCCCAGCACGCTTCCACTGCGCCACTCTGCTTATGTGAAGTGCTATAAATAGTTGTCACATTATAGAGCTGCAGGCAGAAAATTGGCAAGGCAAAATTAGATTCAATACCAATCTAAGTGGTGAAATAGATCCAATTTTATGCTTGTTATTAAGTAATGTTATCAAAACTGGAACGTGTAAAACCAGATTAGATAAAACCGTGTGTTTTGGTGTGTCGCCTAAATGTTATGATGACTTATCAAAAATCGGAACTGATATTTTGGTGAATCATAGTAAACTATGAGTTTTTGAAAACAGGTCTTTAAATATGTTAAGAATTGAACTGCCTTCGAAAACCTTTTAAAACAACTACCTCAACTTTATAAATAAATAGTAAGTGAAAAGGCAACTTCCATTTAAAATTCGTTTAATAATGACTTATATAAAATTGGAACTGCTATTGTGTGTCGTTATAAGCTAAGAGTTCTTGAAAAACTGGTCTTTTAATCGAATGTTTTAAAACTTAAACTGATTTTTAGAAATTTTTTTAAATAAGTATCTCAACCTTTACAAATGCAAACAGTACCTAAAAGTTAAACTTCCATGCGAAATGCATCTGATAATTGGCATAAATTGGCCATCGACACATTGCGTTGCCATAAATTAACCCCCACAAGGAAACTTAGACCATGACGCAAATGCCAATGACGCTGACCGAGGATTCAACACACACCATTTCGATATGTATGGGATTTATATATGCGTGGGATCCTGCTATAATATTATACACGTCTGTATGGCATTGGCATCCGCGTAATTATGTTTGCTTCCGTGGCCGACGACGCCAGGAGCAGCGGGAACCACAAGGATGCGGAATGCCAGGACGGGCAGGATGGCCAGGATGCGGGGCTCGGGGGGCGGGGGGCGGAGACGGAGCCAACAATGTGTGGCTTGAAATTTGACACTTTCACAGTTGGTCAGTTGATTTGCTCGCCCCCGAACCAAGCCCCCCGCCCACCGCTCTGCAGGCTGTCTGCATTTTGTTAGATTAATGTCCTGTTCAATCATCAATGGTTCGGCGTGGAGCGCCATCTTTGTTTGTATAGCACTTGTTTATCGCTGTCCTGGCTGCGCGGAGACACTCGCAGGGCAGGGATAAAGGAGCACTGGGAGAGATCTTAGCGAAGTTGGTAGTAACTTTAATAAATAGTTTTAAAATGTTTACCTAAACTATTATTTTTGAGTATCATTGGTAAAGTATTTATATGTATTTTACTTGATGTACGTTTAATTTGTTATTTTAGAAATTAACATTTTAAATGATTAAGGATTTCAAAAATGTACTATTTGTTTTGTTTTATTTATTAGAAATTATTAGAAAATAAAATTTAACAAATTTTTATTAGGACATCAAGTGTTTTTTTGCAATGACATTGGTTATGTATTTATATAAACGAATAGTTCATTTGTTTTTTTTATTCTTTTTACAAATTTAAATATTACTTAAGTATGAAACATTAAACTTTAATTTTATATTCCGTTTTTATAAAGAATATTCTTGCTCTCTTTAAAATAAAATTAGAACATTTAATATTCGAATATCTTGAAGATGAATATCTTGAATATCTCAGAAAGAAGGGGCCCATATTATTTTGCAGTGCATTACTGGTCAGCGATAACGGTCATTGTTGGTGTGCCTGTGTGCGTAAGCGTTCGCTGTTTGTGTTGGGTTTCATCCTTCGCTTGTTTCTGCTGCTCTTTGGTTTCCTTTTCTGTAGCTTCTTTTCCTTTCGTTTCCCGTTCATTTGCTTCCTCGCCCTGTTCCCGGTTCCTTCTGCTCCTTCGGCTCCTTCTGTTTGTTGCCTTGCCCCTGCATTCATCCTTTGTTTTGTCCCTTCGTTTACTTTTAATTCATTTAGGTTTCGATTTGATTGATGACCACTTTAATTGCGGATATTAAATGACAAGCGCCAGAACCAAATCGCACCGAAAATCCCAAAAAAAAAATGGAGCATTCCTAATTTTTAGGCATTTTTTTCTCAGCAGGCTTTTCGCATAGAATTCATGAAAGGGATCAAAAATATGGTGCAAAAAAAAATATATATATATTTATCAGTTTCTAGGAATATAAAAAGGAAGCTCTTTTATTTTTGTAAAATAATTTAAAGTTTTTCCTTTGGAAAGCCCATTAAAAAGCATACATTTTTAGTCCAAAAACAAAGCTTCCCTAATTTTCTGTAATTTTTTCCTCACGAGGGAAATGAGTTAAGGTGACCAAAAATAATATGCAGCCATCTTTTACAAAGTAAGAATTACTAAAAACGATGATTTGCTAATAATATATTTAACAATTTCTAGGAATAGGAAAAATAAGCTTTATTTTTACAAATAAGTTAAAGTGTTTCCCTTGGAAAGCACAATAAAAAGCTGCCTCTCATGCCCAGTTCAATTTCTTTTTCTTCCTTATAATTTGCCACCCCCTCCTTGAGGCGTTCCCGCGAACCCTGCACTACGCATAAACCCAGGGACCTTTTGATTAAAGGTCTCTTGTCCACACAATTTTACGCCTTTGATGTGGGCGCGATATAACGCTGTTGATATAGGGTTGCCGGCGCGGAGGAGGGCCCACTGCAATCGCAAGTGGGTTACACCCGCTGTAACTACATAATAATTCTAATGAAAAATGTCAGGAGGCAAATTTGATTACTGGCTTTGATTGTCAATTAAAGCCCAGCAACAATTTGCCGTGCGGTGAAATCTCGTTACGTTTATATGGCCGCCAAGTCGCCCGGCAGACAATCTATATACTTTGTGCACACACGGATATTTATGGCGCTGTGTGTCAGAGTTGATGACGAGCGAATCCTAATTAATTTTGCAATACATATGTATTTTCGGGGGCGAGCCGTGCACTAAGTGACACAGCAACGAGTCGCAGTTCGCCTGCTCATTAGCCGCATTAATTGATAAATTGATATTGGCCTGGGGGCCAAAGTGGGTGAGGATGGTGTGGTGCGGAATTTCGGGGGAATATGAAGTCCCAGTTATGCTGCACTGACCAAAGTTGCCACTCGAAGCTGAAGTTTTCCCCTGGAATCGCAAAGAACAACATCCTTTCTCGGCCGCCGGCTCTCTGTTTGTCTGGCTGTCAAATCAAACTTTGATTTGATTCCATACAGCAACTGGCCGGCGTCCAAACTTTTATTCAAACTGACAAGTTTCCCTGCCCAGAGACCGCCAACAATCAGTTAATGCATGCGGTACGCTTGGCTTTTCGCCTGTTTTTGGGTGTTTTTCGTGGGTTTTTGGGTGTTTTTCGGGTGTTTTTGGCTCCTTTCTGATCCCCAGTTGATTAATAGATGGTAGTTTTAGTGTCACAACTGTCTTGATTAATGCTTGGTCCAGTGGAATTTGTTTGTTTGCCGAGGCGGGCAGAAAGAAAGTGAGGGAGGCCAATTGTTAATTGTGGTTAAGCGCTTTTAATTTCCACATGTGAGCCGAGCCCAGGAGCCACGAAGCGGAGGGACCCGAAGTTGGCAGAGCCGAGCTCATCCAAAAACCCGAGGGGCAATTAAGGATGCGCATGCGCAGCAATCTCTTATACGCAGGGCAAAAGCTCTGCGAAAAAGCTCCGAGATCGAACTCGAGCTTGGTGACATTTTCCATTGAAATACGGCGGCACACTTGCCGCACAGCTCAGTTGCTGCCAAGTGGTCAGTGTGAGTGGTGCCTCCAAGGAAAGGAAAATGTCATCAGGAGAGTGCAGAAGCTCAGGAGCAGTGGGACCACCAAGATCATCCGCCTGCGGAAAGGGCAGGGGAACCGGATGGGGAAGAGGAAGTGCCACTCTAGACACGAATCATGAATCAGCGGCGCATTCAACGTCAACACGTAATCCCTCGCAAGGACTCTTCGCTGTGGCGGCATCATAATAATGCCCCCGATTAAAGAACAAAAAGCCAGGCTGAAGTGCTGCAAGTCATTTGTGTGCTCATTGTGCAAACAGAACCCGGGTCCTTGTTCCCGGTTTCTGGTTGCTGCTTGCTGGCTCCTTGTGCCTGATTCCGCCTGATTCTCGACTCCTGGCTCCCGAGTCCGGACTCCTGCGCCGGAAACGCTTTAAGAGCCCCCCGAAGCAGAGGGCTTAGTGCAGGCACATAATGTCTGCTAATATTTGAAGAGTGCGTCGCATTAATTGACATGAAAGAAAGTCACGAAAAAAAAGTACAAGAAAAGGATGCAGTCGGCAGTAAAGGATGTGTATGTTGATGTGGCTGTGGCTGCGCTCCTCCTAATGAGTGCACGACAAAGAGGAGCCTTCTTGATGGGTAAGTGCCTTTGGCTAAGACGGCTTTGGCCCCTTTTGGCCCCCTTTAACCCCCCGAATGAAACTCCTCTGAGTGCTGTGATTTTAGCCAGTGATTTATGTGCCAATAAATGCAGGCGGCCAGAGGGCATTAATATTAGATTGCACCACCGACCATTGGCCGGGTCGTATATCCCAGTTCGAAATTAGCCTCGATAGCCTGTGCGGATCTTTCCAGCGATTCCCGGCCCCATGTTAATTAAGTGCCGCACGAATCTCTTCATAAATTACACAATTTTCACCCGCTTTTCCGGCTACGGCCATTAGCCCCACTGGCATATGCCAGCAATCAATTCGAAATTATACACCACAATTTCTCATCGTTGTTGTTTTTGCCGCTTGTCAGCCTGCCAATTAGGCGATATATATATTGCACATCCATACCTATATATATGTGGCACTAAAATGCAAATAGGTTTGCTGATTTTTGTTGTTATCCCCACTTTGTCCGTCCGCAATCAACCATCAATTGTCAAACATTTTCTAGTTGATTACTGGCTTTTTTTGGTCTCCCATTTTCTAACGATTTTCGTTCTTTGTTTGCCATTCTCGTTTGGCGTTTTTAATTTTGCCCCATTGAGTTTTTCACTGATGCCGAATTAATTGAATGTTTTGTGATATTTATATTATTGATTTGGCTGGGTGTTTTTCATTAAGTAATTATATTTGCATTCATAATATGCTCTTTATGTTCAATACAAATATATGCTTATTGTATTACCAAAGCGATTGTTTAAAGGTAAGAGAATATAATTAAAATGTCTCTATTAGGCTAGAATTTTGTGAACAGATTTTTATATTATTTAATAAACCAGATTAGTGGTCATTTTTGCATAAATATCCCCTTTTTAAGTGTATAAAAATTGCATAAACACTTTTCTTCTGGCATTGAGATTGTTAATAAATTAAATAATCCATCTTAAGATGTATTTAAAATAGGGAAGACTTCATTTTCCATATAACATGTGTTTGATCTGAATTTAAAATAGCATTTAGATTATAGTACTATATTAAGAGATACTTCTATAATAAATATAATATATTCATAGATGCGTGATCCTTGGAAAATGCCAAATTAGCTCACCCATATACTCCCAACCAACTTTCCTTTTAGCTGCCCCCCTTCCTCCGCAAATCTCCGGCTTTGTTTAGAGCACCTCGCCACAAAACAAAACCAAAAGATTTTAAGCCAAAAAGTCAACCCTCCTCCGCCTTTTCCCGCATTTTGCCCCGAGTCCTGGCATCTTTTGTAGATTTGCGTGAAAAACAAAGACTGGCTAAAATTCAATTAAAGCGAAAGGAAGTGAAAATCGTTTGTCGCTGGCACAAAATGCTCCATATTATATTTAAATGGAATTAGTTTTAATTAAGTCCCTTGCTAGGTTAGGCGCAGCCACAAAGAAAATTCCCTTTCCGGCCAGAAAAATGTTAACAGACTCAAATTACCAGTTCGCAGCCCAAAAACCCCCACCCAAAAACCAGAAAAAAAGAAGGACCCAACCAAATTAAGCAACAGCAAAACAAAATGAAACCAAAATGTAGCCGCCGAAGGAAGTGATTAAAATTTTACCTAGCCCCAAAGCCCCCGAAAAACTGGGAACCCAGACCCCAAAAGCGAAGACCCAGGAATCTCGCTGGCCTTTCTGCTCCCTTTTACCTTTTCCTGTTGTACATTTTTTTGTAATAAGTATTAATTAATGCAAAAATGAAGACGAAACGTAAGTAGGGCTTCGGCCACTGCTTCTGCCGATTTTGCCTCTTGTTTTACAAAAGAGCAGCCGCTTTTTGCAGTTGTTTCCCTTTAGTTGGAGTTTTTTGTGTTTTTCGTTTTTTTTTTGTTGAAATTTGAGACCCGCCGTCCAAGCAAAGTGACGCAAATTAAGAGAACCCCTGGTCAGGGGCAAGTCAAGCAGAAGCAACTTAATGAAAACGAAATTGACACCTAGCTACCTGGGAATGGCAATGGCAAGGTCTGTCCAGGGCATTCTCGTCCTCGAACCCGCACTCCGCCTTCTTTCCTGACCGCAACTGTAAAGTTATACGCACGGGTGGAGTTACTCTGTATCGGTGGGTATGTGCCCTGTGGAAGGGCGGCTTTTTAGTTTTCTTTTTTCCGGGGTAAAGGACATGTCAATAGTTGCCCGCCGCCTCGCACTTCCTGTGACATTCTGCTGCCCATCATCGGGCGACACACACACACAGCGCACTGTCCTGGCCGCTCATAAATCTTCCGCTCTCGGCTTTCTGGGTGTGTGTGCGCTTTTATCTGGCTTTCACGCTTCCGGGCGCTTCCTCAGGACCTCCCCTTGAATACCAATCCCCACAGTCCAGGAGAACCCGGATCCAATACGAAAACCGAAAAACCAAAGACCGAATTGTGTCTCCAGTTATTTGAGTTTCGTTGTTTAGCTCATAAATCTGCTTATCTGGGGAGTCGGATCCATTCGCAACCTTTCCCCTTGCAAAAGGGCTGAAACTTTTTGTTTTTCCAGCTTGCTTTCCCAGCAGCTGTGTGGCATTAGAGAGAGAGGCTAAGGGCTTTGGCAACTTGACCCTGTTGCAGTCATGCATAAATTTCTTAGATTCCCAGCCCATTGACAAGCCACACGAACTCCGAAGAAATATAAATTAAAATATGTTTCAGTATTCGGTAGCCCGAGAGTTATAAATATTTTGGGGGGGAATTAATTAAGCCCCTCTGCTCGGGCTGGGGACCGAAATATGCACAAAATGGAATTAGAGCCGAAAAAAGATAAAAACGTAATGAAATGAAATGCGGCCTAAATGTTTTCGGACATTTTGGGATTGTCGCAGGCGGTGGAAAAACAATGAAGGGGCAATAAATTGGCAGGAAGCTGGGGCGGAGCGAGGCTGGCCGTAGGAAATTGAAATATGTTTGGCCTACAAATGGGTTGAAAGGATGCTGCTGTGTGAACTGGAGTGTAAAGTACAGGGATCCTAATGAAAGATTACGATGGGGCAGGGGGAGTGCCATAAGGATTATGGCTGCAGGTTCGAGATGATCCATTGTTATCGACAGGGAGCCAAATGGGGGGCAGGGAACCGAAAGGAAAGGACAGCCCAAATAATGTGGCGTTAATTGTGAAGGAAAGTGGAAACGAAATATACCAATTATATTAAGACGTTTAGCGTATTGAGAGGCGGTCTTAAGAGCTTTATGTAATTGAATTTAACTTGGCCAGCTTGGCCAATTAATAACTAAGCCCCTAATTAGTGCCATTCCTACCAAGGACTGATAGCAGGGCCACAAGATATTTAGCTATTCCACTTGTGCTTTTTAATTTAAATTTTGATTTGCGGTCAAAAATTCCTGCCCGGTCATATGCGACAATTTCCCTCAGTTATTTCTATTTTATGTTGCGCACGTACATATTTTTTCCTTGGCCGAGCAGCAGGATGCGGACAGGATGCGGACAGGGCGCTCCGCAGGACACTTTCGGCTGCAGTCTGCATACGTCATCGAACTGTTGACCGAGTTGGCGGCGAGCCAACATGTTGCCTGTTGCCTGTCAGCACAATTTCCAGATAGTCACGGACTCGGAGCTCGACTCCTGGGTGCTGGGTGCTGGGTCTCGGGACTCCGGACCAGGACCAGCAAAGATTCAGGACCCAAAAACAGGGCCCGGGACACGCAGCTAGGACACACTGTTTTATGCATGGCAGGCACTAAGGCGCAAAGTGTTGATAGGGCACACCCAAACCCGTGCCCGAACCCAAGCCCCCTCACATTCTCCCCGGGACAGCGAGTCTGACACAGACAGATGCAGATTTCTGCTGAGGCTGCAGGGGGCTCCAGTGGCAGGACTCGAAGGATCCTGCCGCTGGCCCCGTCATAAAGTGCAAAACTGAGCCAAGCCAGAGCCAACTGCAGTGGCCACAGTGGGTGCACACAGGACAGTGGCGTCAGAAATTACATCGCCGTCAAATAATACAGAATAATACCCATTGGGGGATATCTATACACCTAAAAACAGATTGAAATATATTAAAAGGTGATATTCGAATTCTTTACTGATATACTCGTATTATAAAATTGTAGCTATATTTGACTTACTCAATTTTACACGACTTAGCTTTCATTTTCTCAATATTTATCTACGCAAAAGTGTGTTTTGATATTTTTTGCTTGTAGCCTAAAAAGAAACACTTAAAAATAAGATCGTGAGGCTTATCCTTTCTTGTTTGATTAACTGTAGTGCCACCCTAGATATATGCGATTTTGCAAGACATTTTTCTGAATGTAAGCTGTAACTGGGCAACCGCAGAAAAATGAGCCGAGGCCAGTTTCCACCTGAGCGGCCACCTGGAGCCCGTGGATTCCGTGGCTGCCGGGGCTGCCGGGGCTGCCATTCCGCCACTGATGATGCCTGCTTCTCGCCTGGCATCCATCAAACGCCGCCATATTGAATCAACGCAAAATAATTGCTTTTTAAATGGGTTTTTATACTGGCAACCGGCTGAGAGAACAGGATCCTGGACATGGCGGAAGGCCCATAAATTCAAGGCATCGCTGCCACCGCCTTGTATTATAGCCTCGCCACCACAACTGCCCCTGGGGTGAAGTTTTTCTCTCGTTGCGAATCGTTCATCGCTTTTCTTACTCGATTCCCGCCGATTTGTGAGCTTTAATTTTCAGATTTATGCCCATGGCTGCAAGGACATTTTTAATGAGATTTCGCTTGGCTAGTCCGAGCAGGATAATAGGAGGAGGCACTGGAGTCCGAGGCGTTGACAGACACAGATTACGAGAGATATTCCAAAAAGTCAGTGCGGTTAAGCAGCTGCCTCTGGTGGAGGGGAATGGAGTGGAAATGGAAGAGGGCTATATGTAAGCAAACTTAAGTTCTCCATCGGATGATGAGAGTATACATAATTTCCCGCTGGGCCAGAAACTTTTCCTTGTTTTCAGTAAATTTGCGTTAGGCAAAGTGGTTAGAATTTTCTTCCCCTCGCCATCGCCATCTTTTCCTCGCCGGGGCAATGACAACATAATTAGCTCATTTATCAACTGAATTTGTTTTGGTTGGGATAAATAAATCAAACGTGGAGAATTTATACTCGATGGAATTTATAACCACTTTGATTTAGTGATTTTTAAGTTGTTTTCGGTTGATCACGAATTTGTGAAATAAATTTAAAAAAAATCGAAATTAAGACTGTTTTTGATTGAGTTATTAAGTGTTTAGATTTTAAAGCAGGTTTTCAAAAATATTCTTCCTAAAACCCCATAAAAACAAAAATCTGGGTTTTCTATAGTTTGATTCAAAAATTCAAATTGAGTATTTTGCCGCTGACAGCAATCAAATACAATTTGCATCACGACCGAGGGTAAAATGAAGCGAGACAAGGAAAGGTAGACTGTAAGAGGGAGAGCCAACCATTCGAGTCATCGAGAACTTAATTGAGTTCAACTGAATGTGTCAAGTCATGTGGCCGAACTTCCATGCGAGATTCATGCGCAAATCGAGAGCAGTCACTTGTATCTTTGTATCTCGTACTGACAGGCATACCTTTGGGCACACCAATGCATGGGTAATTTATGGCCAAGAGCCAAAGAGCTCATATCACTGCCCGATAATTGCACACATCGGCAGGATAAAAGATAATGTGCGGCTATTAAGGCAAGGGCGGAGTTGGCAAAAACGCAGCAACGTTTTAGCATTTCCGTTTTGGCACCGGAAACGGAAGTGTAACTGCCGCAGGGGCGCATGTACTTTGTGTCCTTTTTGTCCGGCCACGCCCCCCGCTTTGAGCCAAGACGTAGCCGGTTGCATTTATAATTAACATAATGATGGCATTTTGCTAAACACCGTTTTCCGCATGTAACACACACGGCCAAAGAGATAGGTTGAGTGGCAAGTCAGAGATGGGGATGGGGATGGTGCTGGTGTTGGGGATAAGGGGTGGACTCGGGGTGGCACTCAGCAACGGCTGCATAGTTGACATGAAATGCCAACTTAATGTCAGAAAGTTAACATGCCACTTGAAATTAACAAGCCGCGCCGAGTCCTTCTGTTCCCCAACCTCCACCTCCCGAAAACCCACCTCATCAACGGAATCCTTTCTGCATTGTTTTGCGCATGCATACGTATGCCCACATTTATATATATAGTTGGGCCCACACTCGTCCTCATGTGTGTCCTGTGCTGAAGTGCCTGGCCCGACTTGACACAGGCGACTGGCGTGTCAGGTGAGGCGCATTAAAAATGTAGAATTCCATCTTTTAGTCAGCGTTTGTAGCGTTTTTTGTCAAGTGCTTTCGGCCCTGTCTAAGTTAAAGGGCCTCGAGTGGCGGGCTTTGTTGTCTTTCGCAAGCAGTCGCGCTATTTAAAACCACATGCGAAAGGCCCCATATCCCTTTTATTTTACATAACTAATGAAGCAGATGTTGTGCAACAATAGATAGATATATCTATAGATATACACCATCCCAATGAACTTGGCTGGCTGCCTACCCTAGAGAACTGCGCGGTTCATTTGGCCAGGCCAAAAATTGATTGCGAAATGCGGCAACCACTTTACTAACCAAAAATGCAGTTTATGCAACCCAAAAGAGTTCTGCCCAATTGAGTTTATGATATTTGTGGTATTTTCGCGTATAATCTGTCAAACGTGCTGCCATCATCAATAGGTGTTTGTTTCTGTAGCTAAAAATACACGAAATTCCTGGCGTGGTTGAAAAATGCGAAATATGTATTAATTAAAAAGAACAGCATGAAATTCCCTTATCAAGCACACGAGTTTTTTATTCGGCAGGAGAAACCCGAACTCACTTTAAAATACATTTAATTTAATATTCAAAATACATGCGTGTAAAGAAACAACAATGGCTCGGGGTAGATATTTTGGGGCCCAAATTGGTCGTTAGCACATTGGCGGGGGGTGATGGGAGGGTGATGGGTGGTCGTGGGTGGAAAAGGTCGCTGCAAATTACACGTGACATGCTAAATGGCTGGAGGTGAGGATGGGCATGCAGATGGGGAAGGAAGATGTTTCTCGCTTGACAGCAGCACACGTCCCTCCCGGTTGCCGTGCCAAAATGATCATAAAATTAGCGCACAAAAGTAAAACATATGAGACGCGATTTGAATTTGACGCCATTACCTTCATTTGGTCACAGGCATTTACAGTGAGAAAAATTAATAAATACCTTTTGATTTAAAAATAAATAAATTAAAAAACATATCAATAAATATATGGCAAAACTTACGTATACCAAAAAATTTGGCATACGATAAAATAATTTTTTTAATTACGAATATTAGTTTTTTTTAACTTTAAAACTCTGCTTAGCGGCTTAGAAAAATCAACTAATTTATTTCTCATCATTTAACATTAGAATTAAATTTAAAATTGACATTCGAGATTATTTGAAAGCAATTTGATTATTTAACTTTCGATTAAAAACGTTTCGAGCTTAAATAAGAAAAATACAAATTTTCAATATTCTTTTGAGGTTTTTAAGTATATATCGTATATCAACGATTTTGGCAAACATTTTGCGAAACTAAAAAATATTTCTCGATCTGAGATTTCATTATAATCTCCAATCTTTAGTACGCCAAAAATGCTTTTAATTTTAAAGTCCACCATTTTCCGCTGTGCACCATCAGTGGCTGAAGAATCCGTACTTTGGAGAGGGACCGGGAGACACGCATAATGACGCACCAGGCGCCAAAGTCATTTGCATATGCCAGCCTAACCAAAAAACGAGCACCTCCCACTCCGCAACCCACTTGGCTGTGAAAAACCGAGGGATATGGGGGAGTTGTGTATTTTTATTGGCAGCTGCCTACGGCCGGAGACTGCGTCTGCCTGTCTGGCATACTAAGTGTGCGTTTGCCACCCCCTGAAAAGTGGGGGAAAAGCGGGAAAACCACCTACCCGACCCCATCCCCTCGATAATAATCGTACATTATAATGTGTTTGCCCACTGATAGCGTTAATTATGCAGGGGCCGCAGCGCTAATTATGATTTGTAAGCTTCGAAAGTGCTCCGTGCTGTGCTGCCTACTTTCAGGCGCCGCGCCTTTAATGAACCCACATCGTACGTGTTCGCCGGCCAATCAATGGGCCATTGTTGGATTCGAAATTCGAACTGAAAATGTGCGCAATCTACAATCGTCGACGGGGGGCTTTCAAAGGATGTTTAAAACGCCACTTGAGGAGCACAAAAGGATGCAGCGGATACAGCAGTCGCAGCAGTCCCGCAATTATGTTACAAAACGTTGCAATTAAGCAAACTGTAACAAAGGCATGACCGAGCGCTGTAACTAGATACGAGGTGGGAAGCCGGGGGACAGCGGCTGCAAAAAATCGGAGAAACAAAAAACTTCCGCTGTCAACGCTGTATCTGTATCTCCATCTCCCTATCCCCATCCCCATCCCCATCCCTGTAACTCACTTTCCGCACTCAAGTGCACTCCGAGCTCGACAACTTGAGGAGGAATTCGTACTGTATTGTGTGTGTGGAAACGTGTTCAATTGATATTTCAGAACGCGCAGGGAAAAACTTATAAATAGCAGGGGGGTGCCCAGAACCGGAGCCAGCAACTTGAGCCAAAAACTGCAATATTGCTTTTCTTTTGCTCCTCCGAAAAGCCCAGACTTGGTCTAAAAATACAAACGAGATATGCTTAGAGTGAGAAAAGGTCACTTGAGGCCAGCTTCGGACTTAAAAAGCTGGTCCGCAGCGCAGCTACTGGAGCTACTTTGCCTCGAGTCTTGGCCGGGCTAAGAAAGCCAAACAAGTGGCTGCTCCATATTGATTGCTGAGCCATCGCTCCGGGCTGCACTCGAGCCGAGGCAAGGCGAGACCGTCCCACTTCACCCTAAATGTCACACCCCCTTAGCCCAACAGCAAATGAGCCCCAAAAAACCTGTGCACTCGAGGAAAAACTTCTCTGGATTAGGCTGTCGAAATTGAGAAAGTTTAGCCAGCTGATCTGAAATATTTATTAGAAATTCAATGATGGTTAGAGTACCTAAGAATTTTTTACAGGGGTTATGGCTTCTAAAGTGTACTACCTATTTGGTGAAAGATAACATAACATTATAACATTCTTATAAATATTTAAAATATGGATAGATATTGATAGAAATTTGAATAAATATTTAAAATATAGGAAGATATTGATAGACATTTTTATAAATATTTAATTATTTAATTAATTTAATTATTTAATTATTGATAGAAACAGATAGATGATTTATCCATTACTTTAAATTATTCTAAAACTAAAGTGGTTTTCCTTTTTTTAGAAGCTATTTATATTTGATGAGCGCTTTAAACAATGTTACTTCTTAAAGATAATTTGTTATCGTAAAACTAGTAATATCCCTCTGTGTAACCAAAACCGAAGCCCGATCCACCTGGTGCGATGCTCAAATGACTTTTCCCAGCTGCATATTGAAATTTTATTGCATTCGGCCCTGAGGGGCTGAAAATCCAGGGGGACCAGAGAGGAGTATGATTCCGGAGTCAGACTTTTGGGGTCGGCAGTCAAGTCAGTCAAGCGGCACAAATTCAAACATTTGTATTGCTGAAATTGAAAAAGGTGTCGGGAGGAAAATGAAAAATTATGCCACGGATGGTGAGGTATTCCAGGGGGCAGGAAAGGCATAGTCCACCGACTGGTCAGCGGTGATAGCAGCAATGTTTTGTCTTCATTGCCGGCTGCCTTTATGGGTCTGCTGATGGGATGACCGATGTCTGGCCGACTTGACGCGCCCTCTGATGGTTCTGATGGTTTTGTTTGGTTTGGTTTGGTTAAAACAAGAGTTAACCGTTGATTGGCTGCTGCTGCTGGAGGCTTAATTATTATATAGCAGCCACATTGCCGGGGCTTAATGAAATGAAACACCAGCCTTAATTGATCGATTACATTCGCATATACAAATTCGTGTATGATGAACTTTATTACGTAGACTATCGGCCAGTGACGCCATATATCATTGGCCCATAGTTGCGAGTACATAAATTAATGCGATACATAAAGAAAATTGTTCGATTTATATTTATGACTCTCCAAAACTATTAAAACGGGTTATTAACAATGTTGATTTATCGGTTGGCATGTGCCAATGCTTTATATCAATTAATTTGTCGGTGTCACGGGACATTGCATAAGGTTTCAATTATTTTTGGGTATTCAAATTTACAGCAAGAAGAATTTAAATTGTTAACGTAACGGTTGAATTATAAGGAGTAATATAACATTTATATTTCATCAAAGGAGTCTAGAAGTATGCAACGTAATATTTTCAGATCCTAAAATCAATGAACTATTAATTTAAAGCAAAAAGAATTTAAGTGGTTAACGCTATGGCTAAATATAATTGAACAACGTTATCGGGAGTTCCAATGATCACAGTCACATTTTTAAATTCATTCAAAGTAATCTAAAAGTATTTAACATAATATTTTTGGCTCAGAGAGAGATAATTTAAGATACCTGTCAAATGTTGAACATTAAATACCTCCAAACTGTTTAATTAAGCAAATATATTTTATTCCCTCCGTAAAAACCCCTTTTTGATTGGAACTTTTCTTATTCAGTGATTTCCGGCTGTGTGCGAAATTTATCTTTCATTTTGACACTTTTGCTGATGCCACAGTTGGATTTCATGCAAACATATGCGGCGTGAACGGCGAAAGTCGCGATGCGGACTCGCGGAAAAAAGCGTAGACATGCCAAAAAGTTTTTACCAGCTTTTCCGAGGCAGGGGCACTCAGTCCGAGTCCTGAGCCTCGACCAGACAGCTGTCAACAGTCAAATATGCAGGCAGCAAACAATGCAGGGCCAAATAGAAGAAAAAACCCCAGCCAGAAGAGCGAAAAACCTATGCGCGATTCCATTTTCCCAAAAATTCCTTGCTGAGACTGACATATGTGAGGGGAATAATCAAGCCGCCATGTGTAGCTACATTCTATTCAGCTTATCTCAGCTGGCTGCCAAAATCTTTTTCACACCTTTTTACCCAGAAATATGGGCACTTAATGATTCAAAAGGGGCGGGCAATTTATTATTCAAGCGTAAGCCCCATTAAAACAGCTGACTCTAATGTCAATCCAAAGTGAAGCCGGGGCTTAGAGGAAATTTCAATAATTCTAATTTAGCAGGGAAAACACGGCGGATGGCTAAAAACGCTGGGAATGTTTACCGAAAGCAAACAATGCCCACAGACAGGGGATAAAATAAGAAAAATAAGAAGGGACTGGCTGGAGGGATGCCTCAGCCCCTGCAAAAACGTGCAACTCACTTGGTCGTTTTGTTATTTTGGCTTTTTCATGCTCCATTTATATAACCAACGTTGGGTTCGCTGGCAGCTGAGACGGCTCCTTGGTCCTTAGTCCTTGCCCTTAACCCACCGATGCCTTCGGTCTGGCCAGGAATTTGACGTGTGCTCGTTTATCATTCATTTTGCGCTCGCTTACATTATTCGAACGGAACCTGAAACATTAAATTTTAGCACGTTTTGCGCTAACGTGCGCTCATTTCTACTTTGGCATTACGCACGCCATAAAGCTTAGCCTTTTTCCCCAGCTTTTCCTTTCACCCATTTTCCCTCAGCCGCGTTTCCCCGGCTTTTCATGGACTTGGGCATCAGCCGTAATGAAGTTAAGTGACGGCATTCTGCTGGCGGCTTAACAATCTTGTCGGATGGGCGAAATTGTTACCACCATCATTGTAAAACAAAACAATAATGTTGGGTCTGAAATCCTCGAGCAAATGGATGAAGGAAAATTAAGAGAGCCCCTTGATCGGTTGGCTTTCTTCAGGGGATTTTTAAGGATTTCTTTTAATCCCTTTAAGCATGCACAAACACAAGGGTATGCCTTGCCAGAATTAATTTGTAGGATTTGTATAACACATGAATATATCATTGACCAAACAACAAACTAATTGACAAAAACCCTTCGAAAACCGATAATCATTTAAATATTTTAAAAACTTTTTCGATTTCCCTGGTATTCTGTAATCCCCCGCGACATGTACAATATTGACTATCAATCTCTGTTAAACACACACGTAGTATCGTCAACTTTTTCCACGTTATTTTAGTCATAATTTTTGTTTTATTTACGAATATTCATTAAGTTAGTTTGGAATAAATTTGTAAATGGATTCGCCATTGGCTTATTGCTGTTCGCATTTTTTGCCCCGCTTTCGAAATGGCTTTTATGGGGCAACATTGTTTTAATGTTGTTTGCCCTGTCCATTAGGCCCCAACGAAGAGCTGCAATTTAATTAGAGCGCAGTGAAAAATAGACTAATAATTTATTTACGCAGCGTATGGCCAAAGAAAAGCGGAAGAAGCACATGACTTGGAAACAGGTAAAATGTGCCGGCCATTTCCGCTTTTGGTTGGGCTAAAAGCCCACCGTTTTGCGACATTTAAAATTCAATAAACATAATTAAATAGCCAAAATGCCAAAAGGCAGTTGAGGCATCGCTAAAAGCAGACCGGCGGGGGAATTCCAAAAAAAACACCCGAATCAGAATCAGAAATCAGAAATATAAACCGAGGCAGCAGAAACAACAGCGAGGCATAACTTTTAATGTTTCTAACTACTCGGCGAGCAAAGTTGCCCCATGCTTCTCGACGTGCAGCCATATAATGGAAAACTTGTTTAAAACTTTTAAATTAATTTTATTTTCGCCCAACTTCAGATGCAGCGTTAGATTTAGTTTTCGTTTCGTTCCATTCGAAATGGCAGCTCCAGCTGAAATTTCTGGCTCCCATTTCTCGCCACCCATTATTTCCGGTTTCATTTGTCTAGAATCTGGATTGTGCATTGTGGATTGTTGGATTGGATTGCTGGCCCGCTTTTTGTCGCAGTCCGTGTCAGTCCGAGCCAGCAATTAAGACAACACAATTGCACACAAGTTTCGGTCGCACATCGCCGTCTTTTGTATCTGTATCTTCAGCTCTAGTTGTATCTGTAAATGCATCTGTATCTGTAGCTGCCCGAGAAGTTCTGGCTCTGCAGTCGCATTCGCATTCGCATCCATTGAGCTTTAGCTTTCGACTGTCTGCAGTTAGTTATTATAATTGCACTTGACTCTCGACTTGGCTATTTGGCTGGGGAAATAGCCCCGGGGGAGTGGCGGGGCAGGGTCAGGGGTCATCCACTGGTGGGAATCGGGCTTAGTCTGCATAAATTTATAAATGGCTTAGCTCTCTTCCGCTCAAAGGGATACAAACTGTCGCAATTTATTCCTGATCTGCATTCACAATAAATGTTTACTTAAGCATTATCTGACAAAAGAATAAGTCTCGAGGATATTGAGTTTTTGGGGGTTATTCTTGGAAGTGTGAAAGAAAACATATATGGCAAAAACTTTACACACTTTCATTTTATTCCCGGCAATTGATAGCCTTAAGAAAGCATTTTAAGAAAACTTCAAAATTTTTGTTTGGCTGAGTAAAAAATATACTAAAGAAATATGTTAAATTAGAACTTGAGGAAAATGTTTTAATAGCTCACTAATAGTTTATAGACAGATAGATACAAAACAGATTAATACGTTTCTAAGAGGTATGTAATTCATAAATTCATAATTATAATAGCCCGAAATTTGGGAGGGAAAGTAATCAAAGGCGTAAGTAATTACTAGCTATAATAATACCATAAATATTGATACATATTTGTGTTATGGCAATGGATTTGTAATTATTCATATGTTATTAGAACTCCATTTTGCCTTTCACCCCGGAACTCGTATTGAATTAGATTGACGCAGACAGTCCTTTTGGATCAATATTGTCGAAGGTCTATTTGGAAAAAGTTGGACACGCAAACAGCCTGGTCAAGAGTCCACGGGCAACAGGATAACAGCAGTTAACCCAACCAGCCCTTGGGCGTGGCTCTCAGACCGTTGGCCATGAGCCCATGTCGTCCTTTTTTTCATGCACGGGCGTTTTGTTTATTGTCGCGGTGTCACGTTAGCCATGACGCTCCCAAAACCCGGCGCCTATGTACACAGACGACCGGGGAAGGGGCCTCCCAAGAAGTGCTGACTGATGGAACACGCACAGTTTGATCAATGGGGGCGGCGAACGGATTGGGGGCGGGGCCGACGGAAAAAGGACGCCGCTGACCAAGTGTTGTTTACCAAAAACAAAGCGCTAGCAAAAAGTTTTCAAATTACATTTTGTGTTTTGCGTTTTAACTTTGTTGCGGCTCTCTGCTTTCATATTAACATTTCAGATCCCAAAGAGTATGAATATTTGATTTTGGGAAATGGTTCAATAATAGTGTTAACTGTATTATACATTCATTTTGGTTAAGGTATTGCCTTTACCCTGATGTGTAAATGACGATTCTTTTAATATATTTTCTTAGAATATCCCTAAAAACATATTTAACCTAAAGGAGATGATAAGATGGCATTAACCTGAATAATAATAGAACTTAATACACCTTGACGGATATTCTATCAATATCCCTAGAAAACTAATCTTAACTTAAGCGTGATAACTAGATGGCATTATCCCGAAAACGAATAATCCAATGATCTGATTGGCAACACACCTCATCATAAGGACAAGTAAGACAAGTACAGATTGTATACCATTGATAGACAGAAAGCTAAATGTTCCATTTACCAATTATACATTGAACCAGTGGTAAATAGCCTTTAAGCTCTTGGCTTCTTAGGTGAATGAAAAGGTCACGGTTGTCCCCTAGCAAATGTCTTTAGGAAAATGCCAATTAAGAAAGTAGAGGGCGTAACTTGTTCCAATGGCCATGGGGCGTCAGTTGACTGAAATTTGAGCGGCAAAGCCTTTATTAATATTTTCCAACCTCTCTCTCCGTCTCATTGCAGGTATGTATCTACATCTATCGATGGCAGCGCTTACATTGGGCAACCGGCAAATGGCGAAGAGGGCGCCATTTTCCGCTGCCGCAGCGCGTTTACAACTTTTCATTTGGCAGCGGAAAAGTGGAAAACGGGAACGGCGAGGGCCACTGGGTGGGCAGAGGAGCGGAGCTCACAACATGCTGTCGTTATGGCCAAGGCGACAGTTTTCCACTGCAGCAGACTTGCTCCATTTCGGGTGCACTTGGTCTTTACTCTTTGCCACTCGTCTCGCTGTAATTTCTTGGCGTTTATTTTTGTGCTTTCTGCGGTAAGTTTTTGCGCTTGCCGCTTGCCGGTTGACAAAGTTTCAAGTGTTCGCTTTCTAATGTAATTAAAATGCTTACAAATGTTTGCCAACAGCGATAAAATAATCATTTGAAGCTGCCAGTTGAACGCAGAAGGGGCAAGATAGGGAGCCGAAAAAGGACCCAAAAAGACCCAAATAGAAATATAATTTAAGTGGAGCATGGCAGCGTTATCAACATCTAATTTGTAGCATCAAATAAAAATCAAATAAAATTATCAGTGCAACGTGTGAATGCTTAACAAATTGACGAAAGCCAGGGCGCCGGGTTCAGATACAGATACAGATACTTTCAAACACTGCCCGCACATCCACGTGGCCGACTTGCGACTCACTCGGGCTTGCAGCTCACGTAGGCGATAATGTTTGCCTGCCAAGTGAGTTGGGTTCTTGCGAGGATTCTGGCTTCTGGATTCCATATTCAGGATCCAGAGGGCGAGCCTGGCGCCCCCAGGCTGACATGTCACGTTAAAATAGAAGCAAAAAATTGCAAAATAGTGCGACGTGTCGTTTGCCGTGCTTTCGTTGTTTTCGTACTCACATAAATCTCCTTGTTTAACATATGCAGGAACAAACGTATCCCCTATATATTATACATATATGTAGGTATATATAGCCATGATGTCACCATTTTATGGACTATAGTCAAGTAGAAGTTCAATTTTTCACATCGCCTGCAGGCAGACAAGCAAAGCTTATTATTCATTGACTTGCATTGCACTTTCCCCAAATGTAATTAAACCAATTTGTTCATTAAAAGTGACCTTTTATTTATAAATGGCTCAACATTTCAATTAAGTATTGACATTATTACGCCACCAACAAGAGGGAGTGATAAAAAAAAGTAATGAATGCGTAAAACTCAGATGTTTACAGTGGATTCATAGTGAGATGTTTCGGAAATTGGCAATCAAAAAAGAGGTGTAACCTCTTTAAATATTTTACTATCTGTCTAGAAAGTTTTAGTTAATGTTTTAATAAATGGGTGAATGAGTACATTTAATCAAAGTATTAAATATTTTGGGAATGAGTATTAAAATGTTAAGTACTTTATATAAGTTTTTATACTTTCCACTAGATAATACGGTTTTAGGAGGCAGTTATCCTTGTTCCTAGCTTATACTTTATATGGTACTTGCTCGGAGATTATCCTAACTATATTTGCCATATAGCTATAGTTCACTGTACAGGCCATAAACCGTTTTCGAGTACCAGGCCGACCAATCTCGCTCCCACTCTTTTGGCCATTGTCACGCAACCGCAAAACAAAGAGCGGAAAAAATGGGAATGACGGAAAAAAGCGGCCATAAAGCTGCTACAATGCCAGATATTTATCTGGCTTTATTGACAAAAGCGTTTTGTCGATTGTTCAAATAAATTATGCCTTTATCAATAAAGTCTAGGTTCCTCGATCCTCGAGCCCCCGCCTCATTTTGCCCACTTTTCCACCGCTTTTCCAATGGCTGTTGCTACGTGACGTTGGCCGTAACTGGGGCGAAGATTTGTTATAGCCATAATTCAGACCAGACCGAAAACGAAAAGCAAAAAAATATATGACAGCGGAGGAGAGTAGAGTAAATCCGAAATCAACTGAGTTTTATGCGTGAATTTATGAACTGGAGGGCGCTTGAGAACCCTATAAATCTTTAAGCAGGAGGGCCGAGAATCAGGGCCTAACAGGCAGGCAAATCAAATATCAAATTGTTTAAGTGATTTTTCATTTTGCGCTTTCACCTTGTTACCGTTAACATAATTTCAGGACAACAACTTTGCCATAAGTGATTTCACCCCATTAGCACCCCCAGTTTTCCAGTGTTGTTTTTCCTACCACCCAGTACATTTTGTTGTTCCCACTTTGATATAGATTGTTCCCAACATGGAAGCTCGGGGATGTGCGGCACCAGCCGTCATTTAATTTTATCGTGCGGAAGTTCTAAGTGCAATGAGGTTGTAGGTCGCTGCTTCTGTCAGGTGGGGTGAGTACCTTGAACATTGCTTAAAAGCCCGCTAAAATGTTCAATTTACGTGTACTTTTCATTTTTTCTCTCCTCCTTTATTTTGAAACATTGAAAATAAATTGGAACTGCTGGCTGGCACTTCGGCTTTTGCCGCCCCAAAAAATAAAAAGGTTCGCTGACAACATGGGACCCTATCACATCACTCTCTTTGCCTGCACAATGTGTAATAATAAAAACTGTATTTATTTATTATGATTTTCCATTCCATGCCGAGTCGGCAAAAAATTTAAAAATTGGCACAAACTGTGCCCCCGGGCGCTTTCCTCCATTTGCCTTGGTCCACACCATTTTGGCCCTGTGAAAACATTTTTTCCCTTGTTTAACAACGGGCATGAGTAGGTGGAATGAATTGAGTTTGGGGGGTGGGCGAAAGAAAAAAGTTGAAAATAAATTAAGAAAAATATTTAAACTGTCCTCGGGGCCAACGAATATACATAAGAGAAAACCGCAACCAAAAAAATCATTGAAAACTAAGTAAACATTGGTTACATAATACGGCAATGATGTTGATTGTGGGTATAACATTGGTATATTTTGTTCTGGTGGCCATCCAAAAAAAGGTTCATCATTCAACTCTTATTTTTATTTCGCTCCAGCGAACTGCAGCCATAACAATAAATGAGCTCATTGCTCATGTCAGTCGGGTATAAAATGTAAATTTCTGTGTATCTATCGTTAAATCCGTGGTAAAATATATACCCCGAAGTTTCGGCGCGCAGAACATATATCAAGTAATTTTTCAGAGAGTTGTTCAAGTACAAAGTCAGTTCGGCTGCAGTCGCGCTCCTCCCCGAGTCATACATTTATGGACGTGTCCTTAGCAGCACAAGCAACTCAATAAGCCAGGCCACAACTTCCGCACACAAAAAACAAGGGAAATTCGCAGGAAAAATCGCTGGGAAAAAGAAATATACATAAAAATAGCTAGGAAAAAGGGAAAACTTTCAACAAATTTGCCCGCATTTTGTGCGCATATTTTAACTACAGCGCATTATGTTTTGAGTGATTTACGGGCCCAGATGGCTGGTGGTGAAATGGGGGGAAAACCGGGGTCGAAACAATGAGTGGCGAAAATATAGGAAATAAAAAAGAAGGGCCCTGTTGTTTCTGCACTTGAGCAAATGATTTGCGACGAAGACCCAGGGCAAAATGCTAATGCTGCGAAGTATGCTACACAATCCAGCCTGGGCCGCTAATGCTGTAGTCGTAGTCGTGGTAGTTGTGTAGTGCCACTGCCATTAGTGTCGCCAACTAACTTTAGATAACTAATTAGGGAGCGACGGCCAGGCCCCGCTGACTTAACTGTAGTGCTGTGTTAACCTTAGCGCAGCTAATTACATTTAATGTGTCTAGTAAGCAACTTGGCAGCGCGAATTGTGTTACTTCGCAGGGCGAAAAGGGAGTGGGTTACAGCCGGCTTATTAAAACACTTGGAGGCGGCACGTAGAGTGCTCAGAACTACGGAGCAACGTGTGCTCCAACTTAATTATAACTAATTTGTAGCATATGTAGAGGCGGAGGGCTGGATGAAAAAGTGGACGGAACAAACCTCAACTTTTGCGGCTCAAGTGGCCATCAAAGCATTAAGGCCATAGTCGAACGATACAGCAATTAGCCGTGTGTGTGTGGCTTAGGCACTCAGAAAAATTTGGGTACAGAATACAGCTTTCTAATATTTTACCAAAAAGGGCTTGCAAATATCTAATAAAGTTAACGAAAATGAATTTGCATATTCGGCAACGAAGGCTTTGATGAAGATCCCCAAAACAAAGTCCAAAACGCTATAATTCCCAACCTGGTCTAGCCTTTTCAAAATAATTGGGTATTGAAATCAGTTAGAATAATATTAATATATTTAGCCGAAAAAGGGTTGCAAATGCCTAATTAAATTAGCTTAAATTAATTCACATAGTCCGCAACAGGAACTCTGATAATGATTGAGGGGCTTCAAAGGCCAAATAAACAAAAGAATCTTTTGCAATGCTATACTTCCCAACCAGTTCTAGCCCTCTGGCTCATTTTGTGTATTTGGACTAAGAATTCTTGAAATCTAATCCGACACCTCAAGATGGCTAGGAAAAATATTGTAAAATATTACATCATTTGTAATTAATCGAAAAAATTCGTTTTGCAGTGTTGTTATGGCAAAGTGAGCAACTGGGAAAATCTGTTCCACGCTAATCGCATTTGTGCGCTCATCGCCCACGCATTTGCATAATTATTAACGTTGATTTTCAAGTGCCATTTCAACACCCACTT
Organism: Drosophila biarmipes; assembly: GCF_025231255.1. Lineage (NCBI taxonomy): Eukaryota > Metazoa > Arthropoda > Insecta > Diptera > Drosophilidae > Drosophila > Drosophila biarmipes. Next base: position 16,328,104 of record NC_066615.1, on the reverse strand, counting down.
CCTGACCCTTTGGCGAAAACCAACTAACCAGCCAACCAACCAGCCAACCAACCAACCAACCAACTAACCAAGTGAACGAGGCACCGTCCAAATGATTGAAATTAAAACCACTGGCGAACATAAAAAATCGCTTACGTTAAAAGCTCATACAAGAGATACAGCGCTGAGCGGTTTGCCGGAAAATCGGAAAAGTGGAAAAGTGCGCAAAAAAGGGGGACGGGGGAAGGGCCGAGGTGGCACCACTCCAATGAATTCACGTAACCGCATAAAATCAAACGAAATAAGCCAAGCGCCGTGGAAAAATGGCAACAAAATGCACTTTATGCCAAACTACAAGGGAACAGCTCCACGTGCCACTCAACACCGCCAACCAGCCCACTTTTCCGATCGAGGTAGAGGTGTAATAATGGCCAACGGCACGCACGTTGTACCAACCGCAAGACCCACGGACAAATGTTCTCTACGGGTTTTCAGGTTTTCAGGTTTCCCGGGCTTCCAGGCTCTCCAGTTTCCCCAGCTTCCCTGCACGCTGGTCATCACACAATGCTCAAATGCATCGGAGGAGCGAAGGGAACCGGGGTGAAAAATCCAGAGGATAGTGGGTGAAAAAAAGTGCAAACTTTTAACCATAAATGTAGGTAGCCACCCAAAATGGCCAACCGAAAAAACACGGAGGCAGCAAGAAATTGCCAGAGCAAATACGAAAATCAAGTTTAAATTTGGTGAGCTCGAGTGCGAGCACAGAGTGCCGGATAGCATGACATTGGGTTTATTTCGGGAGGGAAAGAGGGTTGGGAAAATGGGGTGGCCCAGGTGCCCGAGCAGAAAATATTTAATTTTCCAGCAGCAGAGAACCGAGATTGCGTTAAAGTTTTCATTACAAGTACTCTTTCTTAATGGCTGAATAAATGCAGTGCTGCGAGAATATTTTCCCAATTTTCTAAAATTCCTGGGAACTCATTAGCCTAGCAAAATTCAAGTGGAATTCGAAGCTAATTATGGAGATTTTTGGAGGAAAGCTAGCTACTTCTTGCCACCAATTATAATCCCAAACTCAATTATCAATAACTCTGTTCGGCTACTGAGACGAAAGTGAGGAGGCAATACCTCTGCTTTGCATGTGAAAAGCACTTCCTTTAGATAACTGAAGTGCATTTAATAAATGACATTATAAATCCGTATATGTGATGCACAATTAATCAATCAATCGATGCTTAACCCCATTCTGACTAATCCCCTTTTGAATCAGTCGCCCAAAAGCACATGCATAAAATCCAATTATCTTCAGGTGTGCGGAAAGTGCAGTCGCCTGAGGCAAACGAAATCCCAGACTAATGCCAAATTGTCGAATTCGAGAAACACTATGGTACTACATATGTGTGGGCTCAGTCAATTGGCCATGGACAGATATCAACATGCAACATGCAACATTCATTGCCGCGGGCATATCGCACGGCAGGCATTAAAGATTGCGGCTCCCTTGGGCCGAATTCGGCTGCATTTCCAATTCCGAATGCAACTGGAGTTGAAAGACAATAACCCAAATGCAACTGCCAATATTAGTTACGCTTGGCAACAGCTTGCACAGAATCGGATCGGATCGAATCCAAACGAAACGAAAAATGCTGCATGGATTGGCTTCGAGTGGCTGAGACAACAGATGGAGTTGGCTTTGAATGGGGAATAGAGTTGGGCTAACGACATAAACGACATATACGTGCCACAATTGGAGCACAAAAAGAGCAGCAGGAGCACCAGGAAAACTGACAGCGAGATGTCAAAAAGTAAATATGCAACAAACAATGGCATTATATAACTTAAAGTGCACAACGTGGCTCTGGCACAGCTCCGCAACTGCCAGCACAATGGCTCGGAAATCGGATTAATGCAGCTGCTGCTCCTGCTGAAAAGCGGGGAAACCCAATCCGCAATCCATAGAGCTGCTCCTCCGCTAAATACAATGAAAAACTTCCACCGAAAGACACACACACTCGTCTCTCGCATGGCAGGGCCAATAAACAAAAGGACAAATGCGACGCGTCGCGCCGCCCCAGAGCCAATCAATCGCTATGGCACCCGAGGGGCTCAGAACCCCCACGAAAGGGGGCCGAATTGGGGCTGAAAGGGGGTCGAAAGGAGCGTAGGGGGCGAGGCGATTGAACGCAATCTGACACGCGACCGGTTCAATGCACGTTGCCCCTCGCATAGGTCAAAAACCAAAAGCAAGAGCAGAGTAATAGATTTTTTGCCCAACACTAGAGAGTTGAAGCACAGTGAACAAAAGTTTTGGCGCCCAACGTGGGGCGGTCAGATGCAACATCAAATAATCGGTAAATATTTAACAGAAATATTTTAAAACAAAACTTTTTTTTACTAGTCATTTAAAATAAGAACCAAAATTACATCTTATCTATAATACATGTCTTTACACCCTAGCAGTTGGTTAGTTAGCTGCACTTAAATTTTGTCAATCGGGTAACAACCAATAATCCTTAAATTTAAAGCTCACCAGAGCTTAGCTCCATATCCCCGCTTCAGCTTCGATTAATGGTAGCTCATTCAGTCGGTCTAAGCCTTAAATCAGCAGCATCGGATGTTGCCCCAAGTTACCCTGTATTTGACCGGGTCGTCGTCTCTAGTCGCCTAATTCAATTACATAAACCGAAACCAGCAGCAGCAGCAGCGGCAGACAGTATTCGGAAACTTTAATTTGTATGCAAAGTCAATGGCGAATGGAGGGAATTCCGGGATATCGGTGGATGTGGGCCCAAAGGGGGTCAAAAGGGAGGGTCATGCCCACACGTAGATGAATCGCAGTCCTGTCATGTCCTTGCGCACTCAAGCGCTTAATCCTTTGAAATTGCCACGCAGCATTCGGTATGTTGGTGTGTGTACAGGCGGTATATTCGGTGGCCCGGGGGCCCGGGGGCCCGGGGGCGTATGAATATTACGCATACGCCGCGGGCGCTACAGTCACTCATAAACAAACTAGGCAGCGAAATAACATTCAATTTGATGCAAAAGTGTTGCATAATAAGATTACCAGCGCTAACTGGCGTACGAAATCAGTTAAAAGCCAGAAAAAAGAGAGGAGCACCAGCAAATATAGCCCCTCATTTATTTACGAATAATATTCGGCATTAAAATTGCATGGCATAAGCGGCGAACGAGCGGAGTCTCCTCCCCCGAGCTGAAATATTTTTCTCATTTCCGCCAACGAGCGAAAATATTTTTGCGATTTCCGCACGGCCATCGCCGGGATCCTGCCGAATCCCGCTGAATGGTGAATGCCGAATGCTGGATCCTGGTGCGGCGGCCCAGCATGAAATATAAATACAATACAAATAAACGCGTGTCGTGCATATTGTACAATCTGCAATGTTGTATTTATTTACACGCCAACAGCAATGGCAACGTCGGTGGCAAACAGAAAACAGCAAGCGGCAAGCGGCAATCGGCAAACCGGCAACAGAGCCCGAATCAACAGCACTGAAATGGCAACAAATGTTGCTTGTTTCCCTGTTTGTTCGGTTGTTTGGCCGTCTCACTGGCTGGCTGGCCGCTTTAACAATTTGTCAGCCACCCATTTAGCCAAGTTAGGGCCACATAAGCTGAGCAGCGCAACGACCTCGCATGAAAATGTTTGCAAATGTGCTGTGAAAATTTGTCGCGCGCTGCATTAAGCTCGTGTGCACAGCCCCAAAACACTGGCAACAATAATAAAATGGCACTATAAACTATCCGCTGGAAGGGACCAGCAAGGATAACAAGGATGCGGAGCGTAATGTGGGCTGGCCCCGGCGGCTGATTTAGATTCAGATATCTAGTCAAACAAATGGGTTGATGGTACTGGCGATTATTTAGACGTTCCATTTAATATTATTGATAAAATGGCAAAACAAGTTAGTGGCTTTAAACAATTTTGTAGGTTATTTCAATATTATAACTAAACTAAACTATATTATTATATTTAAACTTACAAGCGAACAGGGGATTTTTTATGAAGCTGTAGCAGCAAAGGGCCTTCCAGATCCCTATGTTTTTTAGCTTAGATAATTGGTAGCGTTGTTCCCCATAATATTTCCGAAAAATCTGAATATCAATACAGAAAAGTTTTGACCTTTGATAACAGGTTGGTTTTCTTAATAAAACCCAGCAGAAGCGTATTTTCTTGCAAATAACCGAATTGTCCTTACGTTTTTGATGTGCAAATATGTGTCGCCGAGTTAGGAAATGTGCTCCAAATGATATGCATATTTCTCTTTTCGCACAACCCCTTCGTCATCCGGTTTCACTTTTCCTCCTTCACCCCCAAAAAGAAGCCGTGCAAGGGCAAAGAGCGTTGAAGCAATGAAATGAATTTGCACGCGCTCATAAATATTTTACATATGCATATTGGCCAACTCCGAGCGCCGTAACTCAGTTCGCAACCTGAAGATGTTGGCTGTAGCTGTTGCTGCTGCAGCTACGTGGAATGAATAGATAGACACAACACGCTCCCCCAACGAGGCTGCAAATTATTGTGACATAAAGTGCTTTGGCGGCGACACCAGTTCCGAGTTCACAGAACACAACGTTCACACAGAGAGAAAAAAGGATTTTAAAAGAATTTAAATCATATTATCTTGAAATTATAATCGCAAAAACATGTTTTAAAAGTTTCTGGTTTTTTGAAAACGAGCAGAAATATTCTTCAAAAGCTAAATATATGAAATTCCCTAATAGCTACCAAGCTTCAATAGAATCAAAATAATTTACTAGTGAAACAATATACTTTGAAGCTGCCAGAATGAGTACAAATAAGATTTGTAGGTACCTGCAGGACTCGAACCCGCCTCTAAGCCGAGTCAAATGTTCTTTGCATAAGCCTCTTAGCTATTTAGCCTCCTCTTTTTATAGTACTACCCATCACAACGATGTAAACGCTTTAAACACAGGTACTTTCGAGCTGCAAAAATCGCTCTGATATTGAGCTGCGTCCTTTCTTCCTGTGCAGATCCTGGGCACTGGCGTCCACATCCACATCCACATCCACAGCCACATCCTGGCTGACATTTAAGCTGGATGGCGCTGCTGTTTGTGACATTCATGCGCTACATATTTCATTGCACACTTGGAGGGGCGTGTGCCCGTGCCGGCATTGGAAATTCAAATGCCGAGCCGTGTGATTAGGCGGGGGTGTCGCTGGTGTGCACATGACATATTTAAGTGGGTTATGTGCCAGCAGGCAGTGCGAACATTTTTGCTCATTAAGCCGCGGGGCGGAAAAGATTGGAGATGGAAAAGCTCGTAAGTCCTCGACAAATGCAGCACGCACTCGCCCAGACACAAGCAATTACTGTCTGCGTAAGCGTCTTAGCCAGCTACGCGTGTATGCGGAGGCCTTATTGCCTCATATGCATATGAGCCAAATGCAGATTCCGGCCAGCCGTATAAATTTAAAGCAATTTATGCTTGCACAGCCCAGTGCTTTTTCGACAGCGCAAAGTGTGAAACTAATTACAATTTGGCCAATTTATTGAATTAGCAGGAGACGAGCCGACAGGCTTTCATTTTAATTGACGTCTCAATTTAATTACCAACTGTAAGTGGAAATTTTGACTCTTGCCGGAAAAGCCTCAATTTATTCCTTTGGCAGGCTAAATACCAAACAAACACTAAGCCTGCAGTCTGTGATTAATCACGTTGCATAACTCGAGAGCAAGAAGTGTTTTCCGCATCCGATTTTCCACCCAAATGTCGTAACGCAAGCTAATGAGATCAGCATCTGGCCATTCCGTTTGCTTACGCAAATCACTTAAGGCGGTGGAGGGACGAGTGTCAGGCACTTTCCGCCGGCTTTTCCACGACTTTTCCACGGCCTTTCTCACGATTTTTCCTCCTCGCACAGGACACTTGTCGCCTCGTGAGGGCTTAATTTTTTCGTTATTTCTTTCACTTTGCCCGATCCAAAAGCAATTACTTTCCATTCAACGTAATAATGATGCCCGGGACAATGATAACAGCGAGGGTCCTGCGAGGGGAATTAAATTATGCGCAGGACTTTATCTTCTCTTTTTGCGACTTCGCAGGACGAAGCCGCAGGCGCGGACAACACTTACAATTGCCGTGTTGGTGTCGCAAAAATAAAATGCGAAATAAACAAAATAAATTATAAGAGGGGCGACGAAAAAATCATGCAACAATAAGTGCTGCCGGCAGTCGCGTCGAGGTTTGTTGAACGTAACCATAAACCGGCTCAGTGCACTTGATCGACGGGGAAAATGGCTTTAGCCCGGGCCCTCGAACACCCCGTTTTTCGCCCTTTTAGGCCGGGGCCAGAGTGTACGCCTCGCTGGCGCTGTATGCGTTTATCAGACCCTTTATGCTATATGCTATATGCTGTATGCTGAATGGAATGCTTTGCTCTGCTGCGCTATGCTACATAATGTGTGCCATATTTTGTACGTATTTTCCGCTCCTCGCCGGCATTATCCGATTCGTCTGCTCCTCACGCCGTTTCTATGGCCTGCACATTATAACAAATTTCTCGCTTGCATAAGCAACACACTCAACTTGCATGGGTCTGTGTGCTATTGGGGCTGGGGTGTGTGTGTGTGAATTTCCTGACGGCTCGCAGTTGTGCGTCCTTTTTCTCAGAGGTGTGTGCGTGAGGTGAGAGTTACGGGTGATTTATTAGAATATTTTAAACAAAGGCAGAATAGAATTTTGAAAGTTTCATAAGCCAAGAACGATTTTTTTATTTATTTTTGCCTCTGAAAAAAGTATTGACAGTAATAAATATTAATTAATGTATACTATCTAGAATGATTTCCTCATTCGACGTTGAATCCTTTTTCAAGGCGAACTGAAAAACTTTTTTTTTCAAATTTTAAACGTTCAAAATAGTTAAACAACCTGAAACTGAAGACAGGAACAGGACTGATACTACTAAATTGATACATCCATATTAGAATAATGTGTTCCTTGTGCGTATCCAGCCTATATGTATCTATTGAATGTAATTTCTGATGGCTTCTCCCCTATCAGCCCATCTTTATTATGGAATAAAGCAGAGTTTCCTCTCATTGACCAAATCCAATCTGTCATCCTGTTCTGGCTTATCACGCACCCATCTCTAATGGGATTGTTATGTAAAGCACACAAAAAGCTGCTAGGCCAGCCTGATGCCATATCACTGCACAACAAATGGCCGACACACACACCCACTCACACTCGGTTCACAAACACATGCTTAGAAAGGAGAAATGGGAAAGGGAGAAAGCAGAAGGGGGAAAGGCATGATGGCGGCAGTCCATAAAAATGGAACGGAACTGCAAGTAAATTAACAGGCAGGACGCATGAAGATGAAGGCGGCCAAGACGTCGGCGAGCTGAGGCGGTACATCCTGCGGATCTGCATGTGTGTGGGTGGGCGGGTGCAAGGATGTGTGCTTTGCATAAGCACCACACCACCCATCCACTTTTCCCCCCGGTCGGTGGACCAACCGCCGCCCCATTTTCCATTTCCCACTTCGCATGCCGGCTACTTAAGTTACACAATGACATTTTTCAATGTGTCAGAATTTTATTGTTGCAACTTGGGGCATTGTTGTTGACAACTGACATCTTTCTTTCTGCAGCTGTCAGCCGGCGTTGGCTGCTTTTGCTGCTTTTGTTGGCCGTGTTGCCTCCCTGGCTGCTGATACCGTAGAAGCTGTTACCACTGTTTCTGCTGCCTTTGCTGCTCTTGCTGTTTTGTCTTGGCTGGAAATGTTGACAACTGTTTTGCCACTTTTGCCGTAATTGAAAAAATGTATTCAAATTCAAAGCCCGGTCTTCGAGTTCAGCAAAAAGTAAATACAGGGCTGGCAGCAGGGTCTGCATAGGGAAGCGGAAAGTTGTATATTCAGCAGAACAATCAAATAAGGGAAGAGAACTAGGAATTTGAAGTCACGGTGGTTTTGAAATCACTTTGAAATTTAATTTTTTGGTTGCCAAAAAGTATGCAGCAGAATATTTTCAAGACAGGCTTTATTAATTGCATTCTATTAGACACCTTCATAGGTCAATTAAATTATCTAAATTAAAACTTTTTTAACAATATACAAGGGGACTTATTACCATGATTACAAATCACATTAATTCCCCGAAAAATATCAACCTTTTACCAGAAAAGATGGTCTGTTAAATTTATTCCAAGCTTAGCCGATGCCTTCTTTTGAATTCAATTCAATCAATTTAAGGCAAACAAATCGGCCAAAGTTGTTGTATATTTTCCTTCGATCTCTGGTTTATTATTTGATTTGAAGATGATGCTGTCTGCCTTGCAATTTGCCAAAAATGTCCCCAAACTTTCCGCAAGAAAGTGAATGGCAAAAGGGGTCGTTAATGGATTAAGCCAGGCTGCACAACGAATAAATTTGTCAGATTGCTTGACACAGAGGAGGCAGCCACAAGACCGTTTCTTTGGAGATAAAGACCTCGGAAGTCGGCAAGGAAGACCAGCCTAACATTTCAATACTTTCCTTTTTTGGGCCCCCCTAAACTGTTGCAAATGCCAACTGTCAACTTTTTTGTGCGTGGCTTTTGTTTTGAAACTTAACTTCTGCCACCTCGCAAAGGGATAAACCAAAAATATTTGCCATTAAACCAGAGCGTATCCCCAGCTCAGTTCGGTTAGTGGCCACTTTGAGGCGACTTTAAGCTGTGCGTGGGCCTTCAAAGCCGGCCACTCCAATATTCAATTTTGCAAATCAGCGTGCAAATTACCCGAGCAAAGCAGCCGTCCCCCTTCAAAATTTGCTTTTTGGTCCATGTAGCCGGCAACTGTATTAAGTTCATTTTTCATCTGGCTCTCATGCATTAGGCAGCGAAGTGAGTTGCCCCCAGGACTCACACGGATACTCACAAACACAGCTACAGAGACACACACTCACAGCCACATGCCGAGTTACTTTTTCACTTAGGATCTTTGTGTGCTGCCTTTTGGCATGCAAATAAACCGGGCAAGGCAACCCAAAACCGAGACCAAAAACCAAGCCAAGTTAAGCCCAACACGTTAGAGAACACAGCGCGCACAATTTGCTGGGACCCCCTTTCCCCTACTCATTGCCCTTCGCATCCCCGCCCCTGGAACAATAAGAAAAATGTTCAAGTGCCAGAATGTGTGCAAAGAACTCAAGTTTGCCACACACACACCCGCGCGGGGAGGGACCAACGAGCCAGGACCAAGGAAACCAACTCCAAACTCCAACTTTGGATACTGAGTCCGGTTACACAAGTCCGTTTGCATCTTCAGCAGTTTGCACTGAGAGAAAAATGCCTTGGTTGGTTGGTTGATGGGTGCTCCACAAATCACTAGTGTTCCTGAATTAATTTAATGTGTAATTTTAGGTGTCTAAAAGTATGCAGTAAAATATTTTAAAGCCAAAATCACAATGAATTCATTAGATAGACGACTAGTTTTATTTACTGCATACTTTTAAACACCATATTGAAATAAAAATAAAAGTTTTTTTTTTTTTTTTATTTAATTAACATCTTTATTTAATATAATCCAGGAACAGATCTAATTAAAGCCTTTAACCTAAATGTTTTCTTAAGTAAATAATCTCTTAATTATAAATTATAATTAGTTTTCAACTTGGTATATAGGAGTAGATCAAATTACGACTAGTTTCAAGTAAATAATATATTCATATTAGTCTCTTAGGAGCAGCCCAAAATGTCTTCTTTTGAGCCTGCGAATTGGGATAGCCCCCTGTAATCTCCGGGCTAGACGATTACGGTGGGCAGTTAAAAAAAAATAAAAGTTGACAGTTGAAATCGTTTTTTTTTTTTTTTTTTTTTTTTTTTTTTTTTAACATCTTTATTTAATATAATCCAGGAACAGATCTAATTAAAGCCTTTAACCTAAATGTTTTCTTAAGTAAATAATCTCTTAATTATAAATTATAATTAGTTTTCAACTTGGTATATAGGAGTAGATCAAATTACGACTAGTTTCAAGTAAATAATATATTCATATTAGTCTCTTAGGAGCAGCCCAAAATGTCTTCTTTTGAGCCTGCGAATTGGGATAGCCCCCTGTAATCTCCGGGCTAGACGATTACGGTGGGCAGTTAAGTTGAAATCGTCTTTTTTAAAAAATTGAAATCATCATATAATAATGAATACCAAACCTTTATTAGTCTAAAAGTATGCTATAAAGAATTTTTCCGATTATCCTGGCGATTGACGGAGTTTATAATGTTAGATACAATTATGTAATCTTTCTTAAACTTTTTTTCACAGTGCCTAGCATTGTTTCGCTGCATTTTCGCCCGTTTTGCCGCTTACAGATAATTTGAATTTTTCCCACTTGCTCGCTTTGGCTAGGGCTCCTTTTCGGAGGTCCTGCCGCTGCTCCGGCTCCTGTCTCCCTGCCCCTTTTTGGGATCCATTCTCTTTCCGTTCCCTTTCCCGCTTGCTGGTAGCAGGTCAGTTTCGGTTCAGCTTCAGTTTCAGTTGCATGCCTCGCCGCTTTGGCTGTTTTAAGAACTGTAAATTGCTTTAGTTGGCGCACATTTTCATCGCGCGAGGAAAACGGGGTGCCGTATTTATGGATGCGCGGATGGTAATAGCACAGTGGTCCTGTTCTGTTCTGGGTTTTGTTCTCCCGCCAGTTATACACAAAACTTATAGCATGTGCTTATCTATGCAATGGAATGGCAGTCGGTACTTCTCTTTTTCGCTTTCTTGGTCCCCGTTTTTATTTGCTCACAGTTGCACTTCTTCGGCACTCGAAAAATGTTTCTTGTATTTCTCGGGCGCCAGGAGTTGGGGGCGCTGAAAGCCCCGCTCTGGTGAAAATTAATTTTCAGCTCCTTCCTTGTGGGTTGGCCCTCAATAAATATTCCGTTTCGATCCCTTAGAATGCATAACTTCCATTTCGTGTTCTGTTTAAATTGCAATGCAAACTGCTGGGCAATTCAGTTATAACTGTTTACATAAAAATAAAATTGATTAGCAGCTGCTGCAGTACCTTGAGGCTGAAAATAAAATTGTATTGGAGTAATGTTTGTAATGAATTGGAAAAGAATGGCAGGTTTTCCTTTTGCTATTCACAAATCTTTAAGGATTGATTTATTTTAACATGAGTTAAGGCCCTATGACAATTCATAAACAGACCATTTTTACTCCAAGTTGGCACTTTAAGAAAGCTTTCAAGTGTCATATAGCAATTAGTGATTAAATGCATTTTTCGTTTGTATGGTAAGCTGTTGAAAGGAATTTTTTCACTAAATTCAATAAATTCATTAAAAAAGTAATTTTTAATAAAGTCAAAAAGTTTACAAGTCAAAAGTTCGCCTGAAAAGGATTTTGGAAAGTGCTCCCCTATACTTGGTAACCTGCCCCTTGGATAAATGGCCTACTTTTCGGGGCTTACAGCCACAAATGCAAAGTAGCTGCTGCTGTTTACGCAGCCTGACAGCTAATGCACTTAAAACTTCAGAAATGTCTTGTCAATGTTTGAATATGGCACCGCCCACACGAGCACGAGTTGCAGGTGCAAATGCAACACCCCAGCAGCGACTGGTGGCACTTGCAACACGAGCGTTGGCGACTTGAGTGCAAAATTCAATTAACTTGCTTAAGCACGGACACATGCAAACCGCACACACACACTCGTATATGCACATGTGGGTGAGCTATCAATTTCATGTCCAATCAACCTGGCAGACAGGACTCACCCACAGCCACCCCATTACCGGGTGGCACAGGAGCATCAGCATCTGCTAGAGGACAGGTGCACTGCCATGGCCCAAAACCCCGGGCCACTTAAGCAGATGTCAGCTTGATTTTTGCATATGCGACAGCGCTCGGAGCTACGGGTATTTACTATATATATATGGATATACCTATGGCTATAGCTCCTCGGCACCCGATTGAAAAACCTCGGCGTGATTCCGTACTTTCCCAGCCGAAGGATCCTTGCCAGCTGCGGCTTGGCTCCTGCATGTCCTGGCCAGTCTGCTAATTGTTTTGCGGTTCATTGTTTAATTATTATGTGTGTACGTACCTTTTCATATACGTAGTATGCACTGGAAAAAATAAAAAAAAAGAAATTACTAGGGTTTTCAAATCTCCAATATAAATTATTTTTATGTTTGAAAGTATGCAATGATATTTTATACTTGAAAATACAACATATTCACAAAGAATGATGACTATCCTTTATTCACTGCATACTTTTACATACCTAAAATGACATTTTAAAAAGATTCTAAACCACCAGTATTTTATTTTTTCAATATATTTTTTAAATAAAGTAGTTGTAAAGTGTTTAAATGTACATGGTATATAAAACTTTTTGTGGTTGATAAGGTCATGGTAATTACTTCCTAAAAAATCGTAATATTCTCAGATGGGTTTTGATTAAAAATCACAACTTTGTATATTTACACATTTGTTTTGGAACTAATCTATAGTAATCGATCCATTATACAACTCTATACTATCTATAGACTCTCTGTAAATCAATATTTTCTAGTACTTGATGCGTATTTCTCAGTGTCCCACTGGCTACATTACTATTTAGAGCAGTTCATTGTATGTACGATGTTTGTGGCCAGATGGCTGCAGTGTGGAGTTCTGGCCGAACTCTAATTAAAGCGCTTTGCATAATAAATCAGGCGAGGACTGCGACTATAATTGTGGCGCCGCCTGTGGTCGCAGCTGCTCGCTGTAACGTCGTGTCACTGCCAAATGGCCTGTCAAATAAGAAGGCATTTTGTCCAAATGTTGCCGCTGCCAGCACACGAGCCACTGGTATGGCAAACAAGTTTGACGTTTTATGATATGACCACATGGCCACCCGAAACCCCAACCCAGGAACCCTTCAACCTCCGAGCCCAACCACCCAGCCATCCTTTAGCTGTCAATTACATCAAAATTGTGAATTTCTCTCGTTATGCATTTGACATTTTCGACTCAATATAAAACGGAAATAGCTCACAAACACCTGCACGCAGTGGCTACATATTCATTCGGCTTGTACATATAAACCATATACAATTGAATCTGTCAAACGGCGCTCTGTACACCTTTCGCCCGTAATAAATAAATAATCAATGGATTTGTGTGCCCATTTCGAAGCAGTGGCAACCTCGCAACATGCGACGTATACGTAATATGCTGGCCAATTTGTTTGCCATTCAAAGGATAATTTCACTTTGTTCTGATTTATATAACGGAAGTGACGAAGAAAGAATGGAAATTGGCATTCTTAGTATCGAATCGAATTGAATTAAATTGAAATGAATTGAATTGAATTGAGTGGCAGGTGAGCGATAAGCCGTAAGTCTTTCAGTCCGCAATAGCTAATAAATGTGGGAATATTAATGCATCAGTTTCAGTTTAACAAGCATTCATCACACAATGTGCAGGGATGTTCTGCTCCACGGGAATTCATGTATAATTCACAATGAGATTGGAATTAATTTGAGTTCGCTTACTTCGCCAGAAGGCTAAGACTGAGCTTTGACTTGCGCTAATAAAAAAACTACTGCACTCAAAGCCATTCAAGTTTGAGCGACAAAACTTTTGCCAAAACTTCGTGCTGAGGAAAATAGAAAAATCAACACCAGAAATAAAAATGCTAAGTAAACATGGAAATACCAGGCAATCCCCCTGTGAATAAATTGGCAAATAGAAAATTGAAAGAGAAACACGGGAAACAAGTTGGAAATAAGTGCAAGCAAATTGGAAATAAGAAGGTTTTAATTAAAATGAAATATTTCAAAAATATTTAATGACACTTTAAAAAATTCATAACAATTCCACTGTTTTTTTTTTAGAGGATTTTAAACAATGAGGCATGAGTTTCCTTGCTAAATACCGCTCATCCTGCCTTATATCATTTTTTGTTATCCTGTTTCGGGACAAATTCCATCCACTTTCTTAGGGATTGGATTTCACCCAGCAGTTATTTTCTCCCCCCGGCTTTGGTTTAGTTTTTCTCTTGTTTTTACTTCACCTCCACCAACTGCAAGGCAAACGAACCGAAAACCCAAACAGCTGAAGGATAACGACGGCCAGAAGGAGCAGGCGGGGCAGGAGCAACTCGTGTTAACTACACATTTGGGTATTTGTGTATTAACACTTGGCTGGGGAGCCAAGCCAGAAGGATCCAGGCTGCAGGATACAGGATCCAGTGGGGCAGCAGGATCGCTTGTAGGGAGTTGGGGAGTCGGGCTAGCGCAAACAGACAGTGGCCATCGCACTGATGTTCCTGGGGTTCAGGGGCTAAAGTTTAATTGGCTAGTTTAATTGTCAGAGGGACGGGCCAATACACACACACACACACACCCAGCCACCCAGCCACAACACACTCGCCAATAGAAACAACAAAGAAATTTAATCAAGCGACGAACAATTGCAGGGGAACATAAATAAAAAGTGCAAACGTTTATTGAGTTTAACGAGCGCCGTCTGCACTCAGTCTCTCCTGAATACCCGGATCCGAATTCGTATGACAGTATCTGTGTGTACACGAAAGGACTTTCAGCGATGGCTAAAGGGAGACGGGTGGGTTCGGGGAACTGGGGATTGGGGATTGGGAAACGGCAGCAGCTTAATTTAAATGTCACCTGCACTAAACAAATACGCTGAAAGGGGGGCCGTTCAGGGGGCGGCGGACAAACAGAGTTTGATATTGTTAGTGACACTCTTTCAGCATTAAGTGTGTACATGACAAGCTCGCAGACCCACACATGCAGCCAAGTGGGTCTACAAAAGGCATTACACGCAACCCGCCCTCGGAAAATTCACTGCAGAAGCCACTCAACTCATGGGCTAGTATGGTAATAACAGGGAAATTCTCGCTAATGGCTTGGCAAAACCCATTCGACAGAACTATTCGCTTAGGCTGAGCGTAGTCTTTTAGTTGTAGGATTATTATATTTGCAAATCTAGAAGGGGAACTACACTAATCGGTTTCTAATGACAAAACATTTAGAATTACTTTAGGTACCTTTGTTTTCAAAGGAATGACCTAATGAAAAAGCTTAGATAATTAAATGTTACGAGAAAGTACTCGTTCCAAAAGATCCTGGAGCTCAAGAGCCACAACCATACGGCACCGATTGACACTTGCTTATCCTTATCCATTTTCTCCGCTTCCTGCAGCTGCTTAAATATTTGGATTGAATGAAATTAAAATAAACAAAGTCGCCTCAGCAGGACCTCAGCCGGCTCCATTTCCATCGTTATTATCGCAGCCAGAAATCATAATGATGCCAATAAAAATAAATAATTGACAAGTCGGCAAACTGTGCGGCGATGACACTGGCCATTTGGCTAAGCAGAAACGTCAAAGTGGTTAGCAGTGGGTGGTATTTACAGACGGGTGGGGCTTATGTGGCATAATGGCAGAATCCCCCTGGCTCGGAGCCCTGCTCCCTGCGTGTGGGTAATGGGCCGCGTCTCGCGTCCCATATCATTATGCATCATTAAGTTGATGGTCTCCCCAACATCGAGACACTTCGATTTTATGGATGTAGCATATGGATGGCGAACAGTCCAGTCGAGTCCCTTGGCCAACTGCTCCGCCATTGCTATTAACCGCATATTACTCATCGAACAATGTTTTTGTGGCCCCCTTTGAATTGCCCATAGTTTTATGTGGCCAACTATGCCAAGTGTGGGTAATATTTTGACGGGCTTCGTATGGGTCTGGGCGTTTAGAACTTAGGGATTGACTTTGGTAAGTGTTCTGTTTAAGTTGGGGAAAAATATTGTTGTAAAATATTAGCCAGAAAAAATTAGCCAGATATGTTGTAAGCCGAATTTGCTTATCTTTCTTTAAACTTTATAAGTTTTACAAAATATTTATATCTAGTTTAATAAGAAAGACAGCTCAAACATAACCTCAAATCATTAAAAGGCTCGCAAGTTTTGAGGTTATGTCTAAAGATCTTAATATGTACTCTTCAGATTTCTTCACGGCCTAAGATTGTTTTTTCTACAGCAGCTCCATAACATTATTAGCCATACCGAGTCCATATTTTCCTCAACCTGTTAGGTGTGTAATATTATCGCTCCTTCGACTGGCTGACGTAAGTCCTTGCGTCATTGCATTAAGGATTCTCGATACTCGACTGTACTCCTTGTTTGCCCACGACGCCCTGCCCCACCCTGTGCCTCCCTGCTGCTTCTGTTTGCCTTGCCCTGTTTGTTTGTTCGCCATAAGTTACCCATTGGCTGGCATCAACTTTTGGCACATTTGTTTGACAAATTGTTTTGTTTTTTGGCCCCGCCGACGTCACCCGGTAATCGATATGTGAGCACCCACGCCTCAATCCTTCGCTCGCAATCCTTGGTGCTCAATCCGTAGTTCTCGGTTGGCCCCGGCAACCAGTTTTCGCGAGCTTAGGTTGTCAGCAAAATAAACATAAATATGTGTATACGTAGCGATGGCGGGGGTATATAAGCAGGGAGTGTTTTCGCTATATACAATTGACTAAAATTTCAATTTCTTTCTATGGTTTCTTTGCAGGTGAGTTTGCGTTGCGAGACACTTTGGCTTTGCCTTTGCCTCTGCCTTTGCCTTTGCCCGACGGGTTGTAAAATCAAAGTACGTACTTCGGCTGACACCTACGACACTCCCCCAAAAATAGCACAATGGTAAAAGTGGAAAAGTGGAAAAGCGGGTAGCTGAAATCAATAAAGTCGAGCGTATCCGGCTGATAGCTGTTTAATGTTTACAATATGTCTTTATCTGTCCTCTGCCACCCGGCATATATATGTATTCGCCCTGCCGAAGCCATGACTTTGACTAAACCTTGGCGCCCGAGTGGAGAATTGACTTCTTCTGCAGCGAGTGCCATGCAAAGCGCTTCGATAATGCCAAGCGTTATGGCCAACTGCATCTGGAGTTGTTATGATAGCCCAGGGTGCGAATTCGTTCCCGGCGGGGCAAGGGAGGCGGATACGGAGGGGCAGGCACTCCTAATGCCAAACAATTTAGTGCAGAGTCGACGCCCCGGCAGGAAAGGTATCCTCCATCTCCATTATCCGATTTGCATTTAGGTGAATGCGCTCAAATGTGCAATTCAATTTGAGCAAACTCCATCCCAAACAAACAAGGCGGTACAAGTTGAGCAGTGGCTACACTGAAAATGTTTAGTTGTATTTTCTGCCGTTATATGTGTATAATACATACATATATTTTTTTACAATTTTTTTAAGGCAACTGAACGTTGTATTTTATGGGAAAAAATATTTTAACTATTAGAAGTTAAAAAACAAAAAAAGTTATCGGTAAAAAATATTTTTTTTTTAATTGTACCTTTTATAAACTTTAAAAGTAAATTACGGAAAACTAAAAGATTGCATAGAAATAAAATTGTATTATTTAATTAACCATTTGAACCTACTTCTTCAAAGAGATAACTGACAACTTTTTCTATTCTTTTTTTTAGATTTGTAGAGCTTATAAATAGATAAAGAAAAAACATTCTATTAAATTTAAACATACCATTTATAAGCACCTTAATCCGGTTTTAAACCAAATTCCTTAGCTTACTTCCGAATTGACAGATTTTTTTGACTGTGCTTTTCGGGGCAAACCGAGGACCTGGGTTCGAGGCATGCAGTTAACCAGAAAAGCAGGAAAGCAGCGCGGAAAGCAGCTTAGCCCGCCTGTGAACCGGAGGAGACCGCTTGCCGGGGTCGACTTAGCGCATAAAAAATTCAAAGTCAGTGAAACGCAGCTTAAGCTGTTTTTTACACAGCCAACAAAACACACAAAGAGGGGCGCACAAAATCGGGATAAACACACATGTACAACACAGATGCTGGCGGATGATGATGGCCTGGAGTTCGCTGCTTGCGGGTTGGGGGTCAAGGGTCGGGTTTTCAGGATTTCAGGTTTCGGTTTGCCGTTTTCGGGTGACGGGGCAGAATGCCACGGAAGAGCCAATGGCAAACGGATGGGAAAGCTGCAGCATAAGCAAAGTAGATTAAACACCGCAAAGCAGTAAGCGCCCAATGAGTCGACAGTCGCCAGTGTAAATACCGTCGAAAAGTTGCTTTTTGGGTCCAAAAGCAGAGGCAAAGCACAGCAAAGCCGACAAAAGCGCGCTTAAAAATGTCCAAAAGGCAACCAGGTCGTCCTGCTGCTGACCAACTGATGGAATCAGCTTTTGGCCCTGTCCCTGTGGCTCACAGAGTTTAAATATTTAGCAACAGTTTTCGGTCAAAAGTTTTTCCGGGGGGGGTTACGAACGACCAAAGTTATGGGACACATGATATGTGCCTGATATTTCTGGCCCTTTTGGGACGCGCTGTAATAACGTAATTAAGTGGCTCACTTGTTGAGAGTTTGCAGCGACTGGGTTTCATTTTTTGCTTACTCCATCGGAAGCAAAGTTGCAGTAATAATGAAATATCACAAACTTTCTAATGAGTTGTGGCAAATATTTGTAGTAAAAACTGTTGCAGCTTGGCCACACAAACAAATTACTATTAAAATTGTTTAAAATTAAAATATTTTACGAAATTCTTTTGACTTGCTATTTATAATCACTAATTACTTTTAAAAGTGAATTTGTGAAAAGCAACTCCCTGAGTAAACAGTTTGGTAGTGCATTTTTTACTTTTTTCTGTCATTATGTAGTACCAATTATATTCATACAAATTGTAGAGCATTTGCGTCAGGAATAAATAAACTTGTAATTTATTATTTATTGCACTTCATACATGAAGGTTTCTTTGTGATTTTACAATTGCTTTTAAAGTACCGATTAAGAAGCCATTTTCATGTACATTATTTATTAAATCATATTTTTGGCAGACAAACCACTGAGTTGGACATGCGAAAAGTCTTAAATTCAAGTGACAGAGTACTTTACTTTTAATTATTGTGCTCATGAGGCTTGTAAGACATTTTCCACATTGAACTTTAATTTTCAAACTTATTAAGGCGCTCGAGACATTTTAATTGCATATATTGATGGCCCGAAGTTATGCAAATTCATTTAAACATTTGCCACTGTCTGACACACAGATTGCATATTAAATATGCATTAACCGCAGTTCACTTTGTGCCTTTCCTGGCTCCGGCTCTGGCCCTGGCTCCTTGGCAGCCAAACCACCGCATATCCGCAGGATGCCAGCATACTCCTTCCCCATGTGGCCCCAATTTGTGTGCTACACTCTCCTCCGCTCGGTAATGTGTTAAATTTTCACAGTTGAATTTGTGTCGTCTGTGTGCGCTGAGTAAATTTGAATTTGATTGAAAAGCGTGCGACAGCGCTTCGATCCCTTTACCTGATGGGGGTTGCCCACCTTTCCTGGCCCTCCCCTGGAAAACCCAGACCACATCCCCATCCCCATCCGCATTTGTCGAAGTTTAGATAACGTTGCGCATCATTTGGCGCCCCGGCTTGACTGCTTACTTTGCCACGATGTGGTGCGCCTTGGCTTGTCAAATGGTTTTGTATAGATTTCCCAGCCCCCCGTCCATTTCGTTCCCGGCTCCATGCCATCTATATGGCATGGGTTTTTGTGACAGCTTGTTAGACGTATCCTGGCAGTTGCAGGAAAAAGCGGAACACTGAATGGAGCATTGTGTCCTGACGGCGATGAATGTAAGCGATTTATTTTATGATTTATTGCGTATACTTATTGTGCATGCTGTCCAAGGATCCACTATACCCACACGCATTCACATTTCTTCATTGTGCTCCATTGTTGGCACTTGCAAATCGCCCGGGCTCTGCAGATTTTCCTTTTCCGGTGGCGGAGCGTTTAAAAATTTCAATTCAATCAAGTGTCAAATTAGTGCGGATTCTTAATTTAAGCAGTTGTTCCACGTCAAGTCAGCTCCCTCGTTTGTTTCGTTTTATGTGTTTTTTGCACCCTGCTCCGTTCATAAATAAAACATGCGACTGCCACTCAATTAGGGCTCAAGTCCGGGTCCGGTTTTCGGGCACGAATCTTCCGCACTCGGACGTACAAATCAAAAAATGTATAAAACATGCAATTTGTTTGCCAAAAGTCATGCGTAAAGTGGTCCCTTTTCGGGCCCTTTTTTAAGGTCTTCGGTGTTCAGTGCCCAGGAAGCCGACTTAGTCCTTCCACTTCAGATCGAAACGGTTGCTGCTGGGATGGGCCTGGGGCCGAGTGTTGGTGTTATTGTTACCTAAGCCCCGGAAAAGTTGCCAAATGAAGTGCCAAAAGTTGCTTGTCTAGACAAAAAGTGAAACCGATGCAAAGTTAGCAGCCTTTTGTCTTGCTTTGACTCACTCAACCTGGGTGTGATGTTATTTCGATATGGTATCCATCACAACCTCCTTGAGTGAGCGATAGCAGGACAGAGTATCCACGAAACTAACTGACATGTTAAAAATATATTAAAAAGACAGAGAGATTAAAGAGACAGAGACAAAATCTATATAATATTTATAAATAATATTTCCAACTTTCCAACTTATAATAATAATAGTGTGGAAATATTTTTTTTACAAAATCTACAAAAATATAAAATTTATAATTAAGGCGGAACTAGAAATTCAGCACTTGGTAATTGCGGAATGTTTTTTTAAATTTATTTAAAACAAATTACTACCATTTTAAGTAAAAGCAAACGACTCGGGCTTTATACTAATTCGTAAAATAAGCAAGCAATCAAGATATGTTTGCAGGCCGCGGGCCAAATTCAGCAGCATGTCAATTTAATAATGCTTAATGGCAAGAATCATTTTGGGCAATAAATTTATAAGTGCATACGGCACTCGCAGGGGATGGAATGCCATTTGATATCGCCAGCTCCGGAAGTCTGGGGCATCCTCCCCGGGGGCAAACGGTTGGCATGATGGCATGATATGTATGCCGAAGTATGCCGGGCAGCTTCTTGTGGCAAATATTTACCTTTTGGGGCCTCTGGCATCCCGCATGTGTCGGTCGCCTGTCTGGTTGTGTGCTCTCTATGAGAAAATAACATTTGCAATTTTAAGCACTTGAGACTTGTCACCGGGAAGTGCCTGGGATATCCGTATACAGAGCCCCGTTCAATTTCTAGGAGCTCCGGCTAATGGCAAATTCCCGTTCACCACCAGATCGTACTTCTTTTTTCGTTATTACTCTTGTGGCTAAATTGCGATTATTTATTAATTAAATTTGTTATGACAACACAAGATGCAAAGTCATTCGTTTCCCTCGCGGCGTGTGGTTTGCTGTGGAAAATCCAGGGAAAGCCACGAAAAACCCAGTTGGACAGTCTGTCCGGGCCATTATTTCAAGACTCAGCCGTGTGGTTGTCCTGCTTTCAAGCTATTTTATTGAGTTTTCCAACCCCACTCCCCCTGCCCGATGTCAAAGCCCTTTTTGGCCCACAAACCCACGCACACACATCGCATAACAAAGGCTTAAATTTTTAATGTTGAGCAGGCGGTTAAGCATAATTATGTTTGTCCATGGGGCGGAGTTCAGATTTTCGACCCCGCACAGGTGCACAAAAGTAAAATGATACAGCCCCTCGGAGTTTTGAGTTGCTTTTAGAGACTGTTCCCTCGTTTTAAATTCAAGCAGCTCTTTTGCCCCAATATCCTGCCTTAAAACCGACTTGAGCTCGACACTTATGAGACATGTTCCTGCCACTTTGCACTTCTGGGAATATTCAGCCCCCCGGCACTTTTCACTCTCGTGTCGAAATGCGTCCAGCTGAGCAACAAGAGTTATGTAATTGACTCAGAATGTATCCACGGAACATTTGAAATTTTAAGCAGGAGCAGCAGCAGCAAAGTTTTCGCGCGACGACAAGGAGGAATTGCCGAAAAAGGAAGATTTCTTATTTTCCAAGCGTTTTAATTTGTGCGAAATTAAGCAAAAAATAAACTCATTTTGCTAGCTGCAGCAGCCGTAGCACAAACATGGGTAAACTTTTTCGATAGCTGTCTGACAACAAAGCGAAAATCTAAAAAAAAAACCACAAAAAAAAGTGTATAGAATGCTGGAAAAACTTTTTGGCGGAAGTTGATGGCAGGAAAACTCAAGTAAAATGTGCACGAAATTGTCTCTGCGCGCAAGAAAAATCTATGCGATTGAGGAGAAATTGCTGAATTCAATGCCCGCAGTCGTCTGGGCCTGCGGACTTTTCCATTACGGCATTGGGGGGCAGCTTCTCTAGGTATTTTGGCCATGACTTAGTTGCAAAAGCCGACTTCATGCAAAAGCCTCCTCGACTGCCGACGGTGATTTAGTTGTTAGCCTGCGGACAAACATTTCGCGGCCCGATGTGCTCAATTCAATCAATCGCCATCGCCAGACGATGTCGGCGCTCTGCCAGGACACCCCTTATCCTGTGGATATCCCTCGCCGGTGCAATTTTAATCAAAATTCGCATGTGTGTGCCTGCTGATGTATGGCGTCTCCACTGCCTGCAGTTGTCACAGGTTGGCGTAATGGCGACGTCGCAGGAGGCGAACAAGGAGGCCGGGATATCAGGGATTTGCTTGCGGCGAAAATATCAAAGGCTTGGGAAGGGTTAAGTCCTGGTTACCACACTTGATATTTGCCAATGTCGGGCATTACCAATCTGTGTAAAGCGACGAAATCAAGTTGTTCGTCCTGCGATTGGCATAAAAATCGCTGGAGGTTTGAATTCCTCGTTATTTCCCTTTCGAATCTTTTTTGAAAAGAATATGAAAAAGTCAATGCTATGAAAATGCATTTTTTTGAAATTCCCTTTATTAGAAAATTTCATTTGATTTAATGAATTTCAAGTCAACAAGAACTGATTCTAGGTAACGACAGTTTGAAATTAAGTTGTTTTACTTCGAATTTATTCAGCGGCTTTACACATATTATAAAAATTGATAGAGTTTTCTAAAAATTCTGTTTAAAAAAGATAAAGTTTTAAAAGAAACTGAATTAAAATTATTTAGAAATGTTGAGGTACTTCAAAATCCAGGATCATAAATTGTAGTCCTTTGTATCCCAAGGATCGGTGGAACCGCTTTCGACTGCTGGCCACCAAGGACCTCTCAAAGGACTCGCATGCAACGCAGCCAAATGATTTCCTTTTGTATGCGACGGCCGAAAAGGTGGGCTCCAACCATTTGGCTAATTGTTCAGTTTGTTTTACGTGTAAGGCTACAAATTGGCCGAAGCACACGTTTCCCCAGACAGCCGGCTAGTTGGTGTTGCAGGGCCGTGCTGGAAAAGCCGAATGCACGTTCCGCTTTTCCCTTCCAGCCCTTCCCCGCTGAGCCCCCGAGGAACCCCTGCCCACCTGCTGCCGCCCGTCAGGTTCATAATAATTTAAATGCTGGGCACACAGAGTGACATGGCAAAGACAAACAGAGGTCAAGCGGCCACTGGAGGGGGCGACTACTGTTGCAGCAGCAGCAACTGCAAATGGCTACGTGACCGGATGCACTGCAGCGGTTTGCATTTAAATCCAAAGGCGGCGGCAACAGAATTAGCACGACAAAGGGTCGCCAGTTGGGAGCAGGAGTGTCCTAACAACCGGGGGATTAGACGGCGCCCCCTTGAGTTAATTTACCCTGCCAAGCAGCAGGCAGCAAGCAACAAGCTCTGCGCAAATAGCAAACGACAAACGGTCTTCAGTCGCACCACCCCATCCAAGCCCCCTCCAAGCCAGGCCAACCCACTCCGTATCCGAATCCAAAGGCTTGGGCCGTCAGATCAACGGCCGAGCAAACAAATGGCGTTGCAATTGAGCACGTTTTTGTCGAGCGATGGAAATGAACTGCGACACGGTGATTCAGTTTGGCCAACGGCAAGAGTCGAACTAAAAGTCGCAGTCGGAGCGGGGGTCAGGGGTCGGGCTTAAGTTTTAGCCTGTCCAGAGACCCCGTCCTGTTCCTGTCCTCGCTCCATGTGGCAGGTCAAGTGGCATGCGGCAGTTGACAGTACGTGCGCCCAAAGATGTTTTCGCAGGATGTGTGTGCCTCTAAGTAAGCAAATTGCCGCGAGATGAGTAGAAGCTAAACTGCGCTGAGTCCTGGGATTCCATTGCAATGACCAAATAAGAAGTACTATTTCAAGAAAATGGTGTTTCTTTTACTGTCTAACACCTAGGAGCTAATGCTATAGTCCATATTATTATAAGTATGAAAACCAAACTAGTGAGATTCTATGGTGACATACATAATAATCTTAAATGGAACACATCTGTGAATTAATATAAAACTCCTAGGAATCAAAATATTTATAAGAGGAAAGACAAAGAATATTGTATTATATAATTATATGATATGTTTTCCCTCCTTTACTTCACAATTATTTGGTTACTACCGATTTCTCATCCACATGTTAAACTAACAGAAGGTTTAAGGCTTGAAGCATGTACCTTAACTTGCAGACGAAAAACGTACCTTGAAAGAGGGCCCAAACCGAATTGGTTTATTAGCAAAGCCATTTTGGCGCTTCCCGTTCTCTGGCCAATATCAAAGGGCTCTTTGGGAGGCTGGGGAATCCGCCTGTCCCTCGGCCTAATGGCTCGAAAAAATGTAATTGGAAGCGAAGCAGTTGGGAACAACAGACAACAAAGCTGTCCCCTTTAAGTGGACCGATCACTCCGGCTGCAAGTGGCTGAATGCCTCAATGCATATTGAGGAACAACACGCACCTACAGAATCCTGGGCAAAAAGTCAAGGCAAGGCGAGGAAAAATGGCCGGCAAATTGGAAAGGAGAAAGCATACGGCAGAGAGGCAGGCAAACAAGGTCCTGGCCAGACCGCAAAAAGGGATCAACTTTCGGCCCCGTATTTTTCCTACGCTAGTTTGCAGCAGCAGCAGCAGCAGAAGGGTCCGGCATAAAAGAAACATAACTAATTTGCATAAAATGCGGAAACACGGCAGCAGCTCACAGATATCTCAGTTTGCCCGGAACGAGGGGAGCTGCAAAGTTTGTTGACTGAAATCGTGGGGAAGAGACGCCGGTGCAGAGCTGTCCCCAAAAGCCAACCCCTCTGCGGTTTCGACCCCCAGTTCCCAGGTACACTGTGTGTGTGTGTGTTTGCCAAACTTTGCGCAAAATTTACAAAATACTAAACTAAGTGAAAACCGCCGAAGTCCGTTCCGCCCAAGTCTTTAAGTGAGCGAAACTTTTAGCATGACAAAGTGAAAGTGGAGTGTGTGGGTGGGCGAAAGTTGGCACTGGCCGCCATATTAGCGGTTTGCAAAATATTCCAAGATAAGACAAAGACCCAGGGCCTACATGGGTGCACGGAAAAAACTGTAATGGTTTACAAATCGTAGGAGACAGTTGCCACCCCTCCAAAATGCAGTTAAAAATTTTTCGATATAACTATTTCTAGGGACTGCTTAGGCATATTCTGCCCAATGATACAAAAAACAAACGCGAATTCTTCAGGAAGCCGAAAAAAAACGCAGTTTTATAAAGGTCAAGGGTATAAGGACTACAAATATCCATTTGAAAAGTTTTGTTCAGCTTCTGAACTTAAACATTTGATTAAATATTATATGCATCTTACCTTAAAACTAAATAAAAAAAAATGTCATATAAAGATTGAGATAGATTATTTTACTTTGTTTTGAGCTGAGTTTGACAGGACAAACGAAAAGGATTTGCCACATTTATTAAGCTCTGATTTTAATACAAATTCAAATCACGTACTATGCTTAAGGTATCCATAAGTATAATCTGCAGATCACATTTATATTTCTTCCTGTGTGTGCGGAGGAAACGTTCCCTGGCTTTCCGTATTATGCAAAAGAGGGAACCCTTACAAAGTGGAATATCTTAGCATGCTGATATCATGTTTCCCCGTCTTCCTTTGCAGCGTGGTCAACCGGACGATGCCCGATGCCGAGAAGGTCCGCAAGATGGTGGCCCGGGCCCTGAGCGTTTGGGAGAACAACTCGAAGCTGACTTTCCGCGAGGTCTACAGCGACCAGGCCGACATCCAGATAGTCTTTGCACGGTGCGTACTCTAAAGTCTAGGGGGATTGAAGATGTATCCACATCGCAGAGCACTGGTAGGAGGGGAGATCATAAAAAAGCGAGTCTTTAGTGCCATAAACAAGCGCACATAAAATTGCACTTAAAACCAGGCGAACGATAAATAAGCCAAGTATTAAATCCATGGAACGACGTCGATGATGAAATGCCACCGATGGCAAAGTCGATGGCCATGTCAGGGGCAACTGGAGCCCGTGTGAATCAAAGAGTTTATGTGGCTGCTGCTTGTTCTAAGATAAGCTGGGAATATGATTTCTCCCCGGCCGCTCTCGTAATTCCTCTGAAAATCCAGACTAATCCGGGCTATCCACTCTGGATCTCCGTTTCCTCTTCGCAGGCTCCAGCACGGCGATGGCTATAAATTCGATGGACCCGGCCAGGTGCTGGCCCACGCCTTCTATCCCGGCGAGGGGCGGGGCGGCGATGCCCACTTCGACGCGGACGAGACCTGGGACTTCGATGGAGTAGCAGACGATAGCCGCGGTGGGTGCAGTGCATCAAATCTGATGCAATCCTTGCCACATAATTGCATTACACCCTTGACGTTTATTAATTGCATTTAAGAGCATTAGTGCATTTTTTGGCGGTGCCAGCTGGTCTGTGGCATTTTTGTGATTACACTGGAAGATCAGGCGGTATCAGGCGATAACTGAATAAGTCGATGACATTTTTTTTAGGAAAAGACAACTCTTTAGAATAAAATTATAGGGAAATGTTTGTTGAAGACACTCAAAAGCCCTGAGCTTGGGAAAATGGAATTGCATTTAGTAGATTTATTTAATTTGAGAATAATTTCCTTGGTTCAAAAAAAATCACCAATTAATTTAGAATGACTTTTGAAAATCGAGGATGCATTTGTTTAATGCAATTTATAAAGTTAAAATCATGTATGAAGTACTTAAATTTTTTTTATTGCATACATAGGTATTATCCCTAAATTTTTCCAAGTGCACGGCGTGAAAAACTGAAACCACACGCGGCAAAATCAATAAATGCTGCATACGTTGCGGCGGCAAACGGGTCGGGAAGCTGTCCCAACCCCGAATCCTGGAGAAAGTGGATGAGGAGACCCAAACTGGCGACGCGTTGCCTGCAGGCTGCCGCTTGCGTTTTGTAATTTAGCACAATAAATCGTCGGGCAGACCCCGTAAACCCCGCTGATAGCCCCTGAGAAGACCGAACAGCTCTTCGGCATTTTTAATGGTTTTTAATGCCAATAAAAAATTGTCAGCATGACGCGTGACGTTGGCAGCCATTTTAAAATGTTGCAAGCGTCGCCATTTTTATGCCACTTACAAAGTCGTCAAGGCGACGAACGCGTCTTAACCCCCAACTCCCCGTCTCCGTCCGCCTGTGACCCCCTTTTTTTGTCAGCCATTAACCAGTCAGCGTATTTATGTTGCATTCCGTGTCCTGTCGTTGCAGGAACCAATTTTCTGAACGTGGCCCTGCACGAACTGGGTCACTCCCTGGGACTGGGCCACTCCTCGGACACGAATGCGATCATGTTTCCATGGTACCAGAACAACGAGGTGGACGGCAAGCTGCCCGACGACGATCGCCACGGCATCCAGGAGCTGTACGGCTCGAAGGAGAAGACCTGGGGACCCTATAGACCACGTCCCACGACCACCACCACAACCACGACGACCATGCGAACGCTGAGCTATTACCCGGATAAGCCGGTCTACAGACCCAATAAGGAACGGGAGCGGGCGAGGGATCGCCAGGAGCAGGAGCGGCGGCGTCAGGAGCAGGAGCGGCAGGAGCAGGAGGATCGTCGGCGGGAACGGGAGTGGGAGCGCGAGAGGGAGCGACAGCGCCAGGATCGGGATCAGAAGGAGCGGGAGCGCCAAGAGAGGGAGCGCCAGGAGTGGGAACGTCAGGAGCGGGTGCGCATAGAGTGGGAGCGGGCCAATAGGGAAAGGTACACGAGCCAGAAACCAGTAACTCGCCCCACAACAACCACCAGGAGACCTACTTCCCGGCCAAATCAAAATGGATGGCACCAGCAGACCCACCACCACAAAAAACCAAGGAAACCCAAGCCGGACACCTGCATGACCTCCTACGACGCCATCTCAATGATTCGCGGCGAACTGTTCATCTTCCGTGGACCGGTATGATTTTAAAACGAGAAATAGTGCCCGAATCCAACTGATATACAATTTCTTCCAACAGTTCCTGTGGCGCATTGGCGCATCTGGTCTGTATCCTGGCTATCCCACGGAGACCAGGAGGCATTGGTCTGCTTTACCCGAAAATCTCACCAAAGTGGACGCGGTATATGAAAACAAACGGCGACAGATTGTGTTCTTCATAGGTGAGTTACATAAAAATAGAAGGAATAGAAATTTAAAGCTGGGACTACGAATTAGCTAGTTCCTTTAAATGTTTGAATATTTATAACATAAACTTGGAAACTAATTACATTTATTAATTCCCCCATTAGGCCGTGAGTATTATGTGTTCAACTCGGTGAACCTGGCTCCTGGGTACCCAAAACCGCTCACTGATCTGGGTCTTCCGTCCACTCTGTCCCACATCGACGCCTCCTTCGTGTGGGGCCACAACAATAACACCTTCTTCACCAGCGGCACTCTGTACTGGCGATTCAACGACTCCACGGGTCAGGTGGAGCCCAGTTATCCGCGGGACATGAGCATCTGGTCGGGAGTGGGCTACAACATTGACACGGCGTTCCAGTATGTGGACGGCAAGACGTATTTCTTCAAGAACCTGGGGTACTGGGAGTTCAGCGACGACCACATGAAGGTGGCCCATCCCAGGCCCAAGCTGTCTTCCCGGAAATGGATGCAGTGCGCCCGAAGTGCCAACGAGGTGGATGACGAGCAGCGATATACGGCGTCCTTGGTTTCCGGCGAGAATGAGAGCGACGGAAGCGAGGGTACGGGGAGGAGTGGCGCCAGAGAGCTAAGGATCAACCTCTTCCTGCTCCCGATCCTCCTCTTTACCTTCACGATCTGCAGGAGTAGGCTAAGCAATCAATAGCGTTAATAGCCGTGGTTCTCCTCGCATTTTTCACAAAAAAGAGTAGTTTTTGTAAGCAAAAAGTAAATAAAAGAAAGGATTTTAATGTGTAATTCAACTTCGCGATTGAGCAACAAGTTCTCCAAAAAGTATGAAACTATATTGTAAATTATGATAACCAGAGCAGATCTAACCAGATCTATATGGCAGAGCGCAACTGTGTGACTGTCTGGCGCTGAAATGCCCCCGAAGACGACACCGAGCGGCCTTTCCTTACATTTAATGGAAATAAATCGACACCCAAGTGAGATTCGCACATAGATGACAAATCTACGATTCGCCCACTGGCCGATTTATTCATGGACACTTGCCAATTGTGCACACTGGCGCCATCTATTGAACAAATAGCAGGGCTGTTTTACCAGATCTTTACACCATACACACATAAGATAAATCCACAATATTATACCGTAGCTATAAGTCATAGTAGTTTTAGGTATATACAGGAAGCGTCGAATATCCCAAGTTGAAATTCGAAACCACAACTGCCTTATAAATAAGTATATTATTGCTTTTTGTTGACGAACGTAAGCTCTGCTTTTCTTGTTTTGACGAACCTTTCTAACTATTTATATTTATGAATGTGATATTATCATAAATTCTGCGCGATTGTAAACGAAAGAAAAACTAAGCTGAGAACAAAATTCTTACATTTCGGTTAGTTTTTAGTTTTATTTACATAAGATACTTAAGCTGCAAACTATCTTTTTATATACATTTTACCGATATAAAATTAAATAAATAAATACATGAATAAAATTAGACACAAAAAAAAATGTAGTTTTTTACATTTCCCAAACGACATATGCCAGGCGAAATAATTTAGAACAACATTTAAAAAACAATACAAATTCACAGAGACGTTGTTCATCAGCATTTTTAAAAAAATTAAATTTAAATATTCCATCAGAGTTTCCTCACACAGGCGATAAAATAGATGTCCACAAAAGTCTATTTATCATTTTTTCCGAGCCATTCTTCAGCTTCTTACAAATATCTTGAAAGGGAAAAGTTCGACAAAAACTATGGAATATATGGATTTATATAATGTTTAAGATACATGAAAAGAAAGGTCCACTGTGAGAACCTAATTAGTTTATTTATATTTGAAAAACAGTGATACGCTATTAATATTGCGAGCTAATTATCACAACTTGACAAATTTTAACTTACTTAGGACATTATAAAAAAGCAAGTTTATTTCCAAAATTGAAGGATTGGTCAAAAAAACCCCCTCAACATATATACCCATCCCCATTCAAATGACGTGATGTAGCTACACAATTTTGAAATAACCATGATGACGGAGCTAAAAATGGAAGAAAAAAGACCATTTCGATACAATATTATCGTGTACGTATTATCACTGAAGTAAGCAATGTATCATTAGCGATAATATCGTTATCTCCACATATAGACAAGTCTATGGCGAATCTGAAAGGTTAGTGTACTGATAACAATGCCGGGTGTCGGGTGAAAGTTTTGGGCGCTCTTCGTGTATCGAATATTAATGGTAGGTATATGGGGAGCATGTCGACTGACACAGGAACTTCCTGTCGGTTCATCTTTTAGCCGGCGCTATCTGGAGCAGAGTAGATCCTACCGATCGCAATGGTATTGTGATGATTACACCGCTGTTAATGGCCTCCAATTTTTATATCTTATCTCCGGGCATTAGCTGCCGTTTGACACAAGGTGTTAATTTAGTGTAACAGTCACCAGCTGGTCGGGTCGGTAATGGTGGCTATAACGAGTGGGATCTTTCGCTCCGTTATAACTGAGTATCGCTGAGCCGCCGCTCGACTGTCATTAGGTTATGCGTCACCTCGCCCCACAGCCGTGACGTCCGCACAGTTCCACAGTTCCACCGTTCTCCATGCAGTCCCGTCCCCAGAACTATACCCAAAATCGGCGATTCCACGGCGACTCGGTGACAGTCGCGCGCCCACAGTCAAGCCCAGCGGTTCAACACTCGATTTTCGCGAGGAGGCGGCACATATCACGTATATTATATATATGCATTCATATGCATATGTGTATATAGAACAGATAATATTAAATTAAAGACAATTGTGAGTAGAGGTACGCGACAACGTAGAGCTAGGCCCGGCACGGTTGCTTTTGATCCCGGTGCAAGACAACCTGGTATCTGGGTTTACGCGCACTTGAAAACTGATTGGTGATCCCTGCCGATACGCGGTATCTAAGGGCGGTGTGTTCTTGATTTCGGATAGTGCCTGAGCCCCAATGCTATATACAACTGATAACTGATATAATTAAAATTCTGTTTTGCTGCAAGTAAATGTGACTTCAGCCAGATCAGTTACTCCCACTGATCGTTGTTTGCTATTTATTGTTCGGTATCTAAATATACCTGATGTGTTGATTTCATTTTGATCCCTAGTTATGCACTTAATCCAAAGATTAGACATGGCAAACAAGTTGGTTATTTTTGATAAGCAATATCATTTCTTGTCAATGTTTAGGTTATAAAAGATTGCCTTAAAATAGCCTTCCAATCATTCATCGTTTTAAGACTGTGACCAACTGGGAATCCTGCAGAGATTTAGATCTTTGCCTAAGTGGCTCCTACTTAAATCTAATCGAAAACACGGAGCAAGACTATGTCAAACTTCAGTGACGAAGAATTTTTTGCCATATGGCATGGGTACTATCTAATCACCCCACCAAAGACACCAGTTACTGTCATAACTAGGCGGAAATTGGGGCCAAAGCAGCCGGTTGACTAATCGCACCTGGAAAAATTTCAATAAATCAAACCTATGCTTTGCATCGAACAGGTGGTGATAAGAGGTGCCCAGCCGAAAACAAGCATGTCGGACGCCTACTCGAATTCCTTACGCAGCCTGAGTCCGGAGTTGGCCAAGAAGGCGCACGACGAGCTGGGCGAGGTGCCCGAGAGGATCGATGAGGATATCGAGACGCTGCGCACTTGGATCGCCAAGCAGCCGCACCTGAAGGCTCGCCAGGATGCCCAGTTCCTGATCGCCTTTCTGCGGGGCTGCAAGTACAGCTTGGAGAAGACCAAGCTCAAGTTGGACAACTTCTATGCGATGCGGGGGGCGGTGCCAGAGCTCTACAAGAACCGCATAGTGGGCGAGAAGCAGCTCAGCATTCTGGAAACAGGGTGAGCTATCTCATATTTTAGTTCCCGGGACATCCTTTAATAATATTTGTAATCCCACAGTTGCCTGCTTCGGTTGCCCCAGCCCCTGAAGCCGGATGGTCCTCGCATTCACATTTCCCGCTATGGCCAGTACGACTCCAAGAAGTACTCCATTGCCGAGGTCATCCAGGTGAACACCATGTTGGGTGAGATTCAGATACGCGAGGACGACAATGCCATGATATCTGGTTTCGTGGAGATCATCGACATGAAGGGCGTGGGGGCAGGTCACATATTCCAGTTCGATGCTGTGCTGGTAAAGAAACTGGCCGTTCTGGGTGATAAGGCCTATCCCTACAGGCCCAAGGGTTTCCACTTTGTCAATGCTCCCGCCAGTGCAGAGAGGTTAATGTCCATTGCCAAGGGTCTGATGAGTGAGAAGATACGAAAACGGGTAAGTTTTTCACATATTAATAAGTTATCTTCAAATCTAATATGGGAAATTTTGATTTCCTAGTTCCACATACACTCCAAACTGGAAAGCCTCTACAAATACGTGCCCAAGGAATGCCTGCCAGCTGAGTATGGTGGCAGCAATGGAACTATCCAAGATGTCATTACGACATGGAGGACAAAGCTCTTGGACTATAAGCCCTTCTTCGAAGAGGAGGCTTCCTATGGCACAAACGAGAAGCTGAGGCGAGGACAACCCGTTAGTGCCGAATCCCTGTTTGGAATCGAGGGATCCTTCAGAAAACTGGATATCGACTAATCTAGAGTGGAGTGTGGAGTGTCACATAGAAAATAGTAATTTTAATCTTTGTACAAATGCAGACTAATCGGACTAATAAAACTAAAAACAATTTAAGTTCCAATAACTGGCAGTTTAATCTCAGGATATTTTTATTGGGTGGTAAGTATTTCAGTCATCACAACTTGGCAACAGTGTCCTGCTTTGCCTTCAGGTTGATAAACTTTAGTCCTTCGTCGTGGTAAGGATTGGAGGCTTCCCTGACGCGCTCCAACCATTTGGCCACCTTGGGGAACTTTTTGCCATCCACTTGGTATTGGCAGAGTCCTGAATTAAATAATGGTTAGTTTCCTTTAAGACTCTCCATTACATTCAAACCTACTCAATTGATTGATTTCCGAGGAACCGAGAATATCAGCCATTGTCAGGTTCTGTCCCACCAGAAAGTCCTTTTCTAGCCACAGGAGCTCCAGGAGACCCAGATTGGTTTCTACTCCATCGATCAGCTTTTGCAGCTGTTCTGGCTTGGGCTTGGGTGCTATGCCATTAATGGGAAACAGCCAGGCATCCCGGAAGTACAGGGAACAGGCCAGACGTATGTTCAGGTGCTGCCACTCCAGGTATTCATCCACTCGGGCGCGAGCCTCCACAGATTTTGGGTAAAGCTTTTGGTCGAACTGACCTTTGTCTGCGAGATAACTAAAGCGGGCCATGTACGACCTATATTCCAACAAATCAAAATAATAGAATATCTTACCGTATAATGGCTATAGTTTCGGACAAATGGAAATCTCCATCCACTATGGCGGGCAGCTTCTGGAAGCGATTGATCTTCTTGTACTCCTCGGTCAATTGCTCAACTGAGAAAGCATAAATTAGCCGGCGAAGCCCATAAGGTTTACCTCTACCTCTACTACTCACATTTACGGAGGGCAATGGGGCAATATTCAATGGGCGAATTGCCCAATTTTAAAGCTAGCCACAGAGCACGGGAGACCGGGGATAACAAATCGTAATAGAATTTAATTGGCGTGGACATGGCGGTCAATTGCTCTGGCTCCCCAATCCAAACTGCCAAACAGCCGGCGAATGTATTGATCCCCCAGGTGGGAAAAGTGAAAACAAACAAAGCTCCAGTCCAAAGATCAACAGCGCCAACTTGCAGCACTGGTTGGGTAGTTATGGTTGTCCCGCTCTTCGGAGCATATTCAAAGAGAGGTATACAACATCTATGTATATACTTGCCTATAATATTAACTTTTCTTTCATTATAGTCTTTTATTAGTTTTATAGTAAGGAAATTAACACAATAAGCAAGAAACAAGGCACAAATTAGTTACAGTGAAGTCTTAGAGTCTTAATAAATGCAAAAGAAACAACTAATCAAGATTAACATAACTAAATTTTGGCACTGGCTGCCTGCTTGGAGACCTTGTACAGAAAACTGTGGGCCTCGTCGTGGTAGGGATTGGTGGCCTTCCGCACGCGTTCCAGCCACTTGGCTGTCTTGGGGAACTGCTTCTCATTAACATTGTATTGACAGAGCTCTGAGGAAGATAGGGTAGCATATTAAAACATTATTCTTTTGGGACTTAAAGCCAAAACCCACTCATTTGATTGATTTCCGAAGCCCCAAAGATGTCCGCCACTGTGAGCTTATCACCGACCAGGAAGTCCTTCTCCAGCCAGATGCGTTCCAAGAGACCCAGGTTGCCCTCCACGTCCCTTATTAGCTTTTTAACCGCCTCGGGCTTGGGAGCCGGAGCTAGACCCTTTGCCGGGAGAAGCCAAACTTGCCGGAAGAACAGGCCGCACACCATGCGCACATTGAAGTGCTGCCACTCCAGGAACTCGTCAACACGGGCACGATCCTCCAGGGACTTGGGATACAGCTGCTCGCTGAAGACTCCTTTGTCCGAGAGGTAACTAAAATAACAAATATGGATGTAGTGCCAAGAATAAACCTATGGATTCGATGGGGAACTCACCGGACTATGGAGACACTCTCGCCCAACTGAAATGTACCATCCACGATGGCCGGAACCTTTTGGAATCTATTAATGCTTTTGTACTCGTCTGTTAACTGCTCCTCTGGCATGAACAATCCCAGAATATTATATCAGCCGGTTACTTGGGTAACTTGTTGTTAGTCTTACGCTTTCGCAGGGCAACCGGGCAGCCTTCAAAGGGGGTCTTGCTCAGTTTCATGCCAATCCAGAGAGCTCGGGACGGCTGCGACAGGAAATCATAATAGTACTTGATTGCCTTCGACATCTTGACAAAATATTAATTTTTTTAAACTAGAATAATGAGGTAAACACAAAAATAATACAGCCTACACAGGCACATATACAGATGTAACGTCAAAGCTCGTTCCAAAGTTCAAATGCGTCGGTTTTCAACACTACACAAAAAAGATATAGTGATCCCGCTCTTTCAAAATGCGCGCGCAAAAAATTCAAATTCAAATTTGTAAGCTAAAATATGTATTTCATAGAAATACGCCACAATCAATTATTTTCAATGCTTTAACCTTGCTTTTGACATGCTCCCAACTATATCGATATGAGTTATCAAAACTTTGGTTCAAACATAGGGATACGTCAGCCAGTCATCAGGCGCCTTTATCTAAGCCAGATAAAGTTTACTACCACCATAATTTACGGATTGACACCCTCAAGTGATGGATCTTCAGGCAAATTTTAGTTGTACCGACAGTTAAACAAATTCGCTTTAATTTATTAACGCACTCAACATGGGGTCTACAATACATTGTCCTTTTAACTTTAGTCATTTAACTATGTATATATTATCCATAAATATAGATGCATGTATATATGTAAACTAGTATCAAAAATTAGTAGAAACGACACTTAACCAATGGAAGAAAATATCGAAAATATATGTATATATATATGTGTACTCGTGTACCGTGTGTATGCGATAAAATAAAAGCCAACAACAACTTAGCACGCAAGTATATAGAAGACGTTGAGGATTTCACCATGAAAATGCAGTGTGGGCTCATGTTAGGATGAATCGATCGGGCATAGCTTCCACCCGATACGACCGGACGTTAGAATGTGTTAAGTATGTGCGTTGATAAGGACAACAATAAATTAGAATCGACAATAATGTGAGGTTTGCGCTCTTTGTGCCATTAAATGGCGTTCCATTTTCTTCTTATTTCTTTTCAGTGTGCACTTGTTTATCATACTGTTCAATTTGCTCTTAGTTTCGATGTTGCTCATTGTGTTTCCATTTATAAAATATCAGGTTCTGCTATGACCAATGATCGCTATAGCGCTGTAGTGTCTATACATTCCAGTGTGTGTATATATATTGGGCTGTGGGTGTGTTTAAAGAGGCGTACTTATAGGATGTGCATCAGAATATACAACTAACTGCCCGGCGATCGCCTCAATCGAAGTTCAGCTTCCGAAAGGTTCCGTCGTTGGGCACGCTGGCCACCAGGGGAGCGGACCTGTCCTGATCCTTCTCGCTGGCCGCCCGCAATTTCTCATTGACGCCATAGCGCTCGTCCTCCTTGAAGTACGTGGAGAAGCTGGTCAACTGGGTCTCGTACCGCGACATGGCATCCGCCAGGGAGCCATTCTCGCCACCCAGCTCAGCAGGCAGGTACTCCTTGCCGATGGCCTTGTTCAGGGACTCGAGGTTGGAGTGGATGTGCAGCTGCAGGAAGGGATATAATAAGTCAATATTCCCCATGATAGATTTACCCTTTCAGACTCACCAGCTCCTTTTGCTTCATGACATTTCGGACTAGTCCCAGCACAAACTGCGTCTCCCTGGAAGCGTTCACGATGTGGGTGGCCACTAGATTCGCCGGGATGCCGTGCTCCAGGAATGCGTTCATCCGCTTGAACATACCCGGGTCGAACTGCAGCAGCAGGGAGTAGGGGATTTTGGTAAAGTCGATGATCTCCACCACGCCGGCCACGTTCCAGTTGTCGTCGGTGTTGATCTCGATCTCGGCGCGGAAGGCATGGAAGCGGAAAATGTCGCTGACACTGTGCTTGGAAGTTTCGATGTGACCCATTCGTGTGTAGTGGATACGGGGGCCACCAGGGCCAATGGGGTTGGGCAATGTGGCGAAGATTCTACAATGCGAAAGCGGTTTTATAGTTCTTAACTTTGAAATAGGGGAACCCCCAACTTACCCTGAGCGAGCCAGTTCCAGCAGCTTATCGTCCACAAGACGGCCCTTGAGCAACTCGCGCTCCTTGGTCTTGTAGGTGTAGTAGAAGAGCACCCGCTTTTTGGCCTCTTCCACGTCCCAGTGGCAGAAGCGCAGGAAGGCCGCCAGGAACTGGTCGTCCGTCCGCGCCTCCAAGTAGTTCTGTTCGTTGATCCAGGTGCGCAGGGCCTCGATCTTCGCGACCACTGCAGTGGAATCTTCGCCAAGTTGCAAGCGGGCCACCTCGGCCAGCTCCGGCACCAGCGATCGTATCTTGGCCATGGTCAAAGGGGATCTGCAAAGCGATCGAAACTTGCCTTAAATTTTGAGATACGATGCCAAAGGTCTGGAGTGTGCCGAGGCGTGTGTGTGTGCTGTGCCCAGGTACGAGCACGAATAATCGAGAACTCGGCGTCGGCCTGCCTAAACTCTGTTCCGAACTTCTGATCGGAACGGGGAGCCTCTCGGTTCGATAGCAGGCACACTGGTGCAGGGGCACCCGAAAAAGCCAGCGACAGGGAGCAAGCTCACAGTGACAAACCATTTGGAGGGGCAGATTAAGCGATATCAGTGACCAAAAGAGCAAACACAAATAGACGTGTTGCGGAGACATGATAACCACCTGGTTAGTCCAGCTGCACTTGAACTAATCGCATTGGTTTGACTTGTATAAGAATAAACATCATATTATTCCAATAAAATAGTAAGCCATTTGATAGGCAGCGTTTTAAAAATGGTTAAGGTTTCATTTCTATTTAGATTGTTTGTAATGAAATTATAGTTTATGTTATTAGTTCTTAGACAAGCTGAACGTGACTATTTGTTAAACTTTCTGCAGTGATAAGATTTTGAAAATCGTCTAGAAATAGCTTTAGAACCACTTGAAAAGGCATCAGCTTTTAGGGCCCATAATTGGGTATTCCCAGCCAAGTGTGCCTTTCCAAGCCGGCGATAAGATATGGCCTGCATACACACACACCCCATTGAACTGTGGCGTGGTTCATTTCGCAGACTCTGCAATAAAATACTTGGCTACCCCGGCAGCTGCAAACATATTCGCGCCACCGATGCAGTCGAGCCGTAATCTTATCTGCTCCGTCGAGAGACTTCGACCGCCCACTCACCGGATCGGGTTGGATCCCATGGGATGACTGGCCCGAAAAGAGAGCCAACTGCGCTATCAGCTGAATGAGTGGCCATAAAGGCACCAGATTAGCTTTTGACGGTTACGTTTCAGTCGGGGATTTCGGCTGGCGTATGATTGGGAGAAGCGTTTAGTAGCCCGCCAGCTGCCACGAAGCAAGCGACTTCCCAGAAATGGCCAATCTGCGTCCCCTGAGCGCCGAACTCCGCCGGATTGCCGAAGCAGAGCTGAACGAGGTGGAGGAGCGGGTGCCCGCCGATCTGCAGGCTCTGCGGGATTGGCTCTCCAAGCAGCCGCATCTGCGGGCCCGCCAGGATGACCAGTTTCTGATTGGCTTCCTGAGGGGCTGCAAGTTCAGCCTGGAGAAGACCAAGTCCAAGCTGGATCACTTCTACACCATCAAAACGTTGATGCCAGAGCTCTTTGGCAGTCGGCAGGTGGACGAAAAGAACCTCACTTTGTGTCGAACGGGGTGAGTTGGGCTCAGTTATACCAATCAAGGATTATGGATAATCGAGATTTATGTAACAGGACCTATCTTCGACTGCCTAAACCCTGGGGACCCGATGGCCCCCGCCTGCAGCTCACAAACTACGAGAAATTCGACCCAAAGCAATTCAAGCTGCTGGATCTCTTCCGCTACCAAACCATGATAACAGAACAATCCATCCTCGAGGATGATAACAGCAACATCAGTGGCTACGTCGAGATCATCGACATGGCCAAGCTAAGTCTTAGTTTTCTGGCCCAACTCGACTTTACGCTCATCAAAAAGATGGGCATATTCGCGGAGAAGGCCCAACCCACTCGCCTGAAGGGAGTCCACCTGATCAACTGTCCCAAGGAGGGAGTGGCTCTGTTGAATCTGGCCAAGAGCCTCATGCCCAGCAAGCTACAGCAGCGGGTGAGTAGCATACCAAAAATAAAGTGAATACCCGGAGGCACTTTAGCTAATTTATTTCCGTGGCTTATCGGACACTTCACGGGGATTATCAGCGAGTCTGGCCGGCAGCTGATAAGCGTTGAAGTGCTCTGCCACTCTCTCACCCCTGAACTACTAATTAATATTTCACAAATCAGAGCAATTAACTTTCGAGGAACGCTCGCATATTGTCAAGTGTGGCAAAGCATTGCCTGAGGTCAGTTGAGCACGCACATGGGCTCTTATCATTGAAGCGTTAGGCCGCGGCCTAGAGAAAAGTATATATACATAAACAAAGGGATTTAAATACGTATATCAGGCAGGCACTAATCTATCTCATGATTAACACTTTGATCATTGCAGTTTCACGTGTACAAGAATCTGGAGCAATTAAACGAGGTGATACCACGCGAATACCTTCCAGAGGAATATGGCGGCACTAACGGACGTATAGCCGAAATCCAGGCGGAGGCTGAGAAGAGTTTGCTGGCCTACAAGAACTACTTCGCAGAGGATTCCAAGTACGGTGTGGATGAGCATCTGCGGCCTGGCAAGCGGGTCAGTGCCGATTCCATTTTCGGCGTAGAGGGATCCTTCCGCAAACTCGACATCGATTAAAATCCGAAAGTGTTCAAATTAGTTGTTTAACGAGAGGAGGGAGAAATGTTTCAATTAAAAGCAAATGCAATCCTCAAATATGCCTACTACTTGACTTCATGAGAATCGCCGAGAGGGGCGCAACAGATGGCCAAATCGCAGAGCCATTAGCTTTTAGCGGGCACTATCTGTGACACTTGTTAATAGCTTCGTCAATCAGCAAACGGAATTAAGTGGGATCAGTTCTTGGTCATGTTAATTTTCTGCACGCGAGGACAGTTCCTCTGTGTAAGGTGTCGAAGCAGGAAGCCAACGGAATGACCTCGCTCTTAAGCAGCAATGAAGTTCGTAGGACTATAAACTCTAACAGCAGAGTGGTAAACTCTTTTATCCCTTAGTTTGACTTCAGCAAGTGGGACTTCCCAGCCGAACGCATCTGGCTGCACAAGTCCAACGGAGAGATCACGTGGAAGATCTGCACTTTTCTGCCCCTGATTGCCTTCGGTCTGTATGGGAACTTCACCATGGTTTATTTGATAGCCGCCAACCGTTCCTTGAGGTCGCCCACCAATCTGATCATTGCCAACATGGCAGTGGCGGACCTGCTGACCCTGGCGATTTGCCCGGCTATGTTTATGCTGAACGATTTCTATCAGAACTACCAGTTGGGCTGCGTGGGCTGCAAGCTGGAGGGTTTCCTTGTGGTGGTGTTCCTCATCACAGCCGTGCTCAACCTCTCGGTGGTCAGCTATGATCGTCTGACGGCCATCGTCCTGCCAATGGAGACGCGGCTCACTGTGAGGGGTGTCCAGATAGTGGTGGTCTGCACCTGGCTCCTGGGCATCCTACTGGCATCACCCTTGGCTATATACAGAGCCTACAGGGTGCGGATCTGGAAGAACTTTACAGAGCGTTATTGCAAGGAGAACACCTCCATTCTGCCCAAGTACTGGTATGTGCTTATCACCATCCTAGTTTGGTTGCCCCTGGGCATTATGCTCATCTGCTACATAGCCATATTTTACAAGGTAAGCGAAGATAGTTTATGTATCTAGATTTTCTTTCTTATAACTCACCCCGAACCCAGCTGGATCGGTATGAAAAACGAGTCCTGAGTCGCGAAAATCCCCTCACAGTCAGCTACAAACGCAGCGTGGCCAAAACGCTCTTTATTGTGGTGGTGGTCTTTGCAGCTCTCCGACTGCCATTCACTATCCTAGTGGTTCTACGGGAGAAATACTTCGACGAGGATGTCTCCGTGAGCAGTGGAATGCAATTCTTCTGGTACTTCTCGCAGTACTTAATGTTTCTTAATGCCGCCGTCAACCCGCTGATCTATGGATTT
This sequence comes from Drosophila biarmipes, assembly GCF_025231255.1. Taxonomy (NCBI): domain Eukaryota; kingdom Metazoa; phylum Arthropoda; class Insecta; order Diptera; family Drosophilidae; genus Drosophila; species Drosophila biarmipes. Next base: position 16,286,995 of record NC_066615.1, on the reverse strand, counting down.
AACAATGAGAACTTTAGACGGGCCTACCATCAAATCTCCTGGGTTCGACGTTGTAGGGAAGCAGCGAAAATGAAGAAAATATCTGGGACATCAAAGCATTGCTGCTACTGTGACTTTATAAAGAGGGGCAAAGCAAAGGCAGATGGACAAGCACAGCAGACAGGGGACGTTGAGAGGGACTTGAGCAGGGACTTATCCACAGAGGTACCAACGGCCAAGTCAACTGAGAGAATTCAAGATGATCGGGCTGATATACTACCATCAGAAGTAGAGGTAGATGGGTATATATAGGGACCACTTTACGGAAACGATATCACCTTTGCACTACTTTTAACTAAAACACTTTAAAATAAATAAATATTTAGAGGCCCTCGAGTATTGTCAGTTTTAATAGACACCCTGCATTAATGGGTACCCAACAGCTGACTCTATCTATGAAACCAAGCTTTAGGAACCGTTCTAAAAACATTCTCTTTATAGTAAAAAATAGTTGCCATCAGTGCACGTGGTACAATTGTACAGAGTATTTCGTTTTGTATCGTTTACAAAAAACAAAAATATATGTATCCAATGTGTCGCGAATTGTTTATATTAATATTTGTGGGTGTTTTCGCCCAGGTGCCCAGTTTCGAAGTGAACTTTCAGGAATCCTATCCCACACACTTTCTCAATTCGGAACAGGAATCGATTTTGCAGAAACGGGCGGCGAATGCTCCTCAGTTCTTCGACCAAGGTTTGAAATGAAATAACAAACTTTATTTACAAGATGAATTTAGCGGGCCACTCACGCTCAGGCTAAACCAAACAATTCAGACTTCATGTATCCAAAGCCGTGGGCCTCGAGGAACCGGATGAACTGGCCCATGTTCATCACGCCCTCCTCGGCGTTGAAGAGCTGTTCGCTGAAGTCCTCGAATCCCCGCTTGCGTTGGCGTGGTTCCGTTCGCACCACGCTGATCTTTTGCCAACGCAGGGCCTTGATGGTGCGCCAGAACTCCTGGACATTGTCGGATTCACCTTCCACGCAGATGATGCCCGGTTTGCCAGGCCTGCTGAAGCCGGTCAGTTGCAGCTGGCGGGCCTGTCGAATCAGCTCCTGCCGCTTGGCAGTGGATTTGATGTGGTGCGAGTAGATCCACATGCGCTCGAGGTGGGAGGGCAGGGATGCGGGCGGAGGTATGTCTTGTGGTTCCTGGGCAGGCTGCTCTGCAAACTCGGAGGCAGGTCGCTTTATTAGGTCTTCGATGTGCTCCTGCAGCCAGCTTAGCAACTGGTAGATGTACGGCTCAGGTTCCTCCTCCTGTCTTTCGCCCTGAAACTCCTCCAGGTCCATCTTCAATCGCTGCTCCCTGGCTTTTCCCAGCAGTGGAGTGTGGACACTAACCCGCGCCTGCTCCAAAAGCGGATATAGGTGGGGCAGTTCCACTCGCACCTCCACACTCTGTTTGGCGGGCAGACTTAACTTCACCATGTACTCCAGATTTGAGCGGAGATCGGTAACGGGCTTAGGCTCCTCGAGAAACTCATTAAAATCGGCCACGACGCCGGCATCGAGCATTTCCAGCTCTCCGGCTCCACAATATATGGAGCTCAGCAGCTCCAGCTCCTCCAGCTGCTTGCCAATGCAGCGGCGGTACGCTTGCAGCTCCTCCTCGGCCATGGCTGACGGAGATTAGAGAGAATTGTTTGGTTTAGTCAGCGGACGGCTTACGATCCTAGCCTACAGATGGAAGTGACTTAAAGATCAAGAAAGCTTAGCAAGTAGTTAATTTTTAACGAGATTCATGTACTTTTTCAATCCACTCCCAGCTAGCTTTAGTTTCGATGGCCTGACGCGAGTGGCTTCCGTGCCCGTGTCCTTTCCCCTGGACATTTGCATGCTCCAGCTGCCCACGGTTAAGTACGCGACGGCGCTGCACAAAGATGCCGCGGGAGTGCGTCACTTTGCCGTGTTCACCTGGCGTCCAGCTGAGCAGGATTACCAGCTCCTCGTGGAGCTGGCGGCTCCGAAAGCGGTGGCTCTGGATTGCCTGGCCTTCGCTGGACGTGGCTACGTGGCTGTGAGCTACAACCTCAGCGAACCCGTGGTCCAGGCTCGTGAAGGATCACCCATCTATGAGCTCTCCCCGGAAACGGGAATACGGACAGTGCAGTACTTTTCAGGAACACAACTGAGGGGAATGTACCTGCGGATCAGCAGCCAGGAGCTGACTCTGCTGCAGGCCTTCGAAAAGGGAGCCCAGTGTCCCTACTTCAAGTGGATGGGCATGAGTTTCCAGCGGCTAGGCGCAATCCCCTGCAGCAATGCTCGACGACTGGAGGCCTTTGGCATCGACTACACCGACTATGTGGCCGTGGCCAACTATGCAGATGCAGAGGGACGGACGGCCACTCGCTCGGAGATCTTTAGGTGGGATGCCAAGTCCCAGAGATTCCAGCTTTTCCAGCGACTCCGCAGCAATGGCGCCGTGGACGTAAAGTACTTTAGTCTGCCAGTGAACGAGGTCAGCCGCAGGCACTTTCTCATTCTGAGCAACACCATTGGAGGAACCAGCTCCGCACTGGGAGAGGCAGACACTGTGATCTATGTCTTCGAGAAGGGCCAGTTTGTGCCCTACCAGCGGTTGAGTTTCTATGCCGTGGAAAGGGTTCTGCCAGTTCAGGTAATTGAGGTTTATGTGCTATTTCCCTTGACATTATCATAATCCCTTACTTTTCAGCACACAGTATCCGAGAAGTTTCTTCTCCTGGTGGCCTGTAATAAGCAGGATGTTAAGATCTACAACCTCAACGACTGGAGATTTGAGGAATCCAAGGTGCAGTTCACGGAAGGAGCTTTGAGTCGTGGAGTGGCCAGAATGAGAAGCTATGAGGAGGGGGATCACAGCTATTTGGGTAGGCATTTCCTCCATTGGAAATCGAATATACCTTACAGTGAGATTTGGTTTTCCCCAGTGATTGCCAATGAGAACATGGCTTCAAATGAGACAAATATATTCCAACCGCTCTACAAACAGGATGAGCATGCCAATATACTCCGCCAGCAAATCATTGACTGGGCTCGGGAGCAGAGGAAGCGCTTGGAGCAGGTGAAAGTGGAGCAGCTATTGAAAAGACTGGAGGTAAGTGGGGTTTAGCAATATAAGATTCCGAGATTTTCACAATAAATGTATACTTAGGAAAAGCTGAAGCAACGTGAGGAGAAACTAGGATGGTCAGCAATTAAAGAAGTGAAAGCCAAGTCGGTAAGAGACCCGAAAATAACAATTATTCAGTTTAGTAACGTACTTCTTCAGTTCGAGGATAAGCACATGAAGCTAACGCCCAACTACTGGAAGGCTTTGCAGCTAACCAAGCAGGCTTTGGATGCCATCGAAGACAAACTAAGCCCCGCCAGCAACAGACATCCCAAGAAAAGATCGGTTGACAGCCTGTCTGACGAACACGATTTCGAGGAGGTCACAGTGGACACCCTGGTGGTGCACGGCACAGTAAAAGCAGACCATATCAATGGAGTTGATACGAAGAACCCTGTTTACGAGTCCGTGACGGCCAGTAAAGTGTTTGTGAGCGATAAGTACAGCGAACCCTCGAGGAAACAAAGGAAACCCCTGTTGGAGGAGCTGACAGTAAAGGATCTGCAACTAGAGGGTCGGCTCAATGGCCTCAAGTGGTCAGAGCTTCAGGATCAGACCCTCAAACGCAGTGGGGAGGATGTGCAGTTCATCAAGGCAGCCGTGGAGTTGGACCACCTCCAATCCGATGCGATCCAAGTCAACAGCAATGAGGTTAACGATCGCCCGGTGGGTCAGCTCATCCCGGTGGATGGTGGAAACTTTATAGTTCAACAGGATGTGCAGTTCGCACAGCCTGTCCAGGTGAACCGGCTGCTGATCAACCAGCGGCTCAACCACATTCACGTCGATCGCCAGCGTTTCGATGTGCTGCTCAGGCAGGCCAACCACACGCAGGTCATCGAGGGCGCCAAGCGCTTCGAGAATGTGCGTGTCTTGGAACCAATTACCATTGCGGTGGGTACACACAGCTATTTAATTATCTCGGAGTAAACTAATGAACTACATCCCCTTTAGGGTCAAATGATGGGCGCTGAACTGAGGGCCATGTCACCGGCAAAGGTTAACCACAAATCGCTGCAACTCCAGGGCGATTTTGTCATAGAAGGCGATGTGACCATCGGTCGCCTGTTGCAAATGAAGGAATTTGTAGATGAGCCCACGCAGCGTTCAGCAGCAGAAGCTTTGAGTCGAGGTGTGCGGTTGGATCAGCTTGTGGACAATGTCAATCTGAACTTTCTGCAACCTCTCATCGCCAACAACACGGAACTGAGCTTCCTCAACACCCAGGATTTGCAAAATCTGGTCCAGCTGAACGTGGATAAAGTGCAGTTGGTGCAGGCCAGCAAAACGTTTCCGAATAGTGTGGAGATAATCGATGGCTTCGGCGAGGTCAAGTGGTTGAATGGCATTGATACGGAGAAGCTTCCAAACATGCTGCTCAGCAAGAGTGGCAACCAAACTATTTCTACGCCTATTCGACTGCAGGGATTGGAAGTGGACCACTTGAATTCATCTCAGATCTTATTGAATGGTTTGGGATTGGAGGACTATCTTCAGGTTAGCAAGGACCAGAAGTCGAATGGAACTCTGTATGCAGACAACTTAGATGCTGAGGAGATGAGCGTGGAAGACCTGCACCTCAATGGCCTGCTCTTTGGCCAACCACTGTCCTCCATCTATGAGCACGGAAGCAAGTCCCTGGACAGCTGGCATCTGCCACCCCACTTCAATGGCACTCTTCATGCTCAGAATCTCTGGCTCAGTGGCGACATAAACCAGGCGAACGTGGTGCACTTGGAGCAGCAATTACAGCAACTGGCGGGCAACATCAAATATGTGGGAGACATTAGCTTCGAGCATGATGTTAACATCAGCTCCCTCAGCTTTGAAAACTCCCTGAATGGAATCGAAGCCCACAGATTTGGTCGTTGTTGGCTGGAGTCCGGGGGAGACCAGAATTTCACGGCTCCCCAAGTGCTGGCCTCGCTGGACAGCAGCAAAGGCGTCTGGCTAAGTGGACAACTGAACAACCATACTCTGGAGGATCTGGTCAGCCGCAGCTACAGGCTCAATGCATCGGAGCACCTGCAAACAGTGCGATTTGGTGAGCCTTAGAAGATTCCTTATGGCAATAGAAACTTTTAGAACTTTACCTCTCAGCGAATCCCATTGTGTTGCAATCGGAGCTGCAGTTGGGCAAACTTAATGGACTCCGTGTGCCGGAGGATGTGATCTACCAAAATGGAGGGGGCTACCTCTCTGCTCCAGTTGGCATAGAAGGTAACTTGGAGGCAGCAGAGGCCTCTAACATTACCAGCCTGAATGGTTACCCCCTCGCGGCGTTGGAGAACTACCTAAGTGGTCAAACACTGGACACTTTTCGGGCCGAGAATGTGAAGTTTGGCGGAGAAGCACCCTCTTACCAGCTGCTGAATGGCCAGGAACTGGGCAAGCTCCTGGATCAGGTGTGGCTGGACAATGAGCAGATTGAGCTGAGGGGATTGGCACTGGATTCTGGCGAATTTAAGGGCCTGCTGGAGTTCCAGGTGAGTGGCGAGCGGAGAGAAATTTCTGGTATGGTTAAGCTGAACTTCCCATCCCCCAGGGACCCATCAATGGCCAGCATGTGGACCACATCAGGCACAGCTATTTCAGCCGGACGCGCAGCAATCGGATGAAAACTCCCCTGAGCTTCCAGCATGACGTCACGTTCGCACAGCCTCCAGTGGCCCAGTACGTGGAACTGCGACGTGGCGATAGTGACGTTTTAATGGAGGGCCGCGGCAGGTGAGTGAAAAGGAGCCCGCTTGGTCGCGGGCCAAAGGGTAATGGGCAATGGGCAGGTGGCATTGGTATTGTGTTGTAGGTATCACGTTTCACTTTCGCAATTGTTTACGCGCTAACAGTTTGGCAGGCACTGGGTGTGCAGCAGTCAGCTGTGCACTCCGCTTGGGCTGGTGAAATTTCTGTACACGTTTGCGATTTGCGCGCGGCGTGCGGGCGGGCGTTGCACTCGTTAGAAACACTTGCAGGTGTGCGCAATTACCTCGTCAATTGGTCGCTGATTGGGTTTGGTTAAATGCACTTTTACGGTCTGGGCAGTTTCGGCAGAGCAGAGGCTTGTGGTTTGAAACAACAAAAACACCGTCGATGGAAGCCCAAACTGGGGCAAATGCCACAAATAGGCAGTGAACGGTCATACTTCATGGCCAGGAAAGTGTACCTGCTGGTATAGCTTAGACAACAACCTATCCAACGACACACAAGCCAAGCGAATACACCCACCCGTCATAGCGGAGACCTCTTCCCGTCGAATTAGTCCGAATTATAGCCAAAAATACGTTACTTATTTAAAAGAAAGTTTATTTTTTTTATACAACATTGGCAAGGCAATTGTCAAAAATTTTATCTGAAAACTCAATTTTCCCCCACTTTTCCTAGCAATTTCTCACTGGACTTCAACGACTTTGTAGCCCACACACTAAAAACTGGCGGAAAGCATGCCATAAGTGGGAAATGGGAACTGCCAGAGGCCTCGGTCTCGGGAGATTTAAAGAATGTTCTAATAAACCACCTATACCTAACTGATGATATAATAAGAATGCCCGTAAATAATCAGACCAGAATAATCCATCCCTTGACCATTGATGCGCTGAAGACCTTCGATAGCGCCACCATAAATCGCCTGCACAGCACACCCGAAAGCCAGGTGGCGGAGGTTCCACTGGCCAAGTGGGTTGATGAAGCAGTCTATATCTACGGAAATCACAGCGTTCCCGGCACCACCCGCCTGGATAATGTGAATCTCTACAATGATCTCTCCGTCAAGGGAACAGTAAATGGCGTCCTCTGGCAGCCGGATAAGCTCCTTTTGCGGGACAAGGAGCAGGATGTGAGGGGATCCCTGCTGGTGGACAACAGTCTGCCAGAGCATCGTCGAATTTTCAGCAACAATGTGGAGAACCTCTGGGTGGATTCGGTCAATGGGCTGCCAGTAAATGAGTTGCTGGACAACAAGGCACAGAACCGTCCGAATCTTCACGTCGAGAGCCAACTGATCTTTACCCAGCCTCTGACGGTGGGTCTCTACGAGGTCAGCAATGGAAATGGCCTGCTGGATAAGTACTACAAAAGAAAGCGGGGCACCAGCGAGAATGCCATTGAAGCCTGGCAGCAGTTGCAGGAAAACGTAGCAGCTGTAAAGAACAGATTGGATAGTAAGTTTAATGTTGATAATTATGAATATATGTTGTTTGCGACATTACCTTACTCCTCTAGAGCCACCAAAAGTGCTGGAGAACTTCGCCGTGCTGCAGAAACTTTCGCATAAGGCCTCAGTTATGAAGATGATCTCCTGGGAAAACAAAGATACGCTTGCCATCTGGGAGGTCGAACCAAACAAACTAATCCTTTACACCTGGCAGCCGCACGAACAGCTCTTCGCGCTCAATTCAAGTAAGTTATGTAGCTTTATTTGCATAAGAACGTGTTTAAAATCAAGTGACACATTGGACCTTAAGCTAGGGACTTGCGAATTGGGCTCAAATCTAAAACTTACGAATACATTTAAAATCCAGCGCTGTGGCATCTATAAACTCCTTAAATCCGTTCACAAATCGTTATGACTAACATTACGTTGATAGGGCTGCCACAGCGCTGACGTTTAAACACAAATCAAATAATAATACAGTGAATACGAGAAGGGTTCCGGGCAGGTCTACATAACTACCGTCAAGTTTGTCTAATAAGTAAGCTGATTATTCGTTTAAATTGAGAGTATCAGTCGGGCCACTACTCCAGCTCGTCGCTCTGCACATCGAGAATGGCGCGCAAGATGCCCAGCTCCAGCTTGGCGGAGGCGCGCGAAGAGAGTCGGTTCATCACATTGGCCACGTACAGCCCGAGGGACTCGTGCCGCGACGAGTTGCACAGATTCTTGAAGAAGGTCGGCGGCAGCGAGTTGTCAAAGTTGCCCAGGTTGATAATCTCGGGTGTGTTGGAGGAGGTGGCGTTGATCTTCGAGTCGAAGATGATGTCGTTCTTGAAGTCCAGCTCCTCGATGTGCGGCGAAAAGCCGTTCGTCGAGGCCACTGAGGTGGAAGCAATGGTGGCGGCCGTTGACGAGTTGGGTCCTCCACCGCCGCCGTTGATCTGTTGCGCAGCCGGAATAGTGATGATGTTGATGCCCGGCGGCGGTGTCTGGTTGTCCTCCCGATCCTTCTTGACCTGCATCAGCTGGGCGGTGGTTGTGTGCACGCTGGTCGGCAGGGCGTCCGGAACGCTTGAGGCAGCAGGAGTGGAGGCTGCGGGTGCAGATGCAGCTGTTTGTTTGGGGCTCGTGATCTTGGTCTGCTTTTTGTGTGCCGGCAAGGGAGTGTACTCCTCGGAGAGTTTACGCTTCAGGGAATCTGGCAGCTGAATGGTAGTGCGCGAGGAATGGGTTTTCAGGCCACTGGCCGTTGCCTGCTGACCAGGCGTCGATTTGAGCGCAGCTCCTGCTCCGGAGCCGGTAGTCTTCTTGACCGTGATGCCCTTCTTTTGCAGCACTGCTGCGGCGGCGGACAGTGAGCTGTTGGTCGTGGCGCGCGGTGTGTTGTTGGCCAGCGTGTTGAGCAGCTTCTTCTCCTCAAAGGCCGGTCGCGGCGTGTCTACGTTGGGCTTGGTGTACACCCGCTCATCCTTCTCCGGCGAGCCGGTGCTGTGCGACTTTGTGGGGCTCTCGCCGTCGGAGGCCGAGCCAGTGGAGTTGGCCGGCTGTCCGAACTGGTGGGCTTCGTCCTCGTCCTCCGGCTCCTGAACCTCCAGCATCTCGTATTCCTCAACCTCCTCCATGGGCACTTGTTCTCTACGAGGGGTTAGAAGAATGGTTAGAGCTATTGATCGGCTTGAGACTACTGCAGCCACTTACTCCTCCTCCTCCTTGATGGGGGCCTTGGGCTCCTGGTGGATCTGGTGCATCAGGCTGAACAGCTTCCACGCCGAGTTGCCCTTGAGCTTCTCCTGCTCGTACTTCTTCTGCAGCACAATGAAGATGGAGCGCGACTCGTGCACGGAGAGCTTGTTGAGGCGCCCGATCCTGGCCCACGCCTCCTCCTGCTCCTGCTTGCTGGCGCCGCCATTGTTTGGATGCAGCGCCTTCTCCTTGGCGATGTCCTGCAGAATCTTGTCCAGTTGAATAGCCATCTTAGTCAGCGACTTGCGGCCCGCTGGTTGCGCGTTCTTAAGAATTTTGAAGGCTGTTTTGTTTACACCGCGAGCCACGAAATAATATTTGTCACTTGGTTTCTGCACTCCGCTTTTGCACCTTTCGCTGCTCTTTTCCACTTCTGTATTTGGCGTCGGTAATTTGGCGGAAAATGTGACCGTTGCTCGCGCAAATACCGAAAATGCCGCCGTTTGGTACAGTACATTTGCAATGCCTAGGGGTGGGAGAGATTGTGGTACAGTGAACGCATACAGCACACATATTTGGTGATTTTGATTTAAATTTTATTTTTACAATCTTATATCAATATCAACCAAATTCAACAATTATTTTTTTTTAAATTTTATTCAAGGTTAGTCATAAAGTATTAAAGAATATAATTTACCCATTTTTTGGGATTCATATTATATGCCAGTTATTATATCATTTTTCTTCAGTGTAATGTATTTAGTGGTCAGTATTTTGGGGTGACCATTTGTCAGCCTTCTTAATATCGATAACTTCTGCTATTGCCAATCAACGTTACAATTGCAGTGGTTCAAATTCAAATTACGATTTTATTTGTCATTTTACATTTTTTTCGCCTTCTTACAAGGGCACTACGTTTACTTTTTCTTGACCCGCTATGCACTTGACTGTTTCCATTCGCGTGGGCCCATCCTTTCCCGCTGGACTGCTGACCATAAAGGGGAACTCATCCAATCCGTAGCAGGCGGCCGCATAATTTCCCAGCCGATCCACCGCAATTACGGCGCCCATAAAGTCCTTGTGGTGCTTCAAAATCCGCCGGATGCCCACCTCGGCGGCCTCAGCCGGAGGCCTTCCCGCCCGCATGGCCTCGACGGCGAGGAGCGCGGGCAGGAAGCGCATCATCACATCTCCGTCGCCGGTGGCCACGGCGGCACCCACCTCGTTGTCTGCATAAGCACCGGCACCCGGAATGGGGGAATCTCCAACCCGTCCGGGAATCTTGTGCTTCGCCCCATTGGTGGAGGTGCCCACATGGATGTTGTTCTCCACATCGATGGCGATCATACCGATGGTGTCGTGGTTCTTGCGCCCGATCTCGTACTCAGTGCGGGCACGGTCCTCCTTCCAGCGGGTCAGCGGAGTGGGCCGGGGCTTGTACGGGCCGCAGGAGACCTTGGGATCGGGATGCACGTTCCTCCAGAAGTTCGGCTGGCAGTTCTCCGCCGTCCACTGCAGCCACATGTCCTTCGACTCCGGCGTGACCAGCGACTCGGACTCGAACCCCATGGCATTGGCGAAGGCGGACGCCGCATCGCCCACCAGCATGGTGTGTTGTGTGTGTTCCAGGACATGTCGTGCCACCTTGATGGCGTCCTTGATGCGTCGCAGGCCAGCCACTGCACCGACATCCATGGTGGCGCCATCCATGACCATGGCGTCCAGCGTGGTCTCGCCCGACTCGTCCGGAGATCCGCCGTAGCCCACCGTGCGATCGCACTGCAGTTTTTCGCACTTGGTGCAGCCCTCCACCACGGCATTGCGCGTCTGCCGGAGGCCGCCCTTACTCTGCTTCAGGATCCGCCAGGCCAACACATTGGCAGCCGTGAAGTTCCAAGTATTGATGACCATGGGCAGCAGCTCAGCCTTTGTTCCATGACCCGTACTGGTCCTATTCGTCTTCGAGGCAGCGGGGGTTGTGGATTTAGCGCTGCAAGGGGCGGATCTAAGCAAACAAAGACCTGGCAACCTGCGACGCTCACCTGAAGGCCGATGCCAGCGTTGGTTTGGACGAAGTGGTCTGCGCCAGGCTGGACAACGCCAACGTCGCCAAACAGAGGAAGCAAAGGCAACCTGCCAATTCCCTGTTCATGGTTAAGTCTACTTTTAGTGGTTTTTGCGAGTGGGCGTTGGTTTGTTGGCTATCTACTGTGAAACTGCAGGGAATTGCTCGAGAGCTGCTTTTAAATGCTTGCAGTCTAACCTCACTCAGATGTTTTCTTATCGGTTGTTGTGATATACTCTATGAAAGAGTCCAACATTCTAAATATCCGAATATGCTATTTTTATTTATACAAATAGACTAAGAATGCAATTTAATATATAAATTTAGGATTTATACCCTTAACTTGGACTCAATGCTGTGGTGCTTCCTATTCATTATTAATATAACCAAATTTATAGAGCATACCTTAGCCCACATACCTATATTTAAGCGTTTTGTTTTCTTTAGGTTCGTCAGCACTAACACAGCTCAATAAGCAGAACTGGGATCAATACACTAAGAATGAAGAGACCTCAAAGAAATTAAAGTTTGGACAACTCAGGTTTCAATGCCGGGGACTACAGGAAGCCAAACAGATTGTAATCCAATGCCTAGATAAACAGAACAAGAGCAGGGAGGCAATCCTGGCCAGGCGGGATGTAAAACAGTTGTTGGCCCTCGCCGACACAGACGATATGCCCATTCTACTGCGGACCTCCAGAGCTGTGGAGCTTTGGAAATGGAGCAAAGGCAATTACACCCTAGTAAGCAGTCTGGTAGATGGGCAGGTGGAGCAAATAGTGCAGATCCAACGAGGAGCCGGCATGGAGAGCGGTTATGTGGCTCTCTTGGCTTCAACGCCAGCAGCAGAGATCCGCATTTACAGGTAGGGTTTTAGCTACATTTAGCCGTCAATTACAATGAACTATTCCATATCACAGCTTTAGCAGTGAGGACGTGAGTGATGTTCAACTGGACCAAGCCATTGGCCTACTGGATTCGCGTCATCCTCGCCAAATGCGGTTCATGCATCTGCCGGAGTCCGATGATCTGCTGCTCTGCGTATCAAATGTGCTGCCACAACAACCGCTCACCATCTACCAGCATCGCGGAGCAGCGGGCTTCCAGCAAATCCTCGGCGACAGTGCCCTGCCGAAGGCTCGTGCCTTGGAAGTGCTCCAGCTGCCCAGCCGTCAGCTGCGCCTGCTGTCCATGGCCACGGAGGAGGCCGTGTACTTGCTGCAGCCACAGTTTACCACACTTTAAGCCACTTTTGTTTTGTTTTTTCTAAATAAAAATTACTTTTTATTAACCGTATTTGTGTTGGCCGTCAATCGCGTTGCTTAGTCGTCGCTGGACTCGACATTCTCGGTTTGCAAGTTCTTGAAGGTGGACACCGGCACGTAGGTGACGTAGGTGTACAGCTTGTTGGGGGAGTCCTCATCGTCGTTGCGACGACGCGCCAGGCGCACGCGGATGCGGAATGGAGTGGACCTGAAGGGGACAGACAGTGGGATTAGAATTGATGATCTCCCGCGGGATTTGAGTGTTTACGCACCTGATACCCTTGGACCAGATGTGCTTGTTCAGACGGGTGTCGATCCTCACATCGGTGGTGCCCATCTCCCGCTCGGCGAACTTGCGGATCTCCTTGATGGCGCGGGGAGCGCGCTTCTTGAAGCCGATGTTGTGGACGCGCTTGGCCAAGTGAATGGTGCACTCGCGGGTCACAACCTCGTTGATCGCCGATTTGTTGATTTTCTCGCCCTTGGTCTTGGTCATTGTTAGGCCGCAACGGTGCTACTTAATATCCTGTAAAGGTTCAAGTTCAACAGCCAATTAGTAAGCTGGCACAGCATAAACAACACTCCAGATATAGGAAAAGTTCTCTATCCGCCGAGAGGCCCTCCACAGGGTTCTTGGTTCGAGACATGTGCATACAGTTTCATTGAAACAGAGTTCAATGGGGAAACTCGGATGTTCCCCGAGTGAAGCATTGAATTGCCGTGTTTCACAGGTACTTCGCAAAATAGCTACGCGATTTTGCAAAATTTACACGTGGTTTAGCGTTAAAATACAGAAATCCCCAATACCAACCTCTCCGGAAACGCAACGAAAAGAAAAGGAAAGAAGAAGAGCTGCTAGGGGTGAGCAGAAATTAATGTGGCTGCACTGGCGTGACTATCGGGTTGTGAGTTGTTTCTTTGCAGTAATCAATTAGGAGCTTTAAATATTCAAATGGACAAACTAATATGTGAAACATATAAGCTTCTTAGATATATTTCTATCTGCATCACATTAATGTGTTTTCTTGTTCTGTTTGTTTTTTAAATATTTATTAAACAACAACAGGTATGCCAATTGGCTTTTAGTCAGGCGAGGAGATGCCAACTCGTTCGTGGAAAGTACAAGTGCGCTAGAGATGGGGAGCAAGGCACAATCGTTGTGTCGATAAGCATTAATCGATATTTTTGCTTATCAACATTCCAAATAAGCCCTGGTAAATTAAATAATTTATTTCTTTTAAATAATATGTACAAAAAGTGTTTTAATTAAGGAATCCCCTAATTAAATTTATACATTACACATATGTTAGTTATAGGAAAAAAGTTGTGCCACAACAAATAAAAATGCTGGAGATTGCTGGTAAATACCTGAAAATAAGCTAATTGTTGAAAGCTTTTATATACAATACAACTTAAATGTAGCACAACTTCTTGCCGTTGGTCTGTTGTGGGGAGTTACCAATCCGTTTATCCGCCTTGGGAGTCAGGGAATCGAGTCGGTCAAGGACACAGGCTCCAAGTGGAGGAACTTCGTCCAGGAAGCCCGCACAATCGGTTCCCGGTGGAGATACTGGATACCTTTTGGTCTCAATCAGTGCGGGAGTGCTCTCTACGTGTGGACCCTCCAGAGTGCCAGCATTACGGTGGCGGTGCCAGTGGCCAATTCCCTGAGTTTTGCATTCACAGCAATAACAGGCTATGCGCTAGGAGAAAAACTGCCTGGGAGGAGTAAGTTGACTAGCATTGCACCCACATTTCCACCCTATAAATTAGCTTCTTCTCCCCAGAGGTCATCCTGGGCACCCTACTCATCTGTTGTGGCAGCATCCTCATGATCTACGACAAGATCCTGCAAGAACAGACGCAACAACAACTAAATATAGCATTCCAATGATCTTACCCTAAACCCAAGGCCAATTGTCTTTATTGCATTCAATAAAAGCATCATTAAATTAACGGATAAAGAGAGCCGGCTTACAAAGCATTGTGCACCGCCTCCACCAGCACCTCCATGCTCGTAATCGGAGTCTGGGGCGTGATTCCGTGACCCAGGTTGGCGATGTAGCGGGACTTGCCGAACTTGTGCACCATCTCGGTGGTCAGGTTGCGCAGCTCCTCTGGATCGCGATACATGTCCTGGGGATCCAAGTTGCCCTGCAGCGTGATGTTTGGCCCAACCACATTGCGTGCCTCCACGGGGTCCACAGTCCAATCGAGTCCAATAACGTCGTAGCCCAGTTCGCTCTGCTCCTTTAGCGAGTGACCAGCACCCTTGGCGAACAGCGTCTATAAAAGGAGTCATTAGCATTCCAACAATCTAAAGCTTAGGTCGAACATACCATGGGAACCACGGGGATGGCCTTCTTGGTGAGACGGTCCACCAGCTCATCGCGAATCCTCTTCAAGTAGGGCACTCCCCACTCCAGGAACTGCTCCTTGGAGAGGTGTTCCGCGGACGACTCGAAGACTTGCAGCATTTGAGCGCCAGCCTTCACCTGCATTTCCAGGTAGTCCACAATGGCGTCTGTCAGCAAGCTGAGGAACAACTTGGAGTCCTCCGGATAGTCGTTAAGCCAAGCCTTGGACTTCGACATGGTCTTGCTGCCGCCGCCCTCGATCATGTAGCCCATGAGGGTCCAGGGCGCTCCGGTGAAGCCGATGAGTGGCACTCGGCCTTCTAGCTTGTGTCGCATCATGGTGATGGCGTCGCCGACGTAGCTAAGGCGTGACAGGGCTCCGTCCGGTGTCAGGCGCTTCAGGTCCTCGGGCACCACAATGGGCTGCGGCAGGACGGGGCCCACGCCCGCGTGCATCTCCACGGTGAGGCCGAGTGCCTGTGGAATGACCAGGATGTCCGAGAAGATAATGGAGGCGTCCAGGTCGAAGCGGCGCAGTGGCTGCATGGTGACCTCGCAGGCAAGTTCCGGGGTGCGGCAGACGGTGAAAAAGTCGTGTTGCTTGCGCAGCTCTTGAAATTCGGGTAGATAGCGCCCCGCCTGTCGCATTACCCACACGGGCACGCGGTCCACCACCTCGCCACGTGCGGCACGGAGCAGGTTATCATTTTTGAGCACGGGAAAAGGCTGAAAGTTTGCAATTTGATCAGTTTTCACGATATTTAGGGCAAGGCACCAGAAACACATCAGCCGAAGTGCAAGCGCCATGATGTAACTGCGCGGCAACGTAAATCTGCCGGCGAACTCACCTTGGCGTCTTTCATTCTGATTCTGACTATTAGCTGCCGGAAAGGTTGATAAAATCTCCCCAAGTCGTCGCACTGAGTATTCCGGCCTAATTTGATGAAATTCGTTACGGAATTCTGCAATCCTGCATGAGTGTGCGTTCTGCCGCCTTTTGTTTACGTTTTCGGGTGGTGGTGGGATAACAGCAATAATCATTATCGATAGATTACAAGAAGTGGCCGCAGCAAGAAACATAACGGTATATAACCGAAAAGATTGACAAAAACGTTTTTAAAATAAACAGAATTGTTTGCTCATCATATATTGTTTAAATAAATAAAATGATAAGACATTTCAGAGACACACCAAAGGGGGTACCAAATGCTAAAAGTACTATTCGGCGATAAGTAAGTAACAAGAGAACCATTTTTCGAATGTTCTCCACGGATGGGAAGTAACTTGATAAATAAAACCCACAATTTTGTACCCTGATATATAAATTTTAACAACAATATGTTTATATTACAAAATAATGACCAAGGATTTTTCAATGAGATCGATATCTCATTTAAGTGTGAAGAGTGTGCGAAAACTAATTGGAAATATTTATAATCGATAGTCCCATTTCGCGGTTCTACCAAAAACCGCTAAAAATGCCCAAATGCGTTTTTAAAATTTTGTAAACAATTTGGATGCCGGGGAAAATGGATCGTTTGGCCAGAGTTTTTTCCCAGCAGGACGGACTGATAACCCTGGATGGAGGATATAAGGATGAATATGAAACCTTCAAGTGCCTGGACTCTCTGCCGGCGGAACAGCTCGCCAAATTCCAGCAGCTGACAATCAACCTGCTGAAGGATTTGGAGCAGCCGCATGAGAGCAAAAAGTGCAGCGAGAGATCGCGGAGTCTTCGCGAGGAGGGCAACACTGTGTTCCGAGGTACCGGGTCGGACTCGGAGCGGTTACTGAGTGCCTGCAGGCTCTATACGGGAGCCGTATTTGAGGCGGAGGATGCCCTGGATGAGCTGGCTCTGGCCTTTGCCAACCGCGGAATGGCCCTGCAGGAGTATGGGTACTACCGAGAGGCCTACGATGACTGTGCCAATGCCTTGGAATATGGATATCCGGAGAGGTTGCGCCACAAGGTGATCATGCGGCAGGCCCACTGCGCCTGGAAGCTGGAGAAAACCGAGTCCTTGGAGAAGCACCTGAGGTGCCTGGAGCAGCTGCCGCTGAACGAGAGCTTCAAGCAGCAGCTGAAGGACTTACAGGAGAAACTACAGGTCCTTAAAAACCAAACCAATGAGCTGGATACACAAGAGGAATCAAAGGACAAAGATCTGGGGAAAATGTAGGTTTACCTTGCCAGATGACTGTCTTGTTCTAATCTCTGACCTCTTCTGTTTTAGCCTTACAGATCCTGGGCAGCGTGGTCGCTTTATGGTGGCCAAAGAACCGATAGCCAAGGGCCAAATCATCTTCTCCGAGAGGGCCTCCTGCTTCGTTCCCTTAGAACAGCGGCTAATTTGTCAGCAGTGCGCCGCCACTTTGATGAGTGCACCTATTCCGTGTCCGAAGTGCCATCAAAGAGTCGTCTACTGCTCCAGGAAGTGTCGAGAGCTGCACTCAGCCATTCACAGATACGAATGCGCCGCCTACCAAAGAGATCTTCTCAAAATGCTGGGTGTTTCGCATTTGGCCTTGCGCCTGGTCCTCGCCTACATGCCTCAGATGCTGCCGCATCTCCAGGAACTCAACACTGCCCAGGAAATTTGGAATGCTATTATTGATTTGACAAAGAAACCCGAAGCGCAGGAAACCACTCCCGAGTACTTGCAAAGCCTGCGCATGGTCAGCCATCTGGATCAGGCTTCTCAGGCGGAGTTAGTCTATCATATTCTGTGTGCGAACCTGCTGCGACTTTATCTAAAGGAGCACACCGACTTCTTCGATCAATTCAATGCCACGTCAGCCAGCACTAAGGACTGGCAGCTGATAACATCAGCGTTGATTCTTCGATCCGCCGGCCAACTGCTGGCGAATGGTCATGTGGGCGATGCCCTGCTCCCAGTTGGCTTGGAGTCAAACGAGTTTGCCCTGTTGCAGCCGGATATGTGGCAGAAGCCGCGGCACCTTAAGCTTGGTCAACTGCACAATCTAGCCCATTCGGAGCTGATCACGGCCATCAATCTACCCTACCTAAGCCTGTGCAACCATGCCTGCGATCCCTCTATTCGCACTAAGTTCGACGGTTGTTCTGTGGTTAACTACGCAGCAAGGAGCATTTCAGAGGGCGAGGAGATCTTCAACTGTTACACTAGGGATTATAAAAACAGTTCAAAGCTTCAGAGGTCCCAACCCTTAAAGGAGGTCTACAAATTCCTGTGCAGCTGCGCCAAGTGCACCCGAACGGATCCAGATCAAGACTATGTGAGTAGTTAATCCAAATTCCCTTAATTCAAATGGATATTTTATAGAAACCACAGATATTCCTTGCAATGTAGACTCAAGACAGAACTGTTTTTACTTTCTTATCTTTCTTTCAGCTTAATTTCCATCGGTATCGCTGCGAAAAACCCAACTGCCGGCAGGAATTTCTGCCAGACGGCGAACTTCAGCGGAATAATCTCAGCTGGTGGCTGCCATCTAACGCAGGCAACTATATTATTTGCACAGTGTGCAAGGAAAGGCAATATTTTGCCTGGTACAATGACTTCCTGGACCTCGTCGACAGCTGTGCTGACCCCTCAAAAAGAAAGGGTCTTTTCAAGGCCTTTGATGATCTTGACAAATGGCTGGTGGGTCACCACCTTCTCAAAAGAAATCTCGCAGAGGAACTGGTAACAGCCTGTTTTGTGGAGATTGATGGTACATAATCGAATGCTTCTATATAAATTCAATATTTATTATAATGATATTTTACAGAGGGCACTTTATTGGATATGCAGGACTATGAAAACCTGACGAGGATTATTCGAAAACAACTAGAAGGCACTGCTGCCCAGTGTGGCGATACCTCCATGGAATACATCGCCCAAATGACCTATCTCTGGGACCTGGTTGCCCTGAATAAATGCCAAAGTAACGAAGAGGAAATTCTAGAGCTAAAAGGTAAGCTGGAATATCTGGCCAAGGAGCAGAGCGAGGTTTTCTTGAACTATTACAACGATTTTATTGAGCAACAATGTAAATAACGATATACACGCATTAAATTCACTAGTTTCGAGCTACAAGCAATCAACACTGGCACTTTTTCAACTAAAAACTAATCTGAGCTTGCTAACAGGCGTTCCTCTCCACTCTCCTTAGATGAAGTGGGAGGCATATTCGTGGGGCATCACACCCCGGCGGGGGTAGAACGTGTGGGTGGTGGAGAACTTCAACAGGTTTGTTATGTCACTGGTGTAGATGTCGGCAAAGCGGAAGAGGCGTCTCGAAAAGTACGTGGGATTGTGATAGGTGCGGAAAACGCTGCCAAACTGCTCGTTGAACACGTTCTTTGTTTTGTTGCTGTGGGAATAGATAATTGAGCATTATACTGCATTACAAATAAAGTAATTTAATATACCGCAGCTGGTCCCGCTCTTCCATCCAGTCCCTCAGGCAAATCTGGGCAGCCTCGCTCTCATCGTCCTGGGTCTCCTCGATGAGCTGCGTCAGCATTTGCAGCCAGTTAGCACTCATCTTGAAGTCCTTGCGATTGAGGGTTTTAATTTCGTGCTGTTAAATAAAGAGCCTTTTAAGCAATCAAGTTTATAAATGTAGAACGTTAGATACCCACATCAAGTTCACTTATGATGGCACCTGTTCGCCAGCTGTGCTTGAGAGTAACATCTGCCAGGTCGCTGTACGGATGATCGCCGAAATAGAGCACGGAGTGACCACGCCAGCCCTTGAGCTCTTGAAGCTGTCTCACCGAACCCTGGTAAGCCAATTCAATTAACACATTTCATACAACTATTTGGATAAGAAAACCCCACCTCATAGTAGATTTTCCCCTTCTCCAGCTTGAAAACCCTATCCCATAGATGAGACTTGGTTCGCTCATCAAACAGCCTTATAGGGCGAGACTCATCCGTGAAGAACTTGGGCTTGCGGGCCTGCACAATGATCACATCGAAGAAATCCCGCCAGTGGGAGCCCACCAACCAGGACATGCCGCAGTTCCTAAAAAACACATATTACTAGTTAAAAAAGATCTCATTAAAGGAGTAGAGAGATAAGCCAGTTCCTTACACAAACGAGTACGGACTGTTGGTGACCAGGAAGAGATTCTTGCCCGCCTGCTGCAGCTTCTCGAGGTACTTGACCAGCTTCGGGTTGCGTTCTATGTACTTTTCGGTGTTCTGCATAACCTGGCCGTGCATTATGGGATGGCAGGAGCCCATGGCGGTCCTGGTGTCATGGAAAACAATCTCGGGATTATAGTCGATTCGATTGCGCTCAAAGTATTCGATCACATTGCACAGCAGGCACATTTCAGGTACGGAAAATAAATCGGCCAGCTGCACCATTTTCGAGTTGGTGTTGTGCTGTTCGGGAAGGAGAAGGAGGAAGATCGTAAATCACTGATTGATAAACCCGATCCGGGTGATAAGATACGAACCCTATAGCTATTGTTGGGCCCCTCCACGTAGGCTATGGGCAGCAGGCGGTTGTGGTAGAGCTTCAGCACCTCCTCCGCCCCCACTTTGGTTCGACCCCGGTAGACGGAGCCCAACTGCAGCTGCAGGAAGCTGTCCAGTTTCACCAGCAGCCCCTTCTCCACGTCGTAGTGCAGGCCGCGCACCGCAAAGTTGGGCTCGTACTCCAGGTCCAGTATGTCCTCGGGGTATCGGAACCTCTTCACCAGCATCTCGCGAGCCAGATTGTACAGCAGATCCTCCAGGACCGGCTTATAGCAGGCCAGGGTGTAGTCGTAATCGAACCCATACACCTGCACCTCGCTGAGATCCAGCTCGTTGCAGGCGAACACCGCATCGGGGTGCACATCTGCGGGCAGCTTCTTGGCTGAAAATGTCAAGTGATTCGAAACGATGGGGGGTGTTACTAATTGGACCACTCTGCGGATGGGTATTTATAGATCGGGCACATATGTATGTACTACGCATATGTGCAGATGCCTGCGAGTGGTTGAGGCTTACATTGGAACTTCTGTTTGGTGGCTTCGTGAAGCTTTTGGAAATCACTCACTGTTTTTGGGTGCGAGATCGTGGTCTGGGCGGGAGCAGCTGGCGCGGAAGCCCCAGCGTCCGACGAGAAAGCGCGGGATTCGGTTCTAGGGTTCGGTTTGCACGGGGACAGGGTGGCGATGCAGTCCCAGTTCCGGAGGACACCGCCGGCTCGTAGGAGCACATTCTGCCGGAGGAGCGCACTAACGATAGGACTACCTGCCGCGCACATTTAACTCGCTGCTAAATTGCCAATTAAGCCCGTTTGTTATGTACACTACGTGGGGGCGGAGTGGGTGGATGTGTGGGGCTGGTGGTTGATGTGACCGGCAGAAGGCCCCCCAAAAAATACCAACTCGCGGTTCTAATGATATGGTAATTAGGGGGCCATATTACTTATATGTTTCAATAATGCTTGTTTGGGATAACTAAAATATTCTTTATAATTAAGAACATCTAATTGCTGACTATACTTATCAGTAATTCTAGAAATATCACAAACCTTTTTGTAGAAAGTTTTAAAAGATTTTTAGCCAATACTTTTAAGAAACGTACTCACAATATAATATTTTTAACTTGTACATTTATCTTTTAAACTTACAAATAAAATGTACTTAGTTTTCATTCACGATCTAAAATTGAAAGCCAGTTAAAAATAATCGGGGAATTAACCGTTACAAATCGACAACATTTTTCGCCTGCCAAGTTTGCCCAATTTGGCAACCCTAATCACTTCTGCCATATATCCTCTGTTAAAAATACCAAAACTGTTATCTCTAGCAGCGAACTGTGATTTGTCACCGTTCGTGGTGAATGCCCAGCGGCCGTGACTGGAGTATCGGTTTCCGAGCGCGTTTCCAAGCGAATGATTAATTTTCATTTTCGGCAATAATTAAAAATCCACGAGTGCAAACAAATCTGAAGTGATTTTCCCGCAAACGAAACAAAACGAGCCCACAAACCGATTCAAAACCCAAACATCCAGAGGGACTTGGGGGAGCCCAGAGGACGAGGAGCACCCACATATTTTCCCCTTGCTTGTGTGTGCGTGCGTGTGTCTGGTAGTAGTAGTATTTTTTCATTTCTGTTTTCGCTGTACGTGCCGATTGATTCATATTATTTCATTACGTGAGCTATTGCAATATATGTATAGTCGGGCGAGGACAAAGCCAAGCCGATACCGATTTCACCCAGCCCGTGAACCCGAGCTTATTGTTTATTTGGTTTATGCGTGAATAGATGCCGCCAGCGATGTAGAGCTGCTGATGGCCCCTTTTCCACGGGGGCCGCGGCCAATGAATCCACAGACCCAAAAAAGAACAAATATCCAAAAGAAGAAGAAGAAGAAGAGCAGAGACAAAAACAAATTACGCCGTAGGTGAAAAGAAAAGCGCCAAGAGGCAGAGGAAGCAACAGCGAGTACGTCAAATAAATCTAATCTCCCACACCAGTGCACCCTAGACGTGTGTGCGGTGCTCGACAAGAAAAGGAAAACGAGGAACTCTGGTGGCCAACCAACAAAACAACAACGACAACCTTCGGAAACATCCGCTCAGGAGTTGACAACTGATACGTAGAATTATGAACGTAGAGAGCCAACTGAAGACACCGCTAACGCACATACGCAATCTGGTCAAGCACGTGAACAAGCGAAATTTTAATGAGAGCAGCGAGCAAATAAAGCAGGTGAGTGCTTCGAAATAACTTTTCTTTTTCCCACTGAAAAAATGTTCATGAGCAGTCCATTTTTGTCAACAATAACAACAATAAGGGGGCAGGGGCTAGTGTTGCCAAATCGCCGACATATCGCACCTGGTTGCCCGGCCGGGGTTGCCAATTGTTTTGCGCACTCACGACTGGCCGAGGGAACTATTGCCATTTCACTCGCTCGTGCATTTTTGCCGACGCCATTACAGTTTTTTGGTAAAGGCAGCTGAAAAAATTTCTCTGCACGGCGTTGCGCGTTTTGTGACCGTCTTGTTTAAGCTAAAAGTGGTTTAGAATGTGTAAAACCAGGCCAATTGGGTGCGCTTAGCCACGCACGCGATTCGTGGGTGGTTGGCCGTGTGAAATTCGCAGCGAAGCCGTGCGAAATCGAGTTGCAAAAATCGAATTGGGAAGCCCAAGCCAAGCGAAGGGCTTTTCGGCCCCGAAACTCATTTTTTCTCAGTGCCAGTTGTAAAGAACTCAATTGAATAGTAAGTTTATGCGGTTTACTCGAGGGGAATATCAATTGCGGCAGCTTTCTTTTCGCTGGATTTGCAATATGTCGCAGTTTTTCCTGTGACCCCCTTCCTATCTCGCACCGTCATGCTCTCTCCTCTCCCCTCCTCTCCTCATGTAACGTTTGGCCAGCGAGTGCGAGCGAGAGGGCGCGAGTGTAATTTGTTGTGGAGCAGCTGCGACGGCGGGGCCACAGCTGTTGTCTCGCTCACGCGCGCGGAGAGAGGCCTTGGGTCCGGACTCCGAACTCCGGATCCCGTATTTCGTGCACAGCTAGTTCGAGGGGGGAGCGGGTGTACTCGTCCCCCCAAAAGTTTTCTTATTAAACGTAGTATCATAACAAATAATGTGTTTAGTAAGGGCCCAATTCGGCAGATAGGGCTCCGATAAGTGATAGGCCGTGGGACCTAAGTTTGAACTCGTACCCATCCAAAGGGTGAAGAACATGTAGAATCATGCACATTGTATTATTATAATACTAGAATTTTCGAACACCGTACTTCGGACGGTAATCGGGGATACTTAGTAGTCTCCGAAGTGGAAATGAAATGAATTTAATTTCTCAAACAGTTGCCCTGAACTCAAACATTACCCCACATAATGTTACTTCAGATCCGACTACCTATCCGTAAACACACTCCTTAAACTAGGGCAGTTAAGGACTGACACACGCACAGAACAGAACCTGTCAAAATTTCCAAGTTTGCGATGAAAATCATATAAAAAAAGTCGGTCACCGCATAACCCGAGGAATCGTTGAAAACCTTCATTGTCCGCTTGTCCAGTGATATGTGTCCCAGGTCGCGGGCAGCAGCTGTCCGGGCACTTTTGCTGGCCGCAAAAACTAGTACTATGTCTCTCACCGATACTGATAGCTCCTCCGACTTATTGCAGTTCGTCAAAGAGCACGGCCTGGAAGCGGATCGCAGCAGCCTGCGCCACCTGTTCTCCGTGATCAACTTCAGCGATCCCGCGCCATCGGTTACCGCCCAGCTGCAGGCGAAGCTCCTGGGCGTCCAGTTGCAGCGGCAGCTGCAGAGCTCCTCGTTTGTGTCCAACATCTGCTACGCCTTCGACCAGTACTTTGCCAGCAACCAGAAGGTAAGTCAAGTCCAATCCTCTGAAGAGTTTTGATTACTTACGGCTACCCCTTCCTGAGCAGTCCTTGAAGCCCGCTGCGGTAGCGGATCTCATTGGCCAGGTCGCCCGACTGACTGGCATTAACAAGCTCTGCGAGTGCATCTTTGCCTTGGCTGTGACCCATTCCTCGTACACGGAACTTCGACATTCGGCATCGAACAACCTGAAAAGCAGCCTCAGTGAACTGATTGACTCCTATCTGGGCAAAAACAACAGCAGCCCGGCAAGCAGCGGTCTCCAGGAGATCTCCTTCGATTTGTTGCAGTATTTGTTGTGCTGCCTCAGTGAGTACGTGAAACCGCAGCTGGAGGCGCAGTTTTTGGTCAAGCTTCGTGAGGAGTTCCCGCGCCAGGCTGTGCCGCTGGTTTTAGCGCCGTTCCTGTACGGCTCGACGACGGCGACGATTGCGGGAGCAGGTGCCAGCGAAACGGATGCGGAGGCCGAAGCCACGGCCAGCAGCAACAGCTCCAGTTCCGAGGCAGATGCTCTGAACGAGGTGGGAATCGAGGATATCTATGATCATTTAAGCGAGATAATATTCACCAACCAGGTGCGCATATAATTTAACTTTTGAATGAAGCATCTTACTAATTGAACCTATTTTCGCAGGGCAAAAATAATATTATGGACACATCCTGGATTAATTTAATCCTCGAAATCGGTTATGAATTTACATCGAGCGTTGAAGAGTGCAAGAATCATTTGTGTTCCCGCGAGCGAGAACGCGCTGAGCTCCAGTCCAAAGATGTCGCCAAGATCGTGGGACTTATGTGCCGCCGGCACTCGTCACTGCTCGATTGTAATGTAAATCTACCGACGCCGGCGAACTTCTGGCCTGGCCAGGGACAGAGTGGTGGCAGCAATAGCAGCGGCTCCTCGCAGGCACAAAGCACTCCGCAGCAGCAGAACTCGGGTAGCAGTAACAACAACGATGGCGCCGACGGCAACTCGTCCAGTGATAAGAAGGACAAGAAGGAGACGACGGAGGCCACGCAAACTTGGAAGCCAGATGTCTTTGTGCAAGCCCTCAAGGAAGTGGTGCCACAGCTCAACTGGAAGGACGTGTGCATGGGTAATTGCTAGCTAGCCGCACCAATTCGTAAACACCAATATAATGCATAATCTTTCTCTTTCAGAACTCGATCATCCCGAGTTCGTGTTAAAGGATCGCATCGGTTTGGAGCTACTGCTGACCATTCTTCGGCTGGCCACTGGCTCCAACATATTCCCACATCCAGAATGCATTTACCGTCACTGGGCAAACACGGAGGGTCAGCTGTCGCTTATCGCGACAATGCTGAAGAACCCGGATCTCTTCTCCTTCGCCGACTTTGTATTTAGCCAGCCAGCGTTGGATGTTTTGAAGACGGCCCCGGATGCGGACAACAAGGAGATCTCGGCCTGGAAGTCACTTCACCTGGTGGAGGTGTTGCTATCCATTGCGGACAAGGGATACTATACTCAGGTCCACGACCTGTTTAAGTTCCCTGCGCAGAACTGTCCCGATGTGCTGTTTCTAGCCTTACTGCACATAAATCCACCTCTGACGCCGCTGCGCCAGGATCTGTTCAACCAACTGATACCAACGTTCCTTGGAAACCATCCCAACTCGAACGTGATCTTGGCCAGCGCGTGGAGCTCAACCAACTTCCAATTGCGCCCCAACATCATGAATGCGATGTCGGAATGGTATCTGCGAGGCAATGAGTTCGACCAGGTGAAACTTTCGCGTATTCTGGACCTTGCCCAGGACCTGAAAGCGCTATCTGCTCTGCTCAACGCCCGCTCCTTTTTATTCATTATCGACCTGGCTTGCCTTGCCTCGCGGCGCGAGTACCTGAAGCTGGAGAAGTGGCTCACCGATAAGATTCGCGACCATGGCGAGCCCTTCATGCTGGCCATAATCAAAGTGCTCCACCGCCGCTGCCCGCAGGTGATCAACGCCAAAGTGCCCGAGGACCAGCTGCCACCCAAACAGGCCCAGCTCTTGCCCGAGACGGTTACCACGATGATAAACTGTCTGCAAACCTGCATAAATACCTGCATCCAACCGGATACGGTCGAAATGATCCTTCAGATGACAGCGAATGTGGCCATTATGGCTAACAAGGCACGTGCCCAACAGCAACAGCCAGGATTGGTTCCGCCGCCTCCCCCAGCCATCTTACGGGGTCATCGTGGCATGGATCTGCCTGGCGGTATCGTTCCACCTCCGCCCCAGCAACCATTCTCTGGAAACCTTAATGCGCAGATGTTTGGACCAGGAATGGATCCGCTGACAAATATGTCCAACAACCTGGCCGGCCTTAACCTAAGCGGACCGAACGGAGCTTTTAACTTTGGCAACATGCTGAGTAAGTGCTGGAATTTTTTTAAGAGTGCTAACTATATATCTATAACACTTTATCTTTCCAGCATCTCCATCTCGATTAATGACTCCGGGAGCCAGTCCCTATCCACTGAACCCCATGCAGATGCCGCAGGCTCCGCCGCCACCCAACGTTGGAAATCTTGGGCGTATGCTGCCGGGGGGTCCACAACAGCAGACCCCCACGCCGACTCCAACGGCCCCCAATCCGACCAACCCTGTGATGGCCGACCTCCAAATACCTGTATCCAAGGAAGTGGAAGACGAGGTCAACTCATACTTCCAGCGCATCTATAACCATCAGCCCAATCCAACGCTGTCGATTGACGAAGTACTGGACATTTTGCAGCGCTTTAAGGAGTCAAGTAACAGGCGCGAGCAGGAGGTCTTTCTGTGCATGCTGCGCAATCTTTTCGAGGAGTACCGCTTCTTTTGTCAATATCCAGAGAAGGAGCTGCAGATCACAGCGCAGCTCTTCGGAGGCATCATCGACCGCAACCTGGTGCCCACCTTTGTGGCACTGGGCCTCTCCCTGCGCTGTGTCCTCGATGCGCTGCGCAAAC
Source organism: Drosophila biarmipes (assembly GCF_025231255.1). NCBI lineage: Eukaryota > Metazoa > Arthropoda > Insecta > Diptera > Drosophilidae > Drosophila > Drosophila biarmipes. Next base: position 16,260,048 of record NC_066615.1, on the reverse strand, counting down.
CAGATGGCTCGAAGCTTTACTATTTCGGTGTGACTGCTCTGGACAGATTCAGAACCCGATTGCACACGTACAACAAATACTGTGAGCATATTCGCTCCATTCCTCACTTCTCGGACTTTCCGCCGCATCTTATCCAGTATGTGGAATACGGTATGCACGGCCAGGAGCCGCCGCCGCAAAAGCTGATTGGCCTCAGCAATACGATTCCGTCTGCGATTTCCACCGGACCACCGACCGAACCGCTTTTCAGGAGCAACTCCATGCTAGGTAATTATCAGATCTTTGCTTAAGAATTTACAATTTGAGCACAGGTATGAGTTAATCATATTCTTTTTATTTGAAAAATATTACATTTAAGTTTTTGAGCCAAACTTACTAAGTAAGAAAGCCAAACGCATTAGCCAAACCTTGTCTGTTAAATGAATCCGTCGAAGACAATACAGTCTTTCACTACTTTCTGCCAGAAAATAACGTTGATTCTCATGCTTTTCCCTAGGTAACATGCCCTCTGCCACACCCGGATCAGGACCCAAGTCCAGCGCTGCGGTGTCGCATGCCACGAGGATGAAATCTATCGCCAATGCCACCAATATCGACACCCTCTTGGTAGCCAACCAAGACGAAAAGGTTACTGTGCCTCCGGAGCCTGTTCAGGACAAAACTGCCTTTATTTTCAACAACCTGAGCCAGCTGAACATTCCGCAAAAGTGCGACGAGATTAAGGAGATCATGACGAAGGAGTATTGGCCATGGCTGGCACAGTATCTGGTGCTCAAACGTGCATCAATGGAGTTCAACTTCCACACGCTCTACTACAACTTCCTGGACGCCCTTAAAAACGGCGAGATTAACCGATTCGTGACAAAAGAGACGCTGCGCAATATCAAGGTGCTCCTGCGCTCTGATAAGGGAGTTATCAACTTCTCCGATCGCAGTCTGCTGAAGAACCTCGGTCACTGGCTGGGAATGATGACCCTAGGCCGCAATCGCCCCATCCTACAGTTGGATCTAGATCTGAAATCCCTTTTGGCGGAAGCCTATCACAAGGGCCAGCAGGAACTGCTTTTTGTGGTGCCTTTCGTAGCCAAGATCCTTGAGTCATCTGCCAAGTCACGCATCTTCCGATCGCCCAATCCTTGGACAATGGGCATTATGTATGTGCTAGGCGAACTTCACCAGGAGCCGGACCTCAAGCTGAACCTCAAGTTTGAAATCGAGGTGCTGTGTAAGACACTTAATCTGGAGCTGGCCAAGCTCCGACCAGTGATATACCTAAAGGATCCTGGTCGAGCCTTACTCATTGAACAGCAGATGTCGCAACCAAAGCCCAAACAACTGGAGTCAGTAGCCCCGGCGCCTTCTCTGCCACGTGAGCACCAGTCCGCGGCACAACCACCGCCGCCACCACAGCAGCAGCAACAACAACAGCAGCCACCACAGCAGCAACAACAGCAGGCTCCGCCGCCGCCACCCTCGGCTGATGTGGACGCCCAAAACGCGGCCGCCATGATGATGGCAGCAGGAGGAGCCAACAGCACTCCCGGATCGGTGTCGTCGCCCAATCTTCCCACCGATCCCAGCCAGGTGGTACTACCACCACCAGAGCCGCGCTATTCCTATGTGGAAGTAAACGTGAGCAACTTCGCGCTCATTGCCCAGCAGTTGGTGCTGCCACCCAACTTACCTTTCCTGCACACGAATCCCGGAGTCAAACATATTGTGGTCAACGCCGTGGAACGCACGATCACCGACTGGCTGCAGCCTATTGTCGACCGAAGCATTCGCATTGCCTGCGCCACCACCGAGCAGATTATCCGCAAGGACTTCGCCTTGGATGCTGACGAAAACCGGATGCGCACTGCCGCCCATCAGATGGTACGCAACCTGGCCGCCGGCATGGCCATGATTACCGGCAAGGATGAGATTGCACGTGCAATCAGCCAGAATTTACACAAGGCCTTGCTGTCGGCTCTGTCAGGAATGCCCAGTATGACGGAGATCCAAGCTGCCGCCATGCAGTTGGCCAGCGAGAATGTGGAGCTGGTGTGCGCCTTTATCCAGAAGACGTCGGCCGAAAAGGCAGCCGCTGAGATTGACAGGCGTCTGAGCACCGATTTCGAGACCAGAAAAATTGCCCGTGAAGAGGGCAACCGGTTTGTGGATGCCCAGATCCTTAGCTACCAACAGGAGCGTCTTCCAGAAGCAGTGCGTATAAAGGTGGGTCCCGCTCCGGCTACACTCTACGCTGTGTACTCGGAGTTCGCAAGAAGCATTCCTGGCTTCCAGCAGATGAGCGATCGTGATATTGCCCTGTTTGTGCCCAAGCCCCAGGATTTGTCGCAGCCGAACGTGTTTGCTAATGATGAGAGCAGTTTGGTATATGCTGAATTGGCCAGCAAGATGGAGGCCTTCATGAACACGGCAATCGGTGTGCCTTCACTGCAAGTGCAAGCTAGCAAGATGCACATGCTTCTCAACGCACTGATGTCGACGCGTCGTCTCCGTGACCAAGAGTCCGCCTTCAATCTACTGACCCGCGCCGTCGAGGGCTTGACCGAAGGATTGGTTAATATGCACGAAAACCTAGAGCAGATGAAGCTCTACCAAAACATCCACCTGCGTATCATTGGTCTGCTGCACAACAGCTTTGGTGCCCCGAACACAGAGCGAGCGGTGACCAAGTGCTTCTTCGACATCCGCGAAGAGGTGCGGTATAACGTGGAGGCTGCTCGTGCGCTGATTACCTCTCACTTTGTCAACCTCAATCAGTTTGATGGAATGCTGCGCGATTGCATGGACAACGGAAACAACTATGTAGCCATCTCGTTTGGTATTGCACTGCTTGAGCGCCTGATCATGGACGATCGAGTGATAAATATCGTGTCTGACAACGAATTCATGGCCACTGTTGAGCTCTTGGGTAGGCTTACCCAGCACCGTCATCGGTATCCTGAGTGCATCGTAAATGCCATCGATACGCTGTGGAGCGGAAACTTCAACTCGAGCACCGAGTACAGTCCGTTTAACGCCAGCGAGCGTTACTTGGCAGGTGCCTCCCACTACATTCACTCCGGCATGCATCACGTGAGGGTAAGAAAGACAACCACATTTTATTCTTCGACATTTGCATGACTGCCCAATTAGCATTAATAACACATACCTATCTCTTTTACTAGTCATGCGATACGGATGATCCGCCAGGCCTGCAGGAGAAGACGGAGTTTCTGCTCAAGGATTGGGTGGCATTGTACACCCAACAAAACCAGCAATCAACGCGCGATGCCCGCAACTTCGGGGCATTCGTCCAGAAGATGAACACCTACGGAATCCTGAAGACGGACGACCTGATCACACGCTTTTTCCGCCAGGCCACGCACATTTGCACGGATGTGGTGTACAGAATGTTCTCCGAGCCCAGTCTGCCCATCAACCAGGCCAAGAACAAAATATTCCAGTGGATCGATGCGTTCGTACACCTGATCGCCATGCTGGTCCGACACTCAGGTGAAGCAGGCAATCCGACCACCAAGATTAACCTGCTCAACAAGGTGCTGGGCATTGTGCTGGGCACACTGCTCAAGGACCACGAGATGCGCGGCGTGAGCTTCCAGCAGGTGGGCTACCACCGCTTCTTCATGATGCTATTCATGGAGCTCTGCTCGGCCGACGTCATCCTCGAGTCCCTGATGCACAGCATCGTGTCGGCATTCGCCTACACATATCACCTGCTGAACCCCAGCGTGGCTCCGGGCTTCTGCTTCGCCTGGCTTGAGCTCATTTCGCACCGCGTCTTCCTGGGCCGCATCCTCGTCCAGATTCCCGGCCAAAAGGGCTGGCCGCTTTACGCTCAACTACTGCAGGACCTCTTCAAATATCTCGCGCCCTTCCTTCGCAACACTGAGCTGGGAAAACCAGTTCAACTTCTGTACAAGGGTACGCTGCGTGTTCTACTCGTTTTGCTGCACGATTTCCCCGAGTTTTTGTGTGACTACCATTTTGGGTTCTGTGACACCATCCCACCCAACTGTGTCCAGATGCGTAACATCATCCTGTCTGCTTTTCCACGCAACATGCGCCTGCCCGATCCCTTCACTCCTAACCTGAAGGTCGATATGCTGTCCGACAGCAGCAATGCACCCAAGGTGCTTAGCAGCTACATCATGAACATCCAGCCGCCTAACTTCAAGAAGGATCTAGACTCGTACCTCAAGGCTCGGGCACCGGTGACTTTCCTCTCGGAGTTGCGTGGACATTTGCAGGTCACCAGCGAACCAGGAACGCGTTACAACATGACGCTGATGAACGCTCTGGTCATGTATGTGGGTACCCAGGCGATTGCTTTGATTAGGTGAGTGATTACAGACAGTTTACTCTTTACAAATGTTTTGCTAATTGATGTTTATATTTGCAGAAACAAGAACTTTGTGCCCAACACTTCAAACATTGCACACAGCGCTCACATGGACATCTTCCAGAACCTAGCTGTTGATCTGGACACGGAAGGTCGTTATCTGTTCCTGAATGCGATTGCCAACCAGTTGCGCTATCCCAACAGCCACACGCACTACTTCAGCTGTGCGGTGCTTCATCTCTTTGCCGAAGCCAACTCGGAGGCAATTCAGGAGCAGATCACGCGTGTTCTTCTCGAACGCCTGATCGTGAACCGCCCGCATCCTTGGGGACTGCTCATCACGTTCATTGAGCTGATCAAGAATCCGATCTACAAGTTCTGGGACCACGACTTTGTGCACTGCGCGCCGGAGATTACGAAGTGAGTTGGCCTGATAACTAAATAGGTTTATACGAATTCGATTAAACCATTACGGTTGTAGTTTTTAGTAGACATGCATTTCACCCAGAAAACCCCGCTTTTTCACTCACTAACCCACTAACTTCTCACCTAACTTACCAACCCTTCTGTTTTCAGATATTTCGGTGAATGTCTGATTGTAGTTAAGCGGTTTGAGCATTTAATTGGCATTCAGTGTGCATCGTAGCAAGAGATCAAGTTCAAGCCTCAAAGCGAATCAACCAGTCCCATCCCAATCATTTTGCATGTTAACCTTTCTTTATATTCGTTTGTAACCTCCTATTTTATACAATTTAGCATTAATCTATGAAAATATAACTTTTTATTAACAAGTCGCTCCAAAAGCCGAAGAGTGTTGATATTAAACTGCAATGTGTTCTTTGATATTCCGTAGGCTCTTCGAATCGGTGGCTCGGTCCTGTCTGGCCAAGTCGAACGTCACTCAGCAGCTGAACATGCCCGTCGTCGATGGCGAGGGCCAGGAGGTGGCCAACATCAACTGAGAAAACGCCACCGTGCGACGCTTCTGCCTGGAGGTCTGCGCGAGACCCAGACGCAGGCAGTAGCTGCCTGGGCAGCACGCCACATGCAACATGCTACATGCAGCATGCCACACGACACACAGCATTCATTGAATTCTACTAACCAATACTGCGTTTAGTTCTTAGTAAATCGTTTTAAGGAGACAGTGAAATCAGCAACAACAGACACAAACATTTACAAACAACAAACAAACAACCGCAACAATAAGAATAGAGCATAAGGCAGGCCAGGCCAACTGCTGTGCTGTGCTAGAAACCGATATTCGACTTGTATTTAAACGAACGGAAACGGAAACGATAATATTTTAAATGCCTCCCCCTTTCGCCGGGGGTATGTTACAAATTTTTAATTGAGTTGTATTATAAATGGTAGATGAAGGCGTTAAACTGTTGATGACAGATACTGTGTAAAGAAATCAATCAAACGATAAAAAAGCGAAAAACAAAAAACAAAAAAAATGAAAATCGAAAAAAGAAAAATATTTTCTACAAAAAAATTGCAAAATGTACAATGAAAATGCGAAAAAACTAACAAATGCGAACGGCCACATATGAAATTTGTGTACACATATTGGAAGTGCGAAGGAGAAGGACGGAACCAGGAAGCAGAGACCTAGTAAACCTACTCTCACAGACGCTGAGAGCGATATTTATAGACGTGAATCGAAAAGCAGAAGCAGAAAGTTTTGAAAGATCCTCAAGTCAATAATAATTCGAGTTGTCAAAGTAGCTCTTACCTCCCAGCCAACTCAATGATGTATCATTTGCAAATTCGTAACCTCTAAGAGTCCCTCAGTTAGTCTACTCGTATACGTTAACTTTTTTAAAATGTTCCCGCACAACAACGGCAGTCACTGCAAAAGTAAACAGTAGTAACCAGAACCAACCAATGTTTGATCTTCTTATACGCAATGTAAGCGACACGTTTTGTTTTTACCCACATACTTTTATGAACTGATTATTAACTGAAATGGAAATACATTGAACACCTCTAGCTTGTTAAACGTATAATCGATCATCCATGTAAAGATAAACGCTGTTAGAATCGGGTGGTGAGAGAGATATGGAGAGCTCGTGGCGCGGAGTCGAGGCCATTATCTATATAGATCTTTATATAAATATATAAAATATGTATTTCTAAATATAAATACGTAATGTAAATCGAGTTTGATTGCCGCGCAGCGAGTGGAGGCGGAAGGGCAGCGAAGCGATAGATCGATTCTGAATTCATTATCCTACGTTAGGCAATTTGCGAGTTATGTACGTGTTATTAGCCCCCTCTCCCGCTCGTCACTCTAGCACCCCTGCAGCAACTCTATTAGTTTGTAGTCTCTACCGCAAATGAACATTCATTGTATTTACGCAAGTCAAATCTATTTTGAATTAAACTGAATTGAAGCCTGAAGCCGAGCAAAAGCCAAGTGCATATGTAGAAAGCGAGTAGTGGAGGAGGAGAAAGTAGAAGATAGGGCTAGCTTATCAGCCAAAGGCCCAACTCATTTATAGACTAATTCCGTTTGCGATGGCTAAGAAGTATGTATATGATGGATGTACAGACATTCGTTCACCGATCGACCGACACATTCATATTAACGAAAGCTGCGACACAAGAAACCACAACAAATCTACATTGATAAATAATAATCCATTTAAATCGAAATAAGTAACACTATGCATTAAGGAACAATATATATATAAAAATTAATATGTATACAAAACAAATATTAAATGTATAAATGGCAAAATTTTAAAAAGCCCTGCGTTTGCAATACTTTTTTCTTCCTTATGGCCGTAATGTGTATCTGAGCTGTGTGTGTGCTTGTGTGGGGCTAGCACTTAAAAAAGCTCGTTTTGTTGGAGCAAAGGCCCCCTATATACTGTGTATATAGTGGCCCCAGTACATATGTAGCCCATTTCCGTACCCAGGCTTACATAACCCACCGCCCCCCGGGGCTTGTTGGTGGGGCGCATTTGGGTTAAGTAAACACAAACGTCGATAAATGCGGAGAGAGCGGTTACAGCTTGGAGAACTGAAATGTACGGGTGTATCTATCTATTGTGCGACACGAATTCAGCATTAATTGAAATGCTGCAGTCATCGCAGTGCCTGTGCCCCCGCCCGCCGCCGCTTGTTTTCGTTGCCAATTCACATGAATTTGTCATAAGGCTGATAAACGGCGGTTGTGTTAGAGTGTACTCTTAAAAAAATACCATAGAAAGGGTACAGGGTACATTGTATATTTCTATAAAGAAGGAATATCTTTTGAAATATATCTTATTTTTGAGTAAAAAAGTTGTTAGATAAATGTAGGTTAGGCTTTACGCTTTTGACAATCCTATCACAAGAAGCTCAATAAAATTATTTTCTGTTATTTTTTAGTAAAAAGAAAATTCTCAATTTAAGATACAAATTAAAAATCGTCATGAAATACTTTCTTGAACGCCACAATAGTGGGTTTACTATGTTTTTCCAGTGTATAGCGTTGAGTAGAAAAAAATGCCCAACGGCTTGTGTGCCTGTGTGTGCGGCGTATCTGTGTGAGCGCTTGGAAACAGAATGTGGCACACTTAGCGCTCTGCCGACGTCGCTGCGCAAAAGCAAAAAATTCCCCTACTGGCACTGGCCTGGCCGTACATTATGTGGCCCCCAATCCGGGGCGCAGTGTATCCGAAAGATACAAAAAGCGGCGCTGCAGCTTTGTGGCTCTGCCTCTGGCTCTACATGGCCATTTGAATCGGCTTAGAAGTGCGCGCGCGCGCTGCCGTGCGAGCGGGACGGAGGCGGAGGCGGAGACGGGGACGGAGTTTCGTTAAAAAGCTTTCCAGTCCAGTCGCCGCTCCAACACAGTCACGTGTTCCTTGTATCTGTGACGGCTGCGTGTATCTTTGTATCTTTGCGGCAAGCTTCTTGGCTGAGTCAGCTAAAGCAGCCGCATTAGTTGTGAGCACATTTTGTGTATGCTGCCATTAGTTTTTTCCTCTTCCTCTTCTGCTTCTTCTTGTGGCCCTGCAGATACAGATACTACAGATACAGATATACATAATTGGTAGGAAAAAAAGCACTCCCCCTTCTTCTCGGTGGTGGAAAAACCAAGAACCAGACCGCAGCTGCATTTCTTCGGATGTCCCCGCACTCTTGATGACCCAGTTTCGGTTTCTCTAGGCCCGCTGCAACGCCCCTGTGGCTTGAAAACCCTGTGATTAGGCCCAGTCCAGTCGAAACTGGGTCTCCTCTGTTCCGCACAAATCGAAATCGAGAAACTGGGCAAGCTGAGCCTCTCCTTAAACAGAAATTGCAGCGGAAATTGCCCGAAAATAAAAATCTGGCCCCGACCAAGTGAAATCGGAAATGAAACCCAACCCATTACCAAATATTTCTTTTCGCCTTGGGGAATCGTCAGTCATCGCTTGTTGACACTAAATGGAAAACATAATTTAATCATTCATACTGGGGGTTACAAGCCACGTTTATGGCAGTTCTTTTGGCAAGAGGGAATTATTTGGAAATTTGTACATTCCAAAGAGCAAAATCAATGGAATGCAGGGATTCGTAGATACGAAAGAGTTTCTATAGTTTATTCAATCAATTTAAAAATTACTAAAGGTTATACTTCATTTTTTGTATCTATGAAGTTTAAGTTCTTCAATATATTAACATCCAACCGGCAGTCAAAGCCAAGGTAGGCAGAATACTTCCAATTAAATTATTTCACAAGAAAATATTTAAATGTATTTAAAAATTAATGAAAGGTTTTTTTAAATTTTTTTATCTGCGAGGCTTTAAGTTCTTTAATATATTTACATCCAACCGCATAAACGTAGTCAATACTAAAGTATGGCAAAATATTTTTCAGAACCATTTTCTGCAGTAGATTGCTTTGATTTTTGCTTCCATGAAGTAAAACCTCCCACCCACCCAACGCATTTCGGCAACTAGGACTCATTCATATGCAAATACCCCCATTAATTTATGGACTCCCCCAAACTCGGAAAACACCCAAGGATTCCCAACGGACTCCTGGCATATGCCATATTTCCTCGAATTTATGATAGACAACGAAAAAAGCTGGTCGCGATTTGCGCTCCACTTGGCTGGTAACCACCTGGTCAATTGGCTCGGACCGAGCGTGATTGCAACTGACTGATTGGGGCTGCTTGCAGGTTGTCAGATGCCAGTTGCCATTGCTAGTTAATTGAATTCGCCGTCAGGTGGCATTTATCGAGGAGCAGCTCCATGGCTACACAGCTCTGCAGCTCTGCTCCACAGGAAATTGCGCAGCTTGCCAGTTCAATTAGAAGGAATTCGATTTGCCCCACTCCCATGCCTGATCCCGTTTCCCATGCAAGATTCGCTTAGCTATGATGCATTTTAATTGCTTTATGTCAGCCGGAGAAGTTTTAAATATGCTGCAGTGCGCTGCCAAAAAACCGAAATTGATCCTAGGCATAAGGACCGATGCCAGCTGCCCGGGCCATCAGAGCGGGGATGTTGCTCTGCTCGTAGTTCCCGCTGAAGTACTGGGCATAGGGTCCCGAGGCATACACCGCCACATCGTCTCCGCCGTGGGTCTCCGAGTCCAGGGGCGCCAGCGCGGGATACTGGTAGTCCGAATCGGTCACCGCCTTCTCCTTGAGCAGGGCTCGTCCCTCAGCTCGGTTGTAGGCGGAGTAGTAGCCGGGTCCGTTGGCATAGGACAAAGTCGTATAGGGCAGGTTGTCGTCCGCCAGTTGGGCCAACCCAAAGATCTCCTGGTCGCGGAACTGCGGGAAGAAAGAGGTTAACTAGCCCTTTACCAAATTTTCATAAATTAAGGGGATTGGACATCCAGATGGAATGGTTACTAAATTTCATCCAAATGCGCATCATATCTTATTTACTTCAACCTCGCAAACCCGAAATACTCACAGGATAACCATTGATGGACATAACATGCGCATGATCGGCGGTCACCACGATGAGAGTGTCCTCCTCGGAGGTCAGCTCGCGGGCCTTCTGGACGGCCGCCGCGAACTCGACGGTGTCCTCGAGGGATCTCCTGGCGTAGGTGTCATGGTGGGCCATATCGATGCGGGCACCCTCGACGAACAGGAAGAAACCCTCCTGGTTGCGACTCAGTACCTTGATGGCCGCCTCTGTGAGCTCACTCAGCGATGGATCCGCCAGCTGGCTGCGCTTCCTCTGGCGATCGCCGTTGTACGGCAAGTGATCGTTCGCAAAGAGACCCAGGAGATAGTCCGTATTGTCCAGATCCACCAGGCTGAGACCCTTGCGACTCCAGACGTAGTTGGCCGAGACATTGGCCTGCCTCTTCTGATCCAACCAGCTATTAATCAGGTGGCGACCATCGACGCGCTTGCCGGGATACCCCTCCTCATCATTCACAGTGGTGTTGATGAAGTTCTTACGTCCTCCGCCCAGGATAACCTTGAGCTGCTGACCCACAGGCTGCTCCACCAGCTGGCGGGCTATGTCGATGGTCTGCTCGGGATCGCAGTTACCGTTGGCCACCTCCCAGTCGTTCTCCCAGTTGCGATCCGCGATGTGGGCATAAACGCCGGCTGGCGAGGCATGGGTCACCCTGGCCGTGGTCACCAGTCCGGCGTCCTTGCCTGCCGCCTGTGCCCACTGGGCGATGCTGAGCACTTGATCCTCCTCCCTGGCGGCGCCATCACAGCTGTACCTGCTCACATTGGCATTCACGCCAATGGTGCCGTAGTTGCCCTTCACACCACCCAAGTAGGCGGTGGCGGTGCAGGCGGAGTCGGCCACCTGGCGGTTCACACAGTACGTCTTCGACAGGCCCGTGTAGGGGAATCCTTCGAAGAACACCTGCTCCGCACTGTCGCCCAGCAGGTTCCGGGTGGCCGTCACCGTGTGAACGGACATTCCGTCGCCCAGGAACAGGATCACGTTCTTGGCCTTGTTCGTGCTCAAGGACTGCGCCTCGGCCAGCTTGGACAGCAGCTTCGCCTGGGCCTTCTCCACCCAGTACTGCGTCTGCTGCTCCTCCGCCTGCTTGATGGGATGCGATTCGGCGTCGAAGGACCGGCCACGTGGGTGGTCTGAAAAGGGGGAGAAGTTAAGGGTATTACAAGATGAAGTTAGGCATTCACTAGAATATCATATTTTAAATATAATTTCGTTTATCATGGTAGAATAATAAGTTTAATGGTGCTTAAACTACCTTGTTACATTTTTTTTTAATAATATTCTATTTGAACAAAATTTACGTCTTTCGTATTAAAAATGTTTGACATAATGGTATGTTCAACGATAGTTAGGGATTATAAATTACTGCTGTTATCAATGGGTATACTTTTTCGTAGAAAAACGGTTAAGGAACATAAATATCAATGGGATTAATTCAGCCTTATCTCTGCGCATGATTTGACCACCAACACGCGTATTTTGAGATAAGACTTTATTTAAAAGAATTTTATAGTAAAGTACCTCGTCCTTATATTACCACCAATCTATTAGTTTCTTTCTATAGATAAGACATCATCCTTTAAAACTTCAAACTTTCCAATACCTTTATTGAAATGTATATTTTGTAACCAATATATATTATAGAGAGGTCCTTCTAAACAATCTATGTTTTAAGTAAACTAAGAACTAACTTTGATCCCTAATTTGATTTTGATCTTTTGATTTGCAAATAAAAACTTTTTAGATAAATTTTTCAATCACGATCGGGACACTTTATTTTGGTAAATTAGAATACTTCCAGTATTTAGATCGAAGGTTTAACTTTTTGAAGCATACCAGGCAGGATCAGGACACCTTACCCCTCTGTCCGCTGGCACTTCCGCTTAACGAAACGGCCACAAAAAGCAAAAGAATGAATCCCTTGGCCATCTTCCACTAATTCCAGGTAACCCAAGCGACTTGTTTGGTGGCCAGACCTTGGTTGAAGACTGAACCGAGTGACCGACCAAGAAACTGGCCATCGCCTCGGACTTATCGCTCAATATCAGAGTAAATCTAATCAAAGGAAACTAATCTAGACGGTTCAATCAAATCATCATTTATGGCTGGCCAGGAATTGGCTGACAGAAGTCGTAGAACGGACCAAACCAATGCCAAAACATGCTCACGTGTCTTGGCCACAACTTATGCCAGTGAATCTCTGCTCATAACTGATTACGTATACGAACTGTGTACCCAATTTGAAGTTGGTACATTTATTTATTCTTAAACCCTAAAAACTTTGCTTGCGCCAAGAACTTTCTTTCCCTTTTGTGTGGCTTCATAAGAAATTGCAGCACTTGGCTTTCCCAGCCCTTGGAGTATTACATTTGAACCCTTGACCCCGACCGCCTTTGAGTAATTGACTTAAGTCTGCACAAGACTTCGTGTTTAATTGTCCGAATTGCATACTTTCGGGCTAGTGTACGACCACAAAATATATCAAGGGAAACAAGATTTTTAAATAGATTAGGATTTTTCAATAGTGCTTGCTTTTCACAATATGGTCTTAGCCAAGGCCACAATAGAACCCGTGAACTTGATGACCTAAAAAGGGTTTTAAGTTGAGTTATACCATTACATTTTCTCCAAAAAAGATTAACCCACCGATGTGAAGACTGGTAAAGAAGGTGCAAAAAAGGGCACCCTTACGGTGATGGGTCGCTGAGCTCTCAGGATAATGAGAAAAACCCGCCTGCGCGTCTCCCGATCCCATTTATACCAGGCACTTCCGTAGGCCGCTTCTCCCAAGGAGAGACTCTAGAAATAATGCAGAAAAATCAAAGATAATTGAATCTACTTGGCCTTACCCACCTCAGTGGACATTTCCGTGCCACCATAGCAATAGAGAAATATGGCCGAGGACACGGTGCACGTATAGACCACATAGCGGATGATATTGTAGCCGGAATACTAAAGAAATAATTCGTTTAAGACAGGGAGCTTATCACTTAAGAGCAAATTATCACCAATAGTATGTCAATTACGCTGGTGGCTATCACCAGGCTGGCTGACACGAAGTGGACAAAAGTGGGGAATGCCATGATTCCTGAGAACACTTCGACAATCTTCTCTATCTCATTGTGGCGATCCACGATGTCCGCCAAGCGGTGACAGCAGATATGGGCTTCCCTAACCGAGGGATCTGAAAAAGGACAGAAATCACTGTATAATTTTGATTATATTTGTATCTTTTGGTATCTTTTGTTTCTCTCTTTAAAAATTATCTTAATTCGAAAAGGATAAAAAAAAATGAAATCTATATAAGTATCTAGATAGATAAGTATCTTTATATATATATCATATCCTATCAAAAGTATAATCATATATATCCATATTTTTCAATCTTTTTTTTATACCTTGCACTGGCTTAAGTGTATCCTGCACATCGTATCTTAGGGCCTGCAGGAGAAAGGCCATATAGAGGGTGAAGCCAAAGAAGAAACCATCAGTTCCAGCAAAGGCATATACCGTGACCTGACCACTCCAAGTGGAGTAGAGATAGAAGATAGGAAACCAGGGCATTCGGTGGGCAAACTCGGGGAACCTAGAGAGAATTCAGGGACTCAGATACGAGATTTAGAAAAAATCGAAAACACAACCCACAGCATGCGAAAAGGCATATCGTATTTGAACTCCTGTCGCCGTCGCGCCCACATTTCGTAAAGGGATCGCAGAACGAAGGCGCCCGTGGTGATGCTGCCCATGGTGAAGACCAGCATGCCACTCCTGGTGACCATGAGGTAGTAGCTCCTCTGGGCCACATCCCTGCGAGGGTCCTTCCTCATTTCCTGCTGCCTGATCAGCAACTTGATGCGTTCCATTAGCTCAAACACCTCCTGACGGCGCCACCACATCCATCCCAGCTTAAAGAGCGTGGTGAAGCTGCAGGCCAGGGGACAGAAGGCGTCCATGGCATCCACGGGACTGGTGCGCAGGTGACTCCAGCCAAAGACAAACTCCGCCTGGCAGCAGTGCGCCAGGTTCACGAAGTTGAAGACCAGCCATGAGAGCTGCAACCACGATAGCTGTCCACCAAATCTCAGCCCCAGCAGGCCGAAGGAGTATCTGGTCACGAAGAACAGATGCTTCGCCAACGGATAGTTGCGGTCTAGAAATCGCGGATACATGACTTTCCCCCGCATCATAAGGTTGCTCCTTTATATAGACCCTAAGGAGTCTCCTTTAATTGTTTAATAATTGTTTTCGAGCCCGAGGAACAGACACCTGGCCGTGTTTAATGACAGGATTAGTCGGAGGACCTAATTGAGTGGGCGACAGACCCATTACGCCCCCAACACATGTCATTATGGTCACAAGCCAGCCTTATTTTTGGCTTTGGAACCTAATAATTAAACAATTTCCGTAAATCCTTAAAATCGTTCGAGGGGGAGCTACTTATGTCTTATTTCTGAGGAGATGGTATATTGACGGATAGAACCTTGGTCAGTTAAACACAGAATTTGAGGTGGAAACCCGTTTGGGTAAGAACGCGAATTCTTTAGAGCTAAACTTTGACCTTTAAAAACGTTTAGTTATTATAAGCGAATTCTTTAAAACAAAGGACCTATGCCGAGTCACAAAAAACACAAAAAATCAATATTAAAATTTTATATTTTTTATATTTTAACTTTTTTCTTTTGTAAGTCAACACTTTTTCTTTTGCTAATTAATTATTAAATCTTTCCTATAAGATTGGTATAAAATTTCTTATATATCGGCTATATGCTCGACTTAATGTAAGTGTTAGTCAATTTTAATTTATTTTTTAACAAAGTTAGTGCCATCGGGAATCAGTTCATCATCGCCGAAATCTGAAAAAAAGTTCTTTGTTGGCTCAAGGAATTCGGGATTGCCTGAACTACGGATCCCTCCCTTCAGCCAATTTAGAATACCTTCTGGCTTGCGCCAAGTCAAACCAAAACGGCATCCATAAATATGAGCTTCCTTTTGTTGTGGGTCTCGAGCATAAATTTGAGTTTGCCCTTTTTGGCTGTGTTTTGGCTTGTTGTGGGAAGTTTGCTGGAGTGCCGATGAACTCGCAGCCAATTCGAATTTCAAATCAGATGGATGGCAGATGTGGGTCAGGCCAAAAAGAAGCATTCTCGGATTTGCATGGGATTCGCCACCCACAGATTTATGTTGATGCATGCAACGCTCGCTGGGTTTTGCCCTTTTCAGTAGTGAATCACTTTTAATTAAGTTCTTTGTCCGGCTCACGTTGCGTATGAGCAATAATGCTGCGCCCCAAGCCCGATATTGACTTCCAGTGGGCCACTTTTGATTATCATTATTTGTGCAGGGGGTAGGTTTAATCTTGGTGCCTCGCACGGCTTGCGGAAAAACATCCACCCCAGGGCTGATATCATCGCAACACCCCCTGAGCAGGCGAGAAGCCAAGCTCCAGAGCTTCAGAGCTCCAGCGCCTCGTTTTATGGTTAACCACCCCCGAAAAAGCGGCAGCAAAGGTGACCCCGACACACCCTGTTGGGCCGCCCAGCCACCCACCACCCCCTTGGAAAATCTGGCCTGGAAAAGCAACGCCCCCCAGCCCCCCACCCACCTGATTACAGCATTTTCCCCTGATTTTCCGATCCTGCAGCGGGAAAATGAGGAAAATCACCAGAAGCACATAGCAAGTGGAAATGTTAGGAGTGCCAGCACTGGAGCCGAGGAAAAGGAGGCCAGCGTGTCAGCGAGTCGCCAAAAAACAGTTGCAGAACCCGAATGAAAAACCCGTTTTCCCACCAGCACAAAAGACACGCTGGTTGGCCCACATTCACATTCGCATTCGCCGTGTCGCTGTGGAAATTGGAAGCGAGTTTTCCCAGTTTCGAGAGGGGGCCGTGCCGGGGTGTGGATACTACGAAACAGGTTGATTTTCCTGCCGTCGCCGCTGGCCATTAGCCAAATGGGATTTCACACGCTTCCTTTGGGCTCCGCTCTGATGCGTCGCCTCACGTCATGGCCCAGTTGGAGCTGCCATCGCCGGAGTCGTTGGAGTCGCTGGAGTCGCTGGATTCGGTGCCTGTCAGCACCACCATCTATCCTATGGCATAAACCATACCAAACCACACCACACCATTTCAACCAGTGCACAGAAAAAAAGTTCCATAACCATCTTGATTTTCTGGTTTATTAGTACACTGCTATATATTTCTGTTGAGTGACCTGAGTGACCTGTTACCAAGCTGAACATAGAGAAAGGGTTTGAAATAAATCTTTTACTTTCATATATAGTATATTAATACATTTGTGCACCTCAAAAACATATATCTTTCCTATCCCATCTATCCATACTATATATCATCGATATCCTCACCATCCCAAACCGTGCATATATGAAAGGTTCATCAGGAGTATTACTGATGTATCTTTTTAGTGGCCTAAAAATATCTTACCTATTTTATTATTATCATATCATATCATACATTCCATCAATCCATACAATGCCAATTTCTTTCGATTTAATATTATAATTATTCAGATGTAGTATACCTCGGTTAAACAATATCATACTCCTTTTATTTTTGGGATTTGATATCATATTTCCGATCACTCCTTTTCTGCCTGTGCACTCACCCATCCCAGGCGACCCCTCGACAGCCATCATCATCGTCATCCCGCTGCAGGCGGGATCAATTATTAAGGCGCCGCTCGGGATGTACGTATGTGCGACAACCTGATTGACAGCCCGCTCAGAGGCTTTCAGCACGTCATCCGAATGGCATAAACCCATTCAAGGTGCTAAATCGTTGGGGCTGAAATAAGGGCCTAAAATGATTCGCAGTTAACAGAGCCCTGCATATGCTTGGCAAAGGGTGTGTCCATGCATAGACTTGGGCCTGTTATTATGGTTTGAACTGGAAATGTAGTTACAACTTAAGGATAAGCAAATAGGAAGTTCGATAAAACGATTGTTCTGTTTGTAAAACAAATGGATAATCGGTAAATGAATAAATGTAAAGATTAATTCCTAGATAATAACATAGTTATAAGCACATGTTTATAATTTTTGAGCACGAAACTTAAAACTTTTCCATTATTTTTAGAACAAACCCAGTGCCGCATAATCAAGATGTACAAAACGAAGCTTTCGCTTAGTGTTATACGTTCTTGACATGACATTCTGGTGGGGTGTGCGTGATCACACAAAGTAGACACGCCAGCGGCGGTTAACCCAGATGATTTTTATCTAAACGAAAGCATTACTCGCCGATAGTTCTGATGCATTCTCGGCTGATCCCAGCCGAACCAACTACTTTCCATGGGGGCAAGAAGCTGTGAGAGGGCCCCTCGGAGGCCTCGCCTTCCGCTGGTTAATTTACAGAGCGGCGTTAATTATAATTAAAACAGGCGAACTAACTGAATAAACGTATAAGTAGCATGTGCATGACTATGTGCCCGAGTGATATCTATATGGCCTGGCCCTGCGAGTGCTAGCATGTACGAATACACTATATTTATATACTACAGCCTATATGGCCCAGTAAGTACACACATGAGCATGTGGGGCTCGTATCCCCGTTCGCATGGCCACAGATCGAGCGTGACACAATACAATTTGTGGCGCTTTGTTCTAAGCGCTTGAAACTCTTCGCTTTCCCCACCGATTTTCCCCTCCCCTCCCCGCACCGGGCAGACGTGACATAAGCTAAATTGTTTTAAATTTTGTTGAATCGCTTTTCCAATGACTGCCAAGCGTTCTCAGTACGATAAATTGGAACCGCTTGGCATGTCATGTGGTTGAGTGGCTGAGGCATTGGGCTCGGAACTGGGCTTGGGGGTGGTGCTGTCTTCTTCTGGGTGTGCTGAGGTCGGGGACTTGTGGCCAGCTCAGCCGCAGATAGATGGATCTTTAAGCGCCGGCTGTCCGTCGGATGGAGCAGTGGATAATGGCTGACCCAATGGAGATGTCAGCTGACCGGCCTGTTGGGCACCCCACCGCCGCCTCTCACTTTTCCCAGACAAACAAACGCCTCTGATTAATGGCAATTAGCGCGGATCGATGTTGGATCGGCGGCCTCCAGCTTGGCCACATTTACAGACCGAAACATGAGCACTCATTTCCTCCCAATTGGGGCGACAAATGAGCTGACATGTCCAGCATAACGAGGCTGCACTGTGGGGCTGGAGAGGGGCATGGTGTTGAAATCGAGTTGACATTAATTAATGGCTATTTCAGTGGGTAGATGTTCTAAGTATGCTGTTTTTGGGGTCAGGAAAGTATTTAATAGTTCCCAAGTCAATAGGTTCTTAAGCTGTTCTGATGGCATCATAAGGTCTAAGCTAAAATTGTATTAAACGTAAGAAATAAACGTTTAGAACATAACTATGAAATTAAACTTAAGGTTGTTTTCCTGTCCGCATGCTAAGATTTAGGGTTTAAGACTTAGAAAAAAGGAAAATATTGTAGAAAAGGGTAGAATTTGATCCCATAATTTACCATTTTATTACAGTGTTCTTAAAACACATGTAGAATCTTCTTCTCTTACTTATTTTAGCTTCATAAATCGTTTTTTAAAATCATAACTAACTTCTTCTGGTATGTGCTTTCCTCCAGGCTTGGTAGGCTTCACGCAAATCCTTAATCGTGCCTCCTTAACCCACCTGGATTTCCCTAGGCGGCTTAACCCCTTGCTGCAATCAAAGCGCAAAGCTCAAAGCTCCAGTGGAGCCCACGTCGATTTCAAAGCCAAGCGCAGGCCTCTCTAAGCGAAACAAACCCCATTAATCACACACACTCGGCACACAAAGTGCTGTGTTCTGGGGCTGAAGTGCGGCTCAGAAGCCGAATCCACGAATTTCAAACTGGCTGCCTTCAAGGCCAACCTCTTGTTAAATGCCAAGATGTGAGTCGCCGACTGGGAGCCGACCGAAAAGTTGCAGGGGGCAGCTGAAGGACCGACTGGATTATAATTACAGAGCGAACAAAGATCAAGTATTGCGGGCTGGGCCTCTCGGCTTAGGTCGGTTCTATTGGTTTATTGTAAAACTAGCTTGCGACGATCATCCACTGCAAGATGGCGTCATTTGCGCTTAGCAACTGATGTGGAATCTACCCGGATGGCTGCTCGGTGAAGGGGTTCGGCTCGGGGGATGTCTCCGCTAATGAGTAACAAGTATGGGCAGATACTGCAGTCGGACTTCCAGAATCTGCTATCCAGAAGCAAAAGCAACCATTGGGTCTATCAGTTATAAACTTAGAGCTATACGAGTACAGGAAATAAATAATTGTTGGGCATAGTTCAAATCTCTTGGGTCGCAGCGTTACTGCGATAAGCGCTGTTTCCTAGTCTTAAAAAAAAACGATAAATATGTGTTTAAATATATTTACATATATATATAATATACGAAGAAGAAAGCCTGAAACTCGCTTTATGTTTGATAATATTAGGTCTTTATATTGATTACCCAATAATATCTATCATAAATTCTCTTATTGAACGTTTTAAAGACAAACTTTGATGTGGTTTTATACTGTGTAGTTCAGTTTAAAATATTTATATTTATCATTAGCTGAGATTTCTGATCTGTACAAAAGTAGCTAGCTGGTTGATCAATATACCCCATTCAACATATCTTTTCATCTAACATGATTATAAATTTAGAACTACTTGTAAACTTTTAATAAAAATATTTTGTTATTTGTACTTGAGGATACTTAGTAACACATAAAACTAATGTAAAAAATAAACATCTTTGGAATTTATTTTAGTTTTTTTTTCAGCTATATATATAAATAGCTATGTATATATTTTTAACAAAATTATTTTATTAGAAAATTTTATTAAAATGAAAAATTATTTTACCCAAGGATACTTAGCTCTTATTTTTAACGGTTTATCTAAAAGACACATTTATCAAGCTAAAACCCAGCAGTATTTCGACGGAACCACTAAGTATCTAGAGGATACTGAACACAGAGAGGGGCTAAATCGAGTTATAGAGATCGTACTGTAGATATAGACAGAACCGTTTGCTCCGATCGCCCGTCTCTTTCCCGCCGCTTTGTTTGTCCGCGGGCTTTGTCTCGCTGCCAAGGTCAGCTGCTGCAGGCGTTAGAAAGAGACAGGGGCCTCGACTCCGGACTGCAAAGTCGAAGTTTCGAATGCAAAAATAAATTATACATTGCGAATAGTCTATAGTTATTGTGTGAACTGCCAAGGTCCACAGAAAACACAAATCGCTCTGCGAGGCAATTACCTCGCGCACTGTGTATTCTATACTAATAAAATATCTCTAATCGCTTTGATGGCATGCCATTCGCCGTGTATCTGCATTTCCAGGCGAGTGATTCGAATGATTCGCGCAACGAGCGCACCTGAAAAGCCAATTTATATAATTTTGCTAAATAATTTCAGTGACGGCGGCAATTGCATCACCAGCAGTTGCAGTTCTTAGTCACATGCCTCAATTAATGGGGGAAATAAGTGCCAGCCAGAATCCCATGACGAGCGCAGATTGTTTATAGGTCTGGCGACTGGTTCTGCGGAATCGCAATATGATTCATTCGTCGTTAGATACTTGATTTTCTACCTCTCATTTTCGAAAAACTAGAAACACAATTCACACTCAGGCGCACACACACACACCGATGCGTTGACATGCGTGTTTACGTAAGTTTCGCTTTTGTTGTACTTCTAGTTCGCCTCTCTCGCTCGCTCTATTCCTCCTCCTCCTGCCCACCGCCGTTCATTGTACAGTTTCATTTGCCTCCATACAGCAATAATATATCATTCACTCTTGGCAACAGCAAAATGACCAACAACAAGCACGCGCTGTCGTAACGGTTCTCGGCGCGCCCTCTCCCTCCCACCCGTTAGCTTTGCCCGTCCTCGCACAAAACTTGCGTGTGCGAGAGTGTGTGTGTGTGTGGAATGATAAAACATAAAACGTGTAATAAAGTGATTGGTGAGGAGGAGAGAAGGATAGAAGAGCGCACACACTGGAAAGAGACAAACGGTTTCAGTTGAATGGCTGCGCTGCTGCTGGAAATATAGAGGGCATTTATTCATTTCAATTACAAACAAGTCTGCTTAATAAGTAGGCACAAAGCTATGATTAATTCGAGGCACTGCGCCCAGCTATTGGTGATACGCCCGCAATTTGTATAGGAGAGAGAAAAAGACTGACTTCTTAATAAGCACAGTGAGTCCCCGTCTCGCTCCCACATAGGTTGCAGTACGTTACGTTGTGTGGCTGTAGTAGCTGTAGCTGTGGCTGCGGTGATAAATAATGAAAAACTAGTCCGCACTGTTGGCTGGCGAAAAACACACTCGCGGCCGCAAAAAATTCCATTAGATTGGCGCGAAGGCGAAGCAGAGGCGAGGCAACAACGCGCGGAAAAAACGCGGCCAACTTTGTCCGCTGTGCAGCTGCAAATGACGCGAGTTGACGAAGCGAAACCAAGGCAACGGACTTGACGAAAGCCACAACCGAACGAAGCGAAAGCGTTTCGTTAGAATTCACGCGTGCGTAGGTATGTGTGTCGGTGTCGGTGTCCGTGCTGTTCCATAAAAATATGACGTCGCCGGAGCTTTTGCGCTCGCTCTCTCCCTCTCCTCGAATTTGGGTGAAAAAATATGTATGTGTGTGGGGTTTTTTTTCCCCGACTTGCCGTTTGTCTTCGTCTTCCGATAATGAAAAGCACACATTTGCGGGGCCTTAGAAACACGCGAGCGGGCGCGCGAGCGAGACAGCAACAGCGGGCAGCGCCATTTGCAAGTTGCGTAATTGATTCGGAAAAAGAAATGTGTCATCCAGTTCCTGCTGCCTTCTCCCTCTGTAGGTTCTTTTTTAATGCGGCTCTCCTTGCGAATGATCTGCTCTTTACGTAATCGTTGTGCGCGGGGTTTGCTTTCGCTAGTTTTGAATTGTCTGCTTTCTTTGGGTGTTCTTGATTTATGGCTCTGCAGGCAAAGTTCACTGGGGAAAACCACCACCAACTCAATCAACTCAACCGTCGCGACTATTTTCGACGTTAGCAACAGCGTAGGACGCGCTCGCTCGCTCTCTGCCTCTCTTTCGCTCTCTATCGCCCTCGGCTGGCTCTCCTTGGGGGTTTTCCCATGCAGGGTTTTTATATTACTTTGTACTTTGTGTTTGGCTTTATATTTCGAACTGAGCTGCAAGCGCTGAACCAACCGCACTGTTCGAGGTTCGATGACGAATGAAACGCAAAACGGAAAAACGCGAGCCAAAATCGCTTCCAAGCGCGCGAGTGGAGAGTCGGCGTCGACGTCGGCGTTGTGTAGAGTTGCGCGCAAGTACAGTACAGCGCTATCTACTCCGCGCGAGTGCGAGCGGGAGGGCAGCACGAAGCTTTCCGTTCTGTATATAAACGGCTCTATGTCGAGTGTGTGGCGTGCTGCCTTGTCGCTGACACACATTTGTTGTTGCTGGTTTTCCATTGAAGTGTAGCTTTGTGGCCCTGTCGCGCACTTTGATGAAATTTTCCGCGTCTCGTTGTTTTTCCATTGAAAAGGCAACGTAACCATGTAAATTACGAAAGATAAACCTGCAATCTAATTAGAAATCTGCATGTTGGCCAAAGAAAGTGGGTTAGTTTGATGAGTTGTAAGGCACAGGCACACGTATGTATGTACTTGGCGAACATGTGTGCCAAAGTGTGTCATCACTTGTTATGTGCTGGCTATGTACTTTTGCAGGCACCTACATATGTAAGTATATACCAGTTTTTCCACTGCACACACAGACGCACAGAAAGTTCTTTGTGCACGAGTAAGTGGCAACTAGAAGCGGAAAACTGAAAACTGGGTTATTGGCGCGCGAATCTTTTGCGAATCTTGCCCCTTCCCCCGTCTTCTTCTCTTTCCCATTCTCCCACTGCTTCCATTTTCCACTTGGCACGCAAAGCTGCAGCTGCACCGTTGTTTTTGTTCCTGCTTCCAATTCTTTTCTTTTTCGGTTGGCAGGCAACGGGATCCGCGGGGGCGCTCTTGGAAAGGAGGCGAAAAGCGGAAATTGATGCAATTTTTGGGATCTTCGCGATGACGACATCGGTAAAAAAAAACAGAGAAAAAAATCTTCAAACCAGTTCGAAAGCGAAACAAATTTTCGGCGATGACGCCACAATTGCCTTTTGCGTTTTATGTTTTTATGCTCGAAAATTAAAAGCCACACGGGAATAAGGCGAGAAGCCCAAAGCAAGAGGGCGAAAGAAAGCTGGCGAGAGCGCTCTCGCCGTCCCGCTCGCTCTGCAGACGTGCGTGCATGTGATTTCTTTTAATTTTCGTCTCTGTTTACGTTTACTTAACCACAAAACAGAAACCGAAAAAGACCAGAAAATCTCGTCGGTCTTTTTTTGGGTTAAAAGTTAATGCGCTCCAGGCACGAATTGCTTGGTATCTTAGTATCTTGGTTTCTTGGTTCTTCCCCCAAATCTTCGCAGAAGGTCTTTCAATTACTCCGAGCACGCACAAACGGTTTTTGGAGTTGCAGGGGGTTTTAAGGGTTAATTTTCAAATTCAGTTCTCGAAACCAATTTTGAAAATATTAGAAATTCAGAAAAATATTTTTTTTTCACTTGTAGAATTTGTAATTATTTTTATTTGTTGTAGAATTGGTAAATTTGAAGCATCGAAACTTTTGAATGCCATTTTCAGAATAAAATTCCTGGGAAACAAGACCATTTAGGATTTTCTTTCCCCAAAGACACCTCCAATTTGTTTCACTGCATTCCACCAATGAGAATCTTGTCAAAAACGATGTTTTTTGAGCGTTTTCAGTGGTTCTACTGGGTAGCCGTTTGAAAACAGGTTTCTCTAATCCCACAGCATAACCACCTTTAATTGGAGGCCTGCTACAGCCTTGTGGACCGAGCTTTTGAACTTTAAATTCTAATCCATCAGCTGGGCTCTGCGCTCTGGGGTCTGGGAACAAAAAGCCGTACACCTTGGACAGCCCACACGTACTAGCGACTAATTAGAGAGTTAGTCGCCGAGAGTAACTAGAAAAAATCGATGTCGAGCGCTGCAGCCGAGAGCGTTCGTCGGGGTTCTGTAATTCTATGCAATTATAGTGCCTGCAGGTCGGCCGCTTGCCAAAGACTATTAATATTTAATGGTAGCTGCCCCGACATCTGCATCTGGCATCTGGTCGGTGTCGATGGTTGGACTTTAAACAGATGTGATTTGGCTGGGGGCATGGGGCCATGTCGGCGGGGGTAAAGCCAGCGCTGTTATCAGTGGGCCGACACTATGAGGTCGAAATTCCATGAAGAAAAGTGTTTACTCGGCAAGAAATACTCTTTTTCCCCATAACCGAACTATTTTGTGTACTATATCCCAAAAGCCTTGTATCACAAACTAATCTGTAACCCTCTTATCATTATAATACAACACAACTTTCTTTAGAAGTTTATGAAAGTCCGTTAAATGGTTTTTTAAATGGCAAATCTAGTATATTAAGTCTATTTATTACATTTTCTGTTACACTTTTCTTCCAACTCCCAAGCAGAATGTGGTGAAAAAGCCCTTGGAAAGTTTCCATATGACTCACTCTAATGCGACTTCCGCAACGAAAGCCAACATAATTCCCATTTCATGTGGCAGATGGTTCGATCTAGAGATTCTCGTCCGTTTTTCGTTACTTACTCGGTTCAGATTGTTTCAGGAACTGGTTTATCAGCCAACTGATAAGCGAAACCGCGCGCCACACACCCATACACTCGCCACCGAGTGAGCAACGCGTCTAGTGCCAGCGGATCAAGATTGGCGAATGCCCCATCGGACTCCAACTCGCTTTCTGCTCGGCCAAAAATCGTTTCTATGTGCGTAGCACGGCGGGCGCGGCGGACGAGGAGCCCCAAAAGCCCCGGCACATGGCCATAAAAGTGTACATAGAGTTGGGTTCTGTATAAGCTTTTTCATGTACTTGGCGCTCTGCGGGGGGAGGTGGGGTGGCTTGCGGGGTCTTTGGGGGTGTGCCAGTGTGTAGGTCACCGAGGCGCGGCGCCGACGTCGACGCCGCTGCTCACGGGGCCCCCAAGATGTCTTTTTCCCGCCTCGAAACCTCAAAACCTCCCTGGAAAGTCGGGCGGTATTGCGCATGTTTTCACATTCTTCCGCAGTTTCCCTTTGTGAAACTGTGAAACAATTCGCCCTGCATATGGAACATATAGGGGCAGAAACAGCCTCTTTGTTTCGCTATGCTACCTGGCGGTTAGGGAATTTTTCATTACAATGATAACTTGGATAGAAATTGCGTCTTATCAGGGGCTTCCTCTTCCTTTGCTTACTTTTTCCTTTCTCCAAATGCAACTGCAGCGACAGACGAGGGTATTTTGAAACGGAACCAGTTGGCTGACATTTGCATACATGGGTTACAATGTATGTTTCCTTGTAAAATGGGTTTTATAATTTATGGCTGGATCGCGCAGTTCAGGAAGTTCAGCATGCAAGGCCTGCAATCAGCTCGTCTCATTAATTGTTGCATGTGAATGGGAAACAGCCCTACGATAAGGGGTCCGAGTTGTTGGATGTATTTTTATATGGATTCCAGAACTTCAGAATCATATGATATGAGCCCGATTTATGGGTATCTGTATATCTTTAATTTATATTTGTCTACGGGAACATGAAAAGTATCTTAGAGTATGCGATCCATTTTATGTATTCAAATTGTTTAATGTATTTTTACGTAGGTTCTAGAACTTCAGAAATCTCTCATTTTTAGCCTTATTATTGTGTTTTTATCTCAGATATTTTTCTAAAAGAACTGCTCTTGAAGATACAAGATCCGTTTTGTGTAAATCTGTTCATTCTAGAAATGTTCTATCAACTATCACTCCCGATAAACAAATAATCTTCCTTCATTAATGACCAATTTAGAGGTACTTGTTTGACAGCGCTGGATTTCCTGTCCGCAATCTTGGCCAAAGGCAAACAATCTGCGTCTAATTGGTAGCCAAAGAGCTCGTTGCCTCTGAAACGAATATAATTAGAAGGTTTTCGGCGTTTGAATTACGGATTTCGGGTATGAGTTTTTCATATCATTGAGCGGTTTTTCTCTTTGGGAGGGGAATTTCCCTCAGGTCAGGTAGAGGTTGCGAAAAACGTAAGCCGAAACGGACTCCAGGGGATGAGGAGGTCGCTTGCCCTGGGATGGTGAGTCGGAGTCCGGGAATCCGTGACACGGAATTCCCATTTGGCTCCCCGCACTTCCCCGGCCGAGTGCGTCGCTAATGAAGGCATTTGAACCAAACAAGTTGCAGTTCCCCTCTTTGAAAGAGGAAACCCGAAAAGACCGAAGAAACCGAAACTCCGACTCCGGAAAGTCGTTGTCCAAAAAACGAAAGAAGAAAGAAAGGGCGGCCGACGCAGACACACAGACACACAGCGACAATGCAGCTAAGTAAACAAAGGGAGGGAGCCGGGGGAGACGGAGGGAGGGACGCGGAGAGAGCGAGGAAAGGAAAACATTTACAAAAGAAAGTTCATTGAACCGCTGTGCCAGCTACTTCACTTATGAGCCACGGATGGCGATGACGTCTTGAGGTTGAATTTCAAACCCATATTTCAAACACCCAGCAACGCAGAAGTGTCAGCGTCAGTGACCGCTGAGCTGCCTCCCTCCACCACCCAGTTTTCAGAATCGGAAAACTACTCCTCACTCCGCGATCGGTTTACCCGCGCTGGAGGAGAAAGCTAAGCCCCTTTCTGGAAAAAGCAATCCGACCATTTAATATCCGTTCCAGGAATAAAGAAAAGCCAGAATTTGACGATAAAAAGTTTAAAAAGAAGAAAGAATTAAAGAATATAGTATTGTAGGGTTCCTTAAGCCTTCAAGATTTCAATTTTGAAGTCCTAAGATTACAGTACAGTTACTTAACTTCCCTTTTTACAAAAACAAAAATAATCTTTAAAAATTTACTATGGTTTTAAAGTTAAGTTTTAAACAGAGTTATGGTAGTTGCAGCATAAGAAATAATGCAAAGTGAAGAATGAAAAATGTATCTTATTATAAGAAAAACACATTTGTTGTTAAATTTTTTCTTTTTCAAAACTGGATAAATCATTAAGTAAAAAATAAAATTAGTTTCATATCTTGTATTTCCAAATTTGAAAAATTACATATAGTCTTTAAGATCAAGATTTTACTGATCGAGAGTGAATACCCCTAATGTACTAATGTACCCCTAATGTACATTCATACACGGGTATGAACAACGTACGTTTTCATACTTCTTAAATTGTAGCTATGTACGATGTATACTTCATGAAATGTAGTAACATAGCGTAAGAATTTTTTAAATAAAAATAAGGGTAGTGAGCTATCGACTTAAACTGTAAAATGTTTGTAGCGCTAGCTTGGTACTAAATTTATCAATAAACAATCAAACAAACTTATGTACGTATGTACAGCTACAAAAAAACACGAAGAAACTAAAACAACTGCTGTATTTTGCAGGCATGAATGTATGTTGGTGGCTTTGTACATGTGTACATACCACGAGTGTAGTCAACACTAGATCCAGAGGGGTGGATTAGTAAATAAAACTTTCACCGTTAGACAACAAAAACCAAAAAAAAACCTGATTATTCAATTTCATAGCGATGAAAACCTTTTAAATGGCACGGCAGCTGACCCCCTTTCCCGTGCCCGACTACGCCCTTGGTACATACGCTGTTCGTTGAGTTTGCGAAGCCGACTACGAATGAACGAAACAAAAACGATGAAGAATAGAAGGCGATGAAACCGAAACGAAACCCGTACATATGTGTGCGCCTGTTTGTGTGCGGCGAGGGACGGGAGAGAACAACGCGCCTGTTGCAAAATTCAGTGCTGCACTCTGATTCGTGACGAAAGGATGTACGCCCGGTTGTAGTCGAATGAATCCGTGTACATCATCGCCACCGCAGATGCCACGTGGCGCTGGATCTGTGGAGAACTCCACCCTGGAATCGCACGGCCTACAGCTGCTCGAGATGGCTGGAAAGGAGGACTATGAGGAGCTGCGCGAGCTTCTGCAGTCCTGGGATGTTGCAGATCTGCTGCCGCACCTTCAAGGTATGTATGCATGTACGTATGTATGTACCATGTAAACAAACCAAAACATAAACGACGATAAAGAGCGGTCGAAAACGTAACGCGACTTTAACCCTTAGTGTGTCGCTGTCTATTAATCTTAAAACTCTGTTTCGTTGAGTAAGGATATAGCCATTAATTTTGTAAACTATATTTTATGCGTTTTAGTTTGTTACTTTAAGCACATATTATTTAAATAAAATAATAATTAGATTATTATGCGACAACATTTCTTAAGTTAAATAAGTTATAACATAAAAAAAATTTTTATCAAGTTTTTTTTTTAATTAATGGAAAAAAATATATGAATCCCATGTGAATATTATTATTTTTAATGTTTTTGATCATGAGCCATTTAAAAAATAACGTGTTTTACAAAAAAAAAATACTTTGAAATTTTAGAGAATATTTTTAATAATTTTTTTTACATTTTGAAGCTCATAACTAATAATTTATTTATCTAATTAAAAGATAACCTAATGTTCAGCCTAGAAAACCTATTGATGACTATTTTACAAACTGTTTTTCAGATGAGGCCATCAACGTAGACGAGCTGCAGATGATTAAACGTCATCACCTGTCCGAGTTGCTGCGGAACTTTCGCTTCGGAACCCGCATTCGCTTCGAGCACCACTTGGAGCGCTGGCGCCGCTGGCTGAACGTGCCGCTCCAGGGCGTGCAGGGTCAGGGGTCGGTCCACTGCACCGGTTGCCGCTGCCCGGAGGTTCAATCGCAGTCCCAGGCGCAGTCCCATTTCCCTGGGCAGACCGCCCTGGATGCAGGCCCTCCATCCGAGCTGGAAGACACACCGAAGCCCGACGATCTCGCAAAGACAATACCGGCGGAATCGCTGGTGGCCCTCGCTCAACCCATGCCATTGCCCGTTGCCTTTCCATTGCCCATTGTTCAGCCGCCTACGCAGGCTGCTAACGAAGCGATGATAATGGTTAAGCAGGAGCACATGGCGTTGCAGCAACCCAGGAGAGTGGAAAGTGAACCGGGCCCTGGCTCTTCGGGGGGAGCATCAGCCAGCAAGGAGGAGCAAAGTGCGGCTGCTGACCATGAAGTCAGCATTCTGGGCATCCTGCGAGCCTCGGGCGCCAGGGCGCAGGTCCTGATGGATCGCATTGGACACAACGAGCCCCTGGATGCAGTGCAGCGCCTCCTGCTCATCCAGCTGGTGTGCAGCTTCTACGAGGAAAACCAGTTGCACCTGACCCTGCAGAGGAGTCACCTCTTGGAGAGCGAGATCCTGGAGCTTTACCCGCAGGAGCAGCTCCACTATTACCGCACTGAGAGGCGGGGTAAAATATACGTGAGGTTTACCAACATGAAGAGGAGCAAGAGGCTAAGTTCGTCGCGCCAGGAGCTTAAGCGACGACGTTCCGAGCTCATTAGATCGATGCCAGCTGATCAGGAACATGGACATGTTGCCACTGCGACCTTTGCCGGGGAACCAGGAGGAATCTCCAGTCCGGACCGCTCCGATTGAGCCACTTTTAATAAGCCCTAGGCAGCTAATCACAAAACCTTAGACTAAACTCTAAGACTAATCCTAGGTTAAGCTATCTACTTGATGTGTAAATTCTTTATGTTATGTCTGTGAGCCGACGATGTATAGGGTATTTTGCGGGTCGACGCGATCCGCTGACTGACGGAACTAAATCGAAACTGATTTTGGTTACATGCGCTGTTTTTCTTGAATAGGGGCCTCAGCCGGGTTCTGGCTGAAAAAAGTGATTACATCAGCGGCGAAAATAGCCGGACGACGGCGTGTTAACAATCGGCAAACACGGCAAGCGCGGCCAGCGACTTGCTGGCTACTTTGCTGACTAACTGCAAAGTGCGGCCAGCAAGTCTCCGCACTGTGCAAAAAAGTAATGCATCCATCTTATAACTCAACTCCTGTTTAGGCATTATAGATATTGCCTTTGAGGATTGCATACCTATTATTTTGGTAATTTTGGTGATCAAGATCATTTTATTATACATACCCATTTTCAGGTTTTCTTGCTCTGAGATATATTTTACATTTTATATTGAGGGTTTTTTTATATCCTGAGAACTTAAAAACTTTTAGTATTTCAGAGCGGCAACATTTGTATCATTATAGAACGCTAAAGATATTTTTTAAACTCAGAGAAAGTATTGATTTGTTCTCTGTGTGAAAGATGCGAGATGGCAGAGGGGCGTTTCGGTCGAAACTAATTAATTAAGTTGCTCGCTTAGCGCTGCGCTTTCATTGCTTTTTGTCAGACATTCTGGTCTTTTCGATTCTCCAGTTTTGCCGCACATGTTCGCTGCTAATTGCCCTTTATCAGTGGCGCGCCGGAGAGCAAACAGAACTATCTGCGGTACCCAAAAGATAGCGTGTAATTGCCTTTCGTGGCTCGATTGTACCTTTCAGCTTGTGGCCATCGTTTCCAGTGGGCGGTGATTTTCAGCGTTTTCGCATTTTCAGCTTGGCTCGATGCCGCAGCCAGCCGCATTCCAATGGATCTCTCAGGAACCCCTTCTGTTTGTTGTATTTTCAATTGTTCTGTGCATGTATCTGATGGATATGTCGTAGTAAATAGGTCGCCAGCCGCAGGGCAACAAATGTCGCTCGCTACAGGGCGACAAACTATTTCGCTTGTGGCCCAAGCGTATCTGTGAGCTTTGTTGGCGGCAAAAGCTCCTATATACTTCGTGTATCTGCAAGATACTTTTCACATTTTCCCTGCTTTAATTACACAAATTCTGGTTTATTACACACGATCAGGGTTCTACAGATATATACGTATGCCTTTGGCGACTCTGGGTGAGTAATTGCGTACTTGTTTCGTTTATCTTATCTAGGCTTTGAGCTTTTTCAGCCGCCTCCTCCGCTCGCACCACTCTTTTTCCGTCTTTTTCTATGCCATCCAAATAGCTGGACAGGCAACTCACACAGATACAGTTTTTCGAGTGGGGAAAGTAGGTCAATTACACGTGTCGTGTGTGTATGTACATCTGTGTTTTGTATCTACGGCATGCTCTTGTACATGGGGGCTTTATGCTTGGCCAGCATAATCAAACAAGCGCTTTGTTGTCGCTTCTCCGGGGCCCGATCAAAAGTCTGCTACTTGCCCAGTGCTCCGTTCTCCACTCTTTGTTTTCTCTTTTTTTTCTCTGGCTTCTCTCTGGCTTCTTTTCTAGGCCAAAACGCTGCATTGGAATGGGCGTTCTTCTTGTTTATGGACGGAAAACTCGGACCGCAGATAAACCCGCCAGATGATAAATTGGGGGCACTCTATGTGGTGCATTGTACGGAGATTGGGAAATTTTCGGCCTTAAACATTGTTTAGAAATCTGTAGAATAGCTTCGAATTCATAATGGAAGCAGGGAACATACAGAAACTCTCTAATATTAATCATTACAGATTGGGTTATAAATTTCTTCCATTTAAGTAACTTTCGAAAGGTATAGAAGTCTTAGAGGAATTAAGATGAACTTCCAAAATCGTAGAATTATAACTACGTTTAAATTCATTTCAAAATTTATAAAATTCTTGCATATGTACTGCAAAGCTACTTTTATTGGGCTACAAGATACTTATCATTTTACTAGGCTATCAAAACTCTTGAACTAGCCATAAAAACCAATACATACCAAAACCTTGAGCTAAAATTAGTCGCTAATTTGAAAGTCTTTTTCTTCGTTCTTAGTTCTTCTCCAGGAAGAAAGGTCCTCTCGAAAACTCCTCCGGAGTGTGATTTTCCCGTGTGGAAAGCAAAGGACGTTGAAAGGACAAGGAAACCATTGGAATGTGCGGGGGTGGCTACAACTTGTATATGTACACACTGCGAATGGCGCAATTTAGTCGGCGGTCGGGGGTCGGTGGTCGGGGGGTTGGGTTGGGCTGGTGAGATAAAAAAGCGCCGCACTACTATGTGCCCGCAAATTGGGTCAATCGATAAAAGAGGCAGCGACGGAGGCGTCGGCTGTGGCACATGCGCCAAAAGGGGCGGGGGGTGGGTGGGTGCGGCGCCCAAGGAGCTTTCCATCGTTTTTCCTTTTTCCCAGAGCCTGTTGTTGGTAATCCAATTGTAGGTGGGCCAGAAGCGTTCTAAATATATGTGGGGCCATGTAATGCACCCTACACATAGGAGTCATGTGTCTTATGTACAGCGCGGCATGTATATATGTATAAATGGTATACCCTTCCTGCGTTACACGGCTCGCAATATGGATTACATCACACGAGGTTCTGCAGCCCGGTTCTGTGAGTGTGTATGTGCGACTTTTAATATTTTATAGGGCAGCTGTCACTGCTCCACTTGCCACCCCCCCCAAAGGACCCCGCTGGAAACACCCGAAATACCACCCATCGCACTCACTAACTGCGGCCTCGTAAAGCGGAGTTTGGGGCACATTGTCGTTCCAAGCCGATAGAATAAATAAGGGAGCCGTAATGAATGTGTTTCTTCCAGGGCTGATTAAATTTTTGCCAGCAATTCTAAATATTTTATCCCGCAAGAATGTTAAACATTGCGGCTGGCAAAAGTTTCCCTGGAACTGGCAACTTTACTCTCAGCGATTTGATTTTCCAAGTGCTGTGGGCCATTTTATTTTTTAAGTGGCCAAGAGCAAGAAGCATTTTGTACTTCTTTGTAGTTTTCGTTGTATGATTTCTTACATACATTTCTATACTTGTCACCATAAAATGGCTTGTAAGTAAAGTTTTACTCTTAAAATAGCCAAACAAGCAGTCTTCTTCGTAAACTTTGTTCAATAAACACTTTCTTTTTTCTGAGATACAGACCTAAGGTTCTTTGGAGACAAACTTACTTGTTCATCACAGGGGAATAAGAAAATAAAGTTATGAAAGTAAAGGTTAAAACTTTGTAACATAAACAACTGAGTTAAGTCACTCATTATTTATTTAATGTATATCTTAACTCGACAATTTTATGGAATTCTTATTTATTTTTTTTGTTAATATTTGCTTTTGCTTTTTCAGCTAAGCTCTTCAAAAATTTCTTCAAGATATACTCAAATTCACACAAATTTAACTTCTTTAATTTACTCGAACCAAAAGAAAAGTAAGATTTCAAATAATGGCGCCTCCTCCAGGTCTGGCAACACCGATTCAGTTCTTTCATGTAGCCAGGTGTGAATTGAAAATATACATTTCGAGCAAAGACTTCAACCATTTCACATTGTGTGTCAAAAGATAAGTGCAAAATAGTGTGGCAACTTGGATTCAACCGATTTGGCAGCGCTATTATGCAAGGCGGGTATTTCAAAAATATTGATTCTTAAATTGGTGGTGACTTCGCCTTGATCAGAATGCGTAGACTTTCGTTTCCCCCAAAGCTAAGAGTATTTATCACAACACTGGTTGATATTATTTGAAATATATTTTATTGGTAGGCAGTTTTGAAGAACATTTGTAATGACATTTATATATAATGAACATGTTTCAAATAATCATTTTCATCTCGCTTTCATTTTGCTCGACTTTCTCCCATTTGTAATATTCTTCTATGTATGTATGTATATAATAAATTTATTTACTTTATTATTATTATATTTCCCACCTCTTCTCTAATCCTTTACTTTGTTTAGTTTCTGCGGTTGCGTTCTTTTTCTGTTTTTTACCTTTTATGTTGCTCTTTGTTGTTGTGGTTGATTCTTAATTTGTTTTTTGTTGTTTGTTTTTTTTTGTCATATACCTTGTAAACTTATGTAGTTTCATATATGTATAATTTATATATATGTGTGTATATATAATGGCTTACTATAAGTTACTTAAAAAACATTATATAATAAATATTTACTCGTACTTTATGTATGCCTCCCCTTGTTTCCATTCTTTTTTGCCTACTCCTGCTTAAAGTCCAGTGCTCAGATCGGCAAAGTTTGATAGAGTCATAAAATATTAATTGAAATTGGGCCAAAATTTAAAAAGAAATGCGACAGTGTGGCCGTTCAACTATCGGTGATTTTAATCTATTGACTGGGCACACTGTGTAAATTCATTATCTCTTCACTTTCCAAAAAATTGTCGTTCTGAGCACTAGGCTTTACTTCATATATTTGTATAATATATGTATATATGTATATATATCATTTTATTTTATTTAATTTTATTTATCAATAATTATTACCAATATCGTAGATCACCAAACTTGTTTAAAAAAATGTTTACACGAAATTGTTGTTCGTCTTTTGTTTTTCATTTCTCATTTCTCTGCGGATATTTTGGTATCGGTTTCAGTTTGGGGACTTCTCTTTGTGGGGCTTAGGTGTACACTTCTGCTCTGCCTCCTCCTCTCTATCCAAGTTTTTGCTCTGACTACGATCTTCGGCCTTGATCTTTGATGGATGATGCTGTAGTATCTATATAATTTGCGCTCTCTTTTCATATCTGCTATGTATATGTTTTTGTATCCGTATATTCCTATATTCATCTATCGTATGCTTTGCTCTAGTCGTAAATGTTTATATATATATAGGTCTATGTACAGAGAAGTACACACGGGGGTTAATTCTTCGCTTGCATTATCATTACCGTTAGGTTACGCTCGACTCTGGATCGAGACCTTCCCATTTAAATTCATTTAATCTGTCATCATTTCTCGCTTGATACTCGGTTCTGTTCTGTGATAGAGAGTGTGTGCCTATATTGAGTTTACAATTTGCTAAATTACATTACTCGAGATTTGGGTTTCTTGTTTGTTAGATTTACTTGTTATTTTCGCTAGATTTGTATAGAAAAAGTTGTCGAAGCTTTCCTTGCTATCCGTTAGTTTCGTATTTGTATTTGTAAGTAGGGTACACGACGGCGGGGATAATATGATTAAAGTGTTTACGGCAAATACTATAGTAGATAGACCGTTAGTTCATGTTCTTATTCTCAGTTTGTTCGTCACTGCTGCTGCTGCTGTAATTGAGACTATCTAGGCTAACAATACGATACGTGGTAAGTTAAGTTAAGTAGTTAAAGGCAAACGTTTCATCTTCAACAACTGGAAATCGAGATCGAAGATCGAAGGTGAAAGTGACTGAGGGACCAAGTGACCAAGACATCAACTCGAAGCGTTAGGAAATCGATTTGAAAATGTCGGTTCATACAAATAGATGTATGATATCTGGTCTGTCCCCAGTTAACATGAGATGTTCGCTATCTTGATTCGGATATGTTGGCTTCCATCTAGCGCTTATGGATCGTCATTGTGTTGGTGTGTTCAAAAAGGTTGTTTAGTGTTAACGTGTTTTTGTGGGTTGTTGTATTGTCAACGTGGTGTGTAATTTTATCATTAGCTCCAGTAGCCAGAGTTTCGTGTTCTACGGTGAAGTTTGTTCGGTTTGATTTGTCGATAGTTAATTGTTCTCGTGTTCTCAATGGTCTGCATATAGATTGATGATTACATTGTAACGTATATGGTAAACTTTCATATATTATACAGCTTCTGTTATGCTTACATAACTAGACACCTATGTACACTTCTGTCGAACATGAAGATGTTACTAAATTTTACTTGACTCGCGAACTCGTATTGTTTCCTACCCTTCAGCTGCACCGTAAAACCCTAGGTTCCTGGTATAGGAACTTAATGGGGAACTTTTTTGGCGCAAGAGGGGCGAAAGAGAGGACCCTAACTTATGTACACAAATCGAAAGATCGCAGAACCGAAATCAAAGCAAAGAGTGCAGCTCTATCGTAATTTAGTTGGTCGTTAATCGATTACCTAAGTGGTGGAGGTTCTCTATGAATTTCTATTATCTGGAAATTTCCGAGGGTAATTTAAAGCGCTAAACAGTTTCCCTCTAGGGTCTACTATCCTTTCGTTCTTGGGGCTATGATATAGGCTCGTATGATATGATTGTGTTGTGTGTTTATCCTCGTCTCTTGCTGAATGTCTTCGTGGTTGGTTTTCTACAGTAACCGAAAGTCAAATGAGGTCTAATGATAAGCCCTATGATTAAACGAACTTCGAATTTGCATTCTATCAATATTTTGCTTACACTGGCAGTGATAACTCCTCCATACGTTTCCTCTCCCAAATTTATACCTTCTTCTAAATTATATGGAACAAAAATGAAAA
Source organism: Drosophila biarmipes (assembly GCF_025231255.1). Classification (NCBI taxonomy): domain Eukaryota; kingdom Metazoa; phylum Arthropoda; class Insecta; order Diptera; family Drosophilidae; genus Drosophila; species Drosophila biarmipes. Next base: position 16,223,603 of record NC_066615.1, on the reverse strand, counting down.
CACTAAGCTAGTCAAATATGGTACTCTATAATTTGTACACATCTTTGCAACTATTCCTGAATAGCTATGTAAATATGCTTTATATGGGTATGGTTCATTAATGTCTGATAACAATAACACTTTCTGCCATTATCTAAACCAAAAGCAACGTTACGAGCGACCCTTGCCTAGAGTGGAACTATCGATCTACTATAAGTACTCGTACTAATGCGCATTCACAGCTGACTTGGGTAAAGCTTGCGTACTGGACTCGATCTATTTAGTCTGGGGCTAAGGAACGTGGGGATATCGTGTACATTTAACTAATTAAAATAGAGATTGCACTTGTTTGTAGTTGATGTTCGAGTTTATTTTTATCGGTAATATCCATATTAGCTGATACGAATGATAGGTAGTGATCTCTGTTCTCTTTTCGGGGTCTATATTGATAGTTCTTTGGTACACGGCTAAAGGCTATGCAATATAATTTCTTTAATCGTATTAATTTTACATGTGGTACTCGTATCTATATCGTATTTGTATTATCTGTGGTTTATCATTTATTGCTCTACATATTGTATCCGTATCTGTATCTATACTTTTCCGTTATGAGTCTGATGCCAATGCTTTATGTACAGTGTGATTGTGGGTGTATGATAAGCCGATTTTCATGTTTAACTAACTATAACAGAGGCTAGCATACATATATATTTATATCCTCGATAATGGTAAGTACATGCTGCACTTTGGGTCCAAAGTTGCCTTTTCATCAATTGTAATGCCATTACTCCTTAGCTTTTCTTCTTGTTTCGATTTCATCACATTCGCGCAGTGGGAAAACTAATGGCTGATGGGGGTATGGGTGGATCTTAGGGGTCATATAGTAAGATTGATTGGTGGATGCAGTGCCCGAGGACGTAGTCTACGTTCCGCAGCTCCGACCGACAGAGAGAAAGTGAAGGACAGAAAGCACTCAGGGGGAAAGTGGGGCTTAGAAGGTGTCTTGACTAACGATAAACTTTAAGTTGAGTTCGAGTTTGAGTTCGAAAAAGGATTGAGTTAGTGAGTTAGAGAGAGTTAAGAGAGTTTACAAAGTACGCTATACGAGCTGACTTTTAAATGCATCCACAATTTGAGTATAGCGGCAACCTAATTACACAATACACATAAATATCAAATAATTTGCATTTCGCATTGCATTTACATGGTGTCATTTACAAATGTGTGTGTGTGTGTCTGTGTGTGTATCGAGTGTATGTGTGAGTCGTAGAAATACTGCATAGTTGGTATTGGTATCGGCATCGGTAGTATACAAAATAGTAGACAGTGCTTTTGATAATTTCTTGCTGCTTTTTGGATTTCCATTATCGCTTTGGGTAAATAGTACGGGTGTATTCCTTTTGCATCATCTGCATCTGAAGATGTGTGAATCTTTGGTTTTCCGGGGGCACTGTTTAGAAAAAGCTCTTCAAGAAGCCAGCTGGCCCAGCCTAAAATGGGATGGGGAAAGGAACTTAGGGATATCCAAGCATTTCTTTGGGTTTCTATGAACTTACATCCTGCTGCTGCTGTTGCTGCGTTTGTGCTTGTTTGACTTTGGCTTGAGCGATCTTTAAGGCTCTAAAAATGCAGAACATTAGGGAGTTAGGCTTTCATCATCAATCGTTAGTCAGTAACTTACTGTTGCAAATCCATGATGGTCTTCTCCTTTGCATTCTGCTCCTCCTGAGACATTTGTACCAATTGCAGCAAACGCTCCGTTTCTGTCGCCGCCTTCTTGTGCTCCTCCTTTGTGTTCTGCAGCTCTTTGACGCACCTGAAATGAAAGAAAAATTTTAATAAATTATTAATTAAGAGAGTTTAAAGATAAAAAAAATAAACCCAGATTCCGAAAAATCATTATCTTGTAATGTGTATAGGATTAGGGCTCTTTACTGAAGGTTTAAATAGGGGCAGCAATGGAAAAACATATTTTAGCTTTTTAAAAAAGGAACTCGAGTTCAGAACATTACATTTTGTTAATATTTGACCATCTTTGGATTTGTTTAAGCCAATAATAATGGTCAAAACTTAGCCGCTAGATAAAATGTATTTATTTCTTTATGAACGTCTATCCACCCGGGGGCGCCACAAAATAAAGAAGGAAGGAATACTTACGCCTCCAGCTGTCGCTGCGTGTCCATGAGCTTCTTGTTGAGCTCGCCGGCTGCCGCTGCTCCGCCGCCTTGCGTCTGGAGGGACTTCTCCAGCTGGTCCATTTGCTCCTTGCGCTTGCGCAGCTGGACATCGAACTCGGTCATCTTCTTCTCCTTGTCCTCGATGTCCTTGCGCTTGGCGTCGATCTGCTTACGCTGCTCGTCGATGATCTTGCGCTCGCCCTCGGTGGCCTTGGCCTGGTTGTCGATCTGCTTGCGCACCTCCTCCAGTTGCTTCTGCTGCTGCTCCAGCTGCTGGCGCTGCACATCGGTGGCGCCTGCTCCCGCACTGGCGGCCTGCTGCAGTTGTTGCATCTGCTGTTGGAGCTGTTGTACCTGTTGCTGCAGTTGCTGCACTTGCTGCTGCGAGGTTTGCAGTTGCTTGGCCTGCTCCTGGTTCGACATCTGTGATGGGTATTCTCAGTTAGAAAAGGGAAGTTACAATGCTTATTAGTAAACCCACCTTGCTCTTCTCCAGCTCTGTGACCAGGAGTTCCAGTTGCTGCTGGAAACGATCCCTCTCGGTGCAGGCTGCCTGGAGCTCGCCCTTGATCTTCTCCATCTCCTTAGCGTCCGCTCCGCCGGCACTTGCTGCGGACTGTTGCTGCTGCGCCGCCTGCTGCTGCTGCTGTTGCATCTGCTGCTGCATCTTCTGCATCTGGGCGTGCTGATCCTTGATGTGTTGGTCCATTAGCTAGGGGTGTAAAGTTCATTGCCATATTAGTAAGGAAGTTCATATATGTAATACAAAGTGTGTAACTCAACACTCATTCAAAAGTACTGTTTAGAATTTCAAACGCAGAACCCATAATGAACTAACTACCAAATGATAATGTTAAATACTTACATATTTTTATAAAAAATGTGATTAAATGTGTTGGAAAGTATCAGAATGTTAAATTGTGTTAAAGATAAAAGTCTTTTGGTTCGCAGTGTGACCTGGTTTGACTAGTACATCCACCTGATCCTCACCTGAATGCGCTTGTGCATCTCCTGGGCGGCCTTGTCGGCCATGTCGGCGCGACCCTTCTCCTGCTCGATGACCTTGCGCCAGTGCTCGATCTCCTCGCGACTCGCCCCTTGCGCTGCCGCTGCAGCCTGAGCCTGCTGGGGACCAGCTGCCTGCAGGGCGCGCTCCGACTCCTGGAGCTTCTGCTGCAGCGTTTGGATCTCCTTCTGCATGGCCTGGATCTCGGCGGGAGAGGCTCCGGGTGGTGGGGCGGCGGCAGCGGCGGGTGGAACTTGGTGGCCATTGCGCAGCTTGCGGTTCTCCTCGCGCGTCTTTTGCAGCTCCACCTCGGCGTTCTGCAGCTCCTTCTGGAAGTTCATGAGGATCTCCTGGCTCTTCTCCAGCTGCAGCACCAGTTGTTCCCGCTCCACCGCCAGCTGCTTGACATCGGACTCCAGCTTCTGGACATGCTTCTCCAGCTGTGGGTGGGGGGCAGCTGCGGCTCCTGCGTTTCGGCTGGATTGACGCAGCGCTTCCCGCTCGGCCTCCGCCTTTTCGAGGCGATCGTGGAGGCGTCCCAGCTCCGCACCCATGCGCTCGAACTCGATGCGCGTGGACTCGGTGTTCTCCTGCTGCTTGGCCAGATGCATTTGCGCCTTCTCCAGTTCCTTGGCCAAGCGACCGGCCTCCAGCTCGGTGGCGTCGCGCGACTGCAGAGCCTTCTCGAGGCGATCCCGCAGGCGGTCGATCTCCTGCCGCTCGCCAGCGGACAGAGCGGCGGATGAGGAAGTCGACGCTCGGACCGGATCGCCGGGGCTCACCGAGGACTGTTGCAGGCGCAAACGATCGACCTCCTTTAGCAGCTTCTCGTGCTTGTCCCGCGCCTTCTCCCGCTCGATGTGGGCCCGCTCCAGTTCGGATCGCTGCTTTTCCTGCATGGCCAGCATCTTGGCCACCTCGCCCTTGGATAGCTCCAGCTGCAGGCTGGTCTCGTGCAGCTTGGACTCCATGTTCTGCACCTCGTTCTCGATCTTCTCGTACTTGTCCTTGTACTTCTCGAAGGACTCCGACTCGTACTGCGACTTTCCCCGGATGGTCTCCAGTTCCATGAGGGTCTTGTCCAGCTTCTCGCGCAGCCGCTCGTTTTCCTCCTTGAGGCGACGCGTCTCCCGGCCAAAGGTGTCCGTGTCCTGGAGCTTGCGGAGCTCCACCTGGCTCTTCTCGTACCGATCACGCATCTTCTCCAGCTCGACGGCATAGTGGGCGGCCTCCTCCTTGGCCGCCTCCACACTGGCGCCCGCCTTGGTCTGGGCGGCATGGGCGCGCTCCAGTTCGTAGGTGACCCTCTCCAGCTCCGACTGGAAGTGTTCCTTCTCGCCCTGTGCCCTGCGGATGTCCGTTTGCAGCTTGTCGAAGCGATCGCGACTGTGCTCCAGCTCGCTGCGCGCATTATCCTCGCACTCCTTGGCGCGGCTCAGCTGGAGCGCCGCCCGATCGCAGGCCTCCTGCAGCCGGGTGCTCTCGTCCTGCAGCTTGCGCAGATCCTCGCGAGCCTTGCCGGCTGCCAGCCCAGATCGTTCCGCCTCCACCTCCAGGCGGGCTCGATCCGCCTCTGCCGTATCGCAGCGGGACTGCAGGCGGTATATTTCGTTCTGGGCCCGGTCGTACTTCTCCAGCATCTTTTCGAACTCCTTGTTGGAGGTGTCCTTCTCGTCGATCAGCTTTTGGCTGGCATACAGTGCCTTGTCCAGCTTCTCCTTGAGGATCTCCACCTCGGTCACAGCATCGTCACGCTCCATCTGAAAAGGAAGTAAAGGTACATGGGTTATATCTAAAAGTTCCTTTTCACAAAGGCACATAGCTACGGTTTTACACAAACAGCCAATTGTTCTGGTTTTTCAGTTCAGTTCTCATGCGGTTTTTCAAACAATATATGCAGTACAGACAATGTATTTTAGTATAGAGTTTAGTAGAGGTTGGGTGATAGCCAATTGTTTTGGGGTTTCGTTTCGTTTCGGAGAGGAGGGAGGTACCTGAAGAATTTGCGTTCGATGGGGGGGCTTGGGTCAATTACCTGGAGTTTCTGCTGGATAGCGTGCGACTTCTCGTAGCGCTCCTTCAGGACCTCCAGATCCGTTTGCATCGCCTCCCGATCGCGGGCGGCCTTCATCAAGAGGGTCTGCGCCGACTCCGAGCGCTCCTTGAGCGTCTCCAGCTCGTCGGAGAATTGATCCCGCTCCTTCTGGATGCGACCCAGTTGCACCTGGTATTTCGTATTTGTGTGTTTTTATTGTGAGTGTTGTGGGGCGTGACGGTCGAAAGATAGTTACGCATACGTAGAGATATATGTTAGGGATAAATAGTTTTAGTTATATACAAGGCGGGTTAGGGTGTTAAGGGACTCAGGTGATTTGGGGTTAAGCAATAGCAATCACATCGATCTAAGCGAGGTTTCGGTGGCATGTTAGTCTATAGTTTATCTCTGGGGGGTTAGCACAACACAGTTACGTTTACAGTCACAGATTTTCGGCTAGCTAGTCTCGAAGATGGGTGTGTGGTACCGAGTGTGTGGGGTGTGGGTGGTTCTGGGGGGATTGGGACTGGAACCCGGGCATACCTGCGTCTTCTCCAGCTTTTCGCGAATGCGATCCGTGTCTAACGAAAGGGTCTCGCGCTCCTTCTGCATTCTGGCTGCCTGGCCCAGGGCCTTGTCCAGCTGCGACTGCAGGTTGTCGTAGTCGTAGGTGAGCTTCTCCTTCTCGAGGACCAGGCGACGATTCTCCGTGCCCATCTTGTCCAGCTTGTCCTGCAGATGATCGACCTCGTTCTGGGCCTTGTCCAGCGAGTTCTGCAGCTTCTCGTGCTGCAGCTGCGACTTGCCCAACGTGGCCTGGGTGCGCTCCATCTCCTCCTTGATCTTTTCCACCTCGGAGAAGGCCTGTGCAACGGATGGTGGTTTTGGGTGAGTGAGGACGGTTGGATGGGGGGTTTTGTTTTGTGGTGGTAAGCCTATAGCTAAACGTTTTTTGCCTACCCGGTCGCGATCGGCGTGGATGCGCGAGACGCCGCTCTGCGCCTTCTCCAGCTCCTGGCGCAGACTCTCCTGCTCGCCCTGGGCATTCTCCAGTTTCGCCTTGAGTCGGTACACCTCGCCCTGGCTCTTCTCCAGCTTCTCCTGCAGGGCGGCCGCCTCTTCACGTGCTCTCTCCGCATCCGACTGTTTTCGGTTGTTGTGGTTTTCGGTTTGGTCGGTTTGGTCGGTTTTCGTTATCATTCGATCGTGGAATCGAAGGGTTATCATGTTGTCGGGGGGGTAGAGTGGATGTTGGATAACGGATATTATTTACAGGCCACTATGTGGGACAAAGGTTCTTAAATGACTGAATCGACTGACTGACTGACTGACTGACTGAATGTCTGACTGATTAGTAGACACGAAACAGAGGTTGGGGTGACAAACGACAAATATAACGACAAATAGTACTTAAATTACGATAACGATTACGAACACGATCACAACGTCTAGCGAGCGATATAGAGCGATTTATGCTGCGAGCGAGCGGCTGACATTGAGAGAGATATAGCACAGGAATCGAAAGTAGGAGGATGGATAGTTTGGAGGATACAGATGGGTTTATAGATGTGATTCAATGTTCGCCAGCAGAAACAGAGCATACGTACATTGAGATTCTTAAGATTCGTTTGTGTGTACTCTGTGCATGGAATGATTCTAATGGCGAATACTGATCAAAGCTGGTATCATATAAGGGATTTGGCTAGGACTTAAAAAACAGGAGACGAACAAAAGTTATTGTAAGAGAATGTTAGAGTAACTTGTAATCTGATCAAGAAAAAAGTTAAAAGTATAAGTAGAAAATAGGTGAAAGAAATGGGAACTTCAGATCAAATTGAAATCAATCGGAAAATAATGAACTCCTTTGAAAGTGAACCACAGGAAGTTGCTAAAAATATCTAAAAACTTTAAGCTAGTTAACAAAAAAGCACAGTACTTAGGCTAATAGAAAGTTTTAAAGGAAAGGGTAATACTCGGTAATGGGTTGGAACAGACGGACTTAAAGCACTGGACCAACTTCTCATGGGACACATGGCGGGCATTTCAGAATGAGTTCGCGATGGAGTAGACAACCACAGATGGCTCATTAGTGCAAGAGGAAAATTAGGAGAAATTAGAGAAAGTGCGAGAGCAAAGTAAGGCAAAGTGTGCGATAGAAAAGCTAGTGGATGTGTGGGTGTCAATGTTTCTGTGAGAGCGAGTGAGTAAGCCAATTAACTGCGGATATAATGGGCGACTTTCGGCTTCCTTTAGTCCTTGTACGTGTCAGTGTGTGGGTGAGCGTCCAAGGGAAAACGCTGCGGGAGATGAGCTGCGGCTCTAAGGGTACTTTGTCATACTTTGCTTGCATCCGGTTTTCGGGCAGGTTTACTTTCTTTTTTTTCGGAATACACCGGAAGTGTGACTGATGAGCTCGAGGCAATATCGTACAAGGTCAATCGATGTGGTATGTATGTATGCTATATTTATAAGCATGTGTGTATGGGTATGCATATGCTGGTATGGCAATGTTAGTACATCAGGCAATGCAAGTTACATTAAATTGAACAAGTGACAGATTGCAACTAGCTTTGGTTATCTTTTTGGTTTTGGGTTTTCTTTGGATTACTTTGGCATAGTCAGATGCAGTTCAAGTTTGCAATCGAATTCAATTACGGTTAGTTAGTTAGTTGCTTTACTAAAAACTTGTTTGATTGATTGATTGCTTGGAAGCGGTTTACTCACAAAACGTTTTTCAGTTTCGCCCTATATTTAGAGAACGAGTGTAAGCACAACGGTTTAGATAGAGTTTGGTTTTAGTATACATTGTCTCAACGGTGGTATTCGCAATAAAGTTCTTTACAATTACGATTACATTTACAGTTTACTAATACATTTACGGTTACGTTAAGGATAAAGTTACGAAAGAAGCAAAATCAAAAGGAGTTTAAAAACTTTATGGTCCCTAGACCCGTAAAAGGGTCTCTGCGTGTTTGGTGCACGGGTTGTGTGTATTTGGGATGGCGTGTTGCAGCTGAGGGAGAGTTATAGACAGGTGGGTGGGTGGTGGGTCCCTTGCTTGTGTTCAGTGTGGGTGCGAAGAAATCTCCTCATAGCCAGGCGAAAGTTTTGGTCCATCAACAAAGCACACGCACACCGAGATATAGGTATACAGATTATAGAAAGTTTAGCACTCGTATATACATATACACACACAGATAGTCGTATATGAGAATTGCACTTGCAATTGCGATTTCGGAGCTCGATTTGTACATAAAGTATACGTAAATAATATATGTAAAGCTAACTAAAAAGAGCATTCAGATATGCATATTGATATATGTATATGGCTGTCTCGGTTCGCAGGCAAAAGGGGAAGTTCTTGGACCATACCTGTGTGACTCTCAGCTCGGCCTGGGTGCGTCGCAGCTCGGCCGAGGCCTTATCGGCCCTCTCCTGGGCTCGATCCAGTTCCTGGGACGTGGTCATAGTGGTCCTGCCAAACGTTGTCTTTCGGCGAAACGAGAAACATTGAAATTAGTTGGTTGACCACAATTGGGGGGGTGGTTAGGATAACAAGTGCAAAAGAACAATCGAAAGCAGTTTAAGGCATTAGCAAATGTGTGTTACAAATGATGATGGTTTCGAATACGGATGATGTTGGGATGAGTCCAGCAGGCAAGCTGTTTACGATGGATCCAATCCATGAAGCCGCAAATGATTCAATGAGATTTCGACAGATATTTCGCTTATACAATTTGCTGTGCATTTGGGTGCATTTGACGCTTGGTTCTCTAGATTAGATTTATAGTTCATAATTGGGCTGCTATTGCGTTTGGTGGACTATGTTAGGCTGGGTCAGCGGCTTTGGCCGACTTACCGATATCTTGCCCGTTTCGAACATTAACTTTTGTACATTCTGCAAGAGTACGATACGAACATAGTTATATCTTAATCTTAGGACACGCTTAAACGTATGTATGCATGTTCGGCGGCAATTCAACTTATTCACACCTCCGTTTGTCTGCACAGCGATTAAATCAAAACCCAACTAGGCGAGTGCTGCTAATTCTGTCTAAGTATCTAAGTGCGCAATATGTCAGGGCTCTATCGGATCTGAAATCGTTGGTGGTGGTGGGTGGTGGGTGGTCGGGGTTGGCTAAGTAAGACTTTAGCCTGCTGGCTCTAAATGGCGAATGAGAGTTCAGTTCAGGGCAGGCGAACAAAGGTTATAGGTGTTTTTGGTAACGAATGCTATTTACATGATACGATATGCAATATACTATATACTTTATAGGATCTAAATGTGTAGGTGATACATAAAAGGTGCGCTTTTGCATAATAGCGATATTGGACACGTTTTCGATGAAGATTGTATTTGAACTATTTAGATCTTTACAACTCAAAAGCAATGAGTTACTTTACGATTTGATCAAACTCTACATCTGTTTTTCGTAAAACAAACTTAGTACCATACTCATAATACATGATGGATTTTTTCAAATGTATTAGTCGAAAACTACAATGTTCGATATTATGCAATCTAGTTGGTAATTGGAAGTTTGGAATTCTGATTTTTGGGCTTACTTTGTGTAGTGTGGTCTGTTCTTCTAGCTGCATCTATATTTGGTTTATATGTTGGGTGAGTTTTTTAGGTTGATTGGTTGTTGTAGTTATTATTATTGTTGTTGTAGTTGGGTAGTTGGGATGCGTAAAGTGTACATGTAAATACATATTCAGATACAGATATATAGATAAAGATGTAGATACAGATAGCACATAGATATGTGTATGCATATGGGTTCATAGATTATTGATAGCAGTATGTATGCAAGTCTCTCGATTATATGTACACAGCGCAAACATACATACGAATAGACTGATGATAAGTTATTAGGGTAAGGTCTGGGGAACTGGTCATAATGCACGAGTACCTGCGAACGTTCCAGATCGTGTTTCAGCCGTTCGTTCTCCAGTTCCAATCGGGCGATCCTTTGCTTGGTGGACTCCCAGTCGGCGCTGCTCCTGCCCATTTCGCACGTGGCCTTCTCAAGCTCGGCCTTTGACTTGCCCAGTTCGCTCTGCGAGGCCTCCAGCTTGATTTCCAGCCTCTCCCGCTCGGTGACTGCCCGCTCGAGGCGCGTCTGCAGCTTTTCCACCTCACTCTCGGCGGCCCGCAGCTTAATCTTGTAGTCGGCCACCTCGCGCTCATGGAGATCTCGCTCCTCCTGCTTCTCGTGCTCGGCGCGATCCCTCTGATCCCGGAGCTGGGCCATCTGCTTCTCCTTGTCACCGATGGCCTCCTCCAAGCTAGTCAGGGCGCCTTCGGAGCTGCTGTGGTGGGCCTGCATGGCCGACAGGCGGGCTCGCGCCATGTCCACCTGGTTGTCCTTCTCCTTGAGGAGATCCTCCAGGTTCTCGATCTATTAGAAAAAAACGGGGGTTGAGGAGAGAGCATCCGAAAAGAGGATTGTGTATTCTTAGAGTAAGGATGGTTTTCGACAAAACTCTGTTGATCTAAGTTTCTAAGGTTTGTAAGCTCATTCTTTCGTTGCTTAAAAGTAGTTTCTGTTTAAATATGTTGATTAATGTTTAAATAGTATACGAGCCCTTGGAGGAAACAGAAAAATCAAATAACACAACCTATTTCACCCTTTAAAAAATTTCCTATAAAAATGTGTCAGACCATATATTTTGAAATTTTTTGTAATTTAATAATTTAAGAATGTATATACATGTTTAGATCAATCCCGCTAAAAATACTCAATTTTGTTAATCAGAACAGCTGTTTCTGAGCTATTTAGAAGAAGAAGAAACTAAAGTAAAAAAATATTACTTTAATAGACTGAAACCCGCATTTGAGTACTACCCAAGTTTTCTAGGAGCGGAAAGGATAGAGGATAGGCAATCTAACCTTGCGCTGCAGCACGCTGATCTTGCGGTCCTTGATGTCCATGTGGTCCTTAAGCTCGGTGAGCTCGCTGGTGAGGCGATTCCGCTCCTGGACAGTCTGCAGGGTGCCCTGGGTCTTCTTCTCGATCAGGCGGTTCTTCTCCTCGAGGCGGGCGCGCATCTCCTCCACGTCCGTCTGCAGCATGTTGTAGTGCTCCTCTTTGGCACATAGCGACTCCTTGAGCACCGCTATGTGCCGCTGGTAGTCCTGACGGGAATTACTTTACTGTGCAAACGACAAACTTGGGTGCTAGCGTTTTGAATTTACCTGGTGCTGCTCCTCAAGGGTTTTCATTTTGGCCGCCATCGCCAGGATCTCTTGATCCCTTCTCTGTATTTCAAGACGGAATTCGTCCAGCTGAGGGTCATTACGGATGGGAGTTGGGTGGTAGTTTTTTGGGTTGGTTGGAAAGGAACAAGTACAGATATAATTAGATCAGAAAATGTTGCCACACATGGGGATGCCTGGGCCGGGAACTGATAGTGATCCATAGCCAGGACTACAAATGCTTGGTGGTTGGTTGGTGTTCTTGGTCTGCTTGTTGTCTCAAAGTATCATTTGCTGTTGCAACTGAGTGTGAAATGAGCGATTAAGAGGTGCGAACAGCGAGCTTACGCTTTGTAGAGAATGAGAGTTGGTGGATGGATAATGTCTGGGGCCCCCCAATCCCTTATATAGGGTTAAGTTTGGTACTCCTCTTATCCTAACCCCCTCGTTGGGTGTCCTTTTCAGTATTATAGTGTGGATGGATGGTCTGTTTCGGTGTATGTCTGATGGTTTCTTTAAGAGTTCGGAAAGTGGGGTGTTCCGAACTAGTTATTGGTTTGGGTTTTATTGCTTATTCGGTACGATGTTCGACGTTCGGTTTTCGTATGTAATTTTATTGTTTGCTTTCGAAAAGTTTCCATTTTATAATGCTTACATCTTAAGTTAAGTTTAACAGATTTCGAGAATATTCTTGCTTGTTGGAATTAAGTCTGAATGCAATCTTAATTAGGTTTACAGTTAAATCATTGTATAAATAGTACATCCCGTGGGATCATAAATGTATATGCGTATAATCAGAATATTTAGCATAATTATTCAAATACAATACAAGTATATAGAGAGTTATGTATAATGTGTATATCTTATATCAATATTCAAATGCCTCATTTCTTATTCTGTTCGTCGTCTTGTAGAAAAAGGTTACAAATCAAACTGAGTCGGAGAGGAGAATCAAGTTTGGCTGAGCAACAAGAACAGAAGTAGGAAAAACTAGTGGAGAGTATCTTCGTATCTATTTATCTATTCACACGCTCGCACAGAGTGCTGTCTTTCGAATTGGCTAGTGATAAGCTTTTTATCTTTCGGTTACGCTCACATTCATTGATGTACATATATATATATATAAACAATTGAAAAAGAGTTTATCTATGAACACAATTTCTGTTTTTTGTTTTGTTTTACGATTGCTGCATATTTTAGGGTTTTTCGAACTACCAACTACGACTAGACAAATTAAAGTAACTCCAGATTCAGTTTCCCATATCAATTCAACTAGTATATATTTAAACACTACTTTAACAAGAATTTTTACTTTCTTTAAGAAATATCTATGCGTAATTTCGATTTCCAAGCACAAAAAAACAAGTTAGCACGTTATAATCGATAGTCCGACCAAAAGATATTAACTATTCAAAAGTATTCAGTAGTTTATCATGCATTCATTGTGACTTTCGAATAAATTTTGGTATCTTTTGGGGCATAAAACTGAACGAAACGTTAGCCAGAGGTTAAGGGTATAGCGTTCTATATACGTTGTATACTTATCGATGACTACCGATTCATGAGTGTATAAAGCCTTCTTCGAATACGAAATACAGTCGAATACATAATAATACAATATAATATTCGCATAGACACATTTTGAATGCTTCTTCGTTTCACTTTGCTTGTTGTCTCAGACACACAAAAACTAATTCAAACAGGTCGACCCGATGCGATCCCATTCGATTCTGACCTATTCGGTTATAGATTGCACATATAAATTTCCACGTTTTCGTTCATAATTGACCTTCATTGCTAATCACACGCTAGTTCGTTTATTACTCTTGCATTTGCTTTTGCTGGGGAAGGCTTTGGGAGAGTCAAAACTCAGTGTTACAGTAGTGGAGGCGGAAGAAAGTTAAGTTAAGTAAATAATGTCTCTATGCAACTTATGCCCACTAATGCGAGAGAGAAAGTTATAAGTGGATTAGGCTCTGGTTAGTTAGGTAGTTAGTAGGTTGGGTATAGGAGGAGGTCCTTGATGGCGTGGAAATACTAGGACCATGCAAGGGTTCGTTACTTATTCTCTTATGCTTAGGTATAGATAGAGTGTGTGTCTGTGCTGCACTAACAATTGGCTAAGTTGTCGAATGTTCATACTAAGTACGAGTTACTCTATAGGTTTTGATTTAATAAATTTTAAGCTTCGTTTTTTTTTTCGTTCTTTTCTTTTCTCGTTTTTTGTTTTGTCAGCTCGCAAACTTGCAACTTTCACGGGCGAGACAAGTTTAAAGTAAATGTTACTCCATTACGCATTTCTCTTCTTGTGTATATATAAATTGTTGTTATTTGTGAGTAAATCTCTTTAGTTTTATATACAGTCTTTTACTTTTGAGAGTCAAGAGCAAGGTTCTACAAATTCCAAAAAAACATCCACAACAATTTGAATTCTTAGCCGAACTCGGCTTCGGTTTTCTCTATGCCCTGAGTGCTCTATGCAAATAACATAAGTCAAATGGTTAAATAAAAAATCGAAATAACTTTAAGGTATTTTCGCCTCTTGTTTCGCTTTCACTGTTGCTACATTAAAATGGCACATGAAACAATAGTTCTCCTCCTCCACATTCTCCGTTGCGAACTTTTCTTAGCCTAGCACTACTAAGAGTATTCCACTTTATTATCATATATGTTGTATATTGTATGTATAATACTTGGTGTCTTATCTTCTCCCTACGCGAGAGCTGGTTGATGCAGAGGAAAGCGTTAAATGCAGATCGGCCAGCCGTCTACGGTGCATAAGGGTTTATAGCTCTATAGACGGCATGACCTTCCAATTGGATTCGATCGTTCTCTGATTGTTATATATTCATAGGATGCTGATTGATGATTATTTCGATTTCGATTTCGATTTCGATTTGTCGATGGTGGCGAATTTCGATGTTGGGGTGGTTAGATTTCAGAAATGGGGTCAAGGGGCTTGGTTTCTTTAGGAGTCTAGGGATAGCGTGTCTACGTCAAATTTAAAACTTACTTGTCGCTTATGCTCTTGCGGCAGTTTCGGGTAATCTAAGTCTAGTTTCGAGTATGGCAGATGGTGGTGATGGTGGGCTTGATGCGGCTGCTGCTGCTGATGGTGCGAATGCGAGTGCGGGTATGCCGTGTGATGCGAATGATGCGAGGAGTGGTGCGGATGCGAATGCGTATGCGGATGCGTATGTGAGTGGGCCGCATGATGCAGTCCGTCCACATAGTCCCTGGCACTGCTGGCCAGCGTTCCGCCAAACGGTCCGCTCGTATTGGCCAACGCCGCCAGCGGATGTGTCTGCAGGTGATTCTGATGCTGGTGCACATGGTACTGGTACTGCGGATGCATCTGCTGCTGCACCGACGCCTGGATGTGCGAGTGTCCCAACGGTGGGCCCTGAGATCCGCCTCCGTAGTGCTGCGTTCCCGCGAACTGTTGCTGCAGGTTGTAGGCCAACGCTGCCGCCGTTGCCCCCGATCCGGATCCCAATCCCTGATTCTGGTAATACTGCGAAATGGCGGGATTGGAGGCGTGCAGCGACTGGTGGGCCATCAGCTGGCGCTGCTGGAAGGGGGCCAGTGGATTGCCGTAGCCCAAATCGCTCTGGTACGGATTCCCATAGCCCCCGTACTTGCAGCCGCCATAGCCCGCCGTGGTCGTCGTCGGGTAGCTGGACACCAGGTTCGTCAAGGAGTACGCCGGCCGGAGACGGGCCGCCGCTGCAGCGGCACTCTGGGCCGCCGTCAGTTGGCTGGGCAGGACTTGCTGCACCTGCTGCCCCTGGGGCTGGAAGTACATGTTGGGCTGCGAGGAGAAGCTCGTGGACATTTGCATGAGGTTGTCGTTGAGGTACGGCGGCGAGGTGTCCCCCGGATGCAGAGTGGGGTAGCTGGAGACCACCCGACCCAGGCCCATGCCCACGGGACCGCCCAGGGGCGTCGTCACCAGCTGACCCAACTGGCGGGCCTGATTCGTGAGGTTCAGGATCTGTGAGCTGCGCGATATCGACTTGTGGGCCTCGTTCAGCAGGTTCACTATGTTCGAGGAGCTGGTCTGCTGCAGCGGCGGTGCTGGATAGCCGTAGACATCATTGTACATGGTGGCCGAGGGCAGGCCGGCAATGCTGTAGCGCCTCCTGCGGATGGGCGAGGTCTGACAAGGTCCGTAGACCTGGGGATCGTACAGTCCGTACAGGTCGTAGCCCGCCGGTGCGTAACCATTGCCCGAGCCGTAGGACAGGGGGCCCGGTCCCAGGGCTCCCGGCCCGTAGTACTGCCCGATAATGTCCGGCAAGGGGGGACTGCTTCCACTGGCGCCCGAGTAGGGATTGTACATCTGAAACGGGGCGATTTCAAATGGTTGGTTGCTGTAACTGCTGTGACTGACTGACTGACTGGTGGTTGGGTTTTGGTTGGTTGGTTTCCTATTCGACTGCTGTTTGATCTGTTTCTATCTGATATCTGTGGTGTCTACAGAGAGAGCTCTCTCCCTTGGGTCTGTTGTTGGGTCTGGTGTTATCTGTTTTGATTTTCCGGCTTCGATGCGGTTTCGCTCACGCAGCTCTTGGCAGTTTTTGCTTTTGCTTTTGCTTTTGCTTTCATGATCATGATCGTGGGTTAACAAACATTAGCTATCTATGTACATTTATAGAGGTGGTTTTGCATATAAGCTATATGGCAGTTGGTTCTTGAATTGGCTTACATTTAACATAGCGAATGCGATTTTCACCCGAAACACTTACGGACTATTCTGGCCCCATACTTGAAAGGTGATTCATTTTCTTAGTTCTTGTTATCATTATTTTTGTTGTTTTTCTACAAGTTCTTCAGTTTGTATGTATCTTTACTTGTTCGACTTTTTACACTTTTTGCGCTTAATTTACAATAGGGTTTTGTAATAGAATGAGATTTGTTGATTATGAGTTATGATTTTCGGTACTGGTTCGTTTTTTCCATCGGTTAACTTTCGTTTGGCTTTATTTGGTTAGTTAGATAGTTAGTTCTGAGGCACTTTCAACGGCTCTTGTTGGCACCCAAAAAAAGTTCAACAAGGGCGGGGGGTTGGGCGTAGTTGTGAGTGTGTGTGTGTGTGTGTGTGTGTGTGTGAGTTTAATGTGTGTGCGAGAAAGGGGGTGTGGTTTTGGGTTTGGTTTCGGGGGGCGAAGAGGAGGCGCAACATGAAATGTGTGTCACTTGGATGACAGCCACGAGGATGTCGCTGGTTTTTGTATCTATTTCTGTGTGGATGGCTGTATCTTTGTATCTGAGTGTGTGCGTGTCCCTGTGTGTGTGTGGAGTATCTGTGTGTGTCGATGCTTCTCTTTTTTTCGCTGTTTTGACCTGGCTTGTGTGATCAACGTGGCATACAAATGCAACTCGGATTCTGATTTCGTATTTCTCAGGTATATCTTTGGGTATTTTTGGTATTTCGGTATTTTTTGTTTTGTACAATTTGCTTTTGGTATCTTGTTTGTACGCAGAAAAGAAACATAAATATTCGTATAACAATATATAGTTCAGATGCATTATAGAAATAACGTGCAAAAGTATATTTGTTAAATAATTTGGTTCGGTGTGTTGGAGAAAACAAACAAAATATATATTCATATAGTTGTTTAGACAGACAGTGAAAGAGAGAGAGAGTGTGTGTGTGAAAGAGACAGTCAGAGTTCGAGATTGAGTTAGAGAGAGACGGTTACAAAGAGACTTAGATAGAGAGAGAGAGAGATGGAAAGAACGCAAGTAGTGAGTGTCAGACAGAGCAGAGTATCTTTTCTTCATCCTTTCCTCAGAGAGTGTTTTCTCCAGTGTACTTGTGTTGGTGAGAGAGGGTCAGAACTGTGTGTGTTTTTGAGTGTGTGAGAGTGTGCGAGTGGAACCCACCATCAATAGAGTGTTGTAGTTGTTGCATTGCGTGTTGTGTGAAAGTTCGAGTTCGAATTCGAGTGGATCCGGTCAACGTTCTTAAGATTAGTTGGTAAGTCCGATATTTACAAAAACCAAAAAGTAATATATCATACACAAACACGAGCACACATCCATATGTGGACACAGACACATGTGAATGTGTGTGAGTCAGGTGCAACGACACGGCAACAATTGTTGCCTATTTTTCGGCCTTGAGGAGGGCTTGGAATCTGGGTTTCTTTTTCATTTTTTGGTGGGTGTGGGGCGGAAGATCGGGGGTTTCTTGGGTCTCGGTCTGTCGTAAGCGGAATATAACGCAATCAATATCAAAAACAACATACTGCAGAGTAACATATTTATATATATAGTTGTAGTTGCTGATATTCGTATATATATAAAGAGCGACAGAGACAGAGAGATACAGAGAGCCATAGAGGAAGAGAGAGTGAGTGGGAGAAACAGAGACAGAAACAGAGAGGTAGAGTATATATTCATATGTTTGTTAGCCATATTGTGGATATATATACACGTCGTAATTGTTTTATCATTTTATCGTCAAAGAGTTGTCAGTAAATGAAAGATTCGCTTTCTTCTTCTTTTCTTTCCTTTCTTCCGTCTACTCGAAGTATTAATCAATTTGTTATTGCTTTCCCTTTGGTCCTTTTTTGTTAGTTATACTTATTTTGATATTATTTTTTTTGGTATCGTGCGAAAATATTACAAAAGCATATTGTAAATAGTTGCATACGTTTTTTTCGATTCTTGGTAAACAAATTTGTTTTCATATTTGTCATTGCATTTCCTCAATTGTTTTTTTTTTTTGGTGATAGCTTTTAGAACAACAACAAAATATATGTTTTTTGATGTAATTAAAAAAGATCAATTCTGGAAACAAATATATATTTTGAATTCATTAATTGAGTCGCTTGATTCGGTTATTTATCAGTCAAGACTGCTTGCCTACGTTTTTTGTGTGGATTTAATTTTGGTTCATAAAGCCAATTATTGGAGCCATTACAATCGATAGGTTTCGTGAAAAAATCATTTGCATCTTTTGGCAATAAAATGACAAAAGAATTATTCTTGTATGCTAAACAGATCACAGTTCACTAATGGTTGTTAATTCGTATCTGATCATTTCAGTTGGGATTTTGCTTTCTGATTTTTGATATCTTGATTTTTTTATCTTGATTTCTAAGGTTTGCTCTTTGGTGTGTTGGTTAAATGTTATATATTACTTTTTGATTATGTAAGAACAGTAAGAAAAAGGAGTTCAAAAATCAGCGTTCCGTTCAAAATGCTAAGTTTAAAGTTTAACAAACATTGTGTGAGTGTGTATGGGGTGTGTGTGTGCGTGTGTGTGGTGGGGTCATTAAGTAAAATTAAAGTACAAAGCGAGTGTGGAGAACTAAGCTATATACTAGATTTAAACGATTACACAAACAACATTAAGACACAAAACACACATTTACATATTTTAGGGCTCGGAGCGAAACAAAGATTAGTATAAATTTGGAAAATGATGCCGAGAAAGAGACAGTAGGAGATGGGGGCTGAGAGAGAGAGAGAAGGAGAGCACAGGTGAGCAGAACACTTAAAATAATGCCAAGAACTTTGTTCACCCACGCACACACACACAAACACATGGAAATGGCGAACCGAAATAACAACATTTTGGTTACAAGGTTACGTATACGTCACGTGTATTTGTGCGGGGCTACAAAAAAAGAGAGGGGCTACAGAGACAAAGAGAGAGAGAGGCAGAGAGAGAGAGAGAGAGAGAGAGAGAGGGAGAGGGGGAAAGGAAGAACAAAGCCAAAGTAAGGGGCGAAATCAAAAGCCGAGTGGGTGGTGAGTGTATCTGTGTGTGTAAAGTGTGTTAAGTGCCGAACACATGTAGCAGAGTGTATTTTCTGGCTTTTCAAGCATTTTGTTGCTATTTTCGTTCGTTGCGTGCCCAGCAGAAATCATAAAATTAAAAAACAAACACATAAAACGGAGTATTGCAAACTGAAAAGAAAGCATAAAGCTGGGGAAAACAATTTCCACTTTTATGACTCCTTCAGGGAAAGCGAGAGAACGGGGCGGACGGGGCGAAGAAAGCAGAGAGGGGAGAGAGAGAAGGACTGCACCCCCCGCCCGACGACATTGACATGTGAGCAAACAAAGGGAATGCAAAAAATTAAAGTGGTCGAGGGGAAGTCCCGCTTTCAATGGGGATCCCCTTTTCCCTGGCGTTAATCATGACAAATCATCACGTTCACGTTTCGTTTCGTTTCGTTTGTGCATGTGTTTTCCCCTTTTTTCGTGTGCGCGCAAGGCCAGACAGAGTCCTTTTCCCCATTGTGTCCTGTCTGCCATCCACTAACCATCACCCCTAGCAGCTAGCCCAGCCCCCCTTAACCCATTGTCAGTGGCTGTCCCATCTCTTGCCCCACGCACGTGCCTGATGGAAATGTATTTCAAGTGACACATTATGAAGTGCATCCCTGTCGGTGCTCGCTTTTTGTTGAATTTCGGTAGGCTTTTCAGTTAATGAGCACGGATGCCAAAGGGTTAAGGCTTTGGGGGGGTGTTAAGGCTATATATTTGCGCCTGTGCTGTCTATGCTTCTTGCACTTTTCTGCAAGCCCTGTTGCCGAATTTCACTAATTACGCAGAAAAGCAGGCAATGCGCCTTCCCCTTTTTAGCCAGTACTCGTGCATTAGTGTGTGTGCGTGTTAGCCCGAAATGCTGTTAGTTTGTTAGTCTGTCAGTGAGTGTGTGTGTGCGCTGATGTGTGCCACTGTATGTGTGAAATTTAATTTGCAACTCGAGGCCACAAAAGGACAGGCCAAACAGACGAAGTTTAACCAGTTTTGTTTGTTTTGGGGTCACTCTTTTTTCAAACAAAATATAAATTCACAGCTCTAGGTATTCGATTTGATATTAAAATATTTTTGGATATATATTTTTAGGTTCAATAAACCAAATTTATGTATTAAATATTTAGTATATCTAATCTTTTATTTTATATCTTACTTTATAGACTAGCATTTATCAAATATTCAAGGAAAATGCAGTAAACTTGGAATGTTATGATATTTTTCCTCTTGATTTTGAATCCCATACTTTTTTAAGACCTATTTTTCTCTGTGCTTAGTTTTTATAGCCTTTCCCTCTCTCTCTTAGCATTTTCTTGCTTTTCCCACCCCACCTCCATCTCCGCCCCCTTTAGGAGTTGCTCATGTTACGCCTTGACAGGACATTTAAATGGCTTTCGGTGTCTGGGTGCCTTGCAGCGCCTACTGCGGCGGCCCCATTGATGGGCCGGCCAGCCCATTGATTTACACTACACCCATTATGCAGTACCATAACCACCCCTGGAATTTGCACCCACAGACATTTCGGTTAGATGCATTTCGTCGCTTTGGCTTCGGCTCTAGTTTGAGTTGGCTTTGGTTGGTTTGTTATGCGAGTCGCCTTTGGGCTGATTGACTTTTGAATGAAGTTGAAGGTTCTGTTCTTGTGTGCTGAATGGTGAGTAATGACATTTCGAGCTGAGCTGTTGTGATGACTGGATGATGAGACGCTGTTGGTTTTTGGTTTCGCGGACCTCAGTTGCCACAGTTGTCTGGCTGACTGACTGGATGATTGGGTGACTGTTTCCGGTGGGCGGTACAAGTACAATACCTTGTAGTAGACATAGGCATTGTCCATAGGTTTGTGGGTCTCTCGGCTGGGTCTTTAGGAGCTAATGTTGCTGCAATTGCAATGGCGCAATGTTGCAATGTTGCAGTGTTGCAGTGTTGCAGTGTTGCAGTTCTGCAGTTCGTTGTACTTGGGCTTAGTGCTGCCTGGCTGCTATTTATGTAATTTGAGCTGCCAGCTGTGTGTGTGCTTGTTGTTGTAATGCAATAATAGACTGCGCTTCCCCGTTACTTTTCAGCGTTTTCCACGGGGGAAAACTTGTATTTTCTTCTTGGGCGCTGCTTCCTGATTCTTAGCGCTGTCTGCCTAATGCAAATGCGAGGGGGAGTGTAACCTTCTGGCCCACCGCACACACTCGCACATTCTCCTCACTGAGAGAAAGGGGAGCAGACTCTCACACACACACACACACACAGACAGGCTGGCTGGCAGGACGACGAGCTATAAAAAGAAAGGTTGTTGTTTTTCTCGTTGTCCTTTGTTGTTGCTAGTTAATGTTTGCTGCGAAGGATTCGTGTTTTTTTTCGGCTGCTGCGGCTGCTTAAGCAAAAATTATTGATTTTATGCTGCTCTGCTTTTCAGCTTTTCCACTGCCGATTTTCCTCTGCTGCTTTTCCTTCAGCTGCTGCTGCTGCTGCTGCTGCTGCCAAACGGTTTGGGGATGCAGGGATTGAAAAATTGCACTGGCACTCTCGATTTAAGCTATTATTTTCACACGGACACAGACACGTTTACAGGTAAAGGCACAATAATGAAATGGTCGACATTCCCTTTTTATCTACATCCTTTTGCGGTCAAAGAATGGAATTTCCATCTATATATCCTCTTTTCCTAGCCACAGCACACGCGTTCGCGCCACGAATGGGATTTTTACGCGACTTACGCGACTTTTCTATCGGAATGATATAGGGGTTCGTGTGGATTTTTGCGTATCCTAGCACAATCCTCAGGCTCGTGGCTCTGGCTCGCTGCCCACTACACAATTTTCTTTGCCATTTGCTGTGCCAAAAACTTTCTTTTTCTGTGCGACTCGCGACGCGTTCTGCTCGCTACAGTTCCTTTTCTCGGTCCGTGTCTCGGCTCGTCGGCTGGAGCGTTGCGTGTACAACTGTTCGCGCCTGCGGAGCTTTTGCGACCACGAGGCACGAGGCCACTCAGCAGCGCGGCACATCGCTCATCCGCACCGTGGCTCGGCTCTCAGCTCGGCGCTCGGCATGGCAGCTCAGCTTTCACTCAATTTTGGGCTTGTTTGGGGGCTCATCTTTCGGCACTAAATACTTAGTACTAGGGTTTCGCCAGTCAACCAGTGTGACTTTCACTGGACATTAAAAAAGATTCGCTTGCTTCTTCTTCTCTAAAGCTCCGGCTTACTGTTACAGAGTTTTCTGAAATTATATTTTTATAGTCCCTATTTTAGATAAATTCATTGCATATTCCACTTATTTTTTGTGATATTTCAGATCCTTTAGGCTCCTTTAAGGAATTCAGTTGTCTAGCTTCTGGACATTTAATGTTATAAATATCATCAAAGCACACACTAAAGTAATAAAATGATAATCAGATCATTTAGGATTACTTCCATTTTAATTCTTTTTACTAAAGATCTATTCATTTCCTTGAAGACTATTTATTTAGTTTTATTTCTGAGCGTCAAATTGTTACTAATAGCTCCTATATACAGTAAGCAGATTTCATAAATTACCTTGTTTATGTCATTATTATGGTATTTTGCCGAAGCACTTAACATTTTGTTATATCATCTATTCATCTTTAGATTAATGACATACTTTCTTTAAACAGTTCTTTAAAAATTAGTTTTTTTCTCAAAAATTGTACTGCTCACTTTTTAGTTGGAACCTTTTTTTTAATAAAAGTTGATTCTAACTATAATATTATTTTTTAAATTTATTTTTCAAAATACTTCCGGCTATCAGTTACACTGCATTCGTCACCAGCCTTAAATACTTGGTTTTTGAATCCATCGATGCCCTAAGCTTTAAGTATTTAGCTCTCATTCATGCTTTCGGCACTAAGCTAAGCCAGTCCGCGCAGCTTTTGGGACTCGACTCTCGTCCCGATTGAGCGCTTTTGCCCATTTCCGCTCACGAGTCCAGTCATGTGGTCTGTGCCGCGCGGAAAGCTCGGCAAGTCAGGCGAGAGCTTTTACGTTCATTTACGCTCAAAAGCTGGCGGCAATATTGATTGCTTGACAAAGGGCAGGGGGGAGGTGCTGGTGTGGGTGGTGGTGGCAGGGGGCGGGAGTGGGCGAACTCGTTTTACAGCTACTCGCTGCAAGCTTAACCCTGCACTGGCCGCGCGGGCTGAAACGGCCTTTCCTGCAACTGAAGGCCTGCGCATGGCATGGGCTGCACTTCCCGAGCAGCTGACTAGCGGGGGGTCCACCTGACCCGCCCCCTTTCCCCCCTCCCCCTTTCCGGTTAGGCCCCTTTAGCAGCGCCCCCAACAAATGGCATTCCGGGCAAACTGGCCCGCAAAAGTAGGCAACACTTTGCATATTAAGGCAGCTTCCATTCAATTATTATGCTAAGTGGGCAACTCATTAGGCAGTCATTTGTTTTCGGATATGCCATTTCAATTCGCATTCCTGTGCGCCCCTGGCCAATCGATAAGTCCAAGTGGAAATTCCTCTAGCTGGGACTTGTCTCGCTTTAAATGCACTTATATCTCCTTAACACACTTAACTTTGCAGGCGCTTTTTATGCCTCCAACGGTGGGAAAATGAATTTTGCGGTAGGCCGCGTAATTATTTTATGCCCCCGCAAAACAAAGGGCTCTGGCAACCAGCAGCATAATATATCAAGCGTTGAGCGAGGCCCACTGGCAACCATAACGAGTTCCCAGAACCCAGAGCCCAGAGCCCAGCGCCCAGCGCCCAGCAACCAGTCGCCTTTCGTAACCCGTCGTAACCCCCGAGTTTTCCGTGCCCCATGCCCATTATTATTTATGCGTATGCATAGGACACACAGGGCTGGCTCTTTGGCCGGGCACTGTGTGCATGTGGGGGTGTCGTGCGAGCTTTATTTAGTGACCTGCGAGTGAAATGCCCGTCCGCAAGCGTCGGCTGGCGGCGGCTCGGGGTAAATTTAATATAGAGCTGGCCAGTATTTTATGGTATTTCAGTCATGAATTAAAGCCCTGTATTTTTAGCCCTAAAATTTACGATATGGCACAATTTTCACTGCTTTCCGGCGGGGTGATTAATCCATGCCTCAATTACAGCGGAATTTATGCTTTATTTACGTAATCTTTGTGGTGCAAATAAGCGCTCTATTTATGAGGAGATAGTTTGATACATGGGATTTATGTTAAAATCATGTGTCTTTATTAAGAAAGAGGATTTCTGGAATTCCCTATTTTCCCTTTGGTATCCTTTTGTATCATACATCTTTTACTGGCTAAGTTTTTTTATTCATGATAAAATTATATTTATAAGGTTTTGTTCTTAGATGGCTTATATCAATATACTTCTTTAGTTTTTAATGTGTTTTTCTGCCTTTAAATTATCATGAATATTTGAATCTTCACCCTTAAGGGAGTCTTCCTATTTAATTTGAGACTGTAACTTTTTTTCTGAAATCCCTTGAGGATATCCCCAGGTTAAGCCCCTCTCCTTAGGTTCTGCCCCAACAAAACTAAGTCCGCTCCTGATTCGGCATGTGCCAGTCCCCGTAAAACATCTGAGGGCCCCGCTACCCCTTTGCTGGCTTTTGGCTTAGGTTGCTAATTAAAATTCAGCCATTGGCGTCATTTTGCATAGTTTCTAATTTGCCAGGGTGTAACAGAGATAGAGAGAGATAGAGATAGAGGAAAGGAGAGAGACAGGAGATGAAACCAAGTGAGGGCGAGCCAAACAACATGAATATTTGAATATGGATTTGTGTGGTCTGGCGTACTGAGCAGCATACTAAGCGTTGGTCATCGGCAGTCGGGGGTTAAGAAGGGCTGGATTGGCCCTAAGAAGGTCTTTAGCTCTGAGTGTTTTTTCTTTTTATATTTTTTTGTTCTACGAGTAGCAAACATACACTCACCCTTACCCCTTGCTCCTCCTGAGCGAATTTCTTGATTTCACGCTCCAAATCAAGCTGTCTCGTTGTTGTTGTTTTCGTGGTTGGTGTGTTTGTTGTTTGGTTGTTGTTTTTGTTGTTCGGTTGTTGGGTTCACCAGAAGTGAGAAGGTTGAGTATCGCATAAGTTTGTTAGATTTGTGTACATATTATATGTAAGCGTGCAAGAGTGCCTGGTTTTGGGGGGTTGGGGCAAAATGTAAGCCGAAAGTTTGAGCATCAAGCAGACAAAGTGGCGTCGGTTAAATGGCCATAAGAAGTAGACAATAAAACCAAGAGGACTCTCGTAAAAAGTATATTCGCCTATATGTGTATTTATTCCAGCTGAGCTACATATCTATCTATACGTACGTGCGTGTCCCGGGGCCTCTGGCCTTACATAAGAGTGCCAAAAGTCGGGGCGGCAAGAGTCGGTGGAAAAAGTCGATTCAATGCGGCTCAACTTGGGCCAACTTGCTAAACAAGATGAATTATTGAAAGTTTTTTCGAATGGCCCCAAAAAAAGGGCAGAGGCTTGCAACTGCAGTTTGCAATAAATAGAATCTGCACCGAAAATAGGAAATGTAAAACGCAGTGACCTCGAAAGAACTGCGCCAGCCGATTGCTCTCTTTTCCGGCCCTGCTAACGCGGCGTATACGCAACAACTTTTAATTGCTCGCCCTGCAAAAAAAATAAAAAAAAATCGCCCAAGAGCGATGCGAAATTTGCTTTCTTTTGTATGGGCATGTGGGCGGGCTGTTTTTTTTTTATTTTCCCGCCCTCAGACCGGTTTTGTGGGCTGATTTTTAATTACTGCTGTCCGGACCGTGTACTATGCCGCATTTCCTCCCACCATTTGTTTGCTTTATCAGTGACAAATTAATTTCGAGCCTCGCCAATCGCCAATTGCCCACTGCCGGTCAAGGCATTTGTTGTTCGCCCCCCGCCCATTCAATTGGTATAATATAATATAAGCCAAAGACCCCCGACCGCTGGCTGGTGAAAAAATGTACAGAGCATTACGCAGAACTGAAATGCGATTCCCGAAAAATGCCAGTGGGCAGTGAGCCAGAAAAAAGGGCAGAAAAAACGCCATTTGAATGCTTATTGTGCCATAGAAATGGCGCCTCCGCATAAAGGATGTTGAGCTTATGCAAATGGTTTTAACGCCACGGGGACCCAGTGCAGTGCCCAGATAAAATATGAAGTTCAAAATTGAGTCAAGGATGGCGGCCATTCCGGGCTAATATCTGTCATTTTTACGGCCATTCATTGATATACAAAGCGCTGGGAAAATAGTGATATTTCAGTTTTAAAACTGCGCTTCTTTGACTTTTGAGCCAGCTGTTGAGCAGTCAATTACCATTGATAGATGCGCACAGGCAGGTCTTAAAGAGTATCAGTGTTTTTTTGGAAAAAAACTTAAATGCCAGTCGGATAATACGAGTACTTTGCCTTCTGCACTGGCTATTCCCTTTGGCCTTTCCTCTGCTCTCCAGCGTCTGTTGTCCTTAAATAGATTTTGTTTCTGTATCAAGGTTATTTATGCTGCCCACTGGGAACGTACCCAACTGTCTGACCATGCTCTGGAAATGCTTTTTCCCATTTTCCCCCCGATTCTGGGCGTTCCCCTCTTTACCAACTTGTGTTTTCTGTGTGCTCGACTGCCTTTTGTTTCTGTTTGCGCTTAATATTACGCATACGCCGTGTGTGGTTGTGTGGGAGTTTAGCCCGGGGCAAACGTGTAATTAGAGAGGAGGGGGAGGGTCAGGAGTTTGGATCTGTAATAAGCAGTTGGTAGCTTGCCCTGTCCTTGGGGAGGTCGGTGGGTAAAGAGTTAAGCTGCATTTGCATCAACTCCAGACTTATTTCAGATTGATTTCCCGGGGGGCAGCGGGCGGCGGGCGGCACTGGCACTACCCTCGATAAATAATGGAATGCAACAATGGAAATGGTGCGGGAAAATGCAATGCTTTTCCTCGAACGCCAGGCAATGCATTACTGGCGAACGTTGCATACATAAATGGGCCACGCGAAGATGCAGCCATTGTGGCGCCGAAAAGTGTGCAACAAAATCGAGATTTTATTGGGTGGCGAACAATGAAATGACTAAGCTGCTGTCTGAGTGTGCGTGGGTGTGGGTGAGGTAGTGTGTGGGTGTGAATGTGTGGGTGTGTTAAGGGTACGTGTGTGGGTAGTGCACTGCACTTAATGTTAATTTGAACGACGTTCATTGATGTTGACTGCTGACTGCCGACTGCGACTGCCTCCACTGTCCTCATTCTCGTCGGCACAAAGTTGCAAATTAATTAAGCGACAACGGCAACAAGAACAAAACAGTAAAAAATATGCAAAACATGTAGCAAACTGAATGAAACGTGTCATTGTGTTGCGTGTGTGTCTGTGTGTGACAATGTGGGAAATGAAAAATCAACAGTGGAAAACTGTGTGAAAACACTACGAACTCAACTCAAGCTTCGGTTGGCATAAAAGCGAACATTTTCTAGGCTCTACTTTAGGTTTTTGTTTTTCGACTAGATTGTAACACTTATAAAGCGGTATGTATATATAAGTTAAGTGTGTGTGTGTGGGTAAGGTGTCTAGGTAAGGTATATAGAGTATATAAGACTTAGTGTATGCGTGTGTTGTGTGTCTTTGGGTTAAAATAAAAGTTTTTAAAGTTCCGATGTTGCATCAAATGTTTTCAAACTCAAAATGCATAAAAAGTGTGTTTTTTCGTGTTCAGAGAAAATGGGTAGGCGTGGGGAGAAAGGAGAAAGTGCTCCCCCTCTCTCCCCCCGCTGCCCGTGTACGAAATCATTCTCTAGAGCATTGGTTGCCGAACGAAAGAAAATTAGAGAGATAGAGATTGGCAGAGATATACGAAGGTAGACAGAGAGATGGCGGAGTTCGGGGAGCGAGATGGGGTAAAGTCGCGACCTCGTCACCTCTTCGGGGAGGCAGAGGTGTGGCAAGGGGCTCCAAAGCATCTGAACGGCACTTACCTGCTTCTGGGCCATGGCCTGCATCTGCTGGAACATCTGGCGCTCCTCCTCTTTGCCTGGAAATGGAGGTAAGTATAAGAGTTAGTCGATCTGTTTATCTTTTAGTGCACCAGAAACTCACCCATTCCCTTGGCCTGCAGCATTTCCAGCAGCTTCTTGATGCTCTCGTCGCGGGCAATCAGCGTTTGCTTTTGGGTCTCCACCCGGCACTCGAGATCCTTGATCGTCTCGCGCAGGATGCTGATCTCGCGCTGCAAATGGTCGTTCTCCGCATAGATCGCCTCCATCTGTTGCTGCATCTCCAAGTTGGGCTGCCGCATCCGCAGGCGCAGCTCCTCCTCCAGTTGGCGCACCAACATGGCTTGTTTCTAGGGAGGGTTTATTAGTAATATAGTATTAGAAGAAGTACAAAAGATACCTCGAATTTAGTTCAAAAAATAATTCTAATATCTATAACTTTAGAGGAGCAGGCTCCCTATTTCTATGAATATTTTACAGACAAAATATAACTTTATTGAGTTTTAATGACTTATTCTAAAGGTATTAGGTGTAATCTATAAACCTCGGATTATTTGTAAAATTATACCTTAACCATTTGTGTCTGTGAGATTTGTTTAAATATAAATTCAAAATATCGAAAATCCTTTGATAAAACTATTAAGTATCACTAAACATCGAATGTTAAATAGATTATGTGTGGGTATGGTATATGGTAGACCCGATTTAAATTCCGCTTTTTATTCAAATTCTGCATCGTACTAAAGGCTGAATGCTTAACTGTCAACTCACCTGATTCTCAGTGCTGAGTAGCTTCAACTGATCATTGATCAGACTGTACTTGGCACTCTCCTCCTTGCGCAGGGCCCGCTCCTTCTTGAGCTCGGGCGACCAGAATGTCTTGATGCTGTGCATCGAGCTGCCCAGCTTTTGGTTGGTCAGCTCCAGCTCCCTTTTCAGGTTGCCCAGCTCCCGCTGCAGGTCGGTGTTCTGGTGCTGCAGGTCGCCCAAATAAGCTCGATCCGACGTGGGGCCCATGCCCGTATTATATCCACCCATGGCACTGGGACTCTGCCTTGCCGATCTGCCATACAGCTCGTCCTCTAGGTACAGTCCCCGCTCGAGGGACCTGTCCCGGGAGCGATCGCGAGGCTCCCGGATGGGTATGAACTCGCGATCGTGGGGATCGACAAGGCCGCCGCGATCCAGCGATTGGTAGCGGGTTCCTAGGAGGAGATTAATCCAAATTTGGGTTTAGCCTATCGGTTTATAAGAAGGAGTTCCACAAGGCTAATTCAGATCTAATATCTTTTTTATATATACTTCGAAGTCAGTTTGATTCGGTTCCTAAATCAAAATATCTTTGATATCATTGTATTATAAACAGATTAAGGCCTTGAATCACTAAGAATTTCTAAATTTCTGATTTCCTTTCATTAGTTTTTCTCTTTAGAAACAAGACAACGTTATCTGTAGATATCTATCGGTAGTATCTGTAGATATATCTATTTTCTTTTATTATCTTAATAGAAGCGCATTTTGGTTGTAAGCTATTTATAGTATATAGTTAAATGATCTCGAAACAAATCAATATAAGATTGATCTTTATAAGGATACTATTAAAGTGCTAAGTCGTAATGATATATGTTATTAGCTCAATAGATCTAAGTCTTTAGGTGTTATCCTAAGATAATACATATCTTTATAAGATGTTATTATTAGAATATTTTTATAAATCCTCAAATTGACTTCGATAATACATAATGTTTCAGGCTGCTCAGTCGGTCATTACTTGGATAGTCCATGGCATGGGCCATCGGTGGTCTGCTGGCGCTCCGGCTGCGATGGTGCCCCGCTCCGGCCGGACTGGTTGGCTCATCCATGTCGCGGTAGTATGGACTGCCCATTGCTGAAAGTCACACACACACAGAATTCATGAGGATGACCAAATGAGGATGACAGAACGGACGGGTGGTGGTTTTATCTCTGGTGGTGGTTCAGGTGGTTGTTTCGTGTTTTTCGTTTCGGCTCCTCATCCGGCCACCAGAACAAAAAGAACGCAACCAAAAAAAAGTATACAGAGTGTTTCTTTTCTTTTTTCTAGAGGTGGCAACTAGTGCAGTGGAGTCTCTGCCTCATTTTCTTCTTCGGGCTTTTTTTTTTCTTATTTTTTCGGTTAGGTTAGGTTAGTGGCAAGGAACGCAGGTAACTCAGGGGGAAAAAGAAGGAAATGCAAACGGAAAATAAAGGAAAAGTCAACAAACGAAGGCTGGGAAAAGTGTTTGTCGTGTTCTGGCTTTGCTTTCACCTCCCACAATTCACAGCCCGCAGTCCACAGCCCACAGCTCGTAAACCCGCCTTACTGTGTGTCCCGACTTCTAGCTTATTCCCCATATTTCAGCCCACCTTCGAGGGCTATAAACTAAGTTTTCCCCGGCACGAAATCATTTTGCACGTCGAGAGCACGAAACTAAATTTTGCGGTTCCGCCAACGTCCTTGTTCGTCAGTTTGCAGAGTGTTTGGTCCTCAGAGCCCCACTCATATTAAATGGTTTATTCAAGACCCGCCGAATGGCGGCCGAATGCTAATTAGCTGGCGTAATCAAGTGCTGACCCCGTTCAAGTGCAAAACAGTTTAGCTAACCATAATTGTAATCCAGTTTGAGGCTTTGATGTCAAACGCGCGGCTCCGGGCAAAGTTTTCAGCTTCCAGTGATAGTGACGGTTTCAAGGTGCTCTTCTCCGCAGTGGTTTACTTTCCCTCGCTTTTTTTTATTTGCCTCAATCGCTCAGCTGTGGGCCATTTCCCAGTCCTGTTTTCCCTGGCTGGCACGGTTCTAATGCAATTTCCCGGCAGCTGCAACTGCGTCGCGGAAAATTCCCCAACCAATCCCCGCATTGAATTCAATTTGCATGTGTTTGAGTGCCGTTTGTGTGGGTTAATTGAAATGAAAATCGGTTCGAGATTCGCAGGATGAGTGAAGCGAAACGAAAGGCGAAATAAATGCAAATCGAATCAAGTGAAATGAAATGAAATCAAATCAAATTTATGTACCATGCGCATGCGTGTGATGTTAGACAGAAATAATAGAGTTTAGTTAGAAATTGCATTAGTTGAGTCGACTACAAATAGTACGAAATGAAAATAGTTATATATATATATATGGCAGTTATACGAGTAGAGAGCTAGCGAGCGATACAACAGAAGCGTTAATTTTGCATAATTTGGGAATTTGGAATGTATTTATAGTCTTTAGATCGGTTAAGGCAAGGCCAATTGATGGAAATGAGGGAGAAATAATCGTGGAACGATCGCCGGGCTCTCGGGCGCACAAACAAGATACTGGCCAAAGTGCTGGACTACGTTTGTGCACGGCTTGCAAGGACTATGTCCAGAGATTCTCGGTTTGGGTTGTAGAGTTTATGGATTGGTCATTCACCTAAAGGACTTCCGCGTGGAGCGCCGTAGTCCCGGGATGGGGATCGATCGACCGTCGGCAATTCCTGGAGACGCCGCACGCGACCCGGACTGCGCACACCAGAGCTAGTTACTGGATTATAATCGTCCCGTGACATAATCCGCGGCTCATCCGCGGCATGCAATCAAGTGCCAAATGGAACTGGACCTGGGAGTTGAACTGGGGCAACTGCCGCCACCGAACGCCTTAAATGCAACGTTGAACTTTGATTTCGGTTCTCTGGTTGGTTTATTGTACTGGCCTCTCGGTTGATATGCTCGGTTTTGATTGATTAATTGATTGATCTATTCGCGACTCTCTCTCTCTCTCTCTCTTGTGCGGCATCTGCAAGTGGAAGAAGTGAGAAGAGAACGAAAAACATACACACAAATAGTACAATGCTCTTTCTCGTGAGGGAAAACAGTATATTACATTACGCATACGCCCCGCTGCCCGCCAAAAGCCAAGGCTTCTTTGCATTTAAATTGGCCCTAGCTCAACTTGCATATCCTTAACCTTTTTACCTAAATCTCAGCCAGGAGCTGGCTCACTACCGGGCCATAAGCGCATAAACAAATAGCATAAACAGACTGAAAAGGACTCAAAAGCCAGGGGGGTGCTGGTTGGCTGCGGTGGGGCGAGCACATCGCGCCGAGCATTGCATTATGGCCGCGCTATGCAAATGCGTGTTTTCTATGGAGACGGCAACAAATCGCATGCAAATTGCCACTTGAGCGGTTGCTTCTCGGCTGAAAGGAAGTCTCCCGCAGAAGCTGTCGAGCGGAGTTCATGCGGAGCATCTTATATTGATGTGGGCCTGCATTCGAACGCCACTCTGTTGAGGGTAATTGAAAAGTTGCCTGTGCAACTCTGGCACACATTCTTTGAAACTTCTCCTAATATTGCCTTGAAAATATCTACAATATTAATGTATTTTATTGGTAATAAGTAATCTTAAGTTTTAGCAAGAAACAAAGCATTTATTCAAGCAACCTATCATAATATACTTTTTAAATCAGTTTTCTAACAAATTTATTAATAATATACGTCAGGAAAATAAAAGGAGAATTTATTATTTTTGTTTATTTGATTTCATTTGATTAATACTATAACAACTTTTATTCTGTGCAAATAAAATTAAATTTTGGGCATTTGTTTCTATATTTTATAATTGTTTTAAGATACTTTTTAAAATGTAAGATATTCCTGCGAATGTCATGAATAACGAATTGCAATTAAGTTGCCCGCATAAACAATGCGCCACGGCGAACGTTGATTTTTTTCGCCCAGGCTGCTCTGAATGGGCCAAGAGTGCGGATATCAACGGCAGCAGCTGCAGCGTCTGAAATGAAACCTAAACGAATCAGCAAGCCGGAAGCCCATTCACACAGCCATGAGAAGGAAGTCTCCGCCTGGGCCGGAGCCTGAACCAGCGCCTCTATGTGCCGGAGAATGGCGACATAAAAAGATGGAGGAAGCGCCAGCAGATGAGGTCAGGATATGGCAGACAGGCCATAAAATATCAGGCCCAGATTCGATTACATCGCCATGCCATTAGGGAGCCCCAGGCACTGCACTTTGCTGGGCAAACATATCCCCACATATACACCAGTGCACACATACATATAGATATGCAGAGAGGGAGACAGATTGCACTTTGAGCTGCATACTTAAGGGACCTGGAGCTAAAACTGGAAGCCCGTACGATTGTTGTCCGGACGTCGGACTTCGGACAGCCGGAGGCCATCTTATCAGGCTATCTGCTCCGGGGGCCTCCACCCCAAAACAAACATGTTGAATAGCCCCGAAAAAATAGAGGAGCTAGAGAGGCGTCCCCGGAGAAAGCCGGAGAAAGGCGAGAGAACTCACCACACCGTGGGTAGTGCGCAAATGCGTATCCTCTACCAACTACCGTGCCATCGCTTTCTCCGCCTTCTCCGCTCCCCGCTCACAACAATAGCGTCATCGTAAAATATTTTGCCGTATTTTGTTGTTACCACTGCCCCAATGTATGGATTGGCGGCGTTTTCTGTACACACACAAGCGCGCACACACACACAGGGGAACATGTAAAATAAGGTTAAAATTTGAAATCAATAAGAGTTATTCGACTGATCTAAAATTAGAGCAGGCAACTCAAATAACAACCGAAAGAAATAAATAATAAAGGCAAACACCGCAGCATTGACACGCAACCCCCCTAAAAAAAGCGGGGAAAGTCGAAAAAACTGGCAAATCATGCGAGCATTCGAATGCGTTGAGCCTGCCCCATAAAGAACCATCCACACAGATCTAATTATAAGTTTCCAAATTGCTTGCCAATCTCTGAATGATTGATTGATCGAACGGGGCGTATGGGTAATGCATGGAAAGAAGACTAAGGTTACTCGCTAAACTAAGTTACTCGGCTACAGAACTAGTACTCCACTAAATCTAGGCAATCGGGGATTGGATTCTCTCTCTTTTGAGTAGAATAAAATAAATCACAACAGATACGAACAGGAGATACTGGAGTTACAGGAGTTATAAAGAGAGAAACAAAGGCAGGCATGGAAAACAGATTACTCATAACTGATAACGCTTAAATTATGGGAGCTCCTGTTACACAAGGCGAACGCACACAAATCAGAAATCAATATCGCTTACGGTTCACATCACAAATTGAAGTTCTTTCTGTGTGTCTCCGGGTCGGTTATGTTGGTGTGTGTGTGTGTCTGAGTAGGGGCGTCGTTACGTATACGTAATATGGTTAAATCGCTCACCCGCTTTGCTTAGGCGATGAATTTTGAATGATTTTCCTTGACGAACTGCGGGCGAAAGGAAAACTGGCCAATCTAGCTGCTGCGCCTCCCTCTGATCCTTCTGATCCCTCTAATCCTTCGCCTGCTCCTCGACTTCCGCTTCCGGTTTTCAGAGCCCGCACACACTGACACACACACTGCGCCGCGCTGCAACTACATGTGTGTGTGGGCGAGTTGTTGCTCGTCTTTGTGGCCGCTGGCAATGCAATGGCGCTTGCGGTTGTCTATGTGTTTGTTGTCAGGCGGCTCAATGGGCATTTCCGGTTCCGGTCCGCTAGCTGCTTGCCACTAATTTAGTTCACTCGCTGACACTGGCTTAGTTAGTTTGTTGACTCTCGTGGCGTGCGCTCGCTGGCTAATTGCATTTTGTGTTTATGATTTAAACGGCTTTTGGTTTTATATACATGGCTGCGTGGGTAGGATAATTAAACCGCGTGAGTTTCTGAGTTTCTAGCTAAACTAATTACAGTCTTCATTCACTTTGAGGTTTTTCTGTGTGTTTTTTGTTCTATGCTTTGTGTTTCTTTTATTTTTTTGAAGTGGTTTCGGTGGCTTCGTGCCTAACGAGGATATTTTTTACACTCGCTCCCAATGACACACATTCGAGGCACCCACACAGTCGCACACACAGCGACACAGAGAGATGCGGAGTTGAAGAGTGCTCCGTAAAAATGGAGTGGAGAGTGCTCTACGCACGAGTTACGCTTACGAACAACGTAAGGCTCGACGTAACGCCAGGGGGTTGGGGCTGTGCAGCTGAGTGGGTGTTTAGGGTGGCCCAACATTATGCTGGCAGCCCCTCGCGCCCACCTCTCCGCTCCACTCTAGGCTCTGTTATACAGCTTATGGCTTTTCAAACTTAATGTCTCTTTGTAGGCGTGTGCGTGTGTGTGTGTGGCGGAGTGTGTGTGTGTGTGTACAGCTCGCATGGCTTATATGTAGGTTGAAGCAATTTATAATAATTTTTCTGCCTTTGCCCCAATCGATAGGCAGCATTTAGTGGGCCAGATTACTCCTTTGATTGACAGTGTGTGTGCTTTTGTACATGTGGCCTATACACACACACACACATTGAAACTTATATGTATAAGGGGTGTATCTTTAATGGTTTCTTGAGTCTGTCACACGATTTTGGGCGCTGTAGGCGGCTTTTTGGCCCGCTCGCTTTGGTTTCAGCTCGCTTTTAGCACTTTTTATTTGCAGGAAATCACTTTTCTGTATCCAGGGAGCAGCCTCTAGCGCTATTGCTGCCACTCACGCACACTCACTCACGCTCGCACTAGCACACACACACATGCACAGCGATACACACACATTAATGGATATTTTATACATTTAATTGAAGCACTTTTGGCTAGTCAATGGAATTTTCTCGCGTTGTTTTTTCACTTTTCTCCGCTGCGAATACAATTAAGCTGGCTTTTTCTTGGCCTTATACATTTCTCGGCCAGATACATATACTGAGCGTGTGTTCGGGTGTGTGTGTGTGTGGGCATGCGAGAGTGTATGGGTATTCGTGTCAGTGTGTGTTCCTAACCCAAAAATGTATTGTGCGGCAGCTGAGGTGGCCCGTTTTCGGCAACGCCGTTGTCCAACTAACTACCCTCAAAGAACTGAGCGCCGCTCGTGCGAGCCATTCGCTAATATAGTCGCCGATTCCGCTGGCAAGTGGTGAGTTTTCCCACTTTTCCGACGCTCCCAGCGCCAGTGGGAGAGCGAGCGCGATTGCAATCAATGAATTTTCCTTTTGGCGCTCGCGCACTACGCCGAGTGCTGGCATTCCGAGGCGGCGCGAGCTGCCTGCCTAATGGGTTCCGGAATTCCAATGCCAAGATATGAAGCCAGCGCATTGCGTTACGCCAGCCCAAAGTGGGTCTTACGTAGCGTTCCACACTTCGGGCTGGCAATGCCGAGCGCCAACTATTTGAACCGCCCTCAAAAGTGGGCTACAGTTTCAAGAAAAAGTTAAAAACTACGAGTATTAATCAAGCTAAGAAGTTATATTTTTGTAAATTGAGGAACGTTAAGTATTTTACTTTATTATATACTTTATTTGTTAAATATAAAGCTTCCTCTCAAAATAGTTTTGTATTCATTTAAACCTCTTAATTCCCGTGTAGTTCGAACCGTATTTATAAACATCTATATCTTCCTTTTTAAAAATAAGATATGCATTTTAGTCTGCATTTTAAGGAGGATGTCATTATGAGTGGAAGTTTATATATAATACTAAGTTTTTCCTTTCGTCCTTATGATGCTGGCATAGTATATTATTTTTGTTATAAGCTGAATATAGTTATACGGAGAAAACGAAATAAAATAAATAAGGAATATGTGCTTCTTTCTTTCCTCCTCTTTTATTCATATTTTGAAAGTGGTTTAATTAAAAATTTTGAAAAAGTAATTACTGGGCATCTTATTTAATGCATCATATTTTTTTAAACAAATATCATCAATAGTTATCAGTGTTCATACACAGATTTAAGCTTAAACAAATTATGTTTTTCTAAAGACGTTTGTACTGATTGTAGATTACTTAGATTTAAATGCCTAGAATACTAGCTTGCTTATAATCTAATGTCTCGATAGCTCTAATGAGATAATTTATAAACTACGATATATTTAGTTTAGTAAGTCAATGATATGAAGTTTAAACAAACTTGTATTATTCAATTTTTGAAATAGTTAGTCTTTTTGCAATACCTCCCAATTTTTAACGATTTCTTTCAGCCCGAAGCCGTCTATACCCATTTTAACCCCCGCTTAATAAACAAAACCCTCTTTGTGAATGTTAACTTGTTGTATTTATTCTGGAATGTGTCTGTATGGTGGCGCGGTGCGTGTCTGTGGGTGTAATACATTTCTCATAATACTTAATTAACGCATTTTCTATGACATAGCCCTAGTACTAGCTGCGTTCTGGTCCTGCTCCAGCTGCTGCTCCTCCTCCCTCTATTTACAGGTGAACTCCTCGTAGCTCTCGTCGCACTCGTCGCACCTGACCTCGCAGCACCAGCGGAACTGGCAGCGGCACTGCTTCGTCCGCCGGATGTGCTGGGTGTTGTGGCCACGCCCACAGCAGAGCAGGTCGCAGCTCTGGGGGCCGTGGCCGGTCCGCCGGCAGACGCGGCCGGCGGTGCCCTGGCTGCCCGTCTGCAGACTCCGCTCGCAGTAGTTGGGCGACGCCTCCAGGTAGATCAGCTCCATTCGCTTCGGCCAATCGAGGACCGGTTTCTGAGCACGAGCGGTGCCGGCATGCTTCTTTCTGGAAGAACATGATGATGAGACTGAGGTGTGTATATTTTGCTGCAACGCATATAGTAGACAAAATATCTACCACTTATTTCTTAGTGAATGCGCTAAAATGTACATTTTTAATCAGAAAGTATTTTTAAATTTTAAAAGGTTACATTATTGTTCAATCTTTATAAATAGGCTTAGCTGCCTTAAGTTAAAAAGGAGTAGCGAAATAAAAAACATAATAAAAATAAATGCAATTCGAAATACATTGAATGATAAGACATAAATTTATTTAATTTGTATAATTTTAAATACATGAACTAAGATATAAATTACATTACTCGGATAAATTGGGTATTCCTTATTAAAAAAGAGGTCAGTTTCTCAAAATAAATGTCGGTCGGTACATCTTTTGAGTGATTAGTTAATTAAAATTAATAGTTCTTGTTAACATATAGGCTTTTACATGACATCATAAAATACGTCTTTTCATTTAATTAGTTTAGAAATTTATATTGATGTTGTTATTTATTGGCCCCCTCAATCAACTGCTCCCTTTTTAATGTTAAATTTTAAATTAATTTTACTATCTCACCTGCTTAATACTAATCTCAGTCCACGTTTGCCTTTGACGGCTTGAACAGTTTTGGCTTTTTGATATTTTTGCATGAGCTTGTCGCCGATCAGGCGAAAGGGCGGCAGGCTCTTCCAGCAGGTCTTCATCACGCAGGAGCCACTGACGCCATGGCACTTGCAGTCCGTGCGCAGCATCTTCTTGACCAGCTAACAGATTATAAAAAGGTAATAATTATTAAACGATTTACTGAGTGCCAATCATACGCACCGTTCTCCCCGCCCGGTTGTTGTGGATGTTCATCAGGGTGCGGGCATCTCGCTCCAGTTCGCGGGCATCCATGAACCTGCGCGCGTACCGCATCCCGAAATCCACGTCCGCCGAGCAGCCGCCCCACTTCCAGGGCTCCTCGGGCGTCCCTCCGCCAGTGGGCGTGGCCTTGCGCCGCACATCACAGCCGCAGGTGGAGATGTTGCCGCGGGCACAGGCGGCGGTCACCGCATAGGCCGCTCCGGCACTGGCTATCGCATAGGTGTAGGCAGCCTCACGCGAAGCTGGGCAGAAAGTATTTGTTAGACTTTTATAATAATTATTTTACAAAATTATTGGATTTTAGCAAAAGAATTAATATTTATCCTACCTAATTTATCCTAAGAAAATTCCGCGTAAGCAAAATTATTGAAAAGTTTTATCATAATTAAAAAAGATTTAAAAATAGAATAAGGATTTAGATTTTGAATTGTTAGAGAGTATTTTCGAAAAAAATAAAACTTTCAAATTATATATATATCTATGCACGAATGAAATAGATAAAAATATTTTAAGATTTTGACTAATGCTGCTTTAAGTATGTTATTTAAAGATATCTTATCACTCTCAATTATGTTTTCTATTGGGTAACTTGTTTTAACATTAGGTTGTATTATTATATTATTATTATTTATTATTATATTATTCTTTAGGTACCCAAACCAAACCAAATTGTTTAATTAATTAATTAGAGAAAGCAATTTTCTATTGCTTCGGCGATATCTGGAAGACTTAAGTCCACATAATTCATCCCAATGATCACGTAAAATCTTAAATCACCAATAAAATTCAAATTATTTTATTTGGCTCCCTGCGAGGGCGTTGATTTCGTGATGGGATGGAGATTGTGATCCACTCACCTGTGGGTATGACATGGGCGAAGACGTTGCGCTGCCACACCTCCGAGCAGTTCCAGCGGTGTCCCCGGAACTGGTGCTGGCACTCCTGGGCGCCCAGTTGGTGGCCCTCGCCCAGGGCGATCAGGGCGTCGGGCATCTCGCGGCACATGTTCCGCTGGCCGGGAGTCAGGCCCGGGATTCGGCCGCAGAGCATGGCGGATGTAAAGCTGGACACTAATCTGACAAGAAGGCAAAACAAACAGAACCATAAATAACACCCTGTAGAGCCGCAATAAATAAATAAATAAATAACAAACGAATGGCGATCGATCGATGGATCGATCGGTGCTGATCCGCAGCCAGATCGATCGTTCGATTGGCAATGGCTGAAAAGCAGAAAAGCTGAAAAGTCGTGCACAGCGAACGCCGGCGGCTCTTTTGGGCTGGCTGGAGCTGAATGCATTTCCATTTCGTTTGCCATTGGAGGCTTCAGTTTCAGCTTGGAGCTCCGAGCTCCGAGCCCCAAGCCCCAGCTCCAGATCTCAGCCAATCGAGTCGAGTCTGGCCAAGATTAATGCGCTGCAGTTGTCTGCCGCACAGGGACAAATTTATTTATATTTTATTAATCGAGCTGGATGGGGTTTCTTAAAAAAAAGAATTGATTTCATAAAGCTCACATATTCTATTACATACCATTACATAGTATAAAAACTGCACAAAAAGTTCTAAGAGTTTTTTAAAATGTTTTTATATATTTCTCATGAAAAACTACGACGAGAACTTGTATTTTTGTATCCACGGGTTTTCATTTTCTGTTAGTTGCCTTGAATATATTTTAATAAAATTTCAAAACCAATTCTTTCTAATTTAAATTTAACAAATAACCACATTATATCCCTCATAACTCTTAAAATTGAGGAAAAATCTTTTTTTACTTGATACTTTAAAGTACATTTTATATATACAAATATAGTAATATTATTTGATTAGTCTAAAAGGAACTATATTTATATATTATTTGCCAATTATATATATATCTTCCTTGCCTATTTCCATCCACATAAAATTCTCATATGATGCACTTCCTATCTGTTTACACCACTGATCTATGTTTTTTCCCGTGTATCTGTGGCAGGTGGCTATGGGCTTGGGCGTTGTACTGTCAGTTTTAGTCAAATCCCAGCCGCCAGCTGTATTATTAGCCATAATTGCGCGGAGATGCAGATGGAGAAGTGGAGAAGCCTGGCCATCCGTCGTCGTGACTCGCTGGGGTGTCTAATCAAGTCGCGTTTACTCGGCATCAGCTTCAGCTTTAGCTCCACTTGAGTTGTCGGGTTAAATGGCGAAATTAATGCTAACAGTCAAAAATGGCAAATGGGATTAATGAGTTTTGACAATGAGTTGCAAATTGCCAATTTCAGATATTTCTCTCTCTCTCCTTCTGCGCCGCACTGCCTCCCACCTGCCACCCACTCCCGAGACGTGTCGGCTGTCTAACCTGTCGACTTGCGGCTGCCAAGCCAATCAGCATCAAACAGCTGCGGCAATAATCATGCCATCGATCGATCGCCTGCTCGCCTTTTGTCCATGGCCACAGCCAGGTTGCAAAAATGAGCCAGGAAAAGCCAAAGAAACACATCCCGGGGCCAAACAACTGGCGCACGGGTGGGCAACTGCAATATTAAAATACAAATGCAACGCTAACTCCAATTGCCATATGGTTACACAGGGAGAACACAAAAAATGTGTAATAAGATATTACGGAAGGCAATATTCAAGGCTCAGATACTTCTTCAAGGGGCCCCAAAATATAATTTTTAAATTTTTTTTATATTTTAGCTAAGTTACCTTATAGATACGTTTAATGTG
Source organism: Drosophila biarmipes (assembly GCF_025231255.1). NCBI lineage: Eukaryota > Metazoa > Arthropoda > Insecta > Diptera > Drosophilidae > Drosophila > Drosophila biarmipes. The sequence goes on along the minus strand of NC_066615.1, from coordinate 16,182,447 downwards.
GGGTTTGCACACCTAAGAGATACGTTTGAAAGAATTAAAGGCTTAAAAGTAATCTACATGGCGAGCATCAAAATCATGCTTAAACCTTCCTCTCTTTATTTTAAATGTAAAACATGTAAATCATATTAAATATTATGCGATGCGTTTAATGATATATTTGCCATAACCGATTTTCAATGGATTTTATAAAGCAACTTCCTAGGAGCTTTGCTATCTTAAGTTATAAAATGATACTCCACATAGTACACATTAATATAAAGAAATGTTTTAAGTTGATTGGCATTAAAGCTTTGTATTTATTTAACAACTAGCGGAGGACATCCCAACCAAAAAGTGAACCCTTTTTTCTGCATGTGTACAAAAGTAAATGCCTTTCGCTGCCTGCCACTCGAGTGTCTCCAACTCCAACTCCATTTCCAGCTCCAAGTCGAGCTCCAGCTCCAACTACGGCCCCGGCTTACGAGGCACTCTTAAACGCAGCAATTAAATCAATTTACAGAAATTACACATTTTACCGACCGCAGAGGAGCACGAAGACATGAGCTTAAACCCTCCGCAAAGCGATTGCTGATTTCTGATATGGGATCGCTTTCGTTGTTGCTGGCTTGTTGAACACGCTGTTAACATGGCTCAAAAGCCGGAGTCGAACGTCGACGATCGTCGATCGACGGCGAAATTGGTGGTAAAACTAATAATTAGGCCCGTTTAACAGGGCCGAGAGGAGGGGACGTGACCGCAAACCTTCAACTCTGCGGCCCAAGTTGGCCCGAAATACGCGATCGATCTGTCAGCGCATCCGCTCTGCCAGTCAGTCATCCAATCAGTCAGTCAGTCAGTCAGTCAATAGCTTTTACGTGCGTTCGCCCAGCGTGACCGGTATAGAGAGGGTATAGGGGTGTGCATACAGTACGACCATGCTACTCCAAAAGCAGCCGGCAATCAAGGCGGCCATCTCCAGCTCCTCGGAACCCTTTTGTTTTTAGCTGCTTTATTTAATTTGTCGCTTGGCCCGCCCGTCTGCTGTTTGCCTGTTGCATGTCAACGCCGACAATTTCATCATCATCATCGCCATTACCAGAACAGATTTTAGTTCCAGGCCCATGCACAGGGGAAAATCATTCAATGCACTATTTAAATTGTCTATTTAAAGTGGTTTAAAGAAAAGATATTTATGCAATCAAAATAGTTTAAGTTTGAGCCCTAGGAAATGTATTAAAAGATTGATGAGCTATTTAAGAAAAGGTATTTTAGATATAACACAGTATTTTTATCAGCTTTCGTATCTAATATGTATATTATATAATAAGATAAATCAAGAGGTATTTAGTTTAAGTGAGCCATTTTTAAAATGATTAATGATCTGTCAGGTAATAACGCACCTGTCATTCTTAAAACATTACACGTCTAAATACTACCTTGTATAGTGATTATTTATTTAAGAAAACTGACAGTTTTTGTGGATACTTTCCACATATAAAATAAGGTTCGACACGCTATGATTCCATTTTCCCCCCTGTTTTTCCCTCTGTAAACCCATCCCGAAATCCACTCCATGATCTTCAGGCCCTTGAACACTCCGAGTCACGTGTGCTTGATTTGTACGCTTTGTTTTGAGTTCCCCTTGTTTTTTGCGCTTTGTCGTAGTCCTTAGACCGCTTTACTTCTTTATTTATCTCTGGTTCTATATCGGGGTTCTCACTCGCTTCGTGACCCTTTGTGCCTTTATGCTGCGTGAGGGAGCAAGGACCTGTCATGAACTTGATACCACTTCCGCCTCCGCCATTTACCATCTCCTCACCGACCCGTCCATCGAACGAAAAATAGAGCTGGCAATTTACAAAACACCAAACTAGTTCCATCGACAGTCTTATGGCTTCTGCTGTCCGACAAATTGGTGATTCCTCAGGCACTAATTTGCACAAAAATATTTACCACGACAACGCGGTCTCATTAAAAATGGATTAAGCCTGGTGCATAATTCAGCGGCAGCTGAAGCACGGCCACTTATGAGTTGGCCACAAGCAGCATAAATGGCCAATAACGTGGCTCCAGGCCAGCCAGCAGTGGCAAAAAGTGGAAAAAAGGGGGGAAAAAACAAGAAACGCTAACTTAATGCGCACTTTGGAGCCTCATAAAAATATGACTTTAATATTTTCACGCGCAGGCGTAGCAGCTCGCTCCTCCACTGCACCGAACTGGCGATCCAGCCAAGATCTCCGCCTGTATATATATCCCCCTACCATTCGCAAACTAGGGCCCCTGTCATAATTGTGCGAATCTAGTCGGCCAAATAGTTTCGACCCACCGCTGCGCAGGCGGCCGTTGTTTGGGCCTTGCTCGCCATCCTGACCAGTAGCGCCTCCAATAGCAGGCAGATATATATGGCCGGCGCTCCGTCTGGTAATTACATGCCTTGCTGACATGTTCATGGGCCTCCTCGCCCTCCTGCCTGGGCTCTCCTACTCCTCCTCCACTGAAGTACAGCAAAATGCCAAGCGCCAATTGGAGGCGGAAGCAACAAAGGCGCTTTAATCCGGCCAAAACAATGCGTTGGTCAGGGGGAATAATGTTCATTGGAGTCCCTCGAAGCACTGGTCCCTGCATCCCTCGCTTTTCGGGGCATTTGAAAGTTTTGTGTGCGCTGATAAAACAGCTTTGCTCTGCCGTCCCCAGCTGCATGTAAAGTGGGCGGGGCTGGGAGGGAGTGGTCGGCTGTGGGAGCGGGCAAACCGAAAACCCATAAAGGCTGTTCAACATGCCATCAATAAAACACAAATATTCCAAGGGGGCACGGGGCAGTCGAGGGAGCAGCAGGAGCAGGAGGAGCAGTGGAGCGGAGCGAGCTGACCATGGTCATGGCCAAGAAAAATGTCGCTGCCACGCTCAGACAAACGGCCGGCAACAATTGCCGGCCATCCTGGCCACAAAAACGACGACGTAATTGACCAGAGAAAGACATATGTACGGGCACTGCGAGAAACGGCTGTCAACAGGTAGGGGAGAAGCTTTGTGATCAGTTCTTAAACCAAGAAATTGGCTCTTTCCAAGAGTAAGGTATAATGATTCATAAATTAGTTTTGAGCTGATAATAAATAACTTCAATATAAATGTTATGCTATTTTTATTAAAGACCGTGAATAGTCATTATTTGTGACTATTAGTTTTAAAGGCCTACGATTTTGTTGTATTTATCTTTCTAATTTGGTTGGTTTTTGGACATGTTGCGGAGTAAAGTAAACACAGTTTTGCTTACTTTTCAATTTAACTAATTTATACTACTACTCCGAACAAGGGGGAAAAATATGCTCATTTATGAAATACATAGATTAAGACTACAGTAGTCTTTTAAAAATAAAACTAACAAATATTTTCTTACATTTAGCTTCTCATTTTTAAAAATAAAATTCAACTTTAAATCATACGCAGTTTGAACTTTGGCAATACTACTAATTTAATTACGAAATATTTAATATGTCCTAGATCCAGCTCAATAAATTTATCAACGATTTTCAGAAGTTCGTTTTTGCAGGTACTTTTTTGCTGCACTTCTGTTTAATAAATATGATAACATGGTTCTAGATACAAGTTCACATCTTAAAACCTTAATATTTGCTTCCTATGCCTTGAGTAAACAATGCCCAATTTCTTTTTTGACTTAGCACGCTTTCGCTCAGTGTACGCAATGCCGTGTCCATGTAACAGGTAAAAGCCAAAACGGATCGTTCGTCATGGACAATTGGCAGAGACCAAGTGGTCGAATGGCCACTCAGGCAGTTAGTCAGTCGGCCAACCGCTCCGCCACTCGCACTCGCACTCGCCCTTGCCATCCCAATCCCATCACGCCCTGGCAAACAGATCAGCGCAGATAGTTTTGTTTGGCTTTTGGTTTGGGCTTTGAGGTTTGCAGTCGATCACTCATCCATGGCCGCAGAAAAATGGTAAGAGCAAAATGCGCCAACAATGCCAGCGAGCAGTCACTGGTCACTGCAGGCAGAGACTCCGATTCCTCGACCACCGCACCGACGGCTCCCGCGCAGCGATTTTATTCTGCAGGTTGGCCTGGGAAACTGGCAACCTGGCCACTTGCAACCTGGCCAACTGGCAACAGCCAAGAGTTTATGCCATTTTGGGCTTGTAAATGCAGCCACAACTGGCGCAAAGTGATCTTGATCGCAATTTGAGCGTTTGTCTGCACGTTCATGCGTTCCAATTGTCCATGTAAGAGCACGAGTACGGGTACGAGTACGAGGAGATGTATCTGGAGGATGCAGCTGGTTTCCTGCTTTAAAATTGCAGTAACCTCAATTACACGAGCTGAGCATTTCTGGGTTAAGACCCTTTGAAGGCTCTTGCTTTCTTCGGTTAAGTTCGTATTCAGTTTGGCGCAGTTCTGCCCACAAGACCAGCCCACTGACAAGAAGAGCAGAAAAAGCAAGAAAAGAAGCCAGGATGGACAATCAGAAGTCGAAATACACTTGCATATACAAAGTGACCAACAAATAAAATGTATCTCAAACGATATCCCTTAAAATAGACATAGTTAGACTAGACTATCTCATTATATAGATTATATTCTGCTAAGTATTCTCAAACATCAAGCCAAAAAGCAGATACCCTCTGCAAGGGTATCAAATGCAGAAAGTGGTGAGGGAAAAACACCGCGTATCTTTGAGATACACTCAACTTATTGCAACTGCAACTGCATCAAGGCAATTAGATAGCATTCGAAACACACACACACACGCACAGATACAGTGATGCAGAGGCAACGTTGATGAGTTTATGGCAAAAATTGATTTCCAGTTGTCGCTGCCACGCCCACCGCCCCAATCCGATTTTAGACGCGGCTTTTAGCTGCTCCTCGCTACAAATGAGAGACCGCTGTCTTTCTGTCAGTTGTGTGCTTTACTTGCTGCCTGCCATTTAATTGCCAATTTTAATGAGATTTTTTCCAGCGTTTTCCCAACGCTTCGCCACCCCCCGTAACTTTCAATCGGGATATGCATGCATATAGATATAGAACGAGGCGTTTACTGTTTGGGCGTTCGATAAGGATACAACATACATCGCGCTGTGGCTTCGCAGATAAAATTAGCGATCGTGTCCGGCGATGTGCGCGATATAACGAAAGGTAACGAAAGAGTTGTCAACTCGTGCAGATCTGTCAGCGATAAAGGCGAAAAGCCGCTGGAAAAGCCAAAGGAAATGCAGAGAAAAACCAAAAACCGAAAATCAAAAACCCAACCCAACCCCGCCGTGGGGATCAGAGCCAGCCACATAACTGTTTGGCCGTTAAAGTTAATGGGCATACCGTTTATGGGGCTACTATACCTTATTTCCATAATCCAGAGTATGTAGATTAAGAGCTTGTTATGTATTTTCCACATGACGATGCAAATCCGAGGCACACAACACGAATTCGAGCCCAACAGCTGGCACTATCATCATATTCTATTCGCACTAAAAGTCTCAATACTCAATGCATTTGAGGCTTAATTTCCCTGGCTTGCCTTTCCTTTCGCGCTGAGCTTAGCAGTCTCCGATTTCCGCAGTTCCACAGCACCGCTGTGGCCCGAAAGGGCATTCGTTTGTTTTTTATTTTCAATATTTTTTACTCATAAAACGCCGCCATAGGAGCCCGAGAATCTGGAGGGCCAAACTATTGGAAGTAAACCGAACGCCTCTGCTGTTGTTATTAATGAACCGAAAACGCAGACGGCAGCATTCAATACTTCTGCGAACGCGAATGTGACCAAAACCGAAACGATCGAATGCCGAAATACAATATACAAGATACAGGGGAGTACACGCGAGCTTTTGTCCATTTGTTCGTATGCTAATTAACACCTTCTTCAGCTCCGGCCAGCGGCGTTTCAATTAAGTCATCGCGAGATCGGATCACCAAACAGTTTTCGGGCAACGCGTGCGTTTCATTCATGCAAATCTCCGACTTGGCCCGGCCATAACTCAGACCCGAAACTGCCATCGGCGGCAGCATCATCCATCAGTGGATGTGGCTGTGGATGGGCATCAGGGGGCGCAGGCGTGGCTGTCCAGCTGTCCAGCGGTCCAGCGATCTGGCGGTCCCTCGCCGGCTACACGATTTTTTAATTTATGATAAAGCGCCTCCGACTGTCACAACGGAATTGCGGCAATAACCATAAACGGCTCAGCAGGTGAAAACTACCAAAAAAGAAAAGCAAAAGAAGTGCCGATGGCCGAATGCCGCGATGAAGATCCCTCCCTGGGATCCAAAAAATCTTCGGATCGTGCAGCGCTTAGACGTCCCGGGTGCGGAGATTAACATAAATGCAGCTCATTAGTGACGCAATTAAAGAGCCGAGACGAGCCGCCAAACGGAGTGGTCCAGGAACGGTATCCCGAGATAGATGGATCGTTCCAGTCTTATCGAGTGTAGGTACTGAATGATCGCTCGACCGACGGGCGCGAGTGTCGTATAAGAACTGAGCGGAACCCGAAAAACTATCCACACGCTACCTACGGCACTTGGCCAACAAGTTGCAGTTCGATGCGGTTCCATTGGCACTAAAGGTTTTTGGAAAATTGTTAAAAGGAAGCTGGTTATAAATCTTTGGACCCGATAGATATTTATAAGTAGAAAAATACAGATAGGATGATAGATTAAAATAGAAATATACATATAGATAGATGGATAGGTAGATAGATAGAAATATATTTAGATAGATAGATAGATAGATTGATATATAGATACATAGATAGATAGATAGATAGATAGATATATATTTAGATAGATAGATAGATTGATATATAGATAGATAGATAGATAGATAGATAAATAGATAAATAGATAAATAGATAAATAGATAAATAGATAAATAGATAAATAGATAAATAGATAAATAGATAAATAGATAAATAGATAAATAGGTAAATAGATAAATAGATAAATAGATAAATAGATAAATAGATAAGTAGATAGATAGATAGATAGATAGATAGATAGATAGATAGATAGATAGATAGATAGATAGATAGATAGATAGATAGATAGATAGATAGATAAATAGATATATAGATAGATAGATAGATAGATTGATATATAGATAGATAGATAGATAGATAGATAGATAAATAGATAAATAGATAAATAGATAAATAGATAAATAGATAAATAGATAAATAGATAAATAGATAAATAGATAAATAGATAAATAGATAAATAGATAAATAGATAAATAGATAAATAGATAAATAGATAAATAGATAAATAGATACATAGATAAATAGATAAATAGATAAATAGATAAATAGATAAATAGATAAATAGATAAATAGATAAATAGATAAATAGATAAATAGATAAATAGATAAATAGATAAATAGATAAATAGATAAATAGATAAATAGATAAATAGATAAATAGATAAATAGATAAATAGATAAATAGATAAGTAGATAGATAGATAGATAGATAGATAGATAGATAGATAGATAGATAGATAGATAGATAGATAGATAGATAGATAGATAAATAGATATATAGATAGATAGATAGATAGATTGATATATAGATAGATAGATAGATAGATAGATAAATAGATAAATAGATAAATAGATAAATAGATAAATAGATAAATAGATAAATAGATAAATAGATAAATAGATAAATAGATAAATAGATAAATAGATAAATAGATAAATAGATAAATAGATAAATAGATAAATAGATAAATAGATAAATAGATAAATAGATAAATAGATAAATAGATAAATAGATAAATAGATAAATAGATAAATAGATAAATAGATAAATAGATAAATAGATAAATAGATAAATATATAAATAGATAAGTAGATAGATAGATAGATAGATAGATAGATAGATAGATAGATAGGTAGATAAATAGATAGATAGATAGATAGGTAGATAAATAGAAAGATAGATAGATAGATAGATAGATAGATATATAGATAGATAGATAGATAGATATAAAGATAGATAGATAGATAGATATATAGATAGATAGATAGATAGATAGATAGATAGATAGATAGATAGATAGATAGATAGATAGATATATAGATAGATAGATAGATAGATAGTTAGATAGATAGTTAGATAGATAGATAGATAGATAGATAGATAGATAGATAGATAGATAGATAGATAGATAGATAGATAGATAGATAGATAGGTAGATAGATAGATAGATAGATAGGTAGATAGATAGATAGATAGATAGATAGATAGATAGATAGATAGATAGATAGATAGATAGATAGATAGATAGATAGAAAGATAGATAGATAGATAGATAGATAGATAGATAGATAGATAGATAGATAGATAGATAGATACATAAAAAGATACACAGAAGTAAATAGATCGTTCGGCAGATAGAAGGACATCACATTAACTATTCGTTAAAAAAGAAAAGTAAACAAAATTGTACTTAATAGTTTCGAATAATTCATTTATTTGATTTGACCATTTTGAAATAAATATAGTATTTATTAGTATTGTCTAAATACATTATTCAAAAATCTCTTCGTGCTTAAAATGCACTATTAATTATTAATAACATTATTAATAACAAAGTAAATTTCTAACGAAACAGTTGAAAAATTATTTAACTGTTAAAGGATATATATAAAGGAAATATTTTGTTGATAGTTTGTTAGGCTTTAAAGTTCATGTCCGAAATCCATCGCCAACCCCAAAACTTGTTAGTTTGATCAGGACAATCGAACCTGAACCTGCAACCCAAGTCGCGACTTTGGTATGAGCTCGAGCTCCAGCTTAAGTCCCAATCAAGTTCGAGAGCCCTGTTCGATGGATAACTTTAAAGTGATGGGATTCTCCAATGATGGCCAATAAGCGATCCTGCACGTGACTCGTTCTTTTGGCCGAATGATAATGACGGAGACCTCAATTTTGACGGTCGGGCCTTTTTGGGGGAGCAACTTTCATCGGCAATCAAATCAATTATGTGGGTAAAAGTCGTGTTTCCCCCGACTGCAGAGTGCTTGGAGAGTGCCCAAAGGCAGAGGCTCCTCTTCGGAAACCGATCGAATCTTCATGGTCCCATGGATGCTTTTGGTGATTTGTCAGCGTGTCGAACAAAACACAAATCATGTTCATCAAAGTGTGGCTACAAATGTGTGTTTTGTGGCTTTTTTTGTGTGGCAAATTTATAACTTGTTGTGTTGACTCCGGCTTCAACTGCGATTGCTGCAGTTTGCAGTTTTACAAATTGTTTTTGAACATTTGTTCAAAGTGATTTATTGTCGGCTGTTTACAGTCCGCCTCTTGACCAGTTGGGAAAATTGTGCATTTTTTACTATTTTATTTTTTGCCTGTTTTCCACGCGCCTCGGCTTCTTCATACGGTAGCCGAATGGCCACAAGGAAGGAGGAGGAGTGGCGAAAACCTAAGGCCAGCATCTAATGCATTTCTCGGATACGTGTGTCGCCTTAATTGATATGTCATTTATGCTAATTCCTGGCCAGAGAGCACAGGAATGCGCTATCTTGACGGGCTACAAGATGTGTTTGGTGCAGTTGGAGTAACATTCGAGCAGCATTCGATGGCAGCCTATTAAATGCAATTAAGTTAATTTAAACAGTTTGGTGGAAAGCGCTGACAGCTAACGATAAACAGGTGCCCGCGGCTCAGGCTCGAAAACAATTGAACAACCATTGTTGTTTACTTGGTTTTAGCCAGACTCTGAAGTCTGACTCACTCGGATGATGCGCTCGTTGTAGTCCCAATAGCGGTTGACGTCGTCGTCAATTATCGGCAATTGAGTGAGTACTAAGTACGCGTACTTCAATCAGAGTTTGGATTTAGCCTGACCCAGATTGCAGACGGAGTCAAGTACCAGCAACATACTTTATTGTGTGCCAAGACTTTTAAATTCCAGGTAATTGTTTTACGGCCCCTGCAAAGTCTCTTTATGGCAGCCAATCGATAGTTGATTAGCCGCAGCGTGAAAACATCGCCGGCAACATTGTAGACCCACTCTGGAGGATCGTGGGTGTCTCAGCGGGAGGGGAGGCTGAAATGGTCCATTGTTTTAATATCACTGTAATTTGCACTTGAGTTCCCAAAACCTCTGCAGATTAAAAACACATTAAAAAGATACTTTTATGCTCAAAAGCCGTTATTAAGTCTGAATATTGCAACAGGAATTACTCAACATTTTACAAGTACTTTAAGAACACTGCACAAAGAAACGTTCAAGTTTTTTTATTAAGTCCTTTATTTGCCAAACATTTCTCCTAAAATTTTTAATGTAAGTTACAAAATCATGAAATAGTCTGAATTTTCTCTGCCACTTAATCCGACATCTCTCAAGTTTCTTTTCCTTGAAAGGAAAGTCAAGTTTTTTGTTTAAGTCTTTTGTTTTATTATTTTTGTAATCTTCGTAATTTACATTTTCGTAGTTAAATAAATACTGGAATATAAAAACCTATATAAAGAAAGTTCGAAGCTTTCGTTTTGTTTACTGTTCAACATTTTTAGTGATTGAAATAAATCCCTGTTAAGTAGACCAACCTAATTACTTGCTATAAAAATAGAAGTTAAAAAAACGATTCCACATTTTATTGGCTACCTTTGGCCTTTGGATGAATTGAAGCCGGCTTACGCCACTCCAGTGGCAGCGTCATTCAATGACCATAAAATAATGTATATAAAACCTACAAAAACAAAGGCACTGCCATGAAACAACAATCAGAATGGCCCGAAAATTCCGACTAAACAACAACTTTACCAAAAACCGAAATACAATAAAAGTGCGGAGTGAGTGGAGAATTGCTTTCGGAGTTTATTGTTGTGGCTGGAAAGCGCTAACGGAGGGGCAACGCTTGGTTTCACATTACCCCCAGCTTCCGCTGGCAGACCGAATGTCAAGCAGCCAAAACAACCAGGCGAACAACCAAAAACAACCGAACAACCAGGCAGCCAGTGAAGCGATCAGAGTGGCCCCCGAGAAGCGAGAAAATCGCATTCGGAAAATGATTTTCTGGACTCAACTGCTCGACTGCGATTGCCCATAAACAAGTGTAAATTGAGCTGGAAAAGCGGAAAACGCAGCCCGACGCATCCGATTTCAGGCAGCGGCAAAAGGTCGAGACCAGGCCGATTTATTAACAAGACACTGCGAACGCCTTGGCATTTTGCATTGTGCTCGTAATTACGAAACAACGCAGCCAGCAGATACAGATGTATCTACGCCCCATTAGCTCATCCTCATCCTCGTCCTCATCCCCACCCCCGCCCCGCAGCAAGTGTTAATTGAGCTGAACCAGAAAAAAAATGAGAAGGTGCAAGAGGAAAACTGGGAAAAAAGGAAATGCCCGCTGACCCAAGCAGCTGGAGGTTTCCTTCTTCATTTTTTTCGTTCCTCGTTACCTGCAGATACTTTCTTCGGACCGATAGAGTTAGCGCTAAGGACAATCCATTGATAATGAATGGCGCCAGCTGGTTGGCGGCTCACTTAGACAAATTGATTACTAATTGGTTCGCCAGGTCGGCAGGATGAGAGGAAGATAGCCCAAGGCCCAGTTAAAGTGTTGAATTAAACTTTATTGGATGTAATTACAATTTTACAGAAACTGGAAAGTCGTTTTACAATATATATATATATATATATATAACTCTATGTTGTGTGTTTGGTGTGTGTATCTGTGTCTGTACAATTATAATACGTTGATTTGTTAAACATTCTTTAGTTTGCAGATATATGTGTTTAGTTCATGCTAAGTATCCCATACAAGTAAGGTATAATATTTAAAAAGGTTACTCTCTAGGTATATTTCGCTTAAAAGTTTAGTTAACAGTTTTATATCCGTTCCTATTTGCTGGTCTACTAAGCTGAAAGTCGGAAACAAACAGTTCAATTAGCTGAATTTTGGGTTTCTTGGGACAAAGTTGGATGGTTAGTTAGTTAGTTGAAGTTGAAGAAGAATGCTTGCTTCGTACATGCGCCGCACTTAGAAGTTCTATTAGGACGAAGATAGGTTTAAATTATCTAACAGATATGTGAGTACCGAATATCCAATTACATTAGCTATAATAGTTTCTTTCTCGTATTGTATGTAGTTCGTTAGATATCAACAATTTTGGTGTTGCATTTTAGTTAAGGTTCAGTTGAAGAAAAAGGGTTCAAACAAAACTAGGTCGGGGGAAATGCCCTACTATCGCAGACACCACCACTTCGATATAGATACATAGTCTGCTCTAGGTATTCATAATTGTTTGTTAGATTTAAGTTTAGTTTTAGTGCCAATTGGCTTAAGGTACTTAAGTTTTCTTTGCCTTTTGGCATTCGTCTATCTAAAAAGACTTCCCACCATTAAAACACACTCAGGTTGCTACTTTGAGGTTTATAAATTGTGTGTGTTTTCACTTTTTTTTGTTCTGTTTTTTTGTGAGCCAGAGCGTGTCCTGTGTGTGGTGTGAGTGTGTAGTATGTGCAAATATTGCAATTAATTGGGTTTGGTATTCGGCTGGTACATGTCTAACACCCTGCCAAAAACAGTTAACAAAATTGATTGCAATTCTTAAGTCAGTTGAGTAGTGAAATCGTATTTAGTCTTCATTTCGAATCAGTTGATCAGATTTATACATAGTTAAGTTAGAGCAAAATGCAATCAAATTTCCGTAGAGTAATAATATAGTGCGAATTAAGTATAATAGTTCGTAGTTAAATAGTTAACAATGTGATAGATCCTAATTCCCACCAAATCCACCCTCGACAGCTGCGCTCCTGGTTGTTGTGACAAACACTCGCAGATTTCACTTTCTTTGCACTTGGGTTTTGTGAGTTTGTTTTGTGGTTTCTTTTTCGGGGCTAATAGAGGTAAGTGTCTCTCATCCTATGTGCTGGACATAGGTTTCGAGCTGGTGTATGTACATTCATCTTTCAACTGTCGCCCGGGTTTATTAATTCAAACTTGAACGGCCCTTAAAAGTTGTTTCTCGAGCTATAGTATCGAATCAGTATCGGCTCCTTCTATATTATATTTATTGTATATTTGTAAGTATATATGTTCTTGTTGGTATGTTATGAAAGCTAACAATGTGGACGGACAAAAATAATTTACAAAAATTCATTTATTGTTACATTTAGTTTAAAAACTTTTCTCTCTTGCATGTTTTGGTTTTTTGGCTGTGTCTTCAAGCAGTTAAGATTGGGGGAAGCAGCAGCAGTAAGTCGGAATTTCCATATAAGGGAATCCTAAATCTTCCTTCAGGCAGACCGTCCACAGATGCGGATGTATCTTGGTTCTAATGCCCATGCAATACATTATCCCTTCTTTTGATTTCTTTCATCATTAGCTAGGCTTAGTCTATGTAGTCGGATAAGTTATGACTTAGTACATTTATCGTAAGTACTTGCGTTCTAGAAGTTAGAATAGGGTTTACTTTCTTTGAAACTTGATAGATTGGTAGTTGCTGCGCACTCTACACGAATCTGATTTTAGAAATCAACAACTTTTGGACTTTCAGTAGTCTTACGGTTAACCTAAAGAGCAGTTAGCAACTAGTTAGGATCGAGGATTAATGCTTTAGGTTTTCGTTTTATATATTTTGTTTTTCCTTTTTTTTGTATTTTGCTTTAGAGACAAGCTTAGTCGCATCGCAGAGCTTGGTAGTACGTTAAAATAGACTAGAATTTAGTTAGTTAGGCAATATCTATATACAAATGTAACTATAAAGAGGCATACACATGCGTAATATTGGTTTAAATCGTATGTATATAATATGTATATATTGCAGGCTACGTTTTTCTACTACAATTGGAGTTAAAAAGTTTTCAAAGGCGTCAGTAATAAGTTCTTTCGAGTTTACAAGTGGAAAAATTGTGTTCTCATCTTCTCCCTGGAGTCCGATCTTGAGTTAAGTTTAGGTTTAAGTAATACCTTAAAAGACCACTAACCTAGGCTATGTTCACTTCGAAAACAATGTGTGTTTCTATTCATAAATTTCTTAAAATTCGTTAGGCAAATGAATCAAAGTGCAGGTAGTTGCTACTAATTCAGAGTGTGGGTGTGTTGTCTGTGTTGTAGAGAGAGTTTTGAAACAAAGTTCCACTACAGAGGTGCATGGGATTGTTTTTCCAAATTTGGAACAAATACGAAAGTAGAAAGTTTCACTCGGTTTTTAAAGCTATTCATAAATTCTTATGGAACCGTGCAGCCGCGTTCCTATGTTAAAAGTTCACTCAGTTGACCCTCACTGATTGGATTGTATTTGGTGTAGATTGTTGTGGTTGTTGTTGTTGCCTGCATTGGTGATGTTGCCACTGCTCGGCACAGAAATGCTAAAAGAAAAGGAAACTATTAATATAAATAAAAGGGTGATCGAAAGTTAGTCGACTTACTTATTTTCGTGGCACACCAACATTTCCTGCTGTCCTTGAAACTGCAAGTTTTGAAGGTATTCCGCCCTGCGTTGGTGCACCAGCTTCTCTTTTTCGGCTCGTTCTTTCTGTAGTCTGTGTTGGGGAAAAAAGAATTGTATTAATAAAATATTAAATCAAAATATACGTAAAATTACAAATGAACTTGAGTTTAAAAACCAAACCAAAACCTTTCACACGTTCTTACCAAAGTCGTCAAATTGCCATCCCAAATGCTTGCGTGCAATTACATTACCCATGAGTTAGCTTAGTGTTAGATTAAGCCTACTTAATCGGCTCAATTAGTGGTACTTACTTGATGCGTGATTGTCTCATAAACTGTTGAATTTTTCTGGCAGCTTGATTCTGGGTGGACTGTGAGTAGGTTCGCCTGGGAAATAGGTTAAAAATTAATTAGTAAATGCTTAATAAATATATGAAATGCTCTCTCTTACTTCAAGGGTCCGGAGGGACTGGTCTCCTTGGGCGTGCTGGGCTGGGAACCCATCTCGTGCAGCTGCTGCTGATCCTGCTTGTAGTGATCGTAAAAGCTGGACAGGCACTGCGAATTGCTGCTCACACTGCCGTGATCACTGGAGCTGCCCAGGCCCAGGCCGCTCTTCTTGAACCGCTTGTTCCGCCTGTAGGACCGATAGCCATGTTGGATAACCAAGGCGGCGTTAGTCATCTGCCTGTAGTATGCATACTGCTTGTACCGCCTGTAATAGTTCTGGATCACCGTGGCGGCACTCCGCTCCTTGTTCTGCTCCTCCAGCTTCTGCCTGCCCTTGTAGGAGCGATACGCCTTCTGGATGCACTTGGCCGCCTCGTAGAGCTCTCGCTGCTCCGTATCGGTAAGGGTTAGCTTGGAGAAGTCCGCCTCGAAGGGATACTGCGAGATGCTGGAGGCGTGCAGGAACTCCGTCAGCTGTTTGGTGGAAGGCGGAGGACTGGGCGAACTGACAGAGGGATCGGTGCCCAGTATGGAGTAACTGGCTGGCGACTGCAGCGGTCCCGAGCTGGCTGGACTCAAGCTGGAGCAGGGCGTGCTGACATCGTGATAGCGATAGCTGTGGTCATGGAAGTCGAAGCTAAAGTCGCTGTCGAAGTGCGTGTTGGGCAACGAGTCCAGCAGGGGATCCATAAAGCTGTCCGTTAGGGCCGAAGATTCCGAAGTCAGGGGTTCCGTCAAAGGACTACCAAGCACCATCATTTCATCGGCTTCATTCTGGAGGAGTTATAAAAAATGTTTTTAATACATTTAAGGGGCATTAAAAAGGCTCTTAAAACCCACCTTGATCCTTTCTGGCATAGCTGCTATTATGTGTTCAGCTAGGGTCAGTACTTTGGCATCAGAGTCCCCTGAAAATATACCGCAAACATTACCAAACTACTTCCAATCTGCAAGTTTCATACAAATACATGAAAAACGAGTCTACATAATTGAGTTGGACACTTTCATGTACAGATTTACAATTTCACATGTATATATATTTGTCTTACTAACTTTAAGCTCAATTAGCCGAAGGATTTAATTGAGCCCAAATGGACAAAGCTACAGTAATGAGTCTCCAAATTGATCACGATAAACACAGTCGTTGTTGGACACGGTTAATTGGTATTATTTGTATTATACACCGACAAGCATTGAGTGTTTAGCTAGCTATTTACAGACACCTCGGATTATTCATATTTACAACGATCAATTCGTGGTTAATTAGGCGGCGAGTGTTTGTTAGTTTAAAATTAGTAATCGGTTAAGTGTAGACATCGATAAAAGCGCACATTTAGGGGCGCACAACCAGCAACCAATATTAATAACGAACATTTACATTGATTAAACGAGCTTTACCACCCAAACCTCCCCCAAAATACACATGAGTACATATAACAACAAACAGCAATAGCAACAACATCAACAACATAGATTAGCCAGCCCCAAATGGTTAGTTAGTATGTTTTGTTTTAGTTTTTAGCTACGGTACAGATAACGGGTGAATTTGAGTTGGATTGAGAGTGGAGCTGGGCGGGATCCGTCCGCCATCACTGACCTACTACGGCATCGGGCAGGGCCAAGTCATTGCCAATGGTCACGTCGGTCGCGCTCGTCGAGCTGTCGTCGCAATCTTTCTCGTGCACGGGACTCGATTCGCCCGTGGACACCTCGCCTAGTTTGAATTCACCGAGAAAATTTGAGCATTTGTTTGATTCCATATAAGGTTATTCTATAACTAGGAGTTAGCAACATGCAGAAACTCATCCCCAGACTTACAGAGGGCAAAGTCCATCTTGCGCAGCGGCGACAGCAGGCAATTGGTTCCGGTCAGGGAGTCCAGCGGCGAATCCACGCCCAGAGCATAGTTGTCATGGCTATCAAAGTTGCTGGAAAACAGAATTACAGAGGTTTTAAAGCTTGCTTATGCCATCTTACCTATGAAGCCTTGCTAAGGGTTTGCCCGATTTGCTGCGTATGTCCATGTTGATGCCGCTGTCGATGGAGGAACGCTTGGAGTAGCGACTGCTATTGTTGGGTGGACTCTGATTGCTTTTATTGAGATATGCAACAATCAATTAATAACAATTAATTTAAATAAAAGCAAAGAAGCCCTACCTATGCACAGCCACAGGTCGGAGAAACACCCCATCATGCTTGCGCTGGAGTTCCAGATCAAAGCCACTAAAGCTCTGGTGCTGCTCCTCCGCCGTCTCTGCCTCAACGCCAATGTTCATCGATAGATTGGCCAGGCCACCGCGCAATTGTGGCTTCCGGCAGCGCTCCTTCTCCAGCCGGAACATCTGGGCCAGCAAATGTTTGTGTCCCCGCATGCTAGCCAAATCCAGTGGTGTCTGCTGCGCCTGGGTCTTGATCTTCAGCGCATTGTGGTTCCACTTGTAGAGCAGCAGAGAGCACTCCACATGACCACGCACACAGGCCCAGGCGAGCGGGGTGAAGCCATAGACATCCTGGCTGAGTGCATCCAGTTCGGTTTCCAGTATGATATGTGGATTCTCCGAGCGCCAATTGAGCATGGCGCCCACCAGTTTGGCATAGCCCAAGGCGGCGGCCAAATGGAGCAGGGTCATGCCGCGCAGTCCTACTGTCCAGGAGGCAGCTGTGCTGGGCATACTCCAGGCGTGCTTGATCAGTCGGTGGCAATAGGCCACCAGTTTCTCCTCAAAGTTGGGCTCCAGGTAGAGAGCAGAATGATCGGTCTGGCAAAGAAGGAATTTGTTTAATGTAATGTATAAATTTAAAGACGATATTCCATACCGTAAGCTCCCGTTCCGTCTTCACCTGCAGCTTCTCATCGATGGTGGACAGGCGATTCAGTAGTGTAAACTTGTACAGGCAATCGTTGGAGCTGCTGGCATCAAAGGGAGCATCCGCCAGCAACGAAAGCTTGTACTCGAACATCACCGAATTAGAGACTAAGAATCCGCCGCAGGCCACTTGTAGGGTCACAAAGCCCGCCTCATGGGCGGGACAATAGCAGCGAAGCACTCCCTCCTGCACCAGTTGCGTGGGCACCGGTTGGGCATCGAATAGCACCGTGTAGGCGCCTCCACTCGAGCTCGTCCAAGGACCAGCCACCAGAACCTTGACGCCTCCCTCCGTATACGACCACTCGGGGCTGAAATCGCATATGTTATGGACTTTGCGGTGCGGCTGCGTTGGCGGTGCCTCTCCCAAAAAGGAGCTCTGCCCCATGGCGGTGTTATTCAGGGCCTGCTTGTCATCCAGATCCAGCTCCGGAAACTCCACGAGCATATCGAAGGCGTCCAGATTGGCGAACACATCGTCCGTCTCATCCTCCTCCACCTCCACATCGGGTTCAGCTGCCCCGAGTGAGGGTTTCTTCTCCGCCTCCTGGGGATTGCTCTCCAGTTTGCTGCCGCCCGTTGCTGTCGTTGTACTGGGTGCACTGCCTCCTGTTCCGCCTGTCGCATTATACGGCATGTTGGCTATCAAAGTGCGCTGGATATCCTCGTGGGACAGATCCAGCGTTTCGTTGAAGAAGCTTAACGCCTCCGCCGGAGGCTCCTCCTCGCTGCTGCTGCTATGGCTGCTGTGGCTGCTGTTCTGATTGTTGCCGCCAAAGCTGCTGCTCTCGTCACTAATTTGGCTGCTGTTATCACTGGAAGCACTGAAGGTGGCACAACCATTTTGGGTGAGGGGCTGACTCCTGTTGGCGGCTTCTGTGGCCTGATTGTTGTTGACTGTGCTGCTGCTGTCCTGCTGTCGAAATATGTTTTGAATTTAATCAACATAAATACAATGATTGCAGGCGATTCTGCGGTCGGACTACTCACCTCAGAGAGCGCATTGGCGCTCATTAAATTATCACAAGTTGCTGCCGTCGACGTCGTTGTAATTTGTTGCTGCTGATTGCCATCGATAATCGATTGTAAGGAACTCGAAGTGGACGAAGTGCCCGATGTGGGTGTGGATGTGGACGTGGATGGAGGTGTGGATATCGCAGATATGGAGGAGGGGTTGCTGCCGGCCGAAGATGTTGCAGGCGGTGGTGGTGCTTGCTGGCGATGCTCGGGCGACATGCACATGGCCTCCACGGGAGGATGGGGTTGCACTTGCGCCAGAGGAGGCGGCTGACCACTAGCTGGGGTTGCCGTTGTCTGTTGCAATTTATAATAATGTTGCTGCTGCTGCTGCTGCTGCTGGCTGCTGTTGTTACTGTTGCTGTTGCTGGAAGCATTAAGTTGCTGCTGTTGATTGTACATAAAGTTATTGTTGCCGGGGTCGTTATTATTTACGACATTTAATTCGTTGTTTGTTTGAGCTGCTAATTGCTTGCTGGCATTGCTGCTGCTGCTATTGCTGCTGATGTTGGTGCTGCCGGGGTTTGTGATTTTGTTTGCGGTCATGTGGTTTTGGTTTTCAATTAGCTCGGTGTCCATAACATTTGAGGCGACTGCCGCTGCTGCAGAAGTCGTCCCAGGATCTCTGGCTGTGGCTGTGATCGTTGTATTGGCTATTTGCAGCCTGTGCTGCTGATTGAGATGCACCGAATTCTGGCTTTGGCTGGCAACAAATCGCTGTAGGCTCAAGTGTTGCTGCTGCTGTTGGTGCTGCTGCTGTTGCTGCTGGTGGTATTGCTGCTGCTGTTGCTGTTGCATCACCAGGTTGTTCCTGGTAGCCAGCATTTGACTGGCTCCTCGATACTGTTGCTGCTGCTGCTGCTGATAGCTGCCATCCTGCTGCTGTTGCTGCGGCGGAATGATCTGGAACTTGATGGCCGATTCCTGCGGCAACTGTTGCGTCACATTGTGGAACTGGCCGTGATTGTCCAGGTGCTGTCGGGGTCGCTCCGCCCAGCGGGAGTATAGCTTGCTGGCCACCACCACGTTGGGCGTGTTGCCGTTGAAGGTCTCGCCCAGCCGCTTCTCCTGCACCGAAGACTTCAACATGGCGCCCGACCGCCGCATCACCGGATGCGTGCAGTTCTTCCCGTCCGCACATCCTCCATCCCCGCAGCCGCAGTCCAGCTGCTTGACCAGCGCCGCCTGGCGGGACAACCTCTGCTTCTCCATCAGCTGGCACACTATTGACTCCACCGTCTCAGCCGTCTAAGCCGGGAAAATCCAATCCACTTAGTTATGTTTAAGATAGAGTTTCAATCAGTCATGTACTCACCGAAATTTCTATATCATTGCCCGAGTCGGAGTCATCATCCGAATTAACTGTGGAAACTAAAAAACATGTCCGGTGTTAATGAAGTTATTAAGAACGAACTAAATAAGTTATTTGTTTTATAATTTGTAAGTATCAATTATTACCCTAAATAAATTCAGAAAATTGGCTACCCCTAAAATAGCTTTTAATAAAATTAAGAAACGTAATTAAAATAAACTCTAAGATATTTATCTGCTTATTAGAACAAGATTTAGATTATAAAATAGAGGTTAAGTCAGTTCAAAAATATAATTTATGGAGGATCGTTGCCTTGCACATTTAAGTAAAGTTAATTAAGTTCAATACAAAAATTTTTAAAGGACTCAATACCATTTACAAACACGGCTGATTTAGAGAAAGCATAGTAAATTTGGCCTTAAAATTATGTCTATGTTTGATTTAGAGACCCATTTGGAAATGAGCTCCAATTTATTAATCAAAAATATTCAAAACTAGATCTTACGCATTGGCTTCAGCTGGCTGACCAACTCCTCCTTGGTCCACTCCTTTTTATCGCCCCACAGGGTGATGCTGGGCGCTATCACGGCCATTTTATTATCATCCGGATACGGGACATTCAGGTAGTGCACCAAAACAATGTCCGGATTCTGTTTGGATGATTCGGGGAACGTTCTCCCAGTATTGAAATGTGTCAAGGGAGCATAGGTATCCCAAACTTACCTGCAACAGCCAGTAACATCTGCGATGAAATGTGGGCAATATGGCCGAGTGTACATAACAACCATAGATGCACTGTGGAAAAGAGGGGGGTAGAAAGCGAAGGAAATTCAATTTATCAATTCGGCAAGACAAACAAGAGCATAAAAAAGGGCTAAAACTAGGGGATTCCCCACTCGGCTCCACACGCAGCTCGACTTGCCCCGCGGCGAAGAAATCCATTTAATTGGAAAACATAAAAACGAAGAGCTAGTGGAGCTCAAATTAAATTACCAACCGCCCACGCTAGGGGGCGCCACTTGGTCCTGGTAAGTGCCAAAAATCAGGACTCAACTCAAACTCGAGCCGAAAAAGCCAACGAATCGAAACGGAAGAGCTGAGGAAAAGGGTTTCCCTGACTTATAAAACATTTCGTTGCGCATTTTTCTTGTCCTTTGGAGTTTTTTCCTCCTTTTCCCATCTTAGTTTATATATTTTTCTTGTAAGGAATTTCGTCTACCCGCTGATAAATTTGTTGGCTCTCTCTTGTTGGCCGCGATATGCCGCTGACTTCTTCAGCCTCGCCTTGGCATTTCCTTTGTACTATCTGCCTCGTTTGGGCCCAGTTATCATGTAAGAAGACGGCACCCCGCCGGCACTGCCAACTGCATAAATCTTCGCCGGCCACGTTCACTTGCGAATGTATTAAAATAAAAATTAAAATAAAAACAAACGGCGTTGGGGAGTTGTGGAAAAAATTGGAGTGAAATTGCCAAATGTTTTTATGTTCCTGTAATGGCCTGGCCGCGGGGATAGATACTCGGGCAGACAGACATTATAAATAAGCTTAACCCTTGGCAAGGCTTATTTCATTAGCAGGCAGCGGCGACGTTGCACACATCCTTGGGCCAGCACTTGCCACGGACGGATTGCCTCAAGGAATAAGGGGAGGACACCGTAAGTTTCTGTCAACTTCCGGCGGGAAATCATAACTCACCCAAAGGAACCCCCATACGGTCAAGAAGGAAAACGAAAGAAAAAACAGCGAGTTGGGGAATTGAAGTCCTTTTTTTAGACCCTTGACAAATGATGGTAATGGCTGGAAAACGATTCCGGCTAATTGCCTAATTGTGCAGCCAGAAATGGCCCTTGATCACGACAAACAGATATCTTAACTCACCTCAGTGCCTTGGACCTTTAGCTTCATGTGATCCTCCCGCGTTGTCTTGCCATCTTTGCGTTTCTTCCAGCAGTAGCCATCGCGTCTGTAGCGGACCTTCTTCCTGGAGTACAGCAACAGCGATCCGCTTTTGGGTCTAAAAATAAAATAAAAGGGTTTTTAATAAAATAATTTAACATCCTTAGTTTAAAATAAAATTAAATTTGAAATAAATATTTGCAATATTTAAAAAAAATATATTATTAAGGATCATTTCCTGAATCCTCAGAAAAAGCAAAAACGAAGTTAAATTACAAGTTCGATTTCTGAAACTTAACTACCTAAAATAAATATATTACTATAGACCGATTTTACAAAGTAATGTTAAGTTTTTACTTTGCACTTTCAAGGAAAAGGTTATCATGTAGTTCAATTGTTAGGAGAGACTAATTCCTTTAATTATGTGACACATTTTTCGAAACAGCAATTAAACATGACGAAAGTTAACATTACATTGAGGAATTGCCCCTAAATGTTTTTTTTTTACCCGAAGGTTTAAAATAATTTATGACTTATTATAAATTACAAGCCTTAGGAATAAAAACCCCAAAATATTCTTAATGAATGTAGATGTACTAGAAGATATCTTAGGGCTTCATGACTCACCTGGTTCGGACCTCTTTGGACTGCCACTCGCCATGCTTATCAAAGCTGATAAGAATCGCAGCGATTTCCTGGAATAAACAAACACAGCCTTTGCTATCAATTTCCATATTTGCACATCAAATACATCTTGGTGAAAATATTCAGAGGAGGAGAGGCACGAACGACCTTCACAACGGGCTTATCATGGCTGCGACACTGTGGAAAAGTTAATTCCCAACCTCCCCGATTCCTCGCCCAGCCCGCCCGCTAACTTGGCTAACTGACCTTAACTAACGTGCTAACAATTTCCGGACTTAATGGGCAAACGGATCCGCTGCCCAGTCACGGAACTCGCGGCATTTCCTCCGCCAGCACCAAAAGCTGGAGGCGAGGAGGAGGAGGAGGGCTTCTGCGCCATAAAACAAAGGAAAGCATTTTAGAAATTTCATTTGACCGCAAAGCGGACACTGCCGCCGAAAAATGGGGGAAGGCAGGGATGGTGGCCGTGTGTTAACCACAATTTACAGGTGTCGCCGGCAGTTGACACTTAACCAGGTTGGTGGCCAAAAGGCCAGAAGCCGGCACAGACGCATCCCGAGTGCAATTTGTGTGCATACTTGAAATGCCCTGTCACCAAGGAATATAAAATCGTGCACAAAACCAGAGAGCAGGAACTCAAGATTTAGACAGTCGAAAGCGATTCTAATGCAAATCACACAACAGTCAGCGAAAGTTCATGGGGAATTCGCCCATTTTAGACATTTCATTGCATGTTTTGCCGATAAAGTTATCAATTTGTTTGCTTCCTTGCCGCTGCATGAATAATGCAAAGTGGCCATCCATACATCCGTCCACCCAGCATCCTCAGCTGTGCAGCCAAACGTTCTGCATGTGTGTCTCGGGGTTTTGGGGAAGATATCGCAGCATTTGCGAGTGTCATAAAAATTGTATATCGGGAATGAAGGAGGAAGGCTGAGCAAATCGCAGGCGCGTGTTTGTCAAGTGGCAAACGTTTGCATTTTGCCCAATATTGCCCCCGACTTGGCTGAAGAGCATATGGAAGGACATTTGGAAAGATAGATAGATACATAGATGGATGGCTGTTGCTTATTTATGCATGGCTCGAGGCCCGAGGTACGGGCGACCTACTCCAACCTTCTTCCGCGCCTTATGATGAATTCCGGGCACATACTCCGAAATCCAAAAGGCGAGGCATTAAGAATTTATGCCCACCTCAGCGCATAACCCGCTCGTTTTGGCCATGGGCGTGGCCTTAGACAAATGTTGTTTCAACACTTTCTCCGGAGCGAGGAACAAACGATGCATTAATCATATGCAGAACATATTGAAAAGGAAAGACGAAGCTTTCAAGTACGAAATAATATAGATTTAAACGGACGCTTTTATTTTAAGGAGTTTTACCGAAATATTTGTATGACAAGACCTACACAATTATAATAAGTTTAAAACCTTATAAGGTACTTTAAGTACGGCAAGCATTTCATTCTAAAATCTTTGGGTTTGGTTTGGTTTTTGCAATACAATTTTAAAAGGCTGTAAGATCCCAACTAGTATTCCAAACCATTCCGAAATACATTGAACAAAACCAATAAAAACGTGATGATGATGATTTATTTATAAGATCTTATCTTTTTTCCCAAAATTTAATGAAGATACTCAAAATTTTGTGGTATTTATTTGCTTACAAAAGCTTAATTTCTACGATAGGACTTATGAAATCCTTAAGATCCTAAAAAATCACAACATTTTCAATAAAGATACAAATATTCCGGTGAAACATTATAAGTTTAATTTTTTTCTCTATAGGTTTGTAATAATATTGGCTTGGTTGGGTTAGTTTATTACGATTTATACTGTACGATCCTAAGGATACCACTCATATTTGCAACCCATTCCTCGCTCACCACTTGCCGTCCTTAGGACAACCAGCAGGGACTAATTTAAAGCACGCCACTTAATCATTTCCAGTCAAGTGGTCCTCTTGGTGACCAACGCAGAAGGACCAGTTCGGGTCACCCAGAAAACGAATGGGGCGCAAAAAAATAAACATAAAATTGCGACTCATTATCAATTTAACTTTTTGATTTTTAAGCTGCGCCCTTTGCAACCACACACAAACACACACGGTCGGCTCCTCCCGTTGTTGCTATTATTTTGCAGTTGCTTTATGAGCAGGGTCGAGTGTCCTGTCGCCTGGCTTCTGGCCCCTGGCTACTGCTTAAATGCCAAATTAAAACCATGTGGTTAAAGCCATGGTCCCGGGTTCGCCTGGTTTGGGGTCACCCAGCCACTTTTCCAGCCCCCAACTGCCCCGTTTTCGCTGTAAGCAGACTAAAATAAGCGTGCGTAATTTTATTTATGCCCCGCACACGGCTACATTTTGTAATTTTTGCATGCTGATGCAGGGAGGAGGGGAAAGAGGTCCTGTAGGTAGTTCGGTTCACGGGTCCTGCTGCTGCACTCTCAGTTCTTTGCTTTTCGGTTCGGAAACTGTACTTTAATCAACCAAGAGATGCTCTAACAGGACACATGATATAAAAAAATAAGATAATGTGGTATCATACGTTTTTAAGCGCTTTTGAAGACTAAGAACTACTAGTAAACTTAGAGCTAGACACTTTGGATGGTTATTTTGGAACAAGAAAAGTATTTCCTGCTAAGATAATATTTATTTTCTAGTGTTTAATATTTATTTGTTAAAAGGGACAGGATCAAAACAAACAAATACTGGGAGGTCACATGAGTTCCAAAGATCTGTGGACTGTTACAAACGTCAGGAAAATGAAAAATAATACATATATGATGGGTATACCATTAACTTTTCCTTCTTATTTTTTGTCATTTAAAAAGTTAACCTAGAATATTTTTTATAACATTAATTAACATTACTTTTGATAAAAAGGCTCTTCTAATAGATATATCATATATCTTTTTATTCAAACTTAAGGTACTTGACTTTTCAAGTTAATAACTTTTTTATTCTTATTTTTGTTTCTGTCCAGCATCTTTTGATTTGGTCAACTCTGTGGCAATAGAGTGTTAAAGCCTCCTACCGTATAGCGCCCTACCATCCAAAAAAAAACCCCCCGGCTTGAACTTTACAACTGTCCAAATGAATATTTGCGGTTGCGCTTAATTCACAAGTAAAACAACAAGCCAAGCTCATTGCAAAGAATTTTCCCCGTTTTTGTATTCTCATTTTCCGCGAGCGAAAACTTTTATTGCAAACCGAACTGAATCGCCGGGAAAAAAAAAAAATGTGGATGGGGGATACCGGGGAAGCAAACTTTTCGGCGACGCGTGGTCAGGTTTTTAAAAGCTGGTCCCCGAGCACAGATCGTTCCAGTTAGTTTTAGTTTAGTTTTACTGGTGTTTGCATTATAGTTTGTGGCGCACTAAAAACGTCGCGAGGCCCCTGGTCCTAATGGACTGTCCACCATCTCATTAATCTGCATATATAGAAATTTCTTGCCGCCCCAAGGAAAGGGGGCTAGGGAAGAGACGTCGTCGAAGGCTGTCAAAGTGTCCTGGCGAAGGACTGGCAGGCTCATCCGCCTGTCAACTGTCCAAGGACCCACCGAAGTCGAAGTCGTCGACTTCCTTTCGCCGTTCACTCGACTTCCCCCTTTCGACAATTTTATGTGCAATCAAATGCAAATAGAAACACAAACACAACAGTCTCGGGCAAAAAACAAACAGAAACAGCCCAGAAATACCAACTTAGAACTAAAACTGACCTCATTTGTATTCCAACGATGACGTTGTGATGGAAAACTGTCGGCTCTTGGCAGGCTCTCCAAATTGTCGGGCAGCTTGATGGGTTCGCCATCTGAAAAGCGGTGTGGAAAAAAGAGAGAAAAATACATGTTAAGTGCATTGAAAGCGCAAGTCGGGAAATCAATTTCGCATATCTCCCTGGCAGCTTTTCCCAGCCCACTCCGAAAAACCCTTGCCACTTTTCCCATCTCCATTTCCTCTCCCGTCGACACCCAACAGGTGCAACTGGCGGACATTCATAAATGCGACAAAAATGTAAATCAGTTTAGAGCGATGATTTATAGTTGGGGCATAGTATGTACAAAAAAAGAGGAGGCAAAGAAATCCTATAAAGTCAAGATTAATAAACGAGTTTCCACATTTCGCCATTTATCAAAACCGCTCTTCAGCATTAGCCGCGCAGAATGCGTGGCAAACTTTTCGAGTCGGTTTTGAGTCATTGAATAATTACCCACACTTAATGGAGCTTGCAACGTAAATCGAACCAACTTTCGGTTTATTAAAATGCCACGCAACTGGCGACGGGTAAATAAACTTTGCGGCCAAACTGTAATTTAGCAAAAATGTGTAATAAAAGCGGACACATCTACGCGACATCCCCCTCTGGGTGCCAGTGTCCCAGTGTCCCATCCAAAACCGTCGTATATCAAAGAGCCAATAGGTTGCACTCGAAGGGCCATAAAAAGTATTTGTACACAATTTATATAAAGTGCTCGGAGCGGAGCGAAGCGACTTCGCCTGCCAGCTCGCCCGTTTCGCCAGTAAAGGCCGTGCAACCGAAATGTGTTGCCAAATTGCAAATGCCAGACGTTGGGCGGCGCAGGGGGTGGGCCCTTCTGGGTGCGTGGGATTGTCCTGGCCCCTCGGAGAGGTGAGCACACACGCCCAGGGATGTGCCGGTGATTTCAGGATCACAACATACACCCCCAAGTCGATAAATATACAATTTAAAAATCTAATTTGCCAGTAAACGTAATCTAACTCTTCCTTATAATAGCTAAAAAAATATATTCCCACAAATTATATACAAAATATTATAGAACATTTGTACACTGGTTAAACACTTTTAATTTTAGCAGTTTTGATGATTTTTTAGACAACTAAACGTAAAACACCAAATACATATAAAATATTAAGTACAGTTTGTTTAGAAATGGTATACCAAATGTTTCATTAAGCAAAGCAGCAAACGAATAAATGTTTAGATAAACTTAAAAATGTTCTATTAAATAAATGCTGATGGCTTTAAATACTGTCAAATGTAAAGAACTAATAGGGTTTTATGTTTGCTTAGGACATGTATTTCAAAAACATTAAAATCTCATTAGTCTTCATACGTCGAGCTCTTCTCATTAAAAATATATAATGCAATCTTAAATAAAATCAATCCCCTGGTATAAAAAGAAGTTCAAGTAGCAGAAATTCAAGTGGAAATCCCTTAGCTATTCCTACTTGAATTTCCATCAAAAAGTTAACCCGAAAAAAGAGAAAAAAACCCTCAAATCACGCACGCATCCCTGGCGAGGATGGCCAGGATTTACCGGGCCCCTCGTCACACTTCGGTTCCAATGATGACGTTGATGTAGTTACTTTTTCAGGGCGTTCTTGTAGTGGCAGTTGAAGTTGTTTATGCGATTTTTATATGGCTCACGTTTTGGCAGCGGACACCACACTTCCACCGAAAGCAAGCGCTTTTCCAGGGGGGGCCGTGGGGTGAATTGGCGACAAATTGTTTGCTTTGATCGCACTCTACAGTTTTATGGCCAAACTAATTTGTCATCGCTGCCTTGAGCCCGAAAGAGCCTCAGCCCAAGGATATGCCAGCGATAATTGTCAAAAATGTCGAAACAATCACAGCACCTTGGCCCCCCTTTTTTCGCAGACAGCCTTTGCACCTATTTATAATGCAGTTGCTGCCATTGTTGTCAAAAGTGAGAGGGGCGGGGAAAGAATAACTCTGTTTGATTAATACAAATAAAAAGTTTTTTTAACTGCTCTTTGCATATTTCATGGCGAAGAGCTTCAAAAACTGACGTTGCCCGCCATCATAATAGACTGGCAAAAAAAAGGGGAAGATGGGGAGTGGGCCGGAAACCAAGGCCCAGCAGCCGGGACTGCCAAAAAAGAAGGTAAACCGCAGGTGAGAGGGCCACGAGGCGCGGGGATCGCGGTCCCATGTCGCCAATGTCGATGGCAACGTCAACGTGGCAGAAGTTTTTCCCTCTACCCTTCATTTTTTCCCGCTGGTTTTGCATTATTACAACTTTAACAGGGGGCCAAAGGTGGTAGCCGCCGCTCTATAATTTCATCCTCCGCTTAATTGTGACAAATGCTTCTCGGTACACAAGATTTTCTCATAATTTGGCCGAGGAATTTAAGCTCTGGGGAAGGTGGTTGGGGAGCGGAGAGACTGGGATAGCCTCCGCCGTGCCCCACGAATTGACACGGCAAATAGCACAAAAGAGTTGATATAAATAATAAATTTCCGTTTTATGAAGCCCTGTCCAGGTGGCCTGGCGGACTGAGTGAATCGCGAGAGCTGCCAATTTGTGCTGCCTGCCAAATTGTGGCTAATAAATATCTCACCGAAAAATGCCAACATTGTGGGCATGTCTGGGTGGGCAGCCGTTGCAGTTTCGGCTCTGGGGCTGTGTAGGTCCTATAAAACATACAAAAGAAAAATTGTTTTGCACTTTCGTGTGGCCGACGTCGCCGAAAAGTCAGCGAGTGTGAAATTACTTTTGTTCAGTCACACACTCTTGCCACAATTAAAAGCCATTAAAGTGTCTCGGAAATAGCTACAAAGCAACTGCGAAATGGAACCCATAGAACAGGCCTCGTCTACGCAATTCTTTATCGCAAGTGTGCCGCCAGAGGAACGGGGAAATAAATATCGCCGTGGAGGGATTTCGAAGATAACGCATGATGACGTCTCTGGCGAAAACAAAAAACAATAATAAATTGAGATAGCCGAAGATAGAGTGTGTGGGAAAGAAGGCCAGAACAGACGTCATGGTTAAAACGAATAGTCAAGAGAAACGGCAAAGTAAAAGTTTTCCAAGATAGTAAACACAAATATTTGTTTAAGTCTAAACGAGGCAGTAAAAAGGGGGTAATAGCATTACGAAATCAGCATTATCAACTAAGAACTTATTATTACTCATGGGGCCGATTTCTCATGGCCGAGTTTACAGAAAGTTAACATCAGTGTTGAGCTTACAAGAAGAGTTAACATGAACCTAACCTCTACTTAAACGTTTTCACTCCGAAAAATCCTTAAGTTTTCCGAAACATTGCAGAAGAGGATAAGTATAAACCAGATTATATAACTAGGAATTCCGACTTTTTAACTAAGAACTGATTATTACTCATAGAACCGACTTCTCAATGTAAAGCTGGCAGAGATTTAACATGAACTTAACCTCCAGTTAATAGTTTCCATTCAAGGAAATCTAACATGTTATTGAGCAACTTAATGTTTATAAAAAAGAAATTTAAGATGTTATAATGACATTGAGAAACTCGGTTAAATATTTAAAAAAAATATTTCATTCCATTAACGTGGATACTTCTTGTCCGGCTAATAGTTTTCTGTCCGATACAGCCTTAAATGTTTTTGAACTTGATGTTTCCGAAAATGCAATTTAAAAGAATGTCATAAGTTAACATGACATTGGGAAAGCCATTAAAATATTTAAGGAATTATTGCCTTCCCACTACCTAAAGTATTCCTGAAGTGTGCTCGCTTATCTTTCGCATCAAGACTGTAGTAGGATTAGTGACTTGCTATAAGTATAACTATGTACAACTCTGCTATGTATATGTATAGGTAACTCTAACCTTTCGATGTAAGTGTATATTAACTAGTATTTGAATGTAACGGCTAGCTATTCAATAGTCTCTAGCATCTACAAGTATCTTCTGTGATAAAGCGACCAATCTGGCAACTCTGGTATAATGTTAAGTATCGATATTGATCGCAGCCAACTTCAAGTAATCGTATGTTAAACCCGACGCTATGTAAAACCAGGCAATTGCGAATAAGAAGTAAAAGAGAACGGTCAAGTCTAATAAAGTTATTTAATTCGTGTAACAGTTTATACTGCTATAAACTTCAGAAGTGGTCCTGACCCATAAAATGGATCTAATTGATGCCCAACAATTTACGGTCGTCCAGCTCAAACGGTGGTTGGCGGTACTGAACTTGCCGACAATCGGCAATAAGGCCGAACTGGCGGCCCGACTAAACGGCGTGGACCCGTTAGTTCGTGGAACTCGCCCGGAGTCCCCAGTACCGTTGGACGCTGAAAACGAAGACTCGGCTGAGCACGTTCAGGAGTTGGATCTAGAGGATGACTTGGGGGAGCATTTCTCTGCGGAGAATGCCGACCCTAGGTCGGATCAGATTCCTGCCGTGGCCGAAGGAGTATCGTCGCTACAACAAATACGCGCTGAAATCGAAGCTGGAAGAAAGGAGCTCCAGAACATTCTTGGGCAAGTAAGAGCTGCGTCGCAAGCAGTTGCCAATGACGTCATCAGCAAGCCCGAAAACTGCAATCAAGCAGGAGGTAAGCAAGCAGTTCAATGCGAAAACTTCCAGGAAGCTGTGAGCGGAAAAATACCAAACGCTGATGGAAGTGCTCATATCGATAGCGGCACCGATATCGATGTAGGCAACGGTGTTGAGCAACGACGAATGGCAGTTGTAAACAAAGAATCAGAATCGCCAAGTTTGTCACTTTCGTTTGCCAAAGAAATGATCATGGATTACGATGGATCATCTTGCGCAAACGTTTGGACCCAGCAAGTACGCAACATTGCTGAAATGTACAACTTGGATGCAGTGTGCGTAAAAATGGTGATTGTGGCTAAACTAAAAGGCATCGCCCAGCGCTGGTTGCATGCAAATGCAACGCGTATTATGGAGCCGGCAGAGAAGCTGTTGGAACAGCTGATCCTAGCATTCGGCGATAAACTGTCCAAAGCAGAGGCGCGACGCAAATTTGAGGACTTGAAGTGGCATTATGGCGAAAAGTTCGCGGTGTATTTTGAGGCAAAGACAATGCTGGCAAGCAGCATCAACATTGATCCAGACGAATTGGTTGACCAGATAGTCGAGGGAATACCAGCACAGAATTTGCGGGATCAGGCCCGGATCCAATGTTTCACAGATCCGAAGCAAATTCTCCGTGCGTTTGCTGGTATCCGTTTGGATAAGTCAAATGAGTCGGCGTCAAAGGAGCTCAACAAGAATAGGAGCAGCACCAGAGGATTCCGCTGCAGTAACTGCAACGCCAGAGGACACATCGCTAAGGATTGTCGAAAACCAGCAAGGAATCCAGGATCCTGCTATGCTTGTGGCAAGTATGGCCACTTTGTAGCCCAATGTGAGGAAAGAAAGGGAAATGCTGTAAATAAATATGTAAGGTATATTAAAATCCATTTTGACAGTCAAATTATATCTCCTATGGTTACAGCATGCATCTTAGACTCTGGCAGTCCAATTTCGTTGCTTAAAATATCTTTGTTGCCCAGAGAGGCCCAATTACATGAAGTCAAAGAACAATATTTTGGTATAAATAGAAGCCCATTACAAATCTACGGAAAAATTTTATGTTTTGTATTAAAAGGAACAATAAAATGTTACTTTAACTTAACAGTTGTCGCCAATGAGTCTATGATACATGATGTGATTTTGGGTAGAAATTTTATGCAAGCTTGTGATTTAAATTTAGATTTAAGAACTTTAAAGATGATAACTGTAGAAGATACAACCAAAATGGACACAACGATTGCCGCTAGGGATCTGTCTTTGCGCGTCGCTGAAGTAAATCATAATATTGAGTGTTTAGATGACTGTTTAACCGATGTTTTGGAATTGCCGACTAAAGTTTTAAAGGCAGAACACGCAGTCGTAAAAAATCATAATGATCGTAATGAAGAAACGAGTCAAACAGTTATGAGAAAAAACAGTGAAAATGTAAGTCAAACAGTTATGGGACAGAATAGTAGAAGCATAGGTCAAACAGTTATGAGACAAAATAGTGAAAATGTAAGTCAAACAGTTATGGGACAGAATAGTAGAAGCAAAGGTCAAACAGTTATGAGACAAAATAGAGAAAATGTAAGTCAAACAGTTATGGGACAGAACAGTAGAAGCAAAGGTCAAACAGTTATGAGACAAAATAGTGAAAATGTAAGTCAAACAGTTATGGGACAGAATAGTACAGGCAGAGGTCAAACAGTTACAAGGCAAAATAACGAAGATATTGATCAGACAGTTATGAGATTTAACGGTGAAACAACTGAATTTACAAATGCAAAGCAATACAGTCAAAATATACAGAAAACGGTTATTAAAGAACCAACGACTACAGGTACAAATGGGCAACTGGAAATTGAAAATTTTGAAACCGAAATACTTAATATCGACTTTACAAGCAGCGAAACTATAGATTTTAACTGGGACAAAAGCACTACCTATGAAATACAATGTCGTTTCTTAAAAATACTGGAAAACAGTTATGTGAAAGCAACTAGACCTGAAAAACCAATGATTAGAGCAGAAATGAAACTATGTCTAGATAATGCAAAACCTTTCAGTTGCAGTCCTCGACGATTATCATATACAGAAAAGGACAAGCTTCAAAAATTACTAGACGAATATTTGAAAAGTGAGATAATAAGACCAAGCGAATCAGAATTTGCATCTCCGATAGTATTAGTGAAGAAAAAAACAGGTGAGATTAGATTATGCATTGATTATAGGAAACTGAACAAAGCACTGCTGAAAGACAATTACCCTCTGCCACACATAGATGATTTATTAGATAAATTAGTTGACAAAAAAGTATTCTCAAAGTTAGATCTTAAAAATGGATATTTTCATGTTTTTGTTGATAAGGAATCTGTAAAATATACTTCATTCGTAACACCACTAGGACAATTCGAGTTTTTAAGAATGCCAATGGGTATCAAAAATGCACCAGCTGTTTTTCAACGCTTTGTTAATAAAATCTTCGATGATATGATTAGAGAAAGCAAAGTAGTAGTGTATATGGATGATATAATGGTCGCCAGCAAAGATATTAATGAACATTTAGAAACATTAGATGAAATCTTTAAAAGGCTTACACAGAACAGATTAGAACTTAGAATGGATAAATGTGAGTTTTTGAAAGCAAATATAAAGTATTTGGGATTTTTGATTTCTGAGAATGGCATTAGGGCAGATGATAAGGGCATTGAAGCCGTAAAAAATTTTCCAGTTCCCACGAAGGTTCAGGCAGTACAAAGTTTTTTGGGACTTTCTTCATATTTTCGAAGGTTTATAAAAGATTTCTCTACAATAGCAAAACCTTTGTATGACTTGTTAAAGAAGGACAAACCATTTCAATTTGGTGAAGAAGAGATGAGTTGTTTTCTCACGTTAAAGGAAAAACTTATTGAGTCACCAGTACTGGCGTTATATAATCACAAGGACGATACGGAATTACATTGTGACGCAAGCGCTCTAGGATTTGGTGCTGTACTGTTGCAGAGGAAAGATGATGGCAAGTTACATCCTGTGTTCTATTTCTCTAAGCGTACTACAGCAGATGAGGCTAAGTTACATAGTTTTGAGCTCGAGACTTTGGCGGTTATCTATGCTCTTCGTAGATTTAGGATATATTTGCAAGGGAAACATGTAAAATTGGTAACCGACTGTATTGCACTTAAGTTAACACTCCATAAAGCAGAACTTAACCCGAAGATATCAAGATGGGCTTTGGAGATGGAAAACTATGATCTTGAAATATGTCACAGAGCGGGAAATAAAATGCAGCATGTGGATGCTCTCAGCAGGTACAATAATATTCTAATAGTGGAAACCAACAGCTTTGAGGAAAATTTAGTCATCTGTCAAGGAAAGGATTTAAAAATTAAGAAGCTTAAAACGATTTTAGAGAAGGCAGAACTTAAATTATTTGAAATGAGAAATGGGGTAGTGTACAGAAAAGCAAATGACGATAGGATACTATTCTATGTGCCAGAAGAAATGGAAGATCAGGTACTATATAAATACCACAACGAAATAGGACATATAGGAAGAGATAAAATGATGGACATAATTTCAAAAACTTATTGGTTTCCAAGTTTAAAAGAAAAGTGCGTTGCACATATAGAAAATTGTTTAAAGTGTGTAGCGTTTTCACCAAAATCAGGTAAAGGAGAAGGTTTTTTGCACAGTATTCCCAAAGGAAACAAACCATTCGAGTTAATACACATTGACCATTATGGTCCAGTAGACTCGTCAAGAGCAAAAAAACACATTTTTGTGGTAGTTGACGGATTCACAAAGTTTGTAAGACTTTATTCCACTAAATCAACAAGCACTAGGGAGGTTATAACGGCATTGAAAGATTACTTTAGGGCCTATAGTAGGCCAAAATGCATAATTTCAGACCGGGGTAGTTGTTTTACATCTAAAGACTTCGAAGAATTCATGGAAGAATATAATGTGAAGCACATCAAGATAGCCACAGGCTCACCACAAGCCAATGGTCAAGTTGAAAGGATTAACAGGAGCCTTGGACCAATGATAGCAAAATTAGTTGATCAAAGTAAAGGTGTATACTGGGACAATGTTATAGATAAAATAGAACATGCTTTAAATAATACGTTGCACAGAAGTATAAGACAACTTCCGAGTAAAATGCTGTTTGGAGTAGAACAAAAAGGAAAGATTGTGGATGAACTTAAGGAAAAGCTAGAGGACATAAATGAAAATAAGAAATTAGATAGTTTAACAAAGATAAGGAAAAAAGCTGAGGCCCACCAAAAGCAAGTTCAAGATTATAATGAAAAATTGTATAACAAAAGTCGAGTAAAGGCTAGAAATTATAAAAAAGGAGACTATGTAATGGTGAAAAATTTTGACTCGACTGTTGGAACTGCTAGGAAACTGATTCCCAAACATAAAGGACCATATGTGATTGCAAAAGCGATGCGCAATGACAGATTTTTATTAAAAGACGTCGAAGGTTTTCAAGTAGCACGTAGTCCTTATTTAGGTGTTTGGAGTGCGCAAAATTTAAGACATTGGATAAAAACTAAAAAAGCTAAAAAACAGAAATAAAAATGTACCCTATAACGAGAAAATACCACTTAAGTATCTATATATTGTAAAGATAAAATAGGCATAAATTTTAAGTCAATATGTCTTGATCAGGTGATCAACCAGTCAGGATGGCCGAATTGTAGTAGGATTAGTGACTTGCTATAAGTATAACTATGTACAACTCTGCTATGTATATGTATAGGTAACTCTAACCTTTCGATGTAAGTGTATATTAACTAGTATTTGAATGTAACGGCTAGCTATTCAATAGTCTCTAGCATCTACAAGTATCTTCTGTGATAAAGCGACCAATCTGGCAACTCTGGTATAATGTTAAGTATCGATATTGATCGCAGCCAACTTCAAGTAATCGTATGTTAAACCCGACGCTATGTAAAACCAGGCAATTGCGAATAAGAAGTAAAAGAGAACGGTCAAGTCTAATAAAGTTATTTAATTCGTGTAACAGTTTATACTGCTATAAGACTTAGTTTTAAAGTTAAGAATATCTAAACAGACACAACGTCACTGTTTACCAGATATAAAATTCCGAAGAAGAAAGCTCCTCACTCAGCGAGCGCCACATAAATGACAGATGTGCGGATGATTTATAGCGTAGGCAAACCCAAAACAAACACACACTGCTCCACACGTTGCGGTTGATAAAAATCACATTTTGGCAAACGGCAGCGACTAAGTCAGTCGCTTTGCATTTTTCCTTAGCCGCTGTGGCATTACAAGGAAACATTTCTCATCCAGTTTTGCATATTCCGCCTTGGCGAGTGGCAAGAACAGCAATTAAAAGACACATAACAGCAAATATGCATGTCAGGCGCGACGGGGCCAAACAATAATTAGCCCAAAAGCAGCGGCAAAATGCAATTTCACCTCAAATGAGGAATATTTGCAAAAGCCATAGGAAGCGGTGGAAGCGGTGGAAGCACAGAAAACACAGAACAGAACTGAGCACAACAGCGATTAACATAAAAATGCAACAAATGGGGGCAACAGGGGAAGTCTGAAAGTCATAAAAGTCCTATTAATGAATGAAATCTAAACAGAAAATATGAAAAACAAAGCCAAAGCCAAACAAAAGTTTGCAAAAATGTTATAAATTATTTACAAGTTATGGCTGGGTCAGAGGGGCTTTATAAGGGGTGGCATAATGGAGTGGAACGGAGGGGTTTAACTCACATTGTCAACGTCTTTTGTGTCTACGGGCAATGCAATTACGTGCGGATTTCATTACTTTTCCTTGGCTCGTTAGGTCTAAGGTTTTAGTTCTCTTTGTATGGAAGTTATATGCATTTTAAGGGCTGACTACATTATGAGTTAGGTTTTCTATTAGGATTCAGGACCTTAGGACTGAACTCATTTAAAGAAAATCCTGTTCTTGGGGATGATTTCTCAATGTCCTGTTAACTTCTCTAGTTAAGTTTAATTTTTTCATCGAAAACATTCCCGTTATGTTTAATTGACGAAAGAAAATTTAAAAAATTTAACTAGAGACAATGTTCCCACGATTAACTTCCAGTTAACTTTCCCTGAAACTCTATCTAAAACCTTAACCTCACATTAAAAAATCGGCTTTAAACTATTTTGCTTTACTTAGAGACACCCAACCCGTTTCTTATTTTCTAAAAGTGCTATTCTTTTTATTGTCTTAGGCGCCTTCTCAAAACTAATTTAATATAAATTCTGTTTTAAGACCAATT
Organism: Drosophila biarmipes; assembly: GCF_025231255.1. Classification (NCBI taxonomy): domain Eukaryota; kingdom Metazoa; phylum Arthropoda; class Insecta; order Diptera; family Drosophilidae; genus Drosophila; species Drosophila biarmipes. Next base: position 16,145,291 of record NC_066615.1, on the reverse strand, counting down.
TCTCAATGTCCTGTTAAATTCTGTCGTTAAAAGCTATTTATTTTTGGTACATACCTATTAAAGTTCATCCATATAAAAATAGTAATTAGGGGCAATGTATTAATGCCCAACTTTATACTAAAATTCCCCAAAAGAAAGCAAGCTAGAACCTTAACCGCAGATTGAGAAATCAGCCTTTAAACTATTTAACTTTCCTAAGAGACTTCCAACTTCGTATTTACCCCTTTTCTTAAGCCAGTTCGGTATTTTCAAGGAGTGCTTTTTCCCCTATTGGCTTAAGCGCCTTGGCATAAACCGCGAAAAGAATGAATTTAATGCACTTTGGTGAGGTAAACTAAAAGGTTGCCTCCCCTGTGTGTCTGATTTGCCGACAGGAGGGCAAAGGATACAAAGGGGAGACACTCAGTTAAGCTGCCTGCAAATTATATTAATATTGGGGCTCTCATAGCATATATTTTTTCCGGATTCATTCCACATTTTTTCGCCTCGTACGGATTGCATGCAACGTTTGTATAAGTTTCCCCAATATCCTTCTTTTTTAGGCTTGTTCTCTTTCTGTGAGTATATTAAAAACACTTTTTTTCCAAATAAATTCAAAGGTAGAGTGGGGTTTGGGGGGCCAACGAAAGCTGTAATTTATTTTAATGCCTGGTATTTATCATGATACACATACGTTTTATAAAGTGGATAGGAAAAAAAGTTATTTCTCTGTGGATATTTTGGGTATTTTGTTTTTACATAAATTGTAAATTAAACATTTAAAGTGCCATGAAATTGGCACCGACTAAGCGGACCCTAAAAACACATGGCCTCCGGTAATGCCGGGCAATGGTTCATTAAAAATACATAAAATCGAAACACAGTCCGACGCTCCCCGCTGCCGCTGGAACGGCTGACTAAAACTAATATTTATCTAACAAAATTAATATGGTTTGTAAGCCAAATAGAGAGGCAGCAAAGCGAGTGCGGGGGTATATATGGTTTAACTGGTAAACTGGTAAACTGGCAAAAACTGTTTGTCTAACCAAAAACAAACGACCGAATGTAGCACAATTTTCGGCAACGCATCCTGCCGACCGGAGGGCAAACCCTTTCGGAGCGATAAGCCAAATAAATAACGCAGGACGAACGGGCAGGAGTTGGGCGGAATGAAAGGCAGTAGCATCAGTGCATGGATGCATTGTTCAATAAATCTATTTGGCCTCTAATCGAAGGCACACACGCACACACAGAGGGAGAGGGGGGCATGCCACCTGGAAAAGGCAACAAATTGCCATTGGATAGGCACAAGACCGGAAGCAGCAACAACATATTAATCCAAATTAGCATCAAAGTGATTTAATTGCTTGGAATTTCGGCGTTGGCAAACACTTTTCGACTTTTCGGTCGCCGGGTCGAAGGACACTTGTAAACAAGCCCCAAATAGAGGTGCAGGCCTGGCAGGCCTGGCAGGCCCCACCTGGCTGCATTTTGTCAACATTTGGCCATCGATCAGGCTAAAAACACACACATACATGTGGCTGCAGTTTAAAGTCCTTTCGGAATCGCCTTCAAACTCCAGGACTCCTGGAGTCCCGAGGCAAAATGGGCAATAGAAGCGCTCATCCAAAGCCCTTGGCACGATTTATGTGGCTTTTAGTAATATGAGCAAATATATTACGTGACGGATCAGCAGCAGTTCAGGACCTGGGCAAAGGACAACTAATTGAATTGCTGCCGCTGAAAAGGCACAAACTCGAAATTAATAGGCGCACATCAAACACAAAAAATGAGCAAAGGCCCAAAAAACCGAAGGAAAAAAGAACGCCCACCAGCTGCCGGCGAAATTAAAGGGCAACCTATAAAGGCAGGACATTAGGACTTGGCCGAAAGGATAACAAGTGTAGCCAACTGTGTGCGAGCATTCGAAGCTTGAGTAATATTTATTGAGTACGTGATCTTCTGACCAAATCCGAATGTGAGCGAGAGTTTTGAATTTTTTATTGCGCCCCGGGATGGCCGGCACACACACCATCAGAAGTGTCCTCCCCACAAGGATATATATAGGACATATATGTGTGTCCTGACAGCTGCCAACTTCTGGATTTCTTTGGTGGTCCTTTTTTGGCATGCAAAAGGCGGACAGCAAAGTGGCTTATTAAAAATTTTGTCAACTTGCGAGTTTGCTGGAGCAAATCTCCACCCAGCTCGGCCACTTTTTATGACTTTTTCACACTCCCCTGGACCCATGCATACATATTAGATGGAAGTTGCCTCAACTTTGGTTTTCTCAAATCATTAAAGACCTGCCATGACTCAAGGGATTTTTTCACGATTTGATTCCATTCACTTATGCAATGGTTGTCAAAACTATTGGGTTGCAATCATGATGGAAAGTATGGTATATATCAAAAAAATATCAAATATTTAAAATAAAAATATTTAAATAAAAGAAAACATTTTCCCAAACGACGTAAAGGCCTTACGGCACTTTCTTAACTTTTTTCACAGATAGCCCAACTTAAACTTATTTATGCAACATATGAGCCGTGTGATATTAAAGATCTTGGCTCCCCGAAGAAGACAACGAACTCCCGGGTGTCACAAAAACAACAATGGCCCACACCACACTCGCCCAAACAAACACAAAACTCCTCCGCACTTGTTGGTTTTTCACAACCCCAAAAAGTATGCTACAAAAAATGAGGCGCATAATGAAGCCACTCATAAACGAAGAGTCCCGTGTGTGTGTGCGTGGTGTGCGTCGGTGTGTGAAATGTTTACTTGCAGCCGAGTGCAGCCACGCCCACACTCGGGCGCCCCCAAAGGGGCCATTGTTTGGGGATCTCGTAAAAAACACTTAAAACGCCGTTAAGTTAAAATAATAAAGTTAAGCGGCCGCCGGGCAGCAACAAAATCTAATGTGACAATGGCCACACGGCGGCAACAATAAGAAAAACAATAACAACGAAAGTTGCAACAATCGCTGACATATTTCACAATGTGCAACAAAAGACAAGGAAAAGGGACAGGTGAGGTGACAAAAAACTAAGCCAGCACAAAAGCTGGGGGCACACACATCGCAATGAATGGAAAAAAGACGCCGAATGTTGGGCATATTTTGCATTGTTGCCCACACACACTCACACACGCACACGGGGAGGGGGAGGAGGGTCGGGGAGGAAAGGAGAAAGCCTTTCCTTTGGGCCTCCTTTCGGTGGCCTTTTGTTTCAATTGTCTGTAGTTTAGGTTTTAGGCGTGCGAGCCTCGTTATAGGTGAGTGTAACTGTAACTGGTTACGGCGTACATGTGGCACATCCTTCGGACCCTTGGGTGTGTGTGTGTGTGTGTGTGTGTGCTGGGTGTCCTTTGCAAACAATAAACGACTGTCAACATATGCGCGAGCCACCCGTGCACGCGTCTCTGGAATGGCGTGCGAATTATTGCCCAGGAAGATATGACATAAAATTTAATGAAATGTTCAGAAAATGCTAAAATCCATGTTCTCGGCTCCCCCAAGTGTGTGTTTTCCAAAGGGGTGTAACCTAAGTGAAAATCGAAGTCGCTGGGAAACTCAGTTTAAACTTGAGTCGACTGTGATTTAAGGGCTTTGCTAGTTTATCTTTAAACAGTGTAATATGAACTCTTTTCAACAACCTTTTGTTAGACGTTCTCTGAAAACATAAAACTCGGTGAAATGAAGTGTTGATCGAGAAACTCAGTTATAACTTGAGTTGGTTGTGATTTCAAATTATTGCGAGTTAGTTTTTGCACAAATAATATTCACTCTTTTTAAAAACCCCAACCCTAGGGGCCTATCTATGTAGTAAAATATTGACAATTTGAAGGCAGTCCATTATGTAAGTGTTATTGAATGAGATGTTATTCGGACTTATATATTGTTCCAAAACAAAATATTTAAAGTTCTCCTAAAATACTTTGAATAAGGGCCTTTAAAGTTCCAATACTTAAAAAGAAAAGTTGGAAAATGGAAAGTCCAAAAAGAAATAAGGTCGATGGGTCTATAAAATAAAAGAAAATGTGTAGGTAAACACAAAATGTGTGTTATATAGATACTTATAAATCTTTTCTACATAAAAAACACACAGGAAAACAACATTTATATGAGTATGAAGAAGCTCATTTTTAACACATTGATATCTCTAAGATAATGTCACACACATTGAGATTTGGTTATTTTAAATAGATACAACATCGATAGTAAAAACACTCGCTTAAAGAACAGAACATGCGACACGAACAAAACTTTACATCAAAGACTATAAGAAGTTGGTAAGTTTGATCTTTAGAAAACTTAGGAACTTTAAATTTAATGTTAGCTAACAAATTAGAACGTGTCTCTCAAGTGAAACACGTGTCCCAACACTTTACCAACTTCAATAGCCTTCAAATTTGTAAACATATTATAGGCCAACCTTAATTTCCGATCCCTCACCAATAAATTGGACCTGCCACGCCCCCTGACGAGGGGCCTTGGGAGGGCATACTTACTGACACTGAGCGGCATTAGGGCGCTCTGCAGATGGCTGAAGATCTGCCGATGGTGGTGGTGGTGACCCAAACTGGCACCGCTGAAGTACAGGTGGTTCTGGTGCAGCGACAACTGCTGGTGGTGGTGGTGGTGATGATGGTGGTGGTGCTGTTGCTGCTGCTGCAGTTGCTGTTGCTGCTGCAGGTGCTGGTGGTGCTGCTGCTGTGCCACCGAGTGTTGCTGATGGGCCATCAGTTGTTGTTGCTGCTGCTGCTGCTGCTGTTGCTGTTGCTGTTGCTGCTGCTGATGTTGCTGAAGGCTTTGCTGGGCCAGATGCTGCTGCTGCTGGTGATGTTGCTGCTGCGTCTGCTGTCCGTAGGCCGCATGTTGCTGCGGTGCTGCAGCAGTTGCTGCTGCCGTCGGTAGTGCAACAACTGCTGCTGCTGCCGCCGCTGCAGCGGTTGCTGTTGCAGCTGCAGCCGCCGCTGTTGCAGTCGCCGTCGCCGTTGCGGTGGCTAGAATGTGATGATGGGTGGTGGTTGAGGATCGATGCTGGCTCTGGACCGTATTGAGGCTGTGAATGGAGGCGTGCACCGCCGACTGATAGATAATACCGTTGTTCGACATGGCCGTCATCGACTGGTGGTGGGCGTAGGCAGCCATCGTGGGCGGCACTCCGCCCATTGTGGGTTGCACCGCCGCCGTGGCAGCCACTGGGGCCAAGGGCAGCGATCTGTAGCCCGCCATTGCTCGAACTTTGAGTTTATTGTTCACCGATCACTGATCACTGATCACTGATCACTATAATCGCACTGCTACACCCCGATTTCGTGTTTTTGTCCACCCTAAACGTCTGATCACTTGGGGATACGTGAGTTGACTGAATGAACCGACCGGAGCGGATTATTTCCTACAATTTTCGTTCGTTAAATTTGTAAGTTGTATTATTTTTTTCTCAGCCATAAATTAGTACGGGCGAGTAGATCTTAGGCTTAGTTGGGGTTGATAATGTCACTTCGTGATGCTGATAAGGTAGGCCGCCTATCTTGACATCTCCTTCTCCTTCATCTCGAGTCGTCGTGTGTCAACACAAATCTCAAAACGGTCGGCACTGAAATTTCACAAATTTCCTGGACAAGCCAACCACTAACTATGTTTAAATATTTATGCTTGTAACTTAGCTTAACTTTAACTATTTGATTTGTTTGCATTTCCCCCAGCCGAGAGACTGAACCTTGAACCAGAGTTCAAGCAAAAACCGAGCCGCGAGGGAGTTTTGGCAGATCCAAGGAAAATATACATATATTTATACGACTTATCAAGTGACAGCTGCCAGCTGAAAACTAGACTCAGATAAGCTCAAGTCTCGTGTCCCTAAACATTGTCTGAAAATTTCGTGATTCACAATTGCCGGGGGCATATCGAAAAACAATTCTTATCTTACACGTTCTTAAAATATATGTCAGACAAATAGGTATGTTTACACTAAAACACCAATTAACAACATCAATGAACCAATAAATCGCTACGGAAATAAACATACAGTACACACATAAAACACACATATAAGTGGGGAATATCATATGCTATAGTCCAGAGATCTTAAGTACACCAATTTAAATTGACCACACACAACATCGAATGGAACAACAACAAGAACGGAAGGCAAACAACAAATAGAGTCGAAGGGGCTGGAGTAAAGTGTAAACAAATTACATAAACAAACTGAGGCAAATTGGAAGATTCCGCGGACGAAGCTCTCCCGATTAAATCATGTTTGTGTAAACCTTATTGCCAGATCAACCAGTCTGCTGTGGACATTTAATGTCGATGCACGGGCAAATATTGGAAGAGCCATCTTCACGTAAGCCTGGCGATATGACGATGTACGTAGAACGGTACGTAACGTAGCTAGTTTTTCCGCAGGGCCAAGAGAAAGCCACGTCCGACACGCTTGGCCAAGGTCTGAAAACTGAAAACTGAAAGCGGAAGGCTGAAAGCTGGCAACTGCCAGCGGATGGCAAGGACATTCGGCTAGCCGACAGGATCCGAGTCCTGCGCTTCGGGCCGAGTTATGGCATTTGGGCCCGGATTCGTCGGTTGCCAGCAGCTTTAAGCCTAAGCAAGAGCGAGCGAGAGGGTCATCGAGATGATGGATATAGTTGGGGGTGGTGGTGGGGGTTGAGGTCTTCCAAGTACTGAATAGGTGGGAGGATATACAACTTATCCTTAAAACCAAAAGAATGCTCTTCAGTAATTACATTTTTTTTAAGCAACTCTAAACAATAGTTAACCATAGGTTAAGTTACCATTTTAAATTACCTTTATTCTTATCCCGTAAATAAACCACGGACAATCGGACATTAGCCTAATTTCCCTGGAATGCCCAAGGAACTGTGTGGGTTGGTCCACAAAAGCACCTACACACTTCTATTGCACAACAATATTTAGGGGTTGTTCCCGACCGTTAGAGACCTGCGCAATAGATTAACCCCCAACCGCCCGACCATCGCCCCCCTAAAAGCGGAGAGGCTCTTCGTCGGATCCATTTGGTCCTACCCCAAAAAAGCCCGGAGAAACCAAAACAATAACAAAATCCAGGAAGCACAACAAACCAAACAAAAAGAATCCACGGAGGGGTAGGTGAGGAATTTGCACGTGCCTGGAAAACCTTTGCACACCTTCCGGTGGGCACTCAACTTGACGCTGGAATTTTTAATCAAACCCGAAGCGCAACCATGCAACATGGACACGGACGCACCTGCAGCACAGGCCACAACGCATGATTTATTTAATATACATTTCATAATAAATATATATTTTAAGGGGAAATTAATATTAGCATAGTATTTGGGTTATCGATGGAAATATTCCAGGGAGGAATTTCGATATTACCTTACCTAATTCTGAATTTGCAGATAACAGCAACTTGCCAAATTAAATCGTCCAAATTCTTGTTTGATTTTTAGGTGAAGTTAGGGTATTTAAACAATTTAAAATGCTCGTTCAGGTGATTGCCTGATTAGGCAGCTTATATTTAATGAGAAACCAAACTTGTGAATTATTTGTCATTTTGTATACTAGTCAACAGTAAAACTGGCCACCATTAAAATCTCATCTCCAGATTCCATAACTTAGTTATTGGATTCCGATTTCGACGTGGTATACCTCTATAAATTCGTGGCTGAATTCCTTATAGTTCTATATTTAAATATTACTGTTACAAGAGTGTCAAATTTTGAGCTCATTTTCATGTTAGATTTTTTCCGAAACTCCAAGGTCTTCGGAATAGGAACCCAAAACTCGACTTCCAGAATCCATAACTTCAGTTATAGGATTCCGATTTCGATGTGGGATACCTTTATAAAATCGTGGCCGAACTCCCTATAGTTCTACATTTAAATATTTTTGTTACACGAGGGGCAAATATCGACCACATTTTCATGTGTGATATTTCCGTATTTCCAATGGCTTTAGGAATATGAACCCCAAAATCAAATTTTAGATTCCATAAGTTTAGTTATTGAATTCCGATTTCGACGTGGGATACCTCCTTAAATTCGTGGCAAATTCCCTATAGTAATACATTTAAATATTTTCGTTACACGAGGGTCAAATTTTGGCCCCATTTTCATGTGTGATATTTCCGTACTTCCAATGGCTTTCGGAATAGGAACCCAAAACTCCACTTCCAGATTCCATAACTTTAGTTATTGGATTCCGATTTCGACGTGGAATACCTCTATAAATTCGTGGCTGAATTCCCTATAGTTCTACATTTAAATATTTATGTTACACGATGGTCAAATTTTGAGCCCATTTTCAGGTGTGACATTTTCGTTTTTCTAATGACTTTCGGAATAAGAGCCTAATACTCAACTTCCAGATTCTATAACTTTAGTTAATGGATTCCGATTTCAACGGGGGACACCTCCTTGGCTGAATTCTTTATAGTTCAACATTTAAATATTTTTGCTACACGAGGGGCAAATATTGAGACATTTTCATGTGTGATATTTCCGTATTTCCAATGGCTTTTGGAATAGGAACCCCAAAATCCACTTTTTGGTTCCATAACTTTAGTTATTCGATTCATATTTCGATGCGGGATACCTCTATAAATTCGTGGCTAAATTCTTGATATTTCCGAATTTCGAATAGCGTTAAAGATCAGTTTCGAGCGCCAGAGGGTACAATTCAAGACTCCTTACAGCACGTATTCGAACAATCTCAATATTTTCTTCTGCAATATTTTATTTAACGTGTGGAAATTTCTGTTCAAGAATTTCGCATTTCGGTAAGAACTTAAAAGACAACTTATTAATAAAAAAAAACATAGAATCTGTCACCTTTGACACCAACACACTGCAATTAAACTGCAGCCTCGTCTAAATGAGCGCTAAAAAACGAGCAATTGAATTCGAGGAATTAATGTGTGATTAGAGTTCTAAAATGAAATGCGGCACAAATGGCCAAAGCAAATCAGGGCATGGCAAACACCGCCTAAAAGTGGGTAAAAGACCAAAGAAAACAAAAGGCAGGACTTTGACACAATAATCAAACGAGGTGTCCTGTGTGTGAAGGGAAAAACAAGTGGAAAGCAAGGGCGGACAGTGGGCGTGGCAGCGTCAAATTAGGCCCAGTGTTATCTAATTAGCCACCTACAGGACGAAACCTGGCTCGATCCCACCTCTCCCTCTTTTTTAGTTCTGTGTGAAGTGGTGCCAGGCGCCGGCCATCATATTTTGTAATTTAACTCACACGAAAAGATTGTAGAGCCGACCCTATTCTTTCCCTTTTCAGACAATTTTTTTCACTCACTAACAGCTTTTTTTCCCCATTTTTTTGGAAGCGCTCAAGTTTCATAACAACGGAAATGCAAAAGTTTTGTGCAAAACAAAGCGCCAACTTTTTTATTTCTCTTGGCAATTATGTGCTCAAGGAAAGAGACAGAGGAGCGGACTCAAATAATGATAATGAAGCACACAAGGCTCGGCCAGAAGGATTTTTGAAGAAAAATGCACAAAAAACAGTGGCAAACGAATTGTAACGCTTTTTCTGATTTTTTTAGATTATTTCTTTTTTGCTGACGAGACTTGCATGCAAAAGTATCTCAGGGCTCCACATGTGTGTGGGGGGTAATATGTTTAATTTGCTTGGCTTTCAGGCGAAAAAAAAACCGAGTGATAGAAGAGCTCACCGAAAGGCAAATTTCGTGGCTTTATTTCAGTTTTCCTTATTTTGCTTCTTTTTTTTTTGAATGTTGGCCGCCTTTTAGCTAATGGCCATGGCGAATATGATAGGATACCCGGAAAAACAACAACGGTTGCCGAAACTAAAGCCGAACTAAATTAAAATATTTTAAATTCAGAGCTGGCAGAAGTTTTATCAATAAAATGCAAGCGGGCAAAGTTGTCTGCTTTTGCATTTGCATTTGTTTAACTGCAAATCAGATAGAGATCTTCTAAAAGTCTGCATTCAGCACACATATGTAGACACAGTCGTTGGGCAATTGAAACATCAGCAATACTTGAGCTGTGCAATATGTCGACGGCAACTCGGCAACTCGGCAGCTCGACACCCCCACGAAACGAGAGGTTGCCTCTGGCCATAACTCGAATCTGGCTTAAAAATCACTTAGACACTTCGCCCATCGTTTTGGCCCGTCAGCAGAATCGCCGGCCAAGACGGCACTCATGTATCGAGTGCAATAATCATCGCTGCTCCCCCACGAATCTCTCGAGTGCGACTTTTTCTGTGGACCTCAGCACATTGCCCGATTCCCAGGGCGTTTCCCCACCGCTTTCGAGTTGTCAACTTGGCTAATCGGCACTTGGATCTCGGGGGAATCTTCCGAAAATTTATTAAGCACTGCCAAATGCGTGGGCATGGCCAAGGAGTAGTTTAAATCTTAAAAAATAAACATTATTACTGGTCCAGCAGATGATATTTAATGGCCGAAAATAGGGTCTCAAAAATTAAAACAAAAAATCTTTAGTTACAGAAAAATTATAGATTACGGTCTCAGGACACTGAATTGATTTAAAAAACCATGGAGGCTCCACAGTTCAACCCTTTATGGACTTATATTTTTAATCCAGTTTACAACTAAACACATGTGATTTAGGTTGCCATGACGATTTTTAAAATAGAACCGGTCAGTTAGTTAATCACATGTCATAAAGCTTTTGACAGCAACATAACATTGATAATTAAAAGAACTAAATTAAAAATAGATTTTGAAATATAAAGAGACTTTTAAGTATATATATGTATCTGTAACGAAAGGTAAATAACTTTTTAAAATAGTCATGTGTATTGTTGATTTGGTTACTGTTTATACTTTTATGTGGAAAGAGTAACTATTTTGCGTAAAAGAAAATTATTTTGAACATTCAATTTTTCTTTTAGTACTTGAAAAAGACTATAAAAGGTCTCAAAGAGGAGGACTATAAAAATGTTAATATAAAAAAATAAATAATAAATAAAATAAATATAAAATAAATGTAATTATAGGATTTTAATAAATTTCTGTTCAATTATAGAAAGGTATCATCCAGTACTAGAAATTTTCTTAAGAAAAAGCTTTCCCAAGTAAAGTTGCAACTTTCAATTGGCTCAAATTGGAATCATTGAAAGTCTTGAGCACTTTACGCCCAAACGAATTGATTTGCTTTCTTTTTTTGTTGTGTTCCTTGGAAACCATTGAGCCGGCCGCCACTTGGTGGAAACTTTCTGATAACTCGTAACTTGTTACTCAGCACACACAGCGCTAATGAAGACGGCACACACAGGCCGGCCCCCCGATGTTGGCTGTTTGTTTTGCCCCGGCCAAAAGCAAAACACCGGACACCAGGGAGCAGCCGACTGATTCGGGTGTGAAAATCAATGGGATTCACAGCTGAGTGCAGCCGAAGCCCCGAGGGGGCGGTCAAGACGCTATGCGATTTAATTGAATAATTGTTAGGCAAGCCACGTCCTCCCAAAAATTCCTGGTAAATCAGCAAAAATTTCAGCGAAACTAAACAGAAATGGAAGTTAGACCGAATAGAGAGAGCCGCCAAAATGGGGATAACAAAGAAGGGATATCTACAGCCCGGAGACTGCGTCAGGCTTTGTTTTCGGGTCCCGATGCAAATGCACCTGCAGCAGCAACACCTGCCGAAATCGCCGCTAGCAATTTATGCGTCCCATTTGAAATTCGGTGATACCAAATCCTCGAGACTTACCGTTCCCAAGTGGCACATTCGTTTGCGTTGTTGTCGATGGTTGCTGCTGCTGCTGCTGCTGCTGCTGCTGCTGCTCGGTTGTCACCGCGTTGGGCAATTTATTTGATGTTGTCGTGGTCGCTGTTGCTGCTGCTGCTACTGTGGCTGCTGTTGTTGTGGTTGTCGTTGCCTCTAGCTTGCTGCCTCCGTTAATGGCCAGTGTGGTGGCACTTTTTCCTAGCCTAAGTATGGTGGTGGCTGTGGTTGATGAGGTGACACCAGCTGATGTTGCTCCTCCACTTGTGGCCGCTGTTGCTGTTGCCGCCGCCGCCTTGAGCTTGTGCAGAGCCCCTGCCACGCCCTTGGCCGCCTTCGAGGTGCGTGTCACGCTTAGAATACTTGAGGTGGCAATACTATTGCCAGTTGGTGGCGAGGTGGCCATGGAAGTAGTGGCTGCCGAGGAGGTGGCCGTGGAGTTGCGTATGACCAGGATGGATTGGGACTTCTCAAGACGCTTCAGCGTTTGCAGGACAAAAGGGGACTTGCTGTCGCAGTTGCTCTCAGTGCTGAGGCTGCGAGAGGCCTGTAAGGGTATTAAAAAAAGTTAATTACATGTAAAAATAAATAATATTACATTTCCTTACGTGCTTCAGCATAAAGGGCCGCTCCGCCAGCTTGGTCTGCGTGGCATTCGCCTGTTTGGAACGCTCCTGGGCCTTCAAAACGCTCTCCAACTGACTGGCATTGATGGGCGTTTGCAGAAGGATCGTATTGCTGCTGGCCTCCTTGTTGCTGCTGCTGTTGCCACTGGCCACAATGGAAATGGTGGAGTTGCTGCCGCTGGTAGTTCCGCTCGAGGTCTGCACAATGGTCTTCCTAGCCACCGTGGTGGCCGTGGGCAATTGATTGAGCGTGATGGCCGTGGAGGAGTGGCTCTTCTCCTGCTGCTGCTGCTGTTCGTTGAGCAGGCTGAGTATGTCCTGTTTGTTCTGGATGATAATCTGGCCATTCTCGTTGCGAGTGCCGCGCAGCAGGATAATGTTGCTGCCGTTCGCGGCCTGGTGTTGCTGCTGCTGCTGCTGGAGTTGCTGCTTCTGCTGTTGCATGGCCCCGATCTTGAGCTTGGCCGCTCGCAGGGTCGTCGTTGTACTGGTTGCTGCTGTTGCCTTCGCTGATTTGGCTTCATTGCTGCTTAGCTTGCCGCTGCTCTGCGATCGGATCAGGACATTTTTGGAATTGATTTGGCCTGAAAAGCAATAAAGAAAAAATCTATAAGTTTTTTGGACTAAAATATTAAAGAGTTCATTTATTGGTAGGTGAAAAGATAAATAAAATCCTCTTGAAAGCCGCTTTAAATGCGAAAGATTCCTTGGGATTTATAGGGTTTTTTGTAAAGCATTTGGCAAAGGAATAAGCAAAGAAAACATCTCAAAAATAATCGAATAAGGACATTTTTCATAAAGTATTTTGCACTAGAGTTTGAAACAATCAATTTGTTATTAATTGAAATTAGCTAACTTGATAGATATCTTAACTTCTGAAAGAAACCGCATACATATTAAATTAAACTTCGTCTATGAACCCTTGAACATTCTTTACCAAATACAGATTTATAGAAAAGGTATAAAAATTTTGAAAAAATCTGGCTTTTTTTTCAAAATCTGATCCTAAATCATGACAGCTCCTTTATGATTTAAGTGCTTCCGAAACGTTTTGTTCTCGATTTCGAGACCACATTCTTGAATCGAGCAATTTAGAGTGGCCCCAAAAAGCGACCAGCCCCATTGTATGCAGATTCAATGGAAACTTCATGAGCGCCACAAGATTTATGACTCCATCTCGATCGAGTGGCGAAAGCTTTGAATTAGAAGCGCATGTGACGGAGCAGGAGGCGTGGCTGCCATTGTTGCACTTTCCCAGGGTCCCCCAAAAAAAAGCATTACGTATACGCGGCGTATGCCTAGAGCGGTCAGTGGCTCGGACACTCTATTTCGTTGGCCAACAATTGGGGGGTTTGGCGGGGTGGTAGCCAAACGCTAAATCAAGCGAAAGACGACATGTTTATGGCAGGGACGAAGGACTACTTAGCCGAGGAACCCCGGCACAAAACGCAATAAAAGTGCAACAAACAAACAGCGAGTCTCCAGCCAAGAAAGGGGGAGAAAGTAATGGGGGTAGGTTTTTCCAGGGGCCAAGGGGGGCTAGATTTAGGGACAGAGGAAAATGGGGGTCCCTGCCCTGGCATGCGTTGCCAAATATAGACTCTCAAGGCTGAAAGCGACACGGAACGTAAAGTGCGCGCCGGAAACATTTTAAAATGTAGCCTAAACACTTGTCCGGCTCCCCTAGTTTACCCCCTCCTCCCTCCCCTGAATTTTCCCGCCACCCAATGCTTTCCACACCCCCAAGCCATGTGTGTTTGTTTTCGCAAAAACGTGCGGGTCATAATTAGCCGTTGACGCCGCCTTCAGTTGGCTGTGTTTTGGGGAAAAGCGGAAAAGTGGGTGTGTTGGGGGATTCGGGTGGTTAGGAAAGCGCCACATGCCATCTGACCCCAAGTGGACAAGTGTCGGCGCCCCCTGCTCTTGCTTTTTTGACTGTCTGTGCAAAAAGGTCGCCTGCCGCCAGGCAAAATAAACCTCCTGATTCGGACCAGGATCGGAATAGAACCCATAGGTGGGGCCACAGGCCGTTGGCTGGCCATCCATTCGGGCGCACATACTTCATTGTAATGTATGGCAGAGCAGCCACAACAAGCCAGGTATGGGGATCCGAGGATTCCGGCGGGTTGGTTGGCGGGGATCAGGGAGCCGCGTTACACATAAAACACTCTTGGCTGAAGCTTCGCTTATTTTTGCGCTCGTCGCGGCTTTTGATGTGCAACGGAGCAGCCACAGTGGGGCAAATAATTTTCAAATTCGGTATGGGAATGTTTTCAGGCATGATCCCTAGTTATATTAATTTCAGGTTTCAGCGGAACCGGTTGTTGGAAAAAGACACCTGGACTGCCAACGCAACTTTAAGTTCAACTGATTTAATTGCCTTATGGTAAGAAACAATGATCCTGTTAAAATATTTCGGTTTTATAATATTAATTTATTTGGTAGCACCCTAGATATATATTATAATGTATATAGTAATCTTACTTAAAAAAGAAAAAAATTTATGGAAGGTATTCATAAATTTTTATTTTTATTTTTATTATTTTGTGTATTCTATGAATTCATAAATTAAATCAATAAATTAAATTTATAAATTTAGGGTATACTCCAAACTTCTTTTTTTCTTTTCCAAAAAAAAATTGTTTTTGAGTTATTCTTGCATTGTTCCACCGTGCTTTACCACGTGCTTTCTACTCTTGGCGGAGAAGGAGGCTAGGGGGATACAAAACTTTCTGGGTAGCTGGACAAATTGCAAGTCTATTGAATTTTTATTAGAAGCATAAATCAAAAGAGCGTTAGATATGCCAGCTGGGGAAGGAGCTCGATAAATATGTCAATAGATTCTGCACATAGATTGCCGCCAAAGGGTTAAGAAAGAGGACAAATCAAAGATGACTAAACCCGCAAAATATTCAAGACCAAAAACCATTGATAGGGTTTATCAGTTTATGATTGCTTCACCCGATTATAATTCAAAGTCTAGACTACTTTTGTTGTTCGCCTTTTTGTTTATCACTTATTTTCAAACAAAAAATAAGCGTCGAACCTTCGGGGATTTTTTTGATAATTTTCCCATAATTATAAACCCTAAAAATATTAAACACCTTTATTACTAACTACAACTACAGTTGCTGAGGCAGAGATATGCTATCTATAAGAAATTATTCCCAAATCTTATCTAGCAAGTAAAGGTTTACAAAAATATAAACGTTTACAATTTCACCCCCATGTATACAATATGAATAAACCCAACGAACAGCTGATTGGGTCTATAGGAATTTTCAAAGAATCCAACCCAACCACTGTAGTCCTACAGTGATGAAAATCTATTGGGTTTTAAGCAATCATAATAACTATCCCAACAACACCAGTGCGCACCAGTGGGTTAAGGGCCCAGAGAAACCCCCAACAAAACGCAACGCGAAGCGAAACACAACAAAACAAAAACTAATTGGAAAACCAATATCAGGGAGAGCACGGTTATCAGGTCGAAAATCGGAGATACAGGGGGCCTTGCCGCAGATATGATATGTATATTGACGGGGGGGCGGGGGGAGTTGGGGCCGACTTACTTTGGAGTTTCAGTGTGGAAGTGGTGGCAGAAGAAGAAGAAGACGAAGCGCTGGTGGAGATATCGGGCGCATTTTCCATGTGCGCAGCTTTAGCAACCAATTTTAGAATGCACTACTTTTGAGCGGTTGGCACATTTGTTTCATTTTATTTCATCGAGAATGCATTTCCATTTTTGCACACCAGCTCGCACGCACACACACACACACGCACGCACACACGGGCACTCGCACACGCACACAGTGGCAGGGAAATCGCAGAACTCTGGGATATCGAAAAAAAGGTAAACAAAACTTTTTCACTGCCCCCGTGTGCGGGATCCGTGGAGTCTTTCGCCGGAATTCGATCTGTCCCAGCTGGCCAGTGCGTTAAATGCAATAGAAAATCAATAATATCACCGTTTCACACACGAAATTATTAAAAAAAAAACCATAGCGAAAATATTTTGAGTTACTCCAAAACTGTGTGCATGTCAAACTGTGGAACAGATGGCGGCAGAGTTGCCGGACTCTGCTATTGAGAATCAGTCGAAGGCGCTCAAAGATATTTTGTTATCGTTTTGCATTAAACACAATAAAATTAAATTATTATATGGCAGAGCTCAGAAAACAGACATTTAAAATGAATACAATGGGTTTATTTTAAATAAAGGCGACCAAAGCAGAATCGATAGCAAATGGTTTCGAGCCTTCTGGCACCACCAAAGCTATTAACTGTGCGCAGTGGAGCTTGGCGGTTTTACAGCACTACTGAAATCGATAACTATATTTATTGGCAGTGCCAACTCGTCTTAAGAGCTCGTTACCTGAGCGCGCTATTCAAAACACTTTTTGAATTTAATGAAATTTATTTTTTTTTGTATTTATATACCTGGCAGCCATCCTTATATGAACAATAGTAAAAAGTATAACACTTGAACTAGTTTTGAAAAAGAGCAGTTTATAATTTACATTATAACATAAATTTAATATAATAATTATATCGACAACACATTCCATAACATTTTTTATTTTAGTCTCATGAAATATATAAACGACTTGCTCATCAAAGTTCATTACCAGTTTTGTATACATTTTACGACAATGTTAGTGCCAATTGTATACTATTTTAATACGTTTTTCAGCTCCTATACCAGCACACAACTTTTTCCGTGAGATAAGAAGAGAACGAAAATAAATATTTTCTTTATCTGCAAAATGCATGAGCAGGCTGCGACATCTTTGGATCTGGGTTATTTAATTCAATCTCTATAAACTGATTATAAAGCTCCATAATTTAAACATTTATAGATAAATCATCAAATAAATGTGCAATAATAATAATTGATTAGTGTGGTTTCTAGATTGTCCAGGTATTTTGTTGGGTTGTGACACTATCTTTAAGGTTGTTGTGCCATCAATACAATGTATTCATATAAAATTAGCTGTTAGCTGCCCTTTTTGGAAAGGCACCCACTTTCGCCAAATTTCCTTGGACTTTTCCAGCCGCCGACCCCGCACTTTTCCGCCTTTGCCCCCTCCCCTCTTGCGGCCCACCGCCCCCTCGGCCAGCGGAAGTCTCGGGCTCTATCAAAATCAACGGGCGGCGACTGAAGCGAACACAGAATAATTGCTATAGCTGCGCCTGTGGTTGTAGCTGTGTGCCAGTGCCAGTCAGTGCCAGTTTGAAATCGACGACAACATCAGCAGCAGCAACAGCAACAAGCATTGCAACAACAGCAGCAACACGCTGATAAGTCGCCTGTACTGCCATTGCCGCTGGCTTGTTATTTTATTGTCGCTTTTGTTGCACATTGAAAATAATACACAAAATAATTGAATTACTCGAAATGTGTGCATGCCCGTGTGCGTGAGATCTGCGTTTGTGTTTCGTGCTTTTATTGGGGGCGTTCAGGGCCCACTGATAAGCACTGATCAGCGGCTAAACGAGATAAGCGCTGCTCATTTGCATACGCAGTGGGAATCCCCTAAGATGAACGGGCATGGGGAACATTCGGGGTTTTTAAGAAAAAAATAAGGCACATTTTGTTGTCCCTTGGAGGATTATTATATTAATGTTTTTTTAGAGTAAACTGTCTTAAAATATCATCTCAACTTGCACATATTTTAGATTAGTTGCTTAGAAATTTTAACAAAAATTCCAATTAGTCAAAAACATAAGGTGAAAAGATAACTATTTCATGCAAGAAGCTGATATTTTGGTTTTCATGATATGGAAGTTCCGTTGAATTTATGAAACCAAAATTTAATTGAAACTCATAATGTTATAAATGCAATTTTCCGCCTTATTGAAGCTTCACTTTTTTATTAAAACTGGTCATAGCTGGAAAGATAAAATAGGCATTAATACTAAAATGGTAGCAATTGTCTCCTAATTGTCTTTCCAGCTTCTGAATATTTGACACTAGAACAGGTATAAACATTGATAAGTTTAATTCCAGTTCATTAAATAGAGTCCTTATTGTAAATGTTCTTCTATAAATAACTTGAATTGCTTCGATTGACTTTTGTTATATTTAATTCGTTTTTCCTTACTTCGAGCTTCTGAATTGTAAATTATGATCCATTCATTATTATATTTTATTAAGATGTATTATTATTTTTAGCTTATGTTCAAACGCTTGGAACTTCTGAGTTCTAGTTTTATAGAGAAATTTAAGTTCTGAAATGTTAAAAAGTTAAAAATGTGCATAATATCTTTAAGATGTGGAAGTTATATAAAGTCAATTTTGAGATAGTTGGATGGGTTAATACTCGATCGTAGCCCCCACATCTAGCATGTACTTTGATTTCCTCCGATTTTCTACAAGTGTTTCTCCTCTTAACGACATGTGATAAGGAGCGTGAGTTGGAAACGTGACTCTCGGATGGGCGGGCATCGGCACGTAAATTATGCTGATGACACCGGCTCCGCACCCAGGCTCATAAGCTGAAAACCTCAAAACTCAGACTGAAAACCCAAACGATTGCGCTTGAAAAATACCAGCACGTTCCTACGAGCTGCAAAGGCAACAAGAATAACTGGCTTCGGCTGCCATTTGATCGCTGCACAGAAATATTTACAATACCATTTAATGACATTTCGCCTTATAAAACAATGGGTAAAAAGTGTTTTCTGGTTTCATGCATTTTATTTGGTTAATTGGGCCTTTGAACTCTATTGCGACGATGATGAAAACGACGCCAAGATAAAGTCATGTGCGACGAAACTTGAAGTCCCCGACAGACCCCGTCTCTCCTCCCCTAACCAAACATCCGCTGTCAACGCCCCTTGGCGACGATAGCAATTTTAAAGACTCCAATCAGAATGCAATTGTGAATTTTTAAAGGCCATTATTACTTGCAAATAAGGGGCGTTTCGACGCCCCCTCGATAAGTAGACATTGGAACTCGCTATTACAGCTTGGCCTTTCATGTTCTTGGTTAAGGATCTGGTCTTAGGAAGTGGTATGTAAAAGCATATAGTATAAATATAATGAAATGTTGTTAATAAATGTTGGGAAATTTAATTTAATTTACAAATTTAGAAAAATAACAAAGTCTTCAAATTGTATATAATTTTTTTTTATTGAATTTCGATTTTAAACATTTTTAAACACACGTTTCTTATTAAATGTTAAGCTTTTCAAAATATTAAAAATATTTACATGTGCTCAGGTCACCCTGTTGTTCGCCAGGAAAATCTCTCAATGAAAAGCCTTTCGGAGTTTTCCTTTTGGCCGGCGGAAAGGAAACGGGTAATAAAATTGCAGCGGGAGAGAAAATGCCAATAATAGCTGCAATATTTGCTGTCAGCGGCGCAGCGAGCGGCCTCTAACTGTAAATGGTCAATACTGAGCGGAGATGTAAGCCCAAACAGGAGCTTAAAAGCCAGAGATAAAGAGAGAGATCGTGGTGACGGAGAGCCGGGTGTGGGAAAAATGGAGGTGTAAGCGTGTGCAGATGCAATGATACGACAAGGAGAGCACAGTGGGTCAAAAAACTGCCACAGTGGGACTCCAACAATCAAACAATTTTAGGATAAAGCAAACATAAAATTTTCTAAGGTAATACTTACCTCCGACTAAGTTTATTTATACTAAAGTCTGGAATAAAAATTTGGTATCCATACTCCAGAGCACGTCAAAAATTAAACTTAAACATCATAAAAAACAAAAAATAGTTTGCTCCCACTTCATAACAAACTTGAAACACGAAGCCTCGAAACCAAATAACCATTTAATCCCAAGTACCAGAAACTATTTGCGGTATTTAAGCTTTCACGCCAATTTAATTTGCCAACTGGCATTTCCGTTCCACGGTGCCTGCATCCAAACTGAAACTCCAATTGCAGTTGCCCCATACACACACACCCTTGCCTACTCACGCACACTCCTTTATGTCAAGCCGGTTTTTGGAAGGGGGTGGAAAAGGGGCGGTCGAAGGGGAAGGGACTGCTGTTAAAATGTGGCAAAATGGAAAAGGAAAATGTGTACTGGAAAAATGCAAGGCATGCAGCAAGACAATAGCAGCCCACTGCAACCACAACAACGACGGAACAGCGGGCAACGGCAACAACAATCAAAAAATCCTGGTACATTATTATACGCTCGACTTGGGTAACCAGTTTTATTGCAATTTGTGTATTTGAAGCGGCCAAACAGCACCAGAAATTACGTATCACGAAAATAAATATATTTCTCTCGTCGATGCCTCTTCTTCTTCTTCGTCGTCTTCTGCGGCTAATAACAAAAACAACAGCAATGCCTTGTCTTTGTTTTTACCTCAGGTCGAGATTACAAACACACACACACACAGGCGCGCTCAGGTACAAACCGGGTTACATGTGTGCGTGTGAGCCCCACCTGTTGCTGTAATTTTAATTGGCCAAAAGCAATTCGGTGGAATCCCGCGACAGCGCCGTATGTTCTGGCAATTGTGGAAAAATCACTTTTCTGGCAAAATGTAAAACAATTGAAAAGCAGCAGGTAAACAAGCAGAAATACCCCCACACACATACAGGCATTACTAAGCGGACATATGTTTGTATGGGAGCGAGGCTCCAACCGCAAAAGAGAAAACTACAGCCGATCATAGATCACCTACGCTGGAAAGGGTCGGCCTTTTGAGTGTGGCTGGTGGGCCTTTCAAGTGCACTTGCACTTTGCTGATGGCTAAGACTCTATTTAATTTAATTTGAAGGGTGAATATTGGTTTATAATATTTATGAGACACACAAAAAAAATGAATAACAAAATTGTAAAGTTTGCAGTGTTAACATATTATTTGTAATTCGTTGTGGCTTACTGATAAATGTATAAATTTAGCAAATTAGGAGGAATAATTTTTTTTGAACATAGAATAAGGACTCAACAGAAAAAATGGTATTTCCAAAAAAAGTTTGAGGTTCTGAACAAAGATAGTTAAGATAGTGGGATATTATTATTTTAGATCAAAAAATATGTTTTTATATTTTGTGTTCTTAAATTTCATAGTCAGTTGAGCGGATGAACCACTCGGCGTAGGGCGCACACCGGCTTCCACCTGGCCGACCACCTGTCCCATAACTAGTTTTACATCTGTAGCCTCTCCCGCGAAGTGCATCCGCGCCGGAGAGCCGGAGAGAGGGCCCATTTCGAGCCCGACCTCGCAGCTTGGAGAGCCGTGTTTTGGTCGCCATCCGAATGAATGTGAATCGCAGTCCAGTCAGTCAGTTTGTTGATGGGCGCGTGATCGGTAAATCGAAGTAGCGGACCGTGAAGGTGCAGAGGATACTCCACATAGCACACTGTTGTTGTTGTCGCTGGTCGTTGTTGTTGTTGCTGCTGCTGTGTTATCGTGTAAATTTGCGCAGTTCAGCTTGGAAAGAGTGTGAGAGCGAGATAGAAACCCAGAAAAGAGAGCTCGCGCGCTAAAACAAAAACTAACCGTTGTTTTTGTAACTCTCTCTGCCAGCATCCCGCCATTGTTGTTGTTTTTGTTAATGTAATTTTAGTTTTCGCATCGCGTGTAATTAATAAATAAGAAGTAACAAGTAACAACTAATTTCTGTAATCAACGGGCAAGGCGAGCATAACGAGTGAAAACAGGCGAAAATAGTTTGGCGGCAGCAAAAGTAAGTGAGCGATTAACTAAAGCCAAAGTCGCGCTTTAAACGTTATTTTCTGCAGAGTCATTAACGAAAGGCAGGTCAAGAGAGAGAGATGGAGAAGAGGTAGAGAGCGCTGAGTGGGAGGAAAATGAGAGGTAGAAACAACTAGAAAAAGAGAGATTCATAGAGCGAGCAAGAGATCCACACAAAGTCTTTGTTTAATTTTAATGGCACTTGAAAAAATTAAAATTACAAATCACCATTGCTCTCTTGCTCTAATCTTTACAATTGTTTATCTCGCACGTCTGCACGCTCTCTCTCTCTCATTGTCTTGCTCTCGCAAGTGAATCAAAACGAATCGACTTGAAAAAGTTGGAGCCCAGCTTTTTTGTTGTGCTATTCGCTGCTGTCTCCCGTCGCGTTCGTTTGTGTTGGCGCCGTGGCGCTCCAGAAATAGCGGTGAATTGTTGTGCCTGTGACTGTGCCTGCTCCTTCTTCTCCTCCTGCCACTAGTAACGGTATGCGTGCGTGCAGAAAAGAAAAAGGAGATGAAGATGAAGAAAGCCAAAAGCAAAAGTGCTCAAAGAGCCACTACAACAACCACTGAAATTAACGTTTTCTGTGCCAGTGTGCCTAATGAAATCCCATGTTGTGTTTATTATATCCCTTTCCAACACTAGTACACATAAAGAGAACCCATTTTAGTATCATCATAAAGAGAAATGGTTGATATCTTCAATTTAAGCGATCTATAAATTTTGAAATTTAGAAAATGGAGAATATTTTAGTTTATCACAGCTCGGTTTCTGCTTCCCCATCCTTTGTCTACTCACATAGAATTTATTTCAATATAACAATATTCTCATAAAAAACCCGTGTAAAAATACCATTATTATTGAATAGCGACCTGTTTTTTTCTCTGTACACTTAGAGAAACAGTCACGCACAACGGCAAGTAGACACGCAAGGTCCGCGTGTCCCAGCTTCAGCTTCTGCTAATTATGAAAGTTGAAAAAAACACCGACGCTTCACTTTGTTTGTTTGTTTTTGTTAGCCTTGTGCAATGCCTTGCGTTGGCCAAACAAGAAGCACTGCAAAACGGCAACGGCAACGGGAACGGCAAAGAAAGTGTCTGGCCAGCATGAAAAGAAAATGCCCGTAAACACATGGCAACATAAAGCCATAAAACTAAAGTCCAAAAAACACACAGTCAGCAAAGAGAGTGAAAATGGAGGACCGAAAATGGCCCACAATAATTTCACAGTCAGTGCGCAGGCCCAATTGAATTTAAACTTTACCCCCCTCCGCCTTTTCCGCCCCCTTGCGGCCACACTCTCCTACCGCATTTGCATATCTGATGTGTACTTTACGACTTTGTCTAATCTCAGTCGCTGGCAATCTCAGTACCGAGTGCTGGCAGCCTGGCTTATTTCAAGCCAGATCTTGTCAGCTCACTAGATCATTAAATCTAATATTTATGATGGAGAAGGCTTTGTGGGAGGTGACCTCAAGGCTCTCAGTTTCAGAAAGATACAAAGTAAAACAATCGTTATGAGCTTACCATTTTGAAGACTCACAGTCAAAAAAACACACAGCTTGAGGTAGTTTTAATATTAAATAGTAATCAAACCAAGAATAAAATACGTATCACTATTTTTAATTTTACCCAAAAAATTGAAGCCTTATATTTTAGGTTGGAAGTCTTTTTGTTTAGTTGTAGTTCTGAAATTGAAAACTACATTTAATGTAGACTAGTTCGAACTATCTTTATTTTGCCCTGAATTTAGAGTGGTTTGCCCTAGCTCCATTGAAATATATGTTGGTATATTTCTTATAAGGTTTTGCCTATAAATGAAACCTAAGCTCAAGATGTGAATATGCAGAAAAAGAACCTTCGTATGGTTCCTCTTAAAAGCTGATGGAGAAATACCAAGAAAAACCTCCATTATCTCACAATTTCTGTAAAGTGACAGTCCCAGCGAAACAGTGTCAAGTTGCTCTCGTCCGCTAATATCAATTTAGACGATATATGGCCAGATCTGGCACGCAGTCTGCATTCCAAACGAAGCGGGAAGAATTGTGGGGGCGGCATCCATAAGTGCGATAAGATGGGCAGCGAACTACTTCCGCGACTCGGCTTTATTTTGTTAGATATACATATGTGCGTAGTGGTACACCGACTTGTACGGAGTACATAAACTTATGCATATCTGCGGCTTAGTTGTCGACATTATCTTTTGTTCGTCGCTTGCAAAATGTGTGTAGTTGTTGTTGGGGTAATTGCGCACAATTGCCGGGGAACAGGGTGCTTCGAGTCTAAATTTTAATTAATTTTTTTTTTTTTTAGCTACGAAAGGCAGGCGTTGTGCTATTTTCGAATTTTGTATTTTATAACCCGGGCTGTCGTCATCAGCGTCGCTCGCCGTTTTTGGCCAATTTAGCTTTCGCTTTTGTGCGATTGCCTAACGAAAACCCCCATGCCCAATCTCCCCTGCCTTTTGGCCAACTCCAAAATAAATCAAACTTATAAAAGACACACATGCAAGACCGAAACAAAGAGAGCCAAAAAACCGAAACCAGCCTGGGTTCATTAATTTTTTGCAAGATTTTTCTTAATTATGAGACGGCACGAAATGTGAGAATTGCACGAAAGAACGAGCTCACAAAAGATCCCATTCCGTTCGGCACATCATCACCATCTCTGTCCACAAGGTGTGACTTTGATCCGATGTGAGCTCAGCTTAGCTTAGCGACTTTGTTCTAATTTCGGTTTATGGTTTTTTATTTTTTTTGTCGTTTGTGTGGTTTTATTTCTGAGAAACTGTTGCCTTATTGTCTTTTCACAATGACGTCTGTTTGAGTGCAATTTTACATCCATACAGTGCGTTTCGCAACTGTCGGGGGGACCTGGACAAAACAAGATCCAAAGCCTGAAGTATTGATAAACCAGTCAATTCACCAGCTTAAGAATTTCACAAGCTGACTCAGCCTCTTATTTTATTAATATGGATATGTAGTATGTAAAGTCTGCGGTCAAGTGACCTCATTTATGATAAAAAATTATAAAGTGTACAAGGGAAGCCCTCCTTTTCAGTCTCATTTTGTAAGAAATTCTGATAGGGTGCAAGCAGAATTTTTAAATAGTGGAGAAAAAATGGATATTTACTTACTTTACACCCAAATCCAACACTACTCTAGGCTCAGAAGTTCCACAAAATTGAGGTTCTCTACTTGAAACCCGCATAAAACTAAAAATAAGAAAACAATTAATCAATAACCACACTTCAGTGCTTTAAAAATAGATTCATTGTGATTTTTTTCCGATTTGAGAGATGCCAAAATTATAAACTCAAGGTTGATAGATAAGTGATTTATATTTCCTACAATCTCGGTTGTATTTTAAACCTGTTTATTGAAATTTGTCATGGAATGGTAATTTTTTCTTTGTGTAACTCCAAAACTAGCTGTTGTGTATTTTTTATAGAAATGTCTAGGTCCAAGTGCACCGATCTCGACAGCTGACGGAGGCAACAGGTTTAAGTCTGCGGTGACGCAGATGGGATTGGCTTTCATGGATCCGAATCTCCGCGCTCATTGTAGATTCTTTGCTGTCCCAGTGCCTCTCCCCCTCGCTAGAAGCACGATTTGCAATTAGCCAAAAGAATACATTCAGATTCAGTTGGTTGTATAACGATAATTAGCAGTACGGCGACAGCTGGCATTTGTATGCACATTATATTTTATACTCGAGGGCTTTAAGAGGAAAAACCCAATGATGCTGGGCAAAGTTCGATCCGCAACTCATTTGTCAATTCCGCTGCCATTTCCACTTTCAGCTCCCTGAAACGCTTAAAAACGGCGCCGACCACAACAATGCCTTATCAGCCAGCCAACAGCGGCGGCTCGTCTGGCGGCAGCAAGGCGGCGGCCAAGATGGCCCAGCTGAAGTTCTGGAACAAGCAGAACAGCAGCAAGCAGCAGCAACAGGACAAGGACAAGGACGCCGCCGATGGGGGCAACAACACCAGTGGCGGCAGCGGCGGCGGCACCGGCAGCAACAGCAACGGGGATGCCAAAGGCGAGGCCAAGAACGGCAAGCGCAACTGGCTGCACACGCCGGAGCAGCTCATCAGCGGACACGCGGTCTATCTAGTCAAGGTGAGCAAGGGACAGCCAGCCCACCTGTGACGACCCCGACAGGCGGTACATGGCGAGAAAAACCTACTAAGATATTCGTGTCTTTGTTGAGCTTGAAACTCTTCGATAGCCTCCCCTTCCAAGCTAGAACTCTAGATTTTAAACCTAAAATAGAACAGAAATCATTGCTTTTAAATAACACAAATATATATTTTACTTGAATAGGTATGATCCATAGGTTTATCATTCTTAATTGTTCCTCGTTGCGTATACGTAACGTTAAATACAAGCATTAAACCCTTCAGAATTAACCCCTCTCACTCCATTTAGCATTGATAAGAACAAAAAGTACTTAAATCTTTATTGGCAGTCATAAACTGGCATTATCATGTTCCATTGACTCTTTAAAGTGTTTAATATTTCTTTAATGCTAATCTATGAAAATACATTAGTACTTTCTTAATAAAACATTTAAGTACCAATTAAAGTAATGCTATTAAGACAACATTTAAAATATCCCCTCCATGCTTCTATTACATTCCGATTTGACTTTTTTGTAACCTTAAAAAATGTTGACTTAAAACCAGATCATAAAACTTTTATTACTCTGTACGTGATAGTATTGCATTTCCAATAAGTCGACCATGAAATGGAACACCTTTTGAGTGGAATTACTTTGGCACTTAACTTTTCTTAAGTTAAGCAAAATTCCCATTTAGTTGCAATTACCTAATAAAAAAATAGTTAAAGTTAAAATGTCACAATGGAATAGCATAAATAATAATGAGAAGGTTTTGTTTGAATAAATTTAAAAAAAATTAAAGAATTGCAATAAATATTTATTTAATGTATCTTAACCTAATACTCATTATGGTTGACTTTTTTCTCATTGTTTTCCATTGCTTTCCCTTCTAGTTCTTTGGTAACCTGAGCGTGGACCAGCCCAAGGGCATCGAGGTGGTCAAGGAGGCCATTCGGAAGCTGCAGTTCGCCCAGCAGATGAAGAAGGCGGAGACGGGCACCCAGGAGAAGTTCAAGAAGCTGGAGATCACCATTAGCATCAAGGGCGTGGCCATCCAGGAGCCGCGCACCCACAAGATCCTGCATCAATTTCCGCTCTACAACATCTCGTACTGTGCGGACGAGAAGGGCGTGAAGAAGTTCTTCAGTTTCATTGCCAAGTCGGTGAAGACGCGGGACGGCAGCGATCCGGCGACAAATGGCCATGCGAACGGAAATGGCGATGGCAGTGCCAAAGCGGAGGAGACCCACGAGTGCTTTGTGTTCATTTCAAACAAATTGGCCTCGGATATCACGTTGACCATTGGTCAGGCCTTCGATTTGGCCTACAGGTGGGTTAATTTGAGGTTTCAGTTTACCCAAATCATTTATTTAACGCCCCGACTCGCTTTATATGAACAGGAAGTACATGGACAGCACCGAGAAGACGAATCTGAGCAAGGCGCAGCAGCAGATCCATCATCTGCAGCAGACTGTAAACGTTTACAAGGAGCGGCTGCGTGAGATTTCCGCCAAATTGCCAAAGGCTGAGCTGGATGCCCTGCTCTTCAATCTGGGCATCAAGGATATCCTGGAAGCGCCAGTCACAGAGCCACAAAATGGTGTCGAGGTGGCCACCGAAGCCCTAAGCAACGGCAAGCTGGGTAGGCTTGTATAGAGATATTTGTCGTAAACAAACTAATTTGGACTAATGTATTTCAGATGATGACAAGCTGCTGATTGACACCAATTCCACCACGGCATCGACCCACTCGTCGTCGCCCAGCTCGTTCTTGCCCATTGTCCCGCCGCGGAACAATCTGTCCAGCCAGATAAGCATCGGCGGCAAGAGCAACAGCCAGAAGATGGACGAGCTGTTGCTGAACTCCGATTCCGATAGCGATTTCGATCCTCGGGCGGATGAGATTCAGGACAGCGGCAGCAATGGTCGGAATGCGATCAGCAACGATCTGTTTGGCTTTGAGCCGTCGAAGAGTTTTGGCCAGCAGCTGTTTGTTAACAACAACGATCACAAGCTGCAAAATAATAACAACACCAACAGCAGCTTACTGATCACAAGCAATAATAGTACCATCAACAGCAGTGGCTTCTCCAGCGAGCTGAACATTACGCCGCCATTGTGTATGTTTTAATATTTGGATGTTTAAATGGTGTTAATTTTAATTAACGATGTGATATACTTTGCAGTGGCGCCACCGCCAAAGATTGCCGCTCCCAGGCGCCTAACCTCGGTGACAACGGGCAATGGCCTAAACGGCAATACGGATCTATTCGGTTCAGATCCCTTTGAAATTAACAATGGACCGACCATTTTTAAGGTTGGTTTCTATTAGTTTAACGCCTTAAAATTGTTATTAATATTTTATATGCTTTGCAGCAAAATCAGCTGAACCTTGACGACTTCTCGCTGGAGAGTTTGGATCCCCTGCGCAAGTAGAGCGGTGCTACCAAGGCCATTTTCACTTTTCAACTTGATAGGAATTTTGGGGTCGTCGCAAAAGTGTGCCTCATCGTTTATCCTTCTACGTTTCTCCGTTTCGCATGCATTCAAATCCAATTGCAATTTGATTTATTTAATGTGTATTATTGTTTATATATTGTATTGTATTTATTATCATTGATTTTTGTCGATTTTATATTGCATATTATGATTTCTACTATTATTATTATAATTATAAATACGATTATTATCTGAGATCGAGATCAAAATAACACAACAACAATCAACCGCAATGCACTTTGTTTAAACGTATCAATTTGTTGATGTAGTTAAATAGATTAATTGATTGTCGAGTAAAGCGAATGAAAAACTGTTAACAAGTGATAAATGTGAAAAACTGCTAAACAATGCTAACTGAATGTGAGAATTTTGTATAAAATAATTATAAAGACATATAACCGGAAGCAAATGAATCGATTATTGTATAGAGCCGAAGTGTGAGGAGAATCAAAGCAAAATGAACAATATTTAATGTTATTGATGCAATATAGAGAAATATTATTATTATTATTACTATTATTATTGTGTATGTAAAGAATAAAATGTAGTGCTTAAAAGAAAACTCAACCGCATTATCTTTAACAACTGGCCTTATTTATTATGCATCCGTTTTTCCGTTTTCAAATAACAACACTATAACTACACGTTACTGCCATGAATACAAATTTCAGTTGCTTCTGTTGCTGCTGTAGTTCGGGAATGTTTGCCTAGGGCTAGTGATATATGCCGAGATTTTACTATCCACATAATAGATGTGTTTCCTGAATCGTCCTGTTTCCTAAACCTGAGTAGCGGCTGCCATAGCTCCTCCTTCAAGCGTCCTGGATAAAGTCGCAGCGCTTTGGTATGCTGGCCGACAGCTGGCGTGCATTCATATCCGAGCTCTAGAAGATCAGAGAGTTTCGTGAGCTTAATGGTTACTCTGTGTGACGAGAAATCAAAACCAAAGAACTGCAAAACGCATCTCGGCCGGATACAATCTTATAAATTCTTTAAAAAACCATACAAATAACGCCAACGATTGGAAAAGTTCTGAAAGAAATTATCATTTGAGAGTATATAAGTAAAGAAAGAACTGAAAGTAACAGAAATTACCATAAAATTTTAGTTGGGAATAAATTGTTATAAAGGGTAGTTAAAAGAATACAGGAAATCCAGATGAAAGACGGTGTGTTCGGGGTTTTCAAAAACATGTGTTTGATTTAAAAGAATTTTGTTAATCATTACCTTCAAAAACAATATATTAATAGGCAAAACTCAATAAAAAATAGACAAATCATGTAGTTTTGGTGTACACTTTCCAGTTTATTTGTTTAAAACTTGTATAACTTAGCCAATATAACTAAATAATGCGCTCAAAAAGATAAATGTATTTTAACAATGCATGCAGTTCGGGCTGTAGCCTAAATAAAATCCGCAAATTAAAGCTAATTTCGTAAATGTTTCAAAACATCCTTTTACTTTAGAGTATAAATGTTTTTCGTGTATATAGGTAGGTGTATATAAATATGTATCGGATTTAATTGCTATAAACGTAACTTTAAAGCCAAGGGCTCTGCGCCACTCGCTCCCCACAAAAATAAACTAAACAGAACTTCAGCCCGCTCCGAGATGGGCAAAAATGTCTGTGGAATGTCAATGTTAAATGACACTGTAGAAAGAAGTTTTTGAAAGCTATTCGGGTTGGGGGAGTTGTGGGGCATATACAAACAAAGTCGTATTTAACATTAACATTAAATATTAAACAATAAATAAACACTTTTCACTTGACTGGGTTGCGGATGCGGGAGTGGGTTGCTTGCTTGCTGGGATTGGGTTGATTGGATTGAATTCAATTGGTGCAGGGTGGCGCAAACTCTTTACACAGCCAGGCGGGTTCGTTTCATTTTCATCTCATTATTCTTTTTTTTATATTTTTGCTTTTGGCATTTTCACACGTCTACTGGCTGACGGCGCTCGTCTTCTTCTTTTTAGCGGGTTTTACCTGATTGGACCAGTCACCCGTGGGCACGGTGGCACGATAGAACTTTGAGCTTGTCTTGTTGAAGATCGGCAGCAATTCGTTGGCCTCGTCTGACAGAGCCTGCAAAAGGGTACAGTTTTAATAGCGATCATTTAGATATATGCGTTAAAGATAATATTTTAAAAATTAAGAAGAAAACCTAAAAAAAAAATACCACAACAGGCAACAAAGTAACTGCAACCCACTTTCAGATAGATGATCGCATCGGTGCCGAATCCCTCGCAGGAGAGCAGCACAATATCACCGTGGAAATAGCGGGCGTACAGCCTTGAGATCGGCAGACCATATCCATAGCCCGCCAAAGGCACCGTGTGCAGATCCGATTTCGAGGGCTGCGGCGCTGTGCTGTACATGTACTTGAAGAGCTGGTCGGTCTGGGAGCGGGGAATGCCGCCACCCTGGTCAGAGATTTTCACGCAGATGTCCTCCTTGCCCTTGCATATGGCCACCTTTAGCGGCGGCAATGTGTCGTTGTTGTCATGGCCATGGTGCTCCACCACCGCTCTCATGGAGTTCTTGAACAGCTCAAAGAGCATGTAGTACAGGTGCGAGGGCACGTAGACTGTGCGGATGGGCAGGTTTTCACCAGGCTCGCTGCTGTGCTGCTGGATCTCCAGCGCCGGACTGGTCAGGTAGTACTGATCGCACAGGAAGCGGGCGTTCTCGTAGGCATCGCGAACCACGTCCGACAGATCACAGGCGGGATCCAGGCACCCAATGTGACGGCCACCCGCATGCGGATTGCCTCCAAAGAGAAGGGCTTTAAACGAAGGGAAAAATATAATTAGTAAGTAATATATTTGGGAGCATGAAGGGAACTTCTTACTGTGCTGGTTGATCAGCATGCGAATGCTGATACGAGACATGTAGAGCCTGTCGAGAAAGTACTGAATGGAGCTCTCGGTGGGCGCATCCACCTGGCCGCCCTCGTTCTCCTTCATTTCGATCACACCCTGGGCCATCGTTTGCACTACATCGTTGTGGCGATTTCTAATGAGATCTAAATCGGCCACGAATCTGAAAGTTACATGCAGTTAGTAAAGTGTGGTTATACTTAAGATCGTAAGACTCACTTTTGCAGATTGTCGTGGGTGGGTTCGGCCTTCTCGTACACCAGCACATCTTCGAAACTCTTGACATACCAGGAGCTCACCTCGCTTACGGATCTTGTGTGCAGGAGGTTATCCGGAAGAAGGGCAATCTCCTTCATGATATTCGCCAGTCGTACTGGGAGCTCTTTGCGCAGGAATATGTACGATTTCTTTTCGCAGGCATTTTGACCTGTGGAGAAAATGTAGATTAAATTAAAATTTCTGTAAATTAATGGGTCGTATAGTTTAATTTGTTCGCTACAAAAGAAATAGTAATTCGGTCGATAGAAGTTCGATTTCGTTATCAGTACTCGACCCATAAATGCGACCTGAGATCAAATCAATTTCCTCGAAAAGAGCTAAGTGTTCTTTCGAGTTATTCGTGCCTGTTTTAGTTAGTGCTATATGTTTGTCTCGTGTTCTAGATTATTTTCCTGGGCAGCTTATCAATGCAGCTAGCATCCAGCGATCATGAGCTCACGGGTGAAAACCTCATGGGGACGAACAACCCAACTAGAACAAACAACCTTGTCGTACGTATACAAAAGAAAACAATTCTGAAACCCACATAAATTCAATTGGATTAATTATCAAGAGAGCCCAAAGTACTTGAGCTAAATGCATATCTTCATGTGGTGTGTGTACTATACGTTCGTACATCATGTGGTTGTACTTTCTCATAAACAAGCTAAGTTCAAAGCTCCTCGGGCCAATGTGAAATAAATCAACCGCAGAAAACTTTGCCCTCGTCAAGCTTTTTGTCTTTGTGTTTGTTATTTTGTTGCTTATTTTGTATTTGCTTTCGATTCTCTGAGTGTACTTGTGTGTGTTTGGGTTTTTTCTGTTTGTTTGTCGACAGTCAACAGTTTCGTAACAAAGAGAAAAATCAAGAAACTGCCTGCCACCAGTGATAACGATGGATCCCACCTTATCGATAAGGCCGTGACCAGCCGGCAGAGACACGCCTTCTTTTCCAGCAATTGTTTTTTATTCTTGTTTTCTTGGCAAAAATTAATGGCGATAATAATCATAGGGGGCTCAAAAAATTCGCCATGGTTTATTAAAATTCCAGACACAACGCAAAAACAAGCTAGATACAGACATACGTGGCTGTGCCGCATAAATTGGACTGGAACCGCTTTATGAGTCAATTGTAACGAATTGGCCAAACAAAACAGAATCAATAAAACGAGTTATTAAGGCAGGCAAAAAATACGGAAAGAGTGGCGATAACCTGCTGGTGTTGCTTATAAGAACCTGCCAGAAAGCGATCGAAAAGGCGAAAGATCTCAGTTTTAAGATACGGCGAGAGTGCGAGATAGACGCCCCCCTATACACGCGCCTCCCCCCAACAAAGTCCCCAGCAGATGACCTCAAAACAAAGCTTTTAATGCTTTGTTTTTGTTTACTTGCTTGCCATTTCGGACCCTCTCTTTTCCCCTATCTCGCTCTCCCCGGCAACTGGCTTGTTTTGATTGTAGTTGGAAAAAACACAATATAAAGAAAACTCCAGACTCGATCGGTCTGTCAGCTTTATACATATGTACAATGTACATCCATACATTTGCCGTCTGGCACTCCACAAAGTTTAGACTTTGATGCATTGCCTTTTCGCTTGATAAGTCTCACCCTCGCTTTCATCGGCGATAAATTCGCAAAGCGTTAAGTGTCTTAATCATAAGTGCTATATGCATTTAGATAATAACCCCGCAATAAAAAGAGGAAGTTAGGCTAAGAGGCTTGAAGATTGGAAATGTGATTTTGAAGAAATGAAAGAAAAAAATAAACGAATTATAAAAGATAATAGTATGTGAAGAGTGACCATAACCTCTTAAAATCAGTAAGATGCGTAACGTCCATGTAATCAAATGCCTCTAGGTTATTTTTTGGAATTTATTTCGATTAATCTAATTCAAACTAATTTTAATAATATAATTATTCCTTGCTTAAATTTTAACTTTTTAAGTTGGACTAAAAAGCTTTAAAATAATTGGTTTCCTGTAACTAGAAGTTGATTTCTAATAGGCGCAAAACTGTTGCGTGCTGTAGTCAGTCGTGAAACTGAAAACTGGGCACCGCACGAATTCAATACTAGAATGTGGAATCGAAAATGAGCTGCGGTTTCAATTCAATCCTCATTATCAGCTTGGGCCATTCAATTGGCGATATGCATTGGGTAATTTAGACGCCAATGGCGCATTAAATAATTTACAACGCATGGCACGCAATCAGCTGAGAGCACTAAGAAATGCAATTTCTGCAAACGACTCAATTGTCCACTCACTGCGGCAATGCAATTACATTAGAAAGGGAAAATGGTTGCTATAGATAGAACGGCTGACGTCACAAGTGGGCCCCTCCTTCGAACCACGGCTGACCATCCCCCTTTTTTGTAAAACAGCTGTTCGAGAGCATGGTAATCGCACTCGTCCATTGCATCAGCTCACTTATTGGCACCCAATTTTTGGGAGCAGTTCCTCGGTCTTTCGAATAGGTATGTATATTTGACTCACATTCGCCCTGTGACAAAAATAAGGCGCGTGCGACTACGTCTCGGTTATCGCCGGGGTGCTCACTCTTTTTCTGGCCTTTCGTTTCTGTTTTGCGTTTATTTCGGCCAACTGTTGACGTCTGCTGGCTTTTCTCTCTTTCCTAAGGAGGTTCCAAAGTTCGGGTCCGAATTGTGGGCGAAATGAGGTGACAGCATCCTGGACTTTGTCCTACATGGTCATTGCGATCTCCACCAACATAATGCATCCATTATAGAATACACATTTGAATTGTCATGCACTGCGTTGCGATCTTCCCTAATTAAGTCTCTTTGTCGGAGGCAAAGTTGGCACATGATCAGCCCCATCATCAATTCCAAATTGGACTCCCGATATATGGCAGATATATTTTCCATTGAAATAAACACTTGGCCTTCAGATATTCGCCTCAAAATATTATGAATTCCGCTTTAAAAACATAGGCATAGTGGACGCCCACGAAAAATACTATAGACTACTAGGCCTTACAAATGGGGCCCGTCACTCAGGCGCGAATTCTAGAACTTTGTTTCCATTTCTTACACTTAGCTTTCTTAGCCTACGAAGCGCTAATCGATGGTTAACCTGAATCGCCGTGTTCTAGGGTGCATGATAATATATTAACAATGTTCCCAACCAATAACAAGCCGCACTCCATAGATATAAACATAATTGCTCCAAGTTTATGGACCCCCACTAACGCCGGAAAAACACAATTAAGTGCCGGGTACAGTTGAGGACAAAACAAAAGCGGGAACCTTATCTACGGACCGACATCAAAGTTCAAGTATACGCAGGTATATATTAGTTATTTATTTGGTCAGTTCGATGAGGGTGGCTATAAAGGCTTGTAAACTAACACCGCTGCCTTGTGGCTCATAAATAAACCCCTAGACTGCTTAAAAAAGAAAACAGCAAGGCACAGGCGGCCCTAAAAGGGATGGAAAACGGGCTACAAAGCCTGTTGTTTGTTGTTCTAAATTTAGATGATAATGGCTCAGCCTCCGGAGGCCAAACCTTTTACGCTGCCGTTTTCCAGCCCAGCTACTTGGCCTGGCTTTTATTTCTGTTCACGTCAGGTTGCCAGTTTTTCAACCAGAATGGCCTAGAAGTTTACACAAAAGGCTGCTATAACACAGGAAAAAATGCATTATTTTGGAAAATCATTTACAGAAATGTGAAGGGGTTTCAAATTACTTAAAAAGATTGTGTGAATTAGGCAATTAAAGTGTACTTGGACAGATCTCTCTCCAAGGTAAATATCATTGTATCATTTTTAATAAAATATATATGTTGCATGGAATGGTAATAGATATATTCCAAAGAACTGAGGAATTAGGATTATACTAATATCACACAGCTTGAGTTTCATTTCGAGTGTTGCGTGTTTAGCTATTGGGGCAGGTTGAAGCCCTGGATTTCGGCATATTGTGGGGGGCGGTGGGACTGACATTGAAACGTCATTGAAGGCCACGCGCCGGCTGTCGGCGCTCAATGAAGTGTGGGCGGAAAAGGCGATTTTCTCGACCCATCCTCATGTTTCAACGTCGAGACTTGTTTATGGACTCAAATAAGGCCATCTCATAAACAGGTTGAGTTCTCCTAACTTCCGTTTTTGCAACAGGCGGTGGGGTGAGAAGCGGAATAGAAAAATAAAACCCGGGGGGTTGGGGTTGGGGTGGGGGAAAAGCCTGAGCTAAGCTGAATTGAACTGTGCATTCAATTGTTTATACTGTCACTGCTTCCGCCTCCCTCTCAGTCTCGCCGAGAGTCCACAGTTTGCCGGGCACAAAAAATATAAATGCAAATGCTTAATTGACAATTCAATGAAACGAAATTGGCTATTCGGCAACGGGAATGTTGCGCAGTACAGAAAGATCGGGTTGTTCTATACACGAAATTTTAGACTAAATGAAAAAAGATATGGCTTTTCAAAGTTATAAATTTTGCCAAAGTGTCATAAGTTATTCAATATGAACAATTATTTATGGTTTTTGCAAAAGGGAGGAAGTCTATAGTTACTAATTATTTATTGACCTTGGCTAGAACTGTTAGTTTCTAAATTGTTAGACCTTTAAGTAAATGCAACTACTTATTGAGGGAATAAAGGTTTTCTTAACAAGTAAATATACTAGAAACTACGAAAATCATTTAAGAAGACATATGGATAATTTAAAAGATTAAAATATGTATTATGGAATTTGTAATGTTATCTTTGCTCTTTTTCAAAAGTATTTTCAAAAACAATTTAAAGTACATTTTTTCATAGCGCTTATGGGACCTACATATGTTAATCTATAAAACGTATTCGATTTTTTTGATTATTCGATCGATTTTGATAAGATCGTTTAAAAAATACTTAGAAGTACTCAAGAACTAGGGTTCAAGAACCCATCCCAAAGTCAATTATTATTGCCCCTGGCTAGACCTTCTAGTTTCTAAATTGTTAGACCTTTAAGTAAATGCAATTACTTATTGAGGGAATAAAGGTTTTCTTAACAAGTAAATATACTAGAAACTACGAAAATTATTTAAGAAGACAAATGGGATAATTTAAAAGATTAAAATGTGTATTATGGAATTTGTAATGTTATCTTTGCTCTTTTTCAAAAGTATTTTCAAAAACAATTTAAAGTACATTTTTTCATAGCGCTTATGGGACCTACATATGTTAATCTATAAAACGTATTCGATTTTTTTGATTATTCGACCGATTTTGATAAGATCGTTTAAAAAATACTTAGAAGTACTCAAGAACTAGGGTTCAAGAACCCTTTCCAAAGTCAATTATTATTGCCCCTGGCTAGGCCTTCTAGTTTCTAAATTGTTGGGCCTTTACATAGAAGCAATTACTTATTGAGGAAATAAAGATTTCTCTTATAAGTACAAATACTATAAAGCCTAGGAAAATGTTTTGAGAATACTTTAGGTTTACAGTTTTAAATATAATCTTTCCCCTTTTAAAAAAATATTTACAAAACCATTCAAAGTAAAATTTTCCATGGCGCTTATAAGACCTACATATGTTAATCTATAAGATTTATTATATTTCTTTGATTACTCAACAGCTCTTTGATAAGACCGTTTAAAAAATACTTAAGAGCTGGGGTTCAAGAACCCTTCCCCAAGTTAGTTACTTAGTTGTGCACTACTCACCAAAGTCCATAAACTGCTTTATCGAGAGGGGCGATGGATTGAAGCCCGAGTAGAAGTCGAGCATTTTGGCCAGGCTGCCCAGCGACGAGGAGGCGGAGGAGAACCGGACTGGAAACAGGCGCATGTTGGCTTTATTTTTCTGGTTCGCGGGGGATTGCCTTGATTCTGATTACGACTGCGTTTGCCGGCCCCTGGCCTTATCTCTAACAACTTTGTTTGCCACTTCAGAGTTACTTTAAATTCGCCGCTAAGAAGCAGAGGCTGCCGGTGTCCTTTCGCTCACCTTCGCTTTTGGCGCGCTCTCCCCGTCTTTCTCGCTCTCTTCGCAGGACGTTGACCGCGCTCTCGCTTTCTTCGGCCGAAGGGGGCGGCGCGGCGGAAGGGGTGAAACAAAGAGCGGTGGAAACAGCTGGCAACGTCTTGAAAAACTTGAAAACTCTGGCAGTGTGCTCAACAAATCAATGGAGCCTTCTTAGTGTTAACCATACAAAAATGGTAGCAAAAATATATAAGCAAGAGGTATTTTGTGTTAGCTCTGTTCCTGGGTGTTGCTGTTGTTTTTGTGATCGGAGGCGGGGGCGACGGGGCGCTGGTTCTTGCTCTTCTCCTGGTGCGCCATAAACGTTGCTGATTTGTACGGTATTTGCTGTGTTTTGTGCTCTATTGTCTCGCGGTTTCAGCTGCAGTTCCTCATGCGACTAATTGTTCTCGGCGTTCCGGCGCGACTTCGACGCGAACAGTGCGGGTTTCCGATTGAGAATGCGACTCCAGAGTGCTCTGGATTCTCCAATGCTCGAGAGAACGCCGACTTTACCTGATTTTATACCGCTCGCAGCGCTTGCCATTCACAACGAGGCGGAGAGCTTTTGGCGGGGGCGTAGGAGCAGTGTTGTGAATGGTTCAAGCTTCGTTAAAGATCCGGCAAGGCTGTGTCCTGCCTAAGCTCACTCTGAATATCTGGCAGCGTTGGTCCTAACGAATATTTTTAGTTAGCACTGAAAACAAAGGGTAAAATGTGAAAAATAGGTAATAAAAAATACATCCTAATTGAAAAACCAATAAAAGCACTCACAGAAAAATGTGATGGACATTTCTATTCGTAGCGAATAGTGTGTTCCTGACGCATATCCTAAATCTATATATATACATTAAACCCAAAAGTATAAACCAGTTATTAATGCCGTGCTTTTCTAACAAACTAAGTGTATTTTAATAGCTAAAATTTTATGAACTACAAGTGTTTGCGATTTTCTTGAAAAAAATATATAACAATTTACAAAGAAATTCCGAATTTGACACACGGCTTTTCGTTTCCTTTTTGACCTAACAGAGTAATACACAATAATGTAATGCAAATGACGAAATATAAATGATAGAATTTTGTAGTAGGGTGCAGGAAATGTGTTCAGCAAACAGTGCCTCCGTTCTGATCAGCCGGCTGGCTCGCGCACACACGGAATGAAATGCAGCAAAGTATATGGTTGGTTTTTGCTTTGGAATACATGTTTTAAAACAGCTGCCGACCCGACGCCTCCGCCTCTCCTTCCTTTTCCGTCCTGGCAAAATCCTTCACTCCGGATCCGAATGGGTAGATTCTTCGGTCACATACAACATCTTTTCCACAAGTTCACAGTTTAGTCCGTCTTTCAGTTCTTGACAGAGAAGAGTTGCGCTATCTTGGAGGCGTGGCTCTTGAAGAACTCGTAGCCCACTTTGGCCGCGCTCTTCAGAGAGCCGGTGTTGTTGTGATTTCCAGGCGAGGCGACTACTGCTGTGGTGGTGGCCGCAGGAAGTTCCGCGGCTGAGCTGGTCGACGTCACTGCCGGCTGGTGGTGTCCTCCAGCGACCAGGCTGTGCGGAAACATGCGCCGCAGGACGTAGTTGAATCCGTTGGAAGCCTTGTTGCCATTCGACTTGAACCGCTCGATTCCGAAGGCACGGATGGCCCGCGAGAATCCAAACACCTGGGAGCTGATGTAGGCTCTTCGCACTGCCAGTGTGCTACCGTCGTTCTGCTCGCTGTATACAACGATTTCATCGACTTTCTGTAAGAGAAAAATAAGTATGTATATATTCAATTAACAAACATATAGTATTTTCCGTATTCCGTTGTAGTCGCGCCTTAGTGAAAGTATATTTCTGAATATCCTTTAACTAAGAAGTAGATAATAACTTTAATAATATTTGCAAATAGTGGGTCTTTGTATCGACTTTTGTAATATTAAAGAATATATTGATCATATACTACAGAGAGCAATAAAAAGAAGTAGGCTAAATGCCACAATCTTATCTAAAAGTATTTTACCAATACTTATAAGGTGTTTCTAATCGCCTTTTCAATTCTGCTTGGCTCCATGACCACGCTGACTAAGTGAATGATATTTACTTCTTGATGAATGTTTACTTGGACTACTACGAATGTATATCA
Source organism: Drosophila biarmipes (assembly GCF_025231255.1). Taxonomy (NCBI): domain Eukaryota; kingdom Metazoa; phylum Arthropoda; class Insecta; order Diptera; family Drosophilidae; genus Drosophila; species Drosophila biarmipes. The sequence goes on along the minus strand of NC_066615.1, from coordinate 16,105,427 downwards.
AACCATGATGTTTCCCAACACACCGTGGTAGGCAAGCACTACTTTAACATAAAACTGATCATCGATATAAGGTAACAAAGCCTTCAGTCGCTTGGGGCTAGCAAAGATCATGCCCAATAGCTTCGCTAAATTTTCACACCGACAATACTACCATGTTCTAGAAACATCAATTACATTTCTCTGATCCGAGTAGCTTAAACATAGGATTGTACTATCAATCGGTTGGGTAAATCATTTCTCATTCACTTGCCATTATCTTGGTCATGCCCAGGTTCCTGGTGAATGTGGTGAAGGTCTTCTTGACCGGGTCCAGCACGGAGTCCTCAACAATCTTGACCGGCACATTGTTGTAGAAGCGTGCTCCCCACTTGGGCACCGGATTGGTCTTCGAAAGGAGGCGGCGCGAGAAGAGCTTGCCATCGCGCACCTCCCTCTGGATGGTGTCCTCGGTGAGGACGTGGGCGCTGGACGGATTCGGGTAGCGGTTCCAGTAGGCGACCACCACGTTCTTCCAGCTGTAGTCGAAGACCGTCTCAGTGCGACAGGTGGATGCTGCGACGACCATTGCGAAGGTTGACCAATGAACTCGTCGACGAGTCTAAAAGTGAAAGCCGCCGGTGTCCCTGAGCTGAAAAGTGAACCGATAATCAATGGCATCGCATGTTCCCGTCTATAAATAGACGCCGATCGATGGACGTACCTTTGCGAGGGGTCGATAATGGGTGGGTCTGACGGGGGTAGACCTCCGGAGTGCAGTGTGAGTGGGCACCAATTAGCTGGCACACGTTTAATTCAGCTATCCGCTTGTTATTGCCCCGACTTCGGGCGCCTACTGAGAATTTTGTTGTGTAACTGCGTCACAAACTCCGGCACAGGGTGCCTCGGGTACTGCTCCTTGGATTCCTGGCTTAATGCCGGCGCTGTCCGGCTAGTCCTTGATTTGGCTCGACCTTCAGTGCCCCCTGCTCCTGGCTGTCCACGGTTTCATCGCTCGGTTTCTGCGAGTTTTGTGCCAATTCGGGTCCAATTTTACGCCTGTTCAAAGGCCATCCGGAAACATCTGCTGTGTCTGCTCGCGGCGTTGCCAGATAGTACATGTGGAAATAATACCAAAAAATGCAATTTCCGATCGGTCTAGTATTTTTTGTTTCACAAATAACTGGGGTATTCCCATTGCATTGCTGTATCGTTAAATTTAAAAAGCGAAACAAAATAAAACTTGAACTTAGTTACGGAAGATTGAAATCTTAAATGTTACATTAAGATCTTTATGGTGCTTCACTATAGCTGAACTTTCAAAGGCCACTCAAATAGTAATGAAAATTTGGGGCCAAATTTTAGTTATAATATTTTTTATTAAGGAATTATACTAAATATATTGATTGTTATAATATTTGATAAAAACTAAAATTTAACTTCAACTATGTATGCATTGTGAGCCTAATAAAACTTAATCAATTTTCTTTCTGCACGACACAAGTCAAAGTGCGATAGTTTAAATTTTGAAATTTAATAATATTAAGTTACAAAAAGAGATGACGAAAATAAGGCATTTTTCAATAACATTTTCCTTGTACATTCTACAGATTATGAAAGACTAATGGTTACCATAGAAATTATTAAAGTAGTTATAACAAGCTTTACTCAATCGACTGCAGAATTCCTTCCAAGTTGCGCTTAGAAACCAGAAAACAAAAGAAAAAGCTGACTTGACTTACTAGTTCTATAGAAAAACGGCTCTAAACATGGACGTTGTGGAATTTCTCACTCGGACCGACCGTCGCAATCTCAAATCTCACATAGGATTCCAGGTGGCGCAAAAGATGCGGGAATGGTATGAGGATGTGGACAATCGCCGATGGAATCTCAGCCTTCTACTCCAAAAGGAGGCTCTAGAAGCGGATGAGAGGATTGCAGAAATGCTGCAGGAACAAGCCGATGAGGCGGATCGAAAGCGGCACGAGTGGATCGAAATGGAGAGATTGAAGAGGGAGGAGGCCGAAAAGGAACTGGTCAAGCTCAAAAAGCAGCAAAGAGAAATGTACTAAATAGTTCGCTTTAACTTTCCCCGATTAAAAATTATACTTTTTAGTGAAAATTACGAGGCCCATCGTCATATGCTAACGAAGGAGATACTCCTGGAATCGAAGCAGGCTCAACTCCACCAAATCGAGGAGAAAAAGGCTCTGAAACGCCGCCAAGCCTGTGTAGAGATCCTCTGGCAGCGCGTGTGGCAGAGACTGGATGACAGTAGAGCCCAGCAGGAGCAATATGAGCTGAAGTTGAGGAACTTGATAGAGAGCAGGTGCCAGGCTCAAAATCTGGACAGGGATCGGGAGCAGAAGGACCAGCTGGCCAAGGATGTGATGGCAGAGCAACGCGAATGTTCCCAAGCGTAAGTATTTTAAGGACAAAAAGTAACTTGTTCTCTAATGAATATAAAATCAATGTTATTTTTCTAACAAATATCTAAGAAAATTAAAAAAAAACACAAAGACGAAAATATTTATTTGTATTTATTAATAACTATCTTATCGTAACCTGGAAGAAGTATCAATACGATATTTGGGTTACTTATAGTTTACTTATTTTTTTATGCAACATAAGTTTCTTATTATTAATAAAAATCCTTTTTTATTTCCTCGTGAATTACACATACTTTATTACATATCACATAATTTTTAGCCTGGAAATCGCTGCCGAAATGGATGTCCTCAAAAAACAAGAGGACCTCAAGAAGGTGAAATTCAAACGGCGCCAGCAACTCACTGACTTGCAGGATCAGATCAAGAAGAACCTGAAGATCAGTGCCCAGCAATCGCAGGCCAGCCTACGTGAGGATCTGGGGAACAACATACTCGAGGACCGACAGATTTACGAGGAGCTCATGGCGAAGCGTTGCGCCAGGGTGAGATGAAGTCACCTTCACTACCTGTAATGTGACCCAAAAACCTTTGTTTTCCTGCAGACCCACAACCGCGACTGGCACCGGCGCTATATGACACATACGGCTGAGGAGCGTGCCGCCCGAAAGGAGGCAGATCGGCGGCTGGACCGGAAATATCTGGGCACTGGGTGTGTGCTCAGCCAGCAGCAAAAGCAGCCGTATGGCAAAGAAGTGCGCTAATCCGAGTGGGCTCATCGATGGGCGCACTCCGCGTCACGCCTCATATTTGGATACCATATTGCAATTATATTTATGAGCGATATAAATCAGGCGATGGCGGCGATAAGGAAAAGTGTATCTCGCACGGGCGGCATAAAGCCCGTGATAATGCCCACCATCAACGTCACCCCGTGGAATCTGGCCAGCTTTGGCCAGACGCCAGCGGCAATATGCAAATGAGGAATGCCAGTACAGTCAAGCTTGGATAAAGTGAAATTCCTTTGATAAGATTTTTAGAACCATTCATAAGCGTTGTAAAGATATGAGTATGTGAAATGAGTTGACATATGATATGATTAATTATATAAGTCAATTTATTTATTATCCACAAAAATTGAGATTATCGTTTAAAGATACAATTTAATTATGTATTTCTCAAATTCCTATAAAAAATACTTATAGAAATTGTGATTATAAATATAATAAAAGCAGGTAAAATAAAAGAATGTAAAAAAGTGCATACTTTTTGGCTTTGTTACCACAAATACTAAAAAAATACACTGGATGTCCTTACTTTAAAGTTAAAATTTTGGATAATTGGCGGTAAATATTTTTATTATTATTTTTTTTTTAATTTCAAGCAGGGTATTGTACTAAGTTAAGAGCTATAGAAGTTGACCTGTAAGATCGATAAAGCTTGTAAGTGTGGCTGGAGCAGCGACTTTGACAATATTTCTGACACTTGGACAGGACTTGGAACTCTCCTCCTCGCCGCCCCGCCGCATAGGCATTTATAATTGACCACTTCCGCAGCGCTTGTCTCCTCAACTGGTTGCCGCTAATTAGAGTTGATCGGTGGCCATGTCGCCGGCAGCAGCTGCAATTGTTGCACGTTGCACGCGGCCACTGCTGCTGATGCACTCGAAAATGTAAACACACTAACCGCTGTGTTTATTCAATTAAAAAAGTGCGGGGCTGGGATTTTGCGGCGGGGAGCAACTAGCAAATTGCCCTGGCAATTTCCATGGCAATATACTTAGCCAAATGGCCAACAACGGGTCATTTGGCAGACGAGTTTACTCATGGTTGATAAGCAATTTCAATTTCAGCGGGATTAGGCCCATCGAGGTAATCTGTGCTCATCCATTCCCGGCAGACGTGGAGTGTTTATTTATAATATGCCAGGCTCATGTTTACTGTCCAAACAACCATCTGAAGTGCTTGGTAAGGTGCACTGGGGAAATGGCTTGGGAAGGCCTAAGAAAGAGTTGGGTTCGCCTTGTTTATTGAGGACTATTTGGAAGTCTTGTTCTGTAGTAGCTACATATTTGAGGATAAGAAGGTATTTTTTAAAATCACCTAAAAAGTTTATGGTTTTGCCCTATAAATCCTAAGCTGTCTAAATAACTCTCGAACGGGGGATTAAAAACACTGTGCTACAAAACTAGATCCAATTTTAACCTCGAAGAATGCGTAAGTATCTTAATGACTTTAATGCGAAATTATAGAAACTAGATCCAATTTAAACCTCGAAGAATGAGTAAGTATCTTAATGACTTCAATGCGAAATTATAGAATTTGTTAAGGAAAATCCTCCTTTAAAATGATAACCAAGAAAGTAAATAACAATAAAATCGTAATCAATATTTGTTCTTTACCTTGCGAATTAAATTAATTTAAGTGTAGTTTTTATAAACATTATTAATTTTGGCAAACCAGTCGCCATACAAATTATTGAATGAAAATCTATTAATCATTAAACATCTCTGTATGGACTTGCGATGATATCATCTCCCTTATGGATTGCTAATTTACCCATAACCAATCCCTGCATATGAAACGTAATTATTTAATTGATGAATGGTAATTAATTTCAAGAACGTGTTCTCAAAGATACTCTTTCCCACTGTGTACAATGTAAAGGTAAGTAGCCTACCCCTTCCCTGCAGAAATCCCGTCCAGTTGCCCAACACGATCCCATAGATCACGCAGTTCCAGCTCCAGCCAAGCCTGAGAACCAAGTGAGCCGTAGGAAAATCCAGGCGGCGCATTCTCAAAGAGAGGTGTCAAAGTCGGCTCAGAATTGCTTTGGGTACTGGTACTCCTCCTGCTGCGATTCCTCACGGCATGTCATTAGCCCCTAAAGGGGTGGCTGCCCGGGTTATTTATGTGACACTTACAGTCGTGACAACATTTGCAACCAGCAATGTTCCGGGGGAAAATGCATTCACATGGAAATATCTCAAGAACAATGCCGAAACATTAGTTAACAGGCATCGGAGCACCAAGTAATGGGGAGGTGTTGCCCGGCCAACGAGTATTCTCTAATATCCGCATAAATCTGATTCCCTAGGTAACGCCTTTTGGCTAAAACTTAACCAGAGTTTTATCTGGGGATCTGCAAGATTTATAGATCCAAGCTTGGGGCCCCGAAGCTCGACTTGTACGCATTAATAAGCGTTTAGAGCCAGGGCTAATTGCCAACGCCCACAGAAGCAGGCCAGGAAGAGGGAAAACCCCGACTGCAGAGCAGCAAGTCGACCAAATAATTGTTTATGTGGGCGAGCAGGACATGTCGGGGCGATCCAGGGCCCTCCTATTGCGAGGTTGCACTCGTTGCACACGTTGCACGTTCGTATGGAACACCAGGCCATCGGGAAAGCGGGACAAAGGGCTGCGGTCAAGCACTGATTGAAAGGCCCACGCCTGCCCACGTCCTGCGATTGCAGCGACCTCCTGCCAGCCGCCCCCTGCCCGCCTCCTTTTGTCCCCGTCGTGCTGTACGTGCCGGACAAATTTAACGCCTGGGTGCCAGGTATGAATTGTCGGTTCCGCCGCCGGCGACGCGGAAAAATGATGTTGCACCAATGCAGCGTGCAGTCGGGACAAGTGAGATGAGCAGCACAAAGAGTAGAAACTATTGTTTCCCCGGGGTTATCCCAGTAAAGTAAAGTAAATACACCAAAGAAGAGTTAAAGGAAATCGATTATGCTATACCTAAGTTAGGGTTACGAAATATAATATTCAATACTTCAATTAAATACATTTTTAATATTTTATTAAGTGTCTACAGAATACAGATTTGTTTTATTGCCACAACTCCAGTCTATTAACCCAAATAGTTTCAAATATAAAAATGAACAGCATTACAGAATTTTAATATATCAACCTAATTAGGTAAATTTATTTATACTAGAAATTAAGATAAGCAATAATTTAAGGGTTCCTACGTATAAATCACATAAGAAAGTTCCACAAGTCCGAACGCAATATTTGTATTGGCTGTGTAATGTTTTTGTATTACTCAAAGTTTTGCCTAATCATAATAAGTCACTGTTTAAATACGAATTTAATTGACCTAAATGACTTTAAATATGTCGCTTATCGGTCTTTATAAGCGGTATTGCGACATTTTTTTATAGAACAGATATGAGTCACAAAGAATTTACCATAAGGTTTCCCAAAAATTCATAATATCATAAGTTATTGGTAAGCAATGACATTGCTCACAGTCTTTATAAGTTGGTCATACGAAAAAAATTATGAGTTAGAGTAAAAGCGGAATGGAACTCTGCAAACAGGGTATCAAGCTGTGCCCTGTGTAATAATTGTAAAGCAGAAACCCCCTCTTCTCACTTATAAAAAGGGGCGTTTTACCTTTGTGCGCCACGGTGTTGCTGCAATTTTCATGCCTCGAAATGAATTTCGCGCCTGAAATTTGCCAGCCAATTTTCCTGATGGTCCCGACTGTCGAAAATCGCCAACCCGCTGGCAATTGTCATAGGGAAAGCCAAGTTGCACCCCTGCCCCTGGATGGCCAGTGTGATTTTTGTGCATCTGCTTTCCACGCTCTATCTATTCCCCCAGGGGTTTCGTCATAAACTTGAAGCCATCGACAGACACGCGTAGAACCCGAATCTCTCCGCACAAAAAGCTGAATTGACAGCAGATGCGGGCAATTGAAAATTGGGGAAATTGGGGAAGCGGCTGGGGAGAAATGCAATTATGCGATAAAAGCGATATAAAAAATTGTGTTAATTGTTGAAAAGGCAGGCATCGAACTTCGTTGCGATCCACTCCATGGAATAGCCATGTCTTGTTTGTCTTTCGATCTTTTACGGCCGCATCAATCTCCTGGGCTTGTCCGAGTGGCCTGAGTGCTGATAGCCGGAATGGTGTTCACTGTACAGTAATAACAACTCCCCCCGGACGGAGTGAGTGAGTGGCACTTGGCTGTCGCTGCGCCTGATTGAGTGATGCATCATTCCGTGGCTCCTGGTCTCTCTTCCTCGATTCGCGTCCATCTCGCTGAGTGGCCAGGGCAATAAATTCGTTTAATATGCAAATCAAATGCAAATTGATCTGGTGTGAAGCGCGGCCTGAGGGGGGGATGGGGCTGCCATTGACTAATTAAAAATCACAAATTGGTCCGCTGACTTTGCGCCAATTGCTAATTAGCCATAGATCAGAGATCTCACAACATGGCCGGCGACCGTAGGACAGGTTTGCGATATCTGGCCAAGTCTACTCGCCATACCAATGGCCAGCAACTGGCCGTTTGGCTAGAGAAAAAGTCCACAGCCAGTTGGCAACAGTTTGGGGTTATTAATCTCTGCTGCCAAGGACATTTCCTTGTGTAATTTGATTTAAATTGCTTGTTTTGCTCACATAGTTTCGTCATTTTTCACACGGATCATATCAATTGATTTGCATTGCCACGATCGGTCGAAGCAAGCCATTAATCGCGGCAACCGCTGATTTCAACATTTGCTGGAAAACTTGTTGCGGGGAGTGTCCTCCTATGAATAATACCATGTACAGTTGCCATAGGTGTTAAGATTGAGATATGGAATGGTATTTCATGTGAATTTCCTATTAGCACACAGTGAACTTAATATTCCTGATAGCCTACAAAGGAGCCAAAGAATAGAAATAGGATAAAACACATTAAACTGAAGTTTATTAAGTAAAATCTTCACACACAGATAAATAGATACTACTTAGCAGACATGGTCAAATTTAAAACTAAGATAAAACTGAAATTTCGGCAGCTAAGACTTCCTAAAGCGACAGCAGCTCAAAGCGGTGGGTTGAGGGGTTTGCAACCCCCTTAAGGTCGAGGTTCCAAAACCCAACTACCACATAGTAGACGTCTGCAAGGAAAGCATAACTAAGAGGGTTTTTTATAACATAGGCAAATATTAGAACCCACCACAATAACAGCATAGGTAAGACCGATTCCTGATCCCGCCAGAACATCGGACCAGTGGTGCTTATAGTCGGAAACTCTGGTAAGAGCCGTGTACCAGGCGAACATCAGCAGCAGAAATTGGAGAAGGTGCCTCAGCATACGCATGCGCTTCCACAGCATTCTACGTTGTAGGTAAATCTGTGCGGGATACATTATTTTAATAATATAGTAACAATTCTAACCTATCCAAGACTCACCACCAGATAGAGCATGGCATAGCAGGCGAAACTGGCGTGTCCACTGGGAAAGGATAGGCGCATGTCCTTAAACTGCTTTGAAGTTATATCTAAGGCTGCACAGGAGAAATCCTCGATATAACGTCCCGCATTTATGGGGTTACTGCAATCGGTGCCGTTCATAATGGGTTGGCAGAGCTATAAGTATGATTTGAAATGAAATATATTGTGCTTTAACATTCTACAAAGAGTCCAACTTACAGTGTAGAAGTGAGGCCGAAGTCTGCCAATAGAGTACTTGGCTATATTCGTGGATAGCTGCTCTACGCCCAGCCCGAAGACAAAGATTCCTATCCTATGATAGCACTCCAGCAGCCAAGAGGGCAACTCCAAGTGGCAGAGGTGGTAGCCACTGCCCATCCTGTGCTTCTGAAAAGAACCCCGCTTGTCCTGGGCCCTGAAGAACTCCACCACAATCATCTGGAAGAAATAAACTGATAAGTTTCTTTATAAACACCCCCAAAAAAAAACACCTGCCCACTTACCACAGAAAAGGGCAAGGCGCCACACATCAGGTAAAGAATCCAGCTGGGCATGGTGGACTCTTTATAGGGATGTCGCAGCGAAGAATCGTCGCAGAAGAATCCGCGCTTGAAGGCTTCGCCATAGAGCGAGAGTCCCAGCATGGGTAGACCAACTGAAAATATAATTGAATTCAAAAGATTCAGATAGAATGCATAGGTTTATCATTGATATGCCGCTGTAGTCGTATCTTTTGCAACGTGAGCCGGGCTTTTTGGGTGGCCCAGAGCCGCACTGGTGTCCCATTCATTTATAGGCAAGGTCTGCTGCTGATCCAGCCTTAATTGGACTGGCATAAACACACAGATAACAACAGCGATGATGGTGGGGAAATGAGTTCAGCACAATCAAATGAGATATTCTCCCCCTCGAAAAAAAACACTCGCCACAAATTGAATAAAATAAATCAGTCCGAACTCGATGATGCGCGAATAAATATTTTTTGTGTAGCATCTCTTTTGGGGTTCGCTTGGGTGAAAAGTGCTTGTTGGGCACTGAAACATTGAAGCGCACCACAAAAGGCCACAAAGGAAACAAGTACATAAACATTTCAGAGCCATTTGGAAATGTTTTTGTTTGAAAACAAGGCGGGAAAGAGCCAGAGAGGTGCCAGCTCACCTACGGTTCTATAAAGCACATATATTATGGTTCGGGGCATTAGTATATAGATGGTAGAGCCCCTATAGAGCTCACTCTGGTATCTGTATGATGGAGTAAAGTAGCAGAGGTCAGTTGCTGCCACATGATAACAGATCATAAAACGTGTGAAAGGCCGCCGGGGAAGAGTGATATAGAGCCATGATTTATTTGAGACTTTGATTAGAAGAGCTATTCTTAACGCATGAGTGGTGGGGAAATGGGAACATTACAATTTTTGAGTTGTGAAGGCAAGCTCTACATAACTAGACATCAAAAAAAATATTAATATTTATTTTTTATACTTTAAATAAAAAACATATGGAATGTAAACATGGTGCATGCTGCATTCAGTCTCTATTTCTTGTGCACAAATTTTAAATTTTTAGGAAACTATTTCACTGCCAATTCTTAGGAACCCAGTAGTATTTAAGGTAGAAAGTGGAGCTTATCTTAAAGTAAATATAACAAAAGATGCGCTTCCGCTTCCACATATAAAGCCCATATAGAATACCTTGAGTAGAACGTTGCATTACTCACCGCAGCTGAGCAAACAGAGGTCCATGAGAATCCTTCCGAAGATTTGTCGCGGGCCCCGTAAGGCCGCCTTGTTGTTGGGCACAATGTACCCATGGCCGCCGGAGTTACCAACGAAAGTTGGCAACTGGAGGTCCAGCTTCACATTGTTGTTGTTGTGGTTGGGCGCTTGGTTCGAGGACGCAGCAGCGGCGGCGGCGGCGGCGGCGGCAGCGGCTATGATACTAGAAGCCGTCGGCGAAGACGGCTCTTCGCCGCTGCTGCTCTGGCTTTCGAACCTCTGGAGCGGCGTGGTATCACTAACGCTGCCCGGGCGCAGGCTGCTCATCGTGGCTAAGGAGGGGGCGCTCTCTGGGACTGGGGCTCTAAACTGATGGGGCTTAGTGGACCCGAAACGTGGCTTCAATTTATGGCACTATTGCACCTGGACACCACTCCGGTGGTCATCTTATCGCCCGGCGAAGAGGGCAGGCACACAAATATTTGAATAATCCTCGGTAGGTTTTCTCCGTCTCCGAGAATGTGCTAATGGGCGCTCCCTGTGATAAGGCCGCTGCAGGTATGTAAATAGAGCCCACGAATCGATACTGCTGCAAGGGGAGCACACGGCGTCGGCGTTTTGTGGGCGGTACGAAATTGGGTAAGGTAAACGCTATTGCGCAAGCGATAAGCGATGAGCGATCGCGATCGGGCCAAGTCCGAGTCAAAATGCTGCTCAAACAATACTGCTGGCGACGCACATTGGTAAGTACTCGGTAAAAATCTCTGCCATTATTTGGTCTGCATTTTCCCGCTGCACTTAGTTGCGTTTGCTTTCTTTTTGTCACATCGAAGGTGTTATTATCATTAACGTTCTTGCTCTAGTTCTTTTCGCACTCGGTTCTGCTTTTCTATTTGTTTCGCATGCGCAGCGCCTCTACGAATATGTATAATCGAAAAACCCAACCCTAACGCGACGACAAACCATCCGCACCGCTCGACGCCGCCCGAAGAAGTGAACTCCGGGTTTAAGAGCACAGCTGCGCTGACCAAATATCCACAAGCGAATGCCAAACAGCTGAGCGCTCTCTTCTTGCTTTCTACTGGAACTCTCCCCTGTGCCACACTCTCACCCGATCTAGTGCAGGGTGCACGAGCAATGGAATGGGAATGGCACAAGGTACTCAGGATCCCCAAAGGATACTTTAAAATATGTTGTAGTGAAAGGAAACGTAAGTTTTGGGTAGGGTTTCATTTACGTCTGTAAGTAGTCCGTTTTAATTTTCGTGTAATCGATTTCTGGTTCATCCCCGAGTGTTATAAATTAGGATATACTAAATATAAATATATATATATATATAGGTTTTTGCAACATAATAGAATTTATTCTGAGAAATTTTACCTCTAACTGCGTACTATAAGAAAAGAATTTAGGATTAATAGGTTTCTGGAACATACCCGAGTGTTATAAATTAGGCTATACAAAATATAAACATTTATAAAGTTTTTGACGACCTAATACAATTTATTCTGAGGAATAATACCCAAATATATATACTATTAGACAAGCACGAAATTAGTTATTTATTCTTCATAAATCGATTTATGTGACACACACCATGTACTATAAATTAAGAAATTTATATATATATATATCTTTTTTCGACCTGAAAGAATTTAATCTGAGAAATAATACCTAATTTTTAGAAAACCGCAAAATCGTTTAAATTTATATGCTTCATAAATCCATGCAGTTTGGTGTTTAGACTAATCAAACATAATCCTTCTTTATTTTTAGTGATCGGTGCTTACGTGATTATCAAGACTTTTCCTTTCTCTATTTTTTTATTGGTATACATTTTTTTAACTTTTTGAAATCCTTTTTTTTAATATTCTAATTATGGGTCGTAATCATTATGAGTTTGCATTGTGAGAACTTGTTGTTGGCACTAATCACTATTTACAGTCCTTGTTATTTTTAAAATTTCTTTATATACGATTAGGAAATATTTTCCTAACACTGTTGTTTCGGATAGTGTCCTTCCCCGGACCGATTCCATGTTCCGCCTCCGTTCATAGACAACCGGGAAAGCTGTTCCTCTCTCACCATACCATTTCGCTCTTTCCAGCTGACAAACAAGCAACGGCAATCTTATCTCAGTTTACTTTTTTCAGCGCACGGGTACGGTTCGAGTCGTCGGCGTCGCTCGTCCATGAGGCCAAAACAAAGTGCGAGTACGGGAATCGGGCGTGCATATGGGTATAACCCTTAAAAATTGATACCGGATCGGTAGAAAACATTTCTTTGCGCCACAAAAACAAAGCCACATATAACGATGACGGAGCTATCAGGGCTTGCCTAAAAAACTTTCGCAACTCGGTTGTGCGGTGAAGGTAAATTAATTAAACAAAGACCGTGTTTATTTGTACTTACCGCAACGAATGTGGATATATCTTAGCGATTTAATCGATTTGCTTGGCCGGCAAACAAAAAGTGTCTGTGGAGCCTCACGAATCGATGGTCACATAAACAAAGTGTGGAGCCTTCTCAAGTGGGCTGCATGTGGGGAAATTCATAAATTTTGCAGGTGGAAAGGGAAATTGCGTGGGTGTTTTTCGTTTGGCTTAAAATCGATTTTCCGTCCCACAAATGGCCTGCGTTCTGCCATGGTCAAGGTTGTGGTTCTGCCGGCTGTTGCAGAAGTAAATTCCATACGCTTAACCCAAAAATCAGACCATTTGGTACGCGGAACCCTCCCGCCGATAGCTTATCAATTGCTGAAACGCAAAAGGGAATCCATTGGAAAGGCAGCATTTGGCCTTTCATGGTTATTGAGCTTTATTGGTTGATCCCACGTCCGATGCTACCATTATCGGCGAGAGTTTTCCGCCATTTATGGCCCGACCTGGCATCTGGCCAAGTCTCTGGCTCTTGTGCCTTTGCCTTGTGAAATACTTTGCATTGTTCCCGCCACAACAAGTCCATCAACTGGCTCCATTATTCATAGAATTCTGAATGCCTTTGGCGTATAATTTTTGCACACTTTTTGGGGCAATTTGTAAATATTTATAGTGCAAATGCTTGCACTTGGCCGGCTTTTAATAGATCTATTGATGTAGAACTGAGAATATTGGAAATATAATTTTTATCATTAATATTTCCCATTTTTTGGCGTATTACTTACACCAGCCTGTACTTAACCTTCGATACCCCACAGTTTTTAGCCCTTCGTCTTGGATTTCGTTGTCAGGCGCGTGTAAAATGTTGGCCAACTTCTGCTGATCTCAGCCGGAATGAAAATGCACTCGTTAATAATCGTTAGCAAAGCAAATAAACAAGCCCTTTACATACACCGATGGGTTGGTTGAACCTGAGCCCAGGGGCCGCGTTTCAGGTGTCGATTTTCCTTCCTTCTCGTCGACAACTTGTCTGCAAGGTGGTCCCCTTGAAACCGAACCCCCTCGGACTTGGCCAACCAAATGGGGGCTCCTTTGCAAAATAATGTTTTTCTGGAGCTGGAGAAGAACTCGCACAGCCCCCTTTCCACATTCAAATCGAAATACTTCGCGTGCACTTGTTGGATTTTTAATGATGCTGCCCGGCGCCTGTTGTTTATGTAAATTGTGGAGCATTCCATTTACCGATATGCATATTTTTCGAATTTTAAATTATTTTTCCATCTTCGATGACCTTAATTTGCGTTGAGATATTCCCAAAAATGACATTCGTCTGGGGGAGGGGGAAACGGCTCAGCTTGTGGTCGTTGCCCCACAAAAGTTAGTCGTAATCGTTCGACTCTGAAACAAAAGTGATGGGGGGAGGACTTGGGCAGGGGCCTTCAGCTGTTCTGGAATATCATGACTTTGTAATTACTTGTAATGCTGGGTTAAACTGACACGTCCTGGGACGTGATAAACTTGCGGATTTAATGGGCTTGTGGTGTTAACTTAAACGATGAGACGAAAATACAGTTTTGAAATAATACAATTAGCTATGTTTGGAATTGCTTTTTGTTAAGTCATCATAATCAAATCTAAATACCCGCTGATATAAGTATTTTACTATACACTGGCTGCCAAGGGCTGTGGAAATAGATTGATCTGAAATCTACGAAATACGAAATGTTTACTCAAATCAATTTATTAAACCTCTGAGCGTAATCACACCTGGGTAGTTTATTTCGACATTTAGAATATTTCACAATCGGTATTAAGTACTCAACTGAAATGAGTTAGTCATAAATTGTTGCGCTGGTATCACAGCTAGCCCACCTTTTTGCCGCCTTTAAAGCTGAATGCTTGCGATAAGATAGTGCAAAGATTTGCAGATACAAAAGCAAGATTAATCGCCAATTAATGGGTCAACATGTGCGACGCCCCTGCAACATGCAGGCTATTCTTAGCTTGATTAATACGCTTTTTATTTCCGGGAGCCGGGCTGACAATTAAAAAATAATCTCGAAGCCGGCAATCTCAAGTGCGTGGAAGCACGCTCTTCAATCCATGTTCGATAATATCGCCGTATTATTCTGTTCTCTTTTTTATTTTTTAATTAAGACGCCGCCTGCTGTTTTGTCATTCGTTGCAAGAGGGGGCACTGGGGGCAGGAGAAAGGCAAACAACATTGATCAGAGGAATCCGAGTCTCTGGGCCCTGGAGACCCGGGCAGCCATAAATTGCAGCTGAGGACCCGAGGATCGCTGCTATCTATAAATAGTCGTTGCCCGATCGAATGCCTTGGCCCGGTTGCCTTGGCCTGGCCATAATCGAGACTGACGACTGCAATTCCTCTCGGCCTCCTCGTTTCTGTTCTATAAGTTCCTTGCTCCGTCACCGCTGAAGTACCGACTGACGTTTGCCACTTCTCGGATGGGGTTTTGTCAAATTAAGGCCTTGTTGGACCCCAAGCAGTTTGCAGAAAGGTCAGTACTTGGTCATTATAACGCTGCCTTGATGGTCAAGTTGATTGCGCAAAATTATACAAGTTCAATGGGCACTAGAAGTTAAAATGGGAATGGAAAGAATGTTTCCAGGGATAGATCAACAGTGGGACCACTATAAAAGGACTTCCTTTATTTGATGAATTCATATACATAACAACGTTAAGACTTAAAATATATTTTTACGATTGTCAAATCTAAACATTAATAAACATTATTTTAACTATTTATTTAAACAAGCAATTCTTAAAACCTCAAACCCCAAAGAAATAAGTACAAAATGTTTCTCTTCTTCAAGAAAAATAATAAAATAAAATTGGCTGTGTCATAAAATATTATATATTATATTATATTAATAATTTTTTCAATATTCATTATTTTAAAAATAATTTTGTGCAATAATATATTACTTAAAGAGCACTAAAACCCCAAAAACGATAAACACAACAAATCAATCATTTTTCATTTAATTCTTAAAATTGAGTTTAATAATAATAGTTTTTCATTTTATACGTGCGTATTAGATACTTATAGAATTTTAAAAAAGTGTTTTTAAAACTCTACAAAAGGTAGCATACTTTTTCAATATATGCTATATTTATTTTGTTTCTTATATTTATTGTCTTAGGAGTTAGGTCCTTAAAATATCTTAAGGTCTAACATCAGAATTTTAACTGTAGCAACAGAGTCCATTAAAATGCCTTTCAAGGGTGAAAAAATGGAAAGTTTATTGTCCATTTGAAACGACGTCACTTAACCCGTTTGCGAGTTGTCTATTCACTGCCACTTGAGTGCTAATAAATCATGGGGCTCTTCAATCAAAAGAATCGTCTTTGTGACTCAGGGAGAGGGGCAGGGCCTGGAAGAAAAGACGTCACAACCTCTGCTCTGACTGTCTGTCTTAATCGCCAGGGAATCCTCAGCTTATTACTCACACTCACCACCATCCCTATAAAACAATTTCATTTATTAATTTATCTTTTCTGCTTTCTTCCCCCTCCTCGCAAGTAAAGAGCTGCCATGAGCGTACGTGGAACCCCGATTTCGACTTGCACCTGGTTCGAGTACGGCTGCTCTTAGGCTCAAGTTCACTGCCAAGCACCCAAGAGAAAGAAGGAGAAAGAGAACGCGAAAGCTTGAGACTGAGCTTGGAGCTTTCGCAACGGCACCTACAAAACCAGAGACGCGAGGCCAATAATGAGTAACGAAACATCATCCAGCGAGACAACACCGCTGCGGCGGCCGGAGACCCAATCACCTTATAACGTGGCCGAAAACGGGCGACAGACAACGGTTAACACCACCCACGGCGGCAGCAGCAGCAACAACAACAACTACGGCGATTCGGTGGAAGTGCGCCTGCAAGAGGGAGACAGAGACAGCGGGCAGCAGCAGCAGCAACAACAACAAACTATAACCATGGATACCAACAAACGAATTCTGTGCCGCGTGGGCCTGGATATTCTGATATTGCTCTGCGGTGAGTACAAATTGAAAACTACACCTGCTCACCTCCAAACTCAATGCGAAATTTCGACCGCATCGCATTATTTACACTACACGCGGTGTTTATTTTCTGTCGCAATGTTTATTATTTCTTTTGTGCGCCTCCCTCTCACTCGCACACCCCTGGTTTTATGTAATGGCAAAAGCTCGCGGGCTCTTGCGCTCTCTTCCGAATAGATTCTCTTCAGCATAGACTCTCTTTGGAGAATCAGTTTTTGTTTGGAATTAGTGATCTTGTAATGGGTAGCTAAACGGTGACTCAATCCCTTGTTTATATATTTACTTTCCGGTTTAATAATACAAATATTAGATTGGTTATTTGTCACTATAAATATGAATTTAGAATTTCAACCGAAGAATATCCCTCATTTTAAATATTATAACTATTTAATGAATATGAAGATGAGACATTATGGGCTCCGTGGGACTAGTATTATCATCTTACTAATTTTTTTTTCTAATGATTAATAATACGGTTTTGTTGCTATTTTTAAAAGCGAAATCCTATTATAACAATATTCCCAATAGATAGCGAGTAATATTTCACCGTGTGAGCTGTTTTTAGTTTCCTGCTTGCCTTACCTTTATTTTATTTGCTGTGCAAACAAAGACAGCGACAGTTAAATTGTGTCAGGTAAAGGTGGACAACCTGCAGTGGCTGACTGTTGCATTCGATTGGGGGAGTTACACAATTCACACAATCAGCAGTTTTTATTTTCATGAAACTTTATCAGCATTTTGCTGCGCAACTCAATAAAGTTAAGAAACCAATTTAGTAAATATAGAGGCACTACTGATTTTATTAAAGAAACATATAAAATATAAAGATTATTTTTCATGGAAAACATAGTTAATTGTCAGATTCGAGTTGATATTATCTATTGTCTTAATGTTACCTATAGATAAGAACACATATACCTGGTAGTAAAGCTTTCCCATAGATCCCATAGAGACATTCTTCATGTGAGAGCCTTTATCTCGATTTTCCTCTGAACACTTTGAAATTCCTCCGTCAATGGCTGCATTGAATCGGAACCGGTTTACCTGAGAATGTACACTATTTAGCTTGCTGATTAGCCTACCTGGCTGACTCATAAAGCACCGCCTTATTGTAGCAGTGGCATTTTGTGGGATTTTGCAATTGGCACTACTGAAAACACAATCTTGGGTCGCCATATTTGAGCAGCTGATATGAGCGGCTACCAAAAGTAGTTGATCAACCAAAGACCTCGCCATTTTCATGCCATTTTCTCCAGGATTGAATACAACTGGATATTTTCTTTTCCTGAGCATAAAAGCATGACACATGGTTTCAGCCAGGTAGCCAGCTTTCGCGTTATGGTTGACTCACCTTAAGCGCCTTTAATATCCGGGCAGTAAACCAAAACTCCAGATGAATCACCAGCATGATCCCCTTTTTTAACTTTGGTAAAAACATAAAAAAAAAGTTTAGCCAAAAGAACCAAATCCGTATATTAAAAGATAAGAGACAGCAGTAAACTTTTGGGGGAGTATCCTAATCTAAAACTCGTGCCGTGCGCACATTGCAAGTTCCCATAATCAAGAAAAGTTTCCATCGATTTGTCAACAAATGTGGCGAGGAAGGCGCCCCGAAGAGTTCTGTGCATATATTAAAAAACTTGGCATAAATATCGATCTGTTTCCCGAATAAATTCCAATTAGTTAAATCTGTTACAAAATGTCTTAGGACTGTATCTGAGGAAAACATCTAGGAGGCCATTTAAATTTCTTGTTTTAAGTGGGTCGAGATTAGTTTGGCTTGCTGCATCTATCGGATGCATCTGATGGACTTTCCGCCGTGTGCGCGCTCGTCTGTCGACAACCAATTCTTGGGTGTAAATTACTTTTGACGCTAGACAAACGCTGATAAAGTGATTTTCGGGGCAAGGGGGTGACGCGACTGTCGGTGGCACTTAACCAAACAAATTCTTTGAGCTCCAAAGGAAACCCCAAAAACTTCAAACTCCGTTTGACGTTAATTGAATGCGAACGAGCTGCGGCACGGTCTTCTCCGTTCTCCGCTTCTTTCACCTTTCTCCTTGAGGTGGAGTCATTAAACCCATAAAATATATACAGAAATGCATATCGGAGGTCGTCTTCCAGATTTCTACCCCCGACTATTCCTGCACTTCAATAATTTATCGAGCGTGATTGCGTGTGCGTGTTTGCTTTTTGGTGGCGGGGGCGGGGGCGGTGGCGGCTAGGGAGAAATTCTCCCATTCAGTTTGACCAAAACTAAGTAGAAAGAATAATATTTATGCAATGCATTTCGGGCTTGAGGCAATTGTTGGCTCATTGTTGTTGTTTACCTTCCACAAAACAACAAATATAGCCCAAAAAGAACAGGGCAGAGAGAACAGATACAGATACATATGTGGCCACAATAGATGGAAGATACATGTGGGCCTGCCAAGATGGATGTTGATTTTTCATGTGTTTTTTGCGCTACGATTCCTGGGACAAAAGTAATGAACATTTAATTGCCAGCAGAGCTCATGACTCATGAGCTGTCAGTGGAGGAAAGGTTCGATTCGGCCAGGGAATCGAAATCTTACCTGTGACCTGTGACACCTATTGTGTTTCAGGAAATCTAGATGCGGGCGACCTGGGAGATTCCTGGTAATAATTTTCGACTTCTTGGCAGCTATGAAATTGCCAAAACCCACATCAATAATTCCATTTTTTAACGGACTGTATCTGTATCTGATCGACTTGTCTCTGTCCTTGGTCAATCCAATCAATTGAAAAGGTTAAAGTTCGACTTCTTCTTCAGCCGTCCTTAATCTGTCCGACTGGCGGAGTTGTCTTAAAGTCTTTTGGTTCATCTGTCGGCACTAATTGCCTTTAATTTGACTTCCGTCATGTCTAATTAATGCGGCAAGTGCTAGTCAGACGCTTTTAATTAGACGCTGCCCCGTATTTGAGGTCAGATTTGAGTAAAGAGGCTTTTCCTTTCTTTTCTTGCAACTCGGCAAATAGATACTTGGATAACAAGAGATAACGCGCTAAGAGCAAACATTTGGTAACTTGAAAGCCAGCCGAGCGGCACTTGCAGCATCCGAAAGATACGCGGATACAAAGATGCATCTTCAGCGTAGGCCGGTGGCTTTGAGGCCGAAGAATTGGTTAAAGAAAGCGGCGGCAAGCAGTGATCTTTTACAGAAATCTGTTTGTTGAGCAAGGGCTAGAGTGGGCGTGTTTACCTCTTTGCTTAACAAACAATTTGTTTATGCTGCCCTCTTCGCTGTTGGTTCAATTAGACTATATGTATCTGTGGAGCGGCGGCGTCTTTATGATTAAAATGAACTTGACACCAAATGGACAGCATTTGGTGTGCTTTGTTTGCTATGAAAGTGCGGCATAGGTGCGTTACAATTCGCTTGAATGCAGTCCCCATTCGAAAAATTAAATTAAACATTTCCGCTGAAGGTACAGCTCGGCTCGGCTGCCAAATAATAATTTTTAAACGACTTATGTCACCCTCATAAAAGTACAGAAACACGCACAAAACCATCACTGAAATTGCTTTGTTTTTTCTGCCATTTAACACAAATTTTTCCCATTTCATTTTTCCATTTTCCTATTTTCCCATTTCACTTTATCAACGTTAAGTTCGAGCTATAGTATGTAGGTAATCTCTTGCTTATGTAGATCAGGCCAAACACTTTCGTTTTCTGTGCCGCAAAGTCATAAAAACATTTTACTGCGCTACCGGGTGGTTGGCAGAGGATTAGGGATCTATATAGGGATAGAAGAAGGGAGAGGACTCCCAAGACCAACAATGGGCCACTTGCTGTTTGTAATATGACGCTAATCTCTGCAAGAATTCCATCTCTATAACTTTCCCAGCCGCAGCAGAAGCAGTCGGCGATCGTTAAACATCTCCAGACAATGCCACTGATCTAGATTTTGGGACCTGAGGCAGCTGCAGCCTGAAGAATCGAATGGTATGGTGTTTAGGGAGACAGAGGTCTTGGGACGGGCATTGTGTCACCCACCTTTGTGGGACCTCAAAGATCAGCATCGCTGTTTTGCCTGGCAAAAATAAAGAACGCCATTAAAGTGCAGACAAGTCGCCATCGAGTACGGGCTAAATGCACTTCACTTCCATGCACCACATATAGCTAGCCTAATGAGCACTTCAGAACGCAGAACTTTCCCAATTTTCAACGCCTCGCTGACTTGGGCCAGTTCATCGACATCTCTAGAGTTGCCTCTTCCGCCTGCAGGTAGCATGGCTCATTGCAGAAAGGCAATTAGGCAAACTGGAGCGTTGGAGCCAGGACTAATGCAGTTTTAATTATCCCCTAGATAAATGTTCTGTGCAGTGAAAAAACAAATAAAGTAGCCCGGCAATGTTGAGACAGGCAATCAATCAGCATGCACGCTTCACAATTCCTATGGCCTATTATTAATGGCAGCGAATTTTTAATTAGACAGGCCAAGAAGTCGCTGACAGATTTCCCTAGTCGGGCTTATTTTATGATCCCCCATTGAAACCCCGCACACGTTCGCTTGTCACTTTGAATCTTATCGCTGGCTTAGACATATCATAAGTCAATAGGGTTTCCGTCATTCCCCCCAGGAGATAGTGTCACAGCACTTAGGGCCCGATGACCTACTAAGATGAAGGGGGGTGCTCAAAATGTATATTGATAAATGAGTATTTATAAATTCTTTTTTCCAATTTTTGCTTTCAGCTGGTTTTCCCATACTGCTGTTTTTCCTGCTGGGCGAGCCCTATAAGCGGGGCTTCTTCTGCGATGACGAGACGCTGAAGCATCCGTTCCACGATTCTACGGTCCGGAATTGGATGCTATACTTCATCGGAGTGGTGATACCAGTTGGCGTGGTGAGTGAACGGAGTGTGGGTGATGGACAGCTAGAAATTGTGTCAAGCAGCTGTCAGATACTTGAGCGAAGATTGCGCAATAGCCTCAAGTTCAGTTGTCGGCACCATGGAGCTATGATGCAAGATACCACATACCACATGCATGCTCCCAGTGTCCACATGTCGGCAATTAAGACTAGAGCAACATGTGCTGGCCCTAATGCGCCTAGACAAGATATTGGCCCCCTTTTGGCTGCTATAAATATTTGCATGCGCGCCCTAATGACTTCCAGGGAAAAGGGTTCGATTTAACGATCTGCTAACTCGCGGAACTCACTCCCATTTCAGATAGTCAGCGTGGAGGTGATCATTTCCCAGCACAAGGCAAGGCAGGATAATGGCAATGCCACCAGTCGGCGGTATGTCTTTATGAACTACGATGTGCCCGACTGGCTGATCGAGTGCTACAAGAAGGTCGGCATCTATGCGTTCGGCGCCGTTGTCAGCCAGTTGACCACGGATATAGCGAAGTATTCCATCGGCCGGCTGCGTCCCCATTTTATGGCGGTAAGTGCAGATATCTGCGTGTCCATTCCACAGGCCATTCCACAGCGGTATCCCCGTTCTGACATTGCCAATTAATTTTAATCTGCAACATGTGCAGCAAGACAGGCGACACTGGCAGCGACAACGAAGACAAATCCAATATCGAAGTAGGAGACGGACTTGTACAGGCGGTTCGGGGACAATGTCAAAAACACACACGATGTGGGGAAAGGTTATTAATAGAATTGGGCCAAAAGGGGTGGGATGGCAGTTGGTTGCAATGCGTTATAAGGAATACACTACCTATGTAGCATAGGTCTTGTAACGATATGATAATGGGACTAGTCAACAGATACAGCTTGGAGGAGATTGTTGATTAAATAATAAACTAAAAAAAATGATTATTTTATAGTAGTAAGAGTATGCAGTTCTTTTTTACCAATGATTAAGATGATTTAAAATTATACTTTTTATTACCCAACGAATGGTATTAGTTTCATTTAAACTCGTTAGATGGTTTTCTTTTGAAGAAACTTTTTTTGGAACTGTTTATTTACTCGTCAGGGTGTTTCGGATTCCCATCAACCCCGAATTCCCAGATCGCTTGGTCTGTTTATTTATGATATTTTGACTGGATGTCAGACAATTTCATAAATATTCGCGGCGGCAAGTGGCTTGTTAGCTTGTTATCGTGCGCCTCATTTGGGGAGATGGTATAGGGCTCGCTATAGGGATTGCTATACGGATTACTTTAAAAGGGGAGCTGCAGCACAGAGCCGCCCTATTGTTTAGTGAAGTGCGGCAACCCGGCAGAAAATGCAATGCAACTGCAGCTGTTGCCTCGTTTTGAGCAGCAACCTCTCTAATTTGCGGCACATGTAGCCATGTAGAGATCCCAGGGGAGGCTCCACAAAGAAGCCCTAAGCAGCTTAAGTCCAAGTCATCGTATCGTATCGCTGCTCATATAGCAACCAATACCTTGCTTCCTGCCGCCCACAGGTGTGCCAGCCCCAGATGCCCGACGGCACCACCTGCGACGATCCCATAAATGTGGGGAGGTACATCCAGGAGTTCGAGTGCAAGGGAGTCGGCTCGTCGGCGCGCATGCTCAAAGAGATGCGCCTCTCCTTCCCCAGCGGCCACTCCAGCTTCACCTTCTTCGCCATGGTCTATCTGGCGGTAAGTCCATTGTTATAGTCACACGATCCGGGGCCTCATTGTTTCTCCCTATATGTACCTCCATGCTGCAGCTGTACCTGCAGGCACGCATGACCTGGCGGGGCTCCAAGCTGCTGCGTCACCTTCTCCAGTTCGTGTTCATCATGGTGGCCTGGTACACGGCTTTGAGCCGCGTCTCGGACTACAAGCACCACTGGTCCGATGTGCTGGCAGGATCGCTCATTGGCTCCATATGCGCTTTGGTTGTGGTAAGTAACACCCTCGTTAAAAATCCCAATATCACTCCCCCATTTTTACTATTCCACTACACATTTAATATTAAATGGTTCCAAATATTCTCTTGAAACATATTCTCCAAACATATTCTTCTTGAAACCCAATCTTATGACTCAATTAAAAAATTATATTTTACTCAAAAGATAGGAACTTTTTTATCCTGTTTTATGACACATGTATTATCTTCTCCTCATCCAACTCTTGGTTTTAGACATATTTAGAAAAATGTACCCCAAATTCACATGCAACACTTCCATCATCTTTTTAGAGCTACGGTTTGCCCCAGAGTTGGTTTAATTTTCAAACAGTTTGGCCCGCCAAAAGCAAGGCAAAGTGATCGAGGAGCACAGAGACAGAATCAGCTAATGACATTGTAAAAAAGATTAGCAATTAGCAATTAAAGCATCACAAATTCTGCATACCCCGACTAATCATTATTAACCTGGTGGTGGCCATTAGCCTTAATTGAACTGCGGGATACGTTCTCCGAATTGGCAGAACTCAACACCTTGCCGCGGCTCCTCTGTCGTTGCGTGTGGTGCCAATCAATGCCATCCGCAGCACGAAACCTTGTTTCCAGGCCGGGTTGACTTTTCCACCCAGCTGGCCATGCAGCTGTCCAGTTGTAATTTCACGCTTGACCGGTGATAGGGGGTTTTTCCAAGGGGGACGCAGAACCCATCATATTTCAAAGCGATTCAATTAAGGAGATATGAAAGGGGTAAGAACCTCCAACGTATACTTTTAGGAGGCTTTGTTTAATGTTGCAGAGGTACTTCTTCGATTTAAAGAGATCCATTACGATCATTACTATTTGTAATGCTTCTAACGTTACTTCAGGTTTTTCTTTTTATAAAAACTGCTATAAGTACCCCCTGCTAAAATGTTTATAAAAACAAACCATCTTTATCAACATCCGCAGAAAGTTGATAAAATTATATTTATACTTTGCTGAGTTATACATTTCTTTTGCCAAGGCTAGACATTTTGCTGATTAAATTCTCAAATGTATGACATTATTTTTTTCGATTTTATTTAACATATTTTCTTATGTTTCCTTGCAGGCCAACTATGTCTCGGACCTATTTCAAAGGCCCAACACGAAGCCCTATTTGGCGCGTACAGTGCAAGACATGAACGCCTCTTCGCCCCAGGGAATCACGATTACTTCTAACTAACCCCCAGGAGGAATTCACCACAGTTATTACAAATTCCATGAGTTGTAGCCGAAGCTGGGACCTTCAGCTTGGCATCATTGCGGAATTTCTTTATCGGGCCAGTGAAGCCAAGCTTTGCGAAGCTCCTATTTAATTTATTCCTGTACTGGCATTTTAAGAGCTCTGTGTGTGCGTGAGGAGTGTGTGTGGTAGCTGCGATTGCACTTAAGTGTCTTCTTTAATATTTAAGCTAGAGCAATTGAGAGATATCATTATGATGGCAATTACTGTACGATACTAAACAATTTTAAACTGACGCAACAATTTCCACAAAACAAGTGACCTTCAAAATAGAACAGCACAAGAAACATAAGAAAGCAATAAGTATTATGCAAACTAAGATAAGCCTTAGATACGAAAATATTTTTAAATAATTTATAAGATGACCCTTATATATGTTTAAATAGTAATTCTAACAAGTTTCGATTACTCAAAACATTTTCAATGCAGAAAATATATTATTACAAAACATCGGACACTGTTTTTATAAGTTGTAAAATAATTTTAATAAAAAATGCTGAATTTATGTCTTAAAACAATAAACTCGATTGATTGTCTAAAAAAGTTTTTAAATGTTTTATTGAAATAATAAAAAGAAAAATAATTCTTTTTCATTTAGGATCACGGCGAAATCGCACAAACATATTTTTAGATGGAATAAATGAATTTATAGAGTATATTTTGACTTTTATTAAGTTTTAAAAGGCTTTTAATTTAAAATTTTAACAGAGGCGTGTGAATATCCCTACTATTTATTTGGTATATTTAGTATATTTGAAATAAGTTACAAGAATGGCTGAGAGTTTGGTATATTTTACTGAACTAAGCACGGTCACTCTTAAATATTTGTACACAATAAAAACCGGCTCGTTTTTTCGCTGAAAAAGGTAAAATACTTGAATTAAAACCGGCAAAAGGAGCAATTTGAGTAGTTCCTAGCCACCGAAGAAGGCCCATCTTCCTCTGGTCCTTCATTGAAAGCGGAACTACCAGAAATATTGGTTTCCGGCCCGCACCCATGACGTGTCATTCGACCACTTAGTTCTAATGGATTACAATCTTTATAGGCATTCTCCAAAATGATCACCGACGTGCAATTGGCCATTTTCTCCAACGTCCTCGGAGTATTCCTCTTCCTGTTGGTGGTGGCCTATCACTATATCAATGCTAACACCGGAAAGTAAGTAATCCCCATGGAAGAAGAAGCGAAGTATGCAATTTGGGATTGGGAATCAACAACAAAACTCAATTTTATTTACAGGCCCAGTGCTAAGGCAAAATGATCTGCGATGTTTCCGCTAACAGACTAATGTAGTTGTACCAGGATAATGATAATGCTGCTTCATTCGCTAAATAAATAGTTGTATCTGTATACCTAATCCAGGATATCGTTGATGGCGTCCTTCATGGATTGGACATTCTCGAGGGTTTCGCCAGACTTTTGGGCCTTGCGAGTGTAGAAAGTCCTGTGCGTTTGGTGGCCAAAACTGAAGGCCTTGATGTAGGGCAGCCCTCTGTTCTCCCCAGGCACCTCGTCCACATCCATGGCATTGGGTTTGCTTTTGGGTTTACGCTTCTCCTTTGGCTTATCCTTGCCCTGATCGAACCGATAGTTGGCCGGAAACTTGTGCACCACAATGCAGTGATCCTTGCGCTGTCGAGGAGAATGGAACTTGGTGGTGCACTCCTCCAGGAAGCAGGCAAACATGGGCTTGTCCCCGCGATCCACGCTGGCGGCGAAGTAGAAATCGTGCTGTTCGGTGATGTGCAAATCCAGCAAATGCGCCGTGGGCAACATCCTGCGACATTCTGCGCAACTATAGGATTGCTCCTTGTCACTGATTTTCGCCGCCTTGTCCTGGTCGCCCACGATGTCATCAATTTCCACCAGAACTCCTAGTTTCTTGAAAGGCGGCAGGCCTGGTGACGGTGGGTCCGTGGGCCTTATAAATCCCGCTGGCGTTTCGCTCAATATCTTGGTAATTTGTTCTTTTGATAAGAACACAGATTCCGCAGCCTTCGAATCCATGTTGTTTGTGTCCACAAATTGTTTTGTTTTGGTTCCTACGTGTCGTTTAAGATGTTCCCACTGCCTCGCTTCTTGGCAGTGGAATGGGTACTTTTTATTTATTATACTTTTGAAATTCTATTTATTCCAAAATGTTTTTATTGGTTGTGTTTTGCTTTACTTATTGTTAAATCTACATTTTTGTTTTAATTTTTTTTAATAATACAGCGAGAAAAGGGTTGAAAAACAATAAATATGCACTTGTTGCTTCTAATAAAAGGACTTTTTATAAAGTTCATATATTCTTATATTCAAGGTGTTTTGAAAATGATTTAAATCAATTTTGAGACAAATATTTTACTTGACATTTTTGTGCATTTTTTTATTACAATTTAGTTAATAAATAACCTTGAATGTTGTATTTATTTATAAGTTAAATTGTTTAGTGGAAACGTATTATTTGCGTGGAAAGTGTTGCCACTCCGTCAGACCTTCATAAACACTGGCAACGTCGCCGAGCACATGTGAACCTGAACTGGTTCCGCCCACGAATCGGTTCTTTTTGGAATACGAAGCTGACACCGCGTGGTGTTTTTGCTGTCGATTCCCATTTATTTTCCTTTCGTCGCGTGGAAAATAAACCAATCCTGCCAAGATGAGTCTGTACAACTTCAAGAAGATCATGGTGGTTCCGCCAGCCAAGGTAAGTGACACCAGGCGCCCCGCGTCCAGCGGAGCACCCCCTGAGGCACCGACATAACCTCACTGCAGGTGTTTACCAAATGCGGAATATGTAAATAATATCATGGCTTTATCCCTCCTGCACAGGACTTCATCGACATTATGCTGTCGAAGACACAGCGTAAGACCCCGACAGTGGTCCACAAGGGCTACAAGATATCCAGAATTCGGGCCTTCTACACGCGCAAGGTGAAGTACACGCAGCAGAACTTCCACGATCGTTTGTCGCAGATCATTCAGGATTTCCCCAAGCTGGACGATGTGCATCCCTTCTACGCCGATCTGATGAACGTGCTGTACGACAAGGACCATTACAAGCTGGCCCTGGGTCAGCTCAACACAGCCAGGCATTTGGTGGACAAGTGAGTGTCTAAAGAGGACTTCAAAACCAACGTTACCCCAATCATAACTATACTTTTTCTAGTGTGGCTAAGGACTACGTTCGCCTGCTGAAATACGGAGATTCCCTGTATCGCTGCAAGCAGCTGAAGAAAGCGGCCCTGGGTCGCATGGCCACCATCATGAAGCGACAGGCCTCCAACCTCACCTATTTGGAGCAAGTGCGTCAGCATCTCTCACGTTTGCCCACCATCGATCCCTACTCCCGTACCATCATCATCTGCGGCTTCCCCAATGTGGGCAAATCCTCCTTCATCAACAAGATCACCCGTGCCGACGTGGAGGTGCAGCCCTATGCCTTCACCACCAAATCCCTGTATGTTGGCCACACAGACTACAAATACCTGCGCTGGCAGGTGATCGACACACCCGGAATTCTGGATCATCCTCTGGAGGAGCGCAATGTGATCGAAATGCAGGCCATCACTGCCTTGGCCCATCTGCGCGCCTGTGTTCTGTACTTCATGGACATCTCCGAGCAGTGCGGTCACTCCTTGGAGGAACAGGTCAAACTGTTCGAGAGCATTAAACCTTTGTTCACCAACAAACCCCTGATCCTGGCCATCAATAAGATAGATATCCTAACACCAGAGGATTTGCCAGAGGAGCGCAGGCAGATCATTACCAAACTGCAGGAGGACAAGAACATACCCGTGATGCTCATGTCCACCGTGCAGGAAACCGGAGTTATGGAGGTGAAAACCGAAGCCTGCGAGCGTCTGCTCTCCTACCGTGTGGACCAGAAGATGCGCACAAAGAAGGTGGACAACATCTTGAACCGCCTGCATGTGGCCATGCCAGCGCCGCGAGATGACAAACTCCGTGCACCCTGCATCCCAGAAAAGGCTTCCGCCCGCCTTCAACAGAATGCCGAGAAGGCGGAGCGCAAACGCAAGCTGGAGAAGGAGATCGAGGAGGAGATGGGCGACGACTACACGCTGGACCTCAAGAAGAACTACAGCGAGATCCCCGAGGAGGAGCGCTACGATGTGATTCCAGAGTTCTGGCAGGGACACAACATTGCCGACTACATCGACGCCGACATTTTCGACAAGCTGGAGGAGCTGGAGCGCGAGGAGGGTCTGCGGGAGGAGAGCGGCGTCTACACAGTGCCCGATATGTCCATGGACGAGACGCTCAAGGAGATCCGCGAGATGGCCAAGCAGATCCGAGGAAAGCGCTTCGAGTTGCGCGACGAAAAGAGACTGTCGTCGCGAAAGAACAAGCCGGTCATCCCACGAAACAAGCAGCCCAAGGTGCGCGACCGTTCCGTGCAGAAGCTGGTGTCGACGATGGAGGGTCTGGGTGTGGACATGTCCGGCAGCGAGAACGCCAACTTCACCAAGTCCGTGGTGGATCTGCGTCGTGGCCAGGTGGCCGTCGGCTCCAAGAAGGTGCCCATGCAGCCGCTGCTCGACAAGGAGTCCTCGGCGGTGGTCAGAAAGACTGGTCTGCCACTGAAGCGTGCGCCGTCGCGCGACTCGCTGGGCATCAAGAATCTGGCCATTCGCAAGAAGGCGCAGATCATGGCCAAGCGGGACATTGCCAAGAAGGTCACAAGCAGGGGTCTCAAGGGAGAGGCGGATCGCTTCATCGGCACCAAGATGCCCAAGCATTTGTATTCCGGCAAGCGTGGAAACGGCAAGACGGATCGCCGTTAAGCGCCACAGCTCTGGCTGGTTAAGTGATTCTACCTGTTGGGTTCTCCCACTCCTCTGTATAAACTAAGCGATGTATCTTTATGCCCCTTTAACACTTTAAATACAATATTGTATTTTTACAAAACATGTTTGTGGCTACTTTTTTGGGGTCAACACAGTTAAGAAACCATCAAAAGAAAACGCAAAAATGCAGTAAACAATATATTTATAAAATATTGAATTATTATTCAGAAAACAAAACAAAAGTCTTCTCTCTGAAATTGTATAATCCTTTGCCTATTTTAAAGAAAGTCCCTAAAAAGGGGTACTACCTCAAAAGAATGTTTCGCCGTTGTTGGTGTTGTGCGAAAACAAAGTTTGCCTCTATTGATACTGGTTTCCTCCCTGCTTCACCTTGGCAACGAAGAAGTTTGTTTAGTTTTCACCAATTTTCTTGCCCATTGGGAAAAAGTTTTTCGATGCAGCAGCATGTCCAAAGCAACCACAATTAAGGAGGCACTGAAGCGCTGGGAGGAGCGGGAGCAGCAAAATTCCCTCACTGCCAAGAACATTGACCTGCAGTTCCAGTGGCCGCCCATCGAGAAAATGGACAGCACATTGGGCACGCTGGTGCAGTGCGAGTAAGTCTAAGTGTAACTTCTTTTAAGGAAGTTGGAGCCATTTCTTTTTATTTCCTTTTAAGGAGAATCAGCATGTCCACTAATATGATTGAAAAGATATTCGGTTTATCGGGCATGAAGTGCCTCAAGGTTTTGTCCTTGTCGCGGAACTACATCAAGCAGATTTCCGGATTGGTAATGAGAACGCAGGAAAGATCCTTTAAAATTATATAAGTAATCATTTATGTCTATGTTTATCAGGAGGCTGTAGCTGAGACGCTGGAGGAGCTGTGGCTCAGCTATAACCTTATAGAGAAAATCAAAGGTTTGACAGGACTGAAATGTTTGAAAGTCCTCTACATCAGCAACAACTTGATCAAGGACTGGTCGGAGTTCAATCGCCTGGCTGAGATCGAGTCCCTCGAAGATCTAGTGGTGGTGGGGAATCCCCTATCCGAAGGCCTAGACGAACCTTCTTGGAGGGCCGAGTGCATCAAGAGGTTGCCCACCATCCGTAAACTTGACGGCGAACCAGTAGTGCTGAATGAGGAGCCACAGCTTTAAAACCATCGAGTTCAAATTGTATGTAAAAAAAAACGCGTTTTATGTAAAAAAAAAATCTTTCCATTATAATTTTATTCGAAGTTTTATATTACGAAAATAAAAAACCAATGGTAAGATACTATGGTAACCTTATAGCTTTTCCGGGAGGGTAAATTGACATATATAGATTACAAAATAATCTAGATATCTGAAAAAGAACTGCGGTTCTGCTATTTTTTTAATGCCTGAAATTAAAAATGGATAATAATGATAATAATTAATAGTTAAGAAAATCGACGGAAACGAACCCTCTGAGCGATTTCCAGTAGACCTTCATAGGTGGCATGACCCGTCTGCTTAACCATGTCCTGGAACACATGGAAATCGCCGTCCATCAACAGCTCATAGGGCGTTCCGAACTCCACAACTCTGCCAGCATCCATGACCAGCACCTTATCAGAGTCCATGATGGTGTGCAAACGATGGGCTATCGTCAGAACAGTGCACTCCTTGAACCTTTTCCGTATGGTGCTTTGGATCAGCGCATCCGTCTGGGGATCCACATTGGCCGTCGCCTCGTCCAGGACAAGGATCCTGTTATTCCTCAGAATGGCCCGTGCCAAGCAGACCAACTGACGCTGACCCACGCTGAAGTTGGTGCCGCCCTCGTTGATTTTGCTCTGCAAGCCACTTGGAAGATCCGCCACCAGATCCTTCAGCTTCACCTCTTCCAGGGAGCTCCACAGCTTCTCATCGCTGTACTCGCCGAAGGGATCCAAGTTGTATCGCAAAGTGCCGGTGAAAAGGACGGGTTCCTGGGGTATAATTGAGATCTTCCTGCGCAGCTCGTGCAGACCCATTGTGCTCGTATCTCTCGTGTCTATAAGCACGGACCCATCGTTGTAGGACAGTCGGGAGAGGGCGTTAATCAGGGAGGATTTGCCCGCTCCAGTCCGTCCCACGATGCCCACTTTTTCCCTTGGATTTATGACAAAGCTAAGGCACTTGAGCACTTTCTCCGCCCTCGGATCCGGCGTGTAGCGAAGACTCAGGTTATCGAACACTATTTTTCCCTGCTCTGGCCAGGATTTGGGTGGCCTTTTTTGCACTTCCCCTTTCAGTGCTTCTTCTGGTTCGATGTTCTCGTACTCCACCACTCGCTCCACGGAAGTCATTGTGTTCTCCAGCTCGGCTGATTGACGTACTCCCCACTGCACTAGGCCCATAAGTCCCAAGGCCTGTAGGCAAAAGAGGAAATATTTAAAAATCAAGAACAAATGTTCTCAAATCGAGAAGAAGGATTGGCTAATTTAGATATAGCATTGTTGTGTTTCCGATTTTTTGTTTCAGAATGCATGTTCGTCTCTTAAGAATGTTTTTGTCTTGCTTTAAGATAAACCGTTCTTGAATATTTTTTACTTAATCAGTATGTACAAGTTCTTAATTTCACTCACTTGAGTTATGGCCAGCCCAACTTCAGCTCCGTTTTTTGGAGGGAAGACAAAGAAGCTGAGCGTAATGATCGCTATGTAAAGCACGCATAAGCACTCCATCCAATATCCAAAGGCACTCGAGGTACTCATGGACATATAAAGTGCAGAGCTATGCGCATCCTGGAAGTTGTCGAACTCCTGCTCCAATGTCCTCTGACCTTCGAAGGCACGAATTGTGGGCAAACCGGTCAGACAAGAGGCCAAATGAGAGTAGACTGGAGACAGACCTAAAAAAGTACAAAACTATTTCCATATTAAATACTTTAAAATAAATTAAAGACTACTTATAGCCCCGATTCGCTTCAAATCCATCGAAGTTTTGAGATAGAAATTGCGTAGCTTATAGAAAACAACGGCCAAAATAGCTGTTGGAACCAGCAACACAGGATTGACAATGGCTATAACAATAATTATTCCAGCCAGCCAAAAGAAAGTCTGTAGCACATCGACCATCACGTCGGGCAGTACTTCGTCCACTTGGCCCATATCCTTGGAGAGGCGATTCAGAATGCATCCGTGTTTATTTCTTTCGAAGAAATCCATGGGTGCTCGAGTGATTGCAATGAAAATGGAGTTGTGCAAGTGAATAGACGCTTTCTTGGCCATGTTAAATACCAAAATCGAGAACGTGGAGTTCATTGAAATTGACAAAATTACGATCACCGTGAATATGTATACATCTATTCTTTTCGAGTTCATATTCTGCAGACCTTCTGTCCTGTTTTTAATGGCAACGTTGCTCTCCTTGGTGACCCTAAAATATAGATTAAATAGTTAGCTTCTAGTAAAAGAAATTTGATAGGTAGTCTTACCAGTAAGTAAGGAAATAATCGCCTCCCGTAACCAATATTTGTGCCAGGACAGAGCAGCTAATCATTATAAGGAAGGAGGACAATCCACCGCCCGCCTTGAAGTACTTCTTGTATATTCCTAGACCTATGCCCCCTGATTCTTGGAGCTCCTTAATGGTTTTCTTAGAATATGAATCGTCTATAGCCTCTTTAGATTTATTGATATTCTCAGTAAGTGCCTTTCTACAGCTATCCTGATTCTCCTGTTCCTCAACTTCCTTCCCTGCTTCGCCCAGTATGGTGACAAAGTCGAGGCCCATCTCCAGGAGCGACTGGTAGGTGCCCACGGCCCTGAGTTGACCCTTTTCCAAGATCACAACCTGATCGACCAGGTGTAAAAACTGCTTCTGATGGGTTATCAGAACTACGGTGGTATCCTGCAGATGACCGCGCACGCATTGCTCGAATAGATGGCGGGACACATTGGTGTCCACTGCACTGAAAGGATCATCTAGTAGGTAGATGGATGCCTTCCGGTAAGCCGCTCTGGCCAAACTGATCCTAGCCCTCTGGCCACCCGATAGGGAAGCTCCACGCTCCCCAACTAGGGTTTCATCTTTGAGCGGGAAGAGCTCAAAGTCCCGTTCCAGGGCACACTTTTTAACCACCTCCTGGTAGCGCTGTTGATCCAAGGGCTGGCCAAAAAGTATATTCTGGCGTACGGTGCCTGCGAAGAGCCAGGGCTCTTGGGAGGAGTAGGAGACGGAACCATTCACTTTTATCTGGCCGCACTCTGCTGTCAGCTCACCAAGAATAGCCTGGATAAGGCTGGATTTTCCCGATCCAGTGGCTCCCACGATGGCCACCACAGATCCGGGCTTAATTTGAAGATTTAACCCACTGAGTGTGTAGTCTGGGGACTTGGCATCCCATTTGGCTTTGAGTCTGCTGACGACGATGGCAGGTTGTGGGGGAACAGAGGTCGGATCTTCCTGATCTTCTGTACACCTCGGCTTCTCATGTACCTCCTCGGATTGCATAAGCTTATTCACACGGTTGAAGGAGGCCAAGACTTGAGCCGTGTGTATCATGGCGGCAGGAAAATATATGGACATGGCGGCCAGCAGTACGTTGTAGTAGGCGGTTACAAGGAAGGCCACTTCCGGTGTGAAAAACCCACGCAAGATGACGTAGCCCACCAGGCTGAGGAAGATGGCCACGCGTGAGACGATGATTCGGCAGGTGAAGCGAAAGCCCCTTATGTACTGTCCCTGGCGAATGGAGTTCATCTCCTTTTTGCGAGCCTGGGCCACCATCTTTTCGAAAGGCAGCTCCCAGGCGTACATCTTGAGCACTCGAATGCCAGAGATTATTTCATTCACCATGCGAAGCCGGTTGTCCGTTCTTTCAGCAGCTTTCAGATGCAGCAGCGAGGTCTTCTTGCCCAGAAAAATTTGCAGAGGTATGAGAAGAAGCATAAAGATCATGCCAAACATTGCAGCGATTCCAATCTGCAGGGGGGAATTCATAATTAATGTGTCCGGGGAATATATAGATCCATTTACCTCCTGGTACATAAGGTATGTGATAAGCAGAACTTGAAGGGGCCCCACCCACAGATAGTGGACCGTGTAGACTCCATTGTTCAAACGCGGAATGTCATTGGAAATCAGGGTGACCACATGACCGGAAGTGGTCTCACCCAGAGCATTCTTGCTCAACCGCAGGGCCTTCCGAAAGATCATACTAGTCAGGGCCACCCGCATCTTAAAGCCTGAAAGTATTAAAAAGCTTACAGAAGCCATAATTATTTTCAGGTATTGGACTCACACACATGGTATATCCCGAAATTGGCAGGAGCTAGGAGCATCACGCTTAGAATACTATTTAGTATCAGTGCTATTGCATAGAAATAGCCCATCTCTTCAGCTTTAGGTTGGTGGGAGAAGTACGAAATAAGCTTAACCAATAATATTGGCTGAAAGGTTCTTAGTCCCAGCTCCACCAGGAAAATCGCCAGTCCGGGGAGTGCAAGTTGCCAGGCGAAAGTCCGGAGAACAGCCCTCAAAAGATTGGGATTTTCTTTATCAATTTTCAGTTCGTGCTCCCAAGAAGCCCACAATTTATTGCCAAGAGTATCTGAAAGGGCTGAACAAGTTAATAACGGACGAATAAAAGTAGTATGCGTTAGTCACACCTGATTTATGTTCCGTCAAAGGTTTGTAAAGGTCCTTTGATCCCAAGGTCTGTTTCGATCCCTTAACAAATAGGGGCATGGCATACCTTAGGTGTCAGAATAAATTTTTAAATAAATAATAATAATTTCGTTACGTAAATTTACTTACCAAAACCAAGACGCCACAATAAAATTCGATCGCTCTCGCGGATTTTCCGGCAGGACTTCAGTCTTTCCCGAATGCATTTTATCGAATAAAATAAGAGCGAATGTACTGGGCACGACATCTGCCTCATTGATTTACTGTAACTTTTATTATTAACTAAATTGGTCACAGCATGGTCAGATTATTTAATAGAGATTTAAAGCTTTGTAAGTCAGATTATACTACGGTTGATTTAACTAAATAGATTGAAAATATTTTGGTTGTTTATCAGGTATTCTCTTTGATTACTCTGTGAAATAAATAAAATTTTTAAAACCTTCTAATACCAAACAAAAATACATCTTATCATGGTAAAAAAAACTAGTAACGATACTAACTGAATACACTTTCTAAATTCAAATCGTTACTAGAGCTTTGCCTCGTTAGGTGGTATTTTTGTTTGATTTGATCTTACGGTCGGAATGGGAAATATTGTTGTTATTAAGGCTTTTATTCAAATGGTTTTTGGTTTTCACTAGGTTGTTTCCGCTGATATTGTAATATCCATTGTGGTGTGGTTGCATTTTTTCGGGTGCCTCTGCATCTTATTGTTAAAAAAGTTATTATGCTGAGTTCAGTTCGATTTTTTTTTTAAGTTTAAGTGAGTTTACTATTTCATCTTTTCCAAACTTTTGTACATTTTTAGTTAATAATTATATTTTCATTAAATGGAATATCTTTTAGTTCTGAGATAGTTTGGGCTAACTTCTATTTTAGTGTTGTTTATGTACGCGTTGCCAGTTGTGAAACGTCTTTTATCACCGAAGTCTAAGGCGAAACTAAACGGCTTTACGAGTTGTTTGAAACAAGAATAAATAGTTAAAACCAATATGCGAAGTACCATCAACGAGAAAGAACGCCATAGACGACGGATCGACTATCAGATACCCTGTACTCAGCAAGAGAGAGACCGAAATTGCGCGTAAAAGCGCCTCCTGTCGATCATTCCCATTCCTCTAACGCGCCATCTAGGTGTTGCGCTAAGAGGCGTGTTAGTGAAATCTTGTAAAATGTATATAAACCTATTATTATAGTTATTCCTTCTATGTATTACATGCTTTCCGAGGAACCTAATATATTCTTTTATTATAAGTGTAATGAGTATAATAAGCTTAGATCGGTTAAATCAAAATCACAGAAATTATAATTTGAAGAACGGATCTCTTGGGTTGTAAAATACGAAAATCGAAACAAGTACAACGCTTGGCCTTCATAACAAATAATAAAATTAAAGTAAAACTTCTTCAAGTCACGGGTATAAAAACGTAAAAATAGGAAAACAAAATATATTGTGGCAAGCAAAGTTTATATACCCTTGCGAATATATATATAAAATATATAATAAAAATTTGACATTGAAAAATCATTTAAAAAAAATTAAAAGGTCTAAAAATTATTCAATATGTAGCTTTTAAATTTGTTTTATTAAAGGATACCCCGCAATTTTTCTGAGTGTCTGCTCATGGACGTGTTAATATTTAACAGCGGAGTTGGCCGAGAGCTGCGTCAAATGGCAGTTCCTGGCAGTTCTGGCCACTGCAGTGTAACTGACCTATTGGCCAACTTTTGGACCAGTCGCTGTTAGCCCCCTGTTAGCCCGGCTCTCAAGGCTTCGGCATCCTGGCTGTCGCATTGCCGCTGCTGCCCCATTCCTGTTGGCGTTAAAATTGAATGTTAAATTCCCCGCCCACTCACTTTCGATTTCAGTCGCAGTTCGGGGCTCAAAGCGCTCGCAGCTGTTGCGGTGAGATTGCTGAAAATCGGCGCATATTAATAAACGTGCTAGTCGGGCATCGAATTAAATGTGGCTTAGGCCCGAGCATCAAGTTGTGGGGCCCCCCGGAAAAGTAATATGCCAGATTAAATGGTGCGTGCTTTCCAAATAAAACTCAAATACAAGAGTGTTTAGGCACAATATAAATGTAGATGTATTCCCAGGATACCTCAGGCCCGCCATTAGCCAACTTATGTGTCTGTATGTGTGTGTATAGGCCTTTACGCACACTGCCGAGCCAACAACAACAGCTTTTTGGAGGCTGCGCGGGGCGGCCATCTTGGGTAGGCTTCAATTTTGGGCCTCCATTTTTCGGCAACATGTGTTCCGTTCTCTGTGTATTTAATAAAAAAATGCCCAAGGTACTGGCTTTAAAATACATCCATGAAACCGGGAGGGCGGGTGACCGAGGGGAAGAGTGCTCGCCTATAATAACAGACTGAAACGCTTGGCATAAAGTAAGAGTTTTCCGCTTGGGCAGCGGAAGCAGAACCATAAAATGCGCTCTCCACAAACAAAACACACTGAACACAACGAGAAAAAGGGAAATCTTCATGAATCACAAACGTTTTTTAAAATAGATACATCTTTGTAAATTTAGAAAATTATAAAAAAGAATAATTATAGTGCTGGGCTCACAGCAAAAATTAAAAATAAATTTAGATTTACTTCGGTTAGAAACATAAATAAATAAAATAATTCTTATTTTATACCAATACCTAAATATCGTTTCGGAGTTCGCTAAATGTTGTACGTCCCCAAACTTGCCAAAAATATTACTCATACGACATGTAAAATATATATAACTCAAAAAAATGTCTAAACCTTCATAAATAATTGAAAGAAACTTTTAAGATTTTTAACAAACCTCCTTCATTGCTAGAAATTAATTTTTACCCAGAACATTACGCATACGCCCTGTGTATTTTCATGTGAAACCTCATAATCGTATGATCTAGTGTGATCTTTCAGTTCTAGTTTGAGTTAGTGAGTTGTTTAAACTGATTTACGGTGACATTTTTTTAATGTGTACGCAAAAAAACTACAGACTACTTAGCAGGACGGCTCGTAAACGGTGCACACAACACCACCCACCGCCGACCATTCCCACCCACACACATGCGTAGAGCGGCAACCAAGTTGTGATAGAAAACAGATGCTTGAAATATGCAACAGCGTATAAATAACAGACTAAGGCTAGCCAGATTGGCCAAGTGCGAAGTGCGATGTGCGCTGTGCTGCGTGCGATGCAGGTGTCTCTGTTATTAGCACTGACCTATAGTGTTAGCCTAACAGGGGCTGTTAGCCGGGGCAGCGGCGTCGGCGGCGGCGGTGGCAGCGACGCGGGCAGCGAGCAGAAGTGATGCCAAGGGTAATTCAGTGTTGGGCGAGATTTCCATCTGTGGACACGTCGGTCGGTCAGCGGAGGTTTTTCCGAGCGATACCACAACCGAACCAGAAAAAAAGAGAAATAACCAACGTGAAAAAAGACAACCGTGTTGCTGTGTGTTGGTGTGTGTGCGTGTTTGTGTTGGTTAGCTCATAAAAGATTCAACAGCCTGCCGAGCTAAAAAATAAATAAAAAGATAACAACGTGCGTTAAACAAAACAAAAATAATTGGAAAAATTATACATAAATAGCCAGGGAGAAACACCAAAAGTTTAATGAAAAAAAGTGTTAAATAAAAGGAGCAAAATAAGGTGAGGGCCAAGCATCAATAAGAAAGAAAGCGAACCAGGCTAAAATTAAATAAAACCATCAAATTTCGTATGAAACGAAAATTAACAACATAAAATTCGTCAAGAACGGTAAAAAGGAGCCTCTCTCTCCCCATCTCTTTCTAGCTGACTTTCTTTCCTTGGAGTAGTCCCCGAATGTAACGGTAATAAGCAAGCGTATTTCGGGCATGCTTGTGTGTGTGTGTGGAGTTGTGCGGCTCCTTCTGCTCTCTCTCCACTTTCTTCTTTCCCCCTCCCCACCCCCTACCGTAATTTTCGTTTGTTTGCTGCGAGACATTTATTTGCTCTTTAACGTTTCAGCAGGACCAGGCCTGTTTCGTTCCGGCATTCTTTCTTTCGTTCTCGTCCTCCTCTCTTTACGTTCTCCACCATTCCAGTCTTCTCAGAGCCTCTTCCGCCCCCTTGCCACCCCGCCCTGCCTCCCTCTCGCTCTTTTGGGCTCTGGCATGCCGCAAAACAGTTAGTCCAACACTCGAGTCTCCCCGTCCGTGTGTCTGCATGCCTGTGTTGGTGTTGTATGTAGAGCGAATGGGGAAAAAATACAGGACTTTGTCATATATCCGGAACTTAAGAACGTCCTTATAAGACAATCACTTTAAAGTATTTCGATGTACTATCATTTTTCCAATACTAAAAGTCCTAAAAAGTTCAGTTCTAACACATGGTTGAAAATCAAAAAATTCGGCAGTTCTTATAGCGATTTAATGTTTGGAAAACATAAATTATTTAATAATAATTCGTTGAATTATGGTTAGAAAACTAAACTTAAAGATGTAGCTGAAACGTTCATTGCAATTTTTTAAAATTTTAAAGCACTGATTTAAAAACTAAGTTATTTTAAGTTGCTTTTCATCTTAAATATTGATATTTCCAATACTAAATTAATATAAATTCATAAGAACTTTTTTATTTTGTAATCTTTAAATAAAAATGTTTTAGTGCTTCACATACTTCCACAAATAACATTAGCTTACATTAGCTTTTTTAAGCCTCACTAACGCTTAATATCTTTATTAACACTAAGGTGATTAAAGAAATATATATAGTAGAGAAAATAAAAATATATATAGTATATTATTAAAAATCCTAAATGTTTTAGTTCATATTCTATAACTCATTTAACCATTAGCTTACTGAATTCATTCCAAACGGAGTCCTTAGTCTCGTGGTCTTTAAAACATTATTTTGTGGCCAATTTTTAGATCAGTCTACGAGATAATTTTGGGCCTCAACAAGAGGTTCAAATTAGGGTTGCTGCACTGTAATTCAAGCCCGCCCACACAGACCCAGGGTGTACATGTACATTCAACAATTTGCTGGCTCCCTATGCCTGGTGATTTTATTATTTTTTCGTCCTTTACGCCCACCACTCGCCGTGAAGCTGGGAGCCAACGTCAACAAGTTGAAGCTGTTGCCGCTGCCCAGCTAGCCTCGTTAGTACGGGCCTCTCGAGTATCTGTGTGAGTGCTCCTGTCTGCGCGCGTGTGTGTGTGTGTGTGCGTAAGGGGCGCCCCAAAGTATGCCACAGATAAGGTAAATCATAAGCTGGCCAGGCCTGCTAAGTTCATTTTGATGTCGCCAAGTGGCGAGAATCGATGCCAATGTCATTTGCTAATTGAAAAATATCTTGGCTAGCGCATTAACCCTTTCACACATATAGTTACTTATCTGAGAGATAGATGAAGTGAGATACGGATCTTAATTAAAACGAATGCCCAATTAATTGTCGGAGAACCGGGGCAAACTATAAGCAAAGCCATGTGTGCGTATATTTATACACGAGTCATATATAAACAGCGCTCGGTAAGCAGCGCAAACAGCAGAAATTGTTGGTCTTTGAAGTGAAATATGATTAAGATGTTTATACAAGAGAGGGAAATACCAAATCAGTGGTGTGTACCCCTCCGTAGAGAGCGGGAGAAAGGGGCCAGGAGTTCTTGTATTTACCCAGCGATTCCTGTTCGATTTTGGCCTCGATTCTGGCCCCAGGTTGCCCGAAGATAAAGTATATATACACGAAAAAAATTCAGCTTAAAAGGAATTAGAGGGATAAAAATAAATAAAGGAATCTGGAAAATGGTAAATTTATTTTTCCCTTTGTGGGCGGCATTTAACGCATTTTTAATTCCCCTATTGAGCCAACTTAAGCGAGTTTGGGTGGGGGGGCGACACTTTATCAAAGCAGACCAACCCTTGCGAACTTTGTCACAATATATATTGCTATCTGAGGCTGACACATCATTAAAACTTTTAGCAGCAGATGCTAAAGTGTAGATTACTTGACATGAAGGAACAATTTAGCAAATCTTCTGGGCTACAGGGTATAGCTGAACTGGTTTAGGCCATCAGCTTTGGAGCATCAATCTCTGGGAACACATATGGCTAGAAAGTGATTGGAAGCCAACATGTCGTATGGGCAATATCGCAAAAAACTTGAAACTCTGGGCGACGATGCCCAAGCTTTCGGCTCGTTCATTATAAGCTGTTTTCTGTTCTGTTCTCTTCGTTGGCCATTTTTTGGCTGCTGGCCCTGTTGAGTTTTCCTGCTGAATTTTTTTTCCTTTTCACCGAGCCGTGGGTTGGTGCGATGTGTGTGCATGTGACATGTCTGACGTCTCATTTTCTGCCATATAAACCCGATTTGGCATTAGGGTCTTTCAATGGAAACTCATTTGAAACTTTCTTTTCGCAAAGCTGTG
Organism: Drosophila biarmipes; assembly: GCF_025231255.1. Lineage (NCBI taxonomy): Eukaryota > Metazoa > Arthropoda > Insecta > Diptera > Drosophilidae > Drosophila > Drosophila biarmipes. The sequence goes on along the minus strand of NC_066615.1, from coordinate 16,063,815 downwards.
CATAGGCTTTCCGAAAAAAAGAGCCTTAATATTTATATGCGCATATTCGTGCGATGGTGTGTGTGTTTCTGCGCCTGACCGAGCACTGCCTCAATTCTTTTTCGGCCCGACTCTGTATGAGAATCCGGCAGATGTTTGCCCAGGCTGGAGGAATGTACCTATACATATATGAGGTATGTATTTGGCAGCACGCTGTTGTGTTGGCGGGATAAATAATACGTATAAATCAGTATATGGCTGGCGCGTATTGGCCAAACTTCTCGTACGCCGGAACAATGGCTCTGGCCGGGCTCCCTAATCATCGATATTTTCAAACCTTTGGGCCACATTAAACGGGCTAACCCTGCACTCGTACATTCGTACACATGCTTCACATGTATATCTCCCGACTGACCGATTTTTGAACCATGAATCGGCATTGACATTTTGAACCACATTTTACATACGCACTTGTTGTGCCTAATTGATGAGATGAGCTCGCCGAATACCTTATGCAGGATATGCTGGCCATAAATCATGAGCAAATCATTGCATATTCAATGCAAATTGCGGCAGGCCAATAAATCGCATGACCTCCATTGATCTTTGCCTTCGGCTACAGGCATGTAAGGATTAAAAAAGTGGAATAAAACTAGGCAGGAATGAGCAGCAAATTGTGCCGCATTGAATTAGCCAGCCATTCTGTGGCTTGAATGCGGTTTTGCGGCCTGGCCTTGCCAGCTGGCTGCCCCTTGTCTTCGGCAACTATTTTCCGTAATTCCATTTGCTCCGAGCAGGTTGGCAGACAAAATGCAATTAGCATTAACAAGGAAGGCAGCTACAACGACGGCTACAACTGCGAGAACCCTTGAAGCCAACCCTTGCAGCGGGGCCAAAAAAGGGAAAAACCATTTTGGCCACAATTTAAGCAAACATTTACTCAAACAGACTACCGCAAAGCGCATAGCATTGAAATGCTCGGCTAACACGATTTAAATTTCGCCTTAAAGCGCGCTCGATATTTGAACAACCGGTTGGGGGAAATTCCAATTAAACTAAGTCAACACCAGCATTTACAGTTGATAAAGTCAAATAGGAATGGAATCAAATGAGTGAAATTCTAGAGCACATAGCCCGGTCAAAAGGCTTTGAATAATAATAATGGGTTCAATAGCTTGGCATTTTGTAATTTAGTCAGTCAATCAATTTGCAAAGTTTGCCAAATTCATCAAAATCATTTTACGAAAAGTTAAAAATTTCTTCAGCTTTTGCTGAAGATAATTAATTGCTGAAAATGGTGCAAAACTTTTTAATACAATGAGAAAACTATAACAAAATTCAGGAAAAGTTTATTAAATTGTTAAAGTTTGGCATAGCTTAATAGGTATTTTCTGACCTGGCTCAACTGAGGATATGCCTTGGATTAAGGCCTGGCTCTATTTGGCCTCTCTGTGCTGAAATTAAAATGAACTTTTTTGTCTTGACCCACTTTCAGCAGGTTTCTCTCAAGCACTGAGACTGCCAACCGAAACCTCAGCAAATGCGAGTAAGTCAACTGCCAGAATTTCGGCATTAAGCATTCACAAAGAGGACCAAGGAATTCTCCGGCAGAAGTGGGGAAAAGTTTCCTAAAGGTGTTTAACAGGTCACCGAATTTTAGGCAGCTGGGGGAATGCAACTGTTGCACAGGCGGACCTGTAAGGTAATTGTCGAGCACCTGTAAGTGCCTGCAGCATACGCATATTTGCATGTGCAACTGGCTCTCCAAGTGCCCCACAAATGTTGCTCATACGCCGCGTAGCACGGCCAACAATTTCCCGTGCCAGCTGGGCGGAGAGACAACAGGCCACAAATTGACATAGCTGCGTGGAGGGGGAGTGCGGCGGTGGCACTGGGTAATCCCGGGATGCACTAAAAGGAATTCTATAGCATTAGGAAAGACATAAAATTCACATATTATTTACATTAAATATTTAAGTTGTTTGTTTTTATACGGTTATGACAGCATGAAACTTGCTTAAAAATCGATAGAGCAGTCTTAGACAACTTGAGGTCATATATAAGACTGTCAACAGGGGAATTATAGCATAAACAGAACGGTAAACTTTGGAAAGCTGATCAACTCCTTAGTACATTATTGGACTTTGATATGCTTGTATATCTATCAGAGTTTTCGGAGCCAGGGCCGTAACTTTTTTAAATACATCCACTAAACCAAGACATGTTTTTAAAGGTGGTATAGACAATTCAGTGTTTAGCTCCAGAATTTCCATAAGAAAGATATATTTCACTTTTAAATAACTAGCTTTAAAAAAGATTAAAGAATGTAAAGTATTTCCTTGGAATCTTATATAAGAGAACATATATAATAGAACATAATACATATTATTTTATGAATGTAATTACAGATATAAGAAAGGATATTATGTATTTCTTTGCTATTTTATACATGCGAATTGTGGATATAAAGTATAAGCATACTTTTTTATATTTAGTGATTCTAATTCTTTACATATTTTTGTTAGCCCTTAGAGTAATGCATACTTTTAGACACCTCTTAAAGTTTTTTAAAACCCCTTGAACGTTCGTTGACTAATGGCAAAAACTCCCTGACATATTTCACCCATTTCGCATTAAAATATTTCGAGTCAAAAAAGGGAATCCCTGAGTTTTGCCGTGTGCAAAAAGCGTGGGGCAACATGACATTGACTAACGGTGCAATGTGGCAGCAGGAACTTACACACAAGCACACACACACTCTCACGCCCAGACACCCAGACACATGCAGGCCGACAATTTGTGGCGGTGAAATTTAACACGAACAATTTAATTTCAATAAAAACGCACACAGCCAGCACAACAACAATAACAAGGCGAGCACAAAGACAAAAGGATTGCTCATACGACACGTGTTCCGTCTGCATGTGAGTGGGTGTGTGGGTGGTGGGCGAGTGGCTGCGTATCTGTGTGTTTATGCTGCCCTGGTGCGTGTGTGTGGGTGAGCCGACATGCATAAATGCAATTTAATTTAATTGCTCGAACTTTTTCCACCTGGGGATGCCGAATGTTGATTTGCCGCCATGCGCTAATCTGTGGCACGTAATTCAGGATTAAAGTGCCAAATAAACTATTCCATTTCCATGCTCATTTCCCTCTTTCGCTCCTGTTACTCTAACACACTTTTTCCCATCAATGCAATTGACTGAAAAGTCAAGCGGGGCGTGGCAGGGGCGGGAAAATTCCTTTGGTAGAAACGCGTGCTGCAAGGTTACGTCTGTGTGTGTGTGTGTGTGTCTGTGTCTGTGTGTTTGCCTTTTGTGCACGTGTCTGCGTGTGTGTGCCTTTATGCTTGTGTGAGTGCTATGCATACGCCCGAGTTGCTTAAATGTCAGTTTATATCTCAAGGATAAGCTGTTTTGCCCCATGGCTCGGCTTGTTGGGTAACTGATGCCGACTTCTCCTTGCCCCCGCCGCCTTATCGCACATTTTTGCCTGCAACAAGACGCAACGTACATAAACATAAACACAGATACACCACATAAGCAAACATTCTGCTTAGGTCGCATTCACACACGCTTATCCCTGCGCCAAAGCCTTCGCATTTCGTATTTTTGTGGCTCTTGGGGTGTTGGCCTTAATAAATGCCACTTTAAGCTTGCAGCAAGTGCGAGGCTGAAGCGAAATGCTAAAATTGGATTTCAACAGAAAGGGTGAGTGGCCAGGTCCTGCCTGATTTCCAATCGATATGAGATTTCTGCCTCGATTGTCAGCGACTTTCTTCGGTCTATTGAAATGCAGACGGGAAAATGGTTAACTCATTTGAAGGGCCCAGATAAATATTGTTAGCTCCATAAATGCTAATATCTGGGTATCCTTATTGGCCCTTGTTGATTATTTAACTAAACTTATCATTTATGGAAAAATATATAGTAATTAAACATAGGATATTTTACATATTCCAATATTTTCTGATTGGTAATATTTTAGGTATTTTAGCATTTATTTGGGTCGAGTAATTAAGTAAAATAAATCAAATTATTGCCTTTTTAATGTTAAATGAGTGAAACCTCTTGAAAACATTTACCTTTAAATTCTTCCCGCCTACCTTGTTTTAATTATCAACCACTGTTGAATATTTTATAGCTATTCCAATAAGCCACACAAAAAGAAATGTTGAAGATAAAAATAATTTACTGCTAGAAACCACCTGTATAATTCATATTCCAATGACATTTGATAGCAGTTCAAAAGAGCAGTTCACACGCTCATCATGAATAGCAGAGTGGGAAACAGATTTATGTCAATTGAAAATCAAATTAGCCTCTTCATTCTCCCGAAATGTCATCACTAAATCACAACCTGGCACTTTAAAAATGTCGAAAATTGCAATTCAAAATTGCAGATAAAGTCTCACCCCCAGAGGTCGTTTTCCTCCATTAACCACTCAATAAATACGTGATTTCGGTAGCTTCACAATTATTTGCAGCGCGCTGAATCGGGAATAGAAAAAAAATGTTGTTTACCCGCTGGAATCTGTGAGTATTTTTGCGCAAAGCTCAGCAGGATATCGGTGGCTGTTGAAAGGGAAGTCACAGGGTTTCATTAGCCATCAGCCATCAGCCATCCATCCATTCGGCCATTTATCCATTTATCCCAGCCAGGGTCGTAATGAGCATCCGTTAGCAGGAAGACGAGATAAACTTGTTGCAGCGATAAAAAGCTATAAATTTCGCCAGTTTCGCGGTGAGTGTGGGTGTGTTTCCGTGTATGTGAGCGTTCTAATTAATAGCTTAGCGGGGGCAAAGCTCCCACACATCTCCCTCCCCCTGTTTTCCCAAGCACCGTTAAATGCCAGCAATTAAATAGTACTAAAAATGCGTGAGAAAGTTTCCATGGCAGATGTTGCCAGTGCGCCTAATTCTTCTGTTTTTCCGTCGAAAATGCTGTTTCATAGCCCGGGACCATTAAAATTACAAGTGTTTGGGCATTACCCGCAAGTAAAACATGGGCAAATGCCAGGGCGAACTTTTCTGGGACACGGGGCAAGGCAACAAAAAACAGAAAAGAACTCTGCAGTGGACCGCCTCGACTAATAGATAGTTGTTAGTCTGATAAAGGCAGTGCGAAGGAGATGGAGATATGCGTGCAGCAAATGTGCTGTTCCCGAGATAGCGCACTTTAATTGCTTATAACTTTGCAAGGAATAGTCCGATTTAAACAATTTTTGGAATGCAAATGGGTATTTATGATCAGAACAAAATCCTTACACCTACATTACTAAATATTTAAAAATATGGGCGTTAAACAGGCTTAAACGTTAAATGGATAAAACTGTTTAAAAGTCGGCATATTAAATCTTAACTCTTACTTCACCTTATAGGGTCGCTTTCTTCTACCTTTTACATACTTTCCGACTAATGTGGCATACCCTTTTACTCTACGAGTAAGGGGCATAAAAAGGGGCGAACTTTCAGTGGACTCCACTTGAAAGTACGGGCCAAGGTCCGACCAGAACGGCCACAACAACCAATCCTGGCCAGGCCAATTGTGTAATGCATATTTGATTTGTATTTACGCTCTTTGCGTTCGCAAATCGATTGTCATTTGAGTGCTGCCCCAGTGCTTTCCACCATTTCCCCTGCTTCCTGTTCGGTTTTGGGAGCGTGAACAAATGTGGCGCCATTACCAACACCAACGGCACAATGCCAGCCAATTTTAAAAACAACAATATAAATACTGCAGCGCTACTTTTTCCCCGAGCCGAAAGTATCTTGCTCTCGCAGAGTCAATAAAAATGATTGCCCCATATATTTTGGGTTTACTGCGAGTGGCTGGCTTAACTGTTTTGTTGGTGGCATGCAACTAGGATTTAATGCTCCTGAGATATTTTCAGATCATTTTCGTAGTGATAAATCATTCGAAGTAATGAGTTTTTACTAATCCTGAAAAATTGTTGTACTTTATTGGACATGTTGTTATACTTGGGGGACAATCACCCCCAATAAGCACTTTTATGTGTCAGGCACAGTATTGTTGGTACTTGGCTAATTATATATACAGAGGAACTTCCCTAATTGCCACCAAATAAGTTCGAGTAATGGATAGCCTATATATACTAATATGGCCACTATAAGGGAGGTTCAATTAAAAAAGATTGAAAAAAAAGATAGAAAATTGAAAGATTATAATATTTATTTTTACTTGGTACTTTAGCTGAGAAAACAAGAAGAGTTTGTTTATATATTCAAGTTGACTGCGACGTAATTTATAAAAAGAGCCACATTAGTTTTGTTACAAATTTAGTTATACGGATATTCTATATTTGGCTTCGGTTCTTTTGAAATCACATCTGTATTACTAAAAGTCTCTATATTTCTTTATTAACTTTGATGCTTAGACTTGACCTTAAAGAACAAAACTTAACCTGGCAAGGTAAAAGTTATAGATTGTTTTCCCAATCCCACTCTATAATCTACACACCCAATTCCAATTAAAGGGCATTGGCAATCGAAGGCACTCATGACTTTCAATGGAAATTAATGGAATGCGAGTTTCATTATTTTCCTATTTTCCTCCACCGACCTTTCTGTTTCACCGGACAAGGGCAACTTGACTGGGTTGTATCGGACTGGGCTGGGCTTCCAATTATGTGGGCCTCCATGCGTATACGCAATATTTGCCCTTTTCCATTTTAATCTTGCTGAATTCTCTGCGTACATCTTGTACGACAGCGGGTAAATTAAACACAAAAATTAACCGGAAAAGTAAATGGTATATATTTAATTGGTTTCGCCTCGTTCGCCCCTGTTGTTGTTGTTCCTGCCTAGACAATATAATTCGCTGGGAAGCCCAGAAGAGCCGGGGGCCATTCATAAAAATGCCAAACGCACAATACCGAAACCAAATCGAACCGAAACCGGACGGAGTCGAGGAAAGCGGAACGGAATACAAAGGAAAAGCGGTCCAAGGAAAAGAGGGCGCGACGGCGAACAAACATGGAATGAAAACAGAAAACGACGTGTAAATATTTAGTTCGGAATCGTGTGTGTTTATATCAACCCCGACACCGAAAAACAAAAATCTCCATTTGATAGTTTGATTTGTGCGATATCGACTGGTGAAACAGTCCGAATCACAGGCTGATGTATTTCTGAAAGGTCTATAAATACGAGCGGTTCGGCCTGTCTTCGATAAATAAACAAGACGCGACGCATTCCAAGGCCCGAATTCCCCCATGGGTGAACCATTACGCATACGCCATGTGAGCCCCATTTGGGTAGGACTGCGAACGGGGTTCAAGGTCGGGTCAGGAAACCCGAGATCCCTGCAGCACTTTGGGAATATCTGAACTTGAGCTGAGGCAGCACATCAGCTGGGCGAGGGAGGAGGGCTACCATGTCCACAGTTGTCACAGTTTCCTTGTAACAGCAACAGTCACCACTGTTGCAACACACACCCACACACACACACTCACCAAAGTGTCGCAAAGGCATGCATACGAGCCTCTGTGTCATAAAACTGTCAGCCTGCATTTCAGACGCTCCACAAAAGGCAGAATTACACCATGGGATCAGGGTCCGGAATAATTGCACAGCATTCCTCCAATTATTTATTTTGCTGCATTTAAATTACTTCATTTGGGTGGGAAACGAGTGAGGGTCACGTAAGCCTGCAAAGGTTTCTATTGCATTTAGTCTAGAAATACGCTAACTAGAGTGAATACTGCGAGTCTCACTACGAGTAGTGTTAGTCCAACTATATGTTATATTCTAAAATTGTAAAACATTTTTAAGTGCTGCTTAGGAAGTCGGATTAAACCTTATTTAAGGAATTGGCAATTTGTAGGTAAAAATTAGATTTATCTGTCAGGTATATCAAAAGTATCTAGTGCGTTATAAAGCATTTTATCGTTTTTATTCATAATATTTTTTGTTAAAGTAAGGGAGAACAAGAATATTACAATGTTCAATAAATACCTATTAGATTAATTAATATATTTATAAAAAATAATATAAATTAGTGTAAATATGCATAACATAAAGCTTAAACAATTTCAAAAAGGTATAAAAGGTTATAGTATGGTATTTGGGATAGTATTTAGACAAACAGATCAGAGGCACATCACCCAAGGTACTGGTCTTCGGTTAACACGGGCTCTCTCATGTTCAGCTGTTCAGAATTTCAGCTGTTGCCATTGCCAGGGCCGTGGACATGCACGTGGACATGGATGCAGATCTGTATCTGTATCCGAACCTGCCTCTGTATCCGTGGCTGTGCCTCCGAATATACACGTTCACGCTGGTCCCATGGACCTGGCGGCAGACGGACGTTTCTTCACAGACAGTTTTCACTAATTATCTGACACGCTGATGGCTGCTGGGCCATGGCAGTTGCAGTTGCACTTGATGCGGGGGGCTGCCCGGGTGCCGGGTGGTCCTTTTTGCTGCAGCTCGTTGCGGCCAAGGACTCATTTGAATGTGTGTTGTTCTTGTCCTCACTTTCTCACTCACACGGACACAGCAACTTTACGTCGCGCACATCTCAGAACTCTAATTTCAAAGGTCGTGCCAGTGAAAAGTGAGCTGTGGGGGGGCACAGGACGCTGTTTTTAGCTTTATTTTCGTGTCCTTTTGCAGCTTTTTTTTCCTTGGTCGGACCAACCGACGTCTCTCGTTTCGGTGTCATGTGTTTTAAGCCATGTGCATGTTTTATTTGCCAAACAGCGTTTTTCGTTTTTCGTTTTGTGTATTTTGTTATGTTTGGGCTGCATCGGTTGGCGAAACCGAAAAATGTGCGAAGGACAACGGCGAAAAGCGGGCGTCAATAATTGAATGCCCCAGGCCGAGAGTTTTGGGGTATCCAGTTTCGCATATATATTATCGGGCATCTGGAGCTTGATTAAATTTAAGTATTCGCCAGCTCCGGTTTTGCTTTCTCTGCTATCTTTCTCCATCCGGCTGCAACTCCGGCGAATTTGCATTTGCTATTCCATTCCTGATTTGAGCGCGGGTAATTGTGCTGCGAAATTACTAACAATTACGTATTTATGCGCCCACCAGCTGGGGCGGGGAATTCGGGGCATCCGCTGGCCGGGTGTTGGCCATCGTGGAATACGCGATATGCCCTTGATTATCACGTATACGACACGGAAACGTGCGAAATCTAGATCCGTTTCTGTCATTTGGGTGGCCCACGAAATTGTAGGGAATTAAATTGGATCATTGCTGCAAATAAAACGTATATTTTTGTATTTGCTTTTCATTTCATGAAAAGCCAGGAATTTATTATTAATTTACGATAACTTATAAAATAAAATATCTAATATTAGGTACTACTGTCTACTACTAAAAAATACGTGACCACAGCAAAAAACAAATTGCCAATACTTACATTTTTAATAATTTTTATATTAAAAAAATATGTATTTGTTCATCACTTCCTGGAAAGCCTTGAAAATGTTTTTATTTAAGAGAACTTGTAAAATAAGTATCTTTTAGAAACTAATATGTCGTTTAGCGGGTACGTAGCTTTAAAATGTTATCTTGAATTCTAATTCGTATAATAAAAATATATATCAGTTGAAATTTGTATGTAATTTTAATTAGAAATGTATGTACTTAAGGCTTACATCTAAAAGTTTCTACATGTATAGCTACATACGTTTATGACTTTTTAAAGGCCTTGAGATAGTTTACTCCCAAGCAAAAACCCTTTAATATAGGGAAGGCTCCATATCCCGTCCTCTACTCCATATGTATAATGTCAATTGTTAGTTATACGAGTATAATTAATCATAATATGAACTCATTCAAAACATAATAGAAACAACTTAAATCTTATTTTGAACGGTTTATGCCACAAAAACCATGCCACTGTGGTCCCGACTTTATTTTAACGCTAGATTAAGATGAGCTCTCCCAACTTTCCTATCCTAGTGCCGTTATTAAATAAACCCATTCAACGCAAACTAAAACTGAAACCACTCACAACCAGGCGATGTGTGTCGCCAATTAGGCATTTGTTGGGCTTGCCATTGACACCAAACTCGGCAGCCCTGAAAGTTACTCCCGGCGAGCGCACAAGCCACCGAATACAATCACATAAATCTAATGGAAACGGGGGAAAAAACTGTCAACTACTTGGCTAAAAAGTTCAGATGTCCCATTATAAACACACACACACCCTCTGGGAGATCGTGGGAGGCAAACATTCCTTGAATTAGCAGAGCCAGCAACAAGCAGAAAGTGTTAACAGTGGCCCAAACATTCGGATGGCCAAAAAGTTGGCAGCTGCGCAGAGAGAAAGCGGAGAAAGTGCTCTCTCTCGGACCGTTTTCCTCTGCTTCTGCACAACTGTTGAATTTTCCTCTGCCGCCGCGTGCCACAACAACAGATGTTGCCGCTGTTAACTGTTATTTACTTTTGCGGCAGTGGCAGCAACAGTTATAATTTTTGCCTGGCTTCGTTTTATGTCCTCGGATGATTTATTTTCGTACCGCCTGAAACTGAAACTGAGACGGAGTAGGTGGTAGTAGGTAGTTCCAATGGCCCTGGCTATGAGGCATGCGGTCTTTGTTTGGATTTATGCGTGTGTGTTTGCCACCCCCTGATTTTTCCCCCATTTTCCCCAACGCTCCTACATCCCCGGTCCTCTGGTTTTCATTTGCCTAGATTGTTTGCACGCCTGGCTGGTTGGATATTGTGTTTTGGGCCAGAGATAAGACGCTTAGGCTGTGTGCACTCACAAAAATTGTTATTGTTGTCGTTCTCCCGCTTCGAGGATTGGATTCATTGAAATTGTTCTGTGGTCAGTGAATGGCTTTAAGCCAATTTTCAGGCAAATCCCAAAGGGATCAAGGTGAATGTCTGTGTATGACTCGCTTAGGTTTTCAGAGTAGCCAGTTCAGGTAATTCGATTTCGGTTCATCTTTGCCTTACAGGTTATTCACACAAGTTTTGTTCGGGGTGGTGGTTTAACTTTTGTTCAATGGTCCTTGTTATTTGTGTCAGAGCAGATGGGGAGAATTTGAAACGAATTTGTGATACAAGGATGCAAAACAATAAGTTACATTTTATGTTACTTATCTTCAAGGGTTGAGAAGCGCAGAGAAAGGCGCTTTAAGGAAATGAAATGGAGATACAAGTTTGTGTCAGAAAGTAGAGGCATTATACAGGTAATTAACGTTAGTTACTTTCGAAGTTGTTTCTTGCAATTGTGAAAATCACAGAGAGAGACAATTATTTCCAAAGAACCGCTAAAAGCAGAGATGTAAATATCATTTTGTGTCCCTCATTCTCTCAGTGTGCGGCTGTGTGCATCTGGGCCAAGTTATTGATCCCGTTAACTGAAATTTATGCAAACTGGCGGCCTCAACTTTTTCTATTACCCAACCATATCGTTTAATTAGCGATTGCCTCAGGATTTCCAGAGTCACGCTAGTCATGGCAGGACTTAGGATTTCAGGGCTCCAGTATTCAGGGTCTGCTCCGCCCTTTGCATGTTGTGTTCGAGCATTGTTGTGCATTATTTTCTTCTACTTTGCATTTAATCATTTTTTAGATGATGGGGCTGCCGCTGCTCCTGCTGTTGATGGCGCCTATTGTGGCGACCCTTTTGTGTGCCATTTGCATCAGAGCTGGCGTCGACATTCACGAACATGCGACTGAGATTGCAATAGCGACTATGCACTGCGGAAATGAAAACAATATCCATTTCCATTGTAGGTTTTTATTCGGTCTATATGCATACTTATACATGCATATGGTACGAAGGGCGGCAAAAAGCGCATTGGAGGCCATAAGGGACTCCTGTCGCTGCCATTTTCCCACGGGCCTAGGGCCCACAGCTCCTATACATACATATATATACTCACATTTCACACGGCAACTGAGAGCCTGGGCTTTAACAGTAACTCGCACTCCCACTTACCTGTCATAGCCCGATACTCTCGATTCACTTGTTTGCCTCAGTGATGACCGCTTAGATTTGGCATTTGGTGTGTTACTTGGAAAAGGGAATTTGCGATATCCTCTCTATCTCGAAAGTTAATGAAGATCAGTTTATTTGAATTCTCCAAATTACTATTTAAGTTACCCTAACTGGAATAATGAGAATCGCCGAGAAGGGCGTATATTGTACTTAGGAAGCAGAGCCATTATACATCAATTATTATACTTTTTTTATATACTTTACTTTACTTTATTTTATTTTTGTATCCTAAGTTTTGTTTGCAAAATGCCCTATTTATTATTGTTTTATTTTGTTTAAATGTATTATACCATGAATTACGAAAATAAAAGTAATGTAATATTCAAGATGAAAACATAACCACATTTCACATTGTATGTGAAGCACTTATTGTTAAATTGGTATGAATTGTAATAGAGAAATATATTTCATCCAGTCTCTAAATTATATTCCCTTACAATTTCCATTTTTTCGCATTCCGAATTCCGGGCAGAAAAATCCCTCGGAATGTGGGTCATCACTGACCACTCGACATTGAGTTCTGCTAGGATGCCATGGATGCCGTCCCTCGCGTGTATTGGGGTCCTGTTCGCATGAGTGTGTATATTTTCCCCCACAAATATGTGCGTGCAACAAGTTGAAATCTGCTACACTCATGCATAATGGAGGCAGACGCGAATCCGAGCCAGAAAAGTGAGCAAAACTATTGGCAAGCTGTCCTGGGTGGGTGGATACTCCTCCCTCCTGAATCTTTTGTGAGTCCTTGAATTGGGGGAAAGTAGTGTAAAGCGGGCAAAGGATATTGGGCGATGATTGTCTATTGAATCGAGTGTCAGAGTCTGTCTAATGTTCTGCTGCCTCTTGCTCTTGTTGTTGCAGGTGCAGCCGTCGCCTTTAAGCGCCACTTGATGCCATCGTGACACACAAAAGGGAATCCGTTGAAAAGGCAATTGACGAGGGCGGGGTGGTGGAGGAGGACCACGAGGCAAGCTAACCAGGGGGCGGCGGCGATGACACTGACGCATCCAAAGACGTCCAGATGACGGGCCGGGGGCATCAGCAGGAGGAGCCGAAACACCACCACAACCCCGAGGACAAAACAAACCGATCAACGTGTCAACGCGTCGAGTAGAATGCAAATAGGCGACAAGAACAAGACCAGCAGCAAGAGCAGCAACAACCGCCTCCAACCACCAGATCCCGAGTCTGGGCCAGAGCCACCACCTACCATCCGTACCATAAGCCAACATGGCGGATGCGGACGATAGCAAGAGTGGTGACAGTGGGAGTGGAGCCGAGTCCCTGCAGCTGCTGACCAAACTGGACAAGGCCGTCTCCACCAACGATGTGCTGCTGGATCTCCAACGGGCCCTCACCTACGAGGCTGTCTTCAGCACCCTGGTGGAGCACAAGATGCAGGCCCTCAAGCGGGACTACGAGGAGCACAAGAGGGCAAAGCGACGCAAGCGCAAGTCTATCGGTCGCATTTTTCTGCCCAGGAAACTATTTGGCAGCTCCAGTCGCCGCTCCAGCAGGGAGGACACCCCGCCCGCGGAGGAGCAGCATCAATCGCCAGCAGCCACCAGTGGCGGCAAGACCAAGGCCAAGACAAAAGGAAAGGCACGGACGGATGAGATTGAGGAGGCCTCCGGCTCCTTGGCCAGCTTGCAGCGATCTCATGCGAAGCGGACGGAGAACCTGGAAGACAGTCTGGCCAGCACACTGAGCAATTCCTCGGGAGCCCAGCACCGGCAGCATCGGCATAGCCACAGTTTACTAGTTCGAGCCCAGACCCACACGCCGGCACACCAGGTGGACTTGGATGCAGAGCGGAGATCCATGAGCTCCGTGGAGGAGGGTCTGGGGCAGGAGCAGGTGAGATCGAGGACCCAGCTTCCCGCCAAACATTCCACAACGATCAACGGCGAATCGGAACTACTGCCCCCGATCTCCGGACACGACAATACCTCGACGACTGCCACAGCAACTGCCACAGTGACCGCTACGGGAGGAGGCACCTCTTCGGGCGCCGGAGGCGTCCTCCACAGCTCCACGCTGGCGGACGACAGCCTGACCGCCTCGCTGCGCGGCAGCCTGGAGAGCCTCTCGTACAGCAGCTCCCGCTGCACCGTCAGCTTTGGCGGAGCGGAGGTGATTGTCCCCGCCGGCATGGAGGCGGAGTCGAGGGAGCGGGTGCGACTGGCCAAGCGACTGAGGATCCTGGAGGCCAAGTCCATCAGCGCCCAGTGCAGCCCCATCTTTCCCAGGCACGTGGTGCGCTCGTTTCCGATGCAGTCGCCTCAGCAAGGGGTGAGTACTAATTTTACATTATAATCTACCTATATATAGTTGAAGAATCAATATTTCTTACAGTACAGGTTCATTTTTGTGTACTTTTTATATTTATATTGCGAAAAGCTTGGTCAATCGGACCAAGGTGATATATTTATTGTGAAAATACAATTTTTTGGGAGCATTTTTTTAAAGCCTTATTCTTTATAAACTTATTTTGGTTTTCATGTAGGAATGTATTTGAGGATAGTGCAATTTTATTTCAGCAGAGTGCCGAGCGCAGTTCAATAACAAAACTCTAACCTGTTTAAAATATTGTAAAATTTTAAATAGGATTTTATTCGGAAAGTCAATACTTATCTACTTGCCAAAAACAGTTTAATTCAGACCATTAAGAACAAAGTTATAAGCAAATAAAGTAAACTGGAAAGCAACCGATTTGATGCAAGCATATCTCTATCTCCCTCGCACTTAGATGAGTAACGGGTATCCAGTAGGAAGGCTATTGACTATATATTCTTTATAGTTCTCTATGAGCTACTCCTATTTCAAATGCCCTATGTGGTGTTTAGTAAAGTTTCAAACGAGACTTAATTTTTTTTGCATTCCCCAGCGCCTGCACATCAATGTTCCCTCCAGTTTGGCCAAGCCTCAGACGCAGTTGCAATTGCAGCAGCAACAGTTGCAACCCCACGTGGCCTTGGAAATTGACACGCTGCCCGCCCCGCTGCCCCAGCGAAGACGACTCCTGCCCAAGCAGCTATCCTGCACGGAGAGCGGGGCAGCTGGGGACTTTGGAGTGGGCGGGGCGGAGGCCTACACCCGGTACTTCTCCCGCCAGAACACCTCGGAGGACAGCGCCAATGTGACGGTGAGCACGGTGCTGGCCCAA
Source organism: Drosophila biarmipes (assembly GCF_025231255.1). Taxonomy (NCBI): domain Eukaryota; kingdom Metazoa; phylum Arthropoda; class Insecta; order Diptera; family Drosophilidae; genus Drosophila; species Drosophila biarmipes. Next base: position 16,048,685 of record NC_066615.1, on the reverse strand, counting down.
AGCGACTCCCAGTCGCTGCATGCCACGCCCAGCTATGCAAATACGCCCCCGGCAACGGGCAGCAGGATTCAGGAGCGCCGCAAGTCCCGGAGCACTGGACTGCTGGCGGTGCGTCCGCCATATGGCATGGATCCCAGTGCTGTGGTGATTACCATGGAGGAGGGCGAGAGCGAGCAGAGGGCCAGGACGAGGGCGCTGATGCCGGACAAGCTGCACCGGATAACCTCCACATCGACGGGCTCCAGTGTGGCCGCCACCGGCTGCTGTAGTGCAACGAAGCCGAAGGAGAAGCCGGCCGAACCCTTTAGGCCCTCTGCGGTGCCCGCCTCCTCGTCCGCAGCAAGGACAACGGCCCAGAGCACGGGCAGCGATGACGAGTACCGCCGGCGGAAGCGGAAGTACAGTAAGTGACAGTGAGCCGAAATGGAGGAGGGTACCTCAATCATTCAGTTCTTCTTATCCCTTCATCTCACCCATCTCCCCCAGAGCGCCATCATCGCTGCTCGGACCCCGCGCTGGTCTATCCCACGCCCAGTGGTCTCCAGCACTACGTGCACGTGCTCGGCATCAATCCGGACACTCAGCAGCCCATGTAAGTTTGATTCAAGGATGGGGAAATATAGATAGATTTTGTTGTAGAAAATAGTCTTTATTATTAGTTATTAAAACCTTTTTTGCATTTCTTAATTTTGTATTCGCTTAGAAAATTTGTCATATTCCCAAGTTTAACAACTTTTTTTTATTACTTTACTTTAAAATTATATTTATGATAATACTAATAATAGTTAAAAGAATCATATTTATTTGTATTATAAACAAGAAAGAAAGTTAACTTCGGCAAGCCGAAGCTTGTATACCCTTGCAGGTATAAAAAGTAATCAATAATTTTATTAAATTGAATTCGAAATTCTTAAAAGTATAAAAATGTATATTCCCAATATTATAAGATAATATGTCAAAAAGCCCCAAAGCTATAATTTGTTTCACACTATTTCCCACCAATAAAATTTAATTCGAAATTCAGAACTAATTAAAAAATGTTATTTTCAAGCTGATAAGGTTATATGTTATATGTTTCCTATTATCTTTCCGATCGTTCCTATGGCAGCTATATGATATAGCCGTCCGATTTTGATAAAATTTAATTCGAAATTCAGAACTAAGAACCGATAGCTTTAAAAGTGAGAGACTAGTTTGCTTAGAAACGGACGGACAGACAGACGGACATGGCTAGATCGACTCGTCTTGTGACGCTGATCAAGAATATATACCTATACTTTATGGGGTCGGAAACGTGTCCTTCACTGCGTTGCAAACTTCTGACTGAAATCATTATACCCTCTGCAAGGGAATAAAAATGTAATAAACAACTTACTTATGCCTACTTTCATATTTTAACCTTAAGTAATTTCGTAGCTTAAATTCCAAAACCATTCCATTAAATAACATGTCTTTGCAAATCAAACTATTCTAAATGATAAATCTACTTAACTTAGATTAAAAACCAAATGCTAGTAAAATCCACAAAAATTAATGATTTTTTGCATTTAAGCCTCTAGTAAATTATCCACTAGTTAAGTTAAGTGATAGTCTTTATTTTCGTTATGGTGGCTTAAACGAATATTAATGGTTGTTAGCAGGTAGTTCATTAAAACATTAATCAGGCTAAATTGAAAAGCCATTAAATTAAATCCTGTGCAGCCAAATAATCCATATATTAAATACTTTTTTCTAGGAATAAGTCATACTTTCAGCTAATGTGATTTATTATCCGCAGACAATGCCCCTACGGCGAGGACTCGCCCTGCGACCTGCAGCTGGACATGGACTTGGACCTGGACCTGGACCTGGATGCCGATAAAATCGACGACCTTGAGCAGATGGTGCCCAGTGGTGGTCATCAGCGGCATCGTCGAAAGCATCGGTGAGTGGTCATTGGCCAGCCCCCCAAATCCTTTCAGCCAGCAAGACACATTGTCCTTGATGGCCAGGCCAAAATCGGCTTGAGTTGAGAAAGAAATGATCGGAGAGCACATAAATAATAGCGTAAGCTGATGGATGAATGGTTGCTCAGTCGGACAGCTAGGACAGGTGCAGCCACAAAGGACCCGCCATGTCCTTGGACTGCACTAATAAATGTCCTGCCGATTGGCGGTGTGCTTCGGCGATTGCGCTTGCCAAATGTGCCCTAATGCGTTGCCCTCCTTTTTTCGCCGCCACCCCACCCACATTTCCCTCGGGAGCTTCGCGTGACGTTGAGCAGACAAAAATTGATTGACAAGCTTTGTGCGACTATTTTGCGGGGGCGGGGCGGAAAAGGCCGGGGATTTGGGTGGTTCAGGTGGGTGGATGGGTGGTTGGGTGGCACAATGGCATTGACTGTCAGCAGGACGATGTCTGATGTTGTTTCTGCCTCGGCTCTCTGCATTTCTCCGTTTCTCCCTTTCCGCCCATCGCCAGGAGCAACTTCCGTTGCAAAAATCGAGCCATGTTGCTTGTAGCGAGTGCTGCTGCGGTGCAGGGGAAATTGCGGCAGCTTTGTAATGCGGAAGTTTTGCAAAACCCAAACGGAAATAGAGCAAATATGTTTAAGCTTCTGCTGCAGGTGGAGCCCACATATGTGCGGCCAGCAGGGGAGGTAGATGCTCAGGCACACAGGCTAAATAGATTAATGTGCAAAATTTGTGCCAGAAATAATCATTAAATAGCATTAGAAGCATTGCCACACAACTGAAACTTTGTTTCCTCTGCGAAGCACTTAATCAATTTATGTATGCTTTTCCAAAGCCAGCAAGTAATTTCCTTGGCACAACCTCTAAAATCAATTTAAGTTGGGGAAGTTTGGCTCTTTGGTATCGCCCGTAATATAGTTTATTCAATTTACCATCCACAGGCATCGCCACAAAAAACGACATCGGCACAAAAAACCCAAAATTCTGGTGCAGGACTTGGACACTGAGGTTGTCAAGGTGGGTTATGTTCTCATTTAAAGTGTTGTAATTGATTATATATTATGTGTATCCTCCCAGGTAATCGATCCTCATGATCTGTCTCAGCGCGCCCGCTGGACAATAATTGCCACCGCCTGCTTGCTACTGCTCATGTGCCTCATGTTGATTGGGGTTACTTTGCGTATGGCTCCGATTATTGATGATATGGGTAAGTCCCCAAAGAGAACTACCCATTAAGTTTATTGCCAAAATACCAAAGAGCTTTGGTATTAAATAAATTACAGTACCTCGACTTTAAGATATTAAGTGATTGTTACTCTAATGGAACAAGTTATTATGCCTATTATAATTATATCATATTATAATTTATGAAATGCGCCTCGTTATTATCCTAGAATTGCAGCAGTACAGACATTGTAATTATGCATTATTTTAAGCAAACTAAGTACTAAGACCTTATCGATAAAGAATGATGGCGACCTATCTAATGCTTTCTGTACTGTGTTTTATTTTGTTATATTGCAAATTTAGAACACCTAACGAAATGTAAGTAGACGTTCTCGAAAAAAAACAGGCTATAACCCAAAACTTTGGTTATACGAATATGGTATAAGCCTGAGTTTTGCATGGTTGTACAAAAATATTGGTTATGGAATGCTAGTGTGTGTTTTTTATTGGAACCCCTTTTAAGGGACCTCCATGTGTTGCTGTTAGAAAAGCTTTGCTGTTACACTGGTGACGCTGTAGAAAGGCTCTCGAAGAAAGCTCTCGAGTCCTGTAAGCTTGTGTTATACTTTAAGGATATAGCTTTAAGTTCGGGACTTTAAGCGCTGCTTAAGCTTGAGTTATTTTGCTTGGCGAAGCTTGAGCCTGCTTTTTGAGTGTTATTTTGGGCGAAGCTTTTCTGGGTGTCGCTCAATCTCAATGTTTTTTGCAACACCCGCCCAACCTTGCCACCTCCCGCTGCGTTTATGTGTGCCATTGTGTTGCATAACAACGCAGTAAGGGACGCGGAACTAGGACAGTGTATCACATGTTGCATCTCACACAAACACAATCACAAACAGTAAGAGAAACAGCATCAGCCAGGCGTTAGTATTAGTCCCTGTGTTTTTGGCATAGATTTGCGAGCTGATGATGTTGATGTTTGATTTCGGATGGGTCGCAGGGCCCCTCCCCCGTAATTATCAATCATCAATCATGCATGGCTTGGCTCACCTTCATTAGAGTGGAGAGCGGTATAATTAGATGTTGATTAGAAGACATTTCCCCCTTCACACGCCACATCCCCACCTAAGGCGGGACCCCTGCAATGCAAACATTCGGCTGAAAGGCACTGAAATGTCAACAGGCAGCAGCTGCGACTCCTGCTTCCAGTTCTAGTTATATAGTACCATCGTTCCCCTGGCCCCATGGGTACTTGGCCCTCCTCCAAGACGACGCACTTAATCGGCAGCCGCGATGGTGGCAGCACAATGGGGCTCACCGCAGCGTGACAGGGGCTGGTTAAAACTAATTTGTGTGTCGGCGGAGTGGGGCACAGTGGATCGAGGTGCCCAAAGAGGTCTATTAAAGGTACCCTTAGCACTCAGAGCAGCCAAAGAAATCTTTGTTTCTCCGAGAATTTTAATCTCATTTCATAATACCTAAGAATGTGCACTGATATAGGATGGTCTCTCAGAATTTTGCAATATATATATATAATTAAAAAGCAGCCAAAGAAGAGCTCGCCTTTCACCTTCCAATATGAAAATGGTTAGCTTAAAACCAAATTTGATTCTAATTCCAAGCATTTCCGAGCATCCAAAGAATTCTTTGGATTTCTGAGAACTTTAATCTCCTTTTAAAATACCTAAAACACCGTATTACATGATGGTCTCTCCGCATTTTGCATAATATCATTTAATAAGCACTAATTAAAATGTAACTCGTATTCCAGGGATTTTAAAGCACCGAAAGACGTCAAGAAGAGTTCATAACTATTTTCTAATGTGAAAACTAACTATTATTGATCAGAAATTGTTATCTCTTGGCTCTAAAGCATTACATAAGTTTTATTTAAGAATTTTACAAATTGTTACAATAAATATATAATGGGGCACTCATTTAAAAGTAACTTCGCCTTACTGCCAAATAATTCCCGCAATTTGGCGACTGCGACTAGGAATCACCATAAAAGCTGTATATGATTTCTGTGCTTTTCCAATTCTTCGGAATCCTTTAGCCAGCAAAACATAAAGAGACATAATCAGATTAGAAGACAGTTTCCAAAGGGGAGGTGATAATGGCTTCCAGGTAACTGCAGCTGCGACATAAAAAAGATGGATAGAAATGGCACTCCCGGCCTTGAGAAAAATCAGAGGAAAATGAAGATAGTAATAAAAACTACTGCGCAGGGGAAAAGCGAATGGGTGACCATGGCAAATAAAGCGCCTAAGCGAGGCCACGAACATGGAATCTGAAGTCATAAGTTTGTTAATATCCCTGGGAAGATAAGAGCCTGGGAATCGGACATTCGATATCTGGTATCTCAAAGGTGTGAACCACAGTTCGTTGGCAAGGGGCTAACTGCTGAAAGCACGAGCGCTCCTCCTGGCCAAAATGGCGGCCAGGCGCTGCATCCTGTTCCTGTTCCTCTTCTTGTTCCTCCACCAACCAAACCCAGCCACACCCCACCCAACCAGGTCGCCCCACCGCTTTTCCCACCGCTGCTTTTCCTGCTGGTGCGCTCATTGTGAGCGCCAAGTGGAAAATGTGGAATGCTGCTATGCATTTCTTAAACCAAATCAGCGGCCATGACAAAGCAACGCAGTCGGTGTGTGTTTGGTGTGTGTGTTTGGGTGTGTTTGTGCCCTGCCCTGCTGTTTATCTTGGCTTTGTGTTGGCACTCGAAAGGGGCGAAAAGAAAACACCACCCCCACCACGCTGCACCCCCACCAACCAGTTGATGACGCTGAAGCCTCTCGTGCTCTTGACTTCGACCCGGCGAAAAAGTTTTTCCACTATGCACGCAATTTCCTCGGGAGAAAAGGGAACCATAGTTTGTTGCTTTGCTGCTGGTTCTTTTCGGGCTTTTGCTGCTGCACTTCTTGCAGCTTTGATGCACAGAGACAAAAGCATAATTACTCCATTCGCTTATTGCCTTTTGCATTTTTCATCGCGCTCCTTGGACATGAATAGTTGGTTCTTTAGTATTTCTAAATTTATATATATTTATAGTCTCTGGTTGGAAGGTGTTTCTTAAGAGGAAGGAGCAGAAAAATGAAAAAGAAGTATCTAGAGTATCTTTATTTCCTTATCTATGAGATATCAAAGAAATGTCTCATTTTTTAGGAATGTTGCAATAAATGCAATATTTCTAGTTCTTGAAAATCCATTTTTTATTATCTCATGAAAATGGGTTTCATGACATTTTTAATGAAAAAAATAATTTTATTTTTACACCATAAAATAAGGGCTAATTACCAAGAAATCGATGTGGTATTTGTTTTTCTCAGCGTTTGAGTTTGTTGCTGGACTTGTTGTGCTGCTGCGGTTTGCTCCGCTGATGTTGTTGTACCGCCCTAGGGCAGCGGGCGCCTTGTCATTTTTGGATGCTGCGCGTGGATGGTCTTCTGCTCCGCTCTGTTGTTTCATTACTTTGCTGCATAAAACAAATGCGCATAGTTGCCGCTGCCGTCAGTTATTATCCACTTGCAGCGGCACTTTGTGGCAGCCACCATGTCACCATTTCGCCTGTTCACGGGCACTACGCCGGAGTGCCGGGGCCCAAGGAATACGGCGGGAATCATGGCAACAATGCGCCCCCTTGGCCAGAACGCGTTTTCTTTTGGCTTTGGCTTTGGCTTCGGGGAGCCGGGGATGGGTAACTGCGAGCTGGCTTAATCAACACGATGACGACGACGTTACTGCGAGCCACAAAAGGCATTCCAATTGCCCAGGCTCATCCGCAGAGAGAGCGGCTCAGTTCCAGGATCCAGCAGCGGGCGCCCGGGATCCAAAAAGACCTAGCCATGGACAGGCCACGCCCCCTGCCCGGTGCCCCTGCCTCTGCCGCACGCCCCCAACTCGGCCGCAAGTATTTCTGGGACCAAATTATTTTCATAGCTTTAGCTTAAAAGCTGAATATGCCGCTGCCCCTCTGGCGCTGGCAAAGAATTAAAAATATTTACAGTATTTCCCAGAGAGCTGCACGAAATAAAACAAAGCCAAAAAATAAATAAACAGCATGTTTAAAACAAAAGGAACGCAGGAAACTTGGACGAGCCTGGGACAAAGGAAATGTCATCTCTGTGTGTGCGGAGGGATCGTGTGTGTTTGGCAACCGCAAGTGGGGATGGCGGTGGGGCTGGGAAAAATGCAAAGCATTCCAAACAAATATGATAAACCATAATTCCGCTAGCGACAGATATATGTATCTACTAGATAGCCGGGCGAGAAGACGAGAACTTTTGTCATTTTCATGTTCACCAATTTGCGCCAGAACCACAAGCAAATATCGACAGCTCCGCAAAGGCTAACCCCATGGCCAGGGATTAGGACCGACAGAGCAACCGACCGACCCAACTTTTCATGATTAATGATGCTTTGAAAGTTCGCCTTTGCCCCGGCCTCACTTCCCGATTTTCCCCTGCCCATTTTCCATTTCCTCGGCCTGCGTTTGTTTCAGTCAACTGTCGGCGGTTGGCAGTCGGCCCATCATTCCAAAGCGATTTCCTTAATGATTGCCCATGGTTGTGGGTCTCATTTTCTTCCTGACCCCGCCTGCATTACTGATTTAATCAGACTCGAGCTGCATTCAAAAGTATTTTAACAGCATTTAGAGCAATGCGCTTTTTAATAGACCAAAGCCCTAAAACCCTCTTGACTTTCCACGGCCCCCCAACTAAATTGCTTGCCGGGGCCGAAAAGTGAAAAGCGAAACTGCGAACCAGCGAATCCAGCAGGCTGATTTTGGCAGGCTGCCCTGTCTGCAGCCGAAAATTAAATTGGCCGTGTTTAAACAGCAAATTTGGACAAAATTAGGCTGGGCTTTTATCGCCGGCCAAGGGCCGCACAAAGGCAGCGTGGCCTACCCGAGAATTATTCAAAATTCAGCTTGCCAGTGAAATGAAGCAAAGCCACAGCCACAGCCACAGTCATTTGAGGTAATACCCTGTAATACACACTGCCCCAAAGTTCCCCGACCACAAAGCATCTGCCGAACCAAGGATAACCGAATGCGAAGCCCCGAATGTGTGGCTGGAAACCCAGTTCCTCCCAGTCCATCGGCTTGAATCCGTAATGAGATGAGTGCAGCACGGACAACTTACGCAAATATTTGGCAATTATCTAGTTTCGGTTTCGCTGGAAGCCCTCAGAACCCAGAAAACTGGACCCCCAGACCCTAAGACCCTCGCCACGAAACATCCTCACCGGCATTATTATAATGACTGAACATTGCAGCAAATTAGTCAAAACAAAAAAGTTGGTGGTGCGAATGAGAGTGCGGAAAAAACGGAAAAGTTATCTCTGGGGATGAAAACGAACTTAGAGATACGCTAAAGTATAATAAAATAATAGATTATATAAAAATCTGGAAAAAAATTTATAACGTAAAAAGTTGGATAACATTTTAAATGAGTTATAGATATTATAAAGTTTATAAGTATCATAATCATATATCATATAATATACCTGGACTATTTATTTTATATGGTATACACACTATTTCAGAAAATTAAAAGCTTTAAGGTCTCTTAAATAATGTAAAAGCAAGTGGAGAAAATAAAAAGTTAGATAACATTTGATATGAGACATAGACATTATAAAGAAGGTTTAATATAATGCCCTCAGTACCTATCGTATCATAATTAAAAACGAAAAAGGTATTTAAAAATGTAATTGCCAACATAGATATTTGTTTTATGTTAGGTGTTCCGCTTATTTTTAGGAAAACCTTATATTAGAATATTAAAAGGCATCTAAAATTGATTCTAAGAAATATATTCACCATCAAAACAATTGAACTAAAAATGCTTCCAAAATTAGGCAGCTCTGCTTGTGACACCCCTAAAGGACCCCATCTTAGGATGTCAACCATAAATGGTCCTGCCGACAAGGACTGTTTTATGACAAGGGGCGGCGGCGGGGGCGTGGTCAGGAAAGTTGAGTGGGCATCGGGCGTGTCAAAAGACAAACACCAGAACTTCTCGCTGCGGGTCGCTTTGTGCTTCGGTGTGTGTGTGCTGTCTCTGTTTGTCGAAATGCGAGTGTCTTTTAAATACTCATTACAAAATTAATTCGGGGAAAAGTTTTGATAAAAATCCTATTATAAACATAAATAAATAGGCTGTCCCCAGGAGGGAGGGGAGCGAGAGCGGGGTCAAAGGACAAAGCTGTGACAGGGCAAACATTTGTGAGTAAGCACGCTGGAAAAGGGGGCGCCGAGGGGGCCGGGGAGGTGAAAGGTAGTGGCAAAGTCAAAGTCAAACAATGAGCCAGCCAGCTGTAAGGGACGACTCGAGCTGAGACTTCATTAGTGCTCATCCACAATGTATGCTGGTGTCGTCTTGGTCCTGGCATTTCGGCCTCTTTCGGTCTTTTATGCGGCCACCCATATCCTTTCCCTGCCACCGCGTCCTGAAATGGTTATGTGCCATCATGGTTTCGCCACCAAGCTTGCGGTTTTTTCATCGGCTCAGGCCGCGACTATAGGCATATTCAATATTCATATTTCGCTGCGGCAGAGACATTTATTACCCTTAAAACCCTCGCACATGTGCACAGTGAAAATCATTCGGAACCTTTTCGTAGAAATACAAGAAAATATTATGAAAGTGTTAATTTTAAAGATATTCTTATAGATCTTCATGAATTCTTTGACATTTAACTTTAAAGACTATCTTTCTGTAAAAAAAATAATATATTTATCTGATGAAATATTATGATTCTTCATGGATAGCTTAATATTTAATATCAGGAAGTGACTGTTTAAGGATACTTTAAAATTGGTAAAGGGACAAATACGATTTTTCACTAAATGTAAATGTAAAGAACTTAAGTTTTTAAGAAGAATTATACTATTTTTGATGGATCCCTTGATATTGATCTTAGAAAAATAAGTAGTAGTGGATACATCCAATTTTTTCCTGTCTACACACATTGATATGACTACACCTGACAGGTGAAAAGCGGGCGGCGCCCATCGCCTTTTGCCAAACTAGAAAGTCTTGTTTCTGTTTGGCCAACGTTTGGCAAAATTTAATCTCAAACTGAAACCGAAGACATTTTGCCAGTCAACGCTCGAAAATGCTGAGCGAAATTGCTTTGCCCGACCATGCCCCCAAGGTGATTTGCATAGCACAGGTGAGGGCGGGGGCAAGTGGATGAGTGGGCGGATGGGTGGACGGGTGTGTGTTTACCCCGGTTACCACTATATAAGCCGGGTACTCTAAGTCAAAGAATGGTGGCATATGGGTGTAGGTGTGCCGGTTGTTTTCCGGCATACGCTCAAATTAAAAGGCCGAATAAAAATAGAAGATCGAGTTTGAATAATAGATAGTTTACTCGGCCTAGACAAACTTCATGAAAAGGTAATAACGCCAAAGTTAATTGATTCCGAGAGCCTTAAGGTGTGCGAGCCGAGACAAATTGAATGAACAACATCAAGTATTTTGGGACAAAAGGTTTCTAAGACAACGGGAGGAGAAATGCAATTTCGATAGACTTTCTTTGTATACAGGAAAAGTTTAAACTTTTCCTTTGTTTGTTATTTTAACGTAAATTTGTAATCCCAGAAGCATGTGATTCTGACTAATTGTTTTAAATTTGTTTTTCCAATTACCTACCTAAAAAATAGTACCTCTTTTTCCATTTATTTTGTTCAATATATCTGCGATCAGACGTGACACACGCAATTAGGGCATTATAAATCAGATTCGAGCGGCGCAAACAGCGAATACATTTAATTACCGACTTACAAAACGATTTTACAAATAGTTCCCAAGCATGAGCGTTAATTGTCCATGATAGTGATCTTTCGGGGCCAACTATGGGCTGTTAGGGCCTATATAAGGCCAAAGGTGGTGACAGAATGTCAGTTTCAAGTTCAACATGAAGCAGTTCGCATTGTTCAGCATCTTCCTCCTGATTCTGGTTTTGGGACTGGTAAGACTTGAACAGTTTTCAATCATCGGCTTGGCCTAACCGTCGGTTTTCCAGGCCCAGATGCCCCAGCAGGTCGCTGCCCAGGGCCCAGGACAGCAGCAGGGACAGCCGCCAAGACCGCCACCAAATGGCAATGGAAACGGCAGTGGCAACCAGCAGGGTGGACAAGGACAAAGTGGCCAAAACAACTAGGACCATGATGTTTCTGGGGTGGACACACCTCCTCGGCACTTTCCAGGTTACTTAAATAAATACTTTCTTCAGCAAACTAAACACTTCGTCTCCTGAACTTCTTAAGCTTTTCAAATGCCAGCTACAATAGGGAAGTCGGTTGGATTTAAAATTAAAAATATATAGAGTCGGTTGGAAAAGGGGATTAGCTTTAAAACATAATTAGAAGATAAATTAAAATGTAGAATTCTAAAAGAATTACTCGGAAATAGGAAAGCCGGGCTAAAAACTTCGTTTTTTTCAATATCTGAAATTTAGAACTCCGAATAGGAGTCTAATGAAAAGAAAATGAAGGAATTTAAATATAGAATTTTAAAATAAATATTTAAATTGGTTTCTGTACTTCCTAAGGTTTTCATGGTAAAATTGAATTAGGTAATTTAGATGCCTTATTCTAAAAATGGAATATGTTTTAAAGAACTTCCCTCATCAATCAAAACCACACAGCTTATGTATATGCATGGGCTCGCGGTTTAGCTTGTGCGACTGAAGAAAGTGTGTTGTTTTACACAAGTTCTTAGAGCTTTATTGTTTTAAAATTGTTATAACATTTTTATATATTCATTCAGCTCTGGCCCGGCTTTGTGTATTTCCACTCTGTCTGGGCCAAGCCGAGTTGGCAAACTTTATTAATAAAGTGCACAAATTATGAGCATGAAACTCATGCCACGCGAACACGGCCGTAGGTCCGTTCCAGCTGATGAGGAAGGAAGGGGTTCTGCATAGGGTTGCAAAAAGAGGGGCTGGCTACAAAAAGCGGCAACTTCTTTGGCGACTTGTGTTCTACATTCTGTGAAAATGCAAATGCTTATTACTCGTTGCAAAGGAGCCGAGCCGCCAGGCAATGCTTAATTGCATTATGGCGCCCGGAGTTTGGATGCAGCTAACCTTCTGTTGAAAGTCCCCTTCCCCGGAACCCCTTTACAACGTTCCACTGCCGGAAAACACCTTCTAAGCCGCTCTACTTGAGCAACTGCGAGGCAGCCATGTGTGAATGCTCTTTGGAGAATAACCGAAAAAGTTTTGCTATCGCTATCAGTCAAGGAGTGTACATGGTTAGCAGAATGGGAGTTGGGTCTCCCAGGGAAAGAGTAACACTGAAAAGGCCATAAATATTTTTCAGACTACATTTAAATAAATGCTTCTTTTGAGTTATTTTATTACATAACATAGTTATTTATACATCACGTACCATAACATGATATTAAGAGCTGCAAGGACAAGGTTCTTTAAAATGTACTATTTAAATTTGGGAAAAATGGTGGACCATGTCCTTTTGTACTTCATATTTATTACGTGCATTAAAACAGTTTGAACCTATAATTTGAAGCTTAAATTGGTTGGTCTTTGGAATTAAAGAGCCTCAATCCCATTACTTATTTCCTAAGTCAAACTGTTCTTCTGGAACCTCTGTATATTATTCTAAAAATAACCAAATATACACTCTTTTTCCGCGCCGTGCAAAAAAAAGAGACCCATGCTCAATTACCAAATGCTGATGAAAACTCGGAGCCAAGTTGAATGGCGAGGCAGAGCAAGCGGCCCAGGCAAAGCGAAGCGCATTCCCTTTGTTCGATGGCAAAGTAATACATATCTCGTCATATATAATTTCCGCTGCGAAGGATATCCAATGTTCGGGAACGAGGACGCAGCTCATCATCGTCATCGGGAAGGAAGCTTGCTTGGCAGTCCGCTATGAACCACTCATTGGGCGTAGGCGAGGCGCGGAAAACAAATGGAGCTTTCACTCCGAGCTCACTCCATCTCAATGCCACCAGGAGCAACACGTGACGACACACTGAGTGCCGAGTGAGTTGCGCTCGACTTTTTGAGATTTTCCGGGGCCAACAGGAGCCAAGGATGTGGCTGTGGATGCGATGCGTCCAACATGTTGCTTCCCGAGCGCAGGACACGAAGGCGGGCACGAACACGAGCGGGCCACACGAGTCACGATGATGCCAGGAAGGCGAAGCGAGTCCTGCCCACCGAGCCGAAGGACGAGTACTTTGCCGAGCTGACGGCTGGCCGAGCGGTTTTAGCCACGAGCTGATAAAGCCGCAGCTTCTCTGCTGGTCTACAGGATAGCCACTCGGTCAGTTGAACATTTTCCATGCTGTGATCAAGTTGTCTTTTCCTCTGAGCGCCGAGCGCTGTGCACGCCTTGGACTTGGAACGTTTCGAAATCGGGCTAAAGAAATATTCAAAAAAAAATATATATATATTCATGCCAATATTCGAGCAAAATATTCAAGAAGTTATTCAAGAATTTATGCGAGAGATACAAATAATTATAGCCACCAGTTTAGTGTGTAATCTGCAAGCAGCAAGTGTGTGAGCCCAGTGCAAGTGGTTAGCGGAATTGTCGTGGCGAAATAGGCGTGGCAGCCTGGTGGGTGCGGCTGTCCTCAGCATGCACTTGTTGTGCCCCCCGGTGCAGTTTTTCACCAAACTGCAGCTATCTGCGACTTTGCCCCGATAATTGCTGCTCAATCGCTCGCCCTTGCCCCTCCACTTGACTGCCCAAAATGCGTGCGCTTCAAATATCAAATTTCGAGTTGCGAACCTAAGTGCTCACGCCTGTATTACCTTACAGCAAAGCCAACCTAAAATATACAAGAGATACAAAAAAAATGTTGAAACGACGGACTGACTTACATGCATTTTATTAGTAAATAACAAATACGAAACGAAAAAATATCAATACAATTGAAACAACACCAACGGAAAAAAAACAACAGCCGCAAAACATTTTGTAAAATAAATCATACAAAAAGAGGTTTCGACAGCGGAAGAAAAACAAACAAGCGCGTGGAAATCGAATGCTGAAAATCGCCCATAAAATTCATCAATAAATAAACTATGCTCAAAAGAATTTAATTAAAAGGAAACCAAGGACGGCAGATCAAATGAGGCAAAATAATTGAAACAGTAAGCAAACACAGGAAGTAAAACATCAGCCATATCCTACCGCAAAAATTGAAAATATTCGGTGAACCGAGGAGAAAGGCCGAGAAGGAGAAAGCAGGGGCGTTGCGAAAAGAAAGAGAGGGCGCAATGAAGTCGACCAAGGCTAACCCCAAGCCCGGAGTGGATCCCAAAATTGTAATGTACACAAGAGAAAAGAAATTATAACCATTTGCAAGTAATTCAATTCACATTACACACTTTCAAGCCCACTGCCAATGAGAAAACAAATATATATCGAACACACACAAAGAAATCACTAGCTCATGCGACATTGCAACAAGAAAATCGCAGACTCATTCGCATTCCACGCGACATCCTTATAGAAGAAAAGTGATTTTTCAAATATTTTTCGCCCATTGCTCTGCGTTTTTCTTGTCGCCCGTTGCTCCTAAACAATCTCACATTGTCTGACTTTGGCACAAACAATGGCATTTGTAATTTCCATATCATCAGCCCTCACTTTGCAATCCCCCCACCCAACCACCCACCCAACCCCACTTTCTCTCTGTCTGTCTTAATGTATTATAATCACAATACCATTTTTATCTGTGCATCTCTCAAGTCCGCCAGGACTCACAGAATTGAGTCGAGTCAAGACCCCTAATAGAACCCTAAAATAGCATAATACATGGCCAGCAAATACGTATTTATGGGGGTAAAAGGTAGCGCAGGCCAGCCATAAAATCATACATTTTAGGCTTATTGATTTACCACCATTTGATTGTGAATTCGAAAATGTATTTGCCAGTGGTAATATTTAATTGCCGTGATTTAGACGCGTCCGGACCCTTGGCTCATGTCTAATGAATTATAATTTAATTATGCATAAGGTAATTGCAATTTGGGTGGGCTCTGCGGCAGCATCAATTATTGTTTATGAGAGGTCCGGGCAAATAATGATAATGATGTGCTGATTATTTAATTGCACAACGGCAAGACGACGACGAGAAACATTTTTGGCGTTTTAATTACCATTTGCTCGGTCTCTGCTCTGGCTGAAAACTCCCATTTCGCAGTGCTTTTAAGAGCAGGCATTACTTTAAAGTGGGCAAATATGTTGATTGGTTTTTACTCGCTCGAAATATGCGGGATTTTTTAAGCAGTTAATTTCTTGCATGCTTTCACTCGTCTGCATTTATAAAAATATAATTTATTTTTAATGTTTTACATTTCGGCCCAGAGAATTGGTTTGCCAATTTATTTAAAAAATAAAATTAAATCAGTTTACAACATTTTAAGGGTTAATGGTGCCGGCCTAACATTTTATGAGCCATATTTACTTTAACCCATATATTACCATTAAAATTTGTCACTAGTTTTTGTGCATTAAGTTTTTCTTTTATTTTGTTTTGCCCAAAGCTTGCTCCAAATATATGGTTTAATGGGAAACATTTTATATCATTTCCACACAGAGTTGGCATGCGAATTTATTGCAAACATTTTTTTCTTTTGCACTGAAAATTAAATCAGTTTACAAATTTAAAGGTCCTACTCAGCTTTCATGCTGCCTGCCAAACTGTAAACTGCCAAAAATGTTATGAGCCATATTCACTTTAACTCGCTTACACTCATTGAAATTTGTTACACATTTTTATGTTTTATGGTTTATTTTAATTTTGTTTTATCCCAAACTTGCTGCCGCAAAGCCCCATCGAAACTCGGGCGAATAAAGTCGAATCCTCTGCCCGCACATAAGTGCGCCATATAATTTGCATAAGTGCTTGTCATGCATGTGGCATCGACGCCAGGGGAAAGGAAGGGACCCACTGCAAGCTGAAAGTTCAAATGGGTCACAGAAAGACCCATAAAAATGGGTTAGGATTCGGGGCGGCGTAAATCAAAGTTACCAAACTGAGCTGAAGAGACAAAAATAGCCCTGGAGATAGCCGAAGGGAGGGAATGCCCCGCCTCGAGGGGAAAAACAAGTCGATTTGGACCATGTCCAAAACGCTGGCAATTATGTGGGGAAAAACAGTCAATAAAACATTGTAATCAACGACGCTCTTCCATAGCGCCATAGTCATGTCAATTTTCATAGAGCGCTCGCTCCACTCTAGTCAGCAATTAAAATTGGATTTAACCAAATAAACAACAAATTAAGTGGGCGTATTTTAATTAGCCAAATCCCCGTTTAGGTCCGGAGTTGGGATGACATCGGGTTTTTGGCGCAAATTCGTTGTTAGTTCCAGTCACGTTTCATTGTTTACTCGCTGTGCTCCTCATGCTGTATGCTGTGTGTGTGTCGGCCCGTATTAATTAATGCATAGAAATGTGTATTTAAGCATATTTTAAAAATTAATTAATGTAATTTCTATTAAAACGGTCTATCTCACCGCGTCCCGTCCCCGGCAGCCAGCCATTTTTGCTATAAACCTTTCAACAAGCCGCACAATTTTAATTAGAAAAGTTTCAGCACGGCCCTGCACAGCCGCCTTGTATGCTCAGCCGAAAAATATGTTATATATACAGATGGAAATATAGCTTTGGCAAACAGAGGACCGATTAAAGCGGGACAGTTTTTTCCGTTCTCCTTTCTCAGGAGGCCAAAGAGGTAGAACAACCGTGAAAACGGTTGAATTTCTGCATTTAATTTGAATTAGCATTTCTATTTGGAATTTTGAATTAGAATAAATGTTTGGCCACTCTTTGGTTTACTAAATATCAAGTAGTGGAAATTTATTGGGAATATAAGTATAAAGTGACATTTTACAAATTTTTTCTTGCCTACATTTGGGCGGAAAATGCTATTGAATTTGGATTCTACATTTTATTGGCCCACCGTAATCGTCTAGCCCGGAGATTACAGGGGGCTATCCCAATTCGCAGGCTCAAAAGAAGACATTTTGGGCTGCTCCTAAGAGACTAATATGAATATATTATTTACTTGAAACTAGTCGTAATTTGATCTACTCCTATATACCAAGTTGAAAACTAATTATAATTTATAATTAAGAGATTATTTACTTAAGAAAACATTTAGGTTAAAGGCTTTAATTAGATCTGTTCCTGGATTATATTAAATAAAGATGTTAATTAAAAAAAAAAAAAAAAAAAAAAAAAAAAACATTTTATTGGGGATGCCACCAAATCGATGGTTTTAAGGCACTTTTAAATTAAATTGTTGTGATCCTAAAATTATGCAATGTGAATAAGTTCTTTCAACTTGTGCGTTTGAAATATAATGCTGCATACTTTTTGACACCTGATATAATATTTCTAGTGACTTCTCTGGCACCCCTGTGTATTTTTTTGGTGTTTCTCCAACATTTGTTTAGCTTTATGTAGCTGTAAGGTTTTTTTTTGACATATGTTAACCCTAAACCCGCAGGTTCTGAAAAATTTGTATGAATAAAGAGTTTAAATTTGAATTGTCAATTGAATTTGTTATTTCGAATACCAATTTAGTTTGAATAAATGTTTGCCGACAGCTCGACAGCTTTAAGGACTTTTTTGGTCGATTATTACCCATTCGCCCCGTGGTACTGACCACACAATACACGACAACAAGGGCAGAAAAAAGCAGTTCGGCGAAAGTACTGCCGGCACTTTTATCTCTCCCCTAGCGCCCCTTTCCCCACCGCCTGCCACACCCACTTTTCCTGCTGCTGCTGATGGAATTATTGTGTGCTCAACGAACCGCAAACAAAATCTGTGCTCAGCTCCTGGTCGTTTTTCTGTTGTTCCCCATTTTTAATACACATAAAATGCTGCTTTTTCCGCCACTATTTTCAACTTGTGTTCGGTGCTTGGCCCTCTTATCTTGGCCACAATTTGCTGCAAACTTTTACATCCCCATTCCAGGTTAATGCACGATTTGGCCGTTTATGCCGCAGGTGCGATTCCCGTTTATTAATCGCCGCTCATTTGTTTTTGCGAAGCCAAGAAGCTGACCAACGCAGACCGATAAATCAAATGTCAGAGACAAAAATTAATTATGCCCGCAATGGCCATGTCGTAATTTGTTACATAATCCAAGGTGCCCGATTCCACGCCCGCACAATTTGTCAAAGATTTTATTTGGGGAACTCGGAGGGAGAAAGAGTGTCCATTGCAAGTGCAAAATACCGAGTTGCAAAATTTAATAAAACAAATTTCGTCCCAGCGACTTGGCCTCCAAATCTCGGCAGCGGCAGTTGGAAGCCCAAAATTCCGTAACAGGCAACATTCCGCAATCCAAGGGAGAGCGTAAAGGTATACTAAGGATAAGGGCAGGGGCTTTGAGACCGCATTCCGGCTGATCCCGATCCTGAAGCCGCCCGAAAACTAGCTCAGGACGATGCGGCCGGAGTCGGAAAAGGGCCGGGGGCCACTGGCTGGCTGGCAAACAGCATGGCTCACATAGTTCGAGTAGCTATTTTTCAGCAACTTGTTCTCCGTTCTCCACCTGAGCGATGCTGCTTTGCTGCTGCATACTTTCAGTTAACAAATTCCGACTCCGGGACTCCGGCTACCTGGGACATGGCTATATCTATATATGTTTGTTATATCCTCCCGCCGTCATGGATGCCTCACGCATGAGCTGGCTCTGCCGGAGCTGCCTTTGTGGAATTCGCTCATGAATTTCATATCCTGCTCCGCCTGCAGTGGCATTGGCCTGTGGCATTTGTGCATGTGCTTACTGCATCCAGCAGGAGATTCCTCCGGGGGCGCTGGGCTGGGAGCCCGTCAAAAACATGCTCGTATAACGCAAAAATCAAATGCCAACTAATTAGGGTTTCGGTACTAGGAAAAAAATGTTATTAGCTTCGAGGAATGCTTGCTAGAGGCTTTCTGAGAAATACTTTAAATACATTTTGATATAATTTTTAGGAAGTATAACTAATTATAGGGCTTTCATGATTTTGTAGTAGGAAAAAAAAATTCTAAAAGATTTATTAACTTGTATACTAAGTACTGATTATGTGCTGTTATGATTATTAAATTGCTGTTTCCATGGAATTGTATATCTGATAATCAGGCTATTTTGTATGCGACTGAAAACTTTGTGTAAATTTATCGTTTGGCAATAAGAAAATGACAGAAGAAACAGAACAACTTTTATTTTCAGGTTTATCAGTAAAAAATTACTGAATCGTGTGATTACAAATTAACATAGACATTAGGAAAACGAATGTATTTTTGATAGATAACAAAAAGAATACCTGTCCTAGTGGTTAGTCAATTATCAAGAAAGTTTTATAATAGGAAACATTTTTTCTAATGTATTTTAACACTTTTTTTATTTTTAAAAGTAAAACTGTTCTATAATTGGGTTGGGGATCGCTCGAAAGTCCTTAGCAATGCCAAAAAGGAGCCCGCAGTTTTAGTGACCTGCAACAAAAGAAGAAATTACCATGGCAAGTCATTATACAGTCCATGTAAGAGACTCACCCAGAGCAGCAGTGGCAGATCCACAACGAACATGAAGCCAAAAATCGTGGCCGGTCGCTGGGCCCTCATGATCATCATTTGCCACAGTCTCCTCCTCTTCGGCGGCACTTCTGGCCAATTGCTGTTGCCATAAACGGCCTCAGCTATGCCCAGACTCTGCTGCTTAAGGTATTCACCTCCATAGCAATACGTGCTCAGTTGGATGATGACGGCCAGCAGAAAGGTGGCTCTAAAGGGCACCTGGGCACTCCAGCCACTTCGGCTAAAGCGAAAGGCCAGCATGCAGAGTTGCAGGTAACTCAGCATGTATTTTACGAAAACGATCTCGGCGAAAATCGAACTTAGTTCCCCAGCCAAGTCTAGAGCCAAACGATGTTGAAAAATGCACTTGGTGAGGTGGACGTCCTCCTGAGCATGATAACCCCTCCTTGCGAGTTGTAACTCCAGCAATTGGAACTGGACCACCACATTGTGAATTAGCCAGGAAAATAAGGTATCCGTTGCAATGGCCAACCAGGCGGCAGCTGACACGCCCAAAACGCCCCAGAAGTAGATGGGCCAAAAGAATTTGGGTTGCCGCTCATCCAGCCAAAAGTTGAAATCCATGGGTGTGGTGGGCGTAAACTCACCTGATATTATATATCTCCACAAGCCAAGCAACATGGGAGCTATGGCCGAGGCCCATATCACACCATGGGCAGCATTTCTAAAGGATCTGGAGACATACCTATCCAGTTGGTTCTCCCTTTCGAGTTTCTCCCGCTGACTGGGCGTGGCACTGGCCTCCTGGTTAAGCTTATGCAATCGGTGTATTAGAGAACCAATGCGTCTTCGTTTCACCATCATGGCCAGGAATTTGAAGGTACTCAAAGTTCCTTGCAAAAACACAGCAAAGTTGTCTGTTAGTCGGGTAAGATCCGACAGATCCTGGAGAGCGTAGACCGCCATTGGCCAGTTGTGGGAAATTAAGGCCAGGATCAGTATCCCTGCCCAAATGGGATGTTTCAGCCTTAGATGTGGATTCCCCGGATCGAATCCCACGATTTCCAGAGCTCTTCTCTGAACAGCAAAGTAGCTGGAGTCCATGTTGGATATTCAACCGGGCTGTGTTTTTTCCACCAACTTATATACATGCCACTGGGGGGCGAACAAAAAATACGAGGGACACGCTAAGTGGAAGCCATTTGCCGTTGCCGCCCCCGAAATTGCGCCTGAAATATTTATTTCTTCCGTTAACAGACTACGTGATACGGTTACCACCAGCACGGGGCAGTATTGTTTTGATTGGAAATTTCCCCATTTCCATTTGGGGGGCGTAAATATCGTATTAACAAATAAACACTCCAGAAGAAAAAGGTTTGAGTCTACTTATTTCCATTTTAACATTTAAATGTCTTTATATGACCACAAGGTTTTTAAGTGTGGGAGAGCTATGATTGATACCTTTATTTAATTGAGTCTCCTCATCAGACCCAAAACATTAGCTGAATATTCCATCATGTCAAGCCCGGTAACATTTTTTAAAATTGCTTTTAAATTTGTGTACTTAGTCCCCAAAATGTTGGACCCGAAAATTGCCAGTAAATATACCAAAATGAAATTAATTTTTGGCTCGGCCAGCCTTTTGCCCAATTTGTTTGCCCTTTGGGTGGGAAAATGTCGGGACCCATCGCGAGCGCACTTTATTCGCGGGTAATTCAATTACGGTGGAAATCATCAAGTAAATCTGCTTTCCAATTTTATCGCTGCGTCTAGGCCAAATCGAGTGAAATGGCCAGTCGCCATTTGCATTTACCCTGGGTATATTATGTGGAACCCTTTACTTTGGGGCTCTTTATTTTCGGGTCCAGCGTAATGTCACCTTAAATGCTCTCAATTAATCTCAAGTGGGTGGGTGGCGAATAAAGACCTTTTCCAGGAATTTTGATAACCCTCATTTGCATTTCCCCATACTCAGATCTGATGGCTCAACACTGATTTGTTGAACAAAGTTGGGGCCACAAAAGTTGTGCAGCACTGTAGCCTGAGGCAGATTTTTGAAGGAAAACAAATGTCTGGCAAAACATGTTCCATAATTTATTAAGTTTGCACTTGCAGCATTTTATTTAAATTTCATTAAGTTAAAGTCGTCATTGCAGTCACACATCTTCATATGCTGGCACGTTTGCTTGTGAAATTGATATTTTATGCAAAATATTTACCAACAAGCC
The DNA here is from genome assembly GCF_025231255.1 of Drosophila biarmipes. Taxonomy (NCBI): domain Eukaryota; kingdom Metazoa; phylum Arthropoda; class Insecta; order Diptera; family Drosophilidae; genus Drosophila; species Drosophila biarmipes. The sequence goes on along the minus strand of NC_066615.1, from coordinate 16,026,808 downwards.
ACAAAAGCAATAAAAGCAGTGGCTGAGAGAAAGAGATGGCGGTGGAGAAGTGAGAGAGAGACGGGAAGTTGCTGGGAAAAAGAGAGGAAGAATGGGGAAAGAGGAGGAGAGCACACCTGCTGCTCGATAATTTTGACAGCGGTCCGGCTTTTGGTCCCCTCAGCAATTTGCTTACCATCCTTCTCTTTCTTTTGGCCTGTCCCCCTCTCTTTCGCTGACTCCATACCCGTCTCCCTCGCTCCGCTGAGGTTTGAGAGTCTTTCTGCGGCTTTGTTTATTTCATTGCCTTCGTGTGGGTGAAGGTGTGCAACTCCTTTGTGTGTCACCCATTTTGGAGGTTTTTTATGTGCTTGTGGCGAACCGTAAAAAACGTCTTCCAAATGGAGTGGCATGCCAGGCTTAACCAGCTTGCCGAGCTCTTCCTTTCCCCCCTCCGAGTCTTTTGTTCAGTTTAAGGAACTAGCTAAATGTTTCACATCATGTTGCTCATTTGTTGCCCCATCAGCGGGAATTCTGAGGTATAGATGGGGTATATATGGAGTTAGAAGATTACCATGGGGAAAACTTTTTATCTAAAGGTGAACATAGATCCTTTTGTTGATTAGATTGTGATTGGGTAAGTCTTTATTTTGGAATACTTAGAGCGAGTTTCTCGTCCTCATAGGTAGATAGGTATTACATTTTTGGTTAACAGATAAAGGAGAAAACGTTCCCATGAGGCATTTAAAGCATTATTGTAAAGTTTTCTTAGAATAGGTAAGTGCACCATTCCAATGTTCTTAGCAGTTCTACCTTTTTTATTAAATTTAACTTTATTTCCAAGGGTATCTTTGACTCGATTGCCCTCAATCGCCAGCCCTTCAACTGGGATGCGTTCTAAAGTACTGGCAATTTTTCAGGCACATTACACGGCTCCTCTTGTCCGGCTAAAAATAGAGAAAGCAACTAAGGTAGAACGAGAGAATAGGATGCAGTTAGAGGGAGATGGTGGGGGGGACAGGACATCGAGTGAGTGTTCCACATGAGCAGCGGAGGAATTGAATAAGGTTAGCATGTCGCCGCAGGGAATGAGCCTCCCCCATTCTGCGTGGAAGTATGCTGTACGCTGTATGCTGTACTGGGGCTGGGGGGAAAAAAAGCATCATTCAATAAAAAATTAATAGGAAAGCATTCAATGAACGTGGCACAAAGGCGCCAAAGGGCCACCAGCAGATATCCCAATCGCTTCGTGCTCGACTGCAACGCTGATGAACAAGCCATCCTGTGTGTGTTCGGAAATCACAGGTAATGTGGTTTTACGAGCACCGTGAGACAGGTGAATCCTCACGAAACCCCCGGCGAGAGCCCGCCACCAGCCCCCTTATCCTGGTGGTAAATGCAGCCCCAACTTGGTCGTGAGCCTGACAGCATACAGGGCATACAAAGCATGCTAATAAAAACATATACTACGTCATCTCCATGTTCATGGGGGCCTCGGATGCGAGAGTATGGGTTATGTAAGCGGATGTGCAACACTTTTTTGTACAGCCCGGCAGCCAGCCAACCGTTGATTATACTAAACTTGTTTACTTATGATGTTCCTGTGTGTGTGCTCCGCTGCATGTGTTTGAGCTCGGAAAAGTGCAAAATTCAGCATAACCAAGCATACTCAACGACCAACTCGCTGTGCCTGTGTAAATTTTGGCTTAGCCACGCGGATGCTTAGCAGCGGCAAGAGCAAAGCAAGCAGCGTTGTGAAAGAAGGGGTAAGGAAGGTGTTTTGAAGGGGTATGGAAGGGGTATATAAGGGGTATGGAAGGGGTATGGAACGTGGTTGGTAAGGCGTGAAAAATTGGGGAAGAAGGGGTGAAAATGGGAAAAACGGGTAAATGGGGGCTCTGATATTACCAAGTGCAAAGTGTGGCTCAGTGTGATGAACGACGCCAAAAAATTTGATGGTACCCGATTAACATAATGATTTGCATACGTTAAGCTTGCCCTTGCACGAAAGTCTTGAAAAGTGTAAAAAGATGGCTATACTAACGAAGGAAGAGTATCATCCTGATTGATGCCCAAATGGGAGGCGGGTGCAGAAAGTGCCAATGTTGTCAGCCAAACAGATGCAGCAAATTTTAACATCCTGGTAAATGCAAGGAAATTGTGCGAATGTGCTTATAGCTATATCTACTTGAATGGTTACAAAAAGTCCGGGTTATATTCAGTGCTATCAAACATTTCATTATATTGGCTGAACAGAACTTGTTGTACAAATTTTACCTAATTTTTTTATAAGGGATAACAAGTGGCAACTTGTCTTTTTTATCTGTAGCCATTGAATTTGTAATGTATGGTAAGTAGGAAAATATTCTAAAATTTGCACAAATTCTGTAGGGCAACCGTGGCAATTTACGATGGTTTTTAAAGTGGTTTCGCATGTAACATTTTGTCCATGAACAGGCATTACCCCACATGCTATCGCGATGCATACATGAACAGCAATGCACTCTTTTGGCCTGGCTGAAATTAATTTGAAGCGTAGAAAGTATAAACAGGGGCAAACACAAAGCTATTACCTTCCGAGGGGAAAACTGAGCGGATTGCGCTGCAAACGGTATAAATAAATAAACGAACGAACAAAAATCGAACATGCTGCGCGAGCTGTTCAACTGCGAGAGCAACATGAAAAGTTCGAAATGGGGAAACTCCAGAAAAAAGAAGTTGCAATTGAATGAGCGAAAACTTGCCAGACGATTGCAGACTCACTGGAAGTGATTGCTATTTGCCTATAGCCTCAGCTGCAGCGGGACAAATCTCAAGACCCAAGGGAAGCGTATTAATTATAGACAAATATGTGGTAATTGACTATACCAAGACACACAACCCAGAAGCAGACCGAAACTGAGATATATACAAGCGCACACAATGGAGTCGGAATCTGAGCTTGAACTGTGCGCTATCCGGCGCACAATGAGCTAATTTTAAGCTAATATTTATGCAGCAATTAAAACGCTTCAGTTGAGCTGGGTTCGAGCTCCGGTGACGCCATCTCGACGCGTTCCTCCCGTGGAACCACCCACTCGAATCCACCACCCGTTGAAACTCCTCCACAACATTTGCTGAGCAAACAACGTGGGGAAACGAGGTCTCGCTGCAGAAACATGAATGATAAATGGTCGCAAACTGCAGAAAAGCACTCCGGCTAAAACTATTCCAGATCATGAATAATATTTGATCTATTTACATACTCACCACGAGTTGGGGTTAAAGAGGCTGGAGTCCCAGTTGGAAGCACGAGAGGGAATGTTAGAGTATTTTGTTCTTGACATTCCAATAGGTATAGGTATAGGTATATTATAGGTATAGGTCTTTAAAAATCTCCTTTAATTGTTTTAAGGACTTGAAAACCTGTTTAATTGGCTAACTAGAAAAGGTGAACTATTCTTAACATTCTCATTTAGTGCTTTTTAAACTTGCTCTTGCCAAAATAACCAAAAAAAGTAATAGAAACTATTAGAAACTCTTCTAATATCCAAATTTATTTTCGTAAGAAAATCTCTTTTATATACACTCTATTAAAAATTATAAATATTGAGTTAAGCCTACTCCAAGTATATCGATTCCGTTTTAAAAGCACTTGAGCCAGTGGATTATGTGAGTGCAAGTCTCATTGCCTTTCATAAAAGTACGAAATAACTGCTCCCACCCGCCATTCGATACTTTGTGGGAAATATTGAAAAGCTGAGCTCTAAGCCCCTGGAACTCATCTCTGGCCTGGGATCAGCTACATCAGCTTAGTCACAACTTGAGGCCAATAAGGCGTCCTCATCCGGATACGGGCATGTGAAGTGTCAGATGTCTCTGACTTTTGCCTTTGACTTGGCCAGCACTTTTCTGTATCGGGGCAGCATGCACACTCCTACGCCCACATTCATATGGCCACTCATCTGCCTAATTGAATTCCTTAACGCTTGCCACCCCGCCTCCGCCCCCCGTTGTTCGAGGGGAAATCTCGGGGAATGTTTCCTTTTCCGTTTTGAGTGCCAGTGGCATGCCATCTCGACATCGACTAGGGCCGTGGCACCCTGCTGTTGGCCACTTTGCACGCCTGTCAGCCCGGCTAGCACCCCTGGCCACTCCTTTCCCCAGTCGCCAGTCCTCAATCCTCAATCCTGAATCCTTGTTCCTCGGCCCTGTCAAACTATGTGCCTAAGTATGTCGATGTCGATGGCCATGTCGTTGCCCGCATGCCTGAATGCCAATTCTACATGTCGTTTTTAATAACTGTGTCAATCGAGTGCGCCACCGCCGTACCACCCTCTACCACCCCCAGATTTCCGCTCCTCCGCACTTTTCCAGCCAGGAAAAAGCCAGCAGCTTAGGCCCGCTCAAAGAGGTCACTCATCGGTGGCCATTATGACATCAAAGCGAGTGTCCCAGGGGTCGGAGAGATCGCAATTAGTGGTCCCAGATTGGCCAGAAATATTTCGACCAGTCGCCAACTTATGCACATGCACTGGTCGCCTACATTTACATTTGGATTAATTAATTGCAATGTCCGCAATTGTCAATAACCACACTAATTGGTCTAATCGACTGGCGGCCATGGTGTCCGAACTGACTCTTCAGCCCCGCTGGCCTGCTCATTAATAATAAATGTTCTGTGTGTAATAATTGGCCGTATGCTGCTGGATGGCAGCAGCAAATTAGAGACCTGAGCCACTGACAAGTGCGCAAATTACACTGAAAGATTTGATAAATACAATCGCGAACATATGTATCTAAGGATACAAAAACGAACATTTAACATTTTCTTTTATAATGACACTTTATAATTCCTATTTCAAACATATAAGTAAGGTTTTAATTTTTTTAATCTATTGAACTTATTTCTTAAAAATCTATATTAATATTATTACCATTCTTAACATTCTACAATTTCTAATTTAATCGTATATTCTTGTTTCTGTTATATATTTAAATATATTTTCTTGATTTTACATATTTAAAACTTTAGGTTCACACTAATTACACATATGATAATTAGCTATTTTTATGTATTAAAAGCACTTTGTTATTTTATTTAAACACTAATTATCTTACACTGGTTTTTAATTTTGGATCCTAAATACATTTAACAACATTTTCCCATTTAATCCTAAGTCCAACCTAATTTTTTGCAGTGCTGCATTGCATTGGGCAGGCAAAGAACTGACTATCAGCTTAATTAAAACCAGATTAGATGCCTTGGCAGTTAAGCATCGTTTACCTGAGTGCATTTTCCGGGCGAATCGAATCTCTAATTGATTTTAATACACTCTCCTCCCGTCCCGGCAGTATCTGTCTAATTGGCCCCGACCCGTGCGCTTATCTCCAAATTGATTTGCCAGCTGCCAGTTGGCCGGTGTTCCTGGCTCTCATGTTGGCTTAATCGCATGTCAAATGGCCGACAGTTGACCACCCACTCACCGGCTTGGCCCAGCTTTTTCCAGCGGTCGGTTGGCATGCCAAACTGTTTTTCTCATTACCATGCCTCGATGGGCGCTTGACAAGCGCGTTATTTGATGTTTTATTCAAGGCCTTTGATCTTTTATGCGCTTTATCTATGAGAAATGCTGAAAAAATAAGCAGCGCGGGACCGTAGGTTGTGGCCGGTGGGCGAATGAAAAATTGCGTTGACAATGGGGACCACAAAAAAAAAAAAAAAACGAAAATGCGAACGACCTTGATGCCAACGATTATGATGGGCGGCGCAGCAACAAAGGAGCGCCGAGTCCCCCAAACAATGGCTGCATTAATCCTTAATAATGGCGGCTAATCTAGCCGGGCGAAAGTTGATAAAACAAAACTGATTATGCGAGGCAATGGCAAGGAAAAAACATGAAAAACACGAGGGAAATGGGAAGTGGCAAGGGAAAATCAACAACAGCTGGCGCGGACTGATGTCAGCTGCAGGCTCACGTGGCGTATGCGCAATGTCATCAGCATCAGGCGGCGTTTTGATGTAAGCCAGAGTCTGCAGCTGAAGGGGGGAGGGGGTGGGGCAAGGGGGTGGTCGTGGAAAATCCAGCCCTTGCTGGAGAGGAACACTCAGCGTTTTTCTTTTCGAATAGTTTGGCCGGGCTAAGTGGAGGCTTAATTAACATAAGCGAGCGAGCGAACGAGCGCATTTCACCGAAATGGGATTCCCCTTTTTCCACGCCCACGAGTGTGTGTGTGTGCTTGAAAGCTTTTACCACACCCACACCACCATGCAGATCAGTAGCTGTAGCCCGGCAAAATGGAGAAAGAAAACTGTCAAAAAGTGCACTTGAGCCGGGCGAAAAAGAAAAACCCCTCTCATTTTCAAGTGCAAAATTGTCAAGTGCTGCAAATGCAAAAGTTGTTTGCCATTTTTCCCCTTTTTTCTGTGTTTCGACAGACATCAATATGCAACAAGGAATGCGAACAAAGCTATGTGATTAAAAAGGCAACAGAAACAAAGGACGAAAAAATAGTTATTTATGTGCATTCATTCGTGGATACATAGATACATATATATATATATATATACAGCATACGAAACGGGCACAATGTCCTTTGCAAGTGGGGCAGTGGCAGGCCATTTCCTTCACCGAAGCGCAACCGAAGGCCAAACCATCCGCACTCCTTAATATTTACAGCCGCCATTGTCCAAGTTCTTGAGCGAACTAAGAATAAATGCACTTGAGTCTCTGTTTGTGCTTGCCCATGTGTATCTGTGACGTCAGCCGATTCTTATCGAGGAGCAGCAGAAAATCAATCTTCTGAATCGCCTCGATTGCGAATCGAACTTGTCTCGAGTGCAAATTTGCACAAATTTGCAACAAAAATGAGTCTGAGCCGGAGGAAAGGAACAAGGAACCGTTTCCGATTACATGCAGGAATAAGTTTCCAGCTTGTGGGAGGACTTAAGGGGTCACTAAGAGGAAAGGATAGGGATAGTGTGCTTTAAGGGATTATGCAGAAACAAAGCTTACAGCTGTCTTGCGACTGACAAAAGATTTCCCAATGAATATTTAGCACCTTCACCGAATAATAACTCCTTGGCACATCTTCGGGTTGTATCAACGTTGCATTGCCAGTGCGGCAAGAATGGTATGCAAATCAGTCAAGCTCTGCAGCGAGCCCGGCTTGAAGACGTGGCCAACAGAAAAGGGAGGGCCAACGGGCTGGCAAGCAGGCTGGCAAACAATCAACTCCCGTTAAGCCTTTGTTTCTTTTGTTGCATTTGTTGACAGACGAAAGCGCGATATGCGCGCAGGAAATTGAGTGTGCAACATCCTGGGGCCAGTAAGCCACCCACTCGCCGGCCTCCTCTTGGGCCTGCCCAACCCTTCCCTTCCAGCCCTCCATCCGTCCTCCGACTTCCATTCCGCTGAGACCACGGGTTACACGGAATTGCTGGGCCAGGTGGATTTTCTCGACCTTGGCGGTTCATGTGGCAGCCGAAACTACACTGGAAAATATTTAGTAATTAAAAAAATATTTCTGCTTTTAGTTTTGAAAATTGAAAAGTGATAAGTTTTGGAAATTAAGAAGCTGTTTTCTTATATACCTATACACTTTTTTAAAATATTTGAAATTTGTATTAAATAGTTTTTGTAATAATAAGTCTTAACCAAATTTTTTTCTTTATTTATACAAATAAAATTTTAAATAGAAATTCCTGAAACCTGACCTTTCTAGCATTTGTCAATGTATCATCATTTATATAATAGGTTCTTAAACAAAAATTATTTTTCAGCATTGTATAATTTTTATAATATAAAATATCAGTTGTTTATAAATATTGAAATACAATTTTTGTACATATGTTGCTGGATGTTTGTTGATTTATCATTTTAGGATCTTAAGATCGTAGAACCTCGGGTTTCTAGAAATCCTAGAAGTATTATTTTTTCGGTGCAGCAGGCAGCCGCATCGTCTTCAATCAGCTGCCCACTTGGGCAGCCACTTTCGCCACACTTGAACCCTTTGTTTATGCAAATCAAAAACCGTTGCCCATGGCCCACATTTGTGTGGAAACCTTTCGCGACCTCTCGCGGCCTCCCATCCCCCATGTCCCCGCCTCGGCCACAATTTTTCATTTTCGTTCATTGTCAGTTTCGCCTTGGCTCGCTTCCGCCTTCGCAAGTTATTTGCATCAGGCATTCTTTTCATCATTTCAGCTGCAACATCGGCTCCTCCGCCATTTGGGCCAAAAGCGGCGCATTCTTCAAGGCAAGGGCCCAATTTGTTGCAGCCTCTTTCGCTGATGCAGCTGCACTTCTGCCGTAATGGCCACTAACTTGTGTGTGATGGCATGGGGGAAAGCGCAATTAAGCCTTTGTCTAGGGGTCCGCTTACCCAGCGCCATGCCCATAGAAAGAAAACGCCCTCCCCCCCTTTTAATGTCTTTCGCGAACTTGACCAGGCCAGGACTCAGCTGGCAAGTCGCAGGACCTGACACGCCAGGACAATGCATCAGTCAAGTTGTTTTTAATTAACCAAGCCGGGCGGAAGGGGCAACTTTGCTGCTTACCTACTCACTTACCAGCATTGTTGTCGACTTTCGCATGCAATATTTGAGAGTCAAGACAAGCAATTTAAGTCAAACAATGGGAATTCGAGTCAGAAAGTCAGCTTCAAGTGCCAAAGCAGTCAGGAAAGTTCTCCACACCAGCCCGTGCCGTCGACCTGTTCTCAACTTTCGGAACTGTTTAACTCAATAAGAGCAGTACAAATACGAGAGTACAAGGCATCTTCAAACGGAAACTTTCCGCTTTCCGTACGCCATTGTAATCGGAGTCATGGCTGAGAAACTTTTCTGGCAGCCAACGGACTGAGAAGAGCTAATAAAAAACATAAATTTTAATATGCATAAATCGCTACTTCAAAGGCGGCTCAGCCATGACGCAGGACGTCCAGCTCGCACAACGCATCCTGCTCGGGCTGTCCATCAAGTCGGGACACTTGAGGATCCGCCGGAAAGCAGTACACCGCTACTATGGCTACTGCTGCTGACACAAAGCTGACGGAATCTCCCTGTGCGGATGAGTCCGAACCCTTCGCGAGCCTTTGTCCCCGTTTTGGGAGGCATCTGAGGGCGGGCCGCGTCAGCTTGGGATTGACCGGGCCACATCCATTTGCGGTCATCATTGACATTCGCATCGGCCCCAACATTTCCGCCGAACGAACGGCACAAAGTTCTGGCCCTCATTTCAGCTGGCGATGACAGGGCCATCTAATCGGGTCCTGAAATAGAATTCCCCAGCACAAATCTGTCATCCGTTCGCGATGACAGCCTCCGTTTGCACTTCAGCTTCACCCTTCAATCCTGGCGAAAATAGAAAATGCATTTACCACCATTATCCATAGCCACACCCACGGGGCGCTTCCTGCTGTGACACCAGTGGGTTGCGAAATTCGCGCTGCCCGCTGCGAAAAACTCGAACAATCGAGTGGGCCAGGCCATCCCAAATTGCGTATACGCCGCGTGCCACCGAGTTGCAACTGCGGCGACATGAGGCCTATGTCTATTTCCTCAAATTAGCTGGCGAATTTCTTGCCGGTAAGTTGGCCCGGCAAACGAGTTCAGCCAGTGGCCAAAAAGGTGGTAGATGACTCCTTGTGAGGGCAGGGAATCCGGGGAATATCCTTGAATGGTAGCCACTACTAAGTTTTTGCATCCCCCAACCACTACAACTTGAAACCACAAACAGTCTACTAAATCCTTTGATATCTTTTTAAGCTAAAGTCTTTTCATTTTATTCTCTTTCCACACAAAATAGTTTTTTTTCGATTTCTCTTATTCTTCTATACGATTATTTAAATACAAATTGTTAACCCTTATTAAGCTTTGTTCATATGAAAAAGTGTTTTGATTAAAGGCCCTATTAAATAATTCGCAATAAATCAACAAAAAATGTATAAAACCAGGCCGCAATATTTTTTATTTCTCCCAAACGCTTTTTAGTTTGTTTTTTAAAGTCAGTTTGCGAACCAGCAGGTGTTAATCCATTGTTCTATTTGTGAAATATCTGCGATAATCCTTTAAAAAAATATGGTTATTATTAAAAGGCGTGTTTAATTTGCTTTCTCGCTTTTATGTGAAACATTTTTGTTTGTGTTTTTTTTTTAATATCAAAAGTTGAAAGGTGAACGTTAAACTTTGTTTTCCCATAAAACTTAATCGGCTGCCATCTTTAAATTTAATTTTCCCCCGAGACTCGCAAAGTATTATTTCGTGAACTTAATCTGGCCGAGAGGTTCTTCACTCACCCTGCCCCTCATGATTTTTTCTTTCATTTACTTTACCGTGCAAAATCTTAAGATTTCCGACACGAACACTTAAAAAACGATCCAAGGCCTCTGTTGCGCTCCATCGACGCGGCCTGAACGTGCCAGAAGTTATGCTACATGGCCTAATGTCATTTGCATATTTCGTCCGCCATTTTGCGCTCAGACACATAAACACACACAAGGGCACACACGCACATTAGGGGCGGCCACGCCCCCTTTATCCTTTTCTCATTTTTATTTTCGCCAGGATTTCATTTCATTGTTGAGCGCAAGCAAATATTGAAATTAGAATACAAATTAAAAAGCTTTTAATGCAAACAGGCAAAGGTTTCGGCTCCGGTTCCCGGGCCAAAGTTATCGTCTGGTTTTGGTTTTCTGGACAAAACTCTCGTTGTTTATGGCTGGAAAAGCCACGCCCTTTTAAAGGGCTTCAGGCCGCTGCTGTTGACTTTGGCCTTGGCGCCCAGGGGGGCGTTCGGAAAATTTATTTCCGCCCATATATTTGGCGATTCTGATTTGCGATTTGGCGATTCTATTATAAAAGCGCAGTGACCGACCGCAGCGATTTGCGTTTTGGCAGCCGTAAATTGATTTCAACATAAGGTTCAGCTGCTAAAATTTGTTTAAGCCATTTCAGTTAACGAAACTCAATGGAAATTCCGTAGGTGATAGAAGGCCATGCATAGGAAAAAATTGAACTTACTTTTCATGATAAAACAACTTTTTTAAGGACAATACATTTTTTTTTAAGCTAAGGATCAGCTAATAAAAAAAATTGTAATTCAAGATTTATTATCATAAATGTAATAAATTATTTATCATAAAGAAAATATTAAATTATGCAAAAATGGTTAAAAAGTATGGTATACAAATGTATTCCTTAGAATCAAGAATTCGTCTTAAATATTATAAGTGGATTTCATAAAAATACAAACAACCTGCCTACTATTTCCTGTTCATTTAAATTAACTAAAAATCAAAATAAGTGTTGGGTAAATAAGAACTAACGTCACCGATAAATCCGTGCTGTGTAAAACTATTTTGGCTTCCAACAAAAGCAACCAGAAAAGTCCGCAAAAATTGTCAGTTGATGGCCAGAACCATTCGAGCCGTGACCAATAGCCAAAATGTTATGCTTTAATCCGGCATTTTTAGATTTTTTCCTCAACCAACCGACGTGTGCCCACTGCCGCTGCCCCTATATCTCCTCGCATGTCCTCCCACATCCTACCATTTCCCCGCCGATTCTGCAGTTCCTATCGCTGCTCCTTTTCCTGTACGGCCCAGAGCAAACAGCCCACCGAACTGGGCCTCGACAGCGACTGAATAAACAGAGGAAACCAAACAAACAAAAAAACAATTTTACGTTTCACTTTGCACAGGGCGAAGATATCGGGGGGATCTATAGGAGGAACAAAAAACACAAAAGTATTGACCTGCTTTTGTTCACATGATGCTAAATGCGCCGCATAAGTATGTGTGCTCGGGCGGGCGGGCGTGTGTGTGTGAGTATCTGTGTGAGTGCGCCCCCAACATGTCCAATATTTTGACAATCCTTAGTGCGACATATGGAATGGCCCTACATTGATGGCCCCGAGTGCTGCGGGTTGTTCGCTTCTGCGGTTATTGCAAAAAACCCCAAGCACCAGACGCACAAAAAAGTGGATGGCGGGCGGGAAAGTGGGCGGTAAATTGGGTGGGAAAATCCAGCAGCTGGTCGGCGATAACAGTTTAGTTCTTGCTGTATCTGTAGGCCAGCGGCAGTTTCTTTGTCCGCCTAGACATTGCCGCACTCGAACCCTTTTGTATAATTACCGCAACATAAATAATCCATCAACACGGCCATGTGCGTCGGATAATGGATTGTGTGTCGAATTTTTTGCCCTCCGCTTTCGCTTTCTTTATCCAATGCACGCAGTTGCATAATTGAATATTAATTATTCAGAAATTGTTAAATTGCCAATCCTCGCTTATGCTTAATGAGGCCCGCAAATGTTTGCCCTTCCCATCGCCCTCCCCAGGGGGCAATAAATCAAGAGGCTTTATAAAGTTTGTATACCTTTATATACCTACTGCATTTGCTGAATCTGAAAGGAGACTGTGCTGCAAGTTGATTGATTAATCCAATAATGCGCCGATAGACCGTTGCATTCACTCAGTTGCCCTTTTCTTGTTACCTTCTTTTTGCATGAGAACAAACCCAATTCAGCAAGGGCAAACAAAATGAGATGAATATCCATTTCGCAGATTGCCTTTAAAAGAGGGGAAAAAGGCAGCCCACCTTTGATGATTAGAGTAATGCACTAGCGGAATAAAAATATTGCCTTCCGATGCTGCAAGTGTGGCAGCGGCGTATCCATAAACTGCATCGAATATTAACGGAAAAAGTCCATTTCGAGTGTCAGTCCTCAATTTTCCAGTGCCGGGCGACAGCAAATGGAAAAGAAAATGAAAAGCCAGCGCGAAGCTGTCAATGTGTCGCAAGAAGCTGAGGTAGAGACAAAAAATTGGAGACAGTAAAGGAAACTTGGACAGGTCGATTCTTATACACTCTTGTGGTTTTGCCTCCTGAAAGTACCCCAAAAAAGGGTCTATTACATCATGGTTTTAAAAAGGATAACACTTTTTAATGGTATTTTATGAATTTATAAACACATTAGAATTACTTTTTAGGCAAAATTTTATAAAATTGTTTGTTTTTGTTAAAAAAAAATATATTTTTTATTCATTATAGGACTTTAATATAGAATTAAACCAACTGCGATTAAATCTTGGGCACAGTAATAACCAATAACTTTAAAAAGTCAGTCAGAGAGTTATAGGTTTTTGGAAAACTTCACAATACCCTTCATGAAACACCAAAAAAAAAAATGTGGGGCGGGAAACATCTTTAATTTAGCAGGACTCAACGGCGAAAGACAATTTCAATAACCTTATTGGTAAACGAGACCTCCGAAGAGACAAACAGCGAAATGTGCCAGCGGAATTGATGCAAATGAAAAATGTCAACTATTTGCAAAATATGCACAGTGACTGTGCGACAGGAAAGGAAAGGACATTCCGGGGAGGTGAAAGGACACAACATACAGGGGCACACACACTCCTAGGACCCACCTATAGTACATTTGTGCGTTGGCACGATCCCATGTTTATTTATTCATTGCAAGTAATAAGCCAACTTCCCCCACTCTCTGGTGTCCCACCCAGCTGTCCTAGACACCGGAGCGTAATGTAATATTTTTACAAATTTATATTCATTCCATTTGGCAATGTGAATTTTTTAAAACCAACTTTGTACACATCCAGGCGAGTGGCCTCATATCATGCCTGAGATACATGAGCACTGTTCGTGGGCCTTTGGGGGGTCAAAGGTGAAGGGTGGGATGGGGGGCGGGGGCGTGGCCGGTTTCAGGTGGCTGCCAGGAGTTGTAATTACGCAAAGAGCATAAGCAATTTGCAGTCTGACCAAGCTCTGGCAACCTGAAAAGCGGGAGCAGGCGGATGAGCCCTTAAGCTGCTTGGTTTTTGGCCAGCTACCATTAAGCGACTTGGTTACATGTGCAAGAATTGTAAATTAAAAGGCAGAATAGCTTTGAGAGATTTCAAAAGTCATTGGGAGAAGGGCAAAGCTCTTAGGAGATCCTTGAAGCTAAATGGGTTGTATAACAAATTTGTTGCTTACTTAAATTCAATTTAAGCTACGCAGTAGATTTTATAATATGTTTAGTATACAAAGCTTATAAAATTTAGAATGTATACTATTTAGGATAAAACGAAATAACCATTTTGATACAATTCGGTATCAATTTTGGCACGCCATCTTGCTTTTTACTCTCTTTCGCTCTTTCGGAGAGTTCCCGCTCTCATGCAGACTACTTTTAGGCGCTATCTTGCTCTTTTCTCTCTTTTTCTGCCTGAGACGACTTTAAAAGAGAGAAAATGTACCATACCTTTCTGAAGTGTTTTTCTCTGATATTAAGACAAGTTATATGTGTATTCCATTATCGAAATTTAATTCAAATCAATTAATTACTTGTTACATAACTCCAAGACATCCCATATTAAATGCTTGCTGTCAGATCCAATATTCATTCTGCCCTTAAAACTACACAGCATGCTATGTACTTCTCGCCCCGTTTTAAATCTCGATTAAGAAAGTCAAATCGAACAGCTTAACAATCAATCAAGCAACAAGGTTGTAATTTATCCCGACATCCCGGATTAAATGTTAATATTGGTTGCTCGTGGAGTGTGCGTTATGGCAGAGTGAATGCATCTGAATTCAAGGTATTGTTTGATGTTGACTGTGTGCCGTAGAACAAAGACTCGATGGACACTGACAGACCAACCAACGTGCCACACGCTGTTGCATAAATTTGCAGCGTGTGCGCCTGGTTAAGCATACGCACTGTGTTCCCAAGCGTGATAAGGTCGGGGAGACAGGCTTTTGTATTCATAAATTAGCATGAAAAACATCGAAAATACAGAAGAAGCAGCAGGATTGGTTATGAAGGTTCTGCACTTGCAGTGACGTCAAACCGAAAGAATAACAATAATGCAGTCGACCAGCCAGCTCATTTACCATTGTCAATGGTTTCCACTTTGCACTTTCCACTTGGCCTCATCCTCAATTTGCATTTCGGCAAAACGCTGCAAATTGTCTTTGTCGTTAATTACATGCAATTATTGTTTATGGCCACAAGTGAAAATGGCGTAATTAAATTGCTTGGCCAACAGGTGACCGAGTTGTGCGGCAGGTGTCGTAGAATGGGCAGTCTTTGATTGGATCCCATTACTCTCTTTTTTCCTACAAAATAATCATGACTGTGGGCGGGCGGGGGAAAACAAACCTTGGCCCCGAGACCTCGATTTCTGCTTTCCCCGACCGTAAATTGAATGTAAACAGCTCCTGTGCGTTTGCCCAGTGAGCTCCTCGCACACGGAGCGATTCATGAATTTTCAAATTTTCCAACCTGCAGCAGACGTACTATAAACGAGTTACTGCTGGACTGACGACGAGTTGGCCCGGCAACACCCAGCCAGGACAATGTGGTCGGACCCCTTAATATGATGCAACATTCCACTGGACTGTGGGCACTGGACACCAGCACCACGGGACTCCACACACTCGGACACAGATTGACAACTGTGCTAATTCCACACTCAAATGTAATTTGAGCTCAAATTACATTTCCAACTTGACGCCGAGATTGCATGGGCGTGGGATGTGCGAGTAATGTTGGGGGATTGGATTTATATTACCAATTCTAATTTATTTCCCACTTAACTGTTGCCAATTTTAATGGAAATGACTGACTGACTGATGGCTAGATGGTGGTTCCACATGTGTATTTGACATCTATGGCAAAAACTCGTTATCCCAAAACACTCCAGCCCATCAACTCGACCAGTCGTTGACCCAAAGTGCAGCCGAATCTCTGGCGAACTTTTGCAAATGGGCAGCATTTTCGATTGCGGACATCCTTTGCCTTTTGTCAGGCTATTAATGGAACGCTTTCGACAAAAAACCGAAGTGCTCTAAAAGGGGCCAAGTTGATGAGTGCCGAAGTCGATTTGGCATCATCCGTGGCTCATTTGAGTGTCTCATTCACCAACTCTTAAGCCGATCAAATTTTGCCTTCACCCTTACCTTCCATTGTTTGCTAAACACTTCATTTTCCCATGGTCTTGACTTGTGTCTGCATTTATTTGTATACATATTAAAGCCTGGTCCAATTAAAACTATTGGAATTGAAAAATAAACGACCATAATCCAGCCGCTTCGGCTTGAAATTCAATTAAAACGAATGCATAACATTAAATGTTTCCTTTTGTCCAATTGAGTGAAAAACAAAATACCCATAAATGGATCTTTTCATCGATGACTGCATGGCAAATTGTATCTATAATATTTTTGTTGGCCATGGCAAAATATTGACTTTCCATCTCCCCCGATAATTTCTTGTCAAGCCCACGCGCACATTCGCTTCTCGCCGAGTTGCGCTAATCTTTCAATGGGAAAAATAAAGTAGACGATATCCTTGAATTGTAATCAGCTTACATGTGCAAAGCAAAAGGGCTTCAAATGGAGGGAGTACGCATAGTGAGCAGTTCTATCGGAAATTCAAAAAATATAATACCTATCCGCCGTGCGTTACAGTATCACATTCATTCTGTTGTTGCTCTGAAATAGAGTATAGTCGACGAATACAAAACGATTGCGAACGGTGAAGTCATTTCCTATTCATAATTCCTGCGCGGCTCGGAGTCTACCATCTGCATTTCCTCTTCCAAAAAGCACTGAGAAAAAGTTTAGTTGTTTTCTAATTAAAATTAGAAACAAATTTATTAGGTTCCTAAAAATATGCAACAAAATAGTTCAAACTCAAAAGTTCATTCAGCAGGAAGACTTAACTATATTCCTGCATACTTTTAGGGTCGGCAGTACATTTAAAAAGATACACAACCTATATTAAGTACAAACTCGTAGGCACCTAAAGTTATATTTAAAAGCGATTTCAAACATCTAATAATTTGATCGAGAGGTGAAGGACTCAAAAAATTATGTTTTGCATGGTATGGTATGGCAACATGTACTGGTATATATGTTTATATTTTCTTATATATAAATATATTAATATATTTTCTCTACAATATTTCTCAGTGTAGAGAGTGCACTTTAGTCTAGGGAATGGACACTATCAGTCTATTTTTTGTTACTTTTACTGGAGATTCGAGAGATTTATGCGATTTAGTTCGGTGCCATTTCTATGCAACTGTCGTTGACAAACTGCAAGCTCGCGAAAGGGGATTGGGGATTGGGGGCTAGAGTTCCAGGTGAATCGAAACCCGAGAAGTTGGGGGATTTGTGGGGGCAGCAACAAATGAACATGCCCGTATGATGGAGCACCTGAATGGCAGCGACGACACTTGAAATTGTTTTGCGTGCTGTTCCGGCCAGAGACATTCGTCAAAAGAGCGGGGGAGCATCTTCTGGAGACATTCATCACGTCATTCGTGTCAAGCATCAGTGTCAGCGTTTAGAATGCGCTTACTTTAAGTGCGTGTTGGTGGATGTGCCTCTGTGCCCTCCCTATATACGTATACCCCACATATACTCATATCCATAACCCAGCTGGGAAATGATGTTGAGAGCTGTTGCGAAAATTCCCAGCCCAAATGCCAAAATAAGATTAATTAGCCGGGGAGCTGTTTAGACGCGAGCAGCTGGCATGAGGGAAAAGGAAAAGCGGGGCAAGGCGAGAGGAAGCGGTAGAAGCGTGGAAAGCGGAAAAGCGAGAGGCAGCAACAAAGGCCAGAGCAAACACCTGAGATTTCCGCTTCCGCTGGGGAAACGTTCTCTGTTCTCTGTTTCGCCGCTTCTGTTTGCCTTTGTTTCAGATGCTGCCTCGCCTTTTGTTACTATTTCTGCCTTTGCCGCCGTCGCTTCCTGTTGCTATGCCAATATCCGTCCACCCCACTGTCGTCATTCCGCTGGCCTAATTTATTTATGTTTGTCAAATTACACAACATAAACGAATCAATATGGTCCAAGGAACGCGAACCCAGGTCACGTTCCCAGGTTTTTCCCAGCCACAGCGGTGGCAGCCTTCAAAATTTTTTTCCAATTTCGACTGCAGCAGCTGCTTTCTGAGCTGCATCTGAGTTATTGCGAAAAATTGTGCAGCACTGGTCGGGCATGCGTGCTGATTATGCTACAGAATAGAATTACACAATGAGAAAATTTTAAATTGAGGTGTTTAGAATATGAGTTAGGCCTGAATTTTAAACTTTTAGAAAAGTAAAAAAGTAGAGAAATTGGAATATATACTCTTGGTGTCTAAAAGTATGCAGTGAAAACTAGAACTTCGCTATTAGGGACATCGGGTGCAACGTGCTGAATATGATACAGATATCATTCTTGCGTTAAATTTAAAAAAATAAATATTTTAAATAGTTGGCTGAAAGTATAGAAATATTTTAGTTTAGGATGCAATAACAAATGAGCCTAAAAGCATGCAAGACAGCATTAGCTTGTCATCTGAAACAAATTCCTAAAATCATTGGAATCCAAAAATATTCATGCATACTTTTAGATACCTTTATAATAAATTTTTAGGAATATTTAGACCATTTTATTTAATGAAAAGCAAGACATTTTCCTAAGTGCATCGTTCGTTTCTATGTATAAGCATTCCATTTTCCTCTGCCGCTGGCAGCATAAATCAATTAATTTCCCCTGTCACGTTACATTGTAAGCACAAACAACGGAAAAGTTTTTCAGGCGACAAGAGCTGCGCCATAAGAGTTCCACAAATCGAACTTGGAAAACGCGCCACGCATACGTCCTCATGTATTTTTGTATATTTTTGGCCCTGACAGCCATTTGTTTGCGTTTCTTATTTATGCGCTGTCATCTAATGAAGTCCTACGACGACCTGCCCGCCTCTCAATATATCCATACTCAGATTATCTACTTTGGCAAATCCCGTTTGACTGAATTTATAATACAACCGAGGGGGGGCTTCAGGGCTCGCTTTTATTTTGTACTTTTGAGTGAAAGTCCCTGACAAAGCCGGTGGAAAGTTTTTAAATCCTTTCCAGGCAAACAGTATTAATTTAGACATTTTCCCTTATTTTTCTCTCACCTCAGGGCTGAATATTAAGTTACCAGCTTTTGGGGGAAAAATTGGGTGTGTGGATGGCAGAGAAACAATTACACAGCGTATAGACAAAACATATTAAACAACAATTTACGTTGCCGAAGGAGTCCGTGCGAATTTATGAATCAGGCGAAAGAAAAGCCAAACACATGCACATGCGAGGGCGAGGGCGAGTGCGAGGGCCGTAAACAAGAATTTCCTTAAGTCCAAAAGAAGCTGGCTGCCCCTGCGGGGCAGGGCCGGAAAATTTTGTTTGTCTTGCTGGGTTTTCCCTCGGCTTCTGTTTTTGTTTGGCCAGCATACGGCTGCTATCTGCTGGAAATGAAACTTTATGCCGGGGCCTTCATTACGGATTGGTTGGTGCGTTGGCCAAAAGCGATAAGTGAAATAAAATGATGCTCCGCCATCATCCGGAAAAGTCTCACCTCGAGTCTCAGCTAGCTGAGCTCGGCGCTGTGGTCACTGCAAACTCATTTCAAGCGGGCCACACTATTGGATAAAGTTTTTGGGGCCTCCGTTTTAAGCTCATTCCGGGCCACTTACATATTTTCTGGTCAACAATTCATCAGACCTGGCTTAGATGGCCATGGAGGTCGCCGTGGCACTGTGGGCAGCTCGAATCTCGGACCTCACTTTCGGCTGCAACTTTGTGGAATGTTTTCTGCGGCGACAGAATGTGTATAAATTTTGTCAAAAGTGTAGCAAGGCATTCAAGAATTTGTTGGATTGTGTTTTGCGAAAGTTTTCTGTGCAGTTATTTAATTGAATTTGCCACCGAAGGCGCTGGGGCAGCTACAAGTGCACTGAGAAAAAATCCAGCCCTTGAACAGTTAATATTATTTTATTGTATAAATTGGTTTTTAAATATAACAAGTTGATTTTGGTTTCATTTTGTGCTCAAAAAAAAATTAAAATACACATATTATACAAAGTTATGGGCAAAATGGGCTTAATAACACTGGGACTTATTGCATTGGGCGTTATTTCACTGGGCAGCCTCTCTAAAATCATATTTTAAAGATCTCCTATGAGTTTTTAAAGACTTTCTAGCAATACTATAAAATCCTTAGAGATAACTACTTTATTTTTCTCTCTGCATCGCCCGTCACAAAAGTTGAGTTCTTAAACTCTGTGTGTGTGAGTTCGTAATTTCTCGTTTAGATTTGCCCTCTCTGTGCGGTGAGGGATAAGCGGAAATAATGTGGCTGAAATACAGGACTCTTGGCTGCACTCGCCGGGGCTTCGAAAGTTTTTACGATTGGAACTAAGCGCACTTAATAAGATTATGGACAGGGCGTGGTCATGCTGGTGCTCTTAGTAGCACTAAAAATGCTTGCCATCCGCAAACAATTCAAATTAAACTGGGACTCCGAAACGCCCAACTAACGGACATTCCGTTCGACTTTGGCTTTTGCCTTTGCCGCTGACAGCAGCCACCGAGAAATGTTGGCAGCTGGAAAAAAACAGGAACAGGAACACAAGAAAAGGGAGTGTTTTGCATTGTGAAAGTGGAATTTGCTTTAAAATAATATTGCATAACTGCAGGCGCTGCTTTCACTCACAAAGCGGAAGGAGCTGCTGAGTTGCTAAGGGTATGAGCAAAATGTGTTTCGAACTTGGTCGAAACATTAAGGCGCTTTATGGTTATGGATTGTAAATACGGAGCCCCAAAGTTCCACAGAAATTATGTGTGGGAAGGCGAGCTGGAAAAAGTGGTTATCAGGAAAAAAGATAGAAAACCTCCCATTTCATGTGAGCTGCCATTTCGGAAACGGACAAATAAGTGCAGCACAGAGAGGTATTTTATTAGGAAGTAAATCAATATGACACTAAAAGCAGATTGTGTGGCCTCTGCAACTGCATTCGCCGCAAATGGCCAAACGTAGGCTCTATTTAATCATCTTATGGCTATTCCTGGCACTCCCAATGTTAATGGCGCCCAAATGCAATGCACTTAAAGAGCTCAGCCTCGAGAGCCCCCAAATATGTTAATCCCGGGGCAATCTCTTAGAAACACCTCTCAATGTGAGGAAATCTAAAGAGGAAATCTACGATTTCGACTACGAACAGCCTTCTCGAATGATCATTATGCCGTGTAACACCATTCCACGAGCCGATATAAACTGAGATATAAAATGAAATCAGCGGGGGAATTTTAATTGTGCCAAAGGAAGGGGAGGCGCAGGGCTTCGGCTCATTCATCGCTCTCGAGGACACCGCATTGCCGAGGAAAAATGCATTCCCTTGCATAATTTTCGTCATTTAATCGGATTACGGCGACGTCACAGCAGGACTTATACACACACTCGCTGCCATGTGTGTACCAAAAATCACGCTGAGTTGTCCTTGTGTAAATACATTTATGGGCCACGAAAAGATTTAAGGCAAACACGGCGCACGGATTTAATAATATTAAGTGACAGCTGTTGTCTGCGCTGGCGGCAATGGCCGGCAGAAATCGGAGAAATTAATTGGTCGCACTTACTGCCACGCCCCCTTCTCCGGGGAGGGGGCGGCCACAACTGCCAACCAGATATCCCACCGAATTCTGACCAAGTGCGTGGGCGTGCGTTTAATGCCACTTTGATTTTCACACTAGCCCCCGCCCCCCCTCAACATTCGCCGCCCAGGCAGCCACTTGGAGGGGGGCGTGGCACCCCCTTGGGCGGACTTAATTACGCACGTATGGCTGTTTAAATTGGGTTCGCCATTGCGGGTCGGGAATGTTAGTTTTATGTTAATTAAGCATTGTTCACGTCAATAAGGGCGAGCGGCCTCAGAAGGGGGAAATGGGATACAAATTGTATTAACTCGGGCGAAAGAAACGGGAAATTAATACAGCTCGTGCCCCACGAGGAGGCAACAGACATCTAAATGGGGTCATATGCTTCCTAGAAGGGTGAGGTGTCTTAAATATAAAATTAAGATAAGCTAAGTCTGGGTTAGGAAAGGGGATGTTATCAGTTGGAGTTGCCCTTTACTGGTTTATAAAAGTCAGGTGTCTTAGAAAAAATATACAAAATCCATATATTTTATAGTCTATATAACCCAATATATTGTTTTTACTTTTTCAATTTCTTATATTTGTAGTGAGTATCTGTGTTCTTTAGAAAATCCGCTTTTAAAACCGTAAATATAAATTTAAGGAATACCTTGGGTAATGAGAAGAAATCCACACAAATTATTATTAACCAATGAAATGTTTTCATACCTAAGCAAAACTTAAGTGAGTGCTGTTAGCCAGGGGAGCATAGAACATCATCTTTCATCTTTCACCTTTCACCCAGCATGCCGGCACTCTCCAAACCTGCTTAGGATTACGTAGCCTATCACAGTTGAGCCTCTGACCCGAACACGATTTTGAAATTAAATCCAGGCCCGGCCAGGAATCCGTCTCACAAAATTGTGACACAAAAGAACTCAAAAGAGGCATGTGGCAAGTGTCGCTGCACAAAGGCAGCGCCTAAGACACTCGATAGGCCAGTGGCGCCTAACCACCTAACCAGCCCCCCATTCCTACGGAGGACCTGTGATATAATGCCAGTAACAGACGTTGCCATTGACAATGGCATATGGTTACAGAAACACCAGATGCAGACTTCGAAGCAATTGTGGCAGGCTGCTTATGTGTGCCACATATATCTCTTGCACGTATACTTCTGGCTGCTTTTCATTCCACTTAAGCTCCGTCAAACGTATTTAAAGTACGTGAGGTC
This sequence comes from Drosophila biarmipes, assembly GCF_025231255.1. Classification (NCBI taxonomy): domain Eukaryota; kingdom Metazoa; phylum Arthropoda; class Insecta; order Diptera; family Drosophilidae; genus Drosophila; species Drosophila biarmipes. The sequence goes on along the minus strand of NC_066615.1, from coordinate 16,004,151 downwards.
GAGTGTCTCCCGAGCATTTCACCTTTTTTCCATAAGCAAATTTTAATATGTTTAACTCGTTTTGGTTGCCAGCGGAGGTTCCCGATGTCATGGGATGGTACGGGATGTTAGAGTATGGTATGGTATAAGGTTAGGAGTGGCCGAGTTGATGGCGTTAATTTTTAACGGGCTGCTAGCCGACATCATTTGTGCCAGTCTAGGCCGGCATCGTACATAAATGTCAACCGACGCGCTCATCCATCAATGAGCTCTGAAAAATTAACACTGTGAGTGACAGTGGCAAAGGACTTTCGCTCCACGAGGCCTTTTTTGCGAAGTGCTCCTGGACGTGGAAGTGGCTGGCTGTGGCCTGTCGTTTTAAATTATGCAAAACGTTACAATTCCTCGGCTCGTGGCCTGCCAAAGGTATAGTCGAATGATGAATGGTGTTGGCCAAAGAGTTGCCGGTGAAATCCCCCCCAACGACCGATTTTACGAGGCCGAACTGGGACTTTGCGGCTGCGAGGGCAGTTTCATAGATTAAATTTGATTATGCTACATTACCCGACAACGAGTCCGCTACGTGATCGACTTACGGCCGTAAAGCCGTTCCGCAACGGGGTCAAAAACTAAAGGGATTATCTTTTTAAAAATGTATGAAAAAAGTTTCAAACGAAACTCGGTGGGGGCGATTAAGGGCATTTCCCAAACGACAAGACCTAACTGAATTAATTATCTGTTTGAAAATGTATTTAAAACTATGTCGAACTGGAATTTTACGGTTTACAAAAGTTTAATGAATGTTTGCTTCTGAAAAACTACTCTAATTTTATTTACTGCTTCTATGACACTGGCAATTAAAGCGATTAAGTACCCCATACCAACTTCCCTATAATTTATTCTGTGTTTGCCTTTGCTATGCATATCATTAAAACATGAATATGGTAAATTAAAATTTCCTGTTAAAGATACACAAAAAATTATATTAGCAGAGGTGTCTAAAATATGCTTGTCATATAAAAAGTTAAAAAAATTAGTTCTAATGGTGGGTAGAATAATAAAATGTGGTGCTTGGTCAAAAATCCCAAAATCAACCAACAAGGATTCCTTACTTTGAATTTCAGAAAAGTTGAATAATTTAAACTCTACTTTAATTGAAATAAAGTTTGAAAAAACGCAAAAGAACTCTCAAGCTCAGTGAACCATTCTCAATGACTCATTAATTAGAGCTTGACTCGGCTCAATTAGGAAAATCTGTGGCGTGTGTTTTCCCATTTTCTTTCATCTTAGCTTTTATTCGATTCGTTTTCCGACTCCTTCTACTTGTTCTCTCTAACATTTTGAGGCTGTTTTCCATCACCTACTCTGCACATGGCACAAACACCGAACACCGAACATAGACACCCACCACCCGACCACCCAACACCACCCCCTCACAGTCCCCAGCTTGCTAATACGTTTTTTACGAATTTCTCTCTTCTCTCCTTCTAGTTGTGCTTTTGTATTTGCCAATTTTAATGAGTGTAGCAAGCAAACCAAGCAAAAAGAAACAAAATACAAATCCAAAAAACAGAAACCAAAAACTTTAGCAAACAACAAAAAACACAAAAACAACAACTACAGAGCATTTGTACAACCACTACAACAAGATAACAAATCCTCATTATCATCAAGTCAAACAACTACAACAATAACAAAGACTCATTTGAATTGCAATAAATAAAACAACAACAACAAGCACGTACACAATGTGACAATAAAAAACAGTGAGCGCAGTAGCTTAAAAAGGCCAAAAAGGAATTTAATTGCACGCATTAGACGAGAAGTAGCCATAGATGAGCCAGCAGAAACAGCCAAAACAGCCAACAAAACGACACCAAAAACAGCCGAAACAGTGATAAAAAAAGCAATCCCCAAAAAACGCACAATCAGAGAGAAATCCGCAAAGCAGCCGCAGAAATTATACTTAAAAGCATACTTTTCCCCGTCTCTTGTCCACGAATGTCCTTGCACCTTTTAGCTCTCGCTGTGTGTGTGTGTGTGTCTCCCAGCCACCCAAAGAACCCCTCCCCCACATCCGTACCACGATCGGTGTAGCACCAACTAGAGCAATCCAGCAACCAGCACTAGCAAAAACAATATCTATGTAAAGCACCCTCACGAACCAAGAAAGTAATCAATACAACAGCAATCACAATATATATACCACCTGCAACACCTGCAATCGACACTGCGGTGCAGCCAGAGAAACCCTAAGCGTCGGCTGAACCAGCCGCACCACCCGAACCACCTGAACCACCGATCTCTGGGGCTGACAGGTCAGAGTGAACCACCCACTAGCCAACCCCAATAGCCTCCTGGTAGCTCCCGATAGCTCCGATCCCGATTGATCCACTCCACATAACCACATACCAGCACCACAATTGCACATTACTACCATAGATATCCCCGGCAGTACTACTACCGCATGGAGCGCGGCACCAGCGGTGGTCAGCAGTCATCGCACCACCACCAGCAGCAGTCGTCGTCGCACCATCACCAACAGCAGCAGCAGCAGCAGTCGTCGCACCACCAACAGCAGCAGCAGCACCAACAGCAGCGACACCACCAGCATGTGGTGGCCGTGCACAGTTTCGACCCGTATTTGACCGCCGGCGGGGCGGACGAGGAGCACACGTCGGGCACCTCGTCCTTTGACAATCCCGCCACCAAGAAGAAGCCGCCCAAGCTGAAGCCCATCCATCGATCCCTGTCCATGGCCATCGATAATTATGCGCCCGCTTCCGGTGATCTGGACATCGATTTGGATATGGAAATGGGCATGGGCATGGAGATGGGCATGGACATGGACCTGGACATGGAGATGGATCTGGAGGGCGAGGGCATTGTCATCAGTGAGAAGCCGCTGATCCACCGCTCGGCCTCGCCCCTGCCACACACCCGATCCGGCGCCCTACCCCCGCAGACCCTAGCAATCCCAGCACAACAGCAACAGCAACAACATATTTTAACCCATCCTAGTCAGCGTGTCGGCGGCGGCAGTGGTGCCGTTTCGCCAGCCCTCTCTGCCCGCCAGCAACACCATCACCTCCTCCAACAACAACAACAACAGATACACCATCAGCAACAACAACAACACCAACAACAACAGCAACATCAGTTGCACCTGCACACTTTTCAACAACTTGCCGCACAGGCAGCTGCTGCCCGGCATCAAACAACCCACCTGCACCGCCAACATCCGCAACAACATTCGCAACATCCACATTCGCAGCTTCAACATCCGCATCCGCATCCGCATGCGCACTCGAAGAGCTCACCAACCTCACACGCGGTTAGCCCGGTGCTGGGCCAACAGCACCGCCAGCAGCCGGACATTTACCTGGTCAGCAGCAGCAGCAGCCTGGGCGATGGTGTCGGTGTGGGCATGGGCATGGGCAGCTTGGGTGTGGGCCTAGGAATGGGCAGATCGTTGGGTGGTGGGAGCACCTCGCCCATTCAGTTCATTGACATGGACGATATGCAGCCAAATCCAACGATTGCCCCGCAGCAACGCCCAATGCTGAAGAAGAACCTATTCCGGCGATCCGACACCATTGACGTCCATCCGTCTACCAATTTTCAGATGAAGAAAACGCATTCCTTCCACGCGCAACAGGATCCCGCCGCCCTGGACCAAATCCAACTGGCCGTGGCAGCCGGCTCGGCGGCCTCCAGTCGTCGCACCAGTTCGGTGAGAGGCAACTTCCTAATGCCCGGTCCACCCGGGGGCGCCAAAGAGATATCCCGTTCGCCGTCGCCCAGCCGGAGGGGATGTCGTTCGCATCGATCGTTCAATGATCCGGCTCGAAGGCCCAGTGTTAAGCCCGAATCGGTGGTGGAATCGCAGATACGACATCCATCGCTGAACGACGACCTGATGGAGCCGATGAACGGACGGAATTTGTTTGCGGCCCCGACCAATCTGTCGCTGGAGAACGAACTATTCGTGGACACGCGCTCGCGTAGCAACAGTCATACCAAGATGGAGGAGCTTGGTCTGGCGGAGATCACCGCCGCCGCTGTGGCTGTGCAGCGTTTGCGCAAGCACTCCGGCGCGGGATCCTTCGAGGATACAGTCGCCGGCCATAGTGCCACCCACCCGCCTTCAGCATCGAATAGCGTCAAGCAAAAGCGGGAAGCGCACCATCCACACGCCCGCCAAGTAATGAAGAAAACGCATTCCTTCCACGCACAACAGGACCCCAGCCAGGAGGAGGCGGAATCGCAACTGGGCCACGTGGCCAATCGCATTGGGTACATTCTCATTAAACCAACTTCAGTTTCACTTCATTTTGTTTAATTTCTCCGCAATTGTCCACAGTGATAACAACTTTTGGCAATTCAAACTCTTCGTTGCTATGGGATTTCTATAGAGGTTTTTATCTGTATTTCAAATGGATAAAAATGTCCTTTTGTCTGTTCTTATTCTGTAGGAAAGTTATTTTTTCTCTTCTCCGAAGTCCATTCCAGAACTAAGGTATTGCACTTCCTTAACTTTTTGTCACTACTTAACTCTATCATTTGAACAATCACTTATATCGAGTTCATTATTTTGGCTTTACCCTAATGTTATTTTACTTAAGGTCGAAGTCTCAACTGAGAAATCGATATTTTTAATAATATTATTTTAGTAATTATGAATACGGTGTATGCAAATTGAATACGGTTGTTAGATTTCCATTTCCAAACTGTTATCACTGTGGATTAAAAACGGACGGTGCTTTTTGTTGATATATAAATTTTATAAATAAATTGCCTTAATGAGTAATGAAGTGAATATGAATCGATTTTGCCTCACAGTAAAAATAAATATTTGCAAAAATTGAACACTATTTCAAACCATTTTTTTTAAGTTGAAACAAAGTGGAGATTGTGAATTTTTCCGAAGATGAGAATGAGCTTAATGTAATTTCTCCACGAAAAGGGCCCGAAACCCATTTGTCTTTTAATTCTGAATTCGTATACTTATATGACTTTATATTTTTGTCTGTTTAATATTGAAATTAATAATACTTCAAACCTTTCACAATCTACTATCAATATTAATACCGACAGTAAATAGTTTCAGAAGGCAGTCCTACTTTGATAGCTATCATATTTGCTACTGCTAGTACTCGGCAATTGAAAGGCAGGGGTGCAAAGCTTGTAGTATATTTACTTTTTATTCCAACCAAAAATGTTTTAGAACGCACAGTTTGGAGCTCGACGGACGTCCATCGACTTCGGCGGCAGCGGCGGCCGCAGCAGCGGGCGGCCATGGCCTGCAGCTTCACAGTGCGGCGGCGGCGGCCAGTGCAGCGTACCACTTCAAGAGGGGCGCCCAGCACGGTCGATCGCTCTACCTGTCGCCCAGCAATCTGGAGGAGCTGGCCGTCCACAGGCCAGGAGTCCTAGCGGCAGCAGCGGCCTTCCAGGGCACCAACGCCAGTGCCAGCGTCAAGCAGGCCAAGGCCCTGCACAGCGCCAGCGTGCGCCTGCGCAGCTATCGGGAGACCCTGAACGCCTCCAAGAAGTCCAAGAGCTTTATCGGGGACGCAGGTGCTGTCGGCGGTCCGCAGGCGGGCGACGAATTCGAGCTAAGCTCACCCCACCGACGCAACAGTCGCCCGCTATCCACAGTCGTGCCTGGGTCCAGCATCGAGGAGATCAAGAGGAGTCCACGACCCATTTCTGCATCGGCGGCTGCGGCTGCCTTCATCGAGGAGAAGCGCCCCAGCTTCGAGAGGAAATCATCGCTGACGTACGATCATGAGTTGAGCGATGCCGCTTTTGCTGCCCAGGTCCTGAGACCATTCCATCACAAGCTGTCGGGCGGAAGGAAGGGTTCCGTGACCGGAGGCTCGCACAAACTGAAGAAGAAGTCGCTGAGCGACGACACCGACGAGGAGGAGGCGGCGGATCGCAAGCGCAAGCGGATCGTCTGCATTGTCCTATCCACGGTCCTATTGTGCTTGGTCTGCGCCAGCGTTTTCGTGCTGACCATCACGCTGACCTCCAGCTCCGGTCAGGGCGGAAAGAAGGCGCATTCGTTCAGCAGGGACACACCCGTCCACTGGACGGGCATGCGGCCCTCATGAACTCCATCGCAGAGGCTGTGTTCCGGCCCAATCACCCACCTGCCAGCTGGTTATCCCCTGACTTTGGACTCGATTTCGTTAACGTTTGCGTTTTCGCTTCCGCTTCGATTCCGTGCTGTCGTTCCGCTCCACGTTTTGTTTCCTCTGAGTCTCCGGGTCTCCGGTTGCCCCCGACGGCACATCTGACGTCCATCGATGGTGGGCGAGGAGCAAGTAGAGGAGATGCAGCAGCAACTATCAAGGAGTCTGTAAGTAGGCAAGGCCTTGAGTATGGGTTTCCAAAAGTAGAAATGGAAGCAGCTTAATACGGACCAGCCAAAAAACGCAGAAAAGATCTATTGCTAGTTTAGCTTTGTAAGACTTCTGCCCCACATGGGGCGCCAATTAGTTACATAATCGGATTCCCTATTATTGTTTATATTTCTAGCTCTGACTTCTTGTCAATCAGACAGCAACAATCGAAATTCTCTGCTGGCTGTTTCTTTTCATAGCTAACATCTCCGGAATTCAAATTATTTTCCATAAATACTTAAGCTGAGATGAAAAATTCCTGAAATTGCATTCCATCTCTGCTCCATCGATGCAAATCAATGAACGAGGTCAGCTTGGGTACATTATCGGGCTTAAGGGACCACAGTCAGTGTGGCCATATTGCCATATGTCCTTACAGACCATAAAACTGTGCAAATACAAATATGTATGTCAGCTCCGGCTCCAGCTCCACCTCCCTTCTGTCCACCACCCAAAATGCTTCCTCCCACTCCACGTCAAACACCGAACACACAAACAAAGGCAAACAAACAAGCAAACACACGACGCAGTAGCTGGGAAGGAATTTTCAAATATTGAGCTGGCAAAAGCTCAGCAAAATCTCGAGCATTACATAACTGACTAACAGACTAACCTGCCAGGCAAACACGCACACGGCCATAAAAAATGATGCCGTACTTACTTACCATGACTTTAATGACTTTGACTGCAGCAGGAGCCGCAGCATCTTCTTGCCGCAAAACCAAACTAATCAGCACGTGTGTGCGTGAGCGTGTGTGTGGGTATGTGAATGTTATTTAGCCGAGGACAAACAATGCTTAACCGACTCTCAGTGGGTGGCAGTGGGTGACTAACTGACCGACAGACAGTCAGACAGACTGACTAGCAGACTGGCAGGCTGAGCAGCCAAGGCCTGCGAAGACCTTTCCCTTGGTTATCCTGCTCTTTTTTTATACACTCGCTTAATAGTTTTGTTTGTTAACGTGTGTGTTTGTGTGTGCCAGTGGGTGTGCAGCATCATTACGCCACGGTGCGCTTGGTTTCCTTTTTATTATGTGTGCGTGTGCCCACAGACAGCAGGCACGCTCACACTCATAGCCTTAATTTCACGTTAACGACATGGAAACTAGGTTACTTTTTCAACTGCGCCTCAGTGAGCATCAGAAAAGGGAAAGTGCAACAACAGCAATAGCAAAAAAAAGAATAAATATAAACTAACAACAATTGTTTATTATAAGGCAGCTGCAACAACAGAAGCAACTCATGCTAGTGACATTGCCTCCCCCATCAACCAATGGCCTTGCCCAAGCCGAATGTCCCGTGTGACCGCTAAAGTCCCCAAATTGCCAAGCCCTTTAGTTAGTAAGCTTCAACATACACATAAAAAATGCGACAAATTGACAGCTCGCACTAGTAGAAAGTTTGAGGTCAGAGAAAAATGCAGCCAGAAAGTTTTATCCGCCTTATCGAAAAGTTCAACTGCACACTGTCAAGTAAACCGCTTGATCAAGCTGCAGGAACTGCAAACTTACTTGTCATAGGATGTGGGAAACATATCTTATGGGTACATTCCTCAGAGTGCGATTAACTGACATCCTAAGACCTAATCGAAAAGTTCAACTGCAAACTTCAACGAAAACCTCTTGATAAGGTTATGTTTACATAGAGATGGGAAGCCCCACGTTGGGCGCCACTTTGTTTGAACAACACTTCACAATGCACTTTCAGCTCGCTTAGTTATTATTTACACTTGACGTAGTTCCTATTGTGATATTCATAATTGAAAGCAATAATGGACGAGTTGTTTCAACAAGCTTTCCCTTACCGAGGCAAATCTGTTGCATGTTGCATCTCCATCATGCTCTAGTTAAGTCACAAAAGAGAGAGAAAAAAGGTAAGGCCACGGGCAAACCAGACGGCGGAGGCAACAAAAGTGCATCAATAAATTCAATTTGAAGGTACAATAGATGCGAAACAATCCCTAGAGCCACAACCAGCGCCAGTTCCATTCCCAGGCTGCTAATTAGCCGTCGGTCGACCATCCGTCAGGCAAACTGGCGTGACGGCCAGGACACAGGATCCGAAGGAGGAGCAGTGGTCGGGGGTCTTTTGCTTTCAACGGCACATTTATAATTAAACAACATGAAAGACAAAGCGCCCGGCAGACAGAGCAGGCAGCTGAATGGAAAGTGTGGGCAGGCCGGGGGCTCTGGAGGCTCAAAGTTACTCGGCAGCATTTATGAGCGCCCATAATGGCTGTTAACAATTTAACTTGTTTACCGGTGGGAAAGTTATATGTTAATTGGTCTCGTATAGCCTCGCGCACAAAGGCGCACGTGAGCTGCTCCAGGAACTGGGCACGCACATGGCTCACCCACGTCCTTGAGGACCCGGGGAGTGCTCAACTAGGCCGTGTCCTGTAACCAGGGATAGTTCGCTTAAAAGGGTAGTTTATTTAATGATTTTAAATTAATAAATTTTTCGCACTCTTCTAATTTTTTTCTAGTTTAAGAAAGAAAAATAAGATTTTGTAAAAATATAAATATAAATGGAAAGTACACATTTTTAATGTATAAATTATAATCGAAATGAAATGTTATCCAATTTAACTAAGAATCTCCCGAAATTTACTTCGCTAGAAGTCAAAATACTTGACAACCATTAAAAATCTTTGGAGACGTTAAAATTTTGGTTTTACACTCTTAGGTTATCATTTATCTACTCCAAAATTTAAAATTCAATCTAAAGTGCTTTACAATTATTTTACATTTAATTTTCTGTACTTTTGAGTAAAGGCAGCTTTTAGGATATTTAATTATTGACAAAAACCAATAACAAACTGAGAGCATGAGTTGCTTTACATTTACCATTGATACTAGATGAACTCGTAGGATTCCCTATGGCCCTATAAACTCTCCGCCCAAAGGAGATTATTAATCTGCGAATAAATAATACCTGAGAGGCGGCCAAATCCACCCTTCACCAGCCGGCCAACTCCAGTGCCCGAAAGCAGGCCAAACGGAGGAGGCATTGTGCTGAGTAGCTCCTACTTATCCGAGCGGCAACAAAGCCAGCCACAAACAGCACTTGGCCAAGTGAATAATGGCAGGCGCCGTCACCTGTTCCCGGCCACTCCCACTTTCCACCCTCTCACTCCCATGTCCCCACTTTGGCATTAACACGTTGCGATTACGCCTCATAGCCCATGCAAAGGCACGGGCTGACGATGGGGATGTGGATTGGGTCCTGGGTGGTGGCTGGACATGGACGCATCCCGGCCAGGCGGTTGCAAGCCACCACCGTGTGGCCTTTGGCCCACATATATGTGCATATGAATTTGATGACGACGGCGGCAGCGATGTGTGATGTTGCATCGTGGTTGCTCTTGCACTCGTTAAAGTCCCTGGCTGCGGGTGGAAATGGGATTACTAATTTTTGCAATTAAATGAGAGCGTAAAAAGGGGAAAATTACTTAAATTTTTGCACTAGCCTTGCAGCAGTGCCTGAGTTTTTGTTTGCCTTGGTCGTCCATTTGGGGCAGGAATTTTTTAATTAAATTTCAGCCGGGCACAAAGTGTGTGTGTGAGCGAGCTCAGCAATGGCAAAAACATACATACAAATATGCATCCCGATCTCTGGAACACACTGAATTAGCAGCTTTTCCGGGCAAATCAATCAAATTACACACACAACACCGGACCTTAACACACAAAAAGCAGGGAACTAAAACATTTAGGGTTATATGGTATGTGCAACAGTTTCGCCAGCGAATAAACAAAACAGACCAAACATTGTGACTGCAACTGTGGCAACTCAGTCCGCGTGCATGTTTGTGATTGATTGGCAAACAAATTTTGACACTTTACACAACACCCACGGGGCAGGTGACCAATGTTTGTCCATCCAATTCCCCCCTTTGCCAACGAATTCCCTGCCCATGCCCATGTCCATGCCAATCCCATTCCCGTTTGCCATCTCCAGTTTGTTGAGCGTTAATTAAAACTGCTGTAAAATGCACAAAAGCGTTGAGCAAACAGCAACCGCGACGACAATCGCAGGGGCTCATGTCAAGGGGGTTTTGTGAGGGGGGTTTTTGCAGGCGGTTCTTCCAACAAGGGGGTGCGAAAAAACGAGTACCGTGTGTGAAATGGGGAATACGTACTTGATATGTGTACACATATGCGAACGTGATAACCAACAGCGGAAACGGAAATAAAAACAAGAGAACGCAAGATGAAAAATGTTGGACTGTGTTTAAAGTAAATAGTCTGGATTGATGAAAGTTGCATTCGAGAATTCATCAACAGGCATTTACTTCAACTGCAGTTTGAACGAAATGCAACAGGAAGATAACGAGTGCGCAGTGAATTTTTAGTTTATTTAATATGCCTAAGAACTTGTTCCATTAGAGTTATTAGGAGGTGTTAAGTAGAAAATTATTGCTCATTTACCAAATATAGGAATAGCTTAAAAATGTATTGACATTGTATGGTGTTTATTGCACTTTCCTGAAAAATATACTTTTATTTAAGGCTTTTTTTGGCTATTACAAAATATTTTGGTAAATGAGCAATATACTTGGTTTTCCTTAAAACATAATTAAATATATATTTTTTATATACTTTCAATCAAGCTGAATTTTTACACAAATGAATTCCGAAATCATTCACACCGATCTCTATCGTTGACAGTGCGACAGGAGAACGAGCGGAACATCCGCGAGAATCTGGAGCGCACCTGGATGATGAGGAACCGCACCGAGTTGAATCTGCAGCGCCAGCAGATGGAGATGCAGATGCAGGGCGTTCCCTGAGCGGAAGGAAGGAAGTGACACCGCTGCAGCAGCGCCAGATGCGACCGGATGGAAGATGTCAGCGCGAGCTGGAAATGCCAGCGGTTGGCAACAGGAACAACAAGTTTGTGGCAGGAAGCCAAAGGACCCCTCTTCCTGCAACCACCCCCAAACTCCTCTCTCCCATGCTCCCCTGCCGCCATCCCCAATCAAAGTTATGCGCACAAAAGCTACAAAGAAGAACAGAAGAATCCCAGAAAACGAAACAAAAGAAATTGTTAACTAAAAAATAAAACACAACTAAATGAGGATGGAGCACTCCGAAGTGCTCGGCTAAAGCTAAAGTTAATGCTAATTGTAGTTAAGTCTGCCCGAGCGGAAATCACTTGTTTTATATCTAACTGAGAGGTAGACTCCACTTAGAGCAAACAAAATATAAAATCGAACAGTGATGAAGTTTAGTCAATAGTTAAAAACGTTGTTTATAGAGTTACTTCGATGGCATTTTAAATGTTAGATCGATAACGTTCTGGTATTCAAATTCACCTGAAAAAGTTTAAATGGATTTAAAATCACTTGCAAATGCGCCTAAAAATATGCAACAGTAGTTTTTATTCCAAAAGAATCCCATGTACAAAACTAGTTTGTACTGTTTTTCATGATATATTTTAGGCATATTTTCAGGTGTTTTCAAATCGCCAAAGAATTTTACGCCTGATCCAATTCTTCATAAATCATTTAGTCGGTTGCTTTAAAATTTAAAACAAGACACTCAGTTTAATGGAAGCTTTAAATATTTAACAAGTTTTTTGTATTTTAAGGTTAATACTATACCACAGCAATTTTGATGGCGAAATTGTTTACCAGAACGGGACCGATTGTCCTGTAATTATTGCGCTAGGATATGATCTAGTTGAGGCTGCAGGACGACGCCAAGTGGAAGGAGCAATTAAGCGAAAGGTTTCGATTATTCAGTTGATTAGCCAAATGGTTTCAATTTTTCTTTAGCTGAGTACTCCACCCTTTGGTTTTCCCCCCGAAAAAAGAAGAAAACTCCGCTCCTGAATGGCGTCGACTGGGCAGCTGGCGAGAGGAGAAAGTTGGTCAATAGTTGCGTCTGAAGCTAAGTTGTTAACTGAAAAGTACTCCTAAGTAAATGTTAATAGCAATAAAAAACAGAAAAGTTTTTGTATCTCTTAGAAGACGTTGGAGCAGAGTTAGACGGAGAAGTATCAAGTATTCCAAGAACAATTTTGAGTAAAAATACGATTTTCATAGGTTAACACTAATTGTAAAAGTGCAGCAAAGAAACATTCAATAGATTTACTCATACTTGGAAAACACAAACACACAACTTGTGCCAATGACAAAGAAGCAACCTACAAAATCCTAATGAGAGCCTGCAGAACGAAGTGTGGCGTAGCGTAAATTAATAAACAATTGAATAATAATAACGAGGAAATGTTAGTTAATTAGCGGATCGATGTGAAACAAAAAACTGTTACTTAAGTGCAAAACGAGCTTGTTGTCGAATTAATTTTTAAATGGATTTAAACTAAGTGAAACTAAGCTAAATGTTAAATGTTTTTTTAGGTGTTCAATGTTACAATTAATTTGTGGTCAGGCAGCCGAAATGAGGTCGATGCGATTGCCCAGCCCTTACCAAAGTGAATAATTTTACGAACCTGTGCTAACTCAGTTGCAAAGTTTAACGACAAAATTTAGCTTGAAGCAAACTTCTATCGGTTTCAGCAACAACAGAGCGTTGAAAGCATGAAATTCAAAAGTTGAGAAGAAACTACCCCGAACGCCCAGCCCCATCTCTCTGCCCAATTACCAATTATCCGGAAATGTATTTCACATCGCAAATGCTTTCTAATATTCGCCCGAATGCACAAGGGCAATTTAATAGGTTTTTGGTTTCTGGCGTTAAAATTAATGCCAGATCCACAGATAGGAATAATATTATTTTGCCCGGCTTTCACCTGCACAAACTCGATAAAAACACAAAGAGAAAATAGACAAATACGGAAATAATTTTCGAGACAAACCGGCTATCATGTACCAAAATCTCTTTGTTTTCCCTATGGTCATTTGAAATAATCCATAATATTTTTCATCATCTGCAAGTTAACACCGAAATCAAAATAATTTATTCCCTCAGTTATTGGTATTTTTGTTGGCAGGCGGGGAGGATGGGCAGGACGAAGACAAATGGAAAGCTTTAAATTAGCTCAATAAATTGTAATCTAATACACTTAATCGGATCGTTGTTAAATGCAATGCAAGTACGTCAAAGACAAAGACTCACACACCTCATTCAGATTTGTAAGATTTGCATTTCGGCCTAGGAATCAAAATCAAGGAACCGCAGAGGATACTTAATAATATAAACAATCAAGCAAAACATTGTACTTAGTAATTGCATTTAACATAGGAGGGGCAGAGGATATTTACTAGGTTCGCATAATTGATTTAACTGCATGCTTATAAAAATAAAGAGAATAAAGGGGCATTATCTGAGTGGAGGTAAGGGAAACTAATTGAAACAATACAACTAATGTGTGTAATTACGGCTAGCTAAGTGTAAAAATGTAAGCTGAATTATTATACAACCAACTACAATCGAAGCAAGAAAATTGATGTAATTGAAAAACTCGTAACGTTTTAGGGCAGAAATACCAATGAATAATGGATAATGACACAGGTCAAACACACAAACACGCAGCATGAATAAATTAACGAATAACGAAATTATTTCTCGAGAAAAAATCAAACTTTTTAGCCTTTGAACGAGAGACTTTTGGTGCCCAATCCAGTTTGAGCAATTATTTACAAGTGAAAAACAAAATAAAGTATAACGAGACACAAAGAAAGACACACACTCAGCAGAAGCATACGTATTGTAAATAGAAACAGAAACCAAATGAGTAAATACCAAGTAGGTACGTAAATGAATAAATAATGTAAAAGGCTTATCCCAAGTAAATCAACATTAAATAAATTAACAACGGAAACGGAAATCAAACAGAAACAGGTAATACTTCAACTTGTGTGCAAGGAATCAACTTTTACTGTTAATTGTTGCTGGCAATGCGAAAGGCAGCGCCAAGCGAAAAACAAAAAACGAAAATTACAAAAGTAAACCATGAAAAATGCAAAACAAATATATTTAAAAATACATTTGAACGCCCTCAGCGTTTTATTCATCAAGCAAGAAATGTTGAATCGAAAGAAAAAGTCAAACAAAGCCATACAAGCGATAAATCAATTTGTGTCACCTGTGTAGTAAGTATATCTCAGTATTTGTAACTGAAATTGAAAAAGCGTTGAAGTGCAGGCTTCGACCACGGCAGCAACAAAGAAAATCAAATGAAAATAAACTGAATTTACAAGTGGATTTTGTGTATTATTTACGACTATGCGGTGTTTGTCTGGAAATGCCTTGTGAGGCGAATTCGCAACTGGGGGACTCGTTCATAATTGGCACGGAAGTAAAGTAAGTACATATTTCTAAAAATGTTCATTGGGCAAGCTAAATGCCTAGCTACTAAAAAAAGAAAGATTGAGACTTATGTTTGTATTTATTTAAATCTTCTGAATTACAATAAAACTCAGTTATAGTTATTAATACAAGTCATTGTATTGAAGTTTTTTATCTCCAGAATACATTTTATAAAAATACATTTTAACATTCATGTTAAAAGTATAAGTTTGAAACATAGTTGGTATTAATTATTAACTAGAGGCTGCTTGGACTACGAATGTTATTTGTTAACCCAAAGGGTTTCGGTTTAAAGGTGAATGTTAGTTATTAGTCTATCTATTGACACATAATTTACTTATATTACTTACTATAACACTATCAATACAAAAAGTATTTAACTGATCAAATTACAGATTCAATAACAGTTGCTTAAAAAATATTGGTAGTTTCCCAAATAGTATCCACAAAATGCTCCTTCTGCTTGCGTTGCACTCCTAAAGTACGAAAATGCTATCCACAGATTTTAAAAGATTGAGATACTACATCTTTCAGATGTATCTTAAGTGGCTTACATGGGGCGCCATCTCTCGCAAGCTTTTGGAAGGGCAGCTGAAAGCTTTGGGGGCTCTCAGTGTGCCCCCACCCGCACAAAATACCGCAGCCCCAACCGAAGACAGGCGCCCGTCCCTAGAAAATACCAAATGGCCCCGCCGATGACTGATGACTGGCGCCCCAAAAGCTCCTCGCGCCAGCTTTGCCCGTCGATCGCGATCTGGTCCGAAAAGTGGAAACAAAGTGAAGATAAATTAATAAGCAATTAGCCAGTGCAAACAGACTGTTGTCAGTCGACCAGCCGCCTGGCAGACCAACCGAAGCAGCTGAGCAGATACAGATAGTGCCGCCTCCGCCCCGCGCCGCGTGGAACCAAAATAAACAGGCGTCGGTGGAGAAAGGAGAAAGGGGTGCAGAGCGGGGCTGTCGCGGGGGCGCGGGGCCAGCGGACAACGAGGCAGAAACAAAAGCACGAAACGGCGGACAGAACCAGTCGAAACAAAACAACAAACCGGAGCGGTCGCACTCGAAAAAGCGAAAAGCGAATAAAATTTATTTCTGTGCTCGCCCAGTGTGTGTGCGTGTGTGTGTGTGTGTGTGCGCGCGCGTGTGTGTCTTGTGTATATTTAAACAATATTTCAAAAAAAATCATACGCCAGACGAAAGGTGAAATACTGAAAAACGAAGATCGCCTCCGCCACAGCGAAGCGGAGCAGACAGATAAATAAAAACAGAATCCGAGACAAAAACAACGCGACTGTGACGCGGCCAGGTGCTGGAGGTCACTCGGCCCATTTCGCATAGTAGCACCACCACAGCCACCCCAGCCACCCCCCTTCCAAGCGCTTCCACTTCCAGTTCCAGTTCCAGCCGCCCGCGAACAGCACGCGCGATCTGGAAAAAAGAGTTATTGGAATACAAATACAACGGCAAACTCACGCGCCTCATCGCTCTTACTGCCCGCCCTCTCGACTGATAAACGTCAGTTGATAAACGCACACATCGCATCAGGGCAGCCGCGCGAGACAAACCATCCAATTATTCCAATAAAGCCAGCGCCAAGTGCGAATGCGCCCTCGATTTGTATGCCATCAGCAGCACTCGGTTGCCCACTGCCACTTCCATCCCCTCTCGCACTTCCAGACCCATTCCCACTTCCATCACCCGCCCAATCCGCACTCCCACTCGCCGCCACCCCCCCAGCACTTTTACTGCGCCACTGACGTCAGCCCGCGGCGTTATCGCGCTGCCAACATGGTGGTGGCCGAGGGAGTTATGGACTCCGGATCGGGGATCGGCGCGGGCGCGGGCGCGGGCGCGGGCGCGGGCATGGGCATGGGGTACTTCAACGAGACCCCGCTCTCCGAGCTGGGCGTCGAGACGCGCAACCAGCTGTCCCGCATGCTGAACCGCAAGAAGGTGCTGCGCTCCGAGGAGGGCTACCAGCGCGACTGGCGGGGCATCCTGGAGCTGGCCGAGCAGAAGGGCTTCGTCGAGGAGAACGCCAACAATCCCATGGAGCTGCTGCTGACCAGCTGGTGCCAGCGCAGCCCCAAGACCGCCAAGGTGGGCAACCTCGAGAAGTACCTGGGCATCATCGATCGGTGGGACGTCTGCGACGATATCCAGGAGAATCTGGGTGGGTACTCCAGCGGTTGTAGAGATAAATATGCGTATTCTGTAGTCTCTGGTACTGCATAGGTGAACTTCTTCCAGAGAGTTCCAGGCGGTCGGTATCTATAATTGTATTATCTATAGATTACTCTTTAACTAAGCGGTTCGTGTGTCTGGCGGAGTATTCTGATTATCATATATTCATTTTTAAACGATTTCTAGGGAATTGAAGAATAACAATCAATATTTTGAAGCCTAAGATTAGGGCCAACTTTTAGGTGTTATTACCAATTATAATGAACATATCTCTAAGAAGCTTAAAATTGTTGGTAACAGATCCACACAAAATGGTATAATATCAAAAATCTATTTAGCTATCATTTAAAAGATAAAAACTAAGCGTAGAAAAAGAAATCGGTTATTACAGATTGAAATATAAAACGTAAGGAAATAGAAAAATAACTATTATTATTTTAAAATAACTCCCTTAGACTGAGATATATATTCATATATTGTTAATAAAAATAATACAAATATTTTTATGAATTTTATTAATATTTTTATTGTGGATCTAAATGGTGTTTAAAATAATAATATCAATTTCTCGAAAGGCTTTTAGTGAAAGAGTTAGGAACTATCCTTTACAAAGCCCTATGAAAACTTGTCATAGAAAAAAACGGAAATAGATCATTTAAATATTATTTTATTTGCAATTAACAATAAAATTTGTTTATGGATTAGCTATTAGATTTATAGCCATTAATGATTGCCTTTAAGGGATGTTCTTAACGATATCGGTTGTATGCGGAACGTGTATATATTTAACTTATCTATGACGAGTATATCTAAAACAAACAAAGCTTATCAATGAATACATAAACGAATGGACAACAATGGCTATCAATAAATACATAAACCAATTGAGTTATGATGGATTCTAGATATGTAGTTACAAAAATAAAAGTCAACCACTTTTGATTGATTTTTGTTTATTTATTACTTTTAACAAAGGGTTTCCTTGTACTCGTAATACTTTTTATTATCCACTTAAAAAAACTGGTGTCATAAATGAAAATCTCCAGGCCATAATTTGTAAAATCCCTGCCACATGCATAAACAATTTAAGCCACAGTAAAATGTCTGTCATTAAGGAAAATTCTCTTATATTATTTTCACAAAGGGGATTCACCTGACAAAATTGGCCGTCATCCGTAAAAAGTCTCGGAGCAGACATTTTGTTTAGGAATATTTATTTGCATGGGGATATTTTTTGAATTTTTGTTTTGGTCAACTGTTTCTATGATTTCCTTGAACTCACTTTGTATTTAAAAACAAATTAAATAGCTTAGAAGGCCAAAGATAGATTTATCAAAAACATATTTATTTGACCACCCTAGGGCGAGTTTTTAATAATTTTAAATTATTACTGGTTGAATCTGGAAATTGTGTTTAATATATTGTGCAATTTGGACTCGGTTTCGACTCATAAACAGCATATAATGCTTAAAATTACGCCAGACTGTCGGGCATAGAAGCAGCTTGTTATTGTTGATTTCCAAGAAAACATGCTTCTGAATGCAGAAATATAAATTTTGTTTATCATTTTAGAATGGAAGACAGTACTAGAAATAAATATGTTATTTAGACGACTGGCAAGATCTTCTATAACAAAACATTTCAAATAGATATTATTAGCACAAGTTCCTAATACTTAACTCAGTTTAAATTTTCCAAATTAGCTTTAAAAAACTTGACTACATATTATTAATCATTTGATATACCCCTCCGACAGCCAAGGACACCCAGCGCTTCAATACAAAGCAGGAGCAGCGGCAGAACTCCTTGTTGGAGGCGTATCCCTCGCCGCCCAGCGACTGCCTGGAGACCAACAACAACTACAGCAGCAACAACAACGTCACAGTGGGCCAAAGTGTGCAGATCCTGAGCGAAGAGGACCAGAGATACGTGCAGATGGGCCAACCGCTGCCCAGATACAATGCCTGTGTCCTGTACGCCGAGGCAGACATCGATCATGCCACCGAGATCATGAACAATCTGGAGTCTGAGCGATACAATCTCAGGGTGAGTGGGATCTCTCGGATGCCTTTTGCTTCCAGCGAATAACCGATGAACATGCCATGACAGCTTTTCCTGCGCCATCGCGACATGCTAATGGGCGTTCCCTTCGAGCATGTCCAACTCTCGCACTTCATGGCCACCCGCTGCAACCACCTGATCGTCGTGCTCACAGAGGAGTTTCTTCGCAGTCCGGAGAACACGTACCTCGTGAACTTCACCCAGAAGATACAAATCGGTGAGTAGCCGCCACGCCGTTGGTGGTTCAGGGTTAGCAGACCACCTAACCAGTTGCCCGTTCTGTTTTCTCGCAGAGAACCACTCGCGCAAGATCATACCGATTCTGTACAAGCCGGATATGCACATACCCCAGACCCTGGGCATCTACACGCACATCAAGTACGCCGGGGACTCCAAGCTGTTCAACTTCTGGGACAAGCTGGCGCGGTCGCTGCACGATCTGGATGCCTGCTCTATCTACTCCACGCGACAGGTGCAAACGTAAGTGCTGATTCTGTATAAATCTGGGAGGAGGGAAGAAGTACTTTCAAGGTAGTGGATAAAAAAGGTTTACAAATTTATGCGATAAAAAAAAATAAACTAAGGTAAATTGTGTACTCACACAAGTTCTCGAATGTATACGAACTGCTTGTATACAAAATATATATGCGAATAACACATACCATATGAGCGATCAACCTTAGAACAATCAAGCAGGAATTTTTATTTAGTTTTACGGTTTAAAAAAACCGCTCGAGAAGTAATACACTGCGTATGCGTAATAAACTTGTAGTGAAAAGTTAAAAAAAATAGCTATTCGTTTATAATATAAAAATTCTGGTAGTAAAATTATATTATGGAAAATTATGCTTTGCCTTTTATAAGAACCAAATCGTTAAACTAAACTGAGACTCTTTTTAAATAGATAATCCCTCTCTTTATAATATAATAGAGTTATTCGTAGGATGATATAATGAAAAATGAGGGTGTCTGAGGGTATTAAGGGAACAGAATCCTAAAACTGAACCGATAAAAGAACCTTTGTATCATAAGTAACCTCTTCGTAATATAAAAAAGTTGGTAGTAAAGTAATATAATGAAAAATTAGGGTGTCTTATGGTATTAGAAGAAATAGATCCTAAAACTGAACCGATATGATTTCCAAAAATCTCTTATAACACTAAATATCTCCCTCTTTATAATACACAAGATTTGGAAGTTAGATTATATAATGAAAAACAAGGTTTACTTCTGAACCGAGAAGCTTTCCAAAAACCTTAATATCATCAGTAATGCTCATATTGCCTCCCCACAGACCCTCGCCGGTGGAGGAATCGGCTCCCCCGCGGGTGACCACGCCCAGCATTCGGATACAGATCAACGACAAGGACGTGACCGACCTGCCCAACTTCAAGGTGCCGGAGGCGGAGACCACAATCGTTTCGGTATCCGGCGACACCGGCTCCCCTCTGCCGGAGCACAAGCCGAAGAAGAAGGATCGTTTCCTGCGCAGGATCACGCACAGCTTCGCCAAGACGCCCAAGAACGAGGGCGGCAGTGCGAAGACCCTGCGCCACGCGCACTCCGTCAGCACCATCAACGTTACGGAGCGGGAGAGGACACTCAGCGCCAGCAGCTCCAACATCTCCACCACGTCGGAGAGCAAGAAGAGCTTCATCAAGTGGCAGCCGAACATCCTGAAGAAGGCCCTCTTCTCCCGGTCCAGCAACAAGCTGCAGACGCCGGGCTGAGGGATCCTAGCGATAGGATGGCCATTCATTCGCTTGACCCCTTGATTCCCAGTCGTGCGCCCAGTCTAGTGGCGGCCAAAAATGGTCGGCCCACGTCGTCACCCTCCACGCTTAGTGATAGTCCTTAGCCTAATCCCTATCGAAGTCAACTAACTTAATACACCTAGACGCACTTGTTAACTTACAGTACATAAGACAACAACGAATAAAGACAATACCACATATCAGCACAAATGTATCACAGGCACGCACAGAGCACCGAAGAGATGCGATATACGATATGATATACCATATGCACTATAACGAACGTGGATTTGATAAACAGACAAATTGAGGTTAAATGCGCGACACTGCTAATCGAAGTGCTCAATTAACTGTTAGTCACGCGTTCGATAAGTGACTTACTTAATTTAATTATCTCTGCGGCTGTGCTCGCAACTCAGAGCTCAGACCCCATGTGGGATGAGTAATGTCCATACGAGTATATAAACTATACGTATTACGAGTATTGCACATTGTAAATTGCTCAAGCAGTTCTAATAGGTATGTTTTGTTTGTTTTGGGTACCGCCTTGGTGCCAGTTCCCCCCTTGTGATTAGCTTTAAGGTTGCCGATTGCACACACTTAATAAAAAGCAAAGCAAAGATTATCAATACGGTGCAGATACGTAATCAACTAAAACAGAATGCCACAAGGCACCGACTCTTTTTCCTGAGGTACGGCGAGCCTTTGGACAGTGCGTTTCGCAAGCATAAGGGGTCAACAGCCGTGCTATGTTTAGGCATGCTATATTAAGCAGCCAAATAAAAACTTGCTCAATGTCGGTCGTCGATCGCCAGAACTTTGACCTTCGCGCCACGCGTCATTTATGGTTATGAAACGCACCGTAGCCGTGGGCCGGAAATGGGCGGCAATAAACTGCTCAGTGTTTGGCTCAATAATTTATTGTTGGATGTAGACAACCTTTAGTTCGATCTTGTTTAATAAACAGTGCAGTGGATGCGTGTGAATCCCCCCGCTATTTACATACATATTGAGTGGAATTGTTTATCAGGTTCGGTTCCGGTTAATCTACAAGACAGTTCGAATCGGTTTAAATTTTTGTATTTTTTTTGTTTTATTTATTTTCTGGTTTTTATTGTTTAAATCGTTTAATGTTTTAATAATAGCTCCTCGCTCTCATTCCTCACCTCGCCTCATCCTGCGCTTAATTTCGCTCTCTGTGTGTTACAATTTACACTGTGAACAAATTTGTTTTTTTTTCTTGTTAGCCTTACTGCTCCTGGCGACTTGAGCTTGTTGTTTAAACTTTGTTTTTCTCTTTTGTTTTTGTTTTGGTTTTGTTACTTTTAATTGAATTTATGCTTGGTTGTTTCTCTGCTCAATGTTGTTTTTTATGTGAGTGTGTGTATTTATATATATATCGATTTATATACGTTATTAATTTTAATCTGTCGTTTGTTATCCGCTTAGCTTGTTTTCCTTTGTTAGAGTTATTTTAATGATTTCATTATCGTTTAACAAAATTAATAAAAACAGTTTGTAATTTGTTTGCTCTTTGTTGTATGTATATGTAATTGATCAATTTATTCGTAATTCGCAATATTAAAACAATGTAACGCATGATGTTGCATCTTCTGCCTCGCCTCGCGCTCTATGAGTATTATTTGCAAATTGTTTCGTAGCTTAATTAATGCCTCTCCTTTGGGGATGTCTTACATTCGTTTCGACTTGTTATTCATCTTATAAATCTAACTGATTGCATTTACACAGAGTGTGTTTGACGACGAGTCTGAGTGGAGGGGCAGGGCGTGGGGCTCGAAGTGGAACTGGGCTCTGGACACTGGTAACTTGGATGGGTCTTGGACTCGTTTCGGGGACTCTTTTGGGGGATCGAACAAAACCTAACTAACTCAACCGGAACCAAGGGTCGTGTACGTGTAAGTCTGTCTGTTTGTTCTTTTAAAGCGTTATCTTCTATATTTAAGTGTTAACAATGATTATGATTATGGAAGTCAGCTGAAGAAGTCTGTATCGGTTTGGAAGTTGAGTTATCATCGTATTGCGAGTTCCCGTCTTATAACTATGTTACGCTGCTCTTGAATACGCTTAGGTGTTTTCGAAGTTCGAACTACCTTCCTCGATCTATCTGTAACTCGACTCCCCTCCCTCGTACTCCGTCCTTTAATCATACATACATACACATGGAGATATATTCATCGTCGTGTTTTGGGTCGCTCGCCGCCTTCGACTTACTAATAAATTAAAACAACGCTAATGAATTTGTTTTTCGCCTCGCTAATTGTGAATTCTCGTTTAACGTTCTTCCTCATCGCTTTGCTTCTCCTCGTCTCTTCTAGCTTTTCGTTTATTATCGTTATCAATCAATTATCAATTTCAATTTTCATTTATACATACTAGGTTCTCATTTAATTTTCTCGCATCAATGCTTTAGATTTGTGCCTTGGACAAACGTCTGTTAAAAATCGCTTTCTTTTTTTCCGCTTTTTATTTTCCGTGTTACACTAAAGTTAGTTTTCGGTTTTAGAGCGCCATACAGTATTGGCTGAGCTCAGCTTTGTTTAGGTTATTTAAACATTTTGCCTACTACTCAAGGTGTCTGAGGATCTGAGGGAGCAGCAGAAGCCAACAAAAGAAATTCCCATATATCTAATCCAGGACAAAATGATGGGCCACGTAGACCAGCTACGGGTGCTGTTAAAGTCCTAAAGGGACACCACAGATTTTTACATAGGTCTTAGAAAAGGTTCCTAAGTGGAAAAGAATACTAGCCAAAGTTAGGTTTAAATACATTTTAGAAATATCACTTGGGGAACGCCTTTTAAACTTTTTTATCAGATGAGATATTTGGAAAGGTTAAGAACTGTGTTTTAAAATTGTTAAAGTAAATGTACACTCTTTCTAAGCGGTCTATTAAAATATTATAGAATTTGTAAATTTAAATATTATAGTTAACTTTAAACGGAATATTAAGAATCTACTTTCTTAGCTGATTTTAAATTGAATTCTGCTAAATTGAATAACTCGTTGTACTTCAGAAGATAAATCGCTTGAGAGTCCTGTGTCCAGGAATCCCCAAACCTACTGCTCCCTCGATTTCCCCGATTGCTTGATACCCGTATGGAACAGTCGAGGTTCCGGAAGTTGAAAGTCTAAGCCAACGGATGCAGATGCAGATGCGAATGCTAATGGCGATGTTGGCAGTGTTTTCGCTTTTACGCATTTGTTCCAATTACAATTTCGATTGCGATCGTGTGATGTCGTGTTCTGATAGATACTCCCAATGGACCTACGGCTGATTTTGGAGGCCATGCGGGGGCGGTCTACATGTCTACTACACACACATTTTTTAGTCTGTTCGTCAGGCATTTTGCGAGCATCGATCATCGATCATCGATCGTCGATCGTCGAGCCTCGAGCATCTTGCTTATTGTTTCTATTCTCCGTGTTTAATTTTAACATTGTGCGCGATTTGTTGAACGTTTGACAACACTACAAATAACGGCAGTTTTACATGCTGATGATGCGGATGATCTGTGGGATGTATCTTTCTTTTATCGGGGGATAAATGCAACAACATTAACAAATAATAGGCTTTAAACCAGAGAGTTGCGCTATCCAGGAACTATACAAATGCTGGGGGTGTGGCGGGGGCAGATCGAAAAGCAAACTGAGGAACTCACTACATCATAGGAAACGAGAGACCGACTGAACCTATCAGTTAGAACCCGTCATCATTTACTTTTTTTCTGGCAACAACAATTTATAGTCTCTGTTATCTATATCTCTTTCACAACTTATAGTCTTTGGGTTTTAGATTAGATTTCCTGACTCGAGTGGCAGTCTGTGTGTGGGGCTATCCAACTAAATAAGGCTATTTTGGCACACAATCACAACGGAATACGAAACATCTATTGTACAACAACGATAATAACAACACAGGGTTCGGGTGGCTCTGGGGGATTGCAACTGATCTATGGGTTGATTTTTCGGGGAGTTCGAACTCGAAATTGTGTAAATTTGTTGAGCTGGCCATAAGTGGGGAGCGAGCTGTAGGGGCTAAATGCTCGGGTTTCGATAAGGTTGCTACTATGCTACAAGCCTGCCGCTTCACCGTGTACAACCAGCTGCACTCCATCGCTTGAAGTCGGTCCCCGTCTATGAGAATTCTGGCCTAAATGCTACAAAAAACGGCGTTAGCATGGTTCGCGCTTGCTGTGGGCTCGGGTGTGTGTGTCTCTGGGTGTGTGGCTGCTTTGCTTTCGCCTTTTTATAATTCACGTTTATGCTTACTTCACTATTGTACAATGTGCGACTTGCATTATTATATTCTCGTAATTATTTTATATAAGTATATATGTATATATGTATGCATGTTGGTGTGTGTGTGAGTCTGTTGTGTGAGTGTGTGTTGAGCTGCTGGGCTACTCCTATTTTTTGTTTTTTTTTCCATTTTTTCGTTTTTTGTTTCTGTAAAATGCGCTAGTTTATTGATACCTTCCGTGGCGCCCAACGTGGGACATTCGTGAACCTGTGGGTTTGCCCGTCTGCCCGTCGTTGGCACTCTAAATTCTGTCCTCCTCATCCTCCTCCTCCTCCTCCTCGACCTCCTCGCCGTTCTCCTCCAGCTCCTCCTTGTAGCCGGGGTGCTCGGAGATGGCATAGTAGTTGCCATTGTAAATGACGCCCAGTTCGCGCAGCGCATCGCCGCGTATTGTCGCCTTTATCGTCCAGTTGTAGCAATCATCCGACTCGGACTCGCGATCCAATCGCTCCACGTCGAGAATCTTGGAGTTGAGGCGTTCCAGTATGATGCCGATGTCCTTGATGCTAAGGTGGCGCTTCTGGTCCACCGACAGCTGGTCGATCAGCAGCAGAAACTTCTCCGTCGTCGTCTTGTCGTCCTCCATCACCGTGTTCTCCGTCTCGCTCTCGGAGCTATCCCGTTCGGGGGCGATGTCCAGGAAACGCACATGTCCCTTGGCGCCCGACGAACGACGCTGCATACTGCCGCTCCCCCCGCCGCTGCTGCCACTGCCGCCGAGCATAGGATCCATAACCGATGGTGCCGACTGCGGCTGGGGACTGCTGCTCCCATCCTGGATGGGCGACGTGGCCACGCTCTTGTGCACGGCGATCTTGCGCCCCTCCTCGTGCAGGGCACAGCAGTGGAAGTCGCACTCCGTGGTGCTGGGACTGCCCGCCCTGCTGGGCGTGTGGGCGTGGTGGGCGCACTCCGGCGTATGCACATGGACCGCTCCAACGCCCACGCCCACGTTGCTGTCGAAGGAGCTGCCCTGCTTGGAGAGCCGCCTGCTGCCGCCGGGTATCACAACTCCTGGCGGCAGGACAACGCCACCGGGATGGTATATGCTCGCCGGTCCATCGTCGCTGATCACCGTTATTTGGGGGCTGGCATAGCGCGGCTGGGAGGACTGCGATGACACCGACTTGTTGTCCAGCGAACTCTGCGCGGAGAGGCCCTTCTTCGAGGGCGAATACTTGTCGGACGACAGCAGACCGTTGCTGCTGCCCAGGCCGGAGCACATGCTCCCCACACCGCCGCCGGCGCCACCACTCCCTCCGCCGCCGCCTCCTCCACCCTGCCGCTGATCCCAGTGCAGAACCACCGTGACACGCCCTTTGTTATCCATGATCTTCCACGACGGTGTCTCATCATGCAACTCCAGCGCATGAATCGTCTCACAGACGATTTTCGGAATAGCTGATATGGCTGTGGGCGAAAAGATGGGATCAGTTCTGGTGTGTTGGTGGGGACTTTTAAGCTAGAATTCAGTACTGTTAGATCAATTAGTCAGCTGACGTAATTCTCACATCTTATGAGTGCTAATATTCTCATCTCCCAGTTAAGTATTCATAGGTCGACGTATTCTATCCTAACAAAGTTTATAAGCTTAATCTTGCTATTTTTTCGATAGTCTTCCATCTGCCCAAAGCATTTTAGTCTTTCTTTTTTTCTTTTATTATACCATTGGAACCAACACATGCCTAATTCGCAAAAACGTATTCTTCTTCAAACAAGAAGACCTTAGGAGAAGTCAATTCCTTTTGTAAAGCAATTGTTTAACTCTTTGTTTTTTACGTACAACGTTTTTTGTTTGCAATTAAATGTTCACAATGAAAACATTAATAGCTTTCTGAAGGGAATCGCATTAAAAGAATACTGCAATTTATTGTTTTTCAGATCTAATTTTGGAACAAGCGAAAATGTGTTTTAAAACAAGGGTACGAATTCAAGATCGTTGTTTAAATTTCCGTTGCCTTTAAATTAAACAAAATCAACAAACTATGCAAATTTAAAATAAATTTATAAACAATTGGCCCTGAAATAAAATGTTTAAACTACCGCCATGGAAATGTTTTTTGCTAAATTCCCAATTTGCTAGTACAAATTTCTAAAATTTAGTCATTTTTTCAGGTAAATTAAAAGAAAAAAATTGGCTTAAATAGAAGATCTTGTTTCTTGACATTCCCTGCAAACTAACCTTATTTACCATAAATAACTAAAAGAAAAACAATGGAAAGGGCATTTTTGTTGGACACACTAATATTTAGATTTCAAAAAGGTTTTTTTTTAAGTACGCTTTTTAACATTTTGCATTAAAACCAGTTTTAAGGCTTACAAAATTTTTTAAGTGTGCATCGAATAATTTACTATTTCCCTAGTAATAAAAAACTCTAATTTATCTGCGGATGATTGAAGTAAACATAATATTCAAATGTATCTGTAGGGAATATACGATTCCCAGCTAGTTGATTTAGATTTCCTCTAAGCACTGTACTGTATAAATACTATATCATATTCGGTTTCCAGCTGGCTAATAGACATTTCCCGTGAACAGTACTGATCTCCAGCTCCAGAGAGCATATAGCTAGACCCACCAGCCTTTATGACATCGACGCCAGTGGGATACCAGCGCTCGCCCTGCCTCAACAGCAGCAGCACCGTATTGTTGGCCAGGGTGCGAAAGTATTCGCCATCCTCGATTTGGGTTCCATCACACTCCAGAACAACGCGCACCGGTTCTGAAGCAGGAACCCCCAGCTTATCCTTGCCGCGGACCAAGAGCTCCTCGAAGGTCCCAACTACGACGCCCTTGCGCACATTCCGCCAGCTGTCCCAGATTTTCAGTGGTCTCTTGCCGCGAGACTCCTGCGAAGAGAAATTTGGATTAGCTGGGTTTTACGAATTACTATTCTATGCGCTGACGGAGGGGAAAGTGAAAGGCGATGGCATGGGGGGATAATGCTAAGGGGGCATGAGGGATGTGGGATGTGCGATGTGCGATGCAGGATGGGCGTGACACCTGTGAAACGCTGCGCACGAAAAACTGACAAGTGGGTGTGGCAGCAGGCCCGGGCTGTGTCATAATTTCCTCAGCCCGCTAATTGGGCTTCTCGGGCTTTAAAAAGGGCGCAAATGTCAAGGCCACAACGAGCTATAACGCCAATTAAATATAGAAAAGGTTCAAGAAATAATATAAAATCAGGTAGCAAACCCTATATAAGGAAAGACCCGAGAGAAGCCTTTACCTACGATTGAGGAAAAAGCGTTTTAAAGGCCCAAAGAAAAGTGAAAACGAATCCTTTTGGCTAACAGCGCTCACAGCTGTTGGCTAACAGTTGCAGGCCACGAGAACAACAACAACGGCCAGCCGAGCAGGACGAAAGCTGCAATGTTTAATGTATTGCAAGGACATGAGTGAGGCGCTCCAGTGACCCAGTAACGAGTGCAGCACACGAGCCAAATACAAATATCTCTCTTCGGCCCACCCTGCCCCTGCAGCCCCCAGCCTCCGCCCGCCCGCTCACCCCAAAATAAAATGTTTGAAAAATTACAAAAAATTCATGTTGACATTTTGCTTATTCCTCCACACCGAAAACAAGCAGAAAACTTTTCATAAAATATTTCATTTCGTTCGCTCGCTGTTTTGTGTGCTCCCCTCTCGGTGGCAGTCACTGCGCTCTGATTTTTTCGCCTTTGGGATAGGTCAGTTGCTGCGCCCCCCACGCCATATGGCATTGTGGGTGGCAAATGGGGGCGAGGTGGGAGGCATTGGTTGGCTATTATAAATTCTAAAATTAATAATTGCACAAAGGTGCAAGAAGCACGGCTTCTGGAATACTTCTGGAAATTAAATTTGTTATTTTGTGCTTAAGACGGTGGTAGGAGACCAATTTTTTTCTTTTATCAGCTGATTATTATTTTAAACAGCTTTAAATTTAAACTATTATATAACCAGAAATAGTTTTAGCAAGCCCAACAAACCCCTTAAAAAATATCTATAAATCGTAAAAAAAAATTTAATACAAAAAAATTGCCTAATGAATTGAAATCATTAAAGGGAAATTTTTTTTATAAATTGTTGGTATGGCAATACTTTAAAGACACACGGGAAAGTTAAGCCTGGTAATGGTATAATAACTTAAGTAGATCCTAATGTTGTAAGATTTTATCGGAAAACAGCGAACGGATGCGAACCTGGGACCCAGTCACCTGACAGCTAAATAAACGCCGACTGAATGTGGTTGAACGATGATAAATGTCTTGTGATAGGGCAGAACTATTACCATTGCGGACAGTCCGCCGTTTGTGGCCGACGAGGGCCCCGTTGTGATGGCCCCACCGGCCACTCCGCCCCCACCCGCCGCCGCGGCAGAGGCAGCAACGCCCTGCGTGGCCTGGGCCGCCGCCGCAGCTGCGGCTGCCACTTGTCTGATGCTCAGACAGTTGCAGAGCGGCTTCGTCACGCCCAGCGTGCACAGGGCGTTGGACCACATGGTGGCGCTGGTGGTGCTGTTGGTGGTGCTGCTGCTGCCAGCCACTTTTAGGCCGAATCTGCACTACTTCTGCCTGGCAATTGTGGGCCCCTTTGCTCCCCAAGGTCGTCTTACACTTGGAGCTCCAGGCTCCAGAAATCCATGTTTGTTTCTCAAAATCAGTTATATAAACGCGCGCTGTACGCTTTGTAGAAAACCGTTTTCGAATACTTCTTCTTTTTTTACCAAAAGTTTTACAAAATATTAAAGCTTATTGCTTATTGTTCGAGTGTGTTAAATGCCTTGCGTTTTTAGGGGGGGAGGAAATTCGTTATTACAAAAATTGTTAAGGGGCTCACGAAAAAAAATATTGCACTTTGGCACAAAATGTTGTTTGTGGTAAAAAGGGTTGCTCTCGTACACTTAATTTTCGTATATTAAGTTTGTTGTAAAAACTTGCAGAGCAGATGTGCCTCAAATTTCGCTTTTCACTGCTCGTACTTCGCATTCGCATTCGTACTCGTATTTTTAGGGCAGGTCAGGGCGGGTTGACCTTCGCACTTTCACTTTACGGATACTACGCGCCTGCAGCGCCCGTTTTGCCCGTGAAACCGCCGAGTTTTCGTTTTCATCAAACGCGCTGCTGCTGCCTCAGCTATGGAGCCTTAGTTACAATTATTATTTAGAACTTTACTTTTTATGTAGAAAAACGCTGGATTTTGGTTTAGTCCACACCCAGTTAGAAAGCGTGGTGTTTCCACTGCGGGCAGCAGCCGTTTCCTTCGCTGCCTGTGTGCCTGGCAGCCTGGCAGAGCAAACTGTGAGTTTTTCCCGATGAGATGAGATGCTGCATCGGAATTCACTACGCCTTTTGGGGCTGGGTGCGTTTTTGCAGCGCTTTAACAGCGCTTTGCACTGAGAACGGGGCATAAGCGCGAGAGAAGTGCAGTGAGAACGAGGTGAAATGCAGCGCGAAGCTTTGCGGGTGCGACAGAGATGGCTGGATAGAGTGGGGAAAACGCCGTTACTACTATCTAGTTCATTTAAGAGGGCGCCCCCCCCCCCCCCCCCCCTCACACATCCACAAGCACTGAGCTCCCTAACTATATTTTAGTCTCATTTTATTTATCCCACTATCAGTACTTTAAGCCTTTCCCGTTTGAAATTTCTCTGTTTGAACAGTTAACATTGTTTGACCGTGCTTTGGCCTACATTTGCCTCAATGTGATATAATCAGGACGCCAAGGCGCGCGCACCTTCTGCCCAACGAATCGCTCTACAAGTATTCCTCAGGATCCCAAGCATTTGATGTTGTCAATATTTACAACCCAATCAATGCCGATCAATTAACAGTTACCTTTGGCTTGTTTGTGCTTGGGAAATAGAGAGCTTTTGAAGGGTCATAGCACGCTTAACATTTAAGCTGTAACATTAAACATTTAGGTCTTTTAATAAAAATAATAAGAGAGGGAGGGGGAGAGAGATGCAATTTTAAATGAAGCTCTCTCTCTCTCCCTCTCTTCTCTGGAAAAAGCACTGCCAGCTGTGTATGTTAAAGGGTAACAGAGCTCCGAAATAACTGTAACTGCTGCTGGCCGAGATTCTTAGTTGCAAGAAGAAGCAGCGACATTCTCGTTTTGTTTATGCTAAATAATGCCAGATCAACTGCCAACTAAAAGCAATCTCCGCTGCATTTTATCAGCTTTTAAGGGAATTCCTAAGCTTGGGGAATCTGCAAGTATTTCTTTTTTTTCGGCGACATGCTCTCAAAGCAACAATTTTGGACAAGCCAGAGAGAAAAATTCCTTTCAGAGGGGGTGGAAGAAGAGGAAGAACAACAACAGTTGCAGCTGCACGTGGAGCGGGGGGTGGAGGGAGGGGGGCCAGGAGGGCGTTGGGGGAGTGGCACATCTGTGAGGCGTAAGTATTACCTCAGTTATTTGGGTCAAAGCTATTCACTCACCCGCAAAGCAAAACGAAACGAAGGAACTGCATAAAACATGCTTAAACACACACACACACACATGCAGAACGGGAGCTTGGGGGACACGCACACAAAGAGACTAATGCGGGCCACAGGCTTAATAGGTTCCTCTAGCGGATGCGGAGCATCCGCAGCGATACGCCTTGCTGGATACACTCGCAAAGGTTGTCATATGAAAAATTCAAATAGATACAGCGGAGCCTCCGTAGCCTAAGCCAGGCATAGCTATTTCATTAAAGCTACAGTGCGCGCTCCCCAAGGTGGACGCTCTGATTGGTTAACATTTTAATAACTCAATATATAATGGTTGCCAGAAGTTCCAAGTATATTTCTGCTCGTTATAAAACTAATCAACAAAAACGATTAAAAAATAAATGGTTCTCCATAATTAACTTAAAAATAGTGTTGTCAGCACAGTGGGCTTTTGGGGGTGTCACAAAAACCTTTTCCTACCAAAATACGTTATGTTTCTTACGTACATCAATACACTAAACCAACCGAGTTTGTTTGGAAGAGATTTCTGTGACACCTCAGTATATGCTTTAGAGTTCTAGGTTTTTTTTCTAAAGAACCTTTTCCTTAAAGTCTTCTAAAATAAAATATTATATGGAGATTGATTAGAAATCTAGCGATTTACACAGAAATCTTCTTGGACGGCATTTAGGCAACTTTTTTATTGATGCAAGTAGAAACTGAACCCCAATTTCGCCCTACAACATTTTTAAGTCACCTCAAACATTAATAAAAACTTAATATCAAATTTATTTTATATACGGAAGTCAGGCTATAGGTTTTTTTTCGCACATTTGGGGGTGTCGAGGAAATTTATTTAAACTGAATTCGGTTGGAACTCGAACGTACATCAATAGGAGTTACAACCGTGTTTGTTTAAGCGACATCTCTGTAATAACTTTCATTAAAAGGTAAATTGCGCTACCACAGAAATCGCTAAATATGTTTATGGATGGAAGACATTCAGCGGAATTTAGAAATATCTTCGGTCAAAGCTCTTACGTACATCAACACAACTTAGAACCAATCAGATTTCTCTGTCTCTAAATTTGCTTGTGGGGTTTTTTTTTATATGACTCACAATATAAACTATATGTTAGTGAAAGATGGCCGATAGCAAGTAGATATTAAGTTAATCGGTTAACAGTTAACCGTAGTAGTGTTGGGCAAGGTCCGTGAGAGATGTTTCGAAATATGAATGATGATGACAAAGTGAGAACAGCTGATTTTGGCGGATGCACTTTCGATACGCTTGCGATCGGGAAAATCGAAACGGTTATTGGGCCGCAGTTGCCGGCTTTGCTTTCAGCACGTTTGCACTTACCTCTCTGGCCATTACGACATGTTATCACCAGCGGCGCCCGCTTAGAGGGTCTGCCATTTGCTCAGCGGCAACCACCACAACAACAACAACAACAGCACCAGAAGCTCCGCAGCAAGAGAGGAAGTGGGAGAAGCAACAACAAAGCTTACGCTTTTCGCGATACGAGAGCGTACGTACGCAGGGATGTAGTAGGTGTGTATGTGTGTAGGCGGCAAACGGGATAAGCGGAGAGACAGAGAGAGCACGAGTGTGGGAGGTGGAGGTGGGGTGCGTGTGAGTGCTTCAAAAATTCTCTACTACACGTTTATTTTCAATCTTCTCTTCCCGCACATTTCTCCAACGCGCCGATGCTGCTACGTTCTTCTTCTTGCCCTTCTGTCCTGTCCTTTCGCTTAGTTTCCCTTCCTCTCCTCTCCTATCCTCTTCCTCACCTCCTGCGTGGGTACGTGTGTGTGCGGGTGTGTGTGTGTGTAGGTGTGTATCGGAATTCGCTTGGGTGGCTGGATTAAGCCAGGTTGGATTTGTTTAAACAATTAGCATACATCTCTAGTGGGCAATTTGTTACGGCGACTTGTCTCTACCTACGCCCACTTTTATAGGTGCGGCTGTTGGTCAGGACTCGCTGTTTGGCAGTGGTAGTGGTGGTGTGCGGTGTGTGTCTGTGTGCGTGCGAGAGAGCGCATTGGAGTACCGTTATCGCTGGCGGAGCCACATTTTCCTATTTGACATACACTTTTTTGTTGCGATTTTCGCCAATTTTTGCGGCACACGCGTTTCGTTGTTTTTGTTTTTGCTTCTTTTTCCTGGATATAGTTTAACTTTCTTATCCTTGAAAGCTTTCCGTTAACCGTTTTTTCTCTTATCGCTTGGTGTGTATCGCACACACGCCTTTGCTTCACATACGCTCTAGTTTTTGGCAGTTGTTTGCTTGTCCAGTTCAGTCCGTTTGACCACTGGGATTTGTTGTGTTGGCGACTAACGAGTTCTTTTTGTGCGAAAACAATAACATTTAATTCAATTTTGAGAACAAATCTCCCTTCACTTAACCGGATTTTTTGCAAACTCAACCACCCGATATCGATTGACTGGACAGCTTCAACCACCTGATATCGATTGACTACACAAATTGAAACACTATGTATTGGTTGATCTGTTTTAACGTTTGGATATTTCTTTAACTAAAAACAAATGCAATGCAAATCAATTTTATTTTCAACAGCACTTGAATTGCATATCGTTATCGGAGCAGCAGCTTTTACTTGTGGTATTTTTGCAGCATACTTTTGGGAGGTTCAGAAAACGCGTGCTGGAAGATACTAACGGGGGCTGCCAACTTGATTTGGTAGAAAGTTATCGATATTTTATTTGTAAGGGCTGTGTGTAATTATTAATTGTTAAAACCTTTCCTATAAGATCTTGTTATCATCTTAAGAAACTTTCTTTTAAAATATAAATTTTTATAGTTTATTTTGTTATTTTAATACTTTAAATTTAATATTTTGTTTACTTTTGCTTTGTAAATTGAAACCATTCAAAACCAATCAAACTTTCGGTATTTCAATTAAAATACCAAAAAGTGTGACCATTTTGCTTGTTGCTTCCCTGGACGCATTTCTACCTCATCGCACTGCATTGCATTTGAAACCGAAAAGTGTTTATTTTTCGGAAAAAGATAGTTTTCGGAAGATTCTTTTTACTCTGCAAAGTTTTTGTTTTTCTAGTATGAATTATATCGCGTTTCCATCTTCCAAAGTCACTAAGCAGTGACTTGGCGATAGTTTTCCCATCGAATTGCTTGCAGGGAGTCCAGCGAAAAACAGCGGCAGCCGCCACTGTGTATAATTTTTGACAGCTAAACAACCATCAAAAAGTGGCTTAAACTAAAGACGCTCGACTAACTAAAACTCCAGACGGGACTCAACATGGACGACATAAGGAGCAGCATGGATAATATGTTGGCCCGCTTCAACGACGACATCACCCACTCGGCGCCCAAGAAGCTGCTCTTCAACCGGCTTTCCGCCTCTTTCAGCGACAACTTAGTGCCCAGTAAGTGTTTTTTGTGTTTAATAACAAATGAAGACCCTTTAACTGACAAAAATCCATACCGACAGCCCCCAAGAAGCGCCGCATGGGGCAGGAGTCGCCGAATCGCAGCCTGAACGACAGTTCCGCCTCCCTGAACAGCTCCTCCACCGATCCCTTCGGCTCCTGGCAGAGCAGCAAACTGCGCACCGATCTGATCGAAACCAAGGCCATTGTCATCCAGTTGCGCAACGAGATCGAGCAGAAGACCCGGGAGCACCGGCAGGCCATGATGCTGGCGGAGAACAAAAGCTTCGCCTTGAAGGAGCAGTGCGACACCACCAGCAAGAAGTACTTGGACCTCCAGAGGGACTTCGAGATGATGCGGAAACGGGAGCTGGCCCTCAAGGATGAGGCCAGTCAAGCCACCACGAAGTTGGCCCAGCTCGAGCTCAAGTACGACGAGGCCATGACCAAGCTGCAGAGGGAGAAGTACGTGCAGGTGGAGGATGCCCGCGATGTCCAGCTGTGCATCAGCAATGAG
The DNA here is from genome assembly GCF_025231255.1 of Drosophila biarmipes. Lineage (NCBI taxonomy): Eukaryota > Metazoa > Arthropoda > Insecta > Diptera > Drosophilidae > Drosophila > Drosophila biarmipes. The sequence continues at coordinate 15,968,820 of NC_066615.1, read as the reverse complement.
CTGAGCGAGTATCGCCGCATGGCCCAGCGGGCCGACCTCGAGCTACAGTCCACGCGCAATGAACTGGAGCGACTGCGCCGACGCCACGAGGAGCTGAAGGCCAGGTTCTCCGGCTACGATGAGATGCGCGGCGACTATGAGAAGCAGACGCAGAGCCTGAAGGTGGCCAACGATCGCATCCGGGAGCTGGAGTTCGAGATTCAGTCGTACAGCGACTGGAAGGAGGTGACCAAGGCCTCGCAGGAGCGCTTGGCCAGCATTCCGGATCTGATGGCCGAGGTGGAGCGCCTGCGTAGCCACAACAAGCACTTGAACACTCTGATTGGCGACAAGTTGCTGCTGGAGGAACAGGTGCACGACTACAAGACGCGACTGGACCGGGAGGAGGGTGCTCGGGCGGAGGCCGCATCCCTGCAGGTGAAGCTCACGCATGTGGAGCAGGAACTCAAGGAGTGGGTCAAGGTGGCTCAGGATCACTGCCTGGCCAACACCCTGGTCAGCCCGATGGCCCTGCGCTCGCGCATAGAGCAGCTGCTGAAGGAGGACATCATCAATGTGGCGGAGAAGACCTCCTCCGCCTCGGACACCAAACATTTGCAGGTAGGTTTCGCCTCCCCCTATGGAAATCTTTATCTAATTGATTTTCCTAGACTTCAGTGCGGGATCTGGAGCAGAAGTGCGCCATCTACTTGAAGAACATCGAGGATCTGAACATCGGACTGAAACGCCACAAGAACTTCAAGGAGCGGCTGCAGCGCAAGCTGATAACCGTGTCCAAGGAGCGCGACTTCTACAAGCAGCTGGTTGAGAACTTCGACAAGGACATGACCATGAGCAATGCCAGTGTGGCGGACATGACGCAGGACATGCAGGTGCGGTACCGCGTGGAGGTGCTCGAGAGGACTGTGACCGGCTACAAGGACATGTGCGCCACCTTGGAGCGCGAGATTCAGGCCATGCGCCAGCAGGAGCAGCTGGCCGAACCAGCTGGTGAGGGCTACGATAGCGTGAAAAAGGAACTGGACACGCTGCGACTGGAGAACGAACGCTTGCGCCGCCGCAAGGAGGAGCTGGAGCTGGAGATGATGCACCGCTGCCTGCGCGGCGACTTCAACATGAAGGACTTCAAGGTGGTGCATCTCAGCGAGAATCCCGCTGCCGAGGCCTACGAGTCCAGCAAGAACATGATGGAAAAGCTGCAGGCGGAGATTGAGCGTCTGAAGAGGCGCAACAAGAAGCTGGAGGACGACGAGACGCAGCGCTTGAACGAGACCACCAGCACGGGCGGCATGACCATGAACTTCAAGGAGCTTAACCAGCTGCGCGCGGAATTGGAATCGGCCAATGGCAAGATGCGCAAGATGAAGGATTGCTTCAAGGCGGCCCGCGAGGAGTTCCGCGATGTGTGCTACATGCTACTGGGCTACAGGATCGACCGCATTGGCGCCAACAGCAACTACCGGTGGGTATCTCATACACTTCTCTTTCCTTCAATCTCTTATCTTAATATATTTCGCTTGCAGCATTTCCAGCATGTTTGCCGAGGGTCCGGACGACTATCTGGACATCAGCCTCAATGAGTCCAACTGTTTGGCATTGCTGGAGTCGCCCTACTCACATACATTCAATCCGCCCATCGATCAGCAGCTGGCCGCCACTAACTTCCCCGCATTCTTCTCCACTCTCACGCTGGAACTGTTCCAAAGGTCCACCGTGACCTAGAGAAGCATTATTTTAATTGTAGCCTAAGTAAGCCGAGTGTGGAGGCAACCAATTTAATTCTTGTCAGCAGATATACGAATGATTTTAATTATTAACTTAAAGCTGCCCCACAGACTGTATTCGAGTGCGAAAATAATAATATTCTTCTACAAATTTTGAACCACTAATTAAAGGCATAGTACAGAGATTTATTTATGGATAGATATAGATTATAGTAATGCACAATACAAGTTGGAATAATAGCCTCTCCACTAGGTGGAGGTCAGGATGTGGGCCACCTGCTCGGGCGTCCTGTGCAGCAGCTGCTCCGGCTGCTCGAAGCCGTTGGCCGGATCATGGACGCGCTCGTAGATCTGCTTGTAGATGGCCACAATCACGTTGAAGGAGCGCTTTTGAACTGCCGCCCGATGGCTGCTGGACATGATGAGCTGCACCTGCGGCAGGAGCAGCACATCGGGCAGTTCCAGAAAGGCGTCCATCTTGGACATGAAGATCTTCAGCAGATTCGTCTCTATTTTCGACTGGTTGCTCTGCAGGATGGCGTAGATGGGACCCAGATTCAGGTTGGCCACCAGCGATGAGGCCTGCTCGGAGGTTAGGGTGTCCAGTTGGGCGTCCGACTGAGCCTGCAGTCGCTCCACGCGCTCATCCATGTACTCGTAGACAGCCAGCGAGCTCTGCATGTGATGAAGACAGTTTAGAAGGTAGACGCCCATGTCCACGGTGGGCAGATGGGCGGCACTCTCCTGCACGGACTGCAGCAGGGGGTCTATCACGCAGCTCACGATCTTGGTGATGTCCGCCTGCCGGCCATCGACCATGGTGGCCACCGAAAGGATCTCCTTGAGCATGTTTAGCAAGCGGGCCACACTTGGCGGCGGTATGAGGTCCCTTTGAGGCGGTTCCAGGGCCAGACCCGATCCTCCAGAGGGTCGCTGCAGAACGCTTCTCACCTGGGCGGCCAGGGCTCCCAGGTAAATCTGCTCGCTGCTCTTCTGAAGCTCCACCAGACACTCCTCCAGACTGCCGCCCTGCACCACCTGGCGCATTATCTGCTGGTAGAAGCGCAGCAGATTGGAAATGGTAAACAGCACGATGGTGTCCTTCTCCGCCTGCAATATAGTCTCCACGCGCACCTTGAGAGGATGGCACACACCATCGGCTACGTAGCCCAAGGCGTTTTGTAGCTGGTCGGAAATATCTGGTTGGGAAGAGAGCTTACTAAGAAAGGATGAAACCAAGAAGCTTTCACCAAACTTACCCTGCTTATCGCACTTTTTGAACAGCAACGACAGGTTCTCCTTCTCCGTGGGAATGCTTTGGTGCAGCCAGGCAAACATATCGCCAATGTAACGCTTGGGATCATGGGCATGCAGCTCAATGGGCTTGGGATTACCACCGGGTCCGCCTTCGGTGAGGGCCTCGATGAACTGGCGCACTAGGACAGCCCTTCTCGCAATGGCATACTCGTCAATAACGTATCTACAAGGGGATTTCTTGAATTAGTGGAAAAGGAAACCCAATGCAATAACCCACTTGAAGAGCACTGGACGGTCCTGCAGCCGGCTCATGGCTTCCACAATCAGGGGACCGATCTCGTTGTTCTCCAAGCTGCGACAGTGGTTCTGGGTCCAGCGGTAGAGTCGCTCCAGAGCGCCCTCCTGATGCAACGTCATCTCCTCCATGATGTCCAGGGCGGCTGTTTGGTAGCCACACTGCATCAGCAGTCGGCAGTCGGCGTGGATGCTCTGGACCCGATCTAGAACACGGAAAAAGTCCGCCACAATGGGTGCGTCCTTGGCGGCGCCGTAGAGCAACTGGTGCTCCGCAGCGCTCAACTGAAAGCGGGCTAAAAAGGCCTGGGCAATCTGCTGATGGACCTCCAAGCGATCCCTTTCCCGCTGCATGGTGTTTGTCTGCTCTATCAGATCTTTGGTGAGCGCCTTCGAGGTCTCCAGGTCCGATTTCATGGTCTCCACTGACGTGGCCATGGTGTCCAGATCTTCGCAGACGGCGTCCAGGGAGAGCTTCACCTCGCGGAAGGCCTTCAGGAAGTTCTCGTTGATGCCCACGGAGCGGTGCTCGATCTGGCTGCGCAGGTTCCTGCGGTTCTGCAGGGTGTTCTCCGTGAAGAAGGTGGACAGGCCACTCAGGGCGTCCAAGGTGTCCTATGGCGATAAGGGGTTTACTGGTCAGTGGATGGACCTGGCAGCTTTGTGGGACTCACCTTGTCAGATTCCAGGCGCGCCTCCAGGATCTTGTTGACCCTTTTCTGGATCCTGTCCAGCTCCTCCGGTTTTTCCTTCGTCGAGATCATCTTTAATACCAAAACATTGAAAAACATACGTTGCTGAGGAAATACCACAGAAATACCATTGTTGGCATACCAAACGGCCACTTTGTTTGCGTATGACAATAATACCAGAAAGTATACACTGCATCCCTGGCTTAAAGCAAAAGGAAAATAAAATAGTTGTAGGCGAAGAAATATTAAATTATTTGAAAAACTAAGCTGTTGAGGGATCGAAGAACTCAACGATAACGTATAGAATGGCCGCCCTGGCCAGCTTAACCGCCCAGTACACGGATTCCGAGAATGAGGGCGACGCCAGTCCGGATTCCCAAAACTCCACGGCTTCCCAGGTGACCAACAATCAAAGGGTCCCCAAAACGCGGTAATAACATAAAGTATAATCAATTACAGGTTATAATCCCGCCCAAGCGGCCCTCGCCCACGCCCACCAAGCAGGAGGGGGAAACCAAGCGGTCCAAGGACAAGAAAAAGAAGCGGGCCAAGAAGGTGCGCAGGCTGGTGAGCTACCAGGATGACACCCTGATTTCCGACGAGGAGGAGGATCGGGCAGCAGCGCAATCCAGCGAGGAGGAGTCCAGCAGTGGCGAGGACAGCGATAGCTCCGAATCCAAGGACGGAAATAGTCCCAAAAGCAAGGACAAGAGCAATGCGGGTAATGGTTCCAAGGACGGAGACACCCCCATGGAGGTGGACGAGGAATCCGGTGGCTTTCCCACCGATGAACGTACCGCTGAGAGCTACGAAAAGGATCCAAAGTACGCGAAGTACAAGTTCCAGCTGCCACCCGAGCCCAAGGGCAAACCGTCCGCCGAGTTGGTGGCCAAAATCACCAAGATGTACACGAAGATGCGCCAGACCAACATGGACATGAACCGTGTGATTCAGGACCGCAAGGAGTTCCGCAACCCCAGCATCTATGACAAGTTGATTAGCTTCTGCGACATCAACGAGTTTGGCACTAATTACCCACCAGAGATCTATGATCCTCTGCAGTGGGGTGAGGAGTCCTACTACGAGTCCCTGGCGGCAGTCCAGAAAACTGAGATGCTGAAGCGGCAGAAGGACCGCAAGGACATGGACAAGGTGGAGCAGGCCACAGCTCTGGCCAGAAAAGTCGAGGAGGAGGCCAAAAAGCGGTGAGAACTTATTGTTTGCTAGAAACTGGAGAATGCATTGCTAAATTGACATTGTCTTGCAGCAAATCCAAGTGGGATCAGCCTGCCCCTTCAACCGTTGTTAAGCCCACTCTTCCCGCTCTGACCACCACGGTCACGGGCACCAAGGGCACCGTCATCTCCGCCTTCGGATCGCTCCCTAAGAAACCAGCCGCCTAGATTGTAGTCTCTAAATAAACATTTATTTTTAAATAACGAATGGTTCTAGTGAACTAAAAAAGGGGGAAGTTCAAAACTGGGTTTCGTAGAGGTGCAAATGTTTTAAAATTTAATATTCCAACCGAAGAACCTGATACTAAAGTACTTGGAATTACGAGAGACGATAAAATTGCTATTAGAATAGCTGTTAAATAGATAACGTGGTTATTTTTGGTACTCAATAAGTGTAAGCTGCTGGAATATTCCAATTTTAAACCAATTAAAATCTAGGAAATATGAAATAAATTAAATATATTTGAAATCTAGACAATCTTTTTTGGTATATACCAAAGTACCGCTGTTTTTAAAACATCGATGACGCAAACGTAGTAACGTAACGTGCCACTGTTAAATTTCAACAGCGCTGTTAGGATCTATCAAAGTCTAACAGCGGCAGGGGAGCCGGAGCCGTTGCCTTCCTTTGCTGTTAGAGTTAGATACATCTTAACAGCGCTGTTAAAATCGAGATAGAAGATTTTGGTTTTTGATCGAAAAACAACGATAACAGGCTGCTATCGGAAATAGATAGAACCGATTGCACATAGCCGATGCCCTAAAATATCGATGACGCCGATGACCGATGGCACTTTAATCGATGTTTCTCTAGAGTCGAGTCGAGTCGGGTTGTATTTTTGCGTTTTAAATCACAAAAACACAGATAAATACCGTGTTTACCGCATGCAGCGTTATGATTTGAAGACAGAGAGTGCGTGGTGGTTATTTACTTGCTAGTTTCGGGCTTGGGCCACGCAGGGCAACAACAGCCACACACCGAGAGAAAAGAGGAGACAACGCAGCAGCAGCAGCAAAAGAATTTTTCGATCTGGACGCAGCGAGTGAATGTGCGAGCGAGACAACCTGAGATTTGTATGAAAGATAAAAAAAGATGAAGAAGATGCCGAGATAATTGTAAACCCAGTGTGTTTGTGTGTGTGCGAGTGCTGAAAATTTTGTTTAAACAATCTTGGCCGTGCCATTACTTCAAGGTGCATACAAATGCGGATGTGGCCATTTAGCGAGCAACCGGTATTTCGTCTGGCCCCCACCCTCTCATCACATCCTTTTTTGTTCTTTAGCTGCGCGAGTTGCTTTTTTGCCGCCACTTGCGCTGCATCGCCCCTCCCCCTCGCACTCGCTGCCCAGCTTATTTATAAACCGAGTTGCAAGAGCGCAACAGAAAAAGAAGCACCGTTCAATTGTGGGCCATTTCAATGGGAGAGAGCGCCATTGTCTCTGGAATATGCATAATATTTAGCAACAACAAGCGCGGGGAGAAAGGTGGGGAGGTAGCCGCAAGAAGAAGCAGAGGAGCAGCCCCATCTTTTTGTTCCGCTCGCAACAATTGTAAATGAGACGCTCTGTCCCTCTCTCTCTCTTTCTCTGCCTCTCTCACCTTTCGGCGCTGCCACTTGTTGGTGTGTTTGTTGTTTGCTCGCTGAGGTGTGCGTGTGTGTGTGTGTGTGTGGGTTGCCCTGCCCAAAACAACAACTGAGTTCTATTCATGTTTTTGCCTTTTCGGCCGCAGGAAATCAAATGAGAGCGCACTCGATAAAAGAGATAAAGAAAATACTGTTCGGCATCGGGCATCAGGTGTTAAAGTGCTAAACAATTCCGAAACGCAAAGGAAAGTAAACAAAACGCGACGCGTGTGCTTGTGTGCGGCGCCAATAAAGAAACGAAAACAATAAAAACTGCCACCCAAAAAGTCACGAACAACAAGAACAACATTAATATTAACCAACATATACAAAAACAACAACGGGCAGCTAGGGCATCGAGTGATTCAACGCGGCGCAGCAAATAAACCATGTCGGATTCGTATTATCAGGTGAGTGTGGGTGCGTGTGTGCACGTGTGTGTGGGAGTGAGCGACTGCCGGTCAAAGCGGTTGCTTAATATGTTTCCTATCAGCTAGTTCTCTCCTCCCCTCCCTCTCTCTCTCTCTCTCTCTCTTGCATTCCGCTGTGGACATTCCAACGGGAAATACAGACTTACCTCTGTAAAGCGAATATACCCAATCCTAAGATAATACGAGATAGATAGATCGATTTTTTTTCTCAATCTTCATTCTACAGTAGTAAATTTAAACATTTTTTTTAATTTGTCCTTTAAATCAGGATTTCTTTGGTGACAAATAATAATTGTCAATTACTAACTAATTTTCATGGTTAAAATAGTATTTTTCTTCTTTTCCTTAATAATTGAGTAGATCTAGATTATTATTAGAAATTTTTACTTATCTCTAGACTCTATAACTCTTATTTAACGAATTACTATTATAGTTTCTTCAAAAATATAATCTTAAAAACCCTAAAAAAAATAAAATTATTGCTAAACTATGCATAATTAAAAATACTACAATTTTCTACATAACTTACATGATAATAACTAAATTTAGCATTTATGTATAATACACAATACTACAATTCGATATAAGACCTACATTTTTAAGCAGCGATCTGCAAATGACTAAGAAATTGTTTTTCTTAAGTGTCTGTGTCATTTGAACACTTCGACTAATCGAATTTTGACTGTGGCTCATCGCAGGCCCAGAGCCTAAGAGTCATCTCTGCTTTGAGCCAATTCCTGGGCTGATTATAAGTGCCCTCCTGGCTGACGCACCTGTTGCGCACCGGTAGTTTCCGCTGCAGCTGACGGAAACCACTTGTGGGTCATCCCTGGAGCACTCAGGTGCCCCCCACTGGCCGGGGATAATAGCCGGGCCAATGAAAACAGCAACAAATGGCTGCAAATGACATCACTTTCGTTGGTTGGCGTGCACAAATCGCGCTCCACATTCAAATTACCATTCAGTTCGCCAAGTGGCAATTGCCTTAAGTGCGTGACCCGCAGCCTAAAAATAGACACCCAGCGGTCAATATATTTATGGACCTTTTTATACCCATTGGGCAATTTTCGACCATTAAATGGAAATGGAAAACACAGACATTGGTTGGGTAACAGAGAACAAAATGTTGAGATATTCGGATTCAATAGCTGACTTATCATGAATATCTCAATGGTAATCATGGCATTTTCCCATATTTTACCATAGTTTTAAGATCGCTAAGCGTTTCTTTCCGTGCAGTGCCATCACTGGCGAGGCTGCAATTAGCTGGGTGCCCGGCAATCAGTTGATTACAGGGTATTTAACTGTGCAGTTTATAAATAGAACACTCGGCCAAGTTGTTTTGCTTGATGGTAGGCCGCCTTATCGCCGCACCGGCTTATCGGGCTCTGTAAGTTCTATGTGCCGCCTCTGTGCTGCTGTTTTCTTTTCATCGAGCGCAGCATCCATGCATCTCACGTAGCCAGTGACTCAGAAGAATCATTCAGCTCTGACCCATTAAGTTAATTTCGCGAGCCCATTACCCATTCACCGAACCTCGCAGCTATTTTCAATGGTAACTCTTTGCGGGCTGGGATTTTGAAAGTGCAAATCCCCCCTTTGCAAATGGAAGTTTGGCCAGAAAACCAGATTCCTGAAGGAGGAGCAGCGGCGGCTCCTACTTACATACTTTTGCCATTTACGACGCTGCACCTGAGTTGAAGACGAGACGCAATCTGCCCGCAGGTTCGCTTCTTGCAGCCTGAAAGCCGAGAACCGGTTTCGGTTTCGATTTGAGCCATCTTGGCGTTGTTCTAAAGCTGCTCGGCAGAACAGGGTCAGCCAGTTGGCATGGAAAATGGCAAAAAACCTAGAAAATCCTGGTCTGTTTTATACGACAAGTTTGCAAAGGCAACGGTTGTATGTGAGTAATGAAATATTTTAGAATATAATGTTATGTACTGAGGGGTACGATTTTTGCGGCTGTCTCTATAGCGGTTGAATTTATAGTGCTTTAAGCAATGTTGCATTAATATCTCTCCATATAATGGGTTCCCAAAGGTATTTCCTACAGATACTCACCTGTAGGGTATCTGAGGGATTTTATAATCATAAAGGGGCTTTGAACTTCTCTATAAGATGTCCATATAGTATAATAAATGATAGTAAGCATTTTTCGGACATCTTGTTTACTGTTTCCTGAGTGTTTCAGGCAATGTTGATTTGCTTAACAAATTCGCAATGGGCAGAAGGCCTCGACAAACACACTTGCCATGCATGCGGAATGTTAGGCAAACAGTTTGTATTTTGTATGGCCTGGCGGTTGGCCCATCAAGTGTCACGTGTCCCTGCCTCTTGGCCGTCTCCTGCATTGTTGTGTGGCCACATCTTGGCCACTGACAGGCTGTCAGAACAAACAAAGGGCCACACAACAGGGTTCTGGGGGTGGCGGGGCGCTGAGTTCCGCAGGTTGTTGTCTCTCTGGGGTCTTTTGTTTACCTTTGGCTCCGCCTGCATCCCAGAAAGGGCCTGCGAGTGCGAGATAATTCCGCAAGTATACCAATTAAAGGTTCATTTTTTCACTCTGGAGGGAAGTTTACAACGTATATATATGAACAATATCCAGTTTTCGTTTGTACAGCACAGATTAAAGTTTAACTTTTTACTATAAAAGGATGTATAAAACCACAACCTGCATACAATGTATTTTTCATATATGATATGATAAGCCTTCTTAATATTATTTAAACAAAGTAGATTTGCAATAGGGAATACCCTTACTTGAATACTGTTTAAAGCTTAATATGCAGTATAATACCAATACAATACAATACATAGGCTAAAAGTAGATATACCTATCTTCTAGTTACATGTTTTAGTCGAAAGTTTATCTGTTAGATACAAATACAAAATTTATGAAATTCCTGGAATGATTTGTGTATAAAAATATATACTTGTATACACTTTTCCTTATCCTTCCCCATTTATTTCTACAAAATGGAAATGCTTCTCGGAAGCTGAAGAAGATGCAGATACTCTGGCAGTGAATCCCTTAATTAAATAGCCACTCGGCCGCCGTCTTGTTTACAGCATCAATTTTCCCCTGATTCTTCGCCGTGCTTCCGCACATTTGTTTTGCACGAGTTTTCCTCAACCCTGGAGATGGGATGCATTTCATTAGATTCAATTTGTATCTATTAAGTCGGCGCTGGCTAGCCAGATGGAAGCTGATAAGCTATCGTACTGCGACTACAGTCGTGATTTGTATATGCAAATTTTCGCTGCGCAAAAAGTTTCATTTCATTTTGACGATGATGCGACTTAGTCTTGAGACTCAAGCTTTCGTCAAAATAAAACGCTTTTCCACTTTCTCCCCGCCTGCCCGCCGCAAAAATGAAATTCCTTTTCTCAGGCCAAGCTGCTTTACAGATTATTTTGTTTATTTTCCCCATTGCTGTGGAAATGTTGCTGTTGTGGTGATGCGATGTTTCGTTATCAATTCGACCCTCGGAGCTGCTTGGCTCGAGCTTACATAAATTGAGCAATTAAATGTTGCAAAATGTATATATTCAGCGCTGCTAGTCAAGCGTTCGAACGGATATTTACTTATTTCTATTAGTTTTTCTACGATTTTCTTCGATTTTCCCCGAGAGGCAAAAGAAAGTGCACTGTGTGCGCTGGCGGGGTCGTCGGGCATTGAAAATCATTTAATTAACTTGCTGCCCGTCGCCGGCCTTTTGTTTCTGTTGTTGCTCGCCGGCGTTATATCACATCCACTTTGCCCCGCTCCCTGCATTTGACTAGGTTAATTCATAGCTCGTTATTGTCCGCATATACACTATATAGCCAAAGCCAGGGGCAGAGCCACCCCTTCCACTTCCTCCCGCCGTGGGCACATTTAATTGCTGCAATTGATGAGTTCAATTGCGCAAATTATTGCGCTGACTTTGTGCCTCAGCTGCTGCTGCCGCTGGGTTCCTCTTCCCCCGGACCGATACGGAATCGTGGGTGCTCCCGAGGTGCTCGCCTGATTGGATTGAGGCCTTGTTCATGCGGCTGGAGCAGCAACAGGTGAGAGGGAGCTGTTCTTCCATTAGTCTTTATTGCGGAAAATTGCCTGGGAAATGGATTTTTATTGGATCGATGGGCTTATGTTGATCCCTAAGATTCGGTAAAAAATATTACACCATTTTTATTTTTATTGAAACATGAGTTCACCACTATCCTGTGTCTCAAAGAAAGTATTTAAGTGCATTTGGATTAATAGTTGGTGTTCAGGCTCAGACTTTTGCAATTTGTTATGTTGGTAAGAGATCTTAGGAATTAATCTTTGTAGAAGATCTTGAAAATTCCCGTTTAAATAAAAACCTAGGTATTTATTAAAATCAGCTAGGTATTTGAACTATTGATTGGTCTATTAGAGCCTTTTTTTATTCTGGAGTACAAAGCATGTTCTTAATAAAACCCATTTATAAATTTCTAAAAATATTTAAATTTATGTGGGTTCCAATTTCCATTTCGGGACTCTCTTTTTGGCGCAATTCTTTCGCCTGGATCTGGCCGGGCGAACGGGTTTTCGCCTTGAACTCGAAAGAGTGGAAAACTCGAATTGGGCGCATGCAGGTGTCCCCAATTACAGTGGATTCTCGAAATTGGGACAACGTTAGTTAGCCAGGTTGCTCGTTTGGCTTGCAAATGACGTGTGCCCCAGAGCGGGGCTCAGAACTGGGAGCCGAGAGCCACAACAAATGCGGAAACTAGTTGCAGAAGTGGAACTTGTCTCGCCTGACACCTGGAATGTGGTGCACCTTAGGCCAGCAGCGTCTTGAACTTGCCACAGTTTGTGGTTCCGCCTGGCAGTTGCTGTTGGAGTTGCGATTTCTGGCGCTGCACGTGCATCCATCGAACAGCTGGCCTTTGTTGTTTGTTTGCTCGTTTTCTTGGTTGGCTGTCTTTGCGGCGGGGTGGCCATTCATTTCTATCCAATTTTCCTCGCCTGCGACGCCTGCTGCTGCGGTAACATTGATTTCTGTATAATTTTCGTAATTTTCACTTTCACTCGACCAAAAACGAGCAAATGGCAGACAGAAACCAAAGCTAAGGCCGCCACTGCGACTGCGGCTATTGCCATAAAGCATTTTTCAATCAAATTAACAGCATGTTAATAGCATAACAGAGACATGCCATTTGTGCATATGCGAGTAAGAAAGAAACGGAGATAGGGTTTATGGATGCACTGCAGATAAATTGGGGTGTATTGCTCGATACAAAAAATGAAAAACATAAAACTAACAAGAAGTTAAATTATTAAGAATCTAAATTCCTTTTCTCAGTAGGATTCCAAAACATCATTTACTTAAATGATTTTTAATCGAATTATATAAATTATTGAGTACAAAAAGTATTGGAATTTCAAGTTTTTTAAGGAATAATTTTTACTAAATCCAATTCAACCAGTTTGAACTTCTTTGGTTCTTTATTTTAGTTTAAACCAACAGCACAGATATTTTTTTATATTGCTTAAATTAAATAGTCTTCCAGCCCAATCGTTTTTTCTCAGTGCAGATACAATGGTGCAGCGAGAGAGAAAGAGGAGAAAAGCGTGCCAAGCTTTACTGCAATTGTTTGGCAAACACCTGCGATGCTGATGCTCTCTCCCTCCTCTCTCCCAGCGCTCTCTCCACGTTCCAGTGCCGCTCTCTGCCCATTTTCCCACTCTAAGCTGGCTTCCTCAAACAGACTCCGTTGTTGCTGTTGTTGCTGTTTGCTATACCATTTTTTTTCGATCGCTGCAAGTGTTGTTGACCGCTGAGTTTGACGCCGCGGCAAAAGCTGAAGCTGAAGCCAAAGCCTCAGGCGCTGCTCTCAAAATGCCGTTGTTCGTTGATTGAATGCAGCAGCAACAACAAGCCACGAACAACAAACAGCGAACAACAATGCTGCCAAGGCTTCCAATTTCAGAGATGAGTAAATAGTTTTAGTCAAACGGGAAATGTGGCTTAGATAAAAGCTAATGACACGAATAGGGTTGCTCGAAATGCAGAACTCTTGATGACGACTTAATTGAGGACAATTCTATTTCATTTTTTAAGCTTTATAGTATTTAATGAATTTACTTTCTTCTTTGTAGATCAATGTAATTATTTTGCAAAGGGGTTACCTTTTGTTAATAGTGTACTTCTTCAAAACTAACTCGTTGTTGAACTTGATTTATAAGAATTCACATTTTTTTAAGTTTAGTTCCATTTAACGAATTTATAATTTGAATCTTATTATTTTGCAATAGAGAAATACAATTTATATCAACATGCTAAATTTTTTTCTTTTTTTTAAGAATTTTTTTTTTTCTTTTTAACTTTTCTGGTTTTGTACAAAAAGTTCCAATGGATTCACAATGTTTTCTACAACAGTGGGTTGCGTTAGCTTCAACTTTTTACACTTTAAAATAAGGTTTTAGCTCTAAAATGTTTCCTTTTTCCACCCATTTTATTTTAGAACCCATTCCCAGCGATAGTTCTAGTCCCAGCAATAGGTGTACTACTCTAAGCCATCCCATCTGTTGGCCGCAGACTAGTGTTTGTGGGGATCCATGTTAATCACATTACGTGTGCCCGGCTAATGCCTCGCCGATTCTGTGGGAATTGCTCTGATTTTTTGCTTGTATCGCCATGTGCAGTTGCACCTTTGAGCTCTTAATGCAATTAGTTAGAGCTGTTGGGGCTCCTCCTCACCTGAGTTTTTCGCTCAAATGCTATTCGACACATTATAATTTTGTTCCCACTGAAATGTAACTGTAGTGCACATTCTTTTGCTTTTTGAACTGTGGCGAAAAACTATGATAAATTAATTGGGTTGTCGGGTCTCTGGGGATTTCGGTGATAAAGGGCTTTCAACTGGGGCTGATTTATTCTTTTTACTGGCGAACGGAGAGATGCAAATGAGAGTCGACACCCCTCGCAAGATGTCTTGAAGCCAGCCAGTCGGAACCTTTCAGAGGGAGGGGGGCGTCTTCCTCTTTGACGTTGGCCGACACTGTGGGCCCTTTTCCCTGTTTTTCCCCTCTTTTTCCTATCTGCACCCCGCCCCTTCGGGCCATAAACGATTCTTCTTGGCAGCCATTGTTGGCGCTGCCCTGTCATTGTCGAAAGTTACAGGCAGACTTCTTTGTCTTGAATCGCCAAGAATAACTGCGTTCTTGAAACGAACTTTAAGTTGTGAAAATAGGGATGGCATGGTGTAGGTCCTTCAATAATTAATTATTTGATTTGATTTTTAATAGGTATATATGTATAAAAGAATAGAAAATAAGGAAGAGTTGTAGAACTTCATCTATAATCTATCATATCATGATCATCTGTTATCTTTTTTAAGAGTACGAGGGTTAGAACTAGAAGCATTTTCAAACTCTTTGTTGTCGGTAACAGCCATTTCTATACATATATTAAAAACCCTATAATAGAAGTGGTACTGTACCTTCCTGCTTATGCTGTACTTGTTGCTGCATGTTGCTGTTGCAGACGACAACGATGACTTCCCACAGCCGCATCGATGCGACAACAAAACCGAGACACCGAGCTGAAGTTAAAGCCAAAGTTAAAGCCCAGAGACAGCCAGAGTTTTCCCTTTCGTTACGTGACAGCGCCCAAGCGCAATCACACGGCCCGAAAGGCAGGCACCATCCTACAGATACATTTGCCGAGATACATCTGCAACAGCCATGGCTAAAACCTCAGACAATCTGCATATCCATTCAGATCTTAGCTTGGCTTTCGTTTGCCATGTGGTAAGAGTACTTAGTTTTGGCATTGTTCTTGGCTCCGTTTCCCCTAACTCCATAATGACATAATTGACAGGCACTCATTTTCCGGCCGAATGCGGCAAACTTTCCCGAAATATCCAAATCCATTTCCATTTCATTACAGATCTTATCTAAAAGATAGCGCAGCTTATGCAACTTTTCATTGGTAATGCCTTGTACTTTAAGGTTTTTAAGGTTAAGCAGATTTTATGTACCAATCATTATAAATAATATCTTATCGATTGCATAATATCCATGCACTTACAGATATTATTGGGCAATCCTTGGGTGTTCTCGAGGGTATAAGGTATTCATCATCTTGGTTTTCAGCTTGGACACTTTTCCTTTTCTTTTTTTTCGGTTTGGAGGAAAGGAGCTGTAAGAGGGGCTTGTAATTATGATGAAACTGGCTGAGTTGACTTGTCGGCTGGGCGAGTTTTTTTTGGGCGCTGTTTTCGAGCCGAGTGCGTGGCAGTCTTTATGGTGTTTTGATTCGGTGTTCGGCGTTTTGGGAGCTGGGTTTGTCAACCTCTGGGATCTCGGATCGACGTGGGCTGGGCGACACTGGCATGACGCATTCGCCGCTCGACGCTTTTTGGCTTAATTGCCGCATTTCGGTTTCGCTTTTCCGAGCGAGCGGAGCGCTTATCAGTCGCTGCACTTGGCATTGGCCACATTTTCTTTTTTGGCTTGCGGTTTTTCGTTTTGGCAGCACATCCGACATCCGGTCTCGGCTTTTGCCAAACAATTTCCGTTTTCCCGAAGCGAGTTGTGCAGTGTGGCATCGGGAAATAAACACCCCCACTGCGACCCACACGTATCGATTCCGAAAACCCTTCTATAAAGACATTCAATGGGTCAGGCGGGTGAGTCAGGGCCGCCTAAAAGGTTGGTAAGAGGTAAATGTGGGCAAGAGGAGAACCCTTCTGGGGTGTGGATATCTAATTAGTCACTCAGTTGCAGGGCTTCTTCTCCTTTTTTGTATTCGTAAAGGGTTGTCGGCCCTCAGTTCCATTTCATTCAGGTGGAATTTAAATTTATTTAACAGAAGCAAGGGTTAAGATAATAGTTATATTGATTTAGCTTTATATATTTTATGGAATTTATTACTTAAAGATAACTTTATTTGTATTTAAAAAATAAAGTGCTTCCTAAAATGTAGTGCATTATTATAAATATTAAAAAATAATGTACTTAGATGCTCCTTCAGTGTAAATTAAATATGAAATATTGAAACTTTTATAAACGAACTTCAAGCCTCGAATGATCTATTTAGGTCTTATATAATAATTCCTAGGTATTCTAGTCGCATCTATAGCTAAAAGCAACACTGTAAAAACAAATGTTGAAACCCATCTCGTTCTTAAATAGTTTGTTCCACAAAAATGGCAGCCTCGGGCGAAAGAATTTCTCTCGCTTGGAGAAAGCCCTGGGCAAAGAATTTTTCTAATTGAAGCGGCGCCACGCTGAGCCATGGAATTTCCCCCATTTCCTCTCTCGCCCGTTTTTCCATTTTCCAGCTATTTTCGGTGCTTATGCAAATGACGACACTTGGCTTATCTTTTGACTTATTCTCCGGAATAAACAATAAACAAAAGTCGTGGCCAACTAAAATGTGTGACAGTTTCATAATAGTCTGAAAATCGGAGATGCGAGGAGCTTATTCTTTCGCCTGGGAGGGGTGCGGGGATCTCTCTCAAATGTTAATCAAACATAGCTGTACAATTCCCAGAACTGGCACAATGGGAGAGTTAAGAACGGAACGAGAGGGGCTGGGGGGATAGAGCCAAGAGGAAAATTGAAAAGAATCTGAGCGGAGCCAATTAACAAACTTGAGTTGCAGTTATTCAGCCGCGCACTCTCAGTGGGGCTCTCTACCTATCTCTCTCTCTGCAGTTTACTCATACTCTTTTTGGAGCATCACTTAATGGAGGTGCACTAAGAAAAAACTGACTCATATGATCCATAATCTTTAATTAAATATGTTAAAAAATATGTATCTGAGACTGTTGAAAGCATTAGTAAGTAGTTCTTTAAAAATGGATGGCTTAAATACTAAGATATCAAACTAAATTCTCTCTTTATTACCTTAATTATACTTTTGATCGTTATGAATTTTGGGATGCAGGTGGATAATATAAAAACAAATTTTATTCCGAGGTCTGAAATCTCCAGCCTTCTAGCTGATTCCAGTTTCCTCTGAATTTATTTCATAGATGAGCAATCTTTAATTCCTTGTATTCCTGAGATCTCCACTATCCTGAAATCTCGAAATTAAATTACCAACATAGGAGGGTTTTAAAACCAACCGTCCTCTGAGGTAATACATACATATAGTAGGTTGAGGGTTTCTTAAAGTTAACCGATCTCTGACTGGCACTCTCACGCTTCTTGAAGCCTCTCTCCGGCACTCTCCCCAAACACATATCTCTCGGCTCGGAGCTGCGGGCTTTGGGTCTGTGTGCTTTTCCTCAGTTCGCTATTGCGCTCGCGGACTCTGAATAAGCCGGTTGTGTCGCTGGTTCGGTTCGACTCTTGGGCTCTTTCGCCTGGTTCGTTTGTTATTGTTTGTGTGTGAAAGTAGCGGCGTGCAGCAGAGGCGAATTGCATAAATTGGGAAGCCGCAGCCTTTATACCATACTACCTGGTGATTTTCGAATTTCTTCCATCATTCGGGTGTGCGAAAAAAAGATATGTGTTTTCCAACGGATGACGCACACATAAATGCGTTTTGGCCATGTCAATGTCCTTAATTTCGAGAGGCACGCCCACGCCACGCGAGTGCAGAGATACAGATACGCATCCAGCGGATAGTGCCAGTAAAGATACATGGGATAACCGCAATGGGATTAGCCGATTTTGAGCTGAGTGTAAGTTGCTAAACTAAATCTACGCGATTTGGACCATTTATTTTACGGCTTCTTCGTCGGCTTCAGCGGATTTCTAGTTAATAATTAAGACAAAAGGCGAGAGATAAAAGCCACAGATACAGATGTACAGATACAGATACAGATGCACGGCGCGGCGCTTGGGTGAAATTCCATTTCTCTTTTACTTTTATATTTCGTTTGCCAGCGCCAATCGCTCGGTAAAAAGTGAAAATCCAAGTGACAATCAATTAAAATTCGAGACCAGTCCAAAATCGATTTTCAGTTTCAAGCGGCCCGAGCATTTCGTTCTAATTTTGCCACATTTCGTTGCGGCCATCGAGGCTTCTCTTTCGCTGGTTTTATTTTTATTTACGGTACTTACGCTGCCGAGGCTTAACCCAAATTCACTTGTTGCATGTGCTGAATAAGCAAAAAATCGTTAAGAGAAAAAAGAAGCGTCGAAGAAAAATGAAAATTTTCGTCGTTTTTAGTATTGTTGTCACAGTCGTCGATGCCTTTCTATGGCTTTGCCTTAATGCCATGCGACTGGGTCAGAACCCCTCCTCTATCAGCCCCCTCTCGCAGCCATTTTCCATATTGGGTCGAACTCGAATTACAAATTAAAAAAAGTGAAATAAAATGAAATACGAAATAAGAAGCGTTGACAGCTTAGTTGTCAACTAAACTAAACAAATTCATCAGCACCAGCCACATATGCCATAATGAGCAGTGCCTGCCTTTAAGCGTTTTTGGAAAATTTATTATTGACACTCGGAAAAATCTCATTTCCAATTCAATTCCCCTGTCATTGGGGTTTTGTAATGCAAAGTCTCATTCCAAAATCGATTTCGGACTGTTTAGGCGTGTGTCCAAAAAAACCAAAACAGAAACACTAATAATAACAAAGCCAGTTTGTACCTGGTAAAACTGTTAAGCAGTCTTCTTCTATAAATGGTCAAGTTATTTGTGCTTTTTTGGCACCTCATTTCGAGGAAGCCGGGCAACATGATTAATTAATTGGTTTGGAAAGTGAAATGGATATTTTTTTTATTTATTAATGGTCAAAGGAAATACGAATTTTGCTTATTGAACATAAAACTTTGAAGGAATATTATTATTATTACTAATTTTAAAATAGATCAAAAGAGAATCAATAAGATATTTTGGTCTTGTTAATACTTACAATATTTACAGTCATTATGTAAAGTCTCTGGTTGTTAGATACTTTATAGAGTTTTTTTGGTAAGCATCCTTTTTTAAATTGTGGAATTATTTTTTTAATGAATTCAAAATATTTTAATATATTATTGTTAGTATAGTATTTTATATTATGTGTAAATATAGATACTTCTGGAATGTTTTAAATAATAATAGGGCATTTGTTATTCTTCACCTCCATAATTCCACAAAATGTACCTTTCCTATGTACGTATATGTAGAGTGCGAAAATTAAATCGCTCACTAGAACCACAAAAAAATAAAAATAATAAAAGCAAAAATATCCCCCGTCTGCACATGTGTTTTGTGGACGTGCGTGGGCCGATCAAGTGAAAAAGCATCGGATCGGCCAAGGGTATACTATGGGTTGATATATGTCTACGATGATGTGTGTATGCCCGTGGAGTTTATATAGCTGGCGACCTTGTTTTCGGTTTGATTTCATGTGCGTGCGGCAAACGCTTCGGTGTTTCCTGCCCCGCCGAATACCCCAATACTGGGGCTCAAGTAGCAGGCTCGTCTCTGTGTACGTTGTGATTTTACTGTAGTATTTCTTTCGGAGGCAAACGACCGATTAGAAATCGTAAGTTTCATTGTTGCCCATTGCCCATTGGTCACTGGTCGGTGTTTCTCCTCCTGCACCCCTAACCTCCCCAGTCCACAAGTTTGACTTCAAAGCTGGCGCCAATTATCAATTTATGAACTGCCGCGGGCCGAATCAAAGTGGTCCATCATCATTATCATTAGTTAACTGAATTTACTCCGACTTGATATACTAATAAATGTTTTCTCTCTCCTCTTCTCGTTGCAGGTAAATGGAAAATTTGTTTGTCCTAAGCGAAAATTGTAGAAGTTTTCCAAGAGAAAATATTCCCACATAATGTATCTTACGGATACACAGGCGCACACGTGTCAATATCTGTCCGCACTCGCCTCCCTTTTTGCAATTGCATGCCAATTTCAAATGCGAATTCTGTTATTTTTCCGAAATTATGTGCGCAAATCGAAAAGCTTTCTAATCGCTTTTACGCCCGAACTGAGCGGAGCGTTTTTCCGCCCTGGCATTGCAGTTTGCGTCTTGGCAGCGCCTTGACATCGCCGCTTTTTATATTCGAAATATCCCCAATCTGTATATATACATACATACGTGTGTATGTATCTATGAGATGAATCCATAGACGTGGAAGTGGCTGCCTGGTGCTTTTTATTGTGACAAATATTTGGCCAGCTTTCCCACAGCGACAGATTTTTGCGTTGTGCGATATTTCTGTTGGAAAATGAGTATACAATTTTTCGCATATTTCCACAGTGAGATAACGAAAAGAAAGAAATTCAAATTGAATGTACTGCAAATGTGTAACTTTCGGTGTATGGGTTCCAAAACAAATGCCGTTTGCGTAAAGTAACGTAAGCAAACAAGTGTAAACCGTATTATGGCATTGACCATGAATATGGTGTTCCTCAAGGATTTACGTTCGCGCCTCAAGGGATATCTACACGTATGTATTGAAGGGTATTTGCAAAATTAATGATTAAGGTATTATGGTTTTTTAAATAAATATGATTGGTTACATGAAAAATGTTTAGGAAACAAAAGTATCTTGTTTTGTTTATTATACCAAAGATACCAAAAAGATTAGGAAAGATTTCCCCCTGCAGCTAAAAGTTCTCTCTTAACGTACAGGAAATATTCATTATTCAAAATAATTACCACAATTAGAGTCTAATGTCTCTGTACTATCTGTTAAGCCTCGGTTAATTAGCTAATTAAGTCAGAGAAGCTGATAAGTAAGTCGCAAAGCCTGAACGTTCTCACTTATTCCGCCCATTTCTCTCCGTAATTTCCCTCTGATTTTCTGCCCACACCCATGCGGCCTGCGTCAAAAAGAAATTCATAAATTGTTAACAATTTATTGGAGTCTTCTGACACCGCCTCCGCCCATTCCCCTGGGGTTGTGTTGCATTTTTGTGCAACTTTCTCAGACAGCTGCTGACATTATACATGTAGCGCTTAAATATCGCCTTTGTCTCGATGCAACCGCACCGAATCCCGACGTATAATGAACATGTCGCTATATCGCATATTATGCTGATTATTCAAGTATGTTGTGTCAGTTTTTTTTCCATTGCTCCGCTATGCTGGGCTTGCATTTTCCTTCGCCTTTCTGTAATCACGTTATGCAATCTCATTTGGCTTTATTACGGTTATCATCATCAAGATGTTTTCAAGAATGCCCCGCTAAAATTTCACATGCGACTTACGTTTCCCAGGCAAACATAAGTCGCACTCAAGCAAAATACAAAGCCCTAGAGGTACATTTTGCTTTGGAAGGAAATGCATTGTCCAAAAAAGTTATTTATCCGAATAACCTGATACATTTTCAATAAAGTACAAATAAATAAGAATACAATTTTAATCTAAGTAAAAATTTAAAATATTGTGTATCTTTAAATCGAGAATTATAAGTTTTTAAAATAAAATTTTATATTTGTCTTAATAATATATTTATCATAATGAAATACAACCTCATATACATTTTCTCCTGTGTCTTTTATGGATTGTCTTGATGGATCGTCTTTCTAAATATGATGTATCTACTAGATACTATCTACAAAACGATGATTATAGGTTGTAAAGATTACTTAATCATTAAAAATATCTGTAACATCCTAAGACTTAATGATATATTTATCATAATAAAATACGACCTCAAATATATTTTTCGCTGTGCCTTTTGTGGATTTGCTTGGTGATTCGTCTATCTAAATGGAGCCTTTGGGAGGTGGGTGGTTAAGTGGGAACAACTGGCTCGTTCGAGTTGCCTGTTTGATGCAGTTAGCCGCTCTCTGTCGATTTTGATTTCCACCTAATTGGCAATTAGCAGGACCGACTTAAAATCGCATTATCCCCCTTCAAAGGTACTTGTTCCATCTTCCAGCTCCATCAAAGGGATCCAAATGTTTCGGCATTAGCCAAGGTTGCGTTCGCAGCGAATTGAGTTGCGTGGTTTGAGCTTATCGACGGCGAACGAACCTGTTGCTGCTAAAACGACTGCCGCTCGTCACGATTCGCTTTTCGTTTTTCGATTTTTCCCCCCTCAAACAACACCCCACAGCCACACACACACTCGCACACACACCGGTGCAGGTCCAGACCCTCGTTATAAGGTGGATGTTCTCAGTAACTGTTCGGCTATAGACGGGCGTAGTTAATTCCGATTTCCCGCCGGAGCTCCAGAGCGGTGACTCAGCGGTGTCGCCTAATTATTGGTTATTAATCTCAACAAGTGTTGCAAATATTAACATAATTATCTCTCGAGTGCCAGTCATTCTAGTGGCATAATTAACGACCCTTGTTGAGGGGGTGAAATAAATAAACTGCCAACAAGTGTGTGGGTGGAAAAGTGAATCGTGAAGTGAAATATACGCCAACTTCCGTGGGCGTAAACAAGAGACTCTGGAATTCTAAGTTACTCGCCAAACTTATCAGTTGCCCGCCCGGTTCTTTGATAAGAAAACATTACGCACTCTTTTATTATTTCTCTGCCACTCAGGGCCGCATTTTCAGTGGAAGCGCGCCTCGGGAAATAACTAAAAAGTTTCAGGGCCGAAATAGCTTTAAAAATACAGAAAATCAATGAAAACTATTGATAAAAGTTGATAAGCAAAAAACTAAGACGTGACTAAGAGTTTTGGAAATTGAAAATTATAAACTTTGAAGGTCTCAATGGCGTGAAGTCGATTGACTTATTATTATTGACAAAAGTTATTAGAATGAAAAATATATAAGTGACTATGACTAAACAAATTTCACACGGATGATGTTCTTTTTTTTGTGTTCTATAACTTTATAAACTAAAAGAAATTGCAAAATATATTTATCTCCCTTTCGCGACACTTCTTAATGAAAAATTCCAAGCAAAGCTAGCCGTATTAGTGCTGGTACGGTTTTAAAAATATTTACAATAAGCTTTCCCAAAACAATTGTTTATTGAACATTGTTTTACTCTGTACCTCTCTGCACTTGCCACTTTGTTTGGCCGAACACATATATGCATATGTTTTGCAGACCGTAGGTCTCAACAGGAATTGAATATAAACTTATTCAATCGATAGCCCAACGGGGCAACTTTTGTTGTCTATGGCTCATTTTGTAAATATGTGCAGGCGATTCGGCCCTTAAATACAGAATTTGTGGAAGGTTAAACAATTGAGTGTGTTGTTCTCAGGAACATTAAAACACGATTATATATTTCTGACAGATAAGAATGAACTTGAACTTAAGTAAAGGGTGTACAGCGGAATTTCGTTTGAATTTGTGTATTCAGTCGGATTAAAATCGCTTAATTCAGTTATGTAATGCCTCAAAGTTGTTTTGATATTTTCATCAGTTGGGTAACAGAAGCCGAATGAGAACAATCGCAAAATCAAACAGTTTACAGAACAAAAGAGTTTCAAATCTTTGCAATCTTTGTTGCCAACTGGCTTTCCAAACGAGCCAACTTTCGCCTATCAAACAGAAAGCCTGACAACATTCTGATACATAAATTCAATGAGAAAGTGTATCGTCGGAGACAATGACATTCAATTGAAGTCGTCGATCGATTAGAATTCCAATTTGCATAGCAATTATCGTCGGCTTGTTCGCCGGTTTCAAGTGACACCTTTGTCGACTTTTCCTGGCCAAGAAGCGAGTGTTTCGAGCCGCATTGCACTGAGTGCCTATCAGACAGAAGCGATCGAGAACCGTTTAATGAGAAAGCCAAAGAAACTTGTTGAACTACAAGAAAAAGAGGCACAAAAAGGCAGAAGAACCCGGCGGCGGAGGGGAAAAACATTTTCTAGATAAACGGCAGTTGGAGTCGTGTGAATAAAAGTGTGTGTTTTTTGTGGGTCAGGCTGTTCCAGCTAATTACCGTGAACTTGTCAGCGGACACAAAACGGCTGTAAAATGACCAAAGTGAGGTAATAAACCCGACGACTTAACAAGAACTCCGAGTGAATAATGTCCCGCTTGGTGAAGAGAATCCGCAGCATGATCCATCCGAACAGCCAGCGGGATCGCGAAGACTCCGCCTCGATATCAGCCTCGGAGGGCGGGGGTGCGCGCCGGAAGTGCCACTCCCTGCCCCGCCGGCACAGTAAACACTCGACGGCGCGACGGTCGAACAGTGGTCTGTGGAACAGACTGGTCACAAATGTCTTTGGTCCCGAAGACGCCGATGAGTTCAACCAAGATGGTGACAGTGTTGGCGGTGCCATATTTTACACCGATTCGGTTAATGGTTCCAACTATGAGATTTCTGGACAAGTGAGTTAAAGAACTGCAGGAGCTCAATTATTTCGGACTTAAAGAGAGTTTTTGGAAGTTTATATAGAACTAAGATAGTTTTTACTATTACAATTTTGTAGCTGTGTACTATGCACAAGTAATAGCTATATTTATATAGAACCCTTGGATTTTTCATCTTAAAAAATATATAATCACTATTCTTGTTGTAATGAGAAAATACTCCACTATTAAAAACAAATTATTGAACTAAATGATAAATTTCTCAAGCCCCTTAATATGAATAATTTGAATCATTCTTCAACGCATTAATTTTTTGGGTGACAAATACATTTAACAATGTTTTTCTTCCCATTCACAGGGCGAATACATCAAGCATCCCGTTCTGTACGAACTCAGTCACAAATATGGTTTCACAGAGAACTTGCCCGAGAGCTGTATGTCCATACGGCTGGAGGAGATCAAGGAGGCCATTCGGCGGGAGATCCGCAAGGAGCTGAAGATCAAGGAGGGCGCCGAGAAGCTGCGCGAGGTGGCCAAGGACCGGCGGTCCCTCAGCGATGTGGCCGTTCTTGTGAAGAAGAGCAAAAGCAAACTGGCCGAACTGAAGTCCGAGCTGCAGGAGCTCGAGAGCCAAATCCTCCTGACATCGGCCAACACGGCCGTCAATAGCAATGGACAAGGTGAGTGCTGGTCTGCTATTTCTCGCTGGGATTGGGTAACTCTATTCAAGCGCTGTCTCGCTTTTCGTTTCGAAAATCCATTAAAAAGCCAAACTTTCGAAAAGCCAATCATAAACTGTTGCAATTATACGAGAGCAAAAGTTGGGTATGTTTTCGTGCAACAAGTTTTGTGGGCAAGTGTAACGAGACAAGTGTATTCCCAATGAAAACAAAGGGCGCAACCAGGGGGCGGGGCCCCTAACGAAGCTACAGTCAAAACAAAGTACTTACAAAAGTTTCGGCAGTGCAATGAAGTTGAAATACCTTTTTGGGCAGAGGATGAAGTTAAGGTCTTTGGGGGGAAGTTGTTAGTTAATTAAACTTCTTGTGGCACAATGTAATTAATTAACATAAATACTTCAAAAACAATAACTATAAAAACAAAGTTTAAACTTAATTACTTCGGTTTTATAATAGATATTTTTAAGATGTTACACGGAAGAAGTACGACTAGTCATTTTTATGAATTAAATTGTTTTAAATATCTTAGAAATCAGTTTATAAGATGGAATAAAAATAAATAATAAATAAATAAAATATTTTTTCATTTTCAAGCACAGAAACTTAGCAACAGAAAGCAAACTCAAAAAATGAAAGTACTCCCTACAAAGAGTATCTTCAATCAAAGCCGAATGTTGAAATTGTTCAGGTCTTTGAGAATGGTTAAGTCCGTCTTTAACGAGTCTGTGTCACGCACTTGCTTTTACCACACTTTTCTTGGCCCATCTCATAATGCTTCATGGTGACAAAAACTAAAAAAACTAAAAAAAAACATTGTGTTGGGTGTGAAAGATCTGATTATCGCTTTATATATGCCCTCGTATCTTTGACAAAACACTTTCTGATAGACCTGGCGACAAACGAAATGTTTTCTTCATTTCCTTTTCTTTTTACTCAATTTATGTGATCCAACCTATTGACACAACTGGCGTGAAATGTGCTACCTTCGGTTTGTTTACATTTTCGATTGGAGACAGCGCTCCGACATTCTTTCTATCTGCTTCCGTGTTTGGCCAATCCCCCGAACAGAAGTATAGTATCCGACCCAGAAGAACCATCCGCAGGCTGCATTGTGTGGCGCCAAAGTCGACTTTCCATATGCCAAGCGATTGACATGTTTGGCAGCTGTCAAAGAATGCAGCACAAATGCCCATTCTCCTCGAATAGATGGATGGTGCATGCACCACATACATATATGTATTTTCAGTTAGACAAACAAACCAGGGAAATTGAAAAGGCAAGCTTTCGAGCTATTTGTTTGGCAATTTATCGATCAGCGATGGTGTGGGCTTAAATTGTTTTCTAAAATCATTTACTTATGTGAGCCAATTATAAACTTAACGGAAATTGCATGTATTTTGATAGATAGAAAAACATTACAAACCCGCTTTCATCATATCAGAAAATTGTGAAATTGGCCTGAAAAATTTCTAAATCGCAATGTAATTTGTGTTCTTATCGCGGGTCTTACAAGGCCTTGCCTTTACACCGGATAAGTTGATTAAAATGTTTTTATTGCCTTGTATTTATTATCAAAACTATTATAATTAGTTTTTACAAATACAAGAAATGGGGATATGATTAGTGCAAACTAGGGTATTTTATTCTTATCACTAGGGTCCTCATGCTCCCTTCATTGGGGAAAATCTCTGCTCAACCTCTGCCGTTACATGTATAGCGCACACGAAAGCTTTTAAAACTGGAATTAAATAGATATATTTTAGGATTTAAAATTAGTCAAGAATACTTATATTTAACCCTTTTAAAACTCCCATTTACTTCTTGCAGAATCGATAACTGCCTGCATTGATCCCAATGGCGGTTTCCTGGTCAGCGGAGGAGCCGTTGGCGGCCTGGGCGGCGGAAGCACGGCTCTCGATGGCGGCGCACCGGCCACCGCCAATGACAAAGTGCTCGCCTCCCTGGAGAAGCAGCTGCAGATCGAGATGAAGGTGAAGACCGGGGCGGAGAACATGATCCAGTCGCTGGGCATTGGATGCGACAAGAAGCTGCTGGCGGAAGCCCACCAGATGCTGGCCGATTCGAAGGCCAAGATTGAGTTTTTGCGCCTGCGCATCATCAAGGTGAAACAGAATCGCGAGCAGGCCGATCGCCTGAAGGCCTCGCGCCAGATGATCGACGAGCACGGGCAGACGATTGGCGGCACCAACAGCAGCCAGCCAGCGAGCCTGGAGACGACGCTGGAGGAGCGGATCGAGGAGCTGCGCCATCGACTGCGGATCGAGGCGGCCGTCGTCGATGGAGCCAAGAATGTGATCCGCACGCTGCAGACGGCGAATCGGGCACCGGACAAGAAGGCGCTGCAAGAGGTGAGTGCCAAGTGCATTTTACTATTTCGGGGGCAGATAGCTCAATATATTTTAAGGGAACCTTCTGTACACATTACTCTTTTCTCCAAAATCTTTAAAAAATATATTTAAGTATGATTTGTTTATATAATTTTAAAATATATGTAGTGTTATGTTCTGAAAGGGTTCCCAAGAATAAGAGTTCTTATAGCAAAGAACATAGTTTTTTAAAATGTTTGACCATACCGCAAATATTTTATTATGAGCATTGTACATCTCTACTTTCAACTAAAATTACCAACCTGGTACGAAAAAATAAGCTTCTTAGAGCATCCCAAATTATACTAATCCCCGAGTTAATTAGAGCTGGCTGGTGGCCAGGTACCCGTAGATCCCTGCAAGTGCTCCCCCGTTTGGCCGGATCAGGTGTGTCTGCTGCCATATGGCCACACGACGTATGATTCATATGTGATATGGCCGTGCGTATACGTGATTTTTGCCCAACTTGCGGCAACGTCATGTGAAACGGGAAGCGGGAAGGAGGAAAAGCTAATTATGCGGCTGCTTGAATATTTTTCAACGCTCTCTGTTCGTCCGATTTCGTTTTAATTTCGAGGCATTTTTGTTTCTGCCACTAACTGTCGTCTCATTAATTAAATGGACGTGGAACGTCGCCATTACTGGGGCCCAAGAAAAATGATTTGGCAAGTGTGCTCAGGGCCTGCCCTAATAATTTTGGCATAAGTTTTTGGTTTATGTTGAAATTGTTCAGTTAATAGCAGTGCTGACAGAAAAGAAGTCCGAAAATATACGCAAAACGAGCGTATTTTCACAGTATTTCACCATGCATTTATGCAAGAGAAGAGATACGTTTTTTTGTAGTATTCCCCAATGTATGCGTTTCCTGTCGCGTGGCAGACTCACTTTTTTCCCCTCTTTGTGCTTTATCTTTTCACCGATGCTGCTCATGCGGTTTTTGTCTCTGGATTCAACATGAACAGACACTTTACTTCCGCAGCGGCAGCTACTACAACAATATGTTGTCCGGGCTGTGGCCTAAATATTCTATTTGCAGGCCCCATTCTCATATTTATTTGTTCTGCCTTGCGGTTGCATCTGTCAGATGCAGAAATAAGAAAGTTCTCAGTAGCAGTGCGTTGGGAAAGCACAAGAAAACAATTTCATTTAACGAACCAAGTAAAAGATTACGCAAATTTAATCATTTCTTTTTTTTCCAAAGCTTTATCGTATTTTAAAGTAATAAAAAATAGTCATTTTATTTAAAGAACTGATACTACTTGATGTTAAACATAACTTTCTGAATTATCGAGCCCATTATATCAGTCACAAAGGCATAAGAAAACTATCAAACTTAACGAACCCAATACAAGATGGCAGAGATTTAGTCTGCAAAATTGATGTTAAACACTACTTTCCATTTTAATCGATTAAAAATTAGTTTTATATTGAAAGAACTGATCCTACTTATTTACTTATTAATTTATTTAAAAGCATCTTAATTTTAATTTTGATCAGTATTTGAGGCACATTTTTTTCGCTGTGCATCTAAATATCGCCGAACTTATTGTACGATCGGCTAAACAATAAACACAGAACTTTTGCCGCTGCCCTTTTGGCCATTTGGAAGCGTTTTGCTAAACATTTTTAGAACTATGCTGCCCGCTGGCACACAAACATTGGCTATACTGACGTATAAACCCGTCTGTGCATCTGTATGTGCCTCTGTTTGATCGGGCAGAAACGACAAACGTATAAAAAACCATCATAAGAAACGGAGCGCAAAGTTCTATGGCCAGCATGTGGGGGAAATTTTGTTGTTAGCCGCCGTTTTGTTGATGTGCATATACGTACATCTGTACATATGTTCGCTTCTCTGGCGAATTTTCCCAAGCAGCTTTTCCTTGGCGTTCAGTGCGAGTTGGATTGCCGTTGGCTACGTGCGACGCCGCCTGGTGTTTTCCGATATTTTATAATTTTTTTTTAATTGCCGCGTCTTGCATCGCGTTCGTGTTCCTTTGTTTTTTTGTGCCTCAAAACTCTATGAATGCGTAATGAAATAATAATAAAAGTAATGAACTAATCAACGTAAACTCGAGAAAGGCACGCACGCCACACACACAGTGTACATAAGTGGGGCTGCAAGTCTGAGCTTGCCATTAGCTCGTCGACATTACGCATACGCAGCGTGTGCAGCAGGTTTTCTTCGCTCTTTTCCACCTGAAATTGCGTAATTTTCCGTTTGGATTGTCCGCTCTTCTCGCGCGATCCCCCAGATTTGGCTTTTGGGGTCATCTTGCAATTTTAGCGTAACGAACAAGAGATCATGTTAAAAATAAAATCACATAAATTTAGAAACACGAATTTTACAAAAACTAAGAAAAACCGAAAGTGATTCCGTTCCGCCCCATCCATCTTTTAACTCCCCGCGTTAAAAATGTGTGTGCGTTGGCTGAATGAAGCTAAAAATACGTGAAAAAAAAGAAAACTCAATTTATACAGTTGAAACTGCCTGTGAAAAATGATTTTGTTAACCAGAATATAATTAATTTTTTTAAATATAGAAAGGTTCAAAGTCTAGAAACATAAGGAAGATCCTAACGAACTTAATGTGCAACCCCGTGTAATACAAACATGGCAAAGAATGCCTTGAATTTGTTTAAAATACGAAAAATTCAGAGGAAATAAAAAGTTGCAAATTATTATAAACAACCAGTGGCGATGTTACGGCAATTGTTGATATAAAATTACCATTTAATAGTTAGGATTCCATGGGCATTTTCAACCGTAACCGTTGGCTTATGATAAATATTTGTTTGAATTCTGCTCGACAATAGGAACTATCAAGACGGCTTCTCGATATTTTTAGCAAGAATATAAAGTTCGTGTGTGACGTACATGCAGATCCATGTAGTATATAGTGCGTGAGTGTATTTTTATGAATCTATGGATGGCACCTTGAGCCACACCGTAACCACAGCCAAAATGTGTTGTTGCTGCAATCGCACAAAAACTGTGTAGGGAGCCATGAGCACGCCCACGGCCACGACCACTCCGGGGGCGGTTCCGGGACAGCAGGTACCACTGCCCCACGAACTGACCGCCGAGTGGACGGTGCGAGCACATCTCACTTTTGCCCGAGCCGGTGAGCCTGTGCAAAAGGAGTTTAGTGCTCCGGAGGCAGTGCACCCAATGCGCGTGGTCTACAAATGGTGTACACCCTGCGAGGAACCCGAAGCAGAGCAAGATGTGGACAAGGTAAAATGAGTGTGGACTGGTCTACCAGAGTCAATTAACACTTGTTGCAAACCTTTCGCAGACTGCAGCTACTGCGGGAACCAGCTTTCGTTCCACAAACTCCTCGGCCACCACCAATGCGGATTCGGCCTTCGGTAGTCCACATGCTTCCCGGGCTCTTAATAAACCACTGGTCGCAACCGATAATGTGGCTCCTTCCGGAGCCACTGCCCAAGTGTGTGGCACACGCTGCCGGAGCACCTGCAACATTATGGTGTCCGCAGTGGCAGATTTCCTGCCCCAGGAAGGGGCAATCACTGGGTCAGTGAATGAACCCTTTGTTTACCACAGCAAAGTGCGGGCCCAGCAGCTTCGAGATGCCTTCTCGCAGACAAGTGACACGGAGGAGCAGCCAGCCAAGCGACGTCCAGCCTACGAGCAACGAAGGGCCACCACCGAGGCGCTGATGAACTTTGCCAGCAAGCGGCAGGCGGAGGAGGCTAACACTTATGTGGTGTGCATTGAATTCCCCAGTTAATTACTTTCCTTTCTAATCTATCAAAACCCACAGCCAACCTACTCGCCCACGCCCACGACACCCTCGTCTACATTCAAATCGGCTTCCATGTCAAGGATACCACCACTAGCTGGCCACATAGGACAAGGAGCAGCACCCAGAGGGCCCAACTTGGGGGAGAAGAAACCCCGCACTGTTCACATCGATGTTTACTGCACGGGATCCGAGGGAGATGAGGAGGAGGAGGCGGACGATGAGAGGCAGGCTGATGAGGAGGTCTCCAGCTCCTCCGATTCCGAGCTGGCTGGGAGCAAGCGCTACGAACTGGACTCGAATTCCACTCCGCAAACCGTGTTGGATAACGAACAGATGCTGCTGCGCCATCAAAGAATCTCTGGAGGAGCCATGCCCAGGCGTTTGGCTCAAAATCAGGCAAAGAAACAAGTGGAAAACCAACAGCCAGACAATCTAAATCTGGGTCATGCCATTACAAAATGCAGCACAGCAGAGGAAGTGTGCGAGTCCAAGCAGCTGCTGTTCCGCAAACACATTGGTGATCAGCGGGCGGCCAAGTTGGCTAATCTCCGCCAGAAATACATGCGTCAGCCCAGCGATGAGACCATCAGCAGCACATACCCCAACTCTTCGAGATCAACTATGCCGAGGGATGCCACCTGCAGCAGCATATCGAGTGTCATGGGCGGAACGGATTGCGTGGACTCGTCATGGAAGGAAACAGACGACCTAGACACACCCATCACATCCTTCGGCTTGACCAAGTGCGATAGCTTTGATTATGAAAACTCGCTAGACCGCCTGCGCATAAGCCAGATGGAGCGCCTTTGGTCCCGTCAGCACTCCGTAGACCAGAGTCCCACGCAAACCCATCTGAGAGCACCATCCCCGCATCACCTGCAAACGATCACGGAGGTGCAGTCGCAACGCAGCTCTTTCCAGCGCAGCGATACCATCCCATCGGAGTCGGATGGCTTCTCGGATGCCAATGGATTTAATACATATCCGGGAAGGCAGTCGCAGTTGCAGCAGATCTCGCATTTCCCGCGCAATCGGCCAGGTTTTCTGCAGTTCTTTGGACCAACTGGTGGACCAGGCGGACCAGGCGTTATCGCTCAACCAACTCCGCCAGCCACGGCTCCAGTTCAACCCGCTGCAGCCGCTACCACGGATCCGTTCCGCCTACTCCATCCCAGCTTCCGGTGGAAGAGTGAGGCACGCGATAACCTCAGCGTGCAGGTGGCCTCCGGATCACCTTCCTCAGAGCGCAGCTCCCCTCAACTCTTGTCCGTCGCCACCACAGTGGTGCGTTGCGGCAGTGAGGCGCCACCCAGCACCACATCGGCCAGTACTTTTGGGACCACAGTGACGCCTTCGCCACTGCCAGTGCGACGCTTTGAAATATCACGCGACAGTCCGAGTCTCGCAAGTGAAGCCTCCACTTCCGTTTCCGGTTACACCCACGAGCATTTGGAGAAGGCACGTCGCTTTGGCAATGTGGTTGCCATGAGGAAACCCGGTCATCATGTGGGTCCCACCAAGAATCCCAATTGCCAGTGTGAGAGCTGTCAACGTTGGCTGGCTGAGCGGTTTCAGCTCCGCGGCAGAGCCTTCTCCCTGGGCGAGAAGCCCCTTCTCAGGCGTCCACAGTAGTAGATACAACACTGAACCCTCCTGGATTTACTACTTATTCTTTGTTTAAGGCTTGCATTTAACACATTGCTTTTCAGATTGATACGCTTCCAATTAACACAAACCCCAAGTCCGAACCCAAAAAAAAACTTTCTTTCGATTAGTTGTAAGCCATGTAAGCGAATATGTTCCTCACGCAAATCACAAATTGTGCGCTGAATCAGTTTAATGTTGTAATAAAGTAAAACAATAGATTTAATCAAGAAAATATTTAATTTTAATATTTTAAGCGGTTGGGATTGGAGAAAAGTTTTTTAATAAAACTATATATAGCATATGGAATTAAGAGATATCTTTCCGAGGTATATTTAAATATTTCTCATGATGGTTGATAAATCCTATCTCTAATGAAAGTTTTTGTAGAAATTAGGCAAAAATTTTACAATTGTGTACAGGAAGGGAAATAATAGAATATTGTTTTATGTTTTCGAAATACTAATAACTTTTCTTTTAAAACCCAGGCCCATGGACGTTTGTCGGAGTCGTCGCGAAAACTAGATCTCTTGCGCTATTCCCTGGAGCTACGTCGCCAGGAGCTGCCCGTCGATTCGCCCGCCGCCCAGCTATTGAAAACAGAGCTGCAGATCGTCCAGCAATCGACATCCCCCGCTCCCGTCACCTACACGTCACTGCAAACCGGCCAAGGAGGACTGCTTGGTGGGAAGCCCTACCAGTCGGTCTCCTCTCTGGGGCGCTGTGCCAGTGTCACCGGAAAACTAGAGGTTCGTCTACTGGGATGCCAAGATCTGCTAGAAGATGTGCCCGGCCGTTCGCGAAGGGACAAGGATAACAACTCCAGTCCCGGTGATTTGAGGAGCTTCGTCAAGGGCGTCACCTCGCGCAGCAGTTCGAAGAGCTATTCAGTTAAGGACGAGACCTCCATAGAGATCATGGCAGCCATCAAGCTGGACAACATCACAGTGGGCCAGACCTCGTGGAAGCCGTGTTCGCAGCAGGCTTGGGATCAGCGCTTCTCCATCGATCTAGACCGCTCCCGTGAACTGGAGATTGGAGTTTACTGGCGCGA
This sequence comes from Drosophila biarmipes, assembly GCF_025231255.1. Classification (NCBI taxonomy): domain Eukaryota; kingdom Metazoa; phylum Arthropoda; class Insecta; order Diptera; family Drosophilidae; genus Drosophila; species Drosophila biarmipes. The sequence goes on along the minus strand of NC_066615.1, from coordinate 15,934,870 downwards.
CTGGAGATCTCTGTGCGCCGTGAAGGTGCTGCGCCTGGAGGAGTTCATTGACGATGTGCGACATGGCATGGCGCTGCAGCTGGAGCCGCAGGGGCTGCTCTTCGCGGAGGTCAAGTTCTTGAACCCCATGATTTCTCAGAAGCCCAAGCTGAGACGCCAGCGTATGATCTTCAACAGGCAGCAGGCGAAGAACATCTCGCGGGCCAAGCAAATGAACATCAACGTGGCCACCTGGGGTCGTCTGCTCAAGCGAAATGCTCCGAATCATGTGCACATGGGATCGGTGGGATCTGCATCTTCCATAACGGGTGGCTCTCCCATGGTGGTTGGTGGATCCCGCGACTCCGAGTCGCCGATTTCGAGGACTCCCTCCTCGGATGCACTAGTGGAACCGGAGCCGTACACTCCAGGAGAGCAGGCCCAGAACCTGGAATTCGATCCGGATGCAGGAATACATGAACACGTGGAGACCCCGGGTGAATATCCGGATCCGGCGGCCAGTGGCCTGAGTGGAATGCGTCCCCTGTCCATGCATATGCAGGGCATCAGTGTATTGCCTCCGGAATCGCCACCCGTGGCCGCCGGAGCAACCGGAAGGCCCAATACGCTCAGCCTACAGATGCCGGGAGCCAGTAAAGGACAGAGCATCCAGGGCGGACGCACTGCAGCACCCACCACGGCGCCACCACCCCCACCCGTCCTCAAGTCAGCCTCGACCACTCCGATACTGGATCAGGAGGTAAGTGGACCACTTGTTCTAGAGATCCGTGTACAGTTCAATAGTCAGTACTTGACCGACCCTGTATAAAGATCTGCGTATGTACTTAGCTGTATACCCGTAGCTGGTTTGATCGTTGTGCCTGCCACCCGCTCCTCCGCCCACCTTATCATGTATCTATTTACATTCGCACACACACACGCACAACAGATCTTTACAATCATCACATTTGGGCATTTGGTGTGGGTTTTGTATTATATCTTTCTCTAATATGTACATCTGGAACGGCGTTCGAACTCCATGCAGAACCTTCATCGATCGCGAAAACTGGCAGAGAACTACTTGATTATTTCAATAGATTTCCTTTGCTTTTTATTCTATACTGTGAGCCTGCTTTATCTCTTTTTATTTGATTTGAGTACCATTCTCATTTGTTACTTAAAAGTAAAGTTAAAGTTTATTTTATTAAAAAAATATAAAGATGTCTTTAATAAACCAACTAATAGCTACATTTTTCAAATCATAAATTTACAAAAAAGGCACAGTTTTCCTTTATATAATTTTAATTTTCTTGTAGTCTTTTGTCTTAGTAATCAATTCTATCATTCAAAAATTCTTAGGTATTGCAACTTCGTAAGATAGGAGATATATGAGTTTTTTGAAGAGCTCTTTAAACGAGTTATTATATATAAACTTAAGTTCTTTGCAAAACAACTTGGATATCGTTAACGGAAATTAGTTTACGCCTTAGCTTTTCTCCGGGCGCTAGTTTTTCACTCCATTCAACTCATCAACGTCATTTCCCTTGCTTTTTCTATCTCTTTTTATCCATCTTCGAGGAAAGTACTTTCTTTGCCTTGAACATCCTTTCATCATCTTCTTCATCTGTCAATACTCTTTGCATTGCGCTTTTTTGTGGCCCGCCGTCATCTTACTTTCTCTCTGTCTCTGTGTGTTTGTGTGCCCGTCTCGGTTTCCGTTTCCGTTTCGTCATGATTTCGTTAATCGCCGACAGCTGCAGGATGCCCTGCACGAATTCGATTTCCTCTCGGATCTGGACTCGCGTCCCACCACGCTGCGTCGCCTGCTGAAGGAGCAGAACATGTCGCTGGATCCTGGTGCGCTGGAGACTCTGCTCCTGCAGCAACAGCAGACCGAACAGCAGGCGCTGCAGCAGCGCCAGCGCCAGGAGCAGCTGCGTCTGCAGCAGTTCCAGGAGGCGCAGCGGCAGGCGATCCTGGATCTGTGCGAGAAACAGAAAGAGCTAGAGGAGGAGCAGCTGCCAACCACCCTTGTACAACCTATGCCGCCACCGCTTGCCAGCAATAACAATCAGATCATGCCAAGCTCAAACGCCCGCCACAGCCACAGCCACAACCACAGCCACAGCCAAAGCCAAAGCCCAAACCACAACCAATTTCAGTTGCAGCAGCAGCAGCAGTCACAGCCACATCCTGCCCAGAGTGCCGAGCCACCATCCGCTGTGGAACAGCAGCTGCACCGCCCGGTCCTGATCCTGCCGCCCGTGGTGCTGCTGGGTGGCCGGGAGGAGGACCGCTCGGTGCCACCGTCGCCACTAGTCGAGTACCCCGAGGACGACGATGAGTATCTGTACCGGGGCAGCAGCGATAACCTGGGCAGCCGGCTGCACTCCACCCACAGTTCCAGTGCCGGCGATCGTTTCTGTGTGGAGGTTAGGAGGTTTTTCATTTCCTGGTTTGGTTTCCGGTTTAATCTCTGTTCTCTGAGTTCTGATTTACTGATTTATTTTTCACTAACCCTACTTTCTTTTTTGATTTTCTTACATCTTTTGTTTGTGTTTTTGCCACCAGTTGGGTTAATTGTTTCTTCTTTCAATGTCAATGTGTGTGTGTTTCTGGTTTGGCTTTTTCCAAAAATATATAACCTTCGAAGTCCCAAAAAATGTGTACAAACATTGAACTCATAAACACACACATACGCACTGTAATCAAAAAACGCATTCACAAGCACCCCAAAAACTAATTTATGTGTAGTTAAACTAACTAGAAGTTGAGCTTTGAATGTAACTAACCGTTTAAATAACAATGTTTTAAATAAATGTTCAATTTTTAATGATTTAGTTGATGTAGATAATGCCTTACATATTTAGCAAACCTAATATAAATAGCTATTTATTTAATGTACAATAATTGGAGAGCTTTAAATGTTATATTGACATATATTTGGCAATTTTAAATGGCATAAGTGTAAACTGCACAGCTTAGTTTGATTTAGAATTAGTTATTAAACCATTTTTCTAATTTATGTTCCAATGACCCACAACTTGAGAGCTCTAGATATGGTCATAAATTATTATATTCGATTCGTTTTACTTAATATATCCACACTTTCGATTGAAACAAACACAAGAATAATCACAGCGAAATAAAAGCTGAAAGTGACAATTTTAGACTCTTTAAATAGACGCGCTTCTGGCGAATGACAGCGGTAAGATCAGAGGAAAGAGTTGAGCAGATATTTTAGGGGAACGGGGTCTTGAAGGAGGGACACCCGAAAGTGCGCCGCTTCACGTGCCAATGGTCGGGAAATGTTTTAATTTTTGTCAACCAACACCCACATCCACACCTCGTTTTCCCGCCCCTCACGTTGCAACGTCAGCGTTCCACATTTCCATTTTCATCTAAGATGTTTGTCCCTGTGTTCGCTTACCTTTGTATCTATGTGTCCAAGCTATGTACCCATCGTTATGTGCGCTGTTGTCACATTTTCCTTTTCGTCGGTCATTTTTAGACCCAAAACAACGACGCAAATGCCTGCCTGGCCTCTGGTCATGACTTTGGCACTTGTTCGCCTTCAGTTGGCCGGCGCGGTTTTAGCCATCTGGCCCAAGTATCCCATCGTATCGTATCGCTATCGATCGAAATGTAGGAACGTCATGATTGTGCCAACCTTCCATGCGCTCAGCCAGGTCTTGAGGCAGATGTTTGCGGTCCAGCTTCAGCAGCAGCAGCGCTCTCATAATCAGCTCCATTACCTTGACTTGTCCCCATCGCGAACCATCAACCAATTGTTTCCGTGTGCCAGCCCACCATCATCTCCTGCTGTATGTGTGTTTCGTGGGTTCAATCAAATCCGACCGACCAATCAAGAACCCCCTCCTCTTGCAGGCCCGCATTAGCCTTGTACATATTACCCTCGAACCGATCAATGCCAGCCGGACGACCAGTTGCCTGATCGAGGAGGTGGCCGAGCCGGACTCACAGCCGGAGATTAAGCCGGTGGCAGAGGTGCAGTCTAGAAAAGTATCCGAAGCCTGTGTTGAGAGTATTCTCCTCGAGACAGTTGAAAAGTTAGAAACCGAAGACCAAGTGCAGCAGGTAACCCAGGCAAATAAGTGAAAAGGTTTCGCCAAGCTCTCAAGTTGTAGCCACTAATATATGTCTTACCCGCTAAGCCTTGATCTCTGCCAGAACTAATTGGTATTTTCTTGTTCGCCCTAGGTTATACCACAGTTGGGCAAGCTCTATGTGGGCGGCAGCCAGCAGCAGTATGTGCAGCAGTCTTCGCCCATCATCCAGGAGCCACCCACTCCGACTATCTACGGAAACAGCGCGGCCGCTGGTGCTCCGCAATTCCCGCAGCCCGCCCAGCGGCAGGAGAAGCAGCCAGCACAGCAGCAGCAGCAGCCCATCTATGCCAACCAGTATGAGCTGAATGTGGCCAAGGCGGCGGCAGCGGCTTCAGTTTACTCACTCAGCTCCTCCACCAACAGCAACTCCAATCAGCAACAACAGCAGCAGCAGCGGAGGAACGTGGCCCGCGGTCTGCAGTACCGGGAATCCGGAGGACTTGAGGCCGGCAGAGCAGGCAAGCAGCCTCCCAATGCCGGCATGCTGTCGATGGACAACTTCCGTTTGTTGAGCGTGCTGGGACGCGGACACTTTGGCAAGGTGATCCTGTCGCAGCTGCGCAGCAACAACCAGTACTACGCCATTAAGGCGCTGAAGAAGGGCGACATCATCGCCCGCGACGAGGTGGAGTCGCTGCTTAGCGAGAAGCGCATTTTCGAGGTGGCCAATGCCATGCGTCATCCCTTCTTAGTCAACTTGTATTCGTGCTTCCAGACGGAGGTAAGCCAAAAAACACACAATACTGATTGCTTACTAATCCTCCTTTGTTTATTTCACCTTAGCAACACGTATGCTTTGTAATGGAGTACGCCGCCGGCGGAGATTTAATGATGCACATCCATACGGACGTGTTCCTAGAGCCCAGAGCCGTCTTTTATGCCGCCTGTGTGGTTTTGGGCCTGCAGTATCTTCACGAGAACAAGATCATTTATCGGGATCTGAAGCTGGACAACCTGTTGTTGGACACGGATGGCTATGTGAAGATAGCGGACTTTGGTCTGTGCAAGGAGGGCATGGGCTTTGGAGATCGCACGGGCACTTTCTGTGGCACGCCCGAGTTTTTGGCACCCGAAGTACTCACGGAAACATCGTACACACGAGCTGTGGATTGGTGGGGTCTGGGTGTGCTGATCTTTGAGATGTTGGTTGGAGAGGTGAGTCGGAAATGAACCACAAACTTTGATAGATAATGCACAACTGAATTTTTTTTGCAGTCCCCGTTCCCTGGTGACGACGAGGAAGAGGTGTTCGATTCAATTGTCAACGATGAGGTGCGCTATCCGCGCTTCCTCTCACTCGAAGCCATAGCCGTGATGCGTAGGGTAAGTTAACTTATTACAAAAGAAACTACTGGAAAGCCCTAATTTAAAATTCATAATCTTACAGCTGCTGCGCAAGAATCCAGAGAGGCGTCTGGGATCCTCGGAACGCGATGCGGAGGATGTTAAGAAGCAGGCATTCTTCCGTTCGATTGTGTGGGATGATCTGCTGCTGCGCAAGGTCAAACCTCCCTTCGTGCCCACAATTGTACGTTGAAATATTGAACTTCTATAACCATTTTATTAACATTGCCTATAACTTCTTTGCAGAACCACTTGGAGGATGTGTCGAACTTCGACGAGGAGTTCACGTCGGAGAAGGCACAGCTTACGCCGCCGAAGGAGCCGCGCCACCTGACCGAGGACGAGCAGGTGCTCTTCCAGGACTTCTCCTACACGGCCGAATGGTGTTAGGCGCTTGTTGTTAGTTCAAGGGTTCACCAATGGGCCTAGCCCGATCGTTATAGCCTTTGCCTTTTGCTTTTACATGTGTACGAAGTTGGTTTTAAGTAATTTTACTTGGTTTAGTCGATGTGAGTTCAATATTTATACATGAAGACATACTGATGATCATGCAGATACAGGACCTTTATATTTATAAACAATATCTATATAGAAAATCTATCTAATAATGAGAGAACTTTTGAGTGTTGCTCACCGGCCGAGAGACCAACATAAACCAAATTACCTAGTTGACCACACCTTTTGGCAAGGCAATCATCCATCCAGCCAGTTCAAAACAATCGCCCACATTATCGTAGCACTGTACAGCAGCAAATAGAGTCGTTTCTGTTTCCTAATACGAGAACACATTGAATAGTCTGACAAACCCTAGGAAAGCCTTAAAAGCAAAGTTGTAGTTTTGGACAGTTTTTTCGCAAAGACCTCATCTAAATAGGTTTTATAGATGAGAGAGGAGGATGTTTACACCCCAGAGCAACCGTTGCAACATATTTTCATAATCGACATACAAGAACAAAGGATATATTTTATACATATATTGCATGCACATCCCAGGAATCGTCTTGCTAAACGAGCTCACCTTCTCTACGCGACATATTGATCTAGTAAAGTGAGAGAGAAACTAATTTATATTTACAGTTTTAACATGTAAGCTCTGTAAATTGCCTTGCGCTTTTATCAACTCCCCAGCCCATTGCCCGAGTTGTGTTATAATTTTAACATATTTTTTACGTCATATACACACACGCGAACATTTGTTATTTATTATTATTATACCTATTATACAAGAAACTGTATTGCTTTGAGCATTTTTATTCGACGGTAGATTGAGGATGGTAAACGATCTGCTTGCATGCGCGGTACGCTTTAAACCGGATAAAAAGATACAAAAAACAAAATACCGATTGACTTTAGGGCTTTTTCGGAGTCCACAGATGGCATACGATCGGATCGTTGTATTCCTCAGATCTATGCTATATTTAATGTAATTTTTTAGTTTTTATTTAAGCTTGTAATAATCGATATTTGAAACGTAGTCTAAGCTATCATTATGTGAAGATAATTATTGATAATTACAATTATGATAACGATTGTGCAGCCCTCATGCGAATCGAAACGAGTATAAACAAACCAGATCTTCTATTGTCAGTTTTATTATGATTATTAGGCCCACAGCTTGCGGCTATAATCGTCGATTTCATTTTAAATCTGTCAGATCGGATTGGTCCGCGTCCAGTCACTTTGTTTAGCTTCAAGTTGTGACTGTAACTTATATTTATGATATGATTTTGAATAAATGTATCTATCGCTATTAAATGGAGTTTTTGTCAACTGGTTTGCCGCTGAGACCATCGTTAATTTGGTAGTATAATATATTGACAGTATTGTCTACGATGGCCAGAAATATATGGCTGTTTTGGAATAAACTTGGTTAGAAACTTATATATTTCTGGAAATTTTTTTTAAAATTCACCTTTTCAGTTTTTCCTGCAATAAACTTAGTACTTTAAAGTCTATATCCTTTGTGTGAAGAACGGGTACACAGGCCTTATCGTTCTCCATTAAATAAAATACTTTCAGATTCTCATCATAGATTGGTTTGAAATCGGCACCTTGATCTTCTGGATATTATATTTTAGTTATGATTTTTAAAGGGAGTTCTATTTTATTTACCATTTTTCAAATCCTTGTAAATTTGAAAACCCAAAGCGGCGGTTAAATCATCTGGGCTCACAGTTTTGAAGTCATCCAGTTCCAACTGGAAAGGCAACACATGCGTTACAGTTTGAGAGCAGCCGGTGGTGGGCTATGGCTTACCATGGCTGGAAAACTGTGATTGAAGAACTGTAATGAATATTAAACTTCTTTCTATTAATAATTACTTATCAGGGTGTAACACTTATTATATATCACTCTATTATAACAACTTGTCTTTTTTAATAATTAAGTTTAGACTGCAACATTTCTTTTTATACAAACTCTTAACAGCTGCTGAGTAGGGTTGTCAACTGTATGCAATTGTTTATATATTTTAATAGTGCTGTAAAACGCATGCATATTTCAAAATATGGCGCGGGTTCTGTATTTCCGTAGGTAAATATATACAAGACTAGTTGTAGACTTATATTTTCTTTGTTATTTATGTAAATTTTGTCAAAAAGCCTTTTGAAACATTTGCATTACTTTATAAAACATGCAAATTTGTATGCTTGCTAAAAACTCAAAAATTCACAAATTGACTATCTGCTTAATGCCCCATCAAAGCATAATCTTTGTATGCAGACATTGTCTTTGTCTAGACCAACTGGCAGCGCAACTTGGGTCCTTGACAGGCAGAAGCGCCCGACTCCCAGGATCCGCAGCTCCGAACTCCGCAAACGAAGACAAGAAAGGGGCCGCAAATTATGCTAAGTAGATGCAGTTTCATAAGGAGTTGGGGACGCAGGATATGCATGCAGAGCGGTTTTCAAGGCATTTTCCCAGCTCCCGCCGGGCTTTCCCCCCGCCCGTGTTCGTCTGGTCCGAGTGATAAGGGTTTGGCAGCCGCATCCAAGGGATTCCCACATGCGCATATCAATGGGCGTCTGCGATAAGCAACTTATGCTTACTGAAATATGGAGAACAGTCAGCCGCAGACCCATGCAAATTACAGTAGTGCTCCTTGAAACAAAGAATCACTATTCAAAAGTTTTGGAAATTTAAAAAAAAAATTTAAATGAGGTAAGAGAATAAAAAACAATTGGATAGAAAATCACTGATACTAGTACACTAGGCACATTGAATTCCGTATTTAATATTAAATAGTTTGATTAAATACGAAAACCAAATATTGAAAATATCATATTTATTCAGAACTAATAAAAAAAAACAGTTTGAATTTATTAAGGATTGATTATAAGGAACAATAATTTTCTCATACTAGCGAGTTTTGACTGTAGATGGGAGATTGAGCCGTGGTTCAGCAAGGAAGCCAGGGATATTCAATTAGACTTCTTGATGGGGGGCAGTGTGTACCTGGAAATCAATGCGAGGAAGCAGAGTTGCTGCGACTCCAGGCGATCAGGCCAGCGCAAACTGGCAACATAAACCAGATGTTGCGGTCGATGGCCATTATGGAGCTTGTCAATGCCAGTTGGCCAGAAGGAGCAGCAGGTCCAGCAGGAGCAGGAGGAGGCAAGTCATCCATGGCAATTACACTGCGACGACAAGGACACACCGACAGGCAGTTGCTACAATAACACACACTCACACCCGTGCTCAAACTCCTGCTCTCCCCGCTGTGCGTGAGGTTACTTAATGCTGTTTACTGGCCAAAGTTCGTCCTGCCACTCGCCGTTGCCCATTGGACTGGCCGGAACTGGTCTGAGCCCGGGAGTTGGCCGCAATATTATTTGCACTGGCTGGGTTTTATTCTCGCCATAACCATTGCTCCCCGGCAAATGGACCATTGGGGCATTTATGGCCAAGTTCCATGCGACCGGTGCGCCCTGTTCCCTGCCCGTTTCATTCAATTGCTTTATCTGCCTGACTGCTTCCGGGGCTTTAATTAAAAAGGCTTCATAGAACTATTTTTCTAAAATTAAAAAAATTGCACATAAATATTTGTAACTACCATTTTACATTGGAAGTTAAATAGAAATTAACAACAACCATTTTATGGGCTTTAGTTGAAAACTAAACTTGTTTTATGCTTTGAAAAACTATAATCAAACAACATGCTATTCAGAGCGTATTTCAAAAGTGTTGCAATTTATAATTCAAATGTAATAAGTACTAAGTAATATATAAGTGGTGCGGTTGAAATGAAAATTGTGTTCTTCGGCTAATGAATTTGCATTTGGGTGTGTTTTATGGTAATCAATAAAAGTTATAGAATCCCAAACATCATTTTGTATATCATATATGATTAGTTTTGTATAGCAATTGTATAAAAAAAGGGATATTAAAAAGAGGCTTGTTAGAATATAAGAATTCTTATAAAATAAGATCTTTTATAATAAAAGTACAGTAAAATATAAACTAAATATATTTTTTTAGAGTTTGTTTTGGTAGTAACAGATTCTTCTATTTGGTATTTAATGTACCAAAATTTACCAAATAACTATAAAGTGCGCTCTTTGGCTCTGTATTTGGCTTTATGCGGTTGACCTGTTTCATTTGGTTTGGCTGCTTTCCGCCTCGGGAAAAGCGTTTTCGGTGGAAAAAGTCGCAAACCCCCACTGCGTTCCCCGAGCCCCATTGTTGTGGGTCGTAGCTGCCACTTAAAGTACTTGCCACACGTTCACCTCGCTCTCCACCTGCTCCCCCTGCACCGACCTCTGACCGCTGAAAAGCGGATGCAAGAGCATGGCTTTGGTGGCGCAGCCACCGGGGGAGTTTTAATTGACCAAACTGCCACTGGACGGACACCTGGGGGATCAATTGAGATTTATTGCTGGGTCGTGTCAGTTGTGTTTCGGTTTTTACTCCGCTGCTGCTGCCAATGGCCGGCCATTAGACAGTTATTTAATTTGCAGCGGGAATTTCCATCTGGCACTTGTGATTCGCCCACTGACCCGGCTCGTTAGGCATTTTGGGCAAACAAACCGACAGCAGCGGTAAACTTTTGCACCAGCAGAGCTAGAAAATGCCGGCTAATGTCATTTGCAATTCAATGCGAATATGCCCTAATTACAACCGAAGAACTGGAGGAGCTTCCAAGAACTTTCCCCCAGGATGATGATGAGCATGAATTGTATTAACCAGCAAATTTGTATCGAAACTGTTTCTGCACCCCTCAAAGCAGAAGAAACTCGATTTGTAGCTGCGATTTTGGCAGATTATATTCGTGTTGGCCCCGCTCTTTAATGACATTTTGAGCGTCTTAATGACTTAATGGCCTTTTTGGTCGTCAAAACGCTTTTGCCGCATCATTGGCAATGCAATTAACTCGAGCTTTTTGTGAGCCAAGTGTCCTGGGGTAATTAGTTGGCAACTTTCTCGCTTCCTTTTCCGTTTGTCTGCGACTGGTTTTTCGCCTTCAAAGCCTCAGACTGCGCGCGAAAATTCATTAAAACTCGATAATTGCATGACAAGACAAGATCCCAGGACTCGCCGGGCTTGGAGTGTGAATCCTTGTTTATCCCTTGGCTCTGGCTATCTGGCAAATGGCGTGAAGAAGCAATTGATTTACGCGAAATTGATAATTGTTTGCTGTCGCTGCACTGAAAAAAATGTGTAGCTCAGGGGGAAGTGGTCTAAATGGAATTAAATACGATATATTTCGGATTACAAACCGTACTTATGAAATTGAAAATAATATTAACCATATAACAATAACAATATTAGCTATATTTCTAAAATGTTCCTTAATCCAAAGAAAACTGTAATGGTAATAGAACTTAGACAACAGTTTCCTCAATTTTGATCCATATATAGGAGTCCATTTGGATTTAAATAAATTTCAAGTCAAATCAGTCCTGAAATATATAAGAAATTAACTAATTAATGAATAAAAGAAACGAATTAACATTTCTACGAAACGTTTAAAAATGGATCCATATTATGGATATATTATTGCCAGTTCGAGTAAGACTAATTGTAATGCTTTCACGAAGGTAAATCCAAACAAATTCGAAGTAAATGCAATCAGCCAAGTGCATAACTTATCACGTTGCCTCATCTCCAACACATTAATCTCACATCAAAGACGTTAAGTAATTGTCTCGATTATATAACAAAATCCGGTGTATGCACTCAAAGGGCAGCAAATATTTTAATTTGCCAAAGCCGGCGACCATGTCAGTGGCAAGAATTTCCATTTGCACCCGGGCGAAGCATCGGATATTAGCCTTCGGCTTGCCAGATGCCAATCGAAATGCCGTGGTGTATGGATGTAATTTCAGCCTGCGGTTGCAGGGCAGCAAATTGAATTCGGCTGCAAAGGCCGTGCCTTGCTGAAGGCAGGATAAACATGCTAAACGTATAAATTTTCAGCCTGATTGCATTCCAAACTTTGGGCGGCAGCTATGCCAGAAATTATGCACAAAAGATAATGCTGCTGCACAATTGGATTTGCAGCTGAGCAGGGCGAATGCGGAGCACACAAACATTCATTTTCCACTCGACTTGAGTTGAGCGCGTTCCGCATTTGGCAATTCAGCAGAATTTCAATGCGACAGACAACACAGAGCCGGCCCAGACGGTATTGTTATGCTTTTGGCCACAGGACCTCAGCCCGGGCATCCAGTGAGTGACATTTATCTTCCGAAGGGGAGTCGGAGCATTCATTTGCGTAATTAGTGGCCAAGTGGCATCCGCAACCTGGTTGCCAGTTGGCTTTTAGCTCCAGCCGCAGCCCAAGTGCCTCGAAATCACCGCAACTGCTGCCTGATTATTGGCCAAGAGGAGCGGCTTGGCCAGCAGACAGCGGACGTCAGCACAATTGATAGCACACTTCTCGGGGCAGAAGCAGGTGGAAAGCAGGAATGATTGCCCACCTGGCTATTGCAGTCTGCTTAGCTCGTCCCTTGTCCGCAGTCGAACTCAAACTGGCTGGGACTAAAAAATCAAATTTTTTAAATGGTTTTATTATTTCCTATTTTCATATAAATCGTTTATATAACGGCTATATAATGAAAAAAAACACCTCGTACAAGCATTTGTAGGAATTATAAATCGTTTTATTGCTTTCCAGCATTATAAAAATGTATCTAAATATATATATTCATGCTTAATTAATTAATTTTTAGGACTTCAAAATAATTTATTAACTACAACATTATTAATTAAAGAGCTTTTAAATATATTTTATTTTATATTAGAATTGGTTTTTATTTTTTTTTTATTTTAAGATTAAGATTTAATTTATGGGAATGGTTTGATTCCGAAAACAATTTTATATTGGTTTCCTAGTTAATATGGGCTTAGGTTAAACATTTTTTTAATAGCTTTATAAACATTTTAAACAACGATGGGCAGGCAATAAGAAACGGTTCTGCTTGTCCTCTGCCGACACACGCACAGTGTACAACATCCGTCGGCACTCACACTTCAATGGGCTGCACAGTGCGAATTGCTTACTCAAGTGAGAAACAAATGTGAAAACCCTAAAACTATTTATTTTATTTACTTATTTACATACTGCTTGCTTAAAGTTAAAAACTAAAGCAACAGGAATACGCAGCCATAACGAGGCTTATATTTTATTTTAAAGGGAAAAGCTAATGAATTCATATCCAAGTATTTTATTTACTAGCCATATAAACATTTAAATTAATAGAAAACCGCTTTAAAATATCATTTATTTTCTAAGTTATGTAATCCAGTTTGTTTTTCTTTCCCCATCCATATAGTAATTGATTTTCTGTGATTGATTCACTGCCCAAGCAAGAACCTATCTGGTGGCATTAGAAAAGTATAATTAAATTAGTTTTAAACTGAAAAGTAACCTAATCAACGTGGCAAGCAAGCGGAAAACTTCATTTGTAGCTGGCGGGTCTGGTGGACAGAGGGGTGGAGGTGCCAAGGGGGTGGGGAAAAGGAAAGCTACGTGAGAGTTACAAGGGCACACACACACACACGGGCAACGGAAAAGCGAAAGCGACGAGAGAGGAGAAAATCGGAAAAGAGGAAAAACAGCAACAGCAACTAAGCAAAACATGGGGCCAAACCAAAACAAAAACAGACGAGATTTGCCGGCAAAATGCACGTGACATCCTTCGGGGAGGGGGGCCTTCGTTCAGTGAGATCCTTCGTCAGGAGCCGAGGGCCGAGTGCAACTGGACGAAGCGGAGCCGAAGCTGCGCAGAATCTAACGAGCGCTATAAAAGCGAGTGGCTCGCAGGACTCGGAGCATTCGATTGTCGTCACTCGCCAGGATAGCTTGCCAGCTTGGAAAAAGGATAATTCCCCCGAAAAAAGGACTGAAATCAAAAGTGAAACTTTGAGCACTCACACGCAACTGTGTGTGTGCCAGTGTGGGCGACTGTTCGCCAGTGCTTGTGTGTGACTTGGCCAAGTGGATTTCTATTTTTGCCCCGTAAACTCGTAAAGTGCAGTGATATAGACTTGATACCAACTTAAAAGTAAACTTAGACAAGCCAAATTCTGGCCGTTGCCATCTGATCCTTGGACATGTGGAGCAGGCAGCGAATGCGACACAAGCCGCTCTGGGCCCTCATATCCTTGACCGTTTTGCTGCTGGTCCTGGACAAAAGCAATGCCAACACGGAGCCCGTCGAGACCAGCACCACATCCGAGCCAGGTGAGTTTCGGTTTCGGTTTCAGCTCTAATTGCCACTGCAACCCACGTGTGCCCCTTCCCTTTGACCTTCACCGGGCTCTGGGCCAACAGAATCCGTTAATAAATGATGACAGGCCTCAAATTCGGTTTCACCCCTGCCCCCAGACTTTATTAAATGGCATTCCAGCGATTATCGCACACGCACCATCCATGCAGCAAATAAAAAATACTATAATAAATCCCAAGGAAAAGCAAATGCGGAGCACAAATGAAACTGAAACAGGAAGCTGGGAAACTGCAGAGCGCAAGAGCAAATAACTGGCAGCAAATGAAATATTTCACGGCATCTGCGGCACAAAGGCAATCAAAGCGAACGCAGAACCCATGGGCAACCTTAATCCCAATCAGAACCAACAAACAAGCAAGGGCAGCGCGAAAAAGGGGGCACTGAGGGAAAAGTTGTGCACCAAAAAAGATGAACCAAAATAATTTTGTTAAAGATATTTTCCTTCTTGAACTTTGAGTGAGGTGCTGGCTTTCTTTAATAATAGCGTTGTATTAATTCTAGGAAAAAGCTTTTAAACATGTTTTGGAAAGCTAACAAATGCAGTCGAATTCAAAAACGGTGTACCAAATTATTTATCTAAGATAGTTTTCTTCTTGAATTAAAAATGAGTCACTATCTTTCTTTGCTAAAAGGATTACATAATTCAAGGTAACATATTTAGAACATGTTTTGGAAGCTATGGAGAAATATGGCTAATAAATTCAGTCAAAAATTTAGTAAGAAACAAATGATTTTTTTAAGATAGATTTCTTCTTGAACTTAAAATGAGGTGAAAAGTTTAAATATATGTATAGGAAAGGAGATTGGAAAGTTATAGAAACATGTTTGAGGTTTCCCAGATCCAGTTACTACTAAGCTAAGATAAGTATAAGCAAAAAGATTGGAAAGTTATAGAAACATGTTTGAGGTCTCCCAGATCCAATTTGTCCTTCACTTTTGGCTCAGTGTATAAAGGGGCGAACAAATGAAAGGTAGCTCGAGCAAAAGGCAATTGCACGTAAGCTCGTAATGAAGTATGGCAGGCCGTCTGAGGCCGGTAATAGAAATTAATAGCGTCATGTGTGAGTTTTGCGAATGGAAGGGAAAAACTGGATGGGAGATGGGTGGCTGTGGACATGGGCAGATATGGGGTAAAGGATCCAGGGGAAGTGTAAAGTGCCCGACAACGACACGCAGATGCGCATAAAGTAATTAATTCACTCTGCCTCCACATCGCCATTCCTCTCCTGGCACATCGACAGGGCCAGCTGTTGAGCCTTTGGGGTTTAGCCTTCGGTCTGCTAAAAGTGCGCATTTTTTGTCGGTTGCCTGATATTGCGACTTCCTTTATTTGCGGCCTGTAGTTTCACTTTTGTTGCGCAGTTTTCGGCTGTCAGGTGGAGGGGTGCGAAATATAGGGGTAACCTTGGTGCAAAGCCAGTCGTTTCAATTTCCACTCCATTCAAACATTTGCTCGGCACATATAAAAGCGAACGGAATTTAATTTACATGACTCACAAATGGAATCCATTTAATGTTGACTTATGGTGCCGAAACACAAGCACAGAGCGCACTGATGAAATATGCAATAACCGAAGTAGCAGCTAAAACTGACAGAGCGACCGAGCTGCCTTTCACCCATTTTCCATGTCCTGTCCCATAAATCCTGAGCCCCCGGGATGGATGATGAAGTTGCACAGTCAGGCACACACTAAAAAATGTTTGTACTTAAGAGGACACATAAAGTTCAAACTTTTACATTTATTAAAATTCATATTTTTTATTTCCTGCATCAGGATTTAAAAAAGGATGATCAAAATGTGCATTCATTCAAATCTTTTATAAACTATGTAATTTTTTTTTTATCTTTAGCCACATAGTTTACATTGGTGTTTTAAAATAGCTTGTATATGTCACAAATGCCTAAAAGTATGCAGTAAATAAATGAGGCTAGTTTTTCTGTATGAATTCAAGGTAGTTTTTGAGTTGAAAAATATTGTTGCATACTTTTAGACACCTAAAATTATATGGTTTGGTATTTCATACTTTTTGATAAACAACATCGATTTTAAAAGTCTCCTTTGTTGTCCAGCTCATCCTTGAGCAAAAGCCTCCTCTTAGCAATAATCTCGCTGGAAAAACCATGGACCACCTCGAGGGCAGAAGCATAGTCCTTGGCCGCAAACATGTTGAATAGGGTATCGCCCCACAGAAGAGGGTTACTCATACGGCGGATGAAACTTTCTTCAATCTGACTGAAGTTTTCCCTGTAAAGATCGCCCTTCTCGGCCATCTCATCCAGCTTAACAGCCATGGCAGTCTCTGTAGGTACGATTTATTAACTTTATGTTAATATCAAACCTTTAGATACTAACCACAAATACTGTTCAGAGTAAATCTGGGTATGACGTCGTTTAACAGGACGATTGTTTCATCTTGATCCTTAAATTGCTGAAGAAATTTCAGACTCTCCGTTCTAAAAATACAGATTCTCAATATATGTTTAAAGCCATAGCTTAAACTCACTTGAAAACCTCCTGAAACTGATTCAGTATGTTAAAATGAAACGTTGGGGTAAGCATTTTCCTTCTCGCATGCCACTTTCTTCCTTTAAATGAAATTTCATGGGAAAATGTTGAAGAGAGAGTGAATCTAAATTTAAGCTCACCTGTGGATGTCAACAAACCCGTTCTCAGAAACGGATGTAGGAAATTGTATACCAAAGCCTTGCTTATTAGGTTCGGATCATTAAGTACGTGTTCCGCATTCTGCGCATCGATAACATTGTAAATCGCCGTTCCCATCGCATACGAAATAGCTCTCACCCAATTGTTTCGCACAGTCACGCGAGTGATTGAAAACACCAGCTGAGGGGTGCAATTAGAGGGGTACACACAGGGAGATTGTCCCAAGAAGCTTGTGGAGATAAGTTTATTAACAACTCACAGTGATCTTTGCCGTACAGGTCGAAGCTGTTGGCAAAAATGGTGCTTCCCTTGGCCCTGGGAGCTACGCTCTCTACGGACTTTCCATCCTTGCTCCGAATTCTTCTGGCGAAGAAACCAAGAATGCAGTAATCCTGGTTGACCCTATACAGCCAGTGCAGCAGCACAACTAAAGCTCCGACGAGCCACAAGATTATCATTTTCGAGGCACCGCATCCACGGATCTGTCTCACCACACTGATCACTGAGATCGCTTTCAGCCGGCTTTATTCTCAGAAATTACCGTAACTGATTAGATTGTCTCCCATTTATATATAATTTTATGGAAGAATGTTTGCCCGAGTTCCCAAATTATATGGTACGGGCTCATACTTTAAATACATACACTCAGAACTGTTTTACTCTTCCATACCACAAACCAGTTTATTAAAAAAGCTATTATAAACACTGAGTATTTAATAAATAAGGCAAATTCTAGTTTGTACATTTTTCATGATTAGAATTTGTGCATGTCATGCTTAGTTTCACTTTCATGGTAGAAAATCCCCTGACTTATTTTCGCCTCGAGAGCTTTACTTGAATTTTGTTTTGGGTGCGCAGAGTTATTCCCGTGTGAAACACTATCTTCTTGGGATCGATGGCTGGCAAAATCTCGAACTTCTTCAGCAGGACCACCATAAGGGTTTTCATCTCCTGCATGGCATACTTTTGACCTATAAATAATTATGAGTTAAGTTATGGGATAGAAGGAAATGCTTTTAGCTTACCAATGCAGTTTCTCTGACCAGCACTAAATGGAATATAGGCGTAGGTATGGCGGTTCTGAACATTTTCGGGTAGGAATCTCTCAGGACGGAACTCATCGGGGGAATCCCAGTACTTGGCATTGCGGTGAATATCAAAGACGTGAATGGTTATCTGCGAACCCTTCGGAATGATCAGACCATTGGCCAGCTCTGCCTCCTGAACGGCCTCACGACCCATAATGGGAACCGAGGGAAACAGGCGCATGGTTTCCTTCATGAAGTACTCCAGGTATTTCAGCTTACTCAGTTGATTCACATCCAAGTTGCTCAAGTCATCTGAAATAACATACATGGGTCAGAATTTCCTACAAGTGAGAAGTGCCTAACATACCATCTATATGGTCTTGAATCTCCTGGAAGCATATGGCCTGCTTGTCGGGATGCAAAGACATGTTCATCAGACCAAAGATAAGACCAATTGAGGTGGTATCGTAGCCCTCGAACATAAGAGTATCCACCTCCTCGCAAATGCCAATGTGGTCGATGAGGCCATCCTTCTCAGCGCAAATTAAGGTGTCCAGCATGGCGAATCGTTTCTTTGGAACAAATCTATAAAGAAAGGGTTGCCAAGTATATTTAAAAAGCAGCAAGATAATTATGTTCTCACACATCATCGTCAGCTGTCTGGGTGTCCCGTCTGTTGTCCAGCTCATCCTGGAGCAAAACCCTCCTCTTGGCAATAATCTCGCTGGAAAATCCATGGACAACATCTAGGGCAGCAGCATAATCCTTGGCCGCAAACAAGTTGAACAGAGTATCGCCCCACAGAAGAGGATTTCTCAAACGACGAATAAAACTTTCTTCGATCTGGTTGAAATTCTCACGGTAACGATCGCCCTTCTCGGCCATCTCATCCAGCTTGACACCCATTGCAGTCTCTACAGATTGATGTAATGTTTATATTATAATTAAAATAATAATAGTGTGAAGAAACCCACCACAAATACTGTTTAGTGTAAATCTTGGTATAACATCGTGTAATGTTATGATTTCCTCGTCTTGACCCTCGAACTGTCGAAGAAACTTTATACTCTCCGTTCTAAAAACGAAACATAGATACATAAATGATTATATAATAAATTGTTCTTGAAACTCACTTGAAGATCTCTTGAAACTGGTTCAATATATTGAAGTGGAATGTCGGTGTGAGCATCTTGCGACGTGCATGCCATTTCTTCCCTGTAATTAAAGATAATTAGGAAAACCCAGTGGAGAGACCCACCTCGAACTCACCAGTTGATGTCAGCAAACCCGTTCTTAGGAAGGGATGCAGGAAGTTGTACACCAGTCCCTTGGTTATCAGATTGGGATGGTTGAGTACATTGTCCGCACTATCCGCATCGATGACATTGTAAATGGCGGTTCCCATGGCATATTCAATGTAGCTAGTTCCCATTTGCTGGGCTCGTTCGCGGGAGTGATCGAAAACACCAGCTGAACAACACCCATTATTAGCATGCAATAAGATCATGGGTTAGCTATTTTATCTGCGGTCAAAGTTTTCCACTTAGTGTTACTCACCGTGGTCTCTGCCGTACAAATCGAAGGTGTTGCCGAATATGGTTTTGCCCTTGGGCATGGGCGCTATGCTCTCCACCGGCGTTCCATCTCTCGATCGAATTCTTCTGGAGAAGAAGGACAGTATGTAATAGTTCTGGTTGATCCTGTAGAGCCAGTGCGCCAGCACACTCAGGCCAATAACCAGCCACAATATAATCATTGTTGAACGACCACGTTCGCGGAGACCCCTAACAGCACTGATCACAAAATCGTACTGCTCAATCTGGGGGAGCTTTACTATCAGCCGGTTTTATGGGCCGTAATAACACATATAAACAACCGAAACTGATTAGATTGCACCTAGTACACATATATTCACGCTTGGCTAGCGCCGATTTGTGATCGAGTTCACAGAAGATAACATACTGCTTCGCTAATGTGTAGTTTCAAAAGTTGCATCGAACAACCGGTTTGGAAATTAAGTGGATTGCTATTTTAGAATTGACAAGTTTTCTATTACATTTATTGTAAGCATGGGTAATTTTCCTAAATCAATGTTTAGTCTTTAATTTTTATTGCTTTACCACGATTAACAATGCAAAGTGATGGTCAATTGGGCCTTGTAGTTTTAGCAGCATACTTAAATCGAATTTGCACTTGGTGAGCATACATATACGAGTATAAGAAATATCCTAAATCGATAAACACTAGACGCGATTCCGCCGCACAAGCTTGACTTTTATTTTGTTTTTGAAGCGCAGGGTTATTCCGACTTGAAAGACAATGCTCTTGGCATCGATAACCGGCAGAACCTTGAACTGCTTGAGAACGACTACCAACAGGGTTTTCATCTCCTGCATGGCGTACTTTTGACCTAGGGAAGGGTAAAATATGAGGATAGGATAAGGGCCTGGAACACTGGTGATATATCCCTTACCTATGCAGTTCCTTTGTCCAGCACTGAACGGAATGTAGGCGTAGGCATGCCTCTTCTGGCAATTCTCGGGCAGGAACCTCTCCGGGCGAAATTCTTCGGGGGAATCCCAGTACTTGGGATTGCGATGGATGTCGAAGACATGTATATTGATCTGACAACCCTTCGGAAGGATCAACCCGTTGTCTAGCTCCGTTTCCTGGATGGTCTGACGACCCATGATGGGAAGAGAGGGATAAAGACGCATGGTTTCCTTGAGGAAGTAGTTCAGATGGCTTAGTTTATTCAGCTGGCTAAGGTTCAGATTGCTTAGGTCATCTGGAAGCAATATTGAATAAATATTATTTACATGTTATGTGCATGATCTACATTACCCTCAATGTGCTCCTGGATTTCCTTGAAGCACTGTTCCTGGTATTCAGCATAGAGGGACATATTCAGCAGGGCAAAGACCAGGCCAATGGAGGTGGTATCGTAACCTTCGGCCATCAGAGTGTCCACCTCCTCGCAAATGCCAATGTTGTCAATCAGGCCATCTTTCTCAGCGCAAATCAAAGTATCCAGCATGGCGAATCGTTTCCTCCTCGCAGCGCATCTGTTTCACAGACAAGCTTATCAGTGGGAAAATGAATTTCGCAGTAAACTCACATATCATCGTCAGCCGTTTGGGTGGCTCGCCTGTGCTCAAGCTCCTCTTCCAGGAGAACTCTGCGTTTTGCAATGATTTCAGAGGAAAATTCATGAACCGCTTTCAAGGCAGAGGCATAACTTCGCTCTGCAAACAGTTTGTAAACGAAGTCGTCCCAATAGAGGGGATTGCTTAGGCGCTTCGTGAAACCCTCGTCGATACGGTGGAAGTTCTCTCTGTAGCGATCGCCCTTTTCGGCCATTTCATCCAGTCTAATTCCCATGGCAGTCTCTAATCAAAAAGCCCCCAGTTGTTGACTGATTATCTAACAATGATTCATATAGTTACAAGTACCACAAATGCTGTTCAGGGTGAATCTGGCTATGTGGTCTCTCAGGGAGACCACGCACTCATCTTGATCTGCGAACTGCCGAACAAACTTTAAGCTCTCCGCTCTTGAAGAGGTAAAATAAAGTTGATAAAGCTACATTTAGTAGTACAATAAATATCTCAGAGCACTTACATAAAGATTTCCTGGAACTGGCTCAAGATATCCAGGTGAAAGGTTCTAGCTAGCATGCTCCGTCGCGTATGCCATTTCTTCTCTGATGTGAAAAACCCATAAAAACGAGTAATTGCTTTTAATGAGCACTCTCACCTGTCGCCGTCAAGACGCCAGTTCTCAGGAACGGGTGTAGGAAATTGTATATCATGCTCTTGGTTATCAAATAGGGATGGTTCAGTATGTTAGCCGCATTATGGGCATCTATAACGTTGTAGTTGGGGAAACCCAGGCCGTACAGAAGATAGCTTTCTCCGGCGGCTTTTCTCGACAACTGGCGCAGGTGGTGGAAGACTTCGGCTTTCAGAAGTAATAAAACGGGTTAATAAAAGTCGTATGAAGATAGGAAACCACTCACCAGCGTCTTTTCCGAACAGATCAAAGCAGTTGGCGAAGATAGTCTGCCCCTGGGGCATGGGCACTACGGTGTCCAAAGGTTTTCCGCTCTTTGTATGAACTCTTCTGGCGAAAAAGGCCCGTATGCAGTAGTCTTTGTTTACCCTATAGAGCCAGTGGACGAGCACACCGAGGGCGACGCAGAGCCACAGAAGCAAAGTCATCGCTGTCGAACTGGATCGGCGGGCACCACTCTCAGCACTGTTTTGACTTGCGGCCCCCAACTCGCGTTCCACTCGAGCTTTTCACTATCAACCGAATAGCCGACCACAACCGATTAGATATTCATCTGTAAACATACACTTACTTATGTTTGGTTGTTCGATCGCTCAGCCGGCCGCGCTTTAGGGTCACGTTCTCCCATTAAGTGTTGTTTATGGCAAGCCATTGATGAAAACCAGACTAGTTTAACAGTGGATCAACTCACAGGTTAAATTTAACTTGCTGTTTATTTTCCTCAAGCAATATGATCGATTGTTTCTATTGTGTTTTAGTCTTTGTGATTCGAAAAACATAAAGTTTTTTACAAATCCAAACATTTTTCTTTGATTTGCCTTCTTATAATAAGTGACTTTAAATATTTACTTCAAATTAATTTAGTACTTAAACCGGATCGTTTGATGGGGAGAGGCTGCGTCTACATGGTTTTCACAATGCATCATCATGATTTGCATTTCCGCCTCACAAGCCTGACTTTTATTTGGCTTTTGAAGCTCAAGGTGGCTGCCGCTGCGAAGACAATGGACCTGGGATCGGTAACCGGCAGGATCCTGAACTGCTTGAGAATGACCACTATAAGGGTCTTCATCTCCTGCATGGCATACTTTTGGCCTACACGGTCCAGAGGTGAATGAAGAGCGGAATTCGACTTTCTATTTTCACTTACCAATGCAGTTCCTAAGTCCAGCACTAAAAGGGATGTAGGCGTAGGGATGCCGCAGCTGGCAGTTCTCGGGCAGAAACCTTTCCGGGCGGAATTCATCAGGGCAGTCCCAGTACTTAGGGTTGCGATGGATGTCAAATACGTGTATGTTGATCTGACACCGCTTGGGCAGGACCAAGCCGTTGTCCAGCTCCGTTTCCTCCAATGTCTGTCTGCCAATCATTGGAATAGAGGGATACAGTCGCATGGTCTCCATCAAGAAGTAGTGGAGGTGCCTAAGTTTGTTTAACTGACCAATGTTTAGGTTGCTAAGGTCGTCTGAAAACAAAAAACAAAGTAAGAATTCACTTTTAGATTATAATATTACTATATATTACCCTCAATGTGCTCCTCGATCTCCTGGTAGCAGAGTTCCTGCTCATCAGCATGAAAACCCATGGATAATAGACCAAAGACTAGAGTTATGCAGGTTGTGTGATAGCCCTCGGCTATGAGAGTGTCCACCTCCTCGGAAATGCCAATGTGGTCGATCAGGCCATCTTTCTCGGCACAAATCAAGGTATCGAGCATGGCAAAGGGTTTATTTCTAGGTGAGCATCTGTTTTAAAGAAGGGTTCTTATTAGTGGACTTTTCTTTGTGAATAATAAACTCACATATCATCGTCAGCCGTTTGGGTGGCACGTCTATTTTCCAGCTCTTCTTCCAGCAGAATTCTTCGTTTTGATATTATTTCGCTGGATAACTCATGAATCACCTTTAGGGCTAAGTCATTGGATCGACCAAAAAAGAAGTGGTATATGGAATCGTCCCAAAAGAGTGGATTAGTCAGGCGCTTTATGAATCCTTCGTTGCCTCGTTGGAAGCCCTCTCGGTAGGAGTCGCCCTTCTCCGCCATTTCATCCAGCTTGACGCCCATGGCAGTTTCTGCAAGAAGTAGCTTATTGCTTATTAATATTTCATAAATTATATTCCCTTAAGTACCACATATGCTGTTCAAGGTGAACCTGGCTATGAGCTCTGGCAGAGACACAATGCACTCATTTTGATCTTCGAACTGATGAACGAACTTCAAGCTCTCCGCTCTGTAAATCTTGAAATAAAAAATTGAATATCCTATTATGCACAATATTATTTTCAGCACTCACATGAAGATCAGTTGAAACTGCGTTAATATGTCGAAATTGAAGGTTCTAGCGAGCATGTTTCGCCGCGTGTGCCACTTCTTTTCTGTAAAACAAAGCAATAGGAAATAACCTTTATGGTAATATTCAGAGATTATAATCTTACCATTTGCCGTCAGCACTCCAGTCCTTAGGAATGGCTGTAGAAATCCGTACACCATGCCCTTGGTTAGTAGTTTGGGATCCCTTAGTACGTTACCCGCGTTGTGGGCATCGGTAATGTGAATATTGGACAAGCCAAAGCTATATTCAATATAACTGTTTTGGAACCTCTCTGATAACCGGCGCAGGTGGCTGAAAACTTCGACTGGGAAAACGGGAAGTACTTCAAGATAAGAAACCCGATGTCAAGGTTCACCACCCGCTTACCTGGGTCTTTTCCAAACAGATCGAAGCAGTGGGCAAACACAGTGGTTCCCTTGGGCATGGGAACTATGCTCTCCAGAGGCCGTCCGTCCTTGGCCCGAATCCTCCTTGCGAAGAAGGCCAGCACATAGTATTCATTGTTTACCCTATAGAGCCAGTGCAGGAGCACGCTCATGGCAACCGCCGTCCATAAAAGCCAAATCATCGCTGTCGAACCGAACTGCTGGGCCTCACTCTCATCACTGTTTGGATTTTCGGCTTACCACTCGGCTGACACGGGAGCTTTAATTGTACCGGTTTCTCATTCAGCAATATACTGAACCTATTACCTATTTCTATCCATATATGTATGTGCCCTAGCACAGCTGGTCGCTCGTTCACGTCGTGCCCAGTGAGTTCTATCGATACACCCCATTACTGGTAACCGGTGACCAAAGAACAATTTTGTGCTCCTCTTTTCCTAATTACGGATCTGATTAGATCAATATCATCAGTATTGAGGGAGTGATGGGAGCAGTCCGTGTAGGCTATTTGGGTTACTGATTTCTATAGGCTAGGCTGGCTCATGACTTTTGGTGGGCAGTGTGGTATGCGCATAAGAGTCGATGGTTTTGGACAGAATCGATTTGTGGAAGAAAATTATCACAATTCACAAGTTTTGTCTAGCTCTTTAATAATGCTACAAAAGGTAAACAAACCCTAAACAGAGACTTTGAATACATTTAGAACATTCAAACTGGCTCGGCTGGATTTCAATGGGTGAGGCCAATGCGACGGACTTCGATGGACATAGAATATATTATTGGTGATATTCGTAGGAGGCGAGAGACCAAGCTACAGCTTCTGTAACGTCTTATTGTGAAATGGTTTAATAATGCCTAATGGCCGATTTCTATAGTTTGCTATCAGTCAAAGCCAGTTAACATGAAAACTAATTGTTTTGGATTAGATAGGTCATACGATTTTCATCTGAGTTTCGGAATTCCGACCACTACATTAAAGTTTCTAAGCTTATTTTCCAAGTTTACAATTATTTTTTAGTTTCAAACACTATTAAAAGACTTGCTAAATAAATTAACAACATCCTTAATCTTTTGTTTAATTTGATTACAACAATAGCGGCATTTTCTGGGGGTTAATGAATGAAGTGTAACCAAGGAAATCCTATAACTATTATTTGTTTGGCAATTTGAGGTTTCGATTGCACAATATTGAACAATTACTCTATTTTATGTACTCATTAGATTAGTTTATTACATCATCCTTTACTTGGAAACTCTTAGAAGGATTAAATGCAAACAGTTCCTTACTGATTATCTTGATTACATCAAATGTTTTTTAGGTAAATGCTTTAAAATGCCTAAAAATTTGTACCAAATAAACTCGGCTTTTATTCTCCCTTAATCAACTAAGTGCCCATGCCCGATGGTCATGGCACATTTTTCCTCTGCCGCTCTGCAGCATTTGCACCAACAGCTAATTGGCGATTGCATTTCATCAGTTACAAGAAATTCAGTTATTCCATTTGCCTGTGCTCCAGTATATCACTCGACCTACTTTCTGGAAAAGTACATGACACATTACGGAATAAAGAAAAAGTGGAAAGGGGGAGTAGAGCTGGGAAAACTTTAATTCTGCCTTCGGCGATTACCAAAAGCTGACTAGAGATGGAAATGGCGGAAAATACGGCCACGACTTTTAACTGAAATCCAGGTCCTGGTTCTGGGTCTGGCTCTGTTTCTGCTCGAGTTCCTTCTGTGCCTCCACCTCCACTTCCACCTCTCATGTAAAATTGAAACTTGAACTGTGAACTGTGCGTTCGTGCCACGACCTTCCGGAGCTCTGGCCACCCAAGCCGCCCCCTGATTACTTGCCTGCATGCCAAATGCATATTGGAAATTTGCAATTTCGATGGCACTCAAAGTCTGGCGACGTCAAGTGGAAAGTTCTTCTCAGCCCGGCCAAGTTATTAAATTAGATCACATATGAAATATTTATGGCAAGAGTTGCTGGCAATCCTGAAATTGCATTACCTCCAGTCAGGCCGAAATCTTGGTGGAATAAGTCCTGGTAAACCGTCACTGAGGCGAAAATCGATTACTCATTTCAATTTGAGGCACTGCTGCCTCAAATAGATTTTTACTTTAAGCTTCCACTTTCTCCCAGTGTTCTTATTTCCTTTTCGTTATCCATTCACAGATGCCTCGCCGGGCTGCCGGGCGCCGGATGTGCGCTTCACGATTGTCAAGCCGGAAGCAACGACGGAGCAGCCGCTGGCCAAATTCGAGACCACGCAGGTCTACCTGCCGGAGGACTTCACCACGGCGGATGTGGAGTTCGTGGACTCGGTGCCCCGGCACCCCAACGAGAATCACGCGGCCGTAATCAATCCGTACTCCCTAGACCTGGGCGACGACCATTTGCATGTGGGCGATGCGGCGGCCAGCTTAGTGGGCGACGATGATCTGGGTGACGACGACGAGGATCCCCACGGGGACCCAGAGGACAAGCGTTTGAATGCCAATCGAAAGCAGGGCAAGAGGCGTCGCGCCGGTTCGGGCCGTCGGCGTAGAATCGAAAACGAGAATGGCCAGACGGGCAGGGGACGTGGCAGTCGGTACAAGCGCCATGCCATCCTCCATGACACGGAAGCCTCCCCGGAAACGGATCGGTGGGCGGGCAGCAAGCTGGCTGCCGAGGGAGATGTGTACTATGTCCATATAGCCGACATCCTCAAGAGTCGTGAACCGAATCGGGAACTGAAATCGAAACTGCACAAGCTTAAGATGAAGGCCAGGTTGAACAAATGCCTGGCGGAGGGTGGCAAGGAGAAGTGCACCAAGATGCTGAAGAAGAAGCCCAAGAAGAAGGTGCTGGAAGAGGGCAAAACCCTGAAGAAGGATCAAACCAAGAAGAAGCTTTCAGAGGAAGAAAAGCCAATGAACCCGAAGGAGGAGCCGCAGGAGCTTGACCAACCGGAACCCACTGGACATCACCGACGACGCGGCGACAGTCACGCTGCAGAGCTCGACCAGCGTGACCGGAGCCCGCGTTGGCGACGCCGCCGCAGCACCGAGCCCAAGGGCGATCTCGGCCAGCTGCCAGCGGACCAGCAGCCTCAGTTGGACGAGGAGGAACTGCAGCAGTACGGGAATCAGTCGAGCAGTGCACGAGTGGCCCTGTTGTGGCAACGTGTTAAGCGCAAGTCCGGCAAGACCACGGGTGCACTGAGCCGTCCGAAAGGTGGTGGCGACTCCAGCTCCAAGACCACCAGCCGCAAGGACAAGGGTGAGTGTGCGTCCGCACGGCGGCCAGACACTGGCAATGCCACAGTGCCCAATGCCTTTGACGAATTTGCCGCCGCTGTCGCTGTCTCGTTGTCTGTCTGTCCGTCCGTGTCGCGCTGCCTCCACAGAGCACACAGATCCCAGTTCACACAGCGGGGGCGGACTGTCCGGCCCGGAAAAGCTCTTGCAAAGGTCATAGGTCGCGAGGGGACGAGGTGACTTGGAGTAGTGGTCCGTTACGGGGGCAGTTATTACAACTGTTGGGTTCTTAGGATAGCGAGATAAAGTTCAAGTACTCAATACAATAGGGAAAGTCTAGGTTTTCACTTAAAAATATTAACAAAATTTGAAAGCCATTCAAAGCTGTAGACCGCAGAAATTACTTTTTTAAAAAGCTAAATAAAGAAAAAGATATAAGACAAAATGAACTTTTTATTAAAATGTATTTTAAAGTTTCAATTCTATTCAGATAAATAGATACGCCCCGTATCTCTTGGATATGTCCGCCATCTTGCATTTTTCTCTATTTCAGCTGGCTCGCTCTTACCCACAGTAAATTTAAGCGCTTTCTCGGTCCTACCCAGAGAAATTTTATGTGCTATCACGCTCATTTCCCTTTTTTTTGCTCTAGATCTTGAAAAGAGAGAAAAGTTATATTAAATGTAAGCAGTGGATATAAAATTCATCTTTAAGTACTTACATAAAGCTTGATACAAATTTTTTCAAAACTTATTGTCTTACCAAGCGAAAACATTAAAAAAGGCTAAAAAAAAACACGAATGCTCCCGAATATAGGATTAAGTACCTGCCTAGTATCCCTTTAACAAACAACCCTTTCGCGGACCTTAAATTAAGTATACGTCCAGTGGGCCGTTAAAAAGCTATCCCCCCTGTCAACTCAAACCCCCCAAGCGAATGGCTGGCAATTTTCAGCGCTTCATCATGCTTTTCAGCTTTATAATGTAACAACATTTTGACAATGTGTAAGGGGGAATATTGAAACCGCTTTTGCAAGGGCATTTCAACCAACAGAAGCACACATGCGAACACACACCGAAACACCCAACACCCAACAGCCAACACCCAACACCCAAACATTAACGGAAGTTAAGAGCAGAGGACACACCGAACATACTCGTAAAAGCTAATCGCAGTCACAGCCAAAGCCACAGCCATCGCATCGCATCCAGGCATAGCTCATGCCCCCAGTCAATTCACACCTGCACCTCCTAAGCCACCTGAGCCACCCACTAGCACTAATGTTTTCCACCCCCTCTGACGGCTTTTCATTACCCCATTTTCGCCATCGGTGCTGCGTGGTCATGGTTTATTTGCCAGGCCATATCTTTGTCGTGGTTAGAGTTCAGAGTTGAGAGTTGTCCGTTGCCGGTTGGCCCTTTGTTCTGGCCGGAATGATTTTCCTTTTGGCCCCTTTGTTTGCCCAGGCTCCTACGCCGCCTTTGTCCGTGCACCGCCTTCGCCGGCTTCCTTTTCCTCTTCCCTTTTTTTTTTAGCCATTTTCTATTAGCCAGCATAATATTATCTTTGGTGTTATCTCTGCCTTTTCACATCTCCCTTATTTTTTGTGTGCTGCTGCCTTTTGATGGGGTTTTCTGAGGGAAATGAAGTTGTATCCTGTTAAGTGGCCACTTCGCCAGCCTTCTGGTTTTCTTTTAATGCATATCTAAGCACTTGGAGCAACCCATTGAAGTTTTTCAGCTGGCAGCACTTTTCGCACGTCTCGTGGTTACTCGATGGCTTTCTCCAGGGCTTCTGCTCATGGCTTAATGTGTGTGCCCAAGAGGCGTACTCGAGGCTTGGGATTTTGCAGCTTCTTTGGCACTTTCGAGTCGAGTTTTGGGTCAACTTAGATGGGCATGGGCTTACAGATCCCCCATTGTCCAGCCGGCACTTCATTAGCATCCTCATCGCCAGCTCCATTTCCATCTACATCCCCATCTTCATTCGCCTGCCGTTCGACGGCTCATTAGATGCTTGCTCTATTTGCTCTATCCCCCCCTCTGAACGTCTATCTACCCCTCCCCTGTTTCTTGGCATGGTACATTGCCCATCTCACGACGCCCACACCTTCTGCTCTTCTCGTCCCGCCTCGAATATCTAGGTATCTACGACGAGGAGGCCGGCTACACGCCCATCCATCCGGACGACACGGAGTTCGACGAGGAGGAGGAGGAGGACGAGGAGGTGGACATCCTGCAGCAGTTCACCGAGGTGTCGGAGATCCGGTTTCCCGGCGAGATCGGACCCATGGGCGATCGGCGGCTGTGCAAGATCCGCTGCGTGAAGGGCAAGTGGGTGGGTCCGTTGTGCGCCACCAACGAGGAGGGTAAGTGAGCCACCACTACCACTAGCACAACTGCCGCCCTCACTACTCCCACGACAATGCACCATTAAATATTAAAGTGTTCAAGTACAGATACTTAGTTGCAGTCGCCGAAACATAGCTCCAATTACACTTGCAGATACACAGATACAGATACTCTTAAGCCACACAAACAGTTGCGAATTCATTTATTTACGTGCGCAAATAAAGACAACACAATCAGTACACAATCGATAACAGCACACAATCAGATTGTTGTTTCATTTTAACCCAATTAATATGCTCACCAATTAAAGGTACACGGAGAACAGAATCGTACATCTGCATATTAATCACCTTTTTATTTTATATTACATAAGAAAAATAACCTTTTTAATGTTCCTTTCTAACTGTATTTGGTCATTACATTTTAATTTAATTAAATTAGTATTATTTAGTTATTGCGTCTGCTTAAGACTTGTACGTTTGTTTTCTTTAAAGGTTTATTCAGAAATTCATTTTTATAAAATACCATAACTATTATTATAAGTTTTTTATGCACCAACAAGCAAATGTTTTAACACATTCTTATTTATCTATCTATCTATTAAAAGATAAACATTAAAAAGGTGTTCTACAAAAATATCTACTGATTAAAGAATTTTGGGATTGCGTGAAAAATATGAATATGCAATGAATACAAATGGAATAATTTGTAAACATTTTAAATTCTTTATATAATACGTTTATGATGGTTCTTTTAAGTCTTGAAATCACTTACTAGTCAGTAGAAATTTGTGTAGTTCTTAGAAACCTTATCACTACGCCTCACAGCGTTAGATTTGACTGGAAAGTATGCAAATAACAATTTGGTGATATTTCTCCTCCGCACATTGGAATACATATGCCATATAAATCGCATCCCCCAGACGACAATGGGAATGTGAAGTTTCAGCCGCTGTACAAGAGCTGCCACGTGAACCGGATACCGTCGCACCTGCTGCTCAGCTACCGCAACATCTCAGTGGTAAGTGGTTAGAGGTCGACGATCCTTCGACGGGTCAGCTGGCTGCCGCACTACCACCACTGCCACCACAGCACAACAACACATACATACAAACATGCATAGATGCAAAGCACACGCACACCGAGGCACCCAGTGCCCTCGTACATGCATAAGTTCTGTAGATTTCCGGAGATCTCCTGCGACCATGTCTCGACTGCTTTTGCGAAGGATCTCAGCTCCGAATCCGATTTCGATTTCGATTTTGACTTCGATCTGCTATCTCTCTTACTGCCTGCGCCTCTACCTGTCTCTGTCTAATCGCACCCGTCTCTCTCTCTCTCTCGCTCTATCCTCATCTCAGCCTGAAAAACTCACCAAAAAATAAAAATAAAATTCGCAATATATCGCTATATCTCAAAGACCAGTGACCAAGCCATCTGCATGCCGATGCTCGAGCGAAATCGGGCGTTCAAAAAAAAAAAAAAAATGAAAACGAAACAAAACGATTCTCTATAGTATGTGTGTTTTTTTGGTACTCTCTGATTCTCTCTCTTGCAGACACCGATCCCACCAAATCGCGGCTGGCGTAAAACGCGCTTATCCAAATCGACACTTCTCTCAAATACAGAAATTGTGAGTCGTCGTTGTAGCTGTTGTGTAGAACTGCACCCACAAGAAACCCACAGGCAGAAAAGCACCCACACCAAAACACACAGACACACTCAGCGAATGCCAGAGTAAAGATACAGTATAAAAGATACAACCAACCAGATACAAGACACACTCAGATACTAGATACTCAGATACTCGCACACGGAGACTGCCGAACGCGAGGAACTGCACGCCAGAGCAACCAGCGCCACTTTCCCGGTCGCGGGAACATCTGATTTTTTGATAACTCTCTCCACTTTCTCTTTCTCCCTCTTTCTTTGCTTTCTCCTCCCCTGGCTATCTGCACCCTTTCGCTTTTCCCACACTGCTTGCCTGCGATTTGCCCCTTTCTCCAGAACGTGGGATGGGATCTGCCGCACGGACACTCCCTGCAGGCCCGCTGCCAGGAGCTGGGAATCTACAAGCTGCTGGGCGAGTCGAGGGTCCTGTGCTCCAATGGGCTGTGGGCGCCGCGCATGCCCAGCTGCGTGCCCACCACCGTGCTGACCAACTACTCGGAGGACAGCGCTCCCTCGATCCGCATCAAGGTCTACAACGGCTCCCACTCCTTCGAACCCTCCGGCGTGATGGCCGTGCCGCCGCACAGCACCGTGCTCATGGACTGCATGTATCCGAGGGTCAGGGGCACCCCTGAGTGGAGCTGGACCAGCTGGTACATGCAGTATTCCACAGGTGAGTGGATCAGCCGGTGGTACACCGAACTTACTAGACGAGATATCTCGAGTAATCGCTTAAGAATTTCATGTTATGGACAATTTTTACCAGACATTCTTCAGATTGTTTGTAAATTGTTTCTCGTACATCTTCTAAATATTTTCTTAGATAGAGCTCTATAATATTAAAGAAAAAGATAAACTCTTTAAATAAAGACGACAAATTTTCGGTACAATTTGTAGAAAATTGTTACTTGAAATCTGTATCTTTAAATTTTTCTAGATTATTAGGTATACGCAAGGTTGGTTAATGTTTAAACGCATTTTTACCAACAGAATATTATGTTGAGTATCTGTAAGATTGATCTTGCATAATAAAAAATACCGGTTGGAGGCCAAGTCAATTTAGAATATTTTGTACATTTTTTATTTAATAAACTTGGACTCGGACTAAAATGGTGTGCCCTGATCGCTTTCTCTCCCCGCAGGATGGTCACCGGCCCAGGAGGAGAAGGCCGTGCGCTACCGGCTGAGCATCAAGAACATCGAGAACAACGACTCCGGCACCTTCACATGCACCTCGCCGCGCGGACTGACCAACAGCATTGCCGTCGTGGTGGCCACTTCGACGTGCCCGCAGCTGACAGAGCCGCTGGCGCCGCTCAAGCTGCGCCTCGAGGGCAACAAGCTGGGCCAGCGGGCGCACTACGAGTGCCCCGATGGCTTCTGGCTGGACGGCGCCCGGAACGCCACCTGTCTGGCCTCCGGCAATTGGTCATCGCCGACGCCGACCTGCCATGCCATCCAGTGCCCGCGCCTGGAGCTGGACGACCCCCATCTCAGCCTGATCGAGCTGAACACCTCGGCATGGGGGCGGGCGGTGTTCAAATGCCAGTGGGGCTTCAAGCTGACCGGACCGGCGCAGCTGGACTGTGAGCCGTCGGGCGTCTGGAGTGGCCCCGTTCCTCGTTGCAAAGGTGAGCGATCGGGGATTATACGATGGATGCCTGGGGTTAAGATTTATATAAATACATTTTAAAAGTTACAAAACATATATATAGGGTTAGCACAAAACAAAGGTTTGGTATGATAGGAAATATTTACTTTTATAACCCGAAACAAGCAAATTTTTTAAATAATAACCTCCAATAGCCAAGATCAGGAACATAGTTTTGGTATTATTTAAAATGTTGATTAAACTCAAAACCTTAAAGAAGGGTGGTTAGGTATATGCGTTTTCTTTGAGTGAATATAATGAACATAGAAGATTTAAAGCCACTACAGAAGGGTTCTATAAGGGTGTATACAAGTATGCAATTCTTTAAGAATGTATTCTAGAAGCGTTCCTTTAGAAACCGTTATAAATAACTTCAAATCTCTTTTCTAACATAGCCATAGATCTCTATTTCCTTATGCCGAAAAACCCTTACTAACTTTCTAAAACCCTCTACTACTGGCACACCCATTCTCCACCCATCTATCACCACCCCCGGCGCTCCGCAGTCATCCAGTGCGTGATGCCAGTGGCGCCGCTCAACGGACGGATCGGGGGCACCAGCCTGAGCCAGAGGCGCCTCACCGTCGGCGCCCTGGTCACGTTCAGCTGCAACGACGGGCACAGCCTGGTGGGCGAGTCGAGCATCATCTGCACGGAGAACGGACAGTGGTCGCACTCGCCGCCATTTTGTAAGTAGACTCGCTACTCACCCACACACTCACTGACATAGACACGTATATATGTATATGCGTGCGCTGCGAGAGATTGCCGGCGCACCGCTGCACCGCTCCACAGCTCCACCGATCCACCGATCCTCCTCCTCCTCGTGGGCCCGCTCACAGACTAAACCCAATTAATGACTCTTGTGTTGTATTTCCGCCGAACAAACGACCGATTTCGATCACGAATCATCATTACATACCTGATATCTGATACCTGATACAACCTGATACACGCATGACATGCCCACTGACCATCCACGATCTCAGGCAAATCGCAGTGCCCCTATCCCGGCGATCCGCCCAACGGCCTGATAGCGCCGCTCAAGTTTAACTACGATGCCGGAGACTACTTGAGTGTCCAGTGCCGGCCAGGATTTGTCCAGAGTTACGAGGGTCCGCCCGAACGGCCCAAGTGCCAGCCGGATGGCCGGTGGTCCGGTCCGATGCCCAAGTGCAAAAGCTATGAGGAGGTGTAACCTCCAGGAGATCCAGAAAACGAAACCCGCAAGCCCGAAGCCAAGGATTCGCCGCCAAGTCAGCATTACGGATCCTCCGTCTGAGTTCCGAGTGATTCAGCATACAGATCGAAACCGAGTGATATTTAGATTAACTTAGTGAGAGGTATCAAAATTAATAGATATTTTATCAGATAGGTTCAATTCAAATCATTATCTTTTAGTGGCCCACGAATTTCCGAAAACCAAACTCTCTCTCCTTTCGAACGCTTTTGAAACTATATGTACTCCAAATAGATCAAGTTGATCAGGCACACTCTACAGATATTTGTTCTTCAGATTGAATACACTTTGCGCTTGCATTTTATTATGAGGAATCCTTGTACTTACACTAACTATTTAATGAAATATATAATCAACAGCTGCGTACAGGTATTTAAGTATTACGTATTCTGGTTGCAACTCAAAGTTACATAAATGTAAATGTTTAAACGAAAAACAAACACAAAAAACTTACCCACAGCGCGAGTATATATATATGTATACAGATTAACAATTCTATTCCACCAAAAAAAATGTATTACACTGAGAGAAAGAGGAGATTGCAGCAGCAGTTGTTGGGCGAGTGTTGATTAGTTAGGAGCTAAGACATGCCAAGCTAAGTAAGGACCTTTGGAAGTCACGCAGAGCTCAGGAGCATAGGTATTGCAAAGTGTATTGTAAGCGGCTGCAATCTGTGTGTAAAGAAAAGACCGTTTTAAAATAAAATACGATTATTGTGTAAAATGCAAGTCTCAGTCTTTAACTGTCTTGGCCCTTGGCTCTGGGACTTCTCTGAAGAAGTAATATATCCGTAAGCTGGGCGCGAAAGTGTGCCAAGGAAATCCATATGCACGTGTTTCCCTTTCGCCTAAGCCAGCTGCTAATGCGAGCACAGGAGCAACATCCCCGGCAGCAACTTGTACGGCAGCAGCCTCTACAGCAGCAACATCTAGAGGAGCTAAAACTACAGCACGGAAAGCAAAACAGTGACTTCATAAGTGTGTGCTGCACTGAAAAAAAAGCTAAGCACTTCCAGGGAAAGTATTTGATATAATATTTTACATTTGTATGAGTTTGTTATGTTTTTAAAACAGTTAATTTTTTAAAGCTATTAAAGCTTACCCTTCATTATAGACAACAGCTGAGTGTGACCAAGTGTTTCATATGATTTCTTTGACCATAGAGCATAGAACGCAGCTTAATGTGACCATGCTCCTTTTTAAAGCATCACCTGTTATCTAATTAAAATAAATAAAAATTATTATTCAAAAATTAAATTTAAAATGAATTTAACTTTTGCTTAATATTCCTGTACAATAAGCAATCAGTTTTTCCTCTGTAGACTTTACCTTTTCCCTTCAAGTTCATATAAGGGCGCCAAGCGGAAGTGAAATTCATTTAAAAGTTGAGAGGGGCGTGGAAATTTAGTTGGTAATCTTCCCCAAGGTTTCCGTTCATGTGCGCGTGTGTGGCCTCAAGTTTGCCAGCAGAGCCAGCAATGTGCACCTGGAAAATTAATTTGTTTTGTTGCTTTGCACCTCGAAACGATTGAGGCTTCATTTCCCGCCGCCAGCTCATTTTCCACACATGGCCGCAGAAGCGCCATTGTCGTTTATTCTCAACCACGCCCCCGCTCATTTAATGGCAATTTGGATGTGGATGAGGATGAGGACGAGGACGATGATGTGAATGTGAATGTGGGCAGGGCTGTGCTGTGTGGTTTGGTTTGGTGCTTTCGACGCAGAAAGGTGTCCAAATTGAGACGCCCCGTTGTCACAGCAGCAACTTGTATACTGCTATGTGCGTAATTAAAATTAACTGCTCCTGTTACTCGTACTTTCGGCGCAAATTGGTTTTGCTTGTTTGCCAGTCTCGAAAATTAATACAACACACTCTGCGTGGGCTCGACATAAAACCCTCATCAAGCTTAAACTCACTTTTGAGTTGGTAACTTTAAAGAGAAAGCTACTGCATGTAGCAGCAATTGTTTGGGGCTAATTAGGGAACACGCAATTAGCCATATGCGAATGTACGATTCGCGTCCGTGGGATGCATATCCTTTTCCGATTTGTACTGGAATTGGAGCCATTTTCATTAGCACCTCTGGAGTTGCGTTGCAGTAAGGCAATAGCAAAAGCCATCGCACCCGGACATCCGAGTGAGCTCAAACATATCACAACTGCAATATTTTTCGTCCGTGCTCTCGGGCCAAAGCGATGAACTATGCATGTCACGTAGCTCAAAAGCGGTGTCCCCGCACTTTGAACCCAAACACACCGCCCACCCACTGGCTTCAATCTACACATGGGAAAACAAACTATAAAGCAACATATTGTGCCTAATATTTGATTTAAAAAATGTTTTTTGTTTTATAAATTTGAGGATTTTGAAAACAAATCAATTCGGTTTTGAAATCACTTTTTAATGTTGTTCTAGGTGTCTAAAAGTATGCAATAAATGAAGGATAGTTGTAGTTCTTAATAAATCTGTAGTGTTTTTGGGCTTTAACTGTTTTGTAGCATACTTTTAGACTCCTAATAACAATTTAAAGTAATTTCAATGTTTCTTTTCAATACATTCACATTTTTTTTTCCACTGTAGGTCAGTCATAAAAAACGAGCTTGGCCCGGACTTTTGGCCTGCCCCCCAGTCGTGTCCTGGTATGGATGTTAAATGCATGCCAAAGCCCCGAGGCTAACTACACTTGAACTCCCTCGTTCCACTCCCTACTCCCCTTCCCTGTGCCCGGACCCTCGTGCAAAAACTATGTTTTCAGCTCTGCCGTTGGTTTTAGGGACAGAGTGCACTGCTGGCCATAAAATCATCTCAGCCATTTATTTCGACAATTCGCTGGTTTTAAAGTTGGCCGCATAGTTGACAAATTCCCAGCACCCCCGTGTGCCACTGGGGAAATGACAAGATTCTGTACAGGGCTGAGGGCACACTTACCTTACCTACTCATCTGAATATTTTGATTAGTTAGGAATTCGCTTCAGCCCAGTCCCATGTGGTCTTTGTTCCAAGGGAGGAGTGGAGAGCATCATCAATCACTTGAGGAATTGATTGGCAATCAATTGGCAAGTCTATTTCGACGTAGGGCTTACTTTACGTTCTGTATTTAAAAAATGTGTTATAAAAATGGAAAACATTTAACAATTCTTTAACTAAACTGTAGTAAAAGATGAGCTGTTGAACATGGGTAGATTGGGATAGGCCAAAGAATTGTAGTTAGGTCTTACAATCCTTATCAAAAAAACTAGAGATATAATATAAACATATGTCTTGCCATGATTTTTAATTCCCTCAGTAATATTTTTAAGGAATTTTCTATGGATATTTTTTAAGCCATTGCTGAATAGTGTAAATCCCTCATTAGGCACCCCTTCTTTAAAAATTGATCCCGAGCTGCGTAATTACCTGCTAGTTGTGGTCTTGGTCATGACTAGGGCGCTAATTGAAACTCTGCACCTGCTGCCGACAGTTTTACCCAGCTGCACTTCTCGAAAATATTAAAGAGCCACAGGAGCTAAGGAAGCAGCTATGCTACGCAAAGCCCGCACTTGAACTTTCCCCGGCAATTGGTCCCCAAGGAGCATTTTGTCGAGCACGGCGCACTAATTAATCCAACAGCCGCAGACACCTGGTAAGTGGGTGGAGGAAGGTGTCCCCCGGCGGTGCAGGGGAATCCCCCGGCATTCCATTCGATTCAATTCCAACGCATTACGCATACGCCGCGCTGGCTGCTCGGCTACAAAGTGATTTATTTGACGGCGCGAAATTAACATTTAGATTAAAGAGCGCGGAATTAACATTTTCCATAAATATTTATACGGTTCTGAGTGGGAATAT
Organism: Drosophila biarmipes; assembly: GCF_025231255.1. Classification (NCBI taxonomy): domain Eukaryota; kingdom Metazoa; phylum Arthropoda; class Insecta; order Diptera; family Drosophilidae; genus Drosophila; species Drosophila biarmipes. The sequence continues at coordinate 15,896,501 of NC_066615.1, read as the reverse complement.
AAGGGAGTATAAAATATTTCCAACGCTTTTAGCTGCAATCTAACTTGGTTACTTCTCCACGGCCAAGATGTAGCGAAAGTATTTTGCATTTTTCTCCGAGTAATCCGAATCGGAAGCGACAGGCGAGAAAGGGGATAAATTGACCAGTGCTGTCACTTAGTCGTTCTGGTCAAAAATCTCCTGTGCGGAAATTTGGAAATTTTGGGGAATACAAATTTATATTACAAATCAGAAAAAAGGGAAAGGTATTTTCTGTATTTTTTCTTTAAGAATTATTTGTTGGCTGCACTGAACTGAGCGGTGTTTTCACTTCTGGCTGTAACAATTTCCAATCGCATTTTCCGGCCAAGACGCAGCTGCTTCTTACAATGCTGATATGCCATCTCGCTTTCATTTTATTCCATCTTCTGTTATCATAGATAACAAAAAGGGAACCGAAGCACCAATCGATATGGGGCAATCAAGTGCAACGGAGTTTCAAGCACAATGACAGCTTCCTCCAAGGAGAGGAAAATTTGTTTTCAGATTGTTTCAAAGAAAATTTAATTCCAGATTGTATGTCAGATCAGAAAGATAAATTCAATAAATACATTCTAATTTAATATAATTTTTTTACATTTGAATGTAAATAGTCCCTGCATCTTAAAATAATATTCTAGCTGACAGCATTTACATCAATTATACCCGAATTATTCGCACAAAAAGCCTAAAATTTGATATGCAAATTAACGAAGCGAAAAGCTTTAAGCCAGCCTAATTCCCAAACACCCTTGAAGAGCCTCTCTGCCGATTCAAACATTTGCATTTATAAATATTTTATCAGATGTACGGATGTATGGCTACAATTTATTATATCTACCATGTAGGCAGAGTCCTTTTGGCCTTTTTCAGATACCGAATCCGTATCTCTTGTCGGCTGTGAATGCAACTTCCGCTTTGATGCTTCCACCTCGGTGATTTTTAATAATAAAACGAATTGGAGCGACAACACACAAATTGATAACCCGCTGTGTGCACTTCATAAAATGTAAAGCGCCGGGGGGAAAACTTTTTACACCTTCTCCTCGAAGTCTGGCGTAATATAAATACGTATGCCAGCAGCAGCAGCGGCAACAATGGCAATAAAAGCGTAACAACTTGGCCAAGACAAAGTCAAGTTGAAGGCAACAAAGGCAGCTTCAAGTGCGGAATGACAATTGACACGGGCAAGCCTCCCACTCTCGCCCCCGGAAAATGCCACCCCAGAACGGCACACCTTAACCCTGGGAAACTCGAAGCCCCCTCGATTTTCCCCCGCTTCGCACAATTTATTTTATTGTTGTTTGGCAAACAACTTTCATAAGTTTCCAGCTGTTCACAAACGGCACTCAATTTTGGTCGCCATGGCAATCGTCGTAGCTGTCGCCCCCTGCATTTTCCTCGCCGCGTTTTCCCCGTGAAAAGTTATAAAGAGGGAGTTTTACATTATTAGTTGCCCGCTTGTGTGACTGCGTTGGTGGACCTGCAAACTGCCGGGAAAACAGCCAGACTGCCGGACAATGGGACGGAGAGTTGGACAGACTCATTACCATAAGCAGTTGCAGCTGCTGCGGCATTTAAATTTGCAATTCGTTGCGTGGTCTGCTGACTTCGGAAAAGTAAAGGAAACACCATGAAATCAATGCAAATTTGAAAGCCAAAAATGCAATAGTTGAGCTACAAAAGTTGAGCTGGTCAAAACGGTCAGATACATGGATTGAATGCTCTGAAAACAAGTTTTATACTTTTTATGATTAGAATCATAAAACTGGTATTTACATCTAGTGCACTAAATATTTGAAAAACATCAAAAACAAGATATCCAAATTAAAAACGAAAGAAAATTGTTGTTTTAAATCGATGTTTAAATGCCCCTTAAACGAATTAAAGTTATTTAAAAAGCATTTTTGGTAAAAAAAACTGTTGTAATTTTTATTTAACTGTTTTTATATTTCTACTATTTCAACTAATAAAACTGCTATGTATACCTCACTTATTTATTTAAATACGTGAAATACCTATGACATTTCCACAACACCAAAAACGGAAGTGCTTGACCCCCGACAAAAAACAAAAAAACCAATTATAGCATTTGAGCAACCTCTAAACACCTGTTTTCACCCCGTGCCGTGGTACCCGGGAATCCATCAAAATAATCCACCAATTAAATGCTGGCCAAAACATTTCTATTTGGCATTTACATACGCCGTTCGAACCGGTTCGATGCCAAAAAGTCAATCAACTGCTGGAAATAAAAGCAAAACAGGGAGGGCTTCAAATATTTGCAGTTTCTGCGTCCGTTTCGGGGTTTTCCGCATTTCCCGGTCCGTTCGCATGTCGAAATCATGCACACAGCATCAGCAGCTGTCCCTGTTTGCGGTCGAAAGGGTGCAACCAACAATAAATAAAGTCTAGCCAGAGTGCACTTCGGCAAAAACAATTATGGCTGCCAGCGGAATAAATGTGTGTATAGGAGGGGAGCACGCCCCTGGGATTCTCGTTTTTCGGGCTTAGAATAGGTCACTGCTCGCTGAAGGACAAAAAGTTTGTGTTTCGTATGGCCCGACAATCAATAAAAATATTAAGAAATCTGGACAAACGGAAACGGAAGTGACCGTCCGCCCCAACAAAACCAGTCAATAATTGTTTACAACTGAAAAGTTGCACAAAAAGGCAGACGCGTGTGGAAAATTTGTACATGCACAAACATATATGTTGGTCTATCAGGCGTGGCGGAAATTTCTGCGAAAAACACATTCTGGCTCTAAGCCAATTAGATCTGGGGCTTGGCCAAAAAGGTTTCTCCAGCAGCTGTCAGCTGACATTTCGCCGACAGGCTGACAAGTTTAATATGGCGCGAAGGGAAGAGCCACCAGACCAACCAAACCAACCGCAATCACTTGGCTGGCTTTAAACTGCTCGAAGATGGAAAATTCCAGGTGCGGGCCCTAATTCAAAGCCAGATTGCAGGGAAAAAAGCAGGGCCAGAGCACCCACTCAGACACATCCAGATGCAATTACCCCGCACTAAGATCCACAGCCAGAGCCACTGGATTCCACTGGATATGTCTGCGAACGGCTCGTAAATTGCCGGGGTGATATTGAATTACGTGTGACTTTCCACTTCCGCTGGCCCGTAATCCGTTTCCGGTTCGCTGGCTGCGTTTACATTTACCGTTAATCTCGTGCTAAGCGTCTCCAATAAATTATTGCCAGCGAAAAGTCCGTCGTCCAGCGGGTCCAAGGAGTGGGGCCCACTGTATGGGCGAAAATTTGCAATTAAAATGCAAGCGCTGATAGTCGAGCGAGTCAAGCGAACCCAGCATTCTGCCCTGCATTTCTGCTCCTTTTTTAATACCCCTGAAAAGAAATGGAAGAGGACTGGTTGGTTCTTATAAATTTTACAAGAAGCATATAGTGCTTGAATTATTTTACAACTTTGAGTATTTTTAAACAATTATATAGCGAAGGGTCGCTTTGTCGTTCGTATATTGATCCTAATCTTAGAAAATGGAAAATATATAATTATTTAGTTTAAAGTCTCCTTTTTAAAGTGTCCATTTTGAGTTTATGCCCAAAAGATGATCAGTTTAATTATAACCTTCTGATCTTAAGTCTAAAAAGAATGTATTTTATATATTTAATTATCTAACCGGGGGTATTGGGCATTTACATTTCTAAAATACGCGAGGATATTTTACTTACTTAAAGATTTAATTTTAAGTCTGTTCAAGTTTTTAAAGTTTTCTGCACTGTCTATAATTTATAAGTGTAAATACAAGAGTTTTTATTAGACTTGCTTGATCATTCGTACTTCAAGTTTAAAGTCAACCACGTTGATATAAATAATTTAAGCTATTTTAATAAAAACAAAATTGACTCCTTGAACTAATAAAATTAAAATGTAATTTAATTGGTAGCCGAGAGTCGACACTGACCCACAGCCAGTGGTTTTTATTCGTTTTTGTGTGCTCCTGCTCTTTGCGGGCACCACGCTGACCTAATTCGGAGCATCAGCCAGAATCCCGCCAGCATTTCGTTTCGTTTGGTCAGCATTTAGCATTCAGCAGTCGGCAGTCAGCAGTCAGGAGCCAGAACCAGCATCCAGTATCCCATATTCCGCATCCAGTGCCCATGTAGCCACTGCATCGTCGGTTAACGCATTCAACGCTAAAATGTGGCCACTTGGCCCACAGCGAGCACCGCACCACCGAAGCCCCCGAAGCCCCGAAGTCCCTGATGGCCCACAGCACCACCACTTTTGGCCCCATAACAGTTCGAGGCACTCCACGGCGAGTTTCGTTTCCCATTTGCGGCTTCCCCAACAGCTAATGCAGATTTTGGCGGCTCTTTTGGCCATTTCAGTTCCTGGCCCACTTCCTGGCTTTCAGCTGTTTATCAAAACTGCAGCTCTTGCAAATGGTATTGCAAAGTAAAAACGGCATCGGTTAACAATATTGACCTATGATATTTGTTAATTGATAGCTTTTAAATAGGTTTTCCTCGACATTTAATGGGCTTTGGTTAAGATCAGCTTAAATGAAATTGATTGGATAAGTCAGCAATTAAAGTGAAGTTTAAAGAAGAGTTAAGCGCTTAAGCGGTAGTATTTCTTAAAGCTGTTGTGTTCTTCAAGGACAAAATCAAAAATTAAAGTATTTAAATGTGTATATGATATATAATATGAAATATTATAAAACAAGAATTTTAAACGTACAGGGTAAAAAATAAGTGAGTCCGTCCTACATGCAAAATAAATACTACACCAAATAAATTAACTTAATAGTTTACTTGATTTAACCTTTCATTTCGGATCCTTTTTCTTTATCCATTGTTTATTTTGTTATAATAATATCTACAGCAAACTATTTTAAACTTCGCTTCTACCTGTTTCGGATTTCTATATATTATAGAGTGAAGTAAATTTTATTTTCGTGAGCATTACAGATTTGTAGGAAATAGAACAAAATAAATAAAAGAAGTGAATTTACCTTAAAATATTCTTGATAAATAAAAACATAGTAAGAGGATCCACAAATGGGGTTTTTACTGGTTAAGATAGATACTTTCAGAAACAGACTCTCAAAAAACTGTTGGGACTCCTTGCCGCGCTGTGTTATAAACTGAAGCACTTGGAAAATGAGGAAATGGCTTAAAGCAGTTACCGTTCTCTCTTGGCCACTTCAAAGGCGGCGAATGCAGTTAATTGAGTGGTCGTTAGTCCCGAAGGAGGCGCCGGAGCGATGGCGACCAGATCAAAGGAGCCCGGACCCGTCGGAGAGCACCGTCAATCGGACACCTCCATTAGCTCAATCAACCTCGGAATACGCGAATTCACGAGGTTGAGAATGGGGATGAGGATGGGTAAGTGGAAGCGGACACTCAATTAAATGGTACTGCACATCTCGCAACAATTGGCCAACTACTTTGCAGCCAGCTTACTGCGTGTAATGGCCGCTTGGTCATCTGCCCGGAATCTGTGTCATCGGATCCCCGAATGGGGCGGGAGGTGGATATGGGAGTGGGTGTGGGGCTCATTACAAGTGGCGTGGCTTTTAAGTACCTTAAATTGCCACTCGCATGCACTGGGTCGCATTTATCACATTCGCTGGTGTTGCACGGGGAAAAAGTTAAGGGAAAAGTAAAAAATATCCTTAGTTATGAATACTTAATAATTTAGGTGTCTAAAATCTATTAAATTTTATCGAAATTAAAACTAAAATAAAAATTAAACTAGCTAAGTCCGAAAACAAGATTTTTGGTTTATTGCAGAAGACTTAAGAATAGTGTATTAATTTATGTTCTTCAAAAGTATCATTGAGCAATCTTCTATACACAGAGCAGAGAATGTTATATAAGTATGAACAAAAGTATTTATTGTCTTAAAAGCCTTTACTTACTTTTCTTTTTTTTGTTTTTGAGTATTACGACCTAATAAGCAACCACCCCTTTAGTAACCAAATATTATATAGGGTTTTTAAGAACTCTTTAATTTGGTCGGGAATAATAATTCATGAGTGAAAAAATAAGTATAACAAAAAGTAGAAAAATTGTTTCTAATTTATTTTAATTTTAAGCCAAGCAATTATCATAAAAATCGAATAAAGTTGTGTAAACAGTGTTTCTGTGCATCTGCTGCTGATTTACGCTTCTGAGTTGCGACAGCAGGACTTTTTTCCCAGGACTTTATCGCTTTAATTGTGGGTCTGGCTGGACGAGAACGGGTTTCGGGTGATGGGGGCAAAGCGGCTCATCTCCGGCTTCCTGTGTCATACTTTTACTTCCTGTTGCAGAACTGCCCCTCCTTCCCAGCCCAGTGCCACCTCCTTCAGTCGCTGCTCTTTCATCAGGACTGTTTGCCACGCCAACAGCAAACGGGGCAACAATGCTGCGGATGCGATGATGAGGTTGGCTGGAGGGCGGAGGTTGGGGGCCAGAGGATGCAGGATGCAGGATGCAGGAGGCTCGTGCTGATGCCTCCACGGGGATGCATCCACGGCTGTTTGGCCTGACAGCGATCCAGGTCAGTGCACTGAAGGCATCAATTACGCCGGAGCCGGCATTAAAGTAATTTTAATTTTTCAGCCCGCTCAAACGGACGGATTGCTGTTTTCTGTTTTCCTTCGGCGCGAAATTCAATTAGGCTCACGATGACGACGGACCGCAGTGGTAATAACTACAAAAACAAAGGCTAACAGGTGCTGCGGCGGCTTTTCCAATTAATTACAGCAAAATTCTATCCACAATTAAAATCCAGCCACCATACTGCGGGCAGCCATAACTCTTTAATGAGCGCTTTTTCCATAATCTTTTAATTACTTTTCACCGACGTTTTAATTTGAAAGAGCTGCATGGAACGCATCAGTTCATTAGAGCAGACAATGGGAGTTTAGCATCTGACATTCATAGCCAACTCAGAGCTAGAGCAACAAGGCCGAATTATGGCCAACTCACAACTCGGTTCTACTTGGCCGTGCCTCTCAAACAACCATTAAATTATCATTATCCGACTTGGCTGGGCATAATTCAATAGCCCAGACCACCGCCACTGCAGTATGAAATGGTCGGTCGAAAATCAAAGCTGTTAACTATTAAACATGATCTGATGGCCATTAGGCCAAATCTGGCCAAAATCCGAACCACAAACAGGCGCACGGCTGCACGGCCACATTCATACATTAAGCGGAAGCCCGCTCGCATTGTAAATCAAATTACGCATACGACGCAGGGGCCGCAGGACGAGAATTGGCAGCAATATAGGAAACACTGGAAAAAACTTTTTCAAACAAATGTTTCAAGTGTATTATAATAAAATGTAATACCAACATTTTAGGTGAAATATATTAGTTTATATTTACAAAACATATGTATATAACTTTTTGGATCTTAATAATAAATAACATATATTAGAAATTAAAGTTTATTAAAGTATAAAATGTATTTGTTTAACATTTTAACAGTACTGTTTTTTATGTGTAGCACGCTAACGGAGGGGAATCCCAGTACGGATATATCCAAGCCAAAATTATTATTTAAAAAGCAGGCGACACAAATAATAAACTAGAGTTGCAAAACACATAATAACACATCAAAGCTTCTAATATATAATAATTTTCTCTATTAAAAAAGAAACTTTAATTATAGAATAAAGTAAAGATTTTATATGTAGATATCTAGCGAAGATGCTGGTTTCGATACATCCAAACTAAAATTAGTATTCTTAATCTATGTGACCTAAACTGTTAAAACAAATTATAAAAGGAATATTTGTATTTATATGGATCATGAAAAATATATAGTATATAAATACGTTTTTTAGGCAATATTCTTCAGTGCAGCCACATAGAAAAGGGGAATGGGCCCACAGAGCCTGACGCTGCATTAGCTTGAGCTGCAGTTTAATACACATAGCGCAAATAATTCACACAATAAGCAGCCGCCGGTGCTGCCGCTCCGATTCCTGGCCATTATTCATGGCTTGGCCAAAGTGGAGGAGGCTGCCAGTCGTACACTCGTACCTACATGTGTCCCGGCACCACCGAAAGCTGGCGAAACTACCTACCAAGTTGCAGTTGCATTTTCGGGCAGTATGGTAACCGACAGCCGGGCCCCGGAGACCAGCACGTTTATGGCATTTGCCAATGGCCAGAGTGCGCTTTTCACTTTTATTGTGGCCGCACTCGATGGCTGGCAGAGAGTGTTTGCACCGGGTAAGGCCGACAATATATCTGTCTGGCTGTCGGTGGAAGCAAGTCGGAGGAGGAGCAGTTGGAGGTCCGGAGATGGAGATGGAGGTGGAGCAGGAGTCGAAGAAGCAGCCCGAACAGAAGCAGATGCACTTGCCGCTCCAGAGCTCGCCTGCTGTTTTTCCGTTTTTATGACAGCTTCCGGTGGAGTGGCAGGCTACATGTGTTCGCATTCGCAAACAGGTTTCTCTGTGTTTTGGCACCTGGAAATACCTCAAAGAAAATAATACCCCCTCAGCTCTTGGAATTGTCTAAGCTGCCGCACGATTCTGTCCTGCAGGCTTACTTTGTGCTGCCAGGATAGTGTTGCACAGAAAAATATAACAACATCCTCTTGCAACAGATGCAATCAGACTTGTTTTCGACCAACGGAAATGAGTTATAAGGTAAAAGGCCCAGAGCTAAAAGCTACCTTTCAAATCCTCCACAACATGCAATGTACTTGTATAATTCAATATATTTCTAACTATTATGCCTTATTGTAAATATTGAATAAATAATATATCAAATAAAGAATACAGATATATCTCATTTTCTAGATACTGGTCTTAAATTTTTTGAAATTTATCTCATTTTTTAGAAACTGGTCTTTAGTGTATTGAAATTTAAATTTACATTAAATACAAAAATCTATATAAACACAAACTTTTTTCTGTTTAGACTGCAGCTTTAAAATCTACTATACGTGCTAAATTTAAAATGAATTTCTATTCCCCCTCCAAATGTGTACGGGTGCATTTATCAAACCCATCGCTCAAGCGGTTGGAGTCTGACAAAATTTGTTTCCTCTGTCAAAACAGGATATGTTCGTTGTCCAGGACAATCCCAAACAAATCTGACAACGAGATTTGTATGCGTGCGGAATTTTCCGATTTTATTGCCCATTGAATGGGGCTGTAAAGGGGAAAGATTAGGGGGCGGATCGAGTGGCCTCCGAATGGCATTAATGTGCGGAATTTAAATGGTTTGAAACCGCAAAACAAAACACCAAGAGGCAACAACATCAAAATTGGGCATTTACATGTTGCCAAACACAAGCAACTGGATAGGGGATCTTGGGATTGGACTTTGGAGATACCTCTTGAAGACTTATGAGTATTTAATAGAAACTTGTTAGTTTTTATAGGAGTAGCAAGCCGTTTTATGACAATTACTTAAACACAAAGAATTTTAAATAGTTATTACAACTATTTTCTAGTCCAATGTATCCCTAGAATACCACATCCCAAAAGTTCTGGGCAAAAACCGACGCACAATTCGCATTGTTTGGCTTTTGGTAGTAGCAGCTTAGCCAAGGATTTGTCCCCACTTGCCAGTGTGTGTGCGAATGTCTGCTGGTCTGTGCGAATGGAAGAGTTTCCCCGAGCCTGTGTGTCTGGGAAATTTTCCTGATTTATGGTATTAAACGCACACAAAAAATTGTTGAATTGGATTTTATTTGAATTTAATGGGTTTTTAGTGTATTTTAATGGGATCCCTTTATGGTAGTTTGCAGATTTTCCGATTTAATTTGGTTACTTTCGGTGCGTCTGTGCATTCGCACAGAAATATGTGTGGCCATTCGGGCTAATTCAATTGTTGGGCAGTTAGGCCTATTAGAAGAGTGCACAGAGTTTGAGCTCTGCTTTAAATATTAAATTTGAATTTAATTGCCTTTTTCCTTTCTCAATTTAGACAGATTTGAGCTTTGTAAAGAAAACTGTAACATGGCTTTTGAATTGCATTTCAAAACATACTCTTAAAACTTTAGTTTAAAATAACTTTTCATATCCTGTTTTAGAACATTTTATAAGATATAGTTAAAAAACCATACAAAATTCGCTTTGAACTATCTTTTTCTAAAATGCGTAAAAAAAGGTGGTCTAACATTAAATCTCATCAACTACTGGTGGAAATTTATCTAGCAATTTATAAAGAACTAGCGACTAAGATACAAAAAAGATACATCCCAACGGATCTATCATATTTAACTCCCATATTTCAGGCTGCAAGTCGTAATATCGCGTATACGCCGCGTGGCACTAGGGTAAGAGTGCGTGGCATAAGGGAAGCAGTTGCGAGTCTACAGAGCCATATGCACTACCAATTTATGGCTTCAATAAACATAAAGTTTATAAACTCCCGAGGCGATGTCGTTGCTCATCATCTGCAGCGGGTTGTCGAGGAAACGGCAGCAGCAACAGCGGCAGCAACGATGGGCGAATAAATAATGAAAAAGAAAAGTGATGTCATAAAAATATTATCTCTTAACTGAAATTGAGCAGCATGAACAAGCTCACAGCGCCAACAAAAGGTAGCAGCCGTAGGAGCCCCATGACTTGGTCACTCCGGCAGAAAAAGAAAATAATATGAGAATAACGACAATGGTGTTGTGTGCGACTGGGAAAGCGAGCGGAAAATGTGAGAGCAGCATTTCCCAGGCAGCCATACAAGGGCGATGGGAAAAGCCGAACAAAGCTGACAAGGCGGCAGCAGTTCACTTGAGAGTGTGGGCTTTATAAAGTTGCAAAGCTGCAAAATACTATAGTTTATGCACAATACAAAATGCTCGACACAGCCGGCCGACAGGTGAGACATCAACAATTTCAAGTGGCAAAACTTGTTTGCCCTCATAAGTCCACACCTCCGAGGCCCTCAACCGAGATAACTAGTTGGTAACTATGGCACCCCAAGTGCCACAAATACTACAGGCTATCTTGTCCATTGAAAAGGTATTTCCACTGTGATAGGTCCTTGGGTAGTTGAATTATATTTCAACTACAATTTAAATAAAAAGCCTGCCTTTTTGACTCACTTTCAATATTTGCCAATCAATGTTGACTTAATTTCATTTCACAGAATCGTAAAAACGGTTCAATTACGAGTTCCGCTTATTTAACAACAAAGACTCGTTGACACTGCGATATTTATTTAAATATCAGAAATGCAAAACGTTCGAATCACCATTTGTTTATGCAAAAATAAAAAACAATTCAGTTAAATATTGAAGCTTGACATCTGAAAGTTAAACAAAAGATAAATGGTTATACATGCAAAAATTATTTTTCTTTAATGCAGCATCCTAATGAAAAATTGTACATTTGCCATACTGTGAGCTATTTTAAATTATCATTAATCATAAGATATGGCATGCAAACTAATTAAATGACATATGTACATTTTATAAGTTAAACAATATTTTTTATGGCATTTTGCTGTTCGTTTTTATTACCTTTTTGTATTGGTTTAATTCAATTTAGGGAGGAGATATTCAAATTGAAATGAATTTTCCTTTTTGTACTGACTTAAAAAAGTTTCCCATTCCAGTTTTTGCAACAATACAGCAATTGATTACCTAGAAATTGTGAAATTTGATTATTTACTTAAGGACTGCCAAAGATATTAGACAGGCAAACAAAGTGAATTTCCGGCACTTTCACAATTTTGAACTTTTGCTTTTCGGGGCCGAGCCGCTCCGCCCCTTGGGAGTGCAGCTAACTCATTTCTCAATTTGCCGGCATGAAACGGTTTTAATGTGAAAACTTTTGCGGCAACATTGTGGCAACACGAAAAGGTACGAGCTCAACAAATGTGGCCTGCCTGCCAGACAGATGGCCCAAGCTGCTGCTCGAACCCCTGCATCTTGGGTCCTTGGCCCCTGGCCTGAGCCCCTGCTCCATGATTAAGTTGTGCAAAAGTTGGCTTCAATTTCGGGCCAACAATGTCCGTGGGCAGCGAGTGGAAAGCAAGTCAGTGGGCCAAATGCAATCAAAAGTACCATAACAATTGCAGGAGGCATCGGTTACCAACTCTCCCGATATGTATACATAGGGGCTCCGTTGAAAGGGCTGCTTGGGAAGAACAAACAAAATATTGAATATGATTTGCAAACACATGTGCCTGCTGCTGCTGCTGCTCACTCAATCAATAAAGTCGGGGGGCACAAAGGAGCCTGCGAGACGAGATGTAAATACAACGCTCTTTCCATTCCCATAGCCCCCGAATGGAAATCGAAAGCGGTTCTATGCAAATCTCCCTCGTGTCGCCTTTTCTACGCATTTTCACTTTGCCACACAATGGATTTACATAAAAATGCACTTGATCTGCTTGCCTTCGACTGGTGTAGCTCGTAGATATATCTCCATTCAGCTGCCAGTGCGATTTATTTGCACTTGCTGATGAGTACGTCCCCTTTATCCTCTCGCGTGTTTGGCTTGTCTTACAAGGCGGCAAGCTAATCGGCTTTGCATTGGCAAATGTTTACACCCGGGCCTTGTAGTATCCCAAATTTGAATTAATTCCGCTCCTCTTTGTGCGTAAATAGATACTACCCGTGGGATAACATCAATACATGTTCAAGATACACAGCTTCTAGTTTTGACAGTATTTTTCCTTGTACCACAGTTCTTTATCATTAAATAAATGCGGTTCTTCGTACAAAAAAACGTTATAAAATAGTAGTTCTATAACACATCTATTAATGAATATTTATCTATCTATCTATCTATCGATCTATATATCTATCTATCCACCTATCTATCAATCTATCTATCTGTCTATCTATCTACCTACCCATCTATGTATCTACCTATCTATGTATCTATCTATCTATTTATCTATCTAACCATATATCTATCTATCTATCTTTCTATCTAATTATTTACATATCTTACTATCAATCTAACTCTCTTATGTAAAATCTTTGGATATTGTCCCCCTTAATAAGTTCTTGACCCTATTACGTAATTTTTGATTCATTACATTTCAGAAACTTATATTATAATTACAATTTGTATGAAAACTGAAATTAAAGAATAATATTTATTTCTAAAGACGAACTATACTTGATGAACTTTTCTGGTCCACTACTTTCTTACTTCACCTTTCCCCTATTAAATTAAAACCAGAAAATTCCACTGCACTTTTTCCTAAGGCCGGAGACCTGTAATTGAGCCTGTCACCTAGGTTTGCGAACTGCTCCCACCCCCGTCGCCACCTGACCCCTCATGGACTAATTAATTTCTGGCCCCGCCTCCTCAGGTGGCGACTGGAAGCAGGTCAGCGGTGGAATTACACGCTCCGGATTACACCCTAAGCCGGAGCTTTGAGCTCTTAAGTTGGGTACGTTCCTGCAGTCTCTAATCCTTTTGCATGACATTATGGCTGAGCTGTTGCCTAATTGCCGGACCGCTGGTTAACTGGGGGCAGCAGCTTTAATTTGCTGGGGACTCCAGCCCAGCATCCGGGCATCAATATTATAAATGACAGACGACCAAAGTTGCAAACCTTTTTCGGCACTTATCTGTCACACGTCACATGGCGCCAACATCATTTGTCAATTGTCACGGCTTCTGGTTTAACTCGAACCGAAACCCAGTCCTTATCTTCTCCGCAACCCCTTCCCCGGAGGAGAAGGGCTCTTACCAGTTAATTTGCAAACGCCCGGCGGAGAGGCAGAAACACAGAAATCCGGTGTTTGCCAACGTCTCGTTTCCCTCGTCACGCTCAATTGTTAAAAATGACAACTAATTAATGTCTGTCCACCCGCCCACTGACCATTTCGATGTGGGATGTGCGCTGCACGAGCTCCAACACTCCGGGCCAGAAATCGAAATTCTCTATCTGTGCTGCCAACTGGATTGGGCTTAATTTGAGGTCAACTGGTTCGGCATTTCGGAGTGATTTGTCGGTTTAAAGGTTAATGGGTGGTCTGTGGGTTGGCGCTGAGGAAAGTGGTCAGGAGACGACAACTTGGCCCAAAATCCATCACATTTTAATCGTTTAACAGGCGGGTAGAAATCGGAAATAGGGAATAAAAGTGATTATTTAAAACAGTCTTTAGAATGTTATTTCAAAGGCCTAATTTTTAAGACAAAACAAATATTTATAGTCTCAAGTAATTACTATATATAAAGCTTGCAAAAAGACAAAATATTAAGCATCATTTTATATTTTAAATGTTACAAATCTTTTATTTTTAATTACGTTTCTTAGAACAGTATATCAATATAATTAGATTTGAAATATAAAAAAGTCGTATAAACAATAACCAATAATAACAGAGAAGTAAATAAAAGTGGAACCAATTATACATTAAGTAATAATTAAAAATCGTTCTTATCATCAGTACTTTCTCACGCTAACCCCTTTGAGCCAAGGTGTTATTACATATGAGTTCAGATTTTAAAAGTTCAGATTTAAATATAGAGCTTGCGGTGAAATCCTCAAACCTCTGACTTCAAACCTGAAATGCCATTCAACACAGCGGCACAAATGACTTCATTAGAGCGCTCTGCTCAAAAGCCCCTTTGAGGAACCGTCCTCACCCCATTCCGGCAGGGCGTACTTATTAGTTAATCATGCCCCGCAACCTCCAAAGGGTCTCCACATCCACTTAGTGGAGATAAGTACCAGAAACGGGTGGCAGATGGGTGACGACAACTCCCGCGGGCTGGACAAATACCATCATTAACTTTGGTTCAAGCCGCTCGCCCGCCAGCGATTTTATTGTTTTTGGCTTTGGCTTAAGCCCCTGGAACCCGGAACCCAGATCCCAGATCCCAGATCCCAGCTTCCAGTTCCCATCGCCCAGCTCCTCCCCCTCCGGCTGAGCCTGTGCCTAATGATTCGCACTGTGGCTCAGCTTAATGACAGCAAACGGGCCCAACTTTTCAAACTGCATTGGGTGCATTTAGTACTGCCAGTCGTGCGGTCGTCGTCCTTATCCTGGCAGACGAACAGCACATGGACATGGGTTTCTCCTAAGTTGGCCACTCCACACTGCTCACAGCCCATTCCCACTGCTGTTTGTGCCTGTCTAATGCTGCAATTTGTAGACCGCTGGGTTTATTACGGCCTGTGGCTGCCGGCGGGGAGAGGGCGACACTTTGGCCCCAGGGGTCCTCCCAGCAGGAAGGTCCAACGTTCGGCAGGGTTAAGAACCCCACTTGCACAGAAGTTCACACAGCTGGGGTCAACAAAATATATACATATATTTTATAGGAATCTTTAAAATTTAAAAACAAATACTGAACTTGAATTTAGTTATCAATTTTTTTTATAAATTTTAACATCCTAAAGGAGATTTTTACGTCTATATCAACATAATATATATATTTTCAAAATTATTTTGTTTAATGACATTTCTTTAAATACTATATGTTATAAAATGGAGAAAAAATAAGTACAACTTTTTATGACCAATTAAATGTATGTGGTTTGAAGTGTAGGAAATAGTTTGTTATCATAATTATATAAAAGATATAATAAGAGATAACTTGCTTTATATTCGCCCTGTTTTTTTTGTATAGAGAACTAGAAGCAACTTCCCATGCCAAGGCTGCTAAATTGTTGCCCACATCCGTGGCAATTTCCACATGCCATACTTACAGGCACATGGAGAACTTGAGCTGGAGGCTGCTTATGGGGCTGGACCAAAACTTTCGGCAGCTTGGCAAGTTGGCGACATTTTCGGCTGCCAAAAACTTTGCGAACTCTTGCGCCCTGGCTGCGAGTCCGCAAAGAGCTCGTTCCGCTTTGAGTGGAGTTCATTACGAATGCCGCGTGTTGACTTATGCATAATTACTGTTTCCTCGGACCCCCGAACCGGATGCCGTCCGCCCCGCGATCCAATGGATTGCCAACGGCTCCCGGGACCCCACTTGGCACAAGTTTTTGGTGGACCCGCTGCACCGAGGCACTGCGCTCCAGTTGGGTCATATGCTCATTTGTGTGCATGACGCACTGACCTGTTTCTAATGCAACAAAAACGTTAAGCGCCTGCCAGCCACTCGCAGTGCAGTCGACTGTGTCCTCTTGGCTCAGAGAGCACAGCCACCTACCCACTGGAGCACCCATGGATCCGTAGCCCGTAACCCCTAACCCCTATACCACAGCCACCCACCAACGTAGCATACTTTTTTGCGCTGTCTGCCGGGGAGTTTATTTTACGCACGCCTTGACCAGGCGGAGGCGGCTGCTGCAGCTTTCCACTTTGCACTCGCAGGCAAGTGGAAGAGTCAAGCGGATAAACAAGAGATTAAAATGTCATAAACAATGCTTTTTGCCACTTCAGCTAAGCAACTTAATGAAAGCCCGGCAAACGGGAAATGGGTTTCCTTTTGCAGCAGTTTCAGTTGCAAACTTTCAACTTGTAGTTCCGACCGAAAAGCGGTGTATCTGCCTCGCAAAATCCCGTCGATGCAACTCAATAAATTTCCATTTAACTTTTGATTTGTTTCCATGACTTTTTCCACCCAACAAGACCAGGGAATTCAATTGAAATTGTTTCCAAAACAAGCTACACGAAAAGTTGTTATCAACTATTTGAATGCCAGTCGAAAGCGGAATCTTACGGGCTACGTTTTAAAGTAAAAATAATTAAACTAGCTAAGTTTACACAAAGAAATATTATGCATTTTCAGTGATTTCAAAAGATAAAAAACAGAAATGTCTTCCAAAAACTGTCATCTTAAAGCTTACTAGTCCAAAAAAGGGCATCGAGCCTTCGGCCTATCGCCAGTAAAAACCTTCATTTGTAACACAATTGAAAAAAAACTTTATTTTCGTTGGGCCTGCGACCAGGAGGGTTGCACACATGACAAACTATCATACAGAGGCATAAATTAGTCTCGCATATTTGCGCCAAGAAACTATAAAAAACTTAGATACATTCAAGATTAGATTTACTGCCCATGGGCACACACGCACACACAACTTCGTACACACACACATGTGCGTCTTTTAGGATTCCTTCGATTTACAACATTTAGGAGCTATGCTAAATGAAATACTGGATGCCAAGTCGCTGCAAGCAAAACCTCAGACAATTTTCGGCGACAAGGACCAGCCACGCTATTGATGCTGAACGTAAACTGGGCTTTGCCGGCGAAAATTACAGATACGATACAAATTGTGAGGACTAATTTCCCGGTTATGTGTTATGTGGGTATGGTATTAAGTATTGATTCGTTTACAAATACATGTGGATAGACTGAAGGAATAAAGGAATGAATATTGAGTGCGCATTGAACAATCAAATAAGGTGTGAACTAATGAAGCCAGCCGCACTTTATTCGGCGGCGGCGTTGATGGTGATGGTCTTGCCCTTGGGATCGTCGAAGCGGTCCATCGTGTTGATGTCCATCATCCAGCAGACGCCGACGAACATGATGACCAGTAGCAGAGCGACCACGAACAGACCCATCAGGATGCCGGGCGTCACGAAGCCCACGCAGTCCCAGGAATCGCCGAAGGCAAAGTTATCCTTGTAGGTAGCATCGAAGGGAGCCTGCAGCTGCAGGGACTTGAAGCTCAGGGTGTTGTACCTGTTATCCACGGCCGTTGAGTCGAGGGTGAGGTTGCCGCACGAGTAGGAGAACGTGGTGGGGGCGTTCACGTCGCTGGATCGGAAGTTGCTGCCGTCGTAGGCCAGGTTGCTCACGGTAAAGTAGCCACCATTATAAGTAACGTCAAAGGTGATTGGCTTGGTGGGGTCACTAGTGGCCAGCTCAACGGAGAACTTGGTAGCGGGAGTGGAGGAGTTGGTGACCTTAATACCGGTGACATCGACTTTGTTGCCGTTGTAGAGCAGGTCGGTGTAGAAGATCTGAAACTGGTTGCCAGCGTGCCAAATGGTTCCACCGCTGGTGGCGGCCGTTTCACGGCGGCTGCGACGCTGCACCACGGGGGCGGTGGAGGGAGCGGCCAGGTAGAGATATGCCACCTTGCAATCGAACTGCTTGCTGATAGCGGCGATGGCGGCGTCTGAAAGTGGTTTGTAAATTAAGTGTGTCACATTGACTGCTTTCTGCTGATGATCACCCACCATGTGACTCCAGGCTGGACTCGCGGCTCTCGGTGGCGTCCTCGAAGCTCACGAAGAGGGCCGTGCCCACAGAGCACTTGGCCGGCGTGGACAGCTTGCCGCTGGCATCAATGGAGTTGTGCTCCCGCTTGGCGGCCACGGAACGCAAGGCCTCCGAGGGGTTCTCCACGCTGGTGTAGTAGGTCTTGGGGCTCACTCCCTGCAGCTGGGCGTAGCAGGACTGCGACTGCGAGTTGGAGCACAGGAAGTCCTTGTTGCTCAGCTGTATTCGGGTTACGCAGTTAAAGTTATCTCTCAAAGACACCATGAGCAATCAAGCACTTACGCCATTTTCCTCGAAGGCCACGACCATGTGATCTTCCAGCAGCGCAGCCAACTGCTCGGCGAACTCCGCCTGGGGCACCGTCTTCAGGGAGGGCTTCGCCACACTGCCGCAGAAGGGACTACGATTAGGAACACATTCAACTGGTGGATAGCTAAACAAACCCACCTGTTGGCTCCCCACAGAAAGACGGGCGTTTGCTCCGCCAAGGCGGCCCCAATGACGCACAACGCAATCAGCGATTTCCACAACATCGCGCTGGATCCGCTTACTTAGTGGGTGTTACGGGCACAGAAACAAAGGAAAACAAAGAACGCATAAGTTAAGAACCAAGGAGAACGCAAGAGCACTAGAAACCAACCGAAAAGTGAACTGAAACTACAAACGAAAAATGGTGGTGAAAATTTTCGCTTTGCCTTGCACGACGTCGCCTATTCCAGTGAGAAAAAAACCTTATGACGGTCATGTGATGCGCACCAGCTGACCGCAGGGTTGTCAAGAGGCGGAGAAGGAATGGGATTAAAAAATATACTGGAAAAACAAATAGCACATATATGGTAATTTATGCTCGGTTTTATGATATTAACATTTATGAATTCCAATCTAAATTACATTAAATTAATAACAATTAAAGTACTTCATATTTTAAATTAGGTTGGGGCCCTTGGTGCTCACTTAGCTTGGACACAAACCTTTCCAGTGGAAGTGTACTGAACCAGTTCCGAAGATCCGCCTGTTGATTTTAACAAATTCAGGGAAATTGATTTAACTATTTCTTTTAATTATTAAAATTAGTTTTATTTTAAATGCTATATATTTTACAAGTCACAATTTGTACTACTATCTGATTTGTTTATTTTGATATTATTACCCTTAGCCTTAGTTTTAGTGGTGTTTTTCATAACTACTCCACGGTCACACTGCACCACGAGGAAAAACAAAATTTTTTGTTATGATTTTTCTGCGGGAATAATGAATGAAATGTGCCATTTAAGGACCTGAGGATGCGCCTGCGTCGCCGCTGGCCGCGAAGGATGCGGCGTGTCATCGAACAATTGCGACTGAAGTCCCGCAGGAAGCTGCAGCTGCTCTTGGGTGAGTTGCCCCCTACATACCCAAACATCTATTACTTAACTAAATTAACGTTTACTAATTTACAGGGTTCGGAGGACTATGCCTGGTAATTTGGTTGGGTGTCAGCTATCTCTTCGCCTCAGAAAACGACAGCAGCGGTCACTCTAGCAGCTCGTGCAGCGCCATTGATGCTGTTTACACTTGGGTCAACGGCTCGGATCCCCAATTCATTGAGGACATCCGGCGATTCGACTTAAAATACGATCCCTCGCGGTTCGATGACAAGAACGAGCTGCGCTACTCCCTGCGATCGCTGGAAAAGCACGCCAATTGGATCCGGCACGTCTACATAGTGACCAATGGTCAGATTCCCAATTGGCTGGATCTCAGCTACGAAAGGGTCACGGTGGTGCCACACGAAGTGCTGGCCCCCGATCCCGCCCAGCTGCCCACCTTCTCCAGCTCGGCCATCGAGACATTCCTGCATCGCATACCAAAGCTGTCCAAGAGGTTTCTCTACCTCAACGACGACATATTCCTGGGCGCACCGCTCTATCCAGAGGATCTGTACACCGAGGCGGAGGGAGTACGCGTGTACCAGGCCTGGATGGTACCCGATTGCGCCTTGGACTGCCCGTGGACCTACATCGGAGATGGAGCCTGCGATCGGCACTGCAACATCGATGCCTGCCAGTTTGATGGAGGAGATTGTAGCGAAACGGAGTCAGCAGACGGGGCCCATGCCTTGCCGCAAAGCCAGGAGGTGCTCGAAGTAGAACCGGTTGCTGCACCAAAAACTCCTGTCCATCGCTTCCCCCACGTGGGCCTTCAGAAGCTGTTCAAGAGCAGCTCGGCCAACTTCAAGGATGTTATGCGCCACCGTAATGTGTCCACTCTCAAAGAACTCCGCCGGATCGTGGAGCGCTTTAACAGGGCCAAACTGATGTCGCTGAATCCCGAAGTGGAAGCGACTAGCTCCGAGCCACCAACTACCCAACGGAATACAGCTCCCAGCGAGGAATTCCAATCATCTACCAACGTCTACTCTCACTCGCTAATTGCCACCAATATGTTGCTTAATCGAGTCTATGGCTTCAAGGCACGTCATGTCCTGGCGCACGTGGGCTTCCTGATCGACAAGGATATTATGGAGGACATGCAGCAACGTTTCCGCCACCAAGTTCAGAGCACTGCCCGTCAGCGCTTTCGATCCGCCACAGATCTGCAGTACGCCTTTGCTTACTACTCCTTTCTAATGAGCGAAACACAGGTGAAGGGTGTGGAGGAGATATTCGATGAGTTCGACACCGATGGCTCGGCCACCTGGTCGGATAGGGAGGTGCGCACTTTCCTCACACGCATTTATCCGCCGCCACTGGACTGGTCAGCCATGCGCTACTTCGAGGAGGTAATCCACAATTGCACTAGGAGTCTGGGCGTGAATATAAAAGCTGATACAGTCGAGCACTCTACCCTGGTCTACGAGCGATACGAGGATTCCAATTTGGTTGGTATACAACAATTAGATCTCTCAGAACCCCTTTATAAGTTTAATCCTATTTCAATAGCCCACCATCACAAGGAATTTGGTAGTGCGATGTTCACTTCTGGCTGAAGCTTTGGCGGCTAACTTTGCTGTGCGACCCAAATATCACTTCCATGTCAGCCCCAAGCGAATTTCGCACAGCAACTTCATGATGCTCTCCTCGAACCTAACTGATGTGGTGGAATCCCTAGACCGTTTGCGCCGGAATCCGCGGAAGTTCAACTGCATCAATGACAACATGGACGCTAGTAGGCGGGAAGACAACGCGATGGTTCGCCACCTACTGGAGGATTTCTACCTGTCCTTTTTCCCGCGACGCAGCAAGTTCGAGCTGCCACCGCAATTCCGCAATCGGTACGCATCCTGGCGGGACTATCAGCGCTGGAAGCGAAGGAAGCGCGCCGTCCTGGTGATCGGGTACGGAGTGAGTCTACTCCTGGTCATCTTTCTGCTGCGCTTTATGTGCCACCACAAGGCCAAGTTTGTGAGGCGCTGTGTGCAGCGCTTGTAGACTTCGTATTTTAGAAATTCTCTCTTCCGCAATGTTGTGATATGTTGTGAACATTTATGTATATTGGCCATTTCTGCAAGCGATCATAGTCAAATCTAGTTGTAGGCCATGCGTAAGGCTATTTTTCTAGTTCTTTAGGTGCATGCTAGAGGCTACATTTAAGATTAGTCGTTAAGTGTGAGTGCCTAGTGAAATTTTGTAGAATCTTTTTGTTGTTCAGCAGTCGAACTGTTTTAGGTTGAATTTCAAAATATTTAAGTTTATTATGCCAAGTGCAAATCTTTGTTTGATATTGTCCTTCTACCGAGTTTTCGAAGAAGACAAAGAGCTAGTTTCTTTTAGTTGAATTATACGTACTATAAGTCGAACTTATGATCGTTTAAAGAACATTTTTTATATAAATATATCAAATTGATGGTGTAAATCCCAAATGAAGTATAGGAATGTTTTCCTTCTAAGCAAAATGTATTTCCTATTCATTTCCTCTGCCCTGGAACTAGGAAACATTCGCCCATAGACGCTTTATTAAATTAGTTTTTTTTATGTTTGTTGGTTGGCTGCTGTCCAAAACTACAGATTGCTGGCAGCACTTAGCATCGGTTCCGGAGCTTGGACCACGGGCTCCCTGGCGCGTCGATGATTGCCGCAAAATTTGACCACCCGCTGAGCGGTGGGCGTTGCCAAACAATTCACTGGTGGCTCGCAAACACTCTAACTACGTCATCACATTTTCGCCCCGTTTTTTACGCTTACGGCCAGGGGCCAGTGGGTGGTTTGTAATTACGGACGACGGGTGCCACCCATGCCCAGCTCTCCCCTGAAATTGTGGCCACAAAAAACCCAGACTCCGCACTTTGCGGCCCGGAAGTCGGTGGGCGGAACTGGAGCGAGTCCAGACTGACACGGGTCTCCTCGGTCTCCTTGGTCCCCTTTTGGGGGCGTGGCACGAGCCAGTACGATGGCAATAGCTCCCCAATGTCGGGTGCATATGATGATGATTTGCTCTTTTTGCGAGGAACATCTTGGTTTTTTTATTATTCCGCATTCATGGGATTTGCCGTTTTATTTCGCCAACTCATGAAAAGCTCGAGAGGATGGGGGAAATAGTGGGTGTAACCGAGCCGGATGCTGCGGCATAAATTGCGTCCGCCGTTTTTTACCCCACTGGCCGGAATATCATGGGTCAAATTACAATATCGAAGTGGCTCAGCGGGAGTTCCCCGTTCCCTTTCGAGTCCTTCGATGGACAAGAATATCAATTACCCAAAACAGCAGCTCAGCTCAGCTCAGATCTTATCTGATCCAATCTTTTATCAATTATCTGCACGTGTGTCCTGGGTTCTCGTTATAAACGAGTCCCTATAAACAGGACACGTAGGCCTAGCCGCATTCTGGCCTCGTAACTCATTCTAAGTGATCTCTAGGTGGGCCACCCAGACACTGGAAATACGTGCACACGCCACAATTTGGTTTATTATGGTTTATGGTGTCTCTAATCTCGATTCTGGGGCCTATGTGGTCTACCACACAGCGGAAGTCCTTTGATTAATGCCGGATCGCTATGCCAAATTATGCAAAAGGCAAAGGGGAACAATGTGTGTGGGATCGGAATAGACCTGTTTAGGAAGGGAAAATATCTGTAGCCTGTTTCTCAGATATTAGATTAGATATTATACAATTCACTGAACTTTATGGTTCTTGAAAACAAAACAAGCTATCAGAATTTAAGGATGTCGAAAGATATCTTAGGTAGCAGTCCCAAAAACTTTTCTTTTCTTCAATGGGCACTTCCTTTCCCAAGTTCCATCAGATTGGATCCATCCCATACCATCCCAGAACCCGAGCCCCCACCAAACCCTCAGAAGTGCCGACGCCCTGACCGAATCCCAGACAGTTGGACACCCGTTTCTAATATTTTTCCCCGAAACGTTTAGCTTTCCAGGGCTGGGGATAGATGGATGTAATATATTTATATTTAATTGGCTGGCACGAAATTGTTGGACACCGTTTGACAAACGACTTCCTCCGTGACCGCGAAAAGTCTTTTGAAAATTGATCAATTCAAATGTGCATTTCTATAATATTTTCGAAATGCATTATTCTACTTTTCCTTATTGCATTATTCATGAGCTCGGCACTTTGTTTGCTGCCGCTCGCCGCATATAGTAATAATCATTATCAAATTGTCCGAATATCTCCGCCCCCACAGGAGGAGGGTGAGAACAGGGGGGCGTGACTGCAGCGACATGTATGGAACTGCAGTGTAAATAAAGAATTAAGACATTAAATCGTTCATTGCGGCAATTTACATTCATTATTATTACGAGCTCAGCGGTACGTGCCCATAAGCCATGGGAATTGGAATACGGACGGACGGCGATGGACACCGGCGGACAGAAACCGGCGACACTGTCCAGTGGAGAGGGGTGGCCTCTGAGGAAGGTATTGGGGTTGGGGAGACAGTCAGAACGGCCGCCGCTTGCATGCTTTATGTTTTGGTTTTGGAAATTAATAAAATCATAAAATGGTAATTAATTAATTCACCGAACAAAACGAAAACCAATGAGAGCGGAGTAGGGGGAAGAGGATCGTACACCCATATACCCTATAACTAAGGGGGTATTGAGATACCTAAAGTTTATTTACTAGAAGGGTAACGTATCTAAAAAATAGTATTTTAAGGCAAGGGAATTAATGTTTTTAAGTAAGCTGTACATTGAAAGTATTATTTGTTTATTATTATTATTATTATAATATATATTTTTATACTTCAGAAAAGCGATCAATGTCTTATTTAAATCCTATTCCTCGACCTTTGTAGACCATTTGTGTGGCAAGTTAACAAATGGTAATTAGGTGCAAGTAAAGTCTTAATTTTTTACCAAGATGCCACAGATTAAATTATAAATACTACGTTGTAATGTGTTCCCAAAAGACTGAAGGCCAGTTTGTGGTTTATAAAAATGTGGTATGTATAATAGATCAACATAGATGGTATCATAAATGGATTCTATTGAGTACATTCTTTTACTTTTATGAATATATATAAGCTCATAGAAACAAATATAATTGATTTCTATATTATTTAATATCAATAATATTCTATCGAGTGGTTCCAAGCCCATTGGTATACCCCAGCTGCTACCGTTTCGCCTGCCTGTTCCCAAAAGCGAATACCCAAATGCATTGCCGCCGGTAGCCGCCGCCTGTCCACCCTGACGGCTCGTCATCGCAGGCCGCTGATTAGGGATTCAGGTGCGTGAGTGCATTTTCGTTTTGATTTTTTTCGATTCCCTCTTCGGCGGAATTCCAGCCGGCGGGCAGTAGCCGTGGGTGCCCCATCGTCCGCCTCTGGGGGACTGACAGATCGCACGGCAGTGCCAGCAGTACCCCCGGGCCCCCACCGGAGACCCCTCTCCGTTTACAGGCCGCTTACATCGCTGATTGCCGCCGATTCCTGACGAGTGGCAGTCGATTCATGGGCAGTTAATTCATGGAGATATTCCCGCCGTTGACAAGTGCACTTTAATGAGTCGTCCTCGGTGCCTTTGAAGGCCTGCGGAGTCCGCTGGTGACATGGCAACAAACTTGCTGCAAGCCAAGAGAAACCCGGACGAATTCCCTCCGCCACATGTGTGTCTTCCAGAAGTGGGCGTGCCCGGGCCTTTTGACAAATTATGACAGCGCGCATTTCTGGCTTGATTTATGGGCGTCCGTTTAAAGGCCTGCATTCAACTATGACCCCCTTGCGCCGCTCGCAGGATCCGGATCTGAGTCTCTATGGACGCGGACTTCCTCACCACCCATTTTTTAATGATTTTAAAGTGATTTTTAACGTGCTGCCTTACGGTCGCTTAACCGACCTGGGCGACACACAAATCCGCGCGTAATTAATGGCAATATAATTTACAACAAAGGCAAAGGCGAAAAGTACTATACGACATGGAACTACATAGAAGCAATCAGATGTGGCTGGCGAGGATTTGGAGATTCGGCTACAACGGATTGCCAGTGCACTACAGAAAAAAAATTGAACCAAGTGGGTATAAAACAATGGTCTAGGTGTAGTGTGATTTCCTGTACATAAAGATATTCCATGAATATACTGTTTTGTATGCTAAGAATTTTAAAAATAATACAACATTTAGGGTGTTATCTATTTATTGATTGGTTAAACAGTAAAAAGCAATAATAATCTCCTAGAATATTCATATAGATGGCTTTATTCTGACCATTATAACAAAAAATGTTAATTTTTAATATATATTTATTAGCATTATCCTCATAAAACTAAAAGAGTTTCTTCAAATGGTAAAATATATTACTACTAACACCCATGGGGAACTAAAACTAGAGGGTCCTATCTTTCTTTTTTAAAAGATACTCCTATCCCAAATACCCTTCAATGGTAGCTCATGCCCCGAACCAACCTAGCCGAACTCCGATCCTGCCGCACTCTGTTCATTTGCCGCAAAGGCAGCTCCCATCTCTCGAGTTCCAGCTTCCGATTCTGGATTCTGGGTTCGAAAAGAACATCGCTCGGCAATCCAGCAGCCGGCAGCAAATTGCCTGCAAAGTGTTGCAATAATACAAACCCATGCTTGGAGGCGTGTCCCAACATAAAGCTGCGAGGAACGAAGCAGGAGGGTGACACTGCCGTGAGGGGTCCTTTCCCAGTTCGAGTCCCTTCCCCGGGGTGGGTTTGCCATCCAGCCCGGCACAATTAGGCGGTCGAGAGCGGAGAGGGGCGAGCAGGGGAGTTACAACAAACAGAAGTCAGGAGGCAGCCAATAAGTCGCTAATGCAATTAAAAACTCACACAAAGGCAGGGAGATTCCGATCCCGATCCCGACGCTGATGCTAATAAGTCATGAGGGAAGAGTCCTGGATTCGGGATTCAGGACGCCAGTCAGTCAAGGAGGCGTGACACGTGAGACACCTGGAGTGATTGTTCGCCTTCTCGTTCTCCCTCTCTCCTTCTGCAAGGGATCTCCGCATTCTGACTCCCATTTCGTGACAATTTGGTGCGTTAAATTACAAAAATTAGTCACAGATAAATCGACCCGAACTCGAGCTGCAACGCTCGATTTTTGACACTCCAAACGGCCACTTTGGGCCGTGCTAAATCGCACAAATTGGCAATTTAATTGTTCCAATTGACATCGGGGCGAGATTTGTGCCCGGGGTCCCTTAAGTGGCTCCTGGTGGCTTCCGACTCTCGCCTCCCGGCTGGGCGTGTTTTTGGGCCAGCAGGATTTATGGGCCTTCATGTGGTCAGCGGCACAAGGAGTGTTAACCAATTTGGGTCCTTAATTTGGATTTCCTCAAGTGATCCAAATCCAAATCCAATCTGCAGCGTTTGAAGTTATCATTTCGGAATTTTAAAAGCTATATCTATTCTTAATAATTCGGTACTATATTTTTGATTGAACCAGGTCAATATTACTAGCTTTCGTTATATATATTTTTTTATTTGTGCCTAAACTTATTTGCAGCCATACTTTTAAGAAATGTACAAAATATTCTTTTCCTGCTAATGATTTCCTCAAAAACCATATTAACTGAGACTTCAAAATACTTTAAATTTGTGGATTCATGCATTTACTATCCCAAAAACTGAAGATATTAGCAGAATATAAGAATTTTTTAAATCAATCCCCTTGGTTCTCAGACACCAGCATTGAAATCTACCAAAAAACATGTTGTACTAAATTTTATATATGTTATACAAAAATAAATTTGCAGAAAACTGAACTCTGAAGAAAGAAAAACACTTTAAATTGAATTTGATTTTTTGTTCATTTATTTACAAAAAGAAAACTCCGTTGCAGCGTAACTGCCTCCCTAGGTATATACACTCGATCGTTTCAAGAGCCCAACTCCATCAGTAGATGCTCCTGGCCAGGGAGAGGGGTGTGGACACTCCCAAGCCAACTCCCACTCCCAGGCCCACAGCTCCTCCTGATGGCGGTGGCGGGGCGTTGGTGGCACCACTGAACTTCTCGAATCCTCCAATCGCCTCCGCCGACAGCTTCTTGCGCAGATCCGGCTTCGGTCCGCTGAGGCACATCTTCTCCAGCTGCTGGTGCTGGGACCGCACGGCGAAGCGGTTCACGTGCACCGGGATGGGCACCACAATCTTGGTGCCACTGGTGCTTCCATTCCGGCCCAATCCGTGGGAGGTGAGTCCCGCCTTCACCCTTTTCCACTTGGCGCGTCGGTTTTGGAACCAGATTTTTACCTATTGGATATGGTTTATAGTTAGCTTGGGGTTTTCTTTTCCTGTTAATAGGATGTCTTACCTGAACCTCACTGAGCTTTAAACTGGTGGCTATTTGACTCCGCTCCGTGAGACTGAGATACTTCTTGGCGTGGAACTCCCGCTCGAGTTCCAGCAACTGCTCCGAAGTGAAGGCTGTGCGCCGGCGACGGGACTTGGAGCTGGAACTGGAGCCATGGCCCTGCGAGTCCTTGCCGCCCATTCCGCCACCTTCATGCCGAGAATGAGCACCCTCGTCATCACTGCAATCCTCGCTGTCCGAATTGGTATAGGCTGGAAAAGATTAAAGTATATGAAAATGATTTTAATAAGATATTTAAATAGATATTAAAAACTATTAAGCAATTTTGTATCTAAAAAGGTAAAAGATTCATTAGTTTCGTATATTAACCTTGAACTAACCATAATAACCAAACATAAATCTTAATAGGATCAAATTCCATAAGGTGGTTAAGAATTACTTTAAAGATAAAACGGGCTATTCCAACGATAAGCTTTTATTAATTACTTCCTGTTTAAAAATTACTAACTCAATCATTTTGAGATATTTTTTAACTAAACACAAAGCTCTTTTCCGAGATATCCCTCAACTTCAGAGTCAATCCAACACATTGCGTTAAACACCGCTGCCTCGGTCCAGCCCACATCCTGGCAGACTGATTCCTCGGGCTCAAGACTCTCTCTCGAAGACACCCATTAATGGGGCCCTAACGAGTTCGGACTTCTGGCGCAAATGGCCCGTGCCATAACTTGTGGCAAACATATTTATTTATAACTGGATACATGTGTCTGAAGGCTGCCCCATTCGCAGAAGCGATGAGCAGTCATCAGGGATACTCGAGGCATAATCGGTTTGTTTTGGGTGGTCACAAGTTGAGCGTGAAAGCTAAATGCCCCATGGCGGGGGAATGAAAATGAAGATGCGAACGAGGGTGACAGCTCCGCACCCAAGACGTACGACTGTAACCTTCCCCCACCAGATCCTGTTAATTTTGAGTACACGGTTAAGCGGTTTTTTAACACTTACACGCTTCAAAAGTGCCCGCTGTCACTGATTTATCTGCGCTTCTGATCCCCTTGTTCGCCCTGACAGCACCCCATAACCACCCCCATGTAACTGCCTAAGCCCAAGCACACCCCCGCCTTAACCGCCGCCCACCCGAGCTCGGTTATGAATATATTAGTCGGAATTTGTTGCGCTCTTTACAGCTCTGCCGGCAAATTGATTATGCCACGGATGGCTCAGTTCCCTCGGAAGCGGGGGCCCCGGATGATTATGGTTATGGGTTATGGGTGTCCGGAGTCCGGAGTCCCGCACTGCCATTCCATTCGAATGACCAAACTAAATCGCTACGATTGTCAAAACGTCAGCACTCCAGTCGCTCCGCTCTGCCATTGTGGCCGAGTGTCGGGCCGGCGTTCCGAGTCAGAGTTGTGAAAACTTTTCACCGCCTTGATTGACACCAAACATTGGGTCTTAATGCACTCTATGCTAATTTTGATTATGACGTGGCAGCTTCAATTTTAATTACCGTGACAACATCACTCGACAAAGTGGGAAACCGCAAGACTGGACAGGGATTCAAAGGAGTGGAAGAGATCTTTGGGAGAGCTCAAGCTTCCTAATATCATTTCACGGGTTGTTTCCTGATTATATGTACATTTGGGAAGATCTGCTGTTTTTATTAGGAAAGATTACTTTTCAAAATGGGGGCATGTGTAAGAGATTATAAGGACTGCTTGTCGGCGGATCCGGAAATTTGTTTCCAAAAAACCATCTTTGTAGCATACTTTTTAAACATAGCGTTGGAAAGGTATGAAGCTGAAGTCCGAAAAGAGTCCTAACTTACATCTACATACCTTTTTTTGCATAAATGATTCATTAGAGAATCAGATATCTATTTAATTGAAACTGATAATACACCAAGCGTACGCAGTAAGTACCACTAGTTTATAAATATAATCTTTAATTTGTAAAATGGACAAACAAAATCAGTGATCACAAATGTGAGATCAATTATCAACAATTTATAAAAGCATTTGCTCTATAACAATTACACTTTCTACCTATTCCTAACCCGCTTTATAAATTTTCATGATTGAATTTTCCTATATGAATTAAATGCTTTTGCCAGCGAAAAAGTAATTTAATCTTTTTAAAATCTTTAATAAGTGATTTAAAGATCGTATTGTCAATATCTTTTTTAAGTTATTAGTTTTCCATCTATCTATTTATGACAAATAAGATCCTTTATTTGCACATATTTTGAATTTGAAAAAGATCTCTTTACTTTAAAGGTAGCAGATTTTAGTAATATTAACTATTATTAATTGTTCCTAAATATTTAGGGGCCTTTTAAACAAGAGTCGAAGACTTAAGAACTTTCTGAAATTCTAAGTGATATGTGCACCCACCTCCATTGCGGCTCTTGTCCATCTCTCCGTTGTAGTTCCTGGGGGACATGGTCAGGCTGATGTCGCTGCAGGAGTCGCCGCTGCACTCGAAGTCCTCGTCCATGCCCACGTCCAGGGTGGGCTCCGCGGGGCTGTGGCTGCCGGACTTGGCTGGCGAGGAGTGGGCCTGCGGGGGCGACGGCTCCTGGAGCTGCCCCGCCCCGTGGTGCGGCTGCTCCTCCTGCATCCTGCCGGCGGCGGCCATGTGCTGCAGCCGGGCATGGACGCTCAGGCTGTGTACGTAGTCCTGGTTCATGAGCTCGGCTAGGCGCCGGTAGCTGAGATCCGTGGGCGCAACTCCTGCAGCGGCGGCGGGATTGAAGGGCAGGAAACGCGTATCCAGCGGATGCGGCAAGTTGGCTGGAAGCTGCTTCTCCAAGGCATGTGGTGGTGGTGGTGCTGGCGGATGTGGCGGTGGTTGCACCTGTGGCTGTGCCTGCTGCGCCACCGGATGACTAGCTGGATTGGAGGGCAGGTAGCAGCCGCCGGCAATTAAATGCGTTAATCTCTCGTGGTTCTGGGCGAAGTAGCCGTGCAGCCAGGGATTGTAGAGCGGGAACTGGGTGAGCCCCAGGGCGGAGCTGGCCACCATGGCGCGGGCACTCAGCTCCTGCTCCTGTTCCGGCTCCTGCTCCTGATCGCGCTCCTCGGGCGGCGAAGGTGGAGCGGCAGCATGGGCAGGTGTTTGGTTGGCAATCAGACTCTCGATCGAGAAGGGCTTGGGAAAGGGCTTGCTGGCCAGTCGGGTGGCGGCGTTGCTATCCAGGTTGCCACCCAGCTCTCCATTCTGCAGCAGGGCCGGCCGTTCCATGTTGCCCACTCGAAAACACTCACTTTCCAATCTAATTGTATTTTCTAGATGTTTAAACTGCTTTTAATTCGGAGCAGACACGACGCAGTGAACCGTTCAGAGATCTGCGAGCAACTGACGAACTGCAGCAGACATCACGTACACCCAAGTCGAAACTCAGGGGACGCTGAGCAACCACCACAAACGTGTCCGTGGCTCCTCCCTCTTTTCAACATGGCGCATGACAAGCTGATGGTGTCTCTGTCTGGCGGGGCCATCCCATTGGCTCCCTGCTAATTGCCGGGTGGTGCGGCCGGCGAACCAGTTTCCGGCAATGGAGCTGAAGATGTCCCAACACCCCACCCTCCCCACCATCTCCACCACCCACTCCCTAATTGCGTTCTGCTCGAATCGCTCGGTAATCAGACATCGCCGGACTGCCGAGGAGAACGCCCTGCCATTAATGCGCCGTCATCGTTAGCTCCTCCACTTCCCTTTCCCCGGGTGGGGCCTCTCTGGAGGACGGAGGAATGGGGTCCTCGCGAGGCGTATTAGTGACCAATTTAAATTCAAACATCAGTGGCCGGAGGGTGTGGCTGTTGGGCATCATTAGCAGACACTCGAGTGTCGGCTCACCGATTTGTATCTGCAACTAATTTACATATCTGCGGTAAACACATCTTCGGATCAGGCACTCCCCTTTGAGGGAGCCTCTTTTTCAGCCAGGTGCTAGCCAGGGAGGTTTACTGGGGGTTGGGGATTCAATTTGAGGGTATAACACTGATGCAACGATATTTTTTAATCAGAATATAATTGTGATGACAAATAACATTACTTTAGTAATTGAATCACTTATATAATATCATTTTGGGACTGTTGATTATTATAATCAGAATAGCAGTCTGTGCACGTACACTTCAAAATAATTTCAATGAATTTTAACTAACTTGTCGTTAATGGAGATTGTTTTTTACAAATTATAAAATGTTTATATTACCAAAGAAAATTGTTTTAAATTTAAATATGTTTATAAAATCCTAAAAACCCTATAACTCTGTCAGAATGTTTTTTTGACTTTAGGAATGGAAAAATGTTATGAAATATTAAGGAAATAATGATTTCGGATTCATAAAATTTAAATATAAATAAAATCATTACATAATAAGAAAAGTAATCGTCAAAGAAGAAAGAGGTCTTAAAAGTTTTGATTTAAAAAAGGTAATATTATGTACTTCCATGGACGTTATCTTCTGAAAACCCTCTAGGCTAATAACAATTCAAAGAAATACTATAACCTGTTGTTCCGCTTAATAAACCTGGACAGGTTATTGTTGATAATAAGAAATAAACGGCTTTAATAAACTATAAATTCTAGATAAAAATCGTTGCCGCCCATGACCCAAACTGTCCCCATATCCAGATGGGTCTATTATTTTACCACTTCCGCTGCAGGCCTATTCACATCCGCCCCCGAGTTCCCCTGAGGCAAACAAATTTAAAATGCCGAACGCCTTTCACACAGCAGGTGGCAATAATTTGCATGTGTATGGCTTAATTGATCGTAATTGACCAAATTTTTGGCCATAAAAGACGAGGCGTCCATTGATTGGATCGCAAATTGGCACTGGTCACGTTTGGGCGTTTGAAATCTTTTACGAGCACCGAACATTGCAAACATTTTAAATATAGGAATTCGACAGCGGCATAAATTACAATATAATTATGCGGCTCGTTGATAATTTTGGTTTCTGATTATGATGAAAGCTCTGTGGCTGCTCCCCAGTACTTTTGGCACTTTGTCAAGGATGGGCGGGGATCGGGATCGGCATGGGATCCTCATAGACGCTCGCCGAGTGTGGGTAAATATTTCTGGGCTGCTTCTCTGCTGGCAGCGGAAAACGGGCAAATTAACGAAATGCAGCGAAGCGTTGAATGCGGTCGAATAAATCAGAGCGCTGTTGACACTCAGCCCCATTCCTCATCCCCAATCCGCAGGCCCCAATCCGAACTCCCCAATCCCCAATCCCATGTGCAGCGAGCTGAAAGCAAAAGATACAGATACAGATGCAGATACAGATAGAAGCGTATCTGCACTCTCTTTCGTTCTTCAGATTTTTTTGATTGCCCGCAGACGGAGAACAATTCGAAATTATTTACTGACAAATTGTTGCGAATTGCTGGCATAGCCGAGCCAGAGAAATGCGCACACAGCACAAAACGAACATAATTAAAGCTTTATCGAGACGTATAATGAGATACGAAAGTATCTGCAACTAAGTACCACGAATTGCTCCCAGTCTGCGGTCTCTAAATTATATTGTTCGACTAATGAAAATTAAAATTTCATGGCATTCGACGGGCTGTGAAGGCGAACATGTGTTCCCGTGACCGCAGACCACGGACCCGCAGAGGTGGACACTATGTGTAGCTTGTAGCTGCTCGATGTTTACCCAACAGTGGCCACGCCCCCACTCAATTTGCGGCGTTACCTCGGCTCCGAAGGATGGTTATGGCCACTCCGTAATTGTGTCATTTTACCCCTTCGACCCGGAGCGCTCTACCTGTATCCTTGCCTGTAATTAAGGACCTCTGGCTTATGCCAAATTGTTTACACAATTTAATTGGAATATCGAAGGCAAATTACAGTTGTCGATGCTCGTTTGTGGGCAAGCATGGTTTATTCAGTAATTAACGGCCCCTCGATTGCATGACCACTCATCGAATATTCAATGGATCGGGAATGCCTGTGCTTGGGAATAAGTTGTGCTGACTTTCACGGCGATTAATCAAGGTTCTTTAGTGGGAAAAGTGGCAGTGCCTTTGAAGAAGTCCAAAAGCTTGGGCTAGTTTTGCTTTTTTTGTTTTAGTCCTGGTGTTTTATTTTAATAAGAAAATGGTGCAAAAGAGACATTAGTATCTTTGTAGATCAATTTTATAGGTAATTTACCATTGGAAAAAATGATGTGAAAACGACTAAAACTATTGAAAGTAAAAGTCATGGTATAACGATTTGTTTGTTCTTGTGTCTTGTTTAGGCTTAAGAAGCTATTTTCAACTTAAAATTGTACCATTTATTATATTTAGGGTTCTATTTTTACTGAACATTTACCGCATGTAAGCTTAATTTTTTATTCAACATTTTTTAAACTTCATATACGATATGTAAGCTTACTTTTTAAAGTTGTTTTCAAAAATTAAAAAAAAATTCCATATTACTTAATACAAATTTATAGAAAGATAGCGAAAGGTCGGTATTGTAATAAAGATTCATTGTAATAGGTTTGTTAAATTTATGTTTTTTTGTTTCTTTGAAGTGTTGTGTCTAGTTCACTATTGCATAACATACTTCAAGAAATAAAAATATTAGCTTTAGTGAAAACACTTTTAATGAATTAATGCTACTGATATCAAATACAATGGGCATTAAAAAGGAATGCTACCGAACATTATTTCCTTAGGTTTTTCAAAATTAATGCTAACAAAAATTCGGCCTACTGGAAGTGGATGCTTTCAAAAAACAAAATTAACCGCCAATGTCGCGTTGCCAATATTATATTTGATTAGCGAAGTTTTAAACCATTTAAGTTGGTTATTCGAGACAAAGACTAAGCTGACCCCCACAGCGTTTGGTATATATTTTGTATACTTAGCGTTGCCAATTTAGCTATTTCCCCGCCAGATGTGGGGGCTTACAAGAGCAAACGCGCGATAACTTGATAACGAGTGGCTATTAAGAATTAAAGCTATTTCAAAGCAAAATGATGGAAGTGAAGCTTTGAAAAACATCTAGTTTCCATGGATGCAGCGGAAAATAAAAGATTTTCGGCACTGGCATCATTTGCGCTAAGCCATTAATCGTTTCCATGGTCAAAAGGGGAGGTGCAAAGAGTATTCACACAAATGAACAATGTAAAAACTAAGGTTCGAACATTAAACTCAATTTTACACATAAGGTACTTTATCTGTTTTACGCATATTTTGAAATATTAATAACATTAAATATCGTTTATGTAGATACGGACGACGGAAAAATAATTTATTTTAAATAAATGCTGTCGTAACTATTAAGTCCCAGCAGATTGGTAAAAAAAAATTGGAAACAATCAGACCTAAAAAAAATAGCTAGAGGCAAAGCCATGATTGACGAAATTTACCAGCTACTCAAAAATACTTAATAAGTAAATCAAATTAATAAAAATCATTTTACTAACCTAACTTTATATTTTATCTATCATCCAAATTTTCTGTCGGTTTCTAGATTTTTTCATAAGTTACTATGTTATCTTAATATCGATGTTTCATTTTTAGTACCCTTGTTATTATTATTTCAGTCAGAAGTTTGCAATGCAATAAAGGAGTTTCCGACCCTATAAAGTAAATATATTCTCGATCAGCATCACTTGAAGAGTCTTTTTAGCCATGACCGTCTGTCCGTCTTTAGATTGGACAACATTATCCTATAACGTCAATAGAAATACCCGAAAAAGAAATGTTTTTTTTTTTAAATTATTTCTTGGGTTTTTTTTAATTTTGTTAAAATCGAACGACTATATCATAAAGCTGCCATAGGACCGACCGGAAATGTAGGAAAATAATATGAAAAAAAATCCGATCACCCTAATATATAGCTGTCAGGGAAATAATGAAAAAATTATTTTTAAAAAAATGTTGCTTTGTTAATTTTGATCGTATTTTCTTTTACTTTGGGGACACGTATTTATGTATAACATGGAAACGGTGCACAGGTGTTAATAACATTGATTATTTCTTATAACGGCAAGGATATACAAACTTCGATTTGCCGAAGTTAACTCTTTTCTCTTGTTTTTAAGCAAAATCTTAATCAATGTAATGTTTAAAAAATGTTTGTTGGTAAAACATGCTATAAAGAAGTTAGCTGGAAAGAGTAAAGCTTTGCAGTTCTTACGAAATGACCACGTTAATTACGCTTAACCACAAAAATACTGAAAAAACCCGTAAAATTAGTATTTCTCTGCGGTCACACTGTTGACTAGCCCATTTCTTACAAATCTTTCTTACGTTACGTTTTACGTTTGCTTACGGTTGCCTACGTTCAAACACGAAAATCCTAAAATATTTTTGGCCACATTGGCCATTTTTTGCCCGTTTTTTTGCAAATCGCTGCCCGCATTCGTCCGCTGCCCGCGCAGAAAAATAGTTGCTACTTAATTAACCACACGTGCTTGCTCGCTAATCGCAGTGCGCTAATCAGTCGCTAGTCAGCCAGACAAACCCACTACAGCAATCCCCAGCCTGTCTCCCCGTTTGGCATTACATAAGAAATTGAATGGGCGAGCCAAAATAAGAGTACAACTGCGGAGCGGTTATTTCATCAGCATTTCGGAACGGAGGAACCCAGTGGGGCAGGAGTAGCTGAGCTAAACAACAAGTCTGGTCCACCAACAATAACACGAGTGAAAATATGAGCTGGGCAACAACAAAGCAAAGGCAGAAATGTTCCAACTGTAGCAGCGGCAGCGACAACAACAACCGGAGCAGCAGCGACAACAGCAACAACTGTGCGCCTAGCAACAAGATAAATTCGGCGAGCGATTTCCTTTGATTTGCGCCCGTTTA
Source organism: Drosophila biarmipes (assembly GCF_025231255.1). Taxonomy (NCBI): domain Eukaryota; kingdom Metazoa; phylum Arthropoda; class Insecta; order Diptera; family Drosophilidae; genus Drosophila; species Drosophila biarmipes. The sequence goes on along the minus strand of NC_066615.1, from coordinate 15,859,857 downwards.
TCGCAAAGAACCCCAAGCCAAAGATTGTAAATAGCACGTAGATTTAGTACAATTCACGGTAGCACAACTGGATTTCACACAGGGCTGCGAACAAGCCTTGGAATAGCAACAATAATACAGAGGAAGCGCACAGCAAACGCAGCACAATGAATTCGATCAAAGCCCAGTCGACGGGCAGCCCCAAGAAATTCAACGTATTCGCCCACGTCAAGTACGAGCATATGGTGGCCGGAGTTTCCGGCGGAGTGGCCTCCACACTCATCCTACACCCCCTGGATCTGATCAAGATTCGGTTCGCAGGTGAGTCATCCCTCCGCCCAGGGGAATTCCATTCTGCACGGGGGGAAATCGGTGTTAAAATGGCTTAGGATACGATTGTAGTTTCCAGAAAGAGAGATGTTTTAGAAGAAAGACAAGGTTTGATGGTATCAGTAGAAAAGTTGTGCATATCCTTTAGGGAAAATTGGGTATTATATTTCACATTAGAGCTCATAGACCTGGTGTTAAAAGGTTGATTTTATTGATTTCTCTACTTTTTGTATTATACCTTGTAGTAAAATCTTTATGGACACGTAAAAATTTCTAAAAAGTTGTCTAAATTTTGTGTAAAATCTTATTTTATTATTATTTTTCAGTATACCTCATTAATTAGTGTAAATAGAGTTCATTTATTCTGTTTTCCCATTTGTATATTATTGTAAACTGTTGGTAAACTTTTAATAAAGAAGTACATCCAACTGTAATATGGGATTTCAACAGATCTTAACTTATAAGAATTTAAGGTGGTTTTCATCGTAAAAATTGGAAAATAATTTTAAACTTTGATTAACTTTTTGTTTCTCCCATTTTAATCAACATAATATTTTTTGACCGTTTGAAGGTTGCTAAAATTGATAGTTAACTCCTAATTTTCAAGTAGATTTAAATTTTATATAAAAACTGAAATGTGTGCTTTTAACAGAATTTAAGTTATAGGAACTTAAGTTCATTTTGAGTTTATTTTAGTTGGAAAATATTCCTAATCTTTGTTTTTCCCATTTTAGTCATCACAATATTTATTGCTATTTTAAACTGTTGCTATAATAAAAGGCAAAAATAAAAAAAAGCACTAACATGATAAGAAAAACTATAGTCAGTATAAAACTTACTCAATTGCCGTGTAGTGGCACGTGCCGGGAAAATGCCGCCAGTCTGGCTACAGATTATTATTATTGTTGCACTTTATTCGCTGCTCGCGTTTTGTTTGCGCATTGCTTTACAAATTTTCCATGGAAAATTTGAGAGGCTTGCGTATCCGAGTAGCGACACTCATTCTTCTTTTTTCTCCCCATGGAAAATTTGAGAAGCCTGCTTGTTCGAGAAGTGACGTTCGGATTTTCGCACATAAACAATTCTAGAATGGGGCCACGGGCACGTGAACTGAGCTTTTTTTTATGCGATAGATAGAACATATTTATGGTTTTGTTGACAATTAGTCTAATCTGGAATTGGTGGCCAGGAAACTGGCCAACAGCAGTTTGCATTGTTTACTCGCTTTTACTTTTACTGTCTGGTTCAAAGATCGTTATTGGCCATCAACCTTTGATACACAGATATGATACTGGCACTTATCAGCTGTTTATTAGAACCTTACTATTATTGTGAATATGTTTCTGAATCATGCTTATGTTTGGCCTCGAATGCGCTTCACGCGCAAAATACGTGAACAATATTTCCGTAAAGTCTGCTTCAAAAACCAAAACAACAAAAAACTGCGCGGGTTTCTTGTTTATTAAATATTGTTGCCGTCCAGCCGGGCCGGATCAGCGCTAAAAATCGCCAAAGCAGTAAAGTCAATATGTAAATTCGCCAGAAAAATGATATGCAAACAGTAACAGCCGCCCGCCCGAGTTGTTTATGTGAATAAAAGTCACACCATGCGAATCTTGTAACCCGATAAGGCGAACCCCAGTTCGGATGGTAAGGGATCCGCGTTGTACCTCCTCGAACCTTGTGGGTACTCCGTACTCGATTTGGCAACAGCTGTTTTCTATTGACTTGCGCAAGGCCTTTTTAGCGATGACGCATTTTGGCCAAACGAAACCCGTTTGTCTTGCTTTTGCTTTTCTGCTCTTGCTCGTTTCGAATCACGTGACCACTTGGCTTGACTGTACATCGGGCTGGCTTTGTTAACGGCAACTTTCAGCGGCAACTGTCCGGTTTATGTGGCACAAGCGCCAGATCCGATCGATCCACAGGCTGCAAACGAGTTCGCACTGTTGCCAAGCGGGAAGTTGGCTGATTCAGCACTCTGCGACCTTATCGCGCCGACTACATCGAGTGCATGTCGAAAAACCCATTACTCTGCCCCTGCCACTGCCCCTGCCCGAAACCAAAACCAATATAGTTCATCGTAATCCCCCCGTGCATCGGCTAGCTGGGGTGTCCAGTGCCGTTTCAAGGTCACCCGTGGGGCAGCTAAAAATAGTCCAGCCGCGAAGACGAGCCCCTTTCTTCTGGCCGGTGCTGTTGTCAGGCCAGATCTTATGATTGCCCTGCTCATATAGAATATGTAGTCCGTATAAATAGCTTAGTGGCTGCTAATGGACGCGAAAACAAGTAGAGTGCTCGATTCCGACACACCCGCTTATCGCATCCGCTGGCAATTAACGCTATCTATTTGTTTTTGGCGAAAACAACTTTGGCCACGGGCCCGGGCTTTTTGGAGTCAACAACTGATTTTCCCCGTAGACGTACAGTTGCCTAGGTGAAGTGCCATACTCAGAAAGTGACGTATTCACTGACGCAAACCCTTTAGTACCGATATCCATAATCATGCCAGTCAGAAGGCTGTGCTGTCTAGACGTGTTTATCATTAACGAGCGTGATATGTTCTTTACTTGCAGTCAATGATGGCCGCACAGCGACCGTGCCGCAATACCGGGGATTGGGCAGCGCCTTCACCACCATTTTCCGGCAGGAGGGCTTCCGTGGTCTCTACAAGGGCGTCACCCCCAATGTCTGGGGATCCGGTTCCTCCTGGGGCCTGTACTTCATGTTGTAAGTACCCTGTCGTGCGGTTTAATAGAGATAATAATAAATAACATGGGTGATACCTCTTTCAGCTACAACACCATCAAGACGTTCATCCAGGGAGGCAACACCACTATGCCACTGGGCCCTGCCATGCACATGCTGGCCGCTGCGGAATCCGGAGCACTCACCCTGCTGCTGACCAACCCTATCTGGGTGGTGAAGACGCGCCTGTGCCTGCAGTGCGATGCCGCAAGCAGTGCCGAGTACCGGGGCATGATCCATGCCCTGGGCCAGATCTACAAGGAGGAGGGAGTGCGGGGCCTGTACCGCGGCTTTGTGCCCGGCATGCTGGGCGTCTCCCACGGAGCCATCCAGTTCATGACCTACGAGGAGATGAAGAACGCCTACAACGAGTACCGCAAGCTCCCCATCGACACGAAGCTGGTGAGTAGGCGATTCAAAGATCAGCAAATCATCACATGACCAAGTTGCGCGTGGCGTTGACACCGGCCATATAATAAATTGGGTGGACAGTAGCGGCCAACTAAATAGCACAAAATATATGGGTCATAAATTCTAAAAATCTGGGAGCCTGTCATTAAGAAACAGCCCCCCTTTTGCGAGTTTACACTGGGTGTTAATATAGCTTTCTGTTTATTAAGCTATTAAAGTAGAGTTTGCCGGAAAAACACCCCATTTATAGTAAAGGTGACTAGTTTTGTCAAATTTTTATCAATATATAGCATTTCTTTAAATCGTTTTTATCAACTACCTATTTCTGTAGAACTCATCGTTATTCCGAAATTTATTTTTTGCTTGCCGTACACAAGCATATCCAAATATATCCGGTTGTAATGACGTCGCAACGATTTGGCAGCCATTCAATACGTATTGCTCTGTACCCCTTGCTAATATGTGTTTCCTCCTCCACAGGCCACCACCGAGTACTTGGCCTTCGCGGCCATCTCCAAGCTGATCGCGGCGGCGGCCACCTACCCGTACCAAGTGGTGCGGGCGAGGCTGCAGGACCACCACCATCGCTACAACGGCACCTGGGACTGCATCAAACAGACTTGGAGGTACGAGCGCATGCGCGGTTTCTATAAGGGCCTGGTGCCCTACCTGGTCCACGTCACGCCCAACATCTGCATGGTCATGCTGATCTGGGAGAAGCTGACCAGCTAGATGGACTAGGAGTATTAAACTAGAGCCAAGAATCTAGAATCTGACACAGAATTTAAGCTAAGCGCCTAGAATACACGAATCTTTCTCGTTTCCTCGATGTGCAGCTAACACAGCAGAAAATGACAAACTTATTCTGTATTATTGTTGTAATTCGATTTCGGTTTAGCCCTAGCACCTAACCATAGCCCTAAGTGTATTCCATAACTAGTTTATTGTACATCCCTCACTCCTAGAACACCTAAAACTTCGAAAGTAACCGATGTGATTGAGGCCACGGCAACAATTGCTTTTGCCCATGAAATGTAATTTCAGAGAAGCATTTCTTGCACTCTTCATCAGAAACAAAACACACATTTAGTTCGTAGTTTAGTTAAATTATTTATTTTGTAATGGCTTGGAATTGTGTAAGCACAAGATGAAAAACCAGTTTACTGTTTAGTTGATACAAAAATTTCATTTTGGCAAAAAGATTCTTCATAATTTTGAAAATGGTTTATAATTTTAAGCGTAAACCTTGACACTTATGTAAATAAGCATGAACGCATTGTGAACCCAACTAAGCAAAACAGTGGAACAATCTTAATGAAATCTATGAAAAGATATGAGTATGCAAAAATACTTAGCTATATTAAAATGCTATGCCACGATGGCATACCCAAATGAAAACCAAGAAACGAACTAAAGCAAACACTGTCAGCGCGTCCAACCAGCGTCTTTCATTTGGCCAAGGGCTCAGGGCAGCTTCAGTAAGTAGTCCTTGCTCCGTCCGCTCCGTAAGTTTCTTCAGTCACCCCCAAAAATTGTGCAGAATCTCTTTGCTAATCTGAAACAGCCAAGCGGCGCCTACTGTAAGTAGTTGTAGCTCTCGGTTCACAGTCACTAACCCCCCGCGTGTTCGGTTTTCTTTGCAGCTTCGAGGGCTACAGAGGCTTCTACAAGGGTCTCCAGGCGAGTCTGACGCGCGTGGTGCCCGCCTGCATGGTCACCTTCCTGGTGTACGAGAACGTCTCGCATTTCCTGCTGGCCAAGAGAAAGAGGATCCAGGCCGAGAAGGATGCTGCGAGCGTGTGATTTCCCCCTGCCGGGGATTCTCCATAGTTCCCCAAGACATCTTACCTTTGTGTGACATTACCGCATGTCCTTGTAGTCATCGGGCGGTTGCAATCATGTTGAGCATGCGCAGCTGCTCCTAGTTTAAGCTTTTACTACTAAGCCAAGTCACTGTTGTTCCTAGTGGGTTCCGATATGGATTTTTTGATTGGATGCTAAACAAAAGCCATTGGTATGCTAATATTGTAGGAACCTTATAAAAGATATGTTTAAAAATGTAATTACTGTGAAAATAAACCAAATTTATTGTAATTACGAAATCTTTTAATGGTTGGTTAATCTTAGGGGATTGGACCTTACAATTTCCCAAGGTAGTTGTAATTAGAGTATTTAAAACTATGCTTTAAATATGGAACATGAAGTATCATTAACATATTTTAAGTATCTAAAACTGTGCATAAAATATAACTACCACAGGAATAATATATTATAAATAGAAAAGAGTCTTTAAAAATTGATTGGATATATTGTATATCCAATATATTGTATATTTTATAAATTGTATACCAAAATAAAGCAATCTGGCATCATTAGGGACTGGGTAAGCTTTAAAAAAGCAGTCACAGTGGGATAAACCAGAAAAACAAAATATATTTCACTTGTTTTGAATAAGTACCGCCCAACTGAAATCGATTTATCGGCTAAAGATGGCAGTTTCGATTTAGTCGGGGAGTCCGTTTAACGGTTTTCTATATAAAGCTCTCCACAGAGCTTTCTGCCCCAAAGTGGGGCCCTCGCTTTTCCGTTCAGTTCGGTTCAGTTATAAACTGGAATTTCTTGGGGGCGGACGTAGCCAAGACCCGGCCTTGTTGTTGTTGTGCGCCGTCTTGGCCTGTTGTTTTTGTTGGCAACGTAGTTTTGCGTGTCTGGAAGTCGAACGTGTGTGAACTTAATTTGCGGGTCGTAGAATTACCGCCAAGAGCAAACCAACGCGTAGAAGTAACAATAGAAGTAACGACAGCAATAAATAAGGACCGCTTAAATCTTATGCAAGTAGCCAAGTGCTGGTGCTCCATTTGCATTTGAAGCGAAACCAGTTCCCAGCGATTCAGCGATTCGAGTGCACAATTGTCCAAAAAAGTGCAACGGTCGAGTTCAATAAACCGATCTTTCGAGATAAGGCCGCGAATAGCTGCGGAATTCGCCAGCAAATACCCACTTTGATGGGTTCAAGAGCAGTCTAGGCTTTGTTTACCGTTAGACCGCCGGAACGACCTGAACCTTGGAGGCGCCGAACCACATGTTGCTCGGGATCGGGGCTCTGGAGAGTGAGACTGGCAGAGCCGCATAGATAGCGAGCATAGAGCGTTGGTGTGTGAACGACCTTGACTGGAAGATAAACCCGCAGAAGGTCTAAAGATCAAACTTGTCCTATCGGTGGTTGCATGGCAACCGGCGTCATCCGGAGCAGCGTTGTCTCGACCTCCGCCGGACGACGGAACATCTGCGACTGCCTGGCCCAGGAGTCGGTGGCTCTGGGAAAGACCCTACCGAAATCCCAGTCTGCCGATCAGCTGCCGGACCTCACCTGCGCCTGCCTGCGCTGCCAGTACCTTGCGAAGGAGCTCCAGGACTCGCAGAAGGAGCTGCCCGTGGAGCACAGGCACCGACCGCAGAGCACAGGCCTTGGCTCTCTGGGCGCCCTCAGCGCCAAGGAATCACCCATTTTCGTGCGTCGCCAGATCTGGTTTCCGCCCTCTGAGCCACCCCTCAGCTCCTCGCAGTTCTCGCTCCGGAGTGCCGCTCCCGCCTACGCCGAATCCCAGCCGGAGTTGGACCTCGGCGCCGTAGAGGCGCTGCAGCTGGAGCCGGCCATGCCCGTGGGAACCAATCGGACCCACATGGACATCAACCGGAACAACGGATACCTGCACAACGGAGTGAGTACCAGTACCGAGCCCCACAATGGGGCGGAGTTGTTTACGGACGGCACATGTCAAAATACCAATATCTGTCGGGGTCAGGTGCAAAGTGGGCGGAGTGGAGTACACTCTACAAGACCAGGGAATATCAGCAGAGAATTTAAGGTTTGATTTATTGTAGTTTTCTCATATATATTTTCAAAAAAGTCCCCTTTTAGAGCTTTAATTATATTACACTTTAGTAACTAGTAATTTTTTAAAGAGTATTTTATAAACTCATTAAAAATTTTATAAAAGGGAGCAAGTTTGGAAATATTTTTGTAATCGGTTATTGTAATTAAAATTTAAGTTTTTCCCTCACTTAAGAAAACACCGTTTGTGGCTTCTCACAAGAGGAAAATACACACTACTAACTTTTTCTGTTTAGTACTTTTACTTTTTTATATTAGTTTTAATATTTTAGAGTAGTTTTACTCTTTTATCGTAGTTTACTACCGATATTTTTATAGCTCCAACTATCCGCTATGGCAGTGGTTACCCAAAATAATCATTTGTGTTGACTTTATTTTCGAGTGTAGCAAATGCCCAAAAATAAGTTGGCCAAGTGTTGCAATGCTTTCGGCTATTTGCCTTGTCAGGCCGTTAACACCACCGGCGTGCACTCATTAAACGCTTAAGTCGCTCGGAGAACTTGCCCGCCAGATGGGATTACCAAGCGGAGCAAGTGAACGCAATGTGAAGTAATCAAAATGCTGGTACTCCGGAAAATCCCCAGCATTTTAATACATTTTCCCTCCCACATCACAAAATCTCCCCTTCAGCGCTAGTTTGTTTCTAATCTTTTTAGACAATCGATTGCCATTTTCCCTCGCATCGAGTGACCAATTAAATGGTAATGAAATTGAAATCGCTGTTACACTTGGAACCCAGCCAAGCTATAAACAAACCGATAAAATCACAACAATGGGGCACCACAAAAATTTCACTCTCTTGGTGGCTACGGATATGGATACACCATGCATACCCCACATAAGGCACGGATACGGGGGCAACACAATGTGGGTGTGTTCAGCTACTTAAGTGATTGCCGGTTAGCTAGATATACGTGGATATCCGCTGCTGTTGGGAAACTATAATGGGAACTGGACGGGCTGCCACCGTTTTGCCTGACAAGCCAGACAACGTCACGTTTTAAGGTCAATTATTGAACCGGGCAGCGAAAGTGTGGGTCTTTAATTAGTGCCCGGCGTTGGTGGCATTTCTGAATTACAAATCGCACATGTCTGCAATTCACTTGATGAATCACAAGGTCTCGTTGCATTTTCGGTCACTATCTAATCGTGGTTGGTTGCCTTCCTCCTTTTTCGCTGGTGACTGCGTGGAGTGATAAGATATGAGCTGGCACTCCACTCCATGCTGCCGATAGCACCCAAAGTTGCGTGTGCAGAGTCCATTGAGGGATCGCTGTCGGTTCCTCGGTGGGCATCCTCCTCCTTATGTAATCAATCTCGAACTCCCACCGCGCATCGCTGGCTGAGGCATTGCACTCCGCATTGTTGTTTGTTTGATTTACTTTTGCGGGCGACTGATTAAATTTACATGACAATTGCCGGGCCAACTGATAAGCATATGTACGGGGGAGAGTCGCATCGCCGGCCTGGTGTCACGCAAACCAAGGTGCGAATCTTGAAATTCCATTGCCAACTAACTGGTGTAATATCAGCTTGCAATTTAGCTGGAGGTGATAAGATAGCAGTAATATATTTCAATAATAGCTAAGAGCATTTACAACATTTCTTAAGATCTTAAGTTGAAAATATTAACCATTTTTATGAATATATTATTCTACATAATATCTACATAATATCTACCTAACAAAAATAAGGTTCCGCAACTAGTTATGCATCAAAGCACTGATATTAGACAGTTAAATATAAACGTTATAAATGATTTTTATAATTATATGCCATATTTATTTAAGTAACTAACTTAAATATAATTTTACATATCCTAGTGCGCGGCCATATATTAATTTACATTTTACATTTGTAGAACACATTGCATACTTTTTGGGGCCTTCTTAGAAACGAAGCCTATGAAAAGTGGCCCCAATACAACGATCTAAAACGGTTTAGCAATAAACTATCTAAGATAGTTTTGCTATTTAAGTCGTGTCGTGATACATGCAATCCCAGTGGGCTTCATTTCGGGAACCTATCCACGTGCTTTGGTCCTTTTTTGATCGTACAAGCACGTGTCGACTGCACATGGAGGTGGAGGGAGGTTTCTCGCGATTCCCATTCGGTGTCCGATTTAAAGGAAAGAACTCCGGGCAGGACTTCATCGCATCCGAGCATCCATGTGGCTTTTGTTCGGAATGGGGTCGTTGGGGTAATTGCAGGCGCCTGAGATGCTTGTGCGAATGGTACACATGCCTCCTCTGTTTCCTGGCTGGATTGCGTGTAAGCATTTGCAGGCACAAAAGGCATTCCTTTACGTTCGACATTTATGCGAAAGTGAAATTCTAATGCTTTCGGTTTCCATGACACAGAATAGTTTAAAAGCCTCGGCTCCCCCAGTGGAATTCCAAAGATGGGGGAAATGTGTTTGCTCTAATCTCCTATGAATTATGTAAGCAGATTCTAGCGTTGACTTGTCCCCGATTCCACGGTGTAGCCGTAGACAACACTCTTTATTGAGCCTTGCATTACGAGTACAAGGCATCAATTCAGTTATAACAAAAACTGTCTAGCCAAAACAATCTATAGATCTATGTAAACCAATGGGTTATTACGCTTGCCTTTAGGGGAATAGTTAGAAGAGATGTTCTTGAACAGTAACAAAATCTAAGCTTACAACATTTTAAACAATAAATAGTTTTGGACCCCTTAGTTACAAAAACCAGTTACTTGGACTAGAAAAGCTCCGAGCTTAAGGATGTTTTTATAACCAACTTCTACAATTTCTAAATACCCAACTTACGAAAGTTTTATCTTTTGTATTTCAATTAAAATTTAATAGTTTTGGACCCCTTAGTTACAAAAACCAGTTCCTTTGACTAGAAAAGTTACGAGCTTAAGGATATTTTTATAACCAACTTCTAGAATTTTTAAATACCCAACTTACGAAAGTTTTATCTTTTGTATTTCAATTAAAATTTAATAGTTTTGGACCCCTTAGTTACAAAAACCAGTTCCTTTGACTAGAAAAGTTACGAGCTTAAGGATATTTTTATAACCAACTTCTACAATTTCTAAATACCCAACTTACGAAAGTTTTATCTTTTGTATTTCAATTAAAATTTAATAGTTTTGGACCCCTTAGTTACAAAAACCAGTTACTTGGACTAGAAAAGCTCCGAGCTTAAGGATGTTTTTATAACCAACTTCTAGAATTTTTAAATACCCAACTTACGAATGTTGTATCTATTGTATTTTAAATAAAATTTAAATCAACTTTATGTTATATACCATAAAAGTTAATAGAACTTAGATTGAGTTATTGTTAAGGTTCTCAATGATATAGCGACCACAAGAACGTATAACCAGATAATGGGAACTGTAAGATCAAATTAAGTCAGACTCGAGGCAACTTCCGTACGTGGGGGCTGGGATCTATCTTACCAAATGTGGATATGTGTGCCATCTCGGCTGCGTTTTGGGTTATTACTGGTGTAATCGTATATGGGCGACGCATCGCCATCCCAGTCGCCCTGCTCGCAGCTCTCTCCGAACTGCGGCTAACCACGTTTTGTAATAAGCGTAATTCTATATAGTCACGTCGCAGCAGTCGGTCGACAATCAGCCAAGACAAAGACAGCGCCCACCGGGCCAGATTGATGTTGATGTGTCGCCCACTTAATGCCGGGCGACTCTTTTGGGACAAGTTGATGCGGCAAATCCTCAGCTTAAAGGAAGCCCGCCAAGTGCGATGGAGCGTGGGGTCTGGGGTGGTGTTTGGAGAGGTCAGGTCCAGAAACGGACACTGAGCACGCCCTGCTCCACTGGCTGTGCCGGATGATTGGCTGCCCTTCTTGCCGTCATATCATAGTTATAGCTCACCTTGATCCCAATGATAGAGACCAGTGGTTCGGGAGCAGGGCCAACTGGGCGGACAACAAGTGTCCACTGTGGCTGGCCACCGGACACTGGTCAGTCTTTGTCCGGAGATTGCTTGATAAGCCGGTGTCCGCCGTTGAATCGCTCCATTCAAAGGCCCACCGGCCATTCTCACGCTCATTTCGCAAGCGATTTCGGTTTCGAGGCGGCGACCAGTGTTGGTAAGTGCACCTGGCCTCAGCTTTTTTCGTAACTGTAATGCTAAACCTCTCACCACAACCCAGGGGGCGGGGCAGGGGCGGCGATGGGCGGCTGCAACGGGGTGAATTCAAAATTTATAAAAGCCCAGGCGTCGTCATTGGGGATTTCAGTGCGCGTTTGTATTGTCAGCGCTGCGGTTGCTTAAAATTTCAGGTGTTCAGGATCAGGATCGGAATAAGGGTAGGCAGAGAAAAATATTCTGGAGCAGATGGAAACCCTTGAAGAATCGCTAGAGATCATCAGCTCGAGTTGAAAATATGCCCAACGTGGACGAGCAGCGGGTAAAAGCCACAAAGCGAGCCGAAACGGATTTAACAGAGGAGAAGGTTGATAGCCAGGCGGAGGGTGAGGGAGATCCCAAAGAGGAGTCGGAGGAGGCCAGCGGCAAGATCAAGGGCCGTTCCCGATTCTCTGCGGCTCTGCGAAGCCTCTCCAAGTCGAAAACCAAAAGGGAAAGGGAGCTGGACAAAAGCGCCGACAGGGAGACGAGAAGCGCGGAGGAGGAGGCGCAGGAAACCCCCGGCGAGCTGGAAGACGTGGCCAGCTCCATATCCACAGACAGCGGAGCCCTCGGGAAGACCAAGAAGAAGAGCCTGACGCGCCGCCTGCTTCTGGGTGGCCTCAGAAAGACCGGGAAAGCCTCTACAAAGGCGCGACCCCACAGCCTGGCCACCAGCGACGACCTCAGCGTGGAGCACCTGGAGGCCGGGACCCCACCGCTGCCATCGCCACCCGGTTCACCCTCCTCCGCCAGCAGCAGCACCCTGCAGATCACCATCAGTGGGAAGAAGGTGGAGCCTGCGACACCCACCAAGAAGAGCGGCAAGAGCAGGCCCAAGAGCGACACGGATTACCCGACACCCGCCGCCGGCGAGGAGAAGAAGCAGAGGAAGAAAACCACTACCACCACGGTGACCACGAGAGATACGAGCAGCAGCACCCGCACCACCAAGCTGGTGGTGGCCAAGAAGAAGCCCCAGAGCCCAGAGAGAGGAGAGACGTCGACAACAGCGCCCCTTATCACCACCACCGAGAGCTCGCGAGATACGCCGCCCAGAGAGCGGGCGCCAGCGAAACCGAGTCGCGTTCAGTCTGCCAGCGGCACCGGAGCTGTTCGCAAGTCCCAATCCTCGAGCGGATCCAGCAGGAAGCTGGAATTGATGCAGCAGCAGCAGCAGCGCGGCCACCGCCTCAACGCCAGACCACTGGCTGAACCAGCGAGTACGGAACCCCAGCCATCCGGGCCAGAGTCCCAGGACCCATCCACACCCGAATCCCCGCCAGCCGCAGACGACGGCATCTCCTCGGCGGAAAGTGCCCAGACCATTGCCAATCCCCCGCCCGTAGTCCGCTTTGCCGTGGGCAGTGCCGTGCGGAGTCCTCTAAGTGCCTACGAAGCCGCCTTGGCCGCCGCCGCCAGTCAACAGCCCAATTCGAACTCGAGTGACTCCAGTCTCCGGCGACTCAGCTTCGCCCAGCAGCAGCTCATTCTCGGCGACCACGACAGCATCGAGGGCAGGCGGGAAACGCTGCGCTATCAGTCGGTGGCCAGTGAATATTCCAACCAGGACTCGGGCTCGGAGGACGAGAGCGAGGAGCAGGCGGAGGCCACGGAGCCAGAGAGCGCCAAGCCCATGCCGGCCTTCGGTGACCTGACCATGGATCAGGAAATGGAACCGGTAAGGTGTCGCCATAGCCACAGCCGTCGTCGTCGGATTGTCAGTTCGCCACTTTGCCAGTTTAGCAGCGAAGAAGCCCCACAAGTGCCATGTTGGCCCCCTTCTAGTGTGTGTGCCCGAGTGTCATTCAACTGTGCGGGCGGAGGGGAAGGCGGTAATTGCCCAAGGGTCTCTCGTCAACTAACCAGCAAATCTCAGTGCGGATTGACAAGCTGTAGGAGGTGTAACTAATACCCGACTTAGAATTTAATAAAGTGGTGCTTCCTAAATCTTATCTTGCGGAAGACATCGACTCTCACCTTTAGTGTCAAAAGTCTCAATCGGTATCTCTTTTAATTATCAAAAGATGATATCTAGATCAATACTTGGTGCAGAAAATGTGATTTATTATCAAATCGCTTAGGTCTATACTTACACTGTCCTTGTTTACTTCAAAATGTAGAGTGTAGAGGGACTTACGACTCACTAATTTTAGAAGGTTTATTGTTCTTTCAAAGATTTTTCTTGTTTAGAAGCAAAGATTCCTGAGATGTACAGGGAGTTTTATAGGTTTTCCTTATTAAACAATAAGATACTCCCTCGATCTCCTTTCTAAAACCCTATAATTCTCTCTTCCAGGCCATAATGACGTCCACCAGCGATAAACGCGAGCATCTGTACAAGATTCTAGTCATTGGCGAACTGGGCACCGGCAAGACATCCTTCATCAAGCGCTATGTCCACCAGTTCTTCAGCCAGAACTACAGGGCCACCATCGGCGTGGACTTCGCCCTGAAGGTGCTCCAGTGGGACGCCAATACGATAGTGCGCCTGCAGCTGTGGGATATCGCTGGTCAGGAGAGGTTTGGAAACATGACCAGGGTCTACTACAAGGAGGCGGTTGGGGCGTTTATCGTATTCGATGTGACGCGCAGCGGGACCTTCGATTGCGTGAGCAAGTGGAAGGAGGACCTGGACTCCAAGGTGCAGCTGCCGGATGGCAGTCCCATTCCGTGCATCCTGCTGGCCAATAAAGTGAGTGATATGATGGGAAATTAAATAAAACACCATTGCTTATAAAGATCATATGTCATGGTTATAATGTCTCTTCATTTCCAGTGCGACCAGGAAAAGCAGGGCATTGTAACGCAGCCGGAGAAGATGGATGAGTACGTGAGGGAGAACGGATTTGCCGGCTGGTTTGAGACGTCCGCCAAGGAGAACATCAACATCGACGAGGCAGCCCGCGCCCTCGTGAATAAGGTGATAATCCGTGCTAATCCTTGGCCAAAGCCCCGCTAATCTTTTTCCTCTCCCCCGACAGATACTCATCAACGATAAGCTGATATCCGCCGATCTGGCCGATGGCGACAAGTTCAACCTGAGCTCCGGCGATGCAACCGGCTCGGATGCCAAGAACAAGTGTTCCTGCTGACCTGGGACCGAGGTCCGGCTATTTGCTATACATTCCAATTTCCATTCCCAGTCTGAGCGCGTCCAGGAGCGGTTTTCTAAGACAGAAACGCAGTGTGCCCACGTCCATTCCATGTTCATGTTGTTAGAAGATAGCGATAACTATGCTTAGGGTTTCAACGTAACATTTGTCTAGGACTTAGTCTCATCCGCATCCCAGCCATCTTCCCGTCCATCCATCAGTTGCCGTCAGTTCGGCTTTATCTTTAACACCCCAGGTCGTAGATAAGAGTCTGTGGGTCCGGGTCCACACTCTGACATCGGGAATTTATATCGTGGCACATAGCTTACCTACGCATACGCCCCATTATAACTATCATTATTATCGCCCGTAGCCGCGAGGATTAGCCGAAGATAGGGCAGCATCCGTATCATAGCATTCTACATTTGTGTAAAATACGATCGTGTTCTTGTTTTTGTTTGTTTTATTTGCCTTTGCTGGCGAGATTGTTTTATCTTGGAATTATTACTCTCACATGCAAACACGCTCTGCCATCTTTATTTGCATTTAGATAACAATACGTTTTATGCAATACGAAATGAGAAATAAAGTTTTTAATGGTAGTTAAGTAATAAAGAAGTGTTTAATTGGTCGGACTATAAGCCGGAATAAATCGAAGTAAACTAAAAACTGAATCTTAGCATCTTCTAAAAGATTGTAAGTTGATTTGTATTTTATTAAAAAAAAGAGTATAGTATAAATACAATTTGATTGGCTTTGCATCTTTTAAGAATCTATATTAATTTCAAATACAAAGCTTCCTGCTTTTGATTTGCTTTCTTATTTGCTTCCCGCCAAAAAATTCAAGTTTTTCCCCGACCGGCAATGTTTTTATGGGAACACTTTGAAACTATCGATGGTATCGATATGTTCTTAGATATAAAATAAATGTTTAGGATATTCTCACCAAAAGTACATTTGGCATTTAACGGCCTAACAAATATTGCTATCAAAAACAAAAAGTGTATTTAAATATTAAGTGATTGGGACCAAAATAGTAAATGTTTCAAGTGATTACCTTGGTCACGACTCCCTTAAAATTTTCCTTTCCTTCCTTTAAATAAATAGAAATGAATAAAATAGATGTTATATATATATGTAACAACCTGGAACAAATATAACTTTAAAAGTTATTCATTAATACCCTCAACTTAAGTGTTGCCAAACGGGCCACTATCGATCGCCCTGAAAAACATCGATAGACGGCAAGACAAGTGCCACCGATATTTGCAGCTCTGTTTATTAGTGTTGTGTAGCCGTGTTACTGCTAAATTGTTTATTGCAAAAATTCTGCAAACGGAGGATAGTAGGCTAAATAGAGGATAGCACAAGTGGGCACAATGTGTTAGATGTTTAAGGTAAGCCGCCGCGAAAGAGGGATGGCAGCCGGAATGGCCTAGTCCGATGGACTGCGCTTTTGGGGCCGCAGCATTCCGCACTCGTCACGTTCGCGTTTACTCCCCTTTTCTGGCCTTTGTTGGGGCTCCGCTGGCACTTCTGCTGATAAGTGCCCCAGCCGACTTAATTAATCAGTGCCCCGGAGTCGGGGGCAAGTCAATTGGATATTTGGAAACCGCGCAGCGAGCCCGAAGCCAGTTGGCAGAGAAGCTTTCGCTCTGATTGAACTCCCATTCCCACACTCTACATATATCTTTCTTTCGCCTCTAGTTGCTGACTAATACTGGGTGGAAGGTAATCAGTTGGAATCGGAGCAAGACACGATGCAGCCGCCGAGGGAAAACGTCGACCTGGAGTGCTTCCTGGTGACCAAGCACTCCTGGAAGGGCAGGTACAAGCGCATCCTCTCCATCGGCACGGCCGGCATATCCACCTACAATCCGGACAAGCTCGACCTGACCAACCGATGGTCCTACTCGGACGTCGTTGCAGCAGCTCCCTCCAAGACCTCAAATGTGAGTTGAAAATATCGTCCAGGTTATCTTAAGTAACACTGTTTTTCAGATTCCCAATGAGTTCGTGCTGACCATCAAGAAGGACAAAAAACTGGATACAATCAAGTTGTCGTCGGAGTACCGCAATGATATACTTAGCTCAATATTAAAATACTACAAGGAATTCGCTGACAAGCCGAAAAATGCTCAGGTTAGCTAATCTATTTTAGATTTCAATGGCTCTAATGAAATCCGATAGCGATTTGGTAATAGATCCACTCGAGTAACTCGAATCACTGCGCTGTTTGATTTTATTGAAAACTTGATATGAAATGTAAACAACATACATCTAATCATAACAATATGTACGCCCACAGCGCTTCAGTGCTTACAAGTACCACTGGTCGGGCATCAGCCTGCCCACTGTGCTGGAGGTCACGCCCTGCTCGCTGGACCAGCTTGATCCCACGACCAACGACGTCCTGGCCAGCTATATGTACAAGGACATAGAGGGAATAATAGGTAGCTATGCACACTCAACTCGCTTGCATCAATTAATGTGTCTTGTTTCGTCATCATGTGCCTGAATTTTAATTCATTGTGTACGCTTTGTTCTTTTTTTTGTTGCTTGCTGCACTCATCTTTTGGTATTTGTTTACGTTTGCGCACGTTTTAAGCAGGCATCTCGGACTATGAGGGCGGAATTGTGATGGCCTATGGTGGCTTTAGTCGCCTACATCTGTTCAAGGCGCTGAATCACCACGAGATCGTGCAGAATATAGCACAGAGATCGGCCCAGTTTCTGGGAATTGAAACCAAAATACTCAAGAGTCAGATCACGCTGGAGCAGTTCGAGAGGCAGCGCTTCGGAAAGTTCAGGTGAGGCCCTAGGATCAACTAATTAAGGAAAACAGTTGGCTAATTAATTTTACATTCCCAGCGGCGACCAGTTTCAAACCTCGTCAACCGAGTTCTCAGTGCATAAGATAACGCCCCGCCATCCGGATCCAGTGAAACGCATTCTGTGCCTCACAGAGGTGACGCTGCTGGAGCGGGATCCTCAAACCTATAGCGTCTGCACCCTGCGCCCGCTTACCGACGTATTCGCCCTGGTTCGCGACAAGGACAACCTGCAGCGCTTTAGCATTGAGTACAAAAACGGAATCGTACGTAGCTATAGCACCAACGATCGAGACTCGCTGTTGGCCACTCTTTTGGATGCGGTGCGCTCCAGTGGCAACCAGGATGTTCACGTTCGTATTGGCAACACGCCGCGTGGCAAGCGGTATGTGCCCCTGAGCAGCTCCGTAGACGAGGAGACGGAGGCAAACTTGATGCGCCTGGTCATCAACAATTTCCAGAACCCTTCCAAGCGGTACGAGATCTTGGAGCGCTTCAATGCTAACGTGCCTCACAGTGGCCTTAATTACAGTGTTACTCAGGATGTAAGTTTTTCCAATGAATTGCTTAAAGAACATGCTTATCAATTGGCCAATTTTCAGAGCTTGTTTGCTGAAAACAAAGACAAGCTGATCCTAAGTGCCCTGCAGGCTTT
Organism: Drosophila biarmipes; assembly: GCF_025231255.1. Lineage (NCBI taxonomy): Eukaryota > Metazoa > Arthropoda > Insecta > Diptera > Drosophilidae > Drosophila > Drosophila biarmipes. The sequence goes on along the minus strand of NC_066615.1, from coordinate 15,841,787 downwards.
GGCACAGAAAGAGCTTGACAGCCCCACGGCCCAGCTGAGTAACTTGGAGTTGGAGGCTATATTCCATGCACTTACGCGTCTGCTGGCCAGCAAGGTAGGCTACGCAGCCTTTACCAATCTCACGGGGTAAGAAGATCAAGTTGCCATTTACCAAAACCCAATTTCAAAAGTTTAACACACCATTAGCTTTCGTGAGATCATCGGTACAAAGGTAGTGGCCGCTTTAAGGCGCAAGGATCTGGCTGTGACATATTCCGCAATTGACATGATCAACTCCCTTATGCATTCGGTTAATTCTGACCACGATTTAAAGCAGGAGCAACTAAATAAATCATCCATTCTGTCATCTAAATCGTTTCTGGAGACGCTGCTAAACATGTGGACAACCCATGTGGTATTTAATAATCTAATTTTTTTCGCTAGAATATTTTGCAACCCTTTCTTCTAATTTCAGAGCCATGGTAGTGGTGCTTTGGTACTCTCAGCCATGCTAGACTTCATGACCTTTGCCTTGTGTGTGCCTTACAGCGAGACCACTGACGGCAAGCAGTTCGATATTTTGCTGGAGCTGGTCGCCGATCGTGGTCGCTATCTGTACAAACTGTTCCAGCACCCGTCGCTGGCGATCGTGAAGGGAGCTGGCCTAGTACTGCGGGCCATCATAGAGGAGGGTGAACTGCAGGTGGCACAGCAAATGCAGGCCTTGGCTTTGGATGAGGCGGCGCTGTGCCGGCACTTGCTTGTGGCCCTCTACACGCCGTCCAATGATCCCACCCAGACCACGCAACGTCAGTTATCACGACATTTAATTGGACTGTGGTTAACAGACAGCGAGGAGGCCATGGAGTTGTTTAAACGCATCTTTGTAAGTCGTAATCAATTGTATTGCTTAACAATTTTATAATTTGAAATTACTTTTGCAGCCCGCTGGCCTGTTGACATTCTTAGAGTCGGAGGAGTCTGTTCCAGAGTCGGATATCGAGGAGGACAAGCTGAATTTCCGCGACAATCTTAAATTCGCAATACAACATTCCAACAAAACCCGAAAAAATGTGATAGAGAAGCATTTACAAGGCATCAAGCACTGGGGCATGAACCTCATCGAGAAACAGGATGGAGCGGCTCAGGCGCTGAAAAACCGTCCAGTGGTGCTGCGAAATAGACGCCAGAAGAAAAAGACATCTGATGTCGTTGTGAATCTGCCTTTCTTCTTTTACAGCTTTGCCAAAGATCACAGTCTACCAAATTTAATATGGAATCATAAGGTACATATTTCGATATAATTTCAAAAATTATAAATGGGATAAATATTTTAAATATTTCTGTAGACCCGCGAGGAGCTGCGCATGTGCCTGGAAAACGAGCTGCGGCAGTTCCTCAACGATCGTGACTTGGCTGGCCAGATGATTGTAGCCTGGAATTACCAGGAGTTCGAGGTGGGCTACCAGTGTCTAGCTGATGAGATAAAAATTGGAGACTACTATATTCGCCTGATATTGGAGAAGGACGACTGGCCGCAAAATCTAGTGAAGGACCCGTGAGTTCACTCTTTAAGCTAATCTAAAATCCAGATGTAAACCCGGTTGTCCTATTAGGATTGAACTGTTTAATGCCTTGTATCGACGTGTGTTGTGTCGACAGCGCGTAAATGATGACCAGATGACTGTGTTTTCTCTGCAAGCTTTGGCTAAAGTCTACCGACGTTACCATGCCGAGATTGGCAAGTTCAACGATATGTCCTACATCCTGCAGCTTAGCGATAGAGTATGTTAAAAGAAATATTTAAATAGGCGATTATTTTTATTAACATTAATACAATCTCTTTCAGTGTCTTTCCCCCTCAATGCGCGATGCCCTGATCAACCTGATTTCTTGCCTGGTTTTGGAGAAATCCAACAGTCGAGCCCTTATCGATCATGTGCAGTGCCTCGTGGATCTCATCACTCTGGCCCATCTGCACAAGGGCCGGGCTCAGCTCAATACCAAAACGAATGTTATTGAAGCAGGTCCCAATATGGCTGCTTACGAAGAGAAAGATTGGTACTACAACATCGAGAAGGATGGCCAAAAGCCAGAACGTCAGGGACCTATCACTTATTCGGAGCTCAAGGACCTTTGGCAGAAAGGGCTTATCACGCCAAAGACCCGATGCTGGGCCATCGGCATGGATGGCTGGCGATCGCTTCAGCAGATCCCGCAGCTGAAGTGGTGCCTCATCGCCAAGGGCACTCCGCTCTACGACGAGACTGAGCTGTCTTCAAAGATCCTAGACATATTGATCAAGTGCACCAGCTTCTTTCCTAGTCGCACCCAAAACGGCGTGGCTGTGCTCATCCCAGGTCCAAAGTTGTCCCGTAAACTTTCGGAGTTCATCTGCCTACCGCATGTGGTTCAGGTTTGCCTTACCCACGATCCCGGATTGCTGGAGCGCGTGGCCACGCTGCTCTACCAGATTATGGAGGACAATCCGGAGATGCCTAAAGTCTACCTCACGGGAGTCTTCTACTTTATGCTCATGTACACGGGAAGCAATATTCTGCCCATCACCAGATTCCTTAAGATGACGCACATGAAGCAGGGATTCCGCAGCGAAGAGGTAGATTATAATATATTCAAGGGCTGAGCTTAATTATTAATTTTTTTTCTTGACAGACCTCTCAATCTGGCATCATGCACCGCAGCATCCTTGGCCAGCTGCTGCCCGAGGCTATGGTCTGTTTCCTGGAGAACTACAGTGCAGAGAAGTTTGCGGAGATCTTCCTCGGGGAGTTCGATACGCCTGAGGTGATATGGAGCTCGGAGATGCGACGTCTACTGATAGAGAAGATAGCCGCCCATATCGCGGACTTTACGCCTCGACTTCGGGGTCATACAATGGCGAGGTACCCGTACTTGGCCATTCCAGTGATCAGCTATCCACAGCTGGAGAATGAGCTTTTCTGTCACATCTACTACCTGCGTCACCTTTGTGACACCAAAAAGTTCCCCAACTGGCCCATCTCAGATCCAGTGCAGCTCTTAAAGCACACACTCGACGCCTGGCGAAAAGAGGTGGAGAAGAAACCTCCTCAGATGACAATCCAACAGGCCTACCAGGACTTAGGCATCGACCTTACGAAGACTCCTAAGCCAGACGAGTCCATGATTCGCAAGAGCTACTACAAGCTGGCGCAGATGTATCATCCTGACAAGAATCCCAATGGGCGAGAGATTTTCGAGAAAGTGAATCAGGTGCGTAGATCAGGAACCAACTGTTAATCGATGATCTTTAACAGCGATTCTTTTTTTTAGGCGTATGAGTTCCTTTGCTCGCGTAATGTGTGGAGCTCGGGTGGTCCAGATCCCAATAATATTGTGCTCATACTTCGCACGCAGAGCATTCTTTTTGAGCGTTATCCTAATGGTAAGTTTTCACCAATTTGTTTAGGCTAAAACTTTATTTATTTGCTTTGTACAGTTTTGCGACCCTACAAATACGCTGGCTACCCTCAGCTCATAAAGACCATTCGTTTGGAGACCCGGGATGATGAGCTTTTCTCAAAAGAGGCGCAGCTGCTGACAGCTGCCTCTGAGTTGTGTTACCACACAGTTCATTGCTCCGCCTTAAATGCCGAAGAACTGCGCCGGGAGGAAGGTATCGAGGCGCTTCTGGAGGCCTACACCCGCTGCGTGTCCATTCTGGGAGTAGACTCCAAACCGGATTCGCTGCACTACCAGGTCATATCGAACGTGACGCGATGCTTCGAAGTAGCGTGTAACTTTGAAAAGTGCAAGCAGAAGATCATCCAGCTGCCACAACTTTTGTCGGACGTGTGCCGGGTGGTCTACTTTAAGCACACGCTCTCGGTAAGCTTGGTGACAAGTCTGGCGGCCAACAACTACGACCTGCAATGTCAACTGTCTCGGAATGGTGTGCTTTGGTCCTTGCTGCTATTTATCTTCGAGTACGACTACACGCTGGACGAGAGCGGTGTGGAAGTCAGCGACAAGTCCAACCAGCAGCAGCTGGCCAACAATCTGGCCAAGATGGCCGTCCTTGGGTGCATCTCCCTGGCGGGTTACAGCATGGAGCTGCGCCAAAAACCGTTGACGGGAAGCGAAGCCAACTCGCCAGCAGGCAAGGCGCCACCAGCCATCAAACCGAAGCCATCGTTGCCCGCCGCCACGAACTCAACGTACACCCAGAACGCCCACAATCCGCTTCAAAGCAAACAGTTGGCCATCACGAGCGGGAAGGAAAAGGAACCGGACACTTCGTCCGGCAGCAGTGACACCTCTAGTTCCACGCCGACTGAAAGTGAGCATCAGCAGCAGCCGGCGAGGAGTAGTCCCAGTGCCATCCAGCAGAAGTACATTGTGACGGGGGAGGCGAAGAACTCACTGATCAAAAAGGTGCTCGATCGCCTGCTCACCCGGTACATTGCCAACCAGTTGGCCACGGGCCGCGACAGCGACGTGCTTAAGCTGCTCACGGCGAACACCCGAAATCCCTACCTCATCTGGGACAATGGCACCCGCGCTCAGCTCAAGGATTTCCTTGAGCAGCAGCGAACGGCCTCCGCCAAGGAGACGCATGAAGACATTGCCCAGCTAGCTGAGCTGGTGTCCACCTTTGAGTTCGATGCACACAAGTAAGCAATATGGACAGCAGCTGTAAGCCTCGTTTATAACTTATATTTCTTCCAGAGATGAGCTGCAGATCGGCGGAATATTCATACGCATCTACAACGATATGCCAACCCACCCGATTGCTAACCCAAAGCTCTTTATCATGGATTTGCTGGAATACCTTAAGCACGCCTTCCAGTTTCTACAGTACAAGAAAAATCCGGCCTCAGCTGCCGCTGCTGCTAGCGCTGCTCCCAAAATGGGCAGTGATGGCATTCTGACCCCCACTCTGGCGCCCAACCATCCCCAGTTGCAGCAGGCTTCGACAGGCAAACCGGGCAGCACCTTCGACGAGGTGCTTACTGCTTACAACCGATCGAAGAGCCGGAAAAAGCTGGAGACGGACGCCCAGACGGAACAACAATTGGCTTTGCAGCAGAGCAAATACGACTTCGGCAGCGACGCCAAGCTTGAGCTGCACATCACCATGGTGCTAAAAGCATTGATAGCAGTGATCAAGGCGAACGCCGAGGTGGAGATCCAGTGCATCGGAAACTTTGATATGATTTTTGGTTTCTTGGCCAGCAACATATTCTCCGATGTAAGGAGTTGGCTTAAATTTTTGTAAGAAATCAAATAACCATTTTGTTTTGCAGAACTCTACTGTAAAAACGGTGGCCTTGGAAGTGGTTTCTCTGGTATCGCGTAACAAGGAGTGCGTCTCGGAGGTGGCATCCTGTGAGATTCTGGGCAACTACCTGGTGGCTCTCAAGGATCCAGAGCTTCGTGCCAGCCAAGTAAAAGTGCTGGAGACTCTTTCAGGTCTGATGAACGTGCAGGAGATGATTAAGGAAGCCCAGACCAAGGGCGCCACCATCTATCTGCTGGACTTGTTCTGCAACTCCCGTAACCCCCAAATACGCGAAATGTGCGCGGGTATTCTGGCTAAGATGACGGCGGATCGTCTGAGCGGTCCCAAGGTGCGGATTACGGTGTCAAAATTTCTGCCAGCTCTGTTCATCGACGCCATGGTGGAGTCCCCGCCCACATCAGTGCAGCTATTCGAGTCTATTCACGAACACCCAGAGCTGATTTGGAACGACAGCACGCGATCAAATGTCTGCGATGCTGTGGCCGACACATGCCAAAGGTAATCAATGGAGTGCAGCAGCTTTGTTGGACACGTTCTTACAATTGATCTCCTTCCAGATTCTATCAGCTGCAGAAGGAGAATCCCCGCCATGTGTGGAAGGATCCGGAAATACTTAAGGACATTGTATCCAACGAAATCGTTGTGGCCGGCGTCTACCTTAGACTGTTCGTGAGCAATCCCGCCTGGACGCTGCGCAAGCCAAAGCAATTCCTCTCAGACCTCCTGGATTTTGTCGTTGAGCAGATCGGCAAAAGTTCCTCCGAGCAGGATGTCCTGGACCTGTCCACCACGGCGCTGGTTGAGCTTCTGCGCTCGCAGCCCAATCTGGCGGACGACATACCAGTGCTTGGACACATACCGAAGCTGTTTAACCTGCTCTCGGTGCAGCCAAAGAACACGCTATCAGTATTACATCAGCTCTCGCTATCTGAGGTCGGGTGCTATTAAGCATTTAGTATTAATATAATTTAAAGTTTAAATATTACATTTTAGTTTTGCGTGAGTGCCATTTCACAAACGGAATGCGTGGCGCCGTTGAAGAAGTGCATGGAGCACAACCGGGATTGCATCGAGAAGGCCTGCGAGGCACTGAGTCGACTCTTCAAGCACCAGCATGTAAGTCTTTCTAGCAAGGAATTTAAGATCTCTTAATTTGATGAATTTCTTTAATTTTTAGGACTCGCTGATTAGTCAATCCCTAGAAGTGGGTCTTATACCATTTCTGCTGGGGCTGCTGGACAGCCGACTGGAGTTCGTGGACAATCCTTCGGCGGTAAAGGCGCAAATAGTGGCGGCGCTTAAGGGCATGACGCACAATCTCAATTACGGCGATCGTGTCACGCAGATCTTGCTCAAGCATCCTGTGTGGGCCGAGTTTAAGGACCAGCGTCACGACCTCTTCATTGCCGACACCACCATTCGTGGCTATCTGACGGGTAGGTTGAGGATCCAAACAGTACTATGACATATCATAAATATATCCCCTTTAAAGGAGTCAATCCCACGGCTGGCTACCTGACGGCGGGTCCTGCGCAAAGCGTGGAAGTGCTCACCTCCCCGCCGCCCATCGATCGCGACGATCCCTCGGCCCGTCCACCCATCGATTAGCGACTTGTTATCCGCCGGACCAAGGCTAAAGCCTAGGCCGGCATATTTGAGTTGATTAAGCTATTATGGAGCCTTCGATTGCCACGGAATCAGACATATGGAAACGGACACGGACTTGCACGGGTTTACCCCAATTATTGTATTAAACTTTATCATATTTTTTACACTCGCAGCCAATTGTACGTAGCGTGGAAAAGGCAGGCGCGACTTTCGTCAGCCCACATATTATTAAAATGTAACAAAGTTTCATTTTTTATATTTATAAAAAACCTGTATAAATAATTAGTTATTAGTTTATACACCGATCATAAACAACCTAACTAGAGCATGCATAAAGTGATTATACATATTATGGAATAAAGCCGATTCATTAAAAATGAAAACAAGTGTTTTATGCGGAGACTATAAAATCTATTAAAGTTTCAAAATATTAAATATTTTCCTTGGAAAAAGTATTTTTAATAAATATAAATAGTTCTTATTTTTAAAGGTGCGAGTACTCTTTTTCCTTCGCGTAATATAGGGTATCAAACAGTATATTTTTGGTATTTTTCTAGTCTTACCACAAAACGCGTTAGAGGATTCTTCAGGCAAATGTTTTGTTTACTCCAGGTGCACACAAAAAGAAAACAAATGTCTCTGGTGGCAGATTATAGCGATTCCTCCGAGTCCGATGGAGAGAGCAGTAGCCTATCCTCTGAAGACGAGGAGCCCAAGCCGTGAGCTTCTTCCACTTTTTTTTAGTTTCACTTGGATAGGTACATATTACTTATAATTTTCTGCAGTGCCCCGCCAACAGAGAAGCCTCCTCCCAAGTTGCCCAGTGCAAGTCAAGCTCTGTCCCAAGGAGCGGGCAAGGGCGATGTCTTCAGCAATCCCTTCCTGGAGGCGGAGCTGCACAAGACCGCCTCACTGGAGCGGCACGTCAAGATGGTCGACAACGATGCGCATCTGCAGTTGAAGAACGGTCGAAAAATTTGCTGGAACTTCAGGAGGGGACGTTGCCGCTTCGGCACCAGTTGCCAGTACGCCCATGATTCCGACTTGTCCGTGGACGACGCGGCTGAGAAGAGTGCAGTACCGGTTCCATCAGTGGCCGTGGTCATGACGGCAGCTACGGGGCAACCCAACAAGCGGAAGCGTCCTGGACTTGGTGATGCTTTGCAGCCGGGCAAGCGGGTAATGAAATCATACATGCAGCAGAATCCGCAGAATCCTTTTTCGCGCCGCTAAGCCACGCCGGCCTCTGTGGTTCGCAGCAGGCAGTGGTCACCATCGGGGCCGTATGTATTGGAGATTACATGCATCGAACGCAGGCCATCGTCTTGGCGGGTGAAGTCATCATCCTCTGTCAGCTCCAGCGACAGCCTTAGTGTGCACACCGAGCTCCAGTAGGCACCCAGCATGGGCTCCAACTTTACTGGCGCAGCGTCCTCATTGTTGTCAGCGTCCTCATTGTTGTCATCGTCCTCTCCGTCATCGTAACCATTATCTGTTAAAACAACGTAGCAAATAGTTTCAATTCCATAATATAGAATTGTATAAAGTGTATACCATCTCTTTCAAAAAAGGAAAGGTTGCCGATTATAAAGGCCACGCCCCGGACAGCCAGCTTGCGGACTTTGCAAGCGAGCTCCACCAGCAGGGATTTTCTCAGCCTCTGCATCCTTCTGCCGCGATAGTGGGCAAAGTAAGCAGCCAGGGAGTCAATAAGCACGAACTTGGTGTGCACGGCAGCCTCTATCTTGTCGGTCAGTTGCTGATCGAAAGCTATCAGCACATTAATTAGGTCCGTGGCTGTGGGAGCTTGCACCACCTTGACAGCTTTCATGGCTCTCTCGGTGGTTTCAGCATCAGTGTTCCTGGCCAGGAGCATGTCCTGTATCCTCTGGCAGGAGAAGTCCCGCTTGGTGTCGATAAACAGCACTTGCAGGGCGTGCTTCCAAACGAAATTCAAGGCCAAGGTGTACATCACCCGGGTCTTGCCCACGCCGGTTTGACCACAGAGTTCCCAGACCCTGCCCGGCTTGAAGGGCTGTCCCACGGAGTCCAACAGTTTGTCCAACCTGATCGGTTATCATAGATATTCATATAACCTAATTCTGGGAAAGTGTTAAAATGACATACTCCTCTATGCCCGTGCCATATTCAACATCCAGAGAGCATTCTTCTTGAAGCGACTTGGACAGCAGTGACAATTCCTTCTTCATTTCCCGAATGGACTCCATATTGACGAGCAGCAGATTTTGGAGTTTACCCTCATCCGCCTCATAAAAATCGATCAAGGACTCTATATTGTTTTTACTGAGTAAATTTAACTGGTATTCGGATAGCAATTTTCCCGTAGGAGTTTTCAGAATCATAACTTGGAGATCCATTTTGCGCGCTTTTATTTGTTTATTTCTAAATAAATGTCGACTTCGAACAATCGTCATCGATCACTTGTCAATTTAGTTTACTTTCGATAGCAGCGCGGTTAAATTCAAATTCTAACTATCACAGGAAACAAATGAAACTGAATAAGATTAATGCTATTCTACCTGTGACTGGAAACAAAATAAGATAAATACCACGTTTTTAATAAAGACTATTTAAAAAATCAACTTCTTTTTTATTAAAACATATACATATTCTTTGTTTGAATAGAAAAAACTATATTTTAACCTATCTTTTTATTTCCATTGAAAAATCTGTGTACCTAAACTTAGCACACATTAAAAAGTCGATCATTAATTAACTAGGCTTAATTCTCACTCGATTCACGACATGCATATTAATGAAGGTTTATCTTTAGTTTTGTAACCGCAACTCAAGTCTTAATTCAGATAAGGCACGTCAAGTCAATAAAAAAAGTCCCTAAGAGCAAATGTCTTGTTCAGAACTGACTCACGTTCGGGAATCACAGTAAAGATACAGTGCCTGCCCGATATAGACTAACTTCAATTGTCATCTGTGATCACCTAAATATAAATAATATTTGTCTTAGAGAAAAACCACAAGATGATAAATCATAAACGAATTGTTTTCGGTTTTTGTTTGGGTTTAGTGATTAGAAGGGGTGACAGAAGAAGCGTGTACTTTATATTTACGAATTCCGAATGGGAATCCCAGCTAAGAGAGCTGCTCCCACACATAAGTGTATTCCGTCTCTTTATCTGAAATCGAGTCCACTCTCGTCTGAGGCAATAAGTCAAGTGTAAGACTCAGTTGAACTGCAGAGATGGACGAGAGCCCTCATGCCCATGAAAATCTGGTTGCCAAAGCCCAGAGATCCGCTGCTAGAGATCCTGAGTCTAATAGCATAAGGAGCGAGGAGAGTCTGGGTGGAAGCCTTAAATCGGATGTGCCAGTCATTGCCGAGAACACGGAACTCCCAGGAGATCCTCCGGCGTCAAACCACCAATCACCGTGTATATATCTACTCGAGCCCTTCATTTTAGTCCTGCTTTTTGCGTACAACTTCTCGTGTAAGTATAGGGAGACTAACTAAGTCGTATATATTTCTTAATACAAGGGTATTTCCATGGTTTTTAGCCACCGTTTTGAAGAATGAAGTCATATACCAGAGCTGCACAGCGGGTTTCGGTTATCCTGATAGCATTTGCCAGCTGCTGGGTACTAAGAATGCAACGAATGAGACAAAGGTTAATATATATTAACTTTTCGAGGTCATTAAGAACTTAATATTTATTTTATTTATTATTATTATTATTATTTTTCCAGAGAATTGAGGAGCTGGTGCAACCATATGCTGCCCGGGTGACTTTGGCAATGAGGCTAGTGGAGTGTTTCGTTCCAGCTTTCTGTGGACTCTTTGCCGGATCCTGGGCGGATCGCTATGGCCGCAAGCCTCTGCTCATGGGCTCTTTTCTAGGTGTGTTCGGCCCATCGTCCATCATTAAATCTTCTTCCATTATCCCGACTTCCAGGCTACGGCCTGCAGTATCTCATTTCAGCTGCAATATCTTACCGTGCCATGCAGACTCACGGCCTGGTTAGTCCCTGGTGGTATGTGCTCTCCATTGTGCCACTCTCCTGCTTGGGAAGCAGTGTCACCTACTCCGTGGCCGCTGTTTGCTTCATCAGCGATGTCTCGGAGGGCCGAGTTCGATCTTATAGGTGCGTAGTCATATAAAATATTATGTTGCGTATTGACTAGATCTTTACTTTCAGGTTGATCGCCTACGAACTGGCCATATATGTGGGCCTGTTCCTTGGTAGCTTCGGTTCAGGTTACGCCTATGAGGACACCAATTCCTACATTGTTTTTAGTATTTCCGCCTTGGCCATTTTCGCGGCTCTCTTCCTGATGACGGCTCTTCTTCCGGAGAGTTTGCCACTCAGGAACCGAACACAACCAACCTCAACGGCTGGCAGTAGTGTGTTCTCTCTACTGAAGAACTTGTGGAGCACCTGCACGAAGCCCCGGGAGCACAAGAATCGCTTTATTTTGCTCACCATTATGGTAGTGCTGTGGCTTACCGCCTTTGTCTCAGGTATGTCAAAAATAATATTCATTTACAATTCAAACATCGTTCAAAAATTATACATAGGCAAAAATAATAGAAATCAAGGTGAAAAAATAACGAATTACCCGTTCAATTAACTCAGCGCTCTGAAAACGGTTTAAGTACAACATAAATAATTAATATTTTATCAACTTTAAATAATTATAAATCAGATTTTGAGCTGTCACATATGTAGACCCCGTTTAAGGTAGTTATTTTAAGGTTGTTCCCCCCTTTCCCAGATGGTAGCAATTCTGTGTTCTACAAGTTTATGAGGATCAAGTTCCATTGGACCGTGAAGCAGTTTACCGAATACGAGACGGTGAGCATTTTGGTTCCTGCAGTGGCCGGTTCCGGTGGAGTTCTCTTCCTTTGGTCCCTGAGGATGGTGAGTTTTTGCTGTTCTTCAACTGGACCTAATATTAACTATCCCTATGATAGTGCACTAAATCGGCTGTTCTGTGGCTGGCCTTGGTATCCCTTCTGAGCCACTGCTCCAGCAGCCTTATGAAGGCTTTTGCCCTGGTGAGCTGGCAGATCTATGTGGCCATAGGACTGGGCGTGTTCAAGTCCCTTGTGAATCCCATGTGTCGCACCATGATCACCAATCTGCTGCCTGCTGATGAAAGGGGTAAGTACGGATTGCCAGCTTGTTTTTCTGTTCCCAGCCCTGTCTGTGGTTTCCCATTTCAGGTAAAATCTTCGCCCTCCTTGGTGTCCTGCAAGCTCTCTCCCCCTTAATATCATCCACTCTGTGCGTTGCGATATACACCCGTACATTGGACACCGAGCCGGGTATTTTCAACGTGTTTAGCGCCTTTCTCTATGGCATAGCCATTATTCTCCTGGGGTGAGTTGTTTTGACCCATTTGCGATTGGTTTCTCGTAAAGTCTATGCCAAATATTTCAGCATTGTTTGGCATCAGAAGTCGAGAAATCAGGTGTACTACGAACCGGTCTTTAAGTGATTGATCGTTCTGTCCAAAGTGCAGAAGAAGAGTGGAAGAAAGCGCCGGTCATGCTGAAGTTTGGCTATCAGTTAAGCCGGGACTCCCCCACCTACCTCTCAACGCAAAATCCAAACCTATTTACATATTCGATTGTCATTCAGTCTTATACAAATGTGTGAAGCTTGGGGAATTGTTGTATCGCTTACCCCCGACTTTGCTTATCTTTCGCGATCTCACTTTCCCTTCCCCTGGGAAACATTGTTTAATTACAAAACTCAAAATATTTTCTCATTAACAAAAGTATGGGTTATTATTGCCGCAAGCCTGTGGCGTGTGCGCAGTCACTTGACAATTTTTACGGAATATATATAAAAATATTAAGACTGTGCATCCGTTTGTGGGCCCAATGATTGGTGCTAACCAGAGATTTGAGCAAATGCTAATTCCACTTGCTAATTTAAAATTAGTCGCCAGGTTTTTTACACCCTTGATCGAGATCGGTCTTTGAGCGGTATAAGCAAAACACCGAATGGAACTCAATTTACGCACGAATTTAGTGGCCCAACAGAGCGCAACGAAATCCCTGGAACTCCACATGGTTTGTATCAGACCATATCGCATGAACTGTCATCAGACCAATTAAAATTAATATAAAATAATTATTGGAAGCAAAAACAATTAAAACACTAGTGATTTCGTGGGTTTTGTGACTCTTCTTATATAATGCTTGCTATTTAAGTTTAAGATCAGCAAATTAATTCCTTGATAGGAAAGTGTGGGAATGGAAATGTGTTATAGAGCAGAAAGGTTAAAATGTAGTGCAAATGGGACATTCTGCTGTTAAAAAAAAACTACAAATCATCTTGGAAATGTGTGTTAATAGTTTTAGTTCATTATCAAATTCTCTCCGCTATTTTCGGGTTTTGCAGAATTGCTTAACACTTTTTAGACTCGTGCTACTCATTTGCACGATCCAAAAATACGCGAATTACTATGAATTCGCCAGCGAAATGAGCGAAATGAAAACAAACAAAAGGTTCAGCCGTCTCTCACGTTTCACCCATCAAAAGTGGGCTTAGTGTTGGTGGAAGGGCCCAAATCCAATTTAAGCCAGGCCGGCAGGGAAATGGAATTTGGCTGAATTCGATTGGAATGGAATGGAATCTGGTGGGGCGGGCCTGCAGCACATTTTCCCTCGAATCTAGCCGCTGGAACTGATGCGGCCCTAGATGAACAACTGTTCACCTGTGTGACTGGGTATAGTACCTGCCACCGCCGAGAGACCCACTATAAAAGCCCACGGATCGCGCGGCAGCCGCTCATTTCGAGAACGGAACTCTAATCGCAAGCCGTGTGTCGTCGCCGTCGGATTGGATTGTTTGGGATTGGCTTTTGATTTCGGTTTCGTGTTCCCGGCTGTCGCGGCAATCAAGCGCTTGAATAATATTCGAATTAGGCATTAGTAACCCATAAACCTGATCGGAAGTGCAGGGCGCCAGGGGATTCACTGCCATCGCGGTTACGTGACAGGTGTTGCAATGTGCCTTTGAGGGGCCCCCACCAAGTTCGAAAACCCCCAAAACACAAGCGGCTAGACATTGAATCGGGTTCAAGAACTTGTCCAAAGGCGCAGCAGCCATGGTGGAGAAGGCCTCGAATGCGTTTACGCTGGAAAAGCTCCGAAATCTGCAATGGCAGAAGGTGTTTCATATGTTCTACATAGAACCGGTTGTCTTCATGCTGCTGTTCTCGCACACGCTATCGGGTGAGTGACCCGGTCTGCGGTACCCAGCATCTGGCGTCTAATGACCATACGACCCCACGTCCAGGCACTATCCAGCGCAACCAGGTCATCTACCAGACGTGCACGGTGATCTTTCACTACAATGAGTCCGACTGCAAGCAACTGGACGTGAAGAACGCCAGCGCCGAGATAAATGTAGGTTCTACAATTCTTCCGATCTGGAAATTCTAGATTACGACCTGATCCTACTTCTCCGCTTTGCAGGCCATCGAGACGGAGCTGCAGCCGTATGTGGCCAACCTGTTCCTCACTCGCACCCTCCTGGAGAGCATTGTCCCAGCCTTCTGCGGCCTGTTCATCGGCTCCTGGTCGGATCACTACGGCCGCAAGCCCCTGCTAATTGTTTCTATGATAGGTAAGACCTGTTTTAGTTTCAGTTCTCAGTTGAAACTTCTAACTTATGAACACTTTCGAGCAAGCTATTTACCTGAACGTCAAATGTATATTACACAATCGCGGAGAGAAATCACAATAGAATTTCCCCCACTTAACATAGTTGAACAGGTGTACACAATCCTCTAACTCGGGATTAGCAAATTATACTGCTGCTTCTTACTTCATCTTTTTAAAAGTGTTAACTTTAAATTTGAAATTTTAAAGTCCCAATAACTTAAAGATTGCAGTTTACCACTTAAACAGACACACTCTATGTATTATTCTCCCTGTGCAGGGTTCTCCGCCTCCTTCCTGATGATGGCCGCCATCTGCGAGCTGTCCAGCTACTACGTGGTGATTCCCTGGTGGTACATCCTGGCCGCAGTGCCCCACTCCTTGCTCGGTGGTAATTGCGTCTTCTCAGTGGCCGCCTTCTGCTTCATCTCGGACATCACGGACTGCAAGTCGCGTCCCTACCGCATGATCTTTATGGAGTCGCTTTTCTTCATCGGCCTGACTAGTGGATCCCTACTGTCCAGCTTCGTGTACGCTGCTGTGGGTTCGGCGGCGACCATTGGCCTTTCCGGCTGCATCGTGACCTTCGCCACGTTATTCATAATCTTCTTTGTGCCGGAGAGCTTGCACTATCATCAACAACAAGAAGCCAAGAACGCGATCGCTGCGAATGGGGGGAAGGACTGCAAGGAGAAGGACGTGCCGATCACCGCCTGCGATCTGCAACTGGATCGCGTGGCCATCGACTGTCCACCGAATTTCATGGACTCTGGGGAGCCGGAGAAGGATAAGAAGATGGAACTGCCCACGCCGGCAACACCGGCAATGAGCTTTGACGAAGATCTTCTGGCCAAGTACGTGGAGCGACTGCCGCAAAAGGCGGCGGAGGCGGAGCTAAAGCGCAAGCAGGCGAAGGAGCGGTCCAAGAAAGCGGGTCTGTTCAGTGTGGTGCACATCAGAGACATGATTAGCACCTGCTTCAAGCGGCGCGATCATCACGCGCGTGCCATCATCTGGCTTGTCACCCTTGCCATGTTCCTGTCCATCTTTGTCTTCGGTAAGTCCCTAATTAGTCCCGCTAATTCCAAAGCTTATGTTATTGATCGCTCTTAGATGGCGTGATGACTGTAATGTATCTGTTCGTGCGGGAGAAATTCCACT
The DNA here is from genome assembly GCF_025231255.1 of Drosophila biarmipes. Taxonomy (NCBI): domain Eukaryota; kingdom Metazoa; phylum Arthropoda; class Insecta; order Diptera; family Drosophilidae; genus Drosophila; species Drosophila biarmipes. The sequence continues at coordinate 15,826,106 of NC_066615.1, read as the reverse complement.
GGACGGTGCGGGATTACACGTTCTTCGAAACAGTCAGCCACCTGGTGCCCATGATTGGCGCACTTATTGGATTCCTGATCCTGCGGAAGGTTAGATTTTTATTTGGCGCCCTACGTGGGGCTGAAGTTCCTAACTAGATTGTGCGTTTATTTCAGATCTTTCGCCTGTCGGTTGTGACCTTAGCTCTGCTGGCCTTCTTCTCGGAGATTCTAAACAATCTGGCTAAGGGCTTTGCAACGATGCCCTGGCACATGTACCTTTCGGTTACCCTAGGAGTGTTCCGCTCCATCTCAGGCCCCATGTGTCGCACTATAGTATCGAATATAGTACCTCCCTCGGATCTGGGTGAGATTAACGAATTCTGTTCCCCAGCTGTTTCTAAAAGTATAACCATTTTACCTCTCCCTTTCGCAGGCAAGATTTTCTCCATCAAGAATGTTTTGCAGTCGTTTGCGCCATTCGGTAAGCGGAGCTAGTGCCGTTTGCGTGTTTATTATTTTATTGACTCTTTTACTGCTAATTACAGTGGCAGCTCCCCTCTATACCCTCATCTACAAGCGATCGCTCACCACCTACCCGGGTCTGTTCAACTTCGTCAGCTCGTTCCTGTACCTGCTCTCATTCGTCTTTATCGGGTGAGCTTGACGGGGAAAGCCCCTCTCCAAAACCCGCTAATTGATCACACATCTCCGATTCCCCTCACAGGTACGTCTTGCGGATCAAATATAGGCACAAAGATCACTACGCCAAGGTTCTGAAGTGAGGCTGAGACAGCGGATCTGTGGCCAAATTAACATGTGATCACCCCAAGCAAGCAATCCAAATTTACAAGTGGAGCGAATTTAAAGATGTGAATCCGGAAAACAAGCGTTTATATGTTAAACGAATGGATCCTGTTTGACTTGCTTATTTATAATTTACCCTTTAGTATTTTGAATTCTTTTTAAGATACTATTAAGAGGGCTCTCCTATCTTAGTTAATTAAATTGTTATAATTCACAAACCAGATTAACATTTAGGTACTTATCATATTATGGGTCGTTGTCTGCCTTTTTCGGAGCATTGCAGCGTGCCCAACGAGATACTTTCATTCTGGTTATTTATTTTAATGTATGTTCAATGTTGTCAGAAATCATGATATCAAAAATGTATACCTCGTGAAAAGATATTTTTGTTAAGTAACAGTATTTATACCCGTTATATATACTATATATATACTAGATTCGTCGGAAAGTACGTAACAGGTATAATGATGCGTTTCCGACCCCATAAAGTATATATATTGTTGATCAGGATCTCTAGCCGAGTAGATCTAATCCGTCTGTCCGTAGCTGGAATATTCAAACTTGGCGTGGAGGTTCCTGGAGTTCCTGCGCAGCGCAAGTTGGTTTCAGCGGGATGCCACGCCCATTTCAATGCCCACAGTCCGCGTGTATCTGTAGCGCCTAGTTATGATAGAACAAAAATTTTAACTGAAATGTATTTGTCTCATCAATACCTATCGATTGACCAAAACTTTGGTGGCCACAGTTGTCACGCTAGAAATTTTTTTTTGCTAAAATGTATTTATCTTGTTCAAAACCTTTCGATTCATCTAAAAAAATGTTTGCCACGCCCACTCTAACGCCCCCAAATGGCTTAAATGTTAAAACTATCTGCCGCCCGCATAACATATACCAAAATAGCCGGTAAGTTCCGCTTAAGAATATTTCTTTGCTGCTTATATATCTGCATTTGTATTTTTCGTATCTGATAGTGGAGGCACTCGACTACAGCGTTCTTCCTTGTTTTTATTAAATTCGACTATAGCGTTCTTCCTTGTTTTTATTAAATTTATTTATTTGCATACTGTTGCCAAAAGTTTAAACTTAAGGTACAATGAGGAATCGGCAAGTTGCCGTAGTTTATTAAATATTTAATAAATTCATTACTTCTAACCGATGAACATTTTGTGCTTTCACGGCCCTTTCGGTCACAAATTTTAATCCACATTTTTCTTTTCTTTTTATTTTTGTTAGTTATATAAAAGTGTAATCGTTGCCAAAACAAAAAAGGCAATTTTACACTTGCCCACTTTTTTTGTGCCTATTGCCCCACTGTTCAAGGTCCACTTTTCGGCACTGCTTAGTGGTTCAAAGGATTCTGTTTTTTGATTGAGTTCGGTCGTTGGTGGCTCAGAAGGTTCAGTGATTTTACTAATACTCGTGGGGGGCTTAGTAGGTTCCATGGTTTTGTTAGTGGTCGTCGGTGGAGCAGAATATTCGATCGCATTTTTAATGGCCGTCGGTGGATTGAAGGGTTTGATGGTTTTGTAAGTGATCCGCGATGGTACAGAAGTTTCGATAGTCTTTTTACTGTTGCCCCGTAGCTTGCAAGGTTTGATGGGTTTGTAAGTATTCGCCGAAGGTACGTAATATTTCATTAAATTTTTAGTAGTTGTCGATGGACTGGAAGGTTTGTTGGTAGTGTCGAAGGTCTTCGTCGACGGTACTGAAGATTCGATGGTGTTTTTAGTGGTTGGTGGCTCGGTGGTTTCTTTAGTGTTCGTCGACGGTACGAAAGATCCGGTGTTGTTTTCAAGGGTCTTCGGTGGCTTGGAAGATTCGGTGGTTTCGTTAGTGTTCGTCCACGGTACGGAAGACTCGGTGGTCTCTTTAGAGGTTGTCGGTGACTCGGAAGACTCGGTGGTTTCATTAGTGTTTGTCGATTCGGTATAGCCTGTAGAGGTTTTCGGTGACTCGGAAGGCTTTGTGGTTTCATTAGTGTCCGTCGACGGTACGGAAGTTTCGGTGGTTTTTTTAGTGTTCGTCGATGGCACGGAAGATTCGGTGGTTTCGTTACTGCTCGTCCACGGTACGGAAGATTCGGTGGAGTATTTAGTGGTTATCAGTGACTCAGAAGGCTCGGTGGTTTTATTAATATTCATCGGCGGTACAGAGCATTTGGTGGTTTCGTTAGTGTTCGTCGACGGTACGGAAGATTCGTTGGTTTCATTAGTGTCTGTCGACGGTACGGAAGATTCGGTGGTTTCATTAGTGTCTGTCGACGGTACGGTAGATTCGGTGGTTTCGTTACTGCTCGTCCACGGTACGGAAGATTTGTTGGTTTCGTTAGTGTTCGTCGACGGTACGGAAGATTCGGTGGTTTCGTTACTGCTCGTCCACGGTACGGAAGATTCGGTGGTTTCATTAGTGTCTGTCGACGGTACGGTAGATTCAGTGGTTTCGTTACTGCTCGTCCACGGTACGGAAGATTCGTTGGTTTCGTTAGTGTTCGTCGACGGTACGGAAGATTCGGTGGTTTCGTTACTGCTCGTCCACGGTACGGAAGATTCGTTGGTTTCGTTAGTGTTCGTCGACGGTACGGAAGATTCGGTGGTTTCGTTACTGCTCGTCCACGGTACGGAAGATTCGTTGATTTCGTTAGTGTTCGTCGACGGTACGTAAGATTCGGTGGTTTCGTTAGTGTTCGTCCACGGTACGGAAGATTCGTTTGTTTCGTTAGTGTTCGTCGACGGTACGGAAGATTCGTTGGTTTCGTTACTGCTCGTCCACGGTACGGAAGATTCGTTGGTTTCGTTAGTGTTCGTCGACGGTACGGAAGATTCGGTGGTTTCGTTACTGCTCGTCCACGGTACGGAAGATTCGTTGGTTTCGTTAGTGTTCGTCGACGGTACGGAAGATTCGGTGGTTTCGTTAGTGTTCGTCCACGGTACGGAAGATTCGTTGGTTTCGTTAGTGTTCGTCGACGGTACGGAAGATTCGGTGGTTTCGTTACTGCTCGTCCACGGTACGGAAGATTCGTTGATTTCGTTAGTGTTCGTCGACGGTACGTAAGATTCGGTGGTTTCGCTAGTGTTCGTCCACGGTACGGAAGATTCGTTGGTTTCGTTAGTGTTCGTCGACGGTACGGGAGATTCGGTGGTTTCGTTACTGCTCGTCCACGGTACGGAAGATTCGTTGGTTTCGTTAGTGTTCGTCGACGGTACGGAAGATTCGGTGGTTTCGTTACTGCTCGTCCACGGTACGGAAGATTCGGTGGAGTATTTAGTGGTTATCAGTGACTCAGAAGGCTCGGTGGTTTTATTAATATTCATCGGCGGTACAGAGCATTTGGTGGTTTCGTTAGTGTTCGTCGACGGTACGGAAGATTCGTTGGTTTCATTAGTGTCTGTCGACGGTACGGAAGATTCGGTGGTTTCATTAGTGTCTGTCGACGGTACGGTAGATTCGGTGGTTTCGTTACTGCTCGTCCACGGTACGGAAGATTCGTTGGTTTCGTTAGTGTTCGTCGACGGTACGGAAGATTCGGTGGTTTCGTTAGTGTTCGTCCACGGTACGGAAGATTTGTTGGTTTCGTTAGTGTTCGTCGGTGGTACAGAAGATTCGGTGGTTTCGTTAGTGTTCGTCGACGGTACGGAAGATTCGGTGGTTTCGTTAGTGTTCGTCGACGGTACGAAAGATTTGGTGGTTTCGTTAGTGTTCGTCGACGGTACGAAAGATTCGGTGGTTTCGTTAGTGTTCGTCGATGGCACGGAAGATTCGGTGGTTTCGTTAGTGTTCGTCGGTGGTACAGAAGATTCGGTGGTTTCGTTACTGCTCGTCCACGGTACGGAAGATTCGTTGATTTCGTTAGTGTTCGTCGACGGTACGGAAGATTCGGTGGTTTCGTTACTGCTCGTCCACGGTACGGAAGATTCGTTGATTTCGTTAGTGTTCGTCGACGGTACGTAAGATTCTGTGGTTTCGTTAGTGTTCGTCCACGGTACGGAAGATTCGTTGGTTTCGTTAGTGTTCGTCGACGGTACGGAAGATTCGGTGGTTTCGTTACTGCTCGTCCACGGTACGGAAGATTCGTTGGTTTCGTTAATGTTCGTCGACGGTACGGAAGATTCGGTGGTTTCGTTACTGCTCGTCCACGGTACGGAAGATTCGTTGGTTTCGTTAGTGTTCGTCGACGGTACGGAAGATTCGGTGGTTTCGTTAGTGTTCGTCCACGGTACGGAAGATTCGTTGGTTTCGTTAGTGTTCGTCGACGGTACGGAAGATTCGGTGGTTTCGTTACTGCTCGTCCACGGTACGGAAGATTCGTTGGTTTCGTTAGTGTTCGTCGACGGTACGGAAGATTCGGTGGTTTCGTTACTGCTCGTCCACGGTACGGAAGATTCGTTGGTTTCGTTAGTGTTCGTCGACGGTACGGAAGATTCGGTGGTTTCGTTAGTGTTCGTCCACGGTACGGAAGATTCGTTGGTTTCGTTAGTGTTCGTCGACGGTACGGAAGATTCGGTGGTTTCGTTACTGCTCGTCCACGGTACGGAAGATTCGTTGGTTTCGTTAGTGTTCGTCGACGGTACGGAAGATTCGGTGGTTTCGTTAGTGTTCGTCCACGGTACGGAAGATTTGGTGGTTTTATTAGTGTACGTCGACGGTACGGAAGATTCGTTGGTTTCATTAGTGTCCGTCGACGGTACGGAAGATTCGGTGGTTTCGTTACTGCTCGTCCACGGTACGGAAGATTCGTTGATTTCGTTAGTGTTCGTCGACGGTACGTAAGATTCGGTGGTTTCGTTAGTGTTCGTCCACGGTACGGAAGATTCGTTGGTTTCGTTAGTGTTCGTCGACGGTACGGAAGATTCGGTGGTTTCGTTACTGCTCGTCCACGGTACGGAAGATTCGTTGGTTTCGTTAGTGTTCGTCGACGGTACGGAAGATTCGGTGGTTTCGTTACTGCTCGTCCACGGTACGGAAGATTCGTTGGTTTCGTTAGTGTTCGTCGACGGTACGGAAGATTCGGTGGTTTCGTTAGAGTTCGTCCACGGTACGGAAGATTCGTTGGTTTCGTTAGTGTTCGTCGACGGTACGGAAGATTCGGTGGTTTCGTTACTGCTCGTCCACGGTACGGAAGATTCGGTGGAGTATTTAGTGGTTATCAGTGACTCAGAAGGCTCGGTGGTTTTATTAATATTCATCGGCGGTACAGAGCATTTGGTGGTTTCGTTAGTGTTCGTCGACGGTACGGAAGATTCGTTGGTTTCATTAGTGTCTGTCGACGGTACGGAAGATTCGGTGGTTTCATTAGTGTCTGTCGACGGTACGGTAGATTCGGTGGTTTCGTTACTGCTCGTCCACGGTACGGAAGATTCGTTGGTTTCGTTAGTGTTCGTCGACGGTACGGAAGATTCGGTGGTTTCGTTACTGCTCGTCCACGGTACGGAAGATTCGGTGGTTTCATTAGTGTCTGTCGACGGTACGGTAGATTCGGTGGTTTCGTTACTGCTCGTCCCCGGTACGGAAGATTCGTTGATTTCGTTAGTGTTCGTCGACGGTACGTAAGATTCGGTGGTTTCGTTAGTGTTCGTCCACGGTACGGAAGATTCGTTGGTTTCGTTAGTGTTCGTCGACGGTACGGAAGATTCGGTGGTTTCGTTACTGCTCGTCCACGGTACGGAAGATTCGTTGGTTTCGTTAGTGTTCGTCGACGGTACGGAAGATTCGGTGGTTTCGTTAGTGTTCGTCCACGGTACGGAAGATTTGGTGGTTTTATTAGTGTACGTCGACGGTACGGAAGATTCGTTGGTTTCATTAGTGTCCGTCGACGGTACGGAAGATTCGGTGGTTTCGTTACTGCTCGTCCACGGTACGGAAGATTTGTTGGTTTCGTTAGTGTTCGTCGACGGTACGGAAGATTCGGTGGTTTCGTTACTGCTCGTCCACGGTACGGAAGATTCGTTGATTTCGTTAGTGTTCGTCGACGGTACGTAAGATTCGGTGGTTTCGTTAGTGTTCGTCCACGGTACGGAAGATTCGTTGGTTTCGTTAGTGTTCGTCGACGGTACGGAAGATTCGGTGGTTTCGTTACTGCTCGTCCACGGTACGGAAGATTCGTTGGTTTCGTTAGTGTTCGTCGACGGTACGGAAGATTCGGTGGTTTCGTTACTGCTCGTCCACGGTACGGAAGATTCGTTGGTTTCGTTAGTGTTCGTCGACGGTACGGAAGATTCGGTGGTTTCGTTAGTGTTCGTCCACGGTACGGAAGATTCGTTGGTTTCGTTAGTGTTCGTCGACGGTACGGAAGATTCGGTGGTTTCGTTACTGCTCGTCCACGGTACGGAAGATTCGTAGGTTTCATTAGTGTCTGTCGACGGTACGGTAGATTCGGTGGTTTCGTTACTGCTCGTCCACGGTACGGAAGATTCGTTGGTTTCGTTAGTGTTCGTCGACGGTACGGAAGATTCGGTGGTTTCGTTACTGCTCGTCCACGGTACGGAAGATTCGTTGGTTTCGTTAGTGTTCGTCGACGGTACGGAAGATTCGGTGGTTTCGTTAGTGTTCGTCCACGGTACGGAAGATTCGTTGGTTTCGTTAGTGTTCGTCGACGGTACGGAAGATTCGGTGGTTTCGTTACTGCTCGTCCACGGTACGGAAGATTCGTTGGTTTCATTAGTGTTCGTCCACGGTACGGAATATTCGTTGGTATCTTTAGAGGTTGTCGGTGACTCGGAAGATTCGGTAGTTTCATTAGTGTCCGTCAACGGTACGGAAGATTCGGTGGATTCATTAGTATTCGTCGACGGTACGGAAGATTCGGTGGTTTCATTAGTGTCTGTCGACGGTACGGTAGATTCGGTGGTTTCATTTGTGTCCGTCGACGGTACGGAAGATTCGGTGCTTTCGTTACTGTTCGTCCACGGTACGAAAGATTCGGTGGTTTCGTTAGTGTTCGTCCACGGTACGAAAGATTGGGTGGAGTATTTAGTGGTTATCAGTGGCTCAGAAGGTTCGGTGGTTTCGTTTCTGTTCGTCCACGGTACGAAAGATTCGGTGGTTTCGTTAGTGTTCGTCCACGGTACGGAAGATTCGGTGGTTTCGTTAGTGTTCGTCGACGGTACGGAAGATTCGGTGGTTTTGTTAGTGCTCATGTTTTTATTTGTTGTAGTAGGCTCGAAAGACTGGGTGGTTTTGTTAGTGTTCGTCGGTGGTACAGAAGATTCGGTGGTTTCGTTAGTGTTCGTCGACGGTACGGAAGATTCGGTGGTTTCGTTAGTGTTTGTCGACGGTACGAAAGATTTGGTGGTTTCGTTAGTGTTCGTCGACGGTACGAAAGATTCGGTGGTTTCGTTAGTGTTCGTCGATGGCACGGAAGATTCGGTGGTTTCGTTAGTGTTCGTCGGTGGTACAGAAGATTCGGTGGTTTCGTTACTGCTCGTCCACGGTACGGAAGCTTCGTTGATTTCGTTAGTGTTCGTCGACGGTACGTAAGATTCTGTGGTTTCGTTAGTGTTCGTCCACGGTACGGAAGATTCGTTGGTTTCGTTAGTGTTCGTCGACGGTACGGAAGATTCGGTGGTTTCGTTACTGCTCGTCCACGGTACGGAAGATTCGTTGGTTTCGTTAGTGTTCGTCGACGGTACGGAAGATTCGGTGGTTTCGTTAGTGTTCGTCCACGGTACGGAAGATTTGGTGGTTTTATTAGTGTACGTCGACGGTACGGAAGATTCGTTGGTTTCATTAGTGTCCGTCGACGGTACGGAAGATTCGGTGGTTTCGTTACTGCTCGTCCACGGTACGGAAGATTTGTTGGTTTCGTTAGTGTTCGTCGACGGTACGGAAGATTCGGTGGTTTCGTTACTGCTCGTCCACGGTACGGAAGATTCGTTGATTTCGTTAGTGTTCGTCGACGGTACGTAAGATTCGGTGGTTTCGTTAGTGTTCGTCCACGGTACGGAAGATTCGTTGGTTTCGTTAGTGTTCGTCGACGGTACGGAAGATTCGGTGGTTTCGTTACTGCTCGTCCACGGTACGGAAGATTCGTTGGTTTCGTTAGTGTTCGTCGACGGTACGGAAGATTCGGTGGTTTCGTTACTGCTCGTCCACGGTACGGAAGATTCGTTGGTTTCGTTAGTGTTCGTCGACGGTACGGAAGATTCGTTAGTGTTCGTCGATGGCACGGAAGATTCGGTGGTTTCGTTAGTGTTCGTCGGTGGTACAGAAGATTCGGTGGTTTCGTTACTGCTCGTCCACGGTACGGAAGATTCGTTGATTTCGTTAGTGTTCGTCGACGGTACGGAAGATTCGGTGGTTTCGTTACTGCTCGTCCACGGTACGGAAGATTCGTTGATTTCGTTAGTGTTCGTCGACGGTACGTAAGATTCTGTGGTTTCGTTAGTGTTCGTCCACGGTACGGAAGATTCGTTGGTTTCGTTAGTGTTCGTCGACGGTACGGAAGATTCGGTGGTTTCGTTACTGCTCGTCCACGGTACGGAAGATTCGTTGGTTTCGTTAATGTTCGTCGACGGTACGGAAGATTCGGTGGTTTCGTTACTGCTCGTCCACGGTACGGAAGATTCGTTGGTTTCGTTAGTGTTCGTCGACGGTACGGAAGATTCGTTGGTTTCGTTAATGTTCGTCGACGGTACGGAAGATTCGGTGGTTTCGTTACTGCTCGTCCACGGTACGGAAGATTCGTTGGTTTCGTTAGTGTTCGTCGACGGTACGAAAGATTCGGTGGTTTCGTTAGTGTTCGTCGATGGCACGGAAGATTCGGTGGTTTCGTTAGTGTTCGTCGGTGGTACAGAAGATTCGGTGGTTTCGTTAGTGCTCGTCCACGGTACGGAAGCTTCGTTGATTTCGTTAGTGTTCGTCGACGGTACGGAAGATTCGGTGGTTTCGTTACTGCTCGTCCACGGTACGGAAGATTCGTTGGTTTCATTAGTGTCCGTCGACGGTACGGAAGATTCGGTGGTTTTATTAGTGTCCGTCGACGGTATGGAAGATTCGGTGGTTTCGTTAGTGTTCGTCCACGGTACGTTTGTCGACGGTACAGATGATTCGGTGGTTTCGTTAGTGTTCGTCGACGGCACGGAAGATTGGGTGGTTTCGTTAGTGTTCGTCCACGGTACGGAATATTCGTTGGTATCTTTAGAGGTTGTCGGTGACTCGGAAGATTCGGTAGTTTCATTAGTGTCCGTCGACGGTACGGAAGATTCGGTGGTTTCGTTACTGCTCGTCCACGGTACGGAAGATTCGTTGGTTTCATTAGTGTTCGTCCACGGTACGGAATATTCGTTGGTATCTTTAGAGGTTGTCGGTGACTCGGAAGATTCGGTAGTTTCATTAGTGTCCGTCAACGGTACGGAAGATTCGGTGGATTCATTAGTATTCGTCGACGGTACGGAAGATTCGGTGGTTTCATTAGTGTCTGTCGACGGTACGGTAGATTCGGTGGTTTCATTTGTGTCCGTCGACGGTACGGAAGATTCGGTGCTTTCGTTACTGTTCGTCCACGGTACGAAAGATTCGGTGGTTTCGTTAGTGTTCGTCCACGGTACGAAAGATTCGGTGGAGTATTTAGTGGTTATCAGTGGCTCAGAAGGTTCGGTGGTTTCGTTTCTGTTCGTCCACGGTACGAAAGATTCGGTGGTTTCGTTAGTGTTCGTCCACGGTACGGAAGATTCGGTGGTTTCGTTAGTGTTCGTCGACGGTACGGAAGATTCGGTGGTTTTGTTAGTGCTCATGTTTTTATTTGTTGTAGTAGGCTCGAAAGACTGGGTGGTTTTGTTAGTGTTCGTCGGTGGTACAGAAGATTCGGTGGTTTCGTTAGTGTTCGTCGACGGTACGGAAGATTCGGTGGTTTCGTTGGTGTTCGTCGACGGTACGAAAGATTTGGTGGTTTCGTTAGTGTTCGTCGACGGTACGAAAGATTCGGTGGTTTCGTTAGTGTTCGTCGATGGCACGGAAGATTCGGTGGTTTCGTTAGTGTTCGTCGGTGGTACAGAAGATTCGGTGGTTTCGTTAGTGTTCGTCGACGGTACGGAAGATTCGGTGGTTTCGTTAGTGTTCGTCGACGGTACGGAAAATTCGGTGGTTTTGTTAGTGCTCATGTTTTTATTTGTTGTAGTAGGCTCGAAAGACTGGGTGGTTTTGTTAGTGTTCGTCGACGGTACGAAAGTCTCGGTGGTGTTTCGGGTGGTCGTAGGTGGCTCGGCGGCTTCGTAAGTGGTAGTCGGCGTTACTAAAAAGTAGGGGATATTTTGATCTGAGCTGTCTCTACATGTTCCATTCATCAATTTTACATCGTCAATGACAATGTCTCCACGTGGCGATGCAGGGTCCGTGACTGTGAAAACCACCTGGAAGTTCTCCACTTCGTCGATGGGGACCGAATGCCAAACCCACTGGGAGTCTCGATTGCCCGACGGGTAGAATTTGGTTGAGCTAAGATGGGTGTTTGAAAAATAAAAAAAGTAACATGTGTTAATGTATACGTAATTGAATTTCTTGTTATGGATAATAAACAAGTCAGATCTAGGAAACTTACTGTTTTCCAAAATTCTTCAACATGTCTTCGATTGCTATTGATTCTGGTTTCGTTGATACCACCAAGTCTTTGACATCTGAACCAGACAAAAAAATTTTAAACTGAAAGCACAAAGGGTTTCCCAAGGTAAGCCTCTTCGGAATGGGGGGGGATAAAAAGTGCTTGGCCCCGGAGAGACTGCTGTCCATTTCCATGCGAATAAAGTGTCCTTTTCTCATACTCTGGAGAGTGTGATCCCGGCTGGAAGCGCTGATCCTTTTCCATAACTGGTCCTGGGTTTTAGGCTCCTTCCAACCACACATGTCCGTTTTCTCGAAGCCGCACGAGTGGTAGATTTTACGACATGTTCCCAATTCAGGAAACCAATCCGTTCCATTGCAGTAAGTAACCCGACTTCCGTAAAGGTCAAACCCTTTCCCGCAGGTGATATTCGACTTTAAGTCGCCGACGCCAATGTTATCGGGTGGCGCTCTCTCAATTTTCTTGCAACCAGCCTCTAGAAATTAGGAAATAAATCGAATCGCTGCTTGCTATAAATTTTTGAATTGATCTGCTTTCAGCAAGCTTTTTAAATACAGTTTTACGAAGTCATTAAACATAAAACTCGGAATTGTGTGTATGGTTAAAAATGAAAAGGTAAAAATCAATTGACTTTCTATTGTATAACTAAACAATTGAAAGTTATTTTAAATTCTACTCACTGGCACAGAATCGTGGTTCTCCTTTCGGATATTTTCTTTTGCAGTCACCGGTTTTGTTTCCTTGCAGGGTGAATCCGGGATCGCATATGAATTTTAGGATACCATTCTCAATTTTTGCATTGCCATTGGCCAAAAATACGGGTTCTACACATTTATTTCCGGTTGTTGGTCCATAGTTTTGAAGAGTAAGAATTGTCAGAACCCAAAAAGTTTGGAAAGTAGCGAAGGCCATCGCGGAATGTTTAACATTCGAAAGCTCGATAACGAATGAGCTGAACTCGTCTCAATCCCCTTTGTATAACTTTATAAAAATATGTTCGATGGCGGAAGTTAGATTATGAGATTGGGGATCTGGATATGCATATATACTCGTACATATACAGTGAAACTACCATAGCTCGAAGATTTTAATCTCGAAGAGAATAAAGTTTTGAGGGTAGTATAAATCATAAGTACGAGAAAAAGGAGTACTACAACCGGAATATCTTTTAATAATACATTTTGGTAGAAACCTTATGTGAGGGATATAGTACCCAAACGAATATCAAATGTCGCGACTGTCTCACCATCAAAAATATTTATTTAATTTTTTATTTGTTGCTGGGTGTTCGATTTAGTCAAGCTTAACTGTATTTCTTTTCTATTCATTCCGAAGTTATTTTTCGAATAAATATATATTTTCCCAGTAAGGCCGAAGTATTGAATTCCTATCAACATTTCTCATATTGTTTTTACAAGGTTTGAAGAACTTGAAATGGAATTTCAATTTCTCATTTAATTTTTTTTCTCACTCCTATAAAACTTTTTTATTGTATATTTTGTATAGATAAACAGTGAAACTGTACATGGACATCCATTTAATGAAAGAACAATCTGTACAATTTATTTTCACTTGTTCTTTGGTATATGTTGGGAGGTATGATTATAAGACCTATCCTAAAGCTACATATTTACATGTTACTTGGCTGAGCTTAATTGGTATACAAAATATTTAAAATAATACTTTTAAAAGAACTAAAAACTTATTGATACACTGGCTTATGATTGGCTAGGTTTGTAAATAGATCAGCTTCCGATGGCCTGGTAGGCACTATCGCTACCCATGGATTTTTGAATGCCAAAGACCGCTCTGCAATGGAATGTTTTCTTAATATCAGAAAGTATTCTGAGGTATCATTCGGAACTTACGCCGACATGCAGTAGCACATGAAGTACAGTGCCACGCTGATGAAATTGAAGATGCCGGGATAAAAATTAACTGTGGCCTGGTAAACAGCCGTATAAAGAGGGGCAGCTCCCAGGGGGGAGATGGACTGCAGCGAAGTGGTTAGGGAGAAGATTTTACCTGAGAAGGAATGGATTAGTAATTTTCTAGGCCTTTCGAAACCACCTCCGACCCACCCAATTCCGAGCTGGGCGTCACGTGCGAAAGGATGGCCTTGCTCATGGGCGACATAACTCCGCGCATCATGCCCAGGATCAGGGCCAGGTACATCTCGCTGCCATATACGGCCGTGGCCCTGACCGTGCTCTCGAGGACGCAGCAGGCGAAGGCCAGGAGCGTCATCATGATGGTGGACACTCCCAGAAGACGGCGCAACAGGATCATGGCGATGGTGCTGCCCACCACTTGGATGACGACCCTCGCCGCATTGAAGACACTATAGTCCTGGACTGTGTAGTCGAACTGCTTCCGCATGAACATGTAGTTCACCGTGTTCTCGCCCTCTGAAGCGTCGAAAGGGTATTAGATCCTGGTCCGAGGCTAGTTGTTACAGGCGCAACTCACCCATAGCGAAAACGCACAAGGTCAGCGACATCATGACAAACCAGATGATAGCCCTATCGTAGTTCTCGCGTTTTCTAATGCAGGTCTTCACAAGAACCTTCACCAGATCCAGGCGGAAGAACTCTCGAATGCGGGACTGAGGAAAAATTACATCATTTAGCAACGGTCGAGATAAAGTCGATGTGTAGACTTACCCCAGTTTGCAAATCTTCAGACTTGAGACTCTCTGGCACAAAGAAGTAGACGTAGATAAGCGCTATGGAGATGATGGAGCCCACCAAGATGAAGAGGGTGGACGCTCCGGTGGCGGCATAGATGTAACCGCTGGCCACTCCGCCAGCCATCATACCCAGCCCTAGGGCAGCTTCCATGGTCACCATTCTGATTAAGGGAGATTAGAGTTAATAATGGATAATGGTTCTATCAGTTGACTCAAAAAAAAATCTTTTAAATAAACTACATTCAGTCTAACAACAATAATACTAGCTTTAAATAGCATTTTCTAGGACTCTATTTTAAAAAGTCTTACAACTAGATTTTACGTCTTAGTACGCTATCTACTATATATTATTAACTTTTTACCTACCTCATAGCACGCTTATCCTCGGTGGCCACATCGGAAACATGGCAGTACAAGATGGTGATGAGGGCGCAAGTGCCCCCGCTGAAGACCGAGGGCGTGGAGGACAACAGGAACCACCAGGGGCTGATGTTGGTAGCCGCCGTTATCTGGGTAAGCACTATCAAGATAATGGCACTGACCAAGTAGCCTAAAAAGATATATATGCATCAGATAGATTAGGGGTCCATATAATACTCCCCCTCACCTGTGAATGTGGACAGCAGGATGGGCCTTCTGCCGAACTTATCCGACCAGGGTCCCAGGAAGAGACTCACTATGGCGGGCACGGTGCTCTCGAGCATCGAGCTTATCATCGTGATGGTGGAGGCATACTCCTGAACTTGCCCCTCGATCTTCTGCAAAATGGGAACTCTGTTTGATAGGGGATTCTTGACGGTACTGATAAGCCGGAGTTTGGGTCGTCACGTTTCTATGACTCACCATGCGGCAGGGGTTTCTGGCCGGCTTAACTATCTGCACACATGCATGTCAAAATATCATAACCGATTTGCCTCGATAACTTTTGGTGATAAGACGATCTATTAGTCATAAACAATTCGGGTTTACTTTTGTGTCGGTCAACTGATAAGCAGCAACAGGTGCGGCGATCATGGAAAAGGAGATAGCTAAGGGAACCTTTAAAAACTTTATTTCAAATGTGCTAAAAAAAAAGGTATCGTCACTATACACAAACGTATTAGTTTATGTTGATAAGCAGTTTAAAATAAAACAAACCATGTATACAATGTACAAAAAATAGTTTACCAAATCTAAGAAAAATAAAAAAATATTCATTTATCAAAAGTAAGTGCCTCTCCTTTTCTTTTCGCAGCAATTACTGCTAATTGAAATACAATTAACTGCCAATAAATTCCCAATACACCCGTGTAATTTATGTAATTTTCACCTGGCTGTGCTCGTCTGGAATCGTGAAATCGCACATATTATTGGATACGAATACGTATACGCCCTGTTGCGCTTAGTATTGCTTTACAACTTACCTTAACCTCAGCGGAGGCACGATCCGTGCCGAGAAATGGCTCGCACTCGGTTGCATTGTATTCCATGACCGTGACGCAGGTTTGGTAGAGAATCTGGTTCTGATAGACGGCATCTGGTGGTGGGGGAGTGGAATTCAATCTATAGACGCCCACTGCGAAGGCAGAGCCTATACAAACCTGTCAGGAATCTGCCAAAGAACGCCAGAAACACGGCGGGCTCTAGGATCAGCGAGCGGGGTCGTTTTAGCCAGCTGGCTGAGCTGCCGAAAAAACGACTGGTGGGTGGGGCTATCACTCCGGTTTCCAGAGCCTCATCGTCACTGCCAATGATGGGCTCCTCGTCATCCCGCGGCATTCTGCTGAGGCGAAGGTCACGGCCTTATCGCACACCCAGTCTTTCTAACAAAGTGATCGCTGCAATTATCGCGTAGACAAAGGAATTAGCGATTCATACGGCCAAGCGATATATCGTAGCGGGAACTCTGGTTAACCTCCGCGCGCGCCG
Source organism: Drosophila biarmipes (assembly GCF_025231255.1). Taxonomy (NCBI): domain Eukaryota; kingdom Metazoa; phylum Arthropoda; class Insecta; order Diptera; family Drosophilidae; genus Drosophila; species Drosophila biarmipes. The sequence goes on along the minus strand of NC_066615.1, from coordinate 15,810,172 downwards.
AACTCGAGTGCCGCACTAAACGCTGGGAGCAGCTGAAATTGACGACGTAAACAAACAAGCGAGCGATTGCCAATTTGAGCACACCAAACCGTTTGCTGCGCCCTATCTCGGCCCGCTCGCACCGCTCACCACCCCAAGAAAGCTCCCATTCCGCCCCACTATCTGATTTATGCTATTCGATACGGGATATTCGGTTTATTTACATTTTATTGTCTCGTTAAAAACTGAAAACAGTTGAATCTTTTCATCTTAACTTTACAATGTTTGCACATGCGAAACACAGTCCAGATATCAGATACATACATGCATACGAATAAAACTCATAATAATACTTGCACAAATACAAGGAGTACAAACACTAGATTAATTTACAAAAATAGTGGCTAATCGTCGAAAATGAGAGCTCTTTCCCAGCACTTGCAGGAGGAACTTAACTTATGAGATACATTCAGCTAAATCGGAGCGCGGGGTGGCTGGCTAACTGCCAATAGCCTGGTAGATACTGCTGCTGCCCATCGACTTCTGGATTCCGAAAATCACACTATAATTTAAATAGTAAGTATTGGATATGAGTATCTAAAATCCTTGATTTTCTAGGCTAGTAAGTACTTACGCTATCAGAATGTAGCAAACAAAGTATAGAACGGCGCTGATGAAGTTGAAAGCTCCGGGGTAGAATTCCAACGTTGCTTTGTAGACGGTTGTGTACAGAGGAGCAGCTCCGAGTGGCGACACCGATTCCATGGACGTGGTCAGAGCGAAAATCTTGCCTAAATTGTGGGGGTATTCTTTAGATAAGTCGCACTCGCTTCTATATTTACTAAGATCCACTCACCCACTTCCGTGGCGGGCGCAACGTGCGACAGAATCGCACGGCACATGGGGCCCATGACGCCCCGCATCATTCCCAGTGTCATGCCCAGGTACATCTCCTGCCAGTAGACTGCCGTGGCTCGCACCGTGCTCTCCAGGACGCAGCAGGCCAGCGAAAGCATGGCCATTGTCACGATGGACATCTTCAGGAACCTTCGCAGTACCACCATGCCGACGATGCTGCCAATAATCTGGATCACAATGCGGGATGCGTTGAACAGGCTGAAGTCCTTGATGGTCCAGTTGAACTGATCCTGCATGAACATGTAGTTGACAGTGCCCTCGCCCTCTGTGAGCATTATTGTATTAGTTTTTTGCCAGAGATCTAGTTTGACTTCAGTTACCCATATCGAAGATGGCTATCGTCAGGGCAATCATAGTAAGCCAGATGATGGCGCGATCAAAGTTGGGTCGCCTTTTGAAGCAGGTGCGAATCAAATCCTTGACCAAATCAAAACGGAAGAACTCACGGATACGCGACTGTGAATGGGCAACAAGGAGTCAGCTTGACATTTTCTGTTTTCCAATGAAATGACTTACTCCCGTGTGTATATCGGCGGGGTTTAGGCTCTCTGGCACAAACAAAAAGACATACATCAGGGCAAGCATCATCAGGCATCCAGCTATGGAGAAAAGAACTAAGGCATTCGTAGCGGCATAGATGTATCCACTGGCCACATTACCCACCATCATGCCAGCGCACAGGGAGGCCTCATTGAGAACCATTCTAAAGGAAGAACAAAAGAAATATAGTTATTTTGTCAAGATTTCAATCAGAGATGCCCCACTCGCCTTAAAGCCTTCTTTCGCTCCTTGGCCACATCGGATATGTAGCAATAGATTCCCGTGATCAAAGCGCAAGTTCCACCGCTCAAGACCGAAGGTACAGAGGATAGAAGGAACCACCAAGGGCTAATGTTTGTGGATCTGGTTATATAGGTAATAACTATCAGTATGAGAGCGCCAGAGAGGTAACCTTTAGGGAAATTAAATGTAATTAGTATGTGTATGTTAACAGATCGAAATGGTTATAACCAACCCGTAAAAGTGGTCAGCAGGATGGGTCGCCTGCCGAACTTGTCGGACCAGGGTCCCAGAAACAGACTCGCAAAGGCTGGTATTATGCTCTCGAGCAATGAGGTTGTCATCATGATATTCGCCGAATAGGTCTGTACTATCACCTCGACTTCCTGAAAAACAGAAGTTCACTTTAGAACAAAGCACAACTGCGGCTCACGTTTATCATGAGTCAACAAGTACCTACATACTTACAGATATATTTATAATTTTAAAGCTTTGCTAGAGTTCGATACTACCTAAACATTTAGTCACAAAGGATTTTGTTTACTTCAGTATTGGGGGCTGATAAGGTTTGAATGCCGTGCTAAATGCTTTATCTCTAAGCTCGAAACAATGGAAATGTTGCATTAGATTAAACCGATTTGCTAAAAGTGATTTTGCTTTGTCACGTCGGATGCTGATATACAATCCATAAGTGGGTCACGTCTTTGAACAATGCATTAACCGCAGCGAAGAAAATACTATGAACTTTACAATAGGGGTTATAGTAATAGGAATTTAACTATTATAAAAAAAATATAGATAACTTTTTTTATATGCTTTAAATGGGAAATAGTTGTTCCGCGAACAAATAAATAATTATTAAGTATATCGTTAAAAAAGCTTCTATTCTTCCCTGTGTTTTTTGTTCCGATCGCTAGTATATATATATTTCTACCCCGTAACGCCCTGCAAAGCAGCAAAAACAAAGATAAAAACTTTTAAAGCTAAAACCAGACACGAGACACAGCAACAGCAAGTACAGATACCATAATGTATAGTATAATATATGACTGTAGGTCGAAATTATACACTCACTTTATCCGCGGCCGATCCGCGATCGATGCCCAGCAACGGCTCACATTGCGTGGCATTGAATTTCTCGATGGTGACGCAGGTCTGGTAGAGGATTTGATTTTGATAAACCGCCCCTGAAACAGAGTAACAAGTTAATTGAATGATGCACCCAATCAGAGATTCTCCCCGCTCACCGATTAAGTATCTAGCGAAGAAGATGAGAAAAACTGCGGGCTCCAGGATGAACCAGCGGTAGCTGTTGTAGTCATGAGGCGGCGGAACTGGAGGCGGGTCCACCTGCTCCTGGTCACCGGCCACCGCAGAAGAGGCGTCCAGAATACGTGGCGCCGAATCTTCTCCAGTCTCCACATCGGCCACCAGGGCCTCGGTATCGGAGCGGGGCATTCTGGGCAGTTCCCGGCTCGGTAGCTATCTCTCGCGGAACTTGGGGATCCGACTGCCTTCCACCAGACTTCCGTAGATAATAAAATTAGCAATTCATTCACCAGAATGCGGAACGCAGTTTCTCTGATAGAGACCTCCAAGCGCGACGGCGGTTTTCGAGATACTGAAGCTGCAGCTGCCTTTTTAGTGGTGATTACCGTGGATTTATCGTTGGCTAAAGCACTGCTGTGGTTACATGCATTATTTAAACCAATACACTGGACTAGGTTATCTCACAATTAATGGTAGTTACTTAAAACTTTCTAAAGGCAGCAACAGCTGATAGTGCTGCTTCTTCTTTGTTATTGTTTTCGTTTCGATTTTCGATTCTAAATCCCGGGGATGCCAACTTGCTGCAAATTGAAACCAGCCGTTGCGTTTTTTTTTCATATTTTTACTGGTCGTTTAATTCAATTTGAACTTAATTTTAGTAGCGTCGCCGCTCGCGTTCTCCACGTGAATCCCGTTCCCGCTCCCGCTGATCATGACGTCCACGGTCGCGTTCGCGTTCCCGTTCCCGCTCCCTCTCCCTTTCCCGGCGATCTCTGTCCCCGTTCCTGTCCCGCTCTCTTATTCTGTCCCGATCCTGGCGCTCCTTCTCCCGGTCCTGACGGCCACTGGTCTGCCGGCGTTCGTAGTCCTCGTTCTGGTTGTCCCGATTGCGCGCCCGGTTTCGCTGGCGGTCATAGTCCTCCAGCTCGTCGTAGTAGTCCCGGGAGCGGGCATTGTTTCCCTGGCCAGATCTCCGCTCGCGCTCCCGACTGCGCGACCTGGACTTGGAGCGGGCTCTTCGCGGCCTCCGCACTGAGGAGTTCTCTTTGGGGCGGCTCGCATCGTCTGCCTTCTCCTCGTCGCTGGGCACCTCGTCGTCCAAGTCCTCGTCCAGCACCGACACCTTGGGCTCGATCTCGTTGTTCTCCTCCAGAATGGAGCGCTTCTGGATGCGGGGCAGTATGATGTCGCAGACGCGGTCGTTGCGCAGCAGCTCGTCTATGTACTCGTCCATGTAGACTATCTCAAATTGGCCGGCGCGATTCTGGCGGCGCAGCTTGCGGTTGTCGATGTAAAGGGGCTCCAGGTACTTGTAGCAGTCCAGAGCTGCGCCCGTGAGCCGGAGGTAGAAGGCTCCCAGGGCACGCACATACTTAAACTCCTCGTTCTTGATGAACTCCACCACGATGTCCTTCTCCGGCTGGATTTGCAGCATCTTGAGCGTGAGGCAGAGAAACTGGGTGGGCTTGATGTTGCCGCCATAGACGCCGCCTACGAATCGCAGCTCCATGGCCTTGTCCACCAGCAGTTCCGCCGTGAGGGCGAAGCACTGCTCCTTCCAGTACTTGGAGTCGTAGATCCTCGAGCGAATGATCTTCTCGATGAGGTACTGCGGATTGGTGCCGTGCACGTTTTTGGCCTCCTTCACCGTGCGGTTGGCCATTGTCGATAGATTCCCGTGTCCTTATCAAATGCAAGAGCCGTGGGACTAGTTGGTCCCACAATCTGGGGCTTTTCTTAGTGCCAGGAGGTAAAAATGTGCAGATGCACAGGATTTATTTATATTTTTTCGGCGTTTCCAGTTAGAGTGACCAACTCTCCACCCTGCAAAATAAACCACCCTGCCAACCGCATACACAAACACGATAACGATAACGATAGCACCGGACAATCGGTATCGGGTGACGCATACGAACAACAGCTCCCAGACAACCAAGAAACGCAATTGCAGGAAAAATCTACTTATTCGCTAACTCCGGGTGAAAAAGCAGACCAGCTAGGATGAGTTTCTTCGGGAAGATGTTCGGTGGCAAGAAGGAGGTGGCCCCCACCACCGGCGAGGCGATACAGAAGCTGCGCGAGACGGAGAACATGCTCATCAAGAAGCAGGAGTTCCTGGAGGCCAAGATCGAGGACGAGCTGAATATAGCCCGCAAGAATGCGTCCAAAAACAAAAGAGGTATGTCTGCAGCCTGTCCCGAGGTCCTTGGAGCTCCAGTTGGCCACTTGGCTGGGCCAGGGCGAAATGACTCATTGCTTTGTTTTTGTTGCGGCCGAGAGGTCTCTCCAGTTAATCAGTAGTCCCCCATGCTGCCAGCAAAAAGAAAACTCAATAAAACAATCTGTATTTCTTCGCCCTTCTCACCCGCATACCATTCGATGCCTGGACGTGTCCGCACATCGCTAAGAACGTAATATAAACATTCCTTTTGATACCCAAAACAAACACAAGCCATGCAGTAGAGTAATTCGAAACCACGCATAGCAAATTGGCCATATCACTGTAGAATATAGAATATAGTTTAAACAAGCTTCTAATCCCTCCACTTGTCACCTTTCTAGTGGCCCTGCAAGCCCTCAAAAAGAAGAAGCGGCTGGAGAAGCAGCTGCAGCAGATCGATGGCACACTGTCCACCATCGAGATGCAGCGGGAGGCCTTGGAGAGCGCCAACACGAACACTGCCGTCTTGACCACGATGAAGAATGCCGCGGATGCCCTCAAGACAGCCCATCAGAACATGTGAGTCATGGCTAAGCAGCCGCAAGTGATCTAGATAGTAACTTTTATCTTCTTTCAGGGATGTGGACAAGGTGCACGACATGATGGACGACATTGCCGAGCAGCAGGACGTGGCCCGGGAGATCTCCGATGCCATTTCCAACCCAGTGGCCTTCGGGGCCGACCTCGACGACGAGGATCTCGAGCGGGAACTCGATGAGCTGGAACAGGAGAACTTTGATAAGGAAATCATTGGTATTCCCGAGCCGGCGCCCACATTGCCCGAAGCGCCCACAGAAGACTTGCCCGAGAAGGCCAAGGAGAAGAAGAAGGCGGCTACCACGGCAGCTACAGCTGCTGATGATGGTGGGTTACCCTCCAGTACTTAAGGGCTCCTTGTTAACTATCCCCTAAATTCATTAACAGACGATCCAGACATGAAGATGCTGCTATCCTGGTCCAACTAAATCAAAAGCGCTATCGAAATCTCCTCACTGTTCCGCAGATTCACCCCCGACCCAAACGTTTTTGTTTTAATTAATAATCATTACTATTAATTAAGCCAAAATTTTAGTTCGAAGCGAAAGAGAGAAGGCGAGGCATAAATTCTATCCAATCTATCAAATGGTACATCAAGTAGGAATGTGATTTAACAAATAAACGAAAGAGCATAGTCAGGCCAGGCGTCAACAACCGCAGATAACCGCATCGAAAACCATTTATGTTTATAATTTTTTGCAAATGCACTTGTTTATTTTGTCTCAATAACGCTGATTGGCCATCAACTGAAAACAGATCGTATATTCCAACCAGCATAGTAGCTTTTTGATAAAACAGCGATATGTTTTGTGGCACTCAAATTTCCGCAGACTTAGCTTTGTATTGAAAGATTCACATAAATAAAAGTAAGAAGCCGCTCGACTGCAGATAATTCGGTAAAGGCGAGAGGTGCAAAGAAATAATAAACCAAAATATTTTATTAAAAACGTGTTTGAACACCGGATGTAAGGCTTAGAAATTTGATTTTTTAATCTTATCGCTAGGGGAAGAGAAATATCTTATCTCTTTTAGTCAGCATAAAGATCGGGAATTTATATTGTGAATAAGTCTAGAAATGCTTACCTTCAGAACCATAAAATCCCCTTACCTTGCTTGAAACACGTTTCACATTTAATTTTAATGCAATCTGGAGTTGACTTTTATTACAATTCGATCGGTTGTACATCAATATCATCATTTCAACTATGGCTGGCTTAATCTATGTACCACGGACTCGGCTGGTTAGCGGTCGAGGAGGGTGAAGGGCACTCGGGTCTGCTGCCTCAGACTCTTCACGTACCGCACCGGAACCTCGGGCAGATAAACGCAGACAAAGAACATCAACGGGCCGAACAAAATCATGCAGATCAGCCAGTAGACCAAGCCCAAGACGGTGATGGCGTCCATATAGGAGGCAGAGGGAGGATCGATCGGACAGTGCGTACAGGTATGGGGTAAATGAGTGTGTATAATTGTAAATAAATAACTAGTATCACTAAACACCGGACTCGGCCAATGGAGATGGTGCGACGGGGCACAAGGCGCTCCGATGTTCCCAATAGGATTACAGATACGTGTATAGCTGCAGGTCACTTAAGATACGGATCGCGACTCATCCGGTTGATGCTCGGATCCACACTCGTCTGGTAATCTTCAAGCGCGCCACCTAAAACGAAACGAAACCCGAGATGGTATTGCATCAGTTGTGGTGGTTTTCTGGCGGTTAACGAAGGAATTATAAACGCGATTGCGGATCTTACAGCGTGCTGAGAGTCGGAATGCCCAATGGTTACTGCCCAGCTGCTCCACTGACTCACGCACTTTATACCGCCAGCACCTGGCAAGGCCCACGCCCAGCTTGGTTATTTTTGGGGGCTATCCCCGACCACTCACATTCTAAACGGGGGACTTTCTCAGCTGTTCGCGGCGGCAGTTGACTCGCAACTGATTCCTAACTGGTTATGCAGTTCCAGTCCAGATCCCCTCCAGATGTCAGGCTATCTCGCTCAGAACTTTGAGCCAGCTTGGCCAAACAGCGCTCGAAACTCGGCCGTTCAAGGTGAGCTTACGAATCTATGACCGCACAAACTGGTTTGCCAGTTCATAGAGATCGCTCGGCTACGGTCTCTTGGCATTTAATTAAGCACCCATCACCCTGATCGAGCTTAACCCCTGTTGTAATCGACAATTGCAGGCGTTGCACGGCTATCAGGGTCCAAAAATACTGCAACCACTTATTGTGGGCTTCCGTGTGCAATGACTGATAGGGCGGTGGCCAGATAATCAAATTATCCCCCACAACCAAGTAAACAAAGCCATAAACAGGAAACAAAAACTACTCAAAAAGAGTAAAAAATATGAAGAATTTGAAGAATAGATGAGGGAATGAAAAGATACCATTATAGATAGGCAGGTTTACTCGTAAAACAGTGGTTCAACAAAGAGGTTGAAGGGTCGCTCTTGGAACTTCATAACTATCCACTTATCCACTTGTGTACTTCTTGTATGCTTCCTACATAAAGACTCATAGGGGTAACCCATTTTACCAAGAAGAAATCCCGAAAACTTAAGATCAAAATATGTTGATAGGAAGTATAATCTTAGGTCCTTCAGATAACAAAATTACACTCGAAGTATAATATTTTATAGGCAACAGCATATTATGAAGCCGAAGGAAGCGACTATAAGAAAGTGTTTTAAAGCTACAATTTCAATCTTTATTAATAATATGATAGATAATAACAGTATTGCAATCTAATACTTAATAATTTTAAAAATTTTTTTGAATAAGTTCTACACGACGATATAATCTATATATATTGTGATCTATAATACCTATAAAACTAGTGGACTTTGACCCACAGGAACACATAATAGATGCCAAGTAGCTAATATTATTCTATCTTATCTGGCTACTCGAAAGAGGGACTCGAAATATACTTCTCAAAATAGAATCAACTTACATGATGTAGAAGTAGTTATCACTGTCCTTGCGCTTCACGTCGCAGGGATTTCCGCTCTTGCTGGCCGAGGAGTTGGAGGCTCCTGATCCTGGCTCGGGATCCGTGTGCTGGGAGCTGGTGCTCCAGCTGCGACCCCAGCGGCTCCCCATGGAGGACCCCGGTACATTCGGCTGCTGGTTGCCGCTGAGGCTGCCATCTCTGCCGGAGCCGGCGAAGAACGACTTGACGCTATCCATGGTGCGACCCTCGCTGCGGATCTCGCTCCGACTGGCTGTGTGTATGTGTCGAGCCTCCGAAGAAACGCCCGAAATTGATAAAGCTAAAAATATATATGTGAAGACACCGAAATTTATTTATTATGCTCGAAATCTTGTTTTTTGGTGGGCTCGTGCCCGCCTAGTTGTTTCCAAGTGTGGGTATGTGGCTTTTTTTGGCTCTCGAACGATCAAAATTGAATTAACTTGGGGTGCAGTTTGGAAAACAAGTCGGTTATTGATAAGGTCTTGGTATACATCTATTATTATCGTATCTGCTCCAGGTGGGGTGGCCATCTTGGGGTTTCTTTCTGTTTGTTTCCACCGAGTGGAGGGGTCTTTGTTCTGCCTGGGGAGGAGTATATAGCACATGGAAAGTAAAGCAACACCACTTGATGTACTTGGGCTGATCAAACAGGCTTCGATAAAATAGCCAGTAGGTGGAAAGTGCGGCGTAGTTTCAGGACGGTTGGCATAGTATGCCCATCTGAGTACATAGGTGTTGCCTCATACATGCTATCAATTAGCAGTTCAGAGCAGTTCACCGATCAGCCTGATAATGCGCTGGGAAATAGGCGGAAACACGCGCCGCCCTCGGGAGCCATGGGAAATGGTTAAGTTGTTCGGTTTAGGGTTCGATTTGGTTGGTTAGTCAGTCGGTCGAACGTGGCACGATAGGGGGAGATGGGCCCTTGAAAACCCATCGGTTTTGGGTGGCATTCAAAGTGGGTCTGCGACTGATAAGCGGCCCCCATAAGGTCAGCCCAGAAAGCGCCCACTGACCTACCTCAAGTGCTCAGACGCTCACTTGCCACTTGCTGCGCGATCAGAATGAGTGGCTCTGCAGCGGGCTGTGGACTCCAATGGATTTGACACGGTTTCTCCGACTTCTCGCAGTGCACTCCCACAAAAAACGGAGAAACAGCAAGACGATCTCTTCCAGTCGCGAGGAGAGAACTGTGAACCGTTTTGCACAATGTCTGCGATCGCACTGAAAACGAAACAAGGCACGGCGCCGCCTCGGCATCGAGTGTTTTTAGTTTTAATCAACTTTAAATGTGGGTGTGTGGGTCTCCACTCTACCACGCAGCACCCATACCAACACCATCGGTGCACCGGAAAAAAATTATTCGAAAAACGGTTTTCCAAAAATTGTTGAATAGAAAAATATTGTTAAGTCGTCGGATTTTCAAAGCCGATTATCTAAATCTGAAAAGTTTTACAGTAGTGTTTCGGATATATTAAAAATTTGTACAAAAAAAACATTTTTCAAAAATGTTGAAAACAATGAAAGTATTAAACAAGTATGGAGAAGAGTGAACAGAGCCTATGAATTACTAAAGATTGAAAATAAAAATTGTCCGAAATGACTCAAAATTTAAAAAAAAAAATTTGAAAATAATCGAAGTTTAATTTCTGAATTTAGTGTAGGTTTCTATGAAAGCTTAAACGACTTTAATTTTATTTTCAGAACAGAATCAAATTACTATAGTTTTAAAATCGGAATAATATTATGTAAGAGCCTAAATTACTTTTCTAAGCACTCTCCAAAATCCCTCAGTTGTTTCAAGTGTATACAAATGTTTGGTGTAGCAGTGTGTATTTTTCGTGAGTGTCTTTGGGTGTTGGCATCGTCTGGAAAGCGTCTGGGCTCTAGTATTGGTACCTGACTTTCCGAGGCGGTTTTTCTAGTTTGTTTTGATCGCCGCTTCTTTTTCTTTTCAGTGATTCCCGTCCACTGGGTCTGTGTTTTTGGCTGCATCTGTTTTGGCAGCTACATTTGCGTTCTACCTGGTTCATCACAGAGCAGCCTTGCCGCCGAACTTCCGCCCTTGCTCTTTGTTTCGCTTTTCAGTTTCAGTCTTTCCTCGTCTTTTTCTACTCTTGCCTTTTTATTTTGCTCGGCTGCATGTTGATTACTGTGGACTTTGGAATCTCGCTTTTCCTCAGTTGTAATGCTTGTTTTTACGCACTTACAGGGGATAGGCGACTGGGCTACCACTCTATTTTTGTAAATCTGATAAAGTATTTTTGCTTGGAGTTTTTAGTCACCCCTGAATTCGGCTGAATTTTTCTATCAATAGATAAATTCTATGATTCATTGACCCAATTAAAGGCTGTGTGATAAGCGTTGTCTGTCAACAATTCATTTAAATATCTCAATTTAATAGGTGCAATCTCTTAGTTTTTTATTAATGATAAGAACTGATTAATTCTAGGTAATAAGGTATTATCAAATTTTGAACAATTTTACAAAACGGACAGGCTTCCTTAATAGCAACTTTTATTGGTTTTAAAATATACATTTTCAAAATTCCTCTCCCTTGATAAAATGCAAATTCAAAACGAGTGGCAGTTCCGATAGCTGCAACGGCTGATAGAGCCAGGGCGTCACAGTGTGCGCTATCGGCCGATAACTCCTTTGCCTTTCCAATTGGAACCCAATCCCAATGGCCGTTATCGATGGCACTTCCTGATTGCGCTATCGCTGCCAATCGATAGTAGCGATTGTTTATAATTAGCCATTTTTCTACGAAACGAAACAAATGATTAAATAATGCAGTTTTCTGCGCACTAAATGCCAAACAAAACCGACAGACTGCAAGCCGCGACCCGTGCTGTGACCTAGAGTAGCGAGTGACGCCAGTGCCAAGTAGCTCTCGGTGGAACCAAGTGCCAAAACAAAGGGACCAGGGAACCCGAACCCAAAACCAAATCCAAACCATCACCATATCAAAGCCAAAGCTCGGGCCGTGACCTGCCGAAGAGCCAGCGAGAACGGCAATAAGCATGGGCAACGCCAGCTCCAGCGTGCACATGCAACGCGAGCGCCACAAGTCGACCGACTTGTCCACTCCGAGCTCTCCCGCACATTTCCGCGAGTCGGCTGTGGGGGCGGGGGGAGCGGGAGTGGGCGGAGGAGGAGGCGGCGCGGTGCTGCAGGGGGGAACCGCTGGCGCATCGGCTCTGGGCGGGGCAGCGGGCGGCGGCGGAGGGGGCGGCGGAGGCCAAGCTTTCTCGTTCGACAAAAAACATACGGCAGTCTTGAACGAGGGCTCGTCGCAAGAAGACGACGACCCGTACTACACGGGAACTGGAACTGGATCATCCACAAGACGAGGCACCGTCGCCGACGACTCGACATCAGCTGTTCCCCGAGAACACTCCAGCAGCATGGACAACAACGAGGAGGAGGAGGCGGCGGCCACGGAGCAACTGGCGGCCTCTCAATTAATCGGCGAGGAGGATGACATCCGGAAGACGGCACTGCCCACCGTCCTGCGGTGGGATGGCGGCGGCAAGAATGTCACCATCTCGGGCACCTTCTCCAACTGGAAGCCCATCACCATGGTGCGCAGCCACCAGAACTTTGTCACCATCATCGATCTGCCCGAGGGCGACCATCAGTACAAGTTCTGCGTGGACGGCGAGTGGAAGCACGATCCCAAGCTGGTCAGTTGGGTGGAAAATCAATATGCATATAGCGGGCTCCTCCAGTTTTCAGTGTTTACGATTCGGCGGGCGCCCGAATGACGCAGTAACCGATTTTCGTCCGCGGGTCGTGTAATCAACATCGTAAACAAAACGAAGTGTACCCAGTAATCAGTAGTGGATTTCAATTGGGCTCAGAGATGCTCATCCGGGGAACTCAGCTTTAGCTATTTTTCGGGGAACCCTGTTATAGAGCTTTGTAGAGAACAAATAGAACTGTAGATTAGTGGATTTTAGGGATGTAGAAGGGTTGTGAGATAAACCCTGTCTTTAGATTGCTTATCCGTCGAGATGTAGCTACTTTTGTGGGAATCTTATATCCCAACAATGATACTAAATAAAATATTAGAAGAATATAATAATATTATTAAGGAAAAAATTGATAAAAGACTATGATATCTTAATCTTATTAAAACAACCATATTTAATACAATTATGTAACTTTATTAAGGAAGAAATTGATAAGGTACTTTTCTTGACACGCTGTCCGTTTACTATGACAATAGTTTAGCTTCAAACATGTATCTGCAAACATTTTAGGATGGTATACAAGACTAGCTAGTTGGCAATATACTTAAAGAACTTATTTCACCAGAGGGTTTTCACAAAGATCAATAAATATCAAGTCACCTACTTTATTTTAAGCCTTACGTAGCTTTTAACAAAAATTCACATTAGTAAGCGAAACTCAAGAAAACTGCCCACAAAAAACATGGCACCTTGATTATTCGCGATAGCAAATATCACTAGACTATTTACCTAAATGTTATTAAACTGAAGGGAGGGACACTATATATTTCACAAAATCGTATTGCTCTCTTAACCTCTCAAAGGTTTCATATATCTTTCATTTTACTGAGTGAGTTTCAATGAAACTTACTTAAAACAATTCCTTCTTTGAATTTATATATACTTATACTATACTCATGGCTATTAACCTTGCCAACATGTTCTTATGTCATAGAGTTTATTAAACCCGCAATGAAAGTAACCAGATACCGCCCACAATTACACATACATAAAATACTCAACCCAAATTGGTTTTTATCGCCAATACCACTATCCAACAGCGAGGGTTTTGCCAGTTATTATATTTCCTATTCTCCCATTAATGGCGCGCAACAAAGGGCCATCTCAACTATTTCACTCGCCTCTGTTTACCCAGCTTTAATTACAATAAATTGATTATTACTCATTGGTTTGCAATTTCAGAAAAGCGTCGAGAACGAAGACGGGCACAGAAATAACCTGGTGTCCGTGCGGGAATCCGATTTCGAGGTGTTCCAGGCCCTGGCCAAAGACAGCGAGAACGTGACCAACTACGCGGAGAAGGAGTACTCTCAGGAGGTGCCCCAGGTGAAGCCCTGGGAGAAGGTGTCCGGCCCTCCCGTTCTGCCGCCACACCTGCTGCAGGTCATCCTCAACAAGGACACGCCGCTCTCTGTGGGTATTCCTGGTATATCAAGTGAATGGTTCTCTAACGCTAGCCTTTTCTAACCGCAGTGCGAACCCACTCTCCTGCCGGAACCGAACCACGTGATGCTGAACCACTTGTACGCCCTGTCGATCAAGGATGGCGTCATGGTCCTGAGCGCCACGCATCGGTATCGCAAGAAGTACGTCACCACGCTGCTCTACAAGCCCATTTAGGCACTTCGCAATTGGTATTTTAGCTGTAGGAGGGGGTAATCCCGGAGCCCTTTAAACGATTCGGAGAATACCCCAAGCCCAATACGTCTCGCTTGTCAAATTTACCCTGTAATGCTGTACTGCAGTGAAAGTGTTTTATTTTCTCGTTATTAAGCGTTGTATTTTTATTAGTTATAAATATACGGAACTTGTAAAAATATAAGATTATTGCATTGTGTCATATATTTTGTATATGGATCGACTACGAATCGTAAAGCCTATTACAATTTCAACTTGATATGTCACTAATGTCACGGTCTAAGAGTAATCTAAGCCACTATGCATATGGACTGATAATTTGGTTCCCTGTTCGATGACTTACAGTATAACAACACTTTGAATTTTGATCAACGTTTCATATCACATGTGTACGAAAGTCTTCGCTCACGGAAATCTATTGGAATACATTCTCGAATATCTATGTATTTAAGTGAAAATCCTAATTGGGCAAACACTGACTAGAGGTGTTTGTTCGTTCACATCAGCTTGACCTTGTGGTCCAACGGATCGGTGTCCAACTTCTTGGCTAGCAGCACGGGTGGGGCGGAGGCCAGCGCCACCGTCTGCTTGGCCAGGAATCGCTCGTGCATCTTGTTGGCCGTGTGCTCGAACTCGCCGTCCTCGTCGTACAAGGCCTTGCTGAAGTACTCGGTGAACAGGCGGCCCATGTACTGGTCCTTGGTGGACGGCCACCAGCCCTCCAAGAAGCCGATGTGTCCGCCACGAGCAGTGATCACGATGGCCACATGGGTGCACTGGTTGGCCGCCTTGATGGGGATGGCATCCAGCGGCTGGAACGGATCGTCGGCGGCACTCAGGCAGAGCAGCGGCACCGAAATGTGATCTAGCTTATTGTGCAGCGTGGCATCCGAGTAGTAGTCATTCACATGGGCATAGCCAAACTGCTTGGCCGTGAACAGTTCGTCGAACTCCTTGATGGTCGTGCAGCGCATGATGCGCTGGATATCAATATCAGAGTTTTGGTAAATGTCCCTATAGATGCCCAGGTTATTGCGCAAGGTGCGGCACAGACTGCCGGCCAAGTGGCGACCCAGCAGGCTGTTGATCACCGGCTTCTCGATGCTGGCGCTCCCCTTGTGCACGTCCCAGGGCACCGAGATGATCTTGGCCGCCGACAGAAAGCTCCTGGCCTCGTCGCTTTTGCGGGCAAGATAGTTTCCCAGAATCAAGCCACCCATGGAGATGCCAGTGGCTCCCAGCTTGCACTGCGCGGGCAAAGTGCGACGCACGTGCTGAATGACCTCGCACAGATCCTCGCAGTTGGCGGCGCAGTAGAGGCGCGGCGTCTTCAGTTCTATGCCGCCGAGTCCGCGGTTGTTGAACACCACCACACGCATTCCAGCCTGCTGGGCGGCAAAAACCAGGCACTTAATGTACTCCGCCTGCGATTCGCCGGTGAGGCCTGGTAAGATGAGGATACAGGGTGAGCTGGCATCGCAGCCCTCCTCCATCCAGTCCAGGGCCACCTCGCCGCCATCCTTCAGCGAGAGGATCTCGCGGCGGTAGTTGACGTGCGGCAGACTGTTGGAGCGCAGCAGGCTCGCAAGGACGGTCTGGGCGCGACTCTCCACGCACCAAAAAGTAGGCCAGTACTTGTTCTCCAGCGTCGGCACCTTGCGGATCAGATACTGCTTGAACGGCCCCTCCGAACAGGCGATTATCGGTCGCTGTAATTAGAAAACCAATTTGTCGATTAGTCACGCCCCGGATGTGATGTAATCGCTTGAATTACACACTCACCTTGACCACCTGGATTAGGTAATAGACCACATAGGCCACCAGCGCCATGCCCAGGACATGGAGGCGTGGCAGATTGGACAGGTAGGCGTACATCGAGTAGAACATGGCGTCGTGATCCGAATGAAGGTTTCGCACTGATAATTTAGAGCTCTCCGCTGCCCGGGAAAGCGAGCTGAAAGAGCAAACAAGCCACAAATGAAACGAATTACAGAGCGGCGCGACTTGCTAGCGGTATGAATGGGCCTTTTCGGGCTAATACAAGTACAAGGAGGAGGCATATCTAATCGCAGCGCGGTAATGTATGCACATGGACTCTGATTAAACGAGTGGTCGTCCGTATCAAAGGCAGACAGCACACGCCCCGAATGGGTGCAGGCGGGACGGGTTCAGGTACACTTTACGAGCACTCGTTCACGGGCGCTTATCGCTCACTCACAGTAGATCTTGACGACGGGCTGGGCCGGGCTGGAGCTGTGGCAGCTGCTGCCGCTGCCCCTGCCGCTGATGGACGCCTCTTCCGCCGGACAGGCAGCGGACATCGTGCACCGGGCCAAGGAGCTCGGACACGGAGCGGCACAGGGCCAACTTGTGGCCAGTGGATGGACCACGGACAATGGCGCACAGCATGGCGAGACTCTAAACTAATGACTATTGCTAGTAGTGTGCGTTTGTGAGCTGTGCTAAAACCGAGGGTCTGTCCGGGGGGCTCTGCCAATTGTGCTGCCTGGTATTGGCTTCCAGAATTTATGGGTGCTTACCTTGAAAAGAGGGCGAAATAAGAGAATAAGTACAAATTTAGACGAGGTGACTTCAAAAAACCTGTGACTGGGTTGTGGCACAAATCGAAACTATGCCCGCAGAGCGATAGTATCTGTTATTATTGGGTTGACCCCGGTGTTTCGGACTTCTCCTCGGCTTGCTCACGTGCAGGAGCTGAACAATGGGTGGGAGTGGTGGTTGGTGGGCGGGAAATGGTGTTCTATTGATTCGCCCAGGTCAGTGGGTGCAGGTAATTGCCGTGCCAAGAGACTATATCTGTGTGGTATTGCTCACTGGGCCAGTGGGTACAGGAACTTCTCAGAGGCAAGCTGCTTCGGTTACACGCACTTATGTAACCTTATAAAAAATATTATGCATTTTTTGTGCGGCTGGCGAGAGGGGAACCTTGAAAAAACGACTGGGATGCAAAGAAACTAAGAAAAACTATGCAAACTATGCAGAGCGCACACTACCAAAATATAAACACAATCGGGGAACGCGCTTAACGGTGCAGCTGCAGTGTGACCAAACTAGTGGCTGGACGGAAGCCCGCGTGGTGCGAGACTTGGCTAAATGCTCCACACTGAGAAAAACACTTGTAACCAAATTCAGCAAAATTCTCTACTTAAAAGCTAAGTTTTCTAGAAAAAAGATGTTAATTTTTGTTTGGAACACACCCCCCATTTCTATCAAAGCAATATTTCATAATTTGTTCTCAAATTGTTGTATACCCGTGAGTCTCCAACTTATGTGTATATACACGGATAAATGAATTGATTAACTTGCTTTATTGGACTCAAAGAATACTCTAAACCTCGTCAGACTCAACACACACATTAATCATTACCTTCTTCGAAAATGTCCAGCCAACGACTAATCTGATCTTTAACTTCCACTCATTTCACCAAATTGTTAAGCCTACTGTAAGCTAACAGGAGGTTAAATGTTAGCGTGACAAAGCTTTGGCCTATCGATATGTATGCATAGACTTCGTCATTTGCTGGCGCTGATTTTAAGCTGCTTCCTGAAATTATACGCTTTTTAAGCCCCTTTTTTGTTAAAACTGAGATCAAATATTCTCCATTTGAGTATTGGCCTTTTTTAGAAAAGCACGCTCTTGGATTATAGACAAATTCGGGACAAAGCGATTTTAAAATCGATACAGGATAAATAAATTGTTTATACATATGTTTTTAATATTCTTTTAATTATTGGTTATCTTGCCCTAAATCCCACATTTCAAATAGGCTAAACTTTTGGTATATTTGTGGTATGTTTCTCAAATTGTTGTATACCCGTGAGTCTCCAACTTATGTGTATATACACGGATAAATGAATTGATTAACTTGCTTTATTGGACTCAAAGAATACTCTAAACCTCGTCAGACTCAACACACACATTAATCATTACCTTCTTCGAAAATGTCCAGCCAACGACTAATCTGATCTTTAACTTCCACTCATTTCACCAAATTGTTAAGCCTACTGTAAGCTAACAGGAGGTTAAATGTTAGCGTGACAAAGCTTTGGCCTATCGATATGTATGCATAGACTTCGTCATTTGCTGGCGCTGATTTTAAGCTGCTTCCTGAAATTATACGCTTTTTAAGCCCCTTTTTTGTTAAAACTGAGATCAAATATTCTCCATTTGAGTATTGGCCTTTTTTAGAAAAGCACGCTCTTGGATTATAGACAAATTCGGGACAAAGCGATTTTAAAATCGATACAGGATAAATAAATTGTTTATACATATGTTTTTAATATTCTTTTAATTATTGGTTATCTTGCCCTAAATCCCACATTTCAAATAGGCTAAACTTTTGGTATATTTGTGGTATGTTTTCAAAATCCCATTGCCAAATTTGCAGTGAGATTTTCGAAAGAGCCATCGACGGTCACACTGTTCGCGATTTTTTTTGTAAAAGTGTTTTTGTTCTATTTGCTTGCATAAAACTGCGGGTTCCAAGTGAAATATTTATTGTTGTGGCCCGAAAATGCCAGAAAATTAGTGAGCAGTGGTCCCCGCCGTCCCAGAACCAGAGCAAGCAGGTGCAAGAACCCCGTGAACGGCCGAGACCAACCAATGACGTCGCGAATCTGAGGCGACAAAGAGCAGCAGAGCAGGAGGAAAGTGGTGGCCCCACAACCCGAGCCCGCATTGTGTCAGCATAATCAGTATTAGCAGTGTTAGCAGCCCGGATTGAGCACACAAGTCAAACGAACATCCCCCACTGACCGACACAGAAACATGTGCTAAACCTCCTCGCAATGGGATCGCGTATCAAGTGAGTATGCCGCCCAGTGCCAGTTCCAGTCGGTGGCTGCAGTGGGCGTTCCGCTCCACTGGCCGCTATCGTGGTGCTCTTACTCCCACGACTCATCGTCAGTAACCTCCCCCCGCTTCTCCTGCTCCTCCTGCTCCCCAAGGAATGACGTGAAGAAGCTCTTCGAGTTCTGGTGCGAGGTCACGCCGACGCCGGGACTGGAGAGGGGCACGAGTCCCAGGAGCGGAGGCCCAGCCGTGCCCGCCGGCGTCATCGTGGAGAGCTTCCCCGAAGGATTCCGTGACCAGGAGGTGCTCACCGGCATCCCATCGTTTGCCTTTCCCTGCGATACAGCCAGGTGCGTATGGGGGTGGATTAGCAATCCTCTTCCGGTCAGTTGTATATGTGACAGCTAGGATAGGATATTCTGGTTCAATTCATAAGACCTACTGTGTGAGAGTTCCTCTTGCGAACCACCCAATTAGCTAGAAAAGCAATAGACGTCAGTCTTATGTTACCCAAACTTTATAGCCCATAATAACCTTTGCCCATATACATGCGTGCAATACCCAAGAAAACCATCGGAAAGTTTTGAATCGTTTGTAGTAGCAGATGCTGATCGGCAATATCTTTATAGGGACGGAAGCGGCATTAGTCAGCGGGGCATCCGTTTTATAAATACTATGCAGCACCAGCAGAGCCAGACGCAAACGCAAGACTTGCGATCGTCCGCAGACGGCAAAAGACGGCGGGAGGGTTCCGCCGCTGATGAGTCACCACTCGACCCGACCACTTCCACCAACTAACAGCAGATAGCTTGTCCATGAAACGAATAACCTGTTGTGCCGTTTCGGTTTCTGTTGCTGTTTCGCTTTCGGTGTTTGTTTACACAGCGAGTTCGCGTAATGAACTGTATTATTCAATGGCCATTGTTCGACGCAATAACTCGCTTAGCATTTCCTGGAGCCGCCTGGAACTGTATCAATTGGCTCCTTCGCCACCTGCTTAGTCACCCGGCTGCCGCCCCCTGCGAGAGTCATTCCTGCAGCTTATCTGCCCCAGCTGTCCGTGTAGCACCGCTAACTCATCGCTTGATAAAGGCAACATTGCCGATTAATTAAGTTTTCGCTTCTGGAATTCCAAAGTTTGTCTGCCAGATTACTTTTCCAGGCGAAAATTGGTTTGACCTCATGGCTTATCTGCCTTTTTCCTCAGTTGTTTATATTTGAGCAGCGATTTGATGTGCTCACTACAGCTGCGGTTGAAATTATAGGGCTTTTCAATATCCCTCACCTAAAAATATTGAATGATTCTACTCTGTATGCTAATTGAATCATATAATTAAACAAGTATGTTTATACCACTTATAACCATTTCAATTACTCACCTAAGTTTGTGGTTAAAATAACATATAGCTTGGGAAAAATTGCATTATATGTGAGACATTTTCTCCGGATATTTGTACGCTCTTAAAACAGAAAATAACAATAGACTTAGTTTGTTAACATTGCCTAGCTTTGTTATGTTTGATAAGGCTGTCTAATATTTCATTTTTAAGATAGCCGCAAAAAACAATTGACTCTGGCAATCGAGCAAAAAACGGAAGTGGGTTTTTGCGGCCAGCCATTCAACCGATTTCAGCAAAAACTGAGTCAATACTTAATAATGTTGCCCAATAATGCCACTTTTGCCTAACAATTTTATTGTTCTAATTAGCTAAAAATGTTAAAATTTTTAGAAAATGAAAAAGCACATTAAAATATTTATAATATTAATCCTAGTAATAGGACACATCGCCATTTTTTATGAGTTAAATGACCTATAAGCCCTTCAAGTTCAAAGACAAAATCTCACATCTTAACCGCAGCTGTGGATTCGGACACAGAGCGTTGATAAGGAAAGTCAAGTCCAAGTCAACGGCCCAACCGTGCCAGATAGTCAGCCCCTTCCTTCGCTTCACCACTTCGCCTTCGTTTCCTCAGCTCGGGGAGCACCCGTATCATTTGTGGATTCGGCGCAGCCCGCCGCCTGACTTTGCATATTAAATTGAGTAATGACACGATCCGAAACACTTAGATCTAACGACTTTATGTAAGCCGGCGCGAAGAGCACAAGAGACGCAGCCCCAGCCGAAGCCGAGCAATATGCAAATCGGCGGACAATGGGAAACGTGCCCGGGTAATGAGACTGCGCCGTCATTGGTGCAAAATTGCGATTTATTTAATTTGTTAAATGCGATTTCAACACAACCATAATTAATGCGGACAGCGCGACGCATAAAAGGCGAAGAAAATAAATCAAACAAATGGGAGGAAAGCAAAAACTAGACATGGTGGCTCAAAGAAATACTTATATAAGGCGCCCCAAAAATATTTCCCACTTCTTACTCAATTCCCACCATAAACGCACAAAAACCCACTGTTGAATCACCAAAGGTGGGGAGTCTCGTTTGTCAATGAGTGGCCAGCTAAAACAATATTTTGAAGTCAGGATATCAAATCGAGTTGTTTACTATTGGCTGATACACGATCGTATTTAATAGGGTATTTCTCAATAAGGCACAATAAAATCGGAATGATTTGTATGCTTTTATAATTAACCCTGAATTCATTTGGCGAGTTTGTTTGCGGTTTGTTTCGTCACTTTCCTACTCAAAAACCTTAGGTCGTGCGAAAAATCACATTTATGTGGGCTATGAGTAGGAAATGAAGAGGAACTCGTGGCATTACTCATTGAACATGGCACTTGAGAGAAATTCGGAAGAAAATGCTCTTTAAGAATATTCAGAACAAATCGCTCTTAAAGGAGATTTAGATTTTAGATTATAAATAATGACTTGAACTTGTACTTTATCAAATAAGAAAGCTAATTTGGAGATTGTTTTTGCTGGCTTTTTTTTCTAGGTCAAAATTTTGTATACTTATACTTATTTTCATTTTTAAAATTTCCTTATGTAAGTCTAATCTTTCATGATATATATGTCTCGCAAGAGTATGTTAAGCTTAGGAATAAATGTACATTTTTATCCGCTGCTTAATCGAACATTAACAACTCATCATGCATGACATTGGGCAACGCATGATGAGCAAGGCCAAGCAAAGTGTAATCGCAGTGAATTAGACTCTAAACGAACCTTGGACAGTGCGGAGTCTTAACTTCTTTTATTATGTTGCCTTTATTTATGTAATTATTAATTTTTTTTCTTTTCCTCACAATACAGCACCTCGGTGCAGACATATTCCTTTGTGCACACCACCGGCGACTCGAAATGGCGCTTTGGCTTCTGTCGACAAGATCCCAGGACGAACAGGGCCATGGTGCTCATTACCTATCTGCCCTGGCACGACACCTTCCTGAAGCTTTTACCCATTCTCGGCGAGCTGAAGCGGACGGATCCCAATGGATTCCGCACCTTTCTGTCCGAGGCCTACAACCAGGGAGTCCCGGATTGCGGTGGCACCCTAAAGGTCTACTATAACGCGGGGCAAGGTGTAAGTAAAGAGTCCCTAATTACTCCTAAAGAAGTATCGACCCTCATATTTGCTTTTCTTTAAAACAGTTCTTCACCTTTGAGCGACCACTGCAGTTCCAGTTGCCCAGCATGCCAGAAAATGTGAGTTATAAATAGTAATTATTGAAAATGCAACCTAATGTTTTAAAAACATCGTTCTAGCACAACTTGAATTTATACTATAACTTCGTGGAGCCCAAGGAGATGATTGCCGTGTTCGCTGCCATGCTGGCCGAGCGTCGAATAATCTTCACCTCGAGACACCTGGACAGGCTGTCCTCCTGCATCCAGGCGGCGAACGCATTCCTATATCCCATGGTCTGGCAGCATATCTTTATACCGGTGCTGCCGTGGGAGTTCAAAGACTACCTGGGTGCGCCCATGCCATATCTGATTGGTGTGCCAGAACCAGTGCTCGAAACTGTAAGCTGTAAACCATCTGTTAAGCATATCGATACTCATAATTACCCTTTTTACCCACAGGTGACCAGCGACGAGCTGGGCGAAGTTGTGATCCTGAACTGTGATACGAAAATATTCGAAAGCCCCTTCGACGATGTGCACAATCTGCCCGCGGAGATTGTTTCGCAGCTAAAGAAGCATCTGAATCACACGCACGACCACATCGGCGACCGGATCTCGAAGATCTTCCTGAACGCTCTGGTGCAGCTGATCGGTGGCTATCGGGACGCGGTCGAGTACCACGAAACCAGCAAGACCTTTAGCTCGCAAAAATTCATCGAATCTCGGCCGGCGCACCTGCGCCCGTTTCTTGCCAAAATGATGGATCTGCAGATCTTTGCACAGTTCATCGACGATCGCCTGACGATGCTCAACAGCGGGCTCGGATTCTCCGACGAGTTCGAGCTGGAGACGGTGCGCTATGCGGAGAAGAAGAAGCGCGGACGCAACTACGCCATCATGAAGAACCTGAAGGACAAGGTGAGCCGAGGAAGCTGTGGCATGAGCGTTGTTGGCCCAATGCTATAGACCTAGTCCTCATGGTGCCACACTCGGCCCAAACCACCACCACCACCATCATCCCCTCAGTTTCCTGGCTTGGAGGGGGTATTGGGAACTGGGCTTGCATTTCGTTACCGCCTCTCTGCGCTGACTCGCTAACCCACTGTACTCCTACTCTTAAGTTATCTTTACCACCTGTGCCCACCTTATGATGTTCTTTTATCTGATTTGATTTGATCTATTCCACAGTATTTGGGAAAGCGCAGTTTGTCGCGATTGTTTGCCAAGAACAATGTTTAGACTGCCAACCATGCCAAATCCACCAAAAACCAATTACCAATATATAAACGAGTAGAATGTAAATTCCCACACACCTTATTTGCAATGTTAGTTCAAATGATTTCTTACCTTTTTATGCAAACAAATTATTTAACGTCCTAACAAGCAATTGCACCGAATAATTTATGTTGCCCTATGCTAAAAAAGAAACGTCTAAATGTTTGTTGATGCATTTCCAATTAATATCTTATGATTTTTACATGTTTTAGTTAGCCTTTTGCTTAATATTTTTCCCGATTTTGTTTTGTGTCATCACCTTTGGGTGAACAAATAATCGTTTAACTGTTTTTTCAAATTAATACATTCGAAATTGATCTAAAGCAATCTTGATAAATTGGTAATGGACACATGTATTTAAATTTAAAAATGTTTTCTATACTAACACATTGGTGACATACTTATAAAAGCTATTCTAAACATAAAGTACACAAACATTTAATTCTCTTTCTTGTCAAGAGCAGGTATACATATACTTAATCTAGAATACTTAGTATCTTGTAGTCTACAGTAGTTTTTGGTCTAATCCACTAACGTACTAAACTCTCCACTGGCCTTCGCTGTGGTGCCGCTTAGAGTACACCCTTTTGATCGCCGATTATAACCACCGCTTCGACATGTCAAGCCCCATTGCCTCCCCCAGTGATCCCACGTACCCAGTACCCACTACCCATTACCCACTACCCATTACCCGAATCAGCATTGTCATCATAGCCATTAAGTGTAGTTAGTTGTAGCTTAAATAACCCGCTGGTTGCTCTGCGCATCTCATTCACACCGTATCTCGCTCGTATCTTGTGTGTCTTTCTTCCATATGCCGCTTGGATCGCTCATCCTACACTCCTCTGTGCTTTCTGCTCTCGCTGCTCGCGGTTGTGACCAATCGGTTTCTGATCCAAAACTTGCGTCCGTCTAACCATTGCAGACTAATCCGGCTGTAAAGTCTGCCGTCAAATCGGTGAGTGGTCCAGTCCCCCAGTTAAAAGCCCGAATGTGTGTTGTTTGTCCCGTGCGCTTATTGTAAAACTCTCTGGATGTCAACCGAGATGCCTAACTAATTCGATTATCCATACCTGCAGGTTAAGGAGGGCTCGCGGGGCATGAAGACCGCCTACAAGGGTTTCAAGACAAAGCTGCGCGAGAACGGCAACCAGTTTGGCGGCACTCACTTCCACTTCGGCCTGGGATCGCCCAACCACTCGGATCGTCCGGACGGCGGCAGTGGAGGATACGTGCGCGGTGGCAAGGCCATTGGAGCGGCCCATCACTCGGCACCGAGTTCACCAGTGACGAGCAAGCGGCTCGATGGAATCACCTCCGTCACGGGGAGCAGCGGCAGCGGTGCATCCGTCGCCAGACAGCCGCGCGAGTTCCAGCGAAGCGGCCCCATACCGCTGGCCATGTCTAGCTCGAGCAGCCACATTCAGCCGAACGGTCATGCGTACGGCTTGGGTGCTGGTGCTCATTATGGTCATCATCTCGCTGCGTCTCCTGCTGTTAGCTCGGCGAGTTCGCTCTGCTCATCTTCGGAGATGAACCTCTCACAGGAGCTGCAGAACCATCCGCTCTTCAAGACGCCTGCCGTGGACCGCAGTGTAAGTAGTCTGGTGCGGGCGTACGAGCTTCGGCTGCAGCAGCTCCAGTAACTGGAGCGTCGAAGTGCAGCCGTTCACATGCTTGCCGCTAAGCTAAATCGACCACTCATCTCGATGTGCTGTGTATTTATGTTGTTCTGATGCTCTTCTTGTTTTTGTTTCCTTGTCTGTGTCGTGTCTGTGTCCAACTGTATGTCGCCCTCGATCGATCGTCCGCCCCCATGTCATGGCCACAAACAACACCCCACACTCCACACACACCCGATATAACCGATCACACTCGACTCACATTCGCACCCACCCCACATCCTGGCATTGTCCATCGACCCACGCAGCTTAAGCCGAACGCAGAGCACAGGCGAGGAGCAGCTCCGCCAGCCCGACCACCGCCACCGCAGTCTACGCCCGCCTCCTACTACAACCAACCGTATGCCGCGCATCCGCACGTGGAGACGAAGCCGCCGAGGCACACGTCCACGCCCACCAGGCCGCGCCAGCCTCCGCCCACCGCCGACTCCAGCAGCTTTGACAGTCCGCCGGACGTGCAATCGCCGCCGGTTCCGCCGCGGAGGCAGGGCAGCTCGAATACCCTCGTGGCCGCCACCGCCGCAGCCGTCAGTGCGGAGATCAGCAAGCTGGAGCGCAACTGCTGGCAAGATGAGCCCACCGGAAATGAGTCAGTGCGCAACTCGAACGCTTCCTCGTCGTCGGCCACCTCATCCTGCTCCTCGGGCGCCTCCTTCGTGACGGCGGCGTCGACGTTCTCGCACCTAAATGTCTCCGATCCGCCCGTTCCGACGCCGCGGGCCAAGAGAGAGGTACACCAGCTGCGACGTTAGTTAACTAAGCCCATCCCGGTTGTGGTCTCCCAGTCAAAAGCACACTAACACACATCAAGGGCCCTCATGTAGTTTTCCCCCAGAATCTAAACTAATGTTACATCATCGAAAACAGTTGCTAAAGCTTATAGTTTCATTCATCCATGATAAGCATTCTCCCTTAATTCCATTGGCTAAAAATATTGTATACCATTGTTTCATGAAAAACCTACAACCATTTTCCATAGCATACTTATTTGCCTGCTAGATGTGTAATAAGGAGTTTTTCTCTTACAAGAATTCAAAGGATTTTCTCTTTCTATATGGTTTTAAAAGTCCGATAGCATTTTATTCCGATGGTTTAATACTTAACTCTTTTTTTTTATTTTGCTACTTTTTCTCATGTACATCTGTTATTTCATTGCTAAGTCATTAATCTACTGCACCCATTTGTAGTTTTCCACCAAATGTAGATGCCTGTAAGCGCTATAAAGTAACTTGATGTGAATGTATGTTTCGTATAAGTTGCGATAAGCACCGTAGAACCCAATGAAGCCCACGCCCAAAGCTTTCTAACAACCCACACCTCTGTGCCTCCCCCACCCGCAGCAGCACCAGCCACTGGAGGACAGCATGAACGACCTGATATCGCTGGACGATAGCACCAACACCAGCTTCGACCTGGAGGACTTCGATCCGCTAAATCAGAATGCTCGCCCGCTGCCGCCCTTGAGCAAGGCGTTCGGCAAGAAGTGCAGCACCCTGCCCGCTGGCGTCAACAGCAGTGTGGTGGCCAGCAGCGTCAGCAACCCGCTGTACCCGTACTTCGCGCCCAAGCACATGGCCACGGTGGCAGCGGTGACGGGGCGGACGCCACCGATGCACCCACCCCCGCCGAACCAGCGCAGCACCATTGCCGCCAAGCCCGACGACGACTTCGAGCTGCTCCGCAAGTACGGACTGGACCAGTTCACCCTGAATGCCAACGGAACGGAGAAGCCACAGCAGCAGCTCACCACCGGAAAGGGCATGAACAACTGGACGACGTTCGATTAGAGAGGGAGTGGACGCGACTGGACAAACCCCGCTTCAAATATGATACCAAAATAAGTGTGATTAATGCATTGTGTTGTAAATAGCTAGGAGAGATAGGAGAAATCAAAGAGGAGGAGGTGACCGATGACAGTAAAGTGTAACCCTTAAATACCCAAATTGTATGTCTGCTGTAGTCAGTTAGTTATATTCAGTGGCCCCCTTCGGCAAAGGATCAAAGTAAAACGCTTGTTTCTGTAAATAACTCTGTTTAGTGGCAAGCTTAGGCGATTCGCATGGATCGGAGCTCTCGCTAACTACATATACATATTGAACACTGGACTTCCAAATCAAAAGACACCAGAATCTAGAGTAGCATGAATTTAAGCCAATTAGCCTAACAAATTACCAATAAAATACAAATAAACTACAGATCCAATGCGCGCTTCAATTGGAGATATTTTGCCTTTACAAAATTGCTTTTAAATTGATTTAATTTAATTGGCAACATAACAAGATTAGGGTATACACAAAAACCAAGACATAGAAGAGATTCTGTGAGTTTAAGAAGCAGAGGAGATTACTTGGCTCTGTTCTCAGCCATGCAGTTTAGGATGCGGGTCTGCAGGAGCTGAGCACCTTTGAGATTGATCTCCTCGTTGTCCGGCAACAGTTTGTTCACGCGTTCCATCCAGTCCTTGGTCTGCGGGTACTTCTCCCGCTCCACGGGTATGAGCAAATCCAACGTCACCAGACTGGTATGGATGGACACGTCGGCCACGCTTAGTTCGTTGCCCACCACAAAGGTTCCCTTCTGCAGGAAGTGCTCCAAGTCGGAGTAGGCGTTCTGGCAGAGGGTCAGAGATCGGGGATTGAACTCCCCCTCGCCACCGTAAATGTTCCGCGCCACAATGTCCTTAATCACCTGGAAGAGCACCCCGTTCTCGTAGTGCATGCGATGGTCTATGTGGGCTCGCTTTTTAAGATCCTTCGGATACAGCTGGTCGCTTCCGGCGTATTTGGACACCAAGAAACACACGATGGCGTGACTGTCCACGTAAACCTCGCCGTCGCTGTCCACGAGCACTGGAATCTGGTGCTGGGGGTTCAGCTGTAAGGAACCCTGAGTTATATAACCAAATTCGCAATCTTAAGATGCCACGAACCTTAACAAACTCCTCGCTGAGGTGCTCCTTCTTCGAGAAGTCAACGGGCCTAAAGATTTGAGAGGAACATGCATAAGTCACCTTTGGTATGAGGATTGGGTTCACTTACTTTAGGTCCACATCCAGACCAATTAGCTTGGCTATCAGGACGCATGCCCTGGCTGGAGGGCTAAAAAGGGCGTAATACAACGTTGGCTTTGACATTCTCCCAAAGATTTCACACAACAAATGGCGATCAAGGTGAACAAGAAGCCAAGAGCATGGGCGTAGTGTAGCAAGGGTTATAATCGACCTTTTACTTATTCATGATATGCAATTCAAATTTGCAAATTGCCTTATTCTCAACACCTATGTTTTTTTGGTTTCTAGACAGGTTTTAATTTAAAACAATAAAAAATTAAATTACAATTTTTTATTCCCAAAGGCAATACTACTTACCACTATTAAACTTTTAAACTAAACAAAAAGAGAACATATACTTAATAGCAGAAACTTGTGTAACTTGTACTACTTTGCTAGAAAAATCATAAGAAAATCGTTTGTAATTTGTTGACCCCTCCAAAAAGGTATACACTACGACCGTGGACAAAAGTGAAAGGTAAAATATGAGTACCAATCATAAACTTTCATACCACCCCTCTAGAAATAAATTGCATCACGCCCATGGCCAAGAGTAAAAGTTGAACTGGGACTGCCAACCTGTTGGGATTTAAAAAACAGCTGATGCGCGCAAATTTCAAAACGCTACTAAGTGATGATTCCAACTTTATTGGTGCAGTGCTTAGGTCTATCTATTCGCAGTTCTCTTACCTTAACGAATACTGTGATCTTATACAAACTACACGAAAATGTAACATGCTTAGATGGCTAGAATATAATCAACGAATTCTGGCGCATTATAAAATACAATTAACCAAGTCTAATTCTTTGGGGTCGCCTATGGGTAGCGTAGGATCTTACGCTTAAGACCGTGCGGCGGCAGCTAGGGCGAGTCTAAAAGTTCGATTACGGAATCCTCGTTGACCTTATCCTCAACGTTCCCGTCAATATCCTCTGCAAGTAAAGAAAAGGGTTCGGGTGGGCTCAATTAAAAACGGGATGCTAAATCAAGAAATCGATATAAAACTTAAAACAGAGCTTGATGATCCCCGTTGGTAAATAAAACAACAGGCCTTTGTTGGAAATTGTTTAATAATATAGTTAAAGTACACATCTCCTTGTACATTGATTTCATATTTGTTCGTTCTCGATATTAAAATGGGTTTGGCATCAAATCAAAGTCAAAGCATTAATCAATTTAAAATCTTAACATATACGGTTTGAGCTTAAATAAACTGCAAAGGTCAGAGGGCCTTATCACGTCCAAACTTGTCGACCGTTTCCAATCGATTTCGATCAATTAAAACGCATTCTCGTTTGTTGTCAATACACATATGAACATTTAATGCGATTTCGTCCTGACATTCAAACACAATATAAATATGAATCTAAGGGCAGCACCCGCCACTCCACTCCATTGCATTCTATTCCATTCCGCCTCTAATCCATTCAGTAACCATAGTTCAACTAAAATAACTTAACTAACTTAATAAATTTCGGTGCGGCAGCTGGCCTGTCTCCTCTCTCGCTTCGTGCACAGGAATAGGAATACGCAGGACTTAAGATTAACATCTGTTTTAGGTTTACGCTTATCGATAATGTTAGCTTTGCGTAGGGCTCTTAACTTCTTCGGACTCCTCTTCGAACATTCGACAGCCCGCTTCAAGAGAAAATAAATTAATCGCGTGTCCTATGGTAATTGCTAATGAATGCTGTTGCTAGTTTGTGTAATTGTAGTTCCTAGGGTTATTTCAGTTGGTGTGTGGGGAGAGTGTTTGTGTGTGTTGCTGAGAAGCCTGGGAGCCGCGTTTTACAACTACTCAACTCAAGACGACACAGAAACGAAAGACACAGGACAAAACCAACTGAAAGGGGGCAGCAACAATCTGGTCGATGGGGTAACAGCAGCAGCCGCGCTAGGGACCTGGGAACCCGCTCCTATCTGTTCTGCCTGCGTCCTGCAACACACAAGAATTACAAGCATCAGTTGGTGGGCCGCGATTGAGGACTTATGATTGGATGAGGTGACTGCGAATGGAACACCGAAGAATAGCCTCTGAGGTAAGATCTGGCCGTGAGTGCCACCGGAAGAGGAACGGAGAATAGAAACTATGTAAGCCAAATCAGGGATCTTGAGAGTGATGTGTGTGGGATATGGATGCGGATGTGGGTGTGAGTGTGAGTGTGGGCCCTGCCTACGGTCCGGCATTCTGACTTTGGCCGGAGGACGCCGTGGCAGCTGCAGCAGCCGCAACCGCAGCTAGATCCAACAGTTGAAAGTGCTTTTGATCCGCCACCGCAGCAGCCAGGGATTCCAGGAGTGAGGCATGGACGGCTGCCGTCGCTGGCTGCTCGTGCTGTTGCTGCTGCTGCTGCAGCTGCTGCAGTTGCTGGTCTAAGACTGGCTGCATCTCTGGCGACTGACGACGATTGGCCTGCTGTTCTGGGGATTCTAGTAGGTTTCATCGGCGGCAGCATGGACGGGTCACACAAAAAGTTCAGGGGAGAAGAGAAAGAGAGAGAAAGAGAAAAGACAAAGAAATGCACAAGTTACTTCGATTAGTTTCATTATTATCATCATATCAACTTGAGGTTAACACAACAGCAATCGAAAAAAAGATTGGTTCTCTAAGAAAAAACCTTCACTAAGTAGCATGATTTATTTAAATATCACTTAAAGTAAGAGTACATTTCGGTGAATAATTTAGAATCGGTGACAACACAAAATACATATCAAATGAAGAAAGGACAACAATTGGTGGTTTTCAAACCGAAAAAAGGCTTAAATCTGCTTAGCCCACGTTTGGGCGCCTGAAGCTGTCTTGCTTTGGTTTTCTGTAAGAATGCACTGATTAAAGAATGGGATTCTTGGACACCCTGGCCATGTCACACTTGATCGATGGTAGGACCTACCGTGAGCGCAGCCACATTTGCAAGTTTACACGCCGATAAAGATCCTCTGTCGTTTTAGGGTTCTTAAAAACCTTACCATCTACAATACAAGCAACGAAAGCGGAGAGAAGTAAAATCGAAATCTTTCCTGTCTTTCCTCAGCAGCGATGTAGGGTTCTTTTGACTACTTAGTCTAAAAAGTCTTGGCTAGGGGACTCAATAAAAATTAAGGGTTTTCCTTGCCTGAACCAAAAAGAGCCAAAATGCTCTGCTAGTTGATATTATAAGTCTAAAAACATAATGTTATGTTTGTTTATACGCAATGCCACTAAAAATATAAAATGGTATTAATTTGAACTGGGTATTCCTGCTAAAATTTGGGGAGGATCTACATATATTCGAGAAACATTCTGTGATGATCAAACTTAAATCGCAGCACATTTTCCCCTAGAATATAGAAATTACCGAAAATCCCTATGCAAGTTACGTTTCAAGTCGGTCAACGTATAAGATGTGAATTTCCAATTCATTCTTAATAAATGATCAATAAATATTAAAGACAAATTGTGCACCAAGAGTAGTACTATTACACGTTATATTAAGTCTTACTGCTTTGCCAAAAGTTGATATTTACATGAAAATCTGAAACGAAACTTTCATGGGGAGAGATGTGAACTTGGAAGGACTTCATCCCTATTTCTAAATGCTTGGTGGTGGAGCGTGAATGAGTCTGTGTGGGTGCAAATTGGATGTGTATGGTGTATGGTTTCTTATGTCTACTTTAGCCTAAGGTCTACAATCAGCACTTTGTAAACTTATAAAGGTATAAAGGTTCTTGGCTATACAGAGTCATAGTTGGTTTACTGGCTTATTGCAAAAAGGGATCCAACGTACCGGATTGCTGGGGCTGCTGTGCCGGGGTGTAGGCACGTTGGCCGCCGCCGCTGCTGCCGTTCGACGTGGAACTGGCGACGGCTTGCTTGGCGGGCGGACGACGCTTGGCCAGCGGCATGTCGTCGTCGGAATCGCTCAACGTAAGATCAACCTGTTGCACCCGCGGAGGAAAGTCACATTGCAGTAAGGTTTTCGAAAAATGTCATCTATTAACTTACAGTTTCACTGTTTGACGTGGAGGTAGGCTGCTCATCCGGTGCTGGGGACAAATCACTCTTTACCGGCTTGGCATCATCCGAGATTAGTTCTGTCAACAGCCGGAGGGGTTATTCAATTAAAATGCTCCAAATAGGAATCGTAAAGTAGGCTTACCTATATCGTCCGATATAACCTCAACCTTCTGAACGGGCTTTGAGGGTGTATCAAGGATCTGCGCTTCGCTCCGAAGACCTGGTGTACTCCAGGAACCATCCTGATGAAGTTGGATCTCGGTGTCATCGCTCTTGAGCAGCGATGAGCCCAAAACCTCCTGGAAATAGCTGTGAAGCGGAGAAGAAATTGGTTACTCTCATGCGGCTATGCGGATTGTAAGCCTCTTACCCATCTATGACCAGGTTATCGTAAATCGCCGGCTTGTCGCAGACGGGGCAGTTCCATGTGGGCTTGCGCTCGTTCATTTGCAGGTAGAGACTGGCGTCGAAGCACTGCAGGTGGGAGCAGGTTGATGCTCGACAAGGCAGCAGCATCTTCATCTTGCCCAGCGGGCAGTTGAGCGACACTTTAAGCATAGTGGTGGCTATCTCGCAGTCGGCATCCTCCGTCAGCTTCTCCTTAACTATACGGAAGGCATTCATTAGTGGGGATACACAAATTAGACTAAAGAAACTCACTTAGGCCGCGGGTGTAGTCAGCCGGTTTCACGCCCTTGGTCTTCATGCGCTGCAGGAGCTGCGCCGAGGTAAGCTTCTTTACCAGATAAACGGCCAGGCAGTAGCTGCGCGTGTAGTCCGGACACCACTGCACCATGATGGTGTTAGTGACCGTCGGCGACAGCTTCACATTAGAGGTGACGTTGACGGGACGCGGCGGTCGCTTGGGCTCTACGTTTGGTCGGTTTGTAGGAATGACATTCTGCGAATGGGGTGGGGTGCATATAGCTCGTTCCTGGCTGGACTAACGTTGACCGGTATACTTACTGGCAGCTGACACAGCTTGTTGTTAACCTTCACATTGACATTCGGCGGAAAGCAGTCCTCCTGGTCGCACGAGGTCTCCACCAAGCAGAAGCGCAATTGCACCTGTATGGCGTGCTCCACCTTGGAGCTGTTGCGAATGTCCCGATTCGAGGCAATCTCGGTGGCCTGCTGGGGCGTGAGTGTAAAGTAGAAAGGCACCTCTTGGACGCGCTGTGTGTTGCGTGGCACCAGCGTCGAAGGCTTGATCAGTGTGCCGAGGACATCGTAGAAGGCTAGCTTCTTCAGCCGCACATCCGGATGGATGGGCAGCTGGCTGTTGATGCTGTGCGTGTGAAGGAAGGGTGCGCCGCCGACCACGTTCATCTGGCCGCCGGGTACCTGAACGCCCGGACCGCCGCCGACGAGGCCCACCGGATTCGGCTGCACGGTGGGCGGCAGCTGGATGTGCGAATACATCCTGGTTGGATCGATGTACTGCAGCGTGGCGCTTTGCTCCTGCACCGACTGGGCGTAGACTTCCTGGATCTTGGGGGCGAGCAGATCCAAATTGGTGCGCAGGAACGAGAGGATGCGGCTCTGCAGGTCGGTTTTTCGTCCAGCGAAGGAGATGTTCAGAAACGACAGGATTTTTTGCAGCTCGACCACTCGGAGCATCTGCACCATTTGCTCACATTCCTGCAAAGATGGCAAAGATGTCATGACGGTGGTAGGGAAAATGGGCAAGATGTCTGTGACCAAATAGCGGGACTTCACACCAAGCGCCCGCACACACACACGCACACAAAGCCAAACGGGCAACTGTATGCGAATATCGCGTTTTCGCACATATGTGTATGTACCCGTGCGGCTTTGAAAATGGCCTTATAACTCGGATTGGGCCAATAAAGCCTGCTCGGCGGATATTGGACAGCCGGAAGAAAGCCTTTGCTCTACATGTTTTCCAACTGCCAGGCCTTAACAGGTCCCGATTTCTCGCATGCCCACGAAATCATTACCTAGCTGCTGAAACATGGCGTTCCCGCAAAGAGCCTCATTTCCCACAAACGATCCGCTTTCAATGGCTTTTAATGCAGGCCAACGGACTAACTTGAAGCGGACACCACGAGCGGCTTTCTCTCTTTTCGCAAACTACTATAAAACAAACGACCGCAAAAATGCCTTTTTTTGTCACCAGAATTTTGTTTTGTCCGCACGGTCTGAAGAAATATGGCGGATGGCAGTGTTGGAAAGCGGCCACAGACGCGCTGACTGCAGCCACTCGGCGGGGGAGCGGCCACACCATTTTTCCTGCGGTCACTCTGCCTTATCAATATCCACAAATGTATGGAAAATTCTTTTTGCCGAACTGAATTAAAAGGGACTGGCGGAGACGCACCTTGTACTTGCCCGCATCAAAGGGATTCACGGCTATTGGCGCTGATGACGTTGATTGGTGCCCGGGGCTCGAGGATGTTGCGGCATTTTCCGCCTGCGTGCGAGCCGTCTGCGAGCGGGTCTTTCGCATTACTGTTATTTTCTGTCCTCGGCGGTTAGGCGTTAGGCGGTCAGCAATTGCGGTCGCGGACTCGGTTGCATTTGCCTGGGACGCGCTCCACACATAAAACTAAACACTTTCGTCACTTTTCCAACGAATGCGGGAGAAACAAAAAATATTTTGCGCGGCGTCGTCGCGATGGGCCGTCTAGAGTTGTCACTATCGATCGACACTCGGCAATGTACTAACGCCTCGCCACCCCACCCCGCAGCGCACACTGGCATGAAATACCCTAACGCCTGCGTTTGTTTACCGTTTCGGACGTTACTTTTTTTTTTCATCCGAGTCCTAATTCGCTAGGCATTTATTTAATTGTACAAATATGGGTCTATCTATGCAAGTGCGGTATAAAAGGGGGCCCGGCGCTTGGCGTGGGCCTAGAAGAAGTCCATGTCCCCGCAATTGACGTCCAGAAAGTCGTCGTCGTAGCTGATTAGCTCCTTGAGTGGCGCTCCTTGAGCCGCCGCCGCCGCTGCTGCCTTGGATGTGGAGGGCAGTTCGGTGGTATCCACCACGTTTATGTTGATCTCATGTGTCCTATACTCGGGGCCATCCTGCTCTTGGCCAGCGCCAACGGGCGAGGGCGGCGGGTTAGACACTGTTGATACAAAATAATAAATGATTTACAAATGAGATTAAAAACTTCAGTGCGATTCTCCTACAGTTGCTTGGCTGGTTGTCCTCCCTCAGCTCGTCGCCCTGCATGTAGTGCTCCTTGCGCTGGCTCAACGTGGGCAGTTCCGTGACCTGCTTGCTGAGGCACTTCTTCAGCTCCTCCACCTTGCGGTCCCGCATTAAAGTCTCGATCTGCTTTCGCGACTTGCTCAGGTTCTGGCGGTCCTCGCTGAAAATGGACTTTTGCTGCTCCTGGCTAATGCTGTCGTGGTGTTTAAGCAAGAACAGGAATACACCGCCTGGTGTACGTCTCCGCTTGCCGTTCTGTTGGGGGAATAGTACATAGGATTGACACATTTAGAGGCAGCTCATTTGCATACTTACTTTGATCATCATGCCGCCATCGGCTTCGATGCGCTGAGTTTCTTTGTATAGCTGGAGGGGCAATTCCATGCCCAGAATTTCCACCACTCGAACTGGTACAGAAAGTTTATCAGTTAATATGCACGACACGACTGTTACGATGCTCACCTAGTAGCTCGTCCTTTTCCTCGTATAGTTTGCTGGCCATCTCGGTGGCCACATCGCAGGGATCCCTGCCGGCCACTTCGTTAAGGTCCAAAATGTGCCTCGGCTCGCACGAGTCGGAGGAGCCGCTGGCCGAAGATGTGGCGCGACGCGATCGGTGACCTAGTCTGCTTTTGACCGCGCCGCGCTGTGGATACTCGTCCGTGGACCGGCTGGAGGGCCGTCCCCTTTTGTGAGCCGGATGAGAGGACTCACCGCCGTCCTCCGAGGAGTTCGAGAGGCGTCGCTTAAGGCTGTTTTCACCATTCAGCCGATACCGCAGCGAGAAGTCGTAGTTCTCCACATTCCGATCCCGGCCACTCCTTGTGACGTCGCAGCCACGCATATTCTCGCTGAGGGCGTCCTCCTGCAGGGCGGAGGCCCACACGTTGTACTTCTTGAAGCGGGCTCGATTGGGCTGCATTTCGGCGTCCGTTGGTGGAACGCGTCGCATCACGGTACGCCGGATGCGCTTTTTCCCCTTCTTGTGGCCGCCGTGTACGGTGGCATCCGTGCGCAGCTTCTTGATGCACCCGTCCTCGGAGGACTCGCCCGACGAGGAGTCACTATTGCTCTGCGACTCCTCCTCCAGCGCCGTCTGAATCTGGTGGCAGGTGGTGAGGGGGCTGGCCACCTTCTCGGCACCTGCAGGTCGCTGCAGCGGCGTATAAACGCCATCGTTGTCGCTGTCCGATATCTGGAAGGACAGCAGAGAAGGTCAGTGCTGGTCCCAAGCCCCGGATGGTGGTTACCTCGCCGTCCTCCAGGTCAACGTCGTTCGAGTGCAGCTCCATCATTTTTCTAGGCGAGACGAGAAAATCTTCGCCCAAAGTGCAGCTGTTTGTGCAACACTGGGCGGCAGAGTGACCGTTTGTTGCGGGTTTTGAAATTCCAATTGTGTTTAACTGCTTATTGCTTAAAATGTAGTTCTAAAATGTATAAAAATTATGTTAAATATATTTTAATTCATTTGTTTTATGATTTTCAAACAATTACCTTTGTTTAATCCTTATAAATCCTGTTGATATTAGCATTTTCCAATCTTTGGTGACTAAGGACATTGTTCAGGTGCTAGTATAAGTAATTTTAAAATTAAGATTTGAAATACCTCTCGAAAAATGAATAAACATGTAATATATTTAAAAACAAAAACCAAGATCTGTCCATATATTGGTATTATCTCCCTAACCACGACTGGTCACACAACACACGTGCATTTTACTTTTGGGCGAACGGGAACGTGGTTAAAAAAGAACGCAGTTTCATCTTTCGCGTGCTGACTGTTGCATGCAACGGAGGTGTTTGAGCAGTGTGTGATACCGATTTTTACTTATTCTGTTTTTTTTCAAAACAAAAATATAACGTAATATATACGTTTAATACCTTTTATAAATATTTGTCTGTTGTTATTGGTTAAATAAACAATCAATTACGGGTAAAGTTACTCCAAGAAAAATGGCCTCCTCCGAGGCCAAGGGTAAAAACCCTTATTCGGAGCTGAGCAACGTTAAAAGGCCGAAATTATCGCCCTTAAATAAAAAGAAAAAACCTACGGATAACAATTTAGTAGAATCGGAAAGCGAAGAAGTTGTGATGAAAGAAGTCATTGACCCTGTAAGTCATCCGAGTCCAACCAGCCAAGTAAGTGGTAAAGCTATAACGGATCCTGCTAGCAAAGAAGAGAAGAGAGAAAGTGGAAATTTGGAAAACAACGGATACTCGTACAGCAGCGCTCACAAGGGACCCTTTGTGGTCTACATAGACAAAATTGGTGAAACCAATGGCGAAAACCGACCTAGAAGAGTTCCTATAAATCCTCTTGAACTAAATGCTGTCCTGCTAAAATTAAATATTAAAGATATAATTTCAGTAAATAAGATTGGTTATGGGCGCTGCAAGGCTGAGTGCAAGTCAGCAACGGCAGCTAATAGCATCCTGTCCTCAAATCTTAAAAGTAATGGTTACGAACCTAAAATTCTTAAGCATTTCATTTTTAAAATGGGTATTATTTTTAATATTCCGACAAAATTTTCCGACTCTGAACTTAAGGAGTACATTTCTTCTCCAGTACCTATTCAAGAAATAATTCGTGTGAAGACTAAGGACCGAGACAATAAAGATATTTTTATTAACACTCCTAGGGTTAAGATTCTTTTTAAAGGTACTCAAATTCCCAACGAGATTGTCTTCCTGTACACCAAAATTAATGTTAGTCCATATGTTCCTTTTAGTCAATGTTTTCGTTGTTTTAGATTTAATCACTTTGCTCAGCATTGTAAACAAACTGAACAAAAATGCAGTAAATGTTCTCTTTCGCATTCAAGAGAACAACAATGTAATCAACTCGTTTGTGCCAACTGCAAACAAAATCACCCAGCCACCTCTCTTGAGTGCCCTGCTCGTAAGAGAGCGTACGCTATCCAGAAATGTATGACTATTGAGAATTTATCACGAAATGAAACGAAGATTAGGTACCCCTCTCTCTTCCAAATTTTAGATGAAGTCGACACCAACGACTTAACCCACTTCCCCCAGCCAACATGGCAAAGAAAATCTGCCAATCCAGTGTTACAAAATAATACCAAAATAGCTACCCAACAAATATTTGCACAAAACCCTTTTAATAAGGTTGTTAAGAACTCTCTTAACAAGAAAAACGAAGATAAAAATTCACGCGACACTATGATCAGCTGGAAAGCTGCTCTTTATGAACATGAGTACACTCCAAACGAAAAGTTTTCTCTCATTCATTCTAATCCACCTAGTTCCTCACCCTCTAGTC
Source organism: Drosophila biarmipes (assembly GCF_025231255.1). Taxonomy (NCBI): domain Eukaryota; kingdom Metazoa; phylum Arthropoda; class Insecta; order Diptera; family Drosophilidae; genus Drosophila; species Drosophila biarmipes. The sequence continues at coordinate 15,771,286 of NC_066615.1, read as the reverse complement.
AACCTTTTTTAGACAATCCAGCTCTTGAAGCTGCGGAGAATAGCTTAAATCAATTAGCTTCTGAAATATCCTCATTTCTAGTCAACGAAACAACCAATTTAGTACCTGAATCAAGAAACTTTTTAGAGAATTTAAGAAACAGAATAGCACTTACAAACTCAAAAATTGATTTGTTCAAAATTAATCAACTTGTTTAATTTTGAATAATAACTTTTTTATTTATTTATTTATCTATTTACTTATTTTTCTGATTTTTTTTTTTTTTTTTTTTTTTTTTTTTCTGTTAAATTAATTGTTTTTTATTTATTCGTTTTTCTTTTCTCTTTCATTTGTCTATCTGTTTTCATTTGAAAATAAAACATAAAGTTATATTATTTAAATGACAATAAAAATCCTACAGTATAATATTCAGAGCTTAACTGCTAATAATAACAAACAATTACTAGAATTATTCTTAGTAAACAATAACATAGACATAGCAATTTTATCAGAGATATGGATTTCCAATAATTCCATGTGTAGCTTGGCAAATTATAATTTTGTATGTAAGCCGCGTAACGATGGTTATGGAGGCGTTGGAATTTACTTAAAAAAACACATACGCTTTAAACAAATCAACTGTGATATTAGCTTAGAAGTCATTGGTATCCGTACAATTAACCTAAGAAATAATATTAATATTTTCAGTGTCTATGCTGCTCCCAGCACAGACATTAATTCTTTTCAACAAGGCTGCGATGATCTATTTACTATTGCTGCTCAATCGAGTGGTCTAACTGTCATAGGTGGTGACTTCAATGCCAAATCCAGCATTTGGGGTAATAATACTCAAGATGTCAGAGGCGGTATTTTAGAAAATTCCCTCTTACACTCCGGTTTCTTTTGCCTTAACAACGGCTCTCCAACTTACTCCCATAACCCATCCTATACTTCAACACTCGATCTCACTTTCATTAATAGTAGCAATCTTTGTTCTAACTGGTCCTCAATAAATTCTAAAATATCAAATAGCAATCATTTCCCAATCTTAATTGAAATAGACCAAATTTCTGCTTCGACTAATATTATTAAATTTAACCATAATAAAATAATCAAAGACTTTTCCAAAATTCAAATTACAACGTTAGATAGCATTTCCAACTTATCCCAAACAATACACTGTAATAATTCAATTAAAATAAATACAAACAATAGATATGTTCCAAAAAAGTATTGGGACGAGGTATGTGAAAAATTGTTTAGATTAAGAAACGCGTGCAGACAAAAATATTTTAAATCCAAACTACAATCTGATGCTATTGCCTATATTAACAGTAATAAAAAACTTAACAACTATTATTATAAAATGAGAAAAGAAAACCTCAATAAGCTAGCAGAAGACATTTCTAACCCCTCTTCTCTGAAAGATATGTGGAACAAAATCAAAAATCTTAAACTTTTTAAACAAATTAAACCGTCAAACAGTGCAATATCTGACTCAGAACATAGAGATTTTCTCAATCAAATAGCCACAGCTCCCAACACTGCGATGTGTCCTGACGTATCTTTTTCTCCTGATCTGCTTTATAGATATACCAACTCTAATTTCTCAGCGCGTGAACTTCTTGACTTCCTTAACTCTCGTAACCCAGACTCGGCTAAGGGTCTTGACAACATTTCATACAGAATGCTTCTATCTCTACCCTTAAGTCAAATAGAAAAACTGGTATCCCTGCTAAACATTACTTTAGACAATGGGTTTATTCCAGATCAGTGGCGGAAAATAAGGGTTATACCTGTTCCCAAAAAAAATCTAGACTCTTCAATTATTACCAACAACAGACCTATCTGCCTTCTAAGTGTGACTTTTAAGTGCTTAGAAGGTTTGATTAAATTGCGGATGGAAGAGTACATTAATAAAAATAAAATTCTGCCACCAAGATCCTATGCGTTCAGAAAAAACCATTCTACTGCCCAATGCATCAACGATGTAATAAATAACATAGCCAACCTAAAAGCTCGTGGTTTCCACGTTACCGCAGCGGTTTTAGACTTAAGTAAAGCCTTTGATGCCGTCAATATCCCTATTCTGGGTAGCAAATTAGTTAGTTTGGGTTTCGACCACAATCATATTTATTTCATTATAAACTTCCTTAGTAAAAGAGTTCTCACTATGGGTACTGCAGAGATAACTGTAAACAAAGGAGTTAGTCAAGGTAGTTGTCTGAGTCCAATCCTCTTTAATTTATATACAGCTGAGCTTCACAGCTTAAGTAATGACCATGACAGTATTCTGTTCCAGTACGCTGACGACTTCTTTCTAGTCTGTTATGACAAAGTCTTTTCGATGGCTGAAGAGAAATTAGAACAAAAAGTAAATAGGTTTATGGAACTGTGCAATATTAATAATCTTACTTTTAATCCAGACAAATCAGCCACCATTCATTTTAATCTAAGAAAAAAACCTTTAAGTATCTTGTGCAATAATATTATTTTAAAAAATGTAAATAGTATAAATTATTTAGGTAGAGTCATAAGTTCAAACAACTCGTCTGTTCAGCATGTAAATAAAACGATCTCTAAATCGAATCAAACGAATATGTTTATTCAAATGCTCAGTGGTTGCCGCTTCGGAGTACATCCAAGCAAGTCACTACTCTTTTATAAAGCATTTATTAGAACTAGATATGAATACGCCTGCTCCTCTTTTTCAAACATATCAAAATCAGTACAAAACAATATAAATAAGCATGCTAATTTCCACCTTAGAAAGGCCTTAGGACTTATTAAATCGACTCCAATTAATATTATTTATAATCTTGCAGCTGAACTTCCTCCAGCTTATAGGATTAAATTCGCTACAGCGAAGGAGTTGGCCAAAACGTTCGCTCATGGACTACCATCTGCGTCGCTTCTGTCAAACTCCTTTGTAGCCAAAAATACTAGTTACAGTAGAATTTATGCTGAATTTAAAAATATCCTGGATAGTATTGCTCCTATTTGTCCTTACTCTCTGTCCACACGCAAGATTTCAGTTGACACAAATTTCTTTAAAGGTACTTGTACAAATAAAAAAATGGCAAACGAGACTATAATTCTCTCTTTATTTAAAGAAAAAATAAGAAGTTTAACCTCAAAAAATATGGAAATCATCTTCACGGATGGTTCTGTGTCGGAAAATTTTACAGGAGGTGCCTTTGTCCACTTAAATTCCAATTCGATAAAAAGTTTCTACACCGACAAAAAACTATCGTCGCTGACTGCTGAACTCACAGCCCTAGAAAAAGCCATTGACTTCGGTATTTCAAAAAAGTTCTCCAAAATAGCAATTTTAACTGACAGTCTTGGTGCCATCCAGACAATAAAGAACACGAACTCCAAAAACTGCATCTCTCAATGCATTCTGAAAAAAGTCATAAACAACCCAACCCTGCTATCCATAGAATTTCACCACATTCCAAGCCATTCCAATATTTGGGAAAACGATCTCGCAGATACAGCGGCTAAAAATGCTAAAATTAACGGCTCTTTCGCACCCGTCAGATGGACCCTTAAGGACGCAATCAATCATATGTTCGCGCAAATAAAACAAGACTGGGAGCGTGAATACAGTCTGTTCTCATTAGAGCGTAACAAGGGTTACTCTCTCCTCTCACCATATACCACTTCCAAGCCTTGGTTTAAAAACAAAGAACACCTATTCAACCGTATAGAAACGAAGACTCTAAACAGAATCTTAAGCGGACATGCTTTTGACAAATACACACTTTCCAAAATGAAAGTCTACGATAACGCCCTATGCGATTCGTGTAACGTTAATGAAGACATTTCGCATATTTTGTTAAATTGCTCAAAATATACACCAACAAGACAAAATTATCCAACACTACTTAAATATAACGATATCTATCGTTTACTTGGAAATGAACCAATTGAAAATTGGACATCGATTACCAGTTTCATTCGAGCTGCTAATATTAATATCTAATACAACACACTCCACACTGCTCATTTAACACACTATAACACCATCCACGCTTATACCAACTCACAAAATCTCAAAATTAAAATTTCTCACACATATTGATAACATTTTCATCGCTTATCGTTCATCGTCATCGCTCATCGTTCATTGTCATCATAACATCACCAGAAACTACTGCACGATATTTACATAGCTGTCCATTAAATTTTGTTTTTCTTGAAATTTAATTTCATACATTGGCAGTGGCGTTAACCCGTTCCAACGGGGCGGCCAAATAATTCTTCCCTCTTCACGGAAGGAAGTAACTTAATATTTAAAAAAAAAAAAAAAGAACGCAGTTTCCACCCAATTTTCACGGCTCACCATGGTGCGGCCCAACAACAACCAGCTGCCGGAGAACCTGCCGCAGCTGCAGAACCTGATCAAGCGGGACCCGGAGTCGTACAGCGATGAGTTCCACATCCAGTACCAGCACTTCCTCAGCCTGCTGGAGGTCTTTGCCCTTAATCCCAGCGAGGAGAACAAGTCTCTGGATGACATCGTCATGTTCGTGGCCCAGGTGGCCCAGTGCTACCCGGCCGTCTGTGAAGAGTTCCCTAAGAAACTGTCCGAACTCCTTAAGAACTACGCCACCGTTCTGGACCCGGCTATGCGGAACTGCTTTGTGAAGGCCCTGATCCTGCTGAGAAACAAGAACCTGGTGCCGGCTCTGGACATACTGGAGCTGTTTTTCCAGCTGCTGCGGTGTCCGGACAAGAATCTGCGCACCTTTCTGCAGACGCACATTGTGACCGACATCAAGAACATGAATGCCAAGCACAAGGATATGAAGCTCAATTCGGTAAAATTCTGAGCATAACTTTGAGTGCATGATATAATTAGTAATATTTTATTGCAGAGCCTGCAGGCCTTCATGTACTCCATGCTGAAGGACGCCAATCCCAAGGCGGCCAAGATGTCCGCCGATATCATGATCGAGCTGTACAAGAAGAACATCTGGAACGATGCCAAGACGGTTAACGTCATAGCCACAGTTGGCTGCTTCTCCAAGGTGACCAAGGTGCTGGTCACCTCGCTCAAGTTCTTCCTGGGCCACGACGAAGAGGACGAGGAGGAGGACACTGAGAGCGAGAACGAAGTGGACCTGAAGGGAGCTCTGATGGCCAATCGTGTCAACAAGAAAACCAAGAAGCGAACAAAGCAGCTGGCGCAGATCAAGAAGCAGGCGGTGAAGGCGCAGAAGAAGAAAAAGAATGCGCCCGCCTTCAACTTCTCGGGCATTCACCTGCTGCACAATCCGCAGGGCATGGCCGAAGGTCTGTTCAAGCAACTGCAGGGCACCAACGAGCGGTTCGAGGTGAAACTGATGCATTTGGACGTTATTTCCCGCCTTATCGGCATCCACGAGCTGTTCCTCTTCGGCTTCTATCCGTACATTACTCGCTTTCTGCAGCCCCACCAACGCCAGGTGACCCGTGTGCTCCAGTTCGCCGCCCAGGCCTCACATGAACTGGTTCCCGGAGATATCATCGAGCCCATCCTTAAGACGATCGCCAACAACTTTATTACCGAGCGCAACTCCAGCGATGTAATGGCCATTGGCCTAAATGCCACTCGTGAGATTTGCATGCGGTGTCCCCTGGCTATGGGCGAGGATCTGCTGCAGGACCTGGCCATGTACAAAACCTACAAGGAGAAGTCTGTGATGATGGCAGCGAGGTCACTAATCACACTCTACCGAGAACAGCTGCCAGCCCTGTTGCACAAGAAGGATCGAGGCAGGCAGACGGAGGCCCAGGCTGAACGAAAGGTTCGTGCCTATGGAGAGCGCGAAGTCCATGACACAGTGCTGGGTGCGGAGGCTCTGCTCAATAACTCCAAGACAATTGACATAGAGAGCGATGACGATACGGACTCCAATGATGGGGAGTGGGTTAACGTGACGCACAGCGATGGAGAAGGTGGTAAGGAAGGTGTTGAGGATGAAGATGACGACGACGACGAGGAAGACGATGATGAAGAGGAGGACGAGGACGAAGACAACAGTAACGAGGAAGATGAGGAAGAGGATAACTCAGATGAAGGCGTGGCGAGTGGCGAAGAGTCAACGAAGTCGGCAAAGACCAAGAAGGAAAAGAAGGATATCAAAATACTGAACCAAAAGGAGGCTGCCCAGGAACTGGCTCTTACGCGCATTTTCACGGACGAGGACTTCAAGCGCATCAACGCGGCCAATCTGAAGAAAACCGTGACCAGTGCCCGCAAGAGGCCGCTGGAACAGGACCGTGCCGAGTTCGTCAAGCTGAACAGCATCGAGATGATCTACAAGAAGCGAAAGCACGACAAGGAGTCGCGGTTGGAGACTGTGCAGGCGGGCCGGCAGGATCGGGAGCGCTTTGGCTGGAAGGACGGGCGCGTGAACGAGCATTGCTCGAAGACAAACCGCGAGAAGCGCAAGACCAAGAACTTTGGCATGCTGCGGCACAAGGCGCGCTCCAAGGTCAAGAAGAGCTTCAAGGACAAGCAGCAGGCGCTCAGGAAACATCTACTGCACCAGAAGAAGATGAAGTAGTAGCCCCTGGGGCTCGTGTATCCTTGTAGTGTTTTAAATAAATACTAATGTAAGAGCCATTGCTAACCATTTTTAACCATTGTATCAAAGGTAGTTGGTAGTTTAGAATCTGCTTTATTTGACTTCATATAGACTTTGTACGGTTGCCTATGCATTAAACTAATTACAAAAGTATTCGTGTGCCGGGGAGTCGTCTATCTGCGTCGCTTGTCTGATTTTTTCACGCGCTTGGGTCCCTTGACAAAGCACCAGTCCACCTGGATGGTCTGTCCCATTATTTCGGCACCGTTCAGCGCCTCCTTGGCGGCGAGCGCCTGCTTGTGGGTCTCGTACTCGACCAGGGCGTAGCCTTTGGAGAAGCCAGTGCGTCGGTCGAGGTTCAGGTGGATGTTCTTGATCTCGCCATAGTCGCAGAACTTCTCCTGGATCTCATCCTCCTGCGCCTCTTCGTGGATGGAGGTGACGAACAGGATCCAGCCCTCGACGGACCGCTGTGGCCCGGGCTCCAGCTCATCGTCGTCCTCGTTGCGCACCCGCTCGTAGCTGTGGATCGCCTCCCGGGTGTTACTGTCGCTCCCAAACCCGCGTCCCTTGCGGTGCTTCGCCTTCTCCTTCAGGCGCACAATGCCCTCTGTTTCGAGTGTAGGGTGCACGGTCGGCGTGGGAGAAAAATGAGAAAGCATGAGAACGGCGGGAAAGAAAGTTCGCTGCGGCTACTTACGGTCGCCGTCCTCGTCCACCTCGAACTCCTCCGCATTGTCAATGTCCAGCACATCGGCCATTTTGTTTGTTTGCTTTACGAAAGTTAATAAAAAGGTTTATTTTCTTTTCGTACCGCGTCCGGCCAGCGCAAAAACTCCACTAGAGATGGCCTAGGTGACAGTGTTGGCTAACACCGAACTGGGCACATATCGGCTGGATGTTCTTAAAATATATTATATTAATTAGTTATATTCTCAATGTTCTCTATTAGTTGTCCAAACATCTGTGAAAAGTACGCCATTGCTTTTTTATAAAACATGATTGCAATATTGGTTTCTGCACTTCAACAGTTGCAATTAAAGAACCTTGTGATTTTATGAAGCAGCTGAGCGGGAATACCCTTATGATACCCATATGGCTTCGAAGTAAAAATACTAACAAAAGTATCCCATCACTAACGCGCTTTCGCCCAGTCACGCTGCCATCTCTAGCCATCCCCTCGCGGTACCGAAGAATCCCGGGTCAAACAATTTGCGTGGAAAAGGGGGCGTGGCAGATCGATTGTGTGTATGTGGCCGCCGTATCAGCTTAGTCTATAAAAACAAACTGCTCAAACACAACCCTCCAGTCGATCGTCGAGTACCGCTCCCAACGGCAGCAGCTCAGTGTGCTTTTCTTTATTGCCGGGCTGTGACATCACTGTCAGGAAGCGAGTGCTGCCTTTTCTCCGCCCCCGTTCGGCATTCTAAATTGAACTTGAAATTATACAGATTTTCCGCACTGCGGGCATTCGGTCAGAAGCACTCAGCCCCCCACCATGTGTCAACCCACGGGACAGATGCTGTGCGAGATCAAGAACATGGCCCTATCGGGCGATCCGGAGCTGGACAACCAGATCCGCACATGGATTCGGTGGGACAAATGCCCCAGCACCGCCTGCCAAATCATGGACGCCGTCCGGGCGAAGGACTGGGACACGCTGCGCAAGAGGCTGTGCACCCGGATCGCCTTCGGCACGGCAGGATTACGGGCCACCATGCGGGCAGGCTTCGACTCCATGAACGAGCTAGTGGTTATCCAGTAAGTTTAACCTATCTTATCTGATTTTCAAGAGGGGATTAACTGAATCTGTTGATAGGACGGCGCAGGGCTTGTGCGAGTACATCAAGGAGCAGTACCCGAATCCGGAGGACTGGTCGGAGCGGGGCATCGTCTTCGGGTACGACGCCCGCTACAACAGCCACCGCTTCGCCGAGCTATCAGCCATTGTCTTCCTCAACAACAACTTTAAGGTGTGGCAGTTCAAGCGTTACGTGGCCACGCCCATGGTGCCCTACGCCATCTTGAGGCTGCAGTGCCTGGCCGGAGTCATGGTGACGGCGTCCCACAACCCCAAGGAGGACAACGGCTACAAGGTGTACTGGAGCAACGGGGCCCAGATCATTCCGCCGCACGACGCGGGCATCCAGGAGGCAATCCTCAACAACCTCGAGCCGAAGGCTTCTTCGTGGGACGACTCGGCGATGTGTGGCAACACCATGCTCGAGGATCCGTACGACATTGTGGTGCCGCCCTACTTCGATGTCTTGAAGAAGAACCTGCCTTGCACCCTGCTGGAGGTCAACGGAAGGTGCCCGATCTCCTTCACCTACACGGCCATGCACGGGGTGGGCTATGAGTTTGCGAAACAGGCCTTCGCCCGCGTCAATCTGAAGCCGTTCATTTCGGTGTGCGAGCAGCAGGAGCCGGACCCCGAGTTCCCCACCACGCCCATGCCTAATCCGGAGGAGGGAAAGACCTCGCTGGACTTGTCCATCAGAACGGCGAAGGCCAATGGCAGTCAGATCATTCTGGCCAACGATCCGGACGCCGATCGCCTGGCGGTGGCCGAAGTGCGCGAGGATGGTAGCTACAAGCTGTTCAGCGGCAACGAGGTGGGCGCCCTTCTAGGCTGGTGGGCTCTGGAGCTGCACAAAATGCGCGAGCCCGACTGCGATGTGAGCAACATCGTGATGGTAGCCAGTACGGTGAGCTCGAAGATTCTGAGGGCCATGGCCGAGCGGGAAGGCTTCCAGTTCTTTGAAACCCTGACGGGCTTCAAGTGGATGGGCAACAAGGCCATCGAGCAGCAGCAGGCCGGCAAGACGGTGTTGTTTGCCTTCGAGGAGGCCATTGGCTTCATGGTCGGCACTGCCGTGCTCGACAAGGATGGAGTCAGTGCAGCTGCCCATGTGGCCACCATGGCCTGCTACCTGCGGTGCAAGAAATGCATGACGCTGCAGGAAAAGCTGCGCGACATCTACGAGACATATGGGTTCCACGCGACCATCTGCTCGTATGTCATCTGTCGCTGCCCGCCGGTGATCGCGCAGATCTTCGAGCGCCTCCGCACCTGGGACGAGGGCAAGGCGGACACCTATCCCACGAGCATCCTGAACGGCGAGTACGAGATCGAGCACGTTCGCGATCTGACCACAGGCTACGACAGCAGCACCGGCGACAAGAAGGCCACCCTGCCGACCAGTTCCAGCTCCCAGATGATCACCTTCACCTTCAAGAACGGCCTGGTCGTCACGCTGCGCACCAGCGGCACGGAGCCCAAGATGAAGTACTACGCCGAGATGTGCGGCAAGCCGGACGAAAAGAACTGGGGGAAGCTGACCAACACAATGAACACCATGGTGGAGGCCATTGTCGAGGAGTTCTACGAGCCAAAGAAGAACGGGCTCCAGCGCAAGAAGGACTAATCTGAATGCCCATCGGGGGGAAACTCTTAGCGAATTTGACCACACATAAAACTTGTTGACCTGGTAAAAATTATAAGTTCTATACTGACAGCACTGACGCACAAGCCAAAAAGCAACAGCAGCGCCAAGCTGTTGACTTTTAGTCTTTAAAGGATATTTGATATGTTAGTAATCCGCTTGCATTAGGCGAATATTTATGAAAGCATGTAAATAAAGACGAACATTATGGGCCACCAGGCACCACCTGAATCGTGCGTGTTGCATAAGTCAGATCAGCAAACCTTATCTTAATGATGTGAAAATGAGACCACCCAGGTTTCAGCACACTCGACTTAATTACACACTCGAATATTAGTCTTATCATACAAACTTGAGTGGTGGCAGCGATAGAGAGCATTTAAACTGATTGATGAGAGATTAAATCTGGTCCCCATACAGTATACTTGAGTGCAATATGGTAAACCAGCTGGCTTATTTATCAATATAGGAACTGGTTATTAATCTGAAGCTGATAGGGGAATATCAGGCTATGTTCCTAATGAGACCTGAATGAATGAATTTATTTTTATATTCATGTAGAGCAGACATAAAGCTCTGGATGGATTTTCGGTTGCTGGTAAGAAGGTTGAATGCTTTTATAATGAAGGGTTGTTGTTTTCAAGCGCTAGATGTATATTTTGTTTGTTTGTTTTGTTGAAAAATGTGTTCTATCGAGTATCTACTTTCGAGAAGTTACATTTTGGGCAGAAAATAGTCCTATAAGGGGGAGCGATCTCTCCCTGTCGTGAGCATTTGTACAAGAGCCCTGCAAAATAATCCAGACTTGTTATAACCCAGCAGACCTACATACTTGAACACCTATTTGTAGTTAAAATTGTTTACCCAAAACGAAATATTCTAAACAAAAAAAGTCAAGTGGGTCAGTCAGTGAGGCGATAACAAGCCATTGAATGTTGGCCACGACTGTCTGCCAGGATCACAAGAATTCGCGCCGTCCTATCGTATCTGTGGCCTTAGAAATGGGAACCCCAAAACTGATTTATATAGAAACCTTTTGCACTGGATCTTTTGGGTTTGGGTAAAGTTTTACATCGGGTTGGCTAGAAAATTTTTACAATAAATAAAACCAAATCCACTGGTACTGTTATCAACGACAGTCAAGTCTCCTTGACCACAGATATTGTACCCAAATGACCAATTTGTATTGCACTATTTTGTGAGCTAAATGCATTCTATCCGGATCTGATTAAAGAAATTTGGTGTTTCCGGTTGCTTGTCCCAAGCTGACGCATTGTTTTGCAGATCAAATTGTTTACCTGGCATGCGAAGAATGAATTCCTTTCCTTCGGAGCATAAGAAACATATCTTATTTAAAGCTGTTAAAAAAGAGGGTTCGATTTATTTACGGCATGTGGTCTCACAAGCTAATTATAGTTACAACAGTTACAGTTTGAGAGTTAATTTAAAGATGGTATGTATGATTAGGGGTCGGTCTTGCCCTTCCAATTGCTTTAAGTAGTTGCTAGAGATTTGCAATACAAGGAGTGCTTCGAGAGAAGGCATTTAGCTAGAAACGAAAATAAATCAAACCTCAAGCAAAAGTTCTCTAAGTAGTTTGTAAATAGGTATATATATGCTATATATGCTTAGATTGGGTTCACTGGAACGTACATAAGTTCGAATACGAATTCGGGCCCTTATCACTATAATTTTGTTTCTAAAAATACACGAGTTTCTGTATATATGTATGTGGTTGCTATGCACAGGTGAGTGCATGCACCTGCTAGTGGCTGTTGGCAATTTGTGTGTATAAAATGCATATTCAGGCAGTCTTCGCTTAAAGTATGTATTTGTCATCAGTTGCGTTCGAGTTACAGTTTTGCCGTCTCTCAACTTTGTGGCAGATGAGTTAGGACCTCTCGGTTTCGGCTTAAAATGTGCGTGTGTAAAATCCTATCGAGTCGCGACAAGAGTGGCGACTGCTCCACTTTTGGCGCGAGTCCGGGTCTTAGATAAAATTCCATGGGTTCGCCTGGGCTGACTCCACACACCTTCTTAAGGCTAGCGATCGGGGCTTAAACGTCACAAATATTGGGTATTCAATATTCCGCGACGAGTAAGCTCAACTTTATACTAAACATATTTCCTAAAATAAAAAACGTGTATAAAAGAGCTGCATTGAAGAGTTGATATCTTATGATCGCGGCCTGGAGGCCGAACCATCATTCTTATAATTAATACTTTGGGAACTTGTAAGTCATGTTTGCTTATCAAAGGGTCGTGTGATATGTTCGAGTCGGTTCAGGATGATACACTGGGCTTTTGAGCATTGGCTGTTGATATTCGGGTCATAAGTTCAAGTTCATGGCTGATAAGTACGTCGTCTTCCTATCTAATCTTTTGTTACACGAACAAATAAGTACAGGGCGTGTTTTGAATTTTTGTCAGTTTGATTTCGACCTTCCAACATGTTTGTGTTTCTTTTCAAGGACTTGGTCGACCTGCCGGCCATTTTGTTCTTTTAGGAGCATTTTCGTTAATAATTAATTTTGATTGCTTAATTTGATTGATTATAATGATGTTTCTGGCAAGTAAAAGTGAATTTCTTTTCAACAGTCCGCTAAGTTGGTCTGAAAAACTATTGTTAAAAAAGGATTGGGAATATAAGAAAGGTGGGATTATCAGACGAACACATGCAGATAGGACGACTGCGTCTGGTTGCTGTGCGTGGGCGTGATGATCGGCGGGGCGTTGTGGTGGTGTCATACGGATGTCTCGGAGTTCAGCTTCAGCACAAACTTGTTGCTCTTGGGATCCACAACCTCCTCGGCCAGGTTGAAGTGCGGCAGCTTGTGAACGGTGACCATGAGCGAGACATCGTTCTGAATCAGCTGGAACGTGCACTCGTTGCCAATTGGCCGGGAAACGATCTCGTCGCAGATCAGAGACCACGACTGCACCCAGCGGCGCTCCTTCTCGCTCTGCATCACTGGCGACTCGGTCAAATAGGGTTCCAGAAAGGCGCGAGGCGACAGATCGTGCTTCAGGCAGTGGGCCAGGTGCTTCAGGATGCTCTCGAAGGTGTGTCGCGGCTGCTGGCGCGTTACCCGCAAGTACTTCTGCAGAGCCCTGGCCATCGAGGGAAAGACCGCCGAGGCAGCCTCCTGCGGATCGAGCGGCAGTGCCGGAGCAGGTTCGTTATGAATTCGCTTGATGTGGGTGAAGGCCTCCTCGGCGGCGGTGATGAGACGGGCACGCCGCTTCTTAACACGACGCTCGTACTCGTGCTCCTCGTAGAATCGTTCGTTGTGCGAGGAGTCGCGCCTCCTGGCATTGGCCGCCAGAACGGCCCTGCTCTGGCTTTGCTGCTGCGAATTACTCACGCCGTCCACCTCGTAGTACTTGAAGCTGTTCGATATCTTGTTGCGCTGCGATTTGGAGACCGAGATGGGGATGCGCTCCAGGTAGGGGTTAAATATCGGGAAGTCCACGTAGTAATGCTGCAGCACCCACACTGCCGCACGCTGTATACTCAGTTGGCCCAGCATGTAGGAGCGCGAAACGCCGTCCGGGGAGCGAATGATCTTGACGTAGTAGCAGGGCTGCTGGTGGCGCAGCTCCAGCAGGACAACGGCCACATAGTGGATGAACAGCAGAGTGTCCACGAAGTTGGTGGCATATCCCACCAGTGACTTGTAGTCCACGGCGTCGCCGCCAGTCTCCACCACGATCTTGGCACCGTTCGTGACCTGCACGATGTAAAAGAGCCAGTAGGCGAAGGTGCAGATAGTCACAAGCAGGAGCACCAATGCTCGATAAAGGAAAATCCTTGGCATGCTGGCCGAAGTGCGTCGCATGAAGACCGCCCACAGACCGATGGCCAGGAGCAAGAGGCGGGCGGCCAGCGAGACCAATTGTCCCTTGCACTGTTCGCTGCAGGCCAGCAGCTGGGTGCGTACCGTCTGCGTCAGCTCCGGATGATCGAAAGCCGACGGGAAGAAGCCCACGTAGGGCATCACCACCATGGCCACAGGCGAGAAGAAGGTGCCGCATCCCAGCAGAAAGTAGAAGCTGGACTCCACGTAGCGGCGGCAGGCGAAGCCGAAGCCCTTGTCGTTCTCGCGGTGCCACATGTTGTTGATGTCCTCCATGGAGATGCTCTGCTCGGAGGTGTTGCCCGTGACGGCGGTGGTGTTCTCGCCCCAGTTCTCGTCCTGCGGCAGGATCTGGACCTCGATAACCTCCTGGCCATCGTGGCTGCCGTCACCTGGTTATGGGTATAGAGTTTAATGATCGTGTTGGAGCAGCTAAGCCATTACAACTCACCTGTCATGTTAACGCTGGTCTGGTACGGTGCCATGTCGCCCCGCTGGAATCCCTTGCCCGACTTGGAGGAGTGTGTGCTGCGATGCGAGTGCCTGGAGCGATCCCGCTCCCTGTGGTAGCCGTTGTTTACGCTGCCTCCTCCGCCACCACCACCACTTCCACCTCCTCCCCCTCCGCCGTTGTTGTTGTGATTCCGCGAGCGTCTGGAGCGTCCACTGTGTTCCGACTTGACGGATTCGTTTTCCATTGCAATTGGGCTAGCGTGCGTGGGCTGCAGGCCCGATGCCGATCCCTAGTCCCCTTATCCGCGCCAAGCTGCGTGCCCCAAATCACCGCGCAACCTGACCGTGCAGCTATTTTAGTGTCTAACTGTAATTACGGCCGCGGCAGCAGGTTTTTCATACACAGGTATGCAGGGCGCAGTGGCTGCCCCTCGCGGCGACTTAGAGGTCTATCTGTGGCTATTTTTGCGGCACATTGTCACTTGGGGTCTCTTGCTTGGCTATTGCACCTGCACTTGCACTATTTCACACACATTTTACGCTTTTTATTCCGTTTTTCGTGGACTTGGCTTGGTTTCACCCCCCGACGCAGTGTGACCGTTGACTAAGGCCAGCCCAGCAGTGCGGTCTCATTGCAAGCTGCCGTTTTCCAACACTGGCAGCTATGGCGGGAAAAATAAAGGATTTTGAAAATCTTTACATTTATTTTATAAGGTATTATTATTAATGGGCAGTGATGGCAGCAAGTAATTGCCTGGCTTGCTGGTCCGTTGGGTTCAGCCGAATCGCGCGCTGCACCAGCTTCAGAGAGCAGGTCCTGTCCACTGGACTCACCGCCTGGCTGGCGTATATGGTCGTCTGCGCCTCCTCGCTAGCCAAGATACTAAAAACAAAATTAGTTAAAGTAATACAAATATTAAAGCAACCCCTGCATCTTACCCATTCAGCTGATTGGTGTGGCCCAGGGTAAGAGCTATCAGAGCCATATTTGCTGTGGGCAATTGGTAGGTTCGGTCCTCATGGAAATAGTCAAGAAGGAACTTGAGCAAAACCTTCCGAAGACTCGCGGAATGGGGAAACATGCGGACGCGGGTCTGTAGGAAGCACAACGCCTTGTGGACACCCTCCTAAAGTAATAAATTTATCATTATCTAAGAACCAACACATTAGATCCTTCCAACCCACATTTATCAGGATATAGTACGCTGTTAGATAAGACACATCGGCACAGTACTCCTCCTTGAAAGCGTACGCACTCAGCTCCGTCATTATTGTCCGGCTCAGCTCATTATCCTTATGAAGTATGCCCAAGGCGAAGGCCGAGTACAAGGCCTGAATGGGAACGTCCTTCAGCAGGACGCTTTGGAAAAGTATATCATTAAAAAAAGTGGAATCAACAAAGCAAGAATTCCGCTACAAACCACTGATAGAGCAGCGTTTTGGTGTCTGCTTCGCCCTGGAAGGCATAGATCATGGAGGCCATGGCCACTAGGATGGTAGCCGCTTTGTCGTCATCATGGCCCACAACGTTACTCAGAACCGAGTTGTAAATCGAATAGGACTCCTGCAGCTGACCGGATCGGTAATATGCCTGAGCCAGACCTATAATAGGCTTAAACGAGGCATGAGCCACCGTGTTTAGCGCGTTTGCCGCTTGCTCCGGCTGGTCCAGCTTCAGGTAAAGGTAGCCCAGATTGGTGTACAGCTTGTCTCGATCCGCTCCAGGCTCGCACAGTTTACAAGCGCGCGTAAAGGCTTCCACCGCTTGATGATAGAGCTGTTTCCGCGCATACAGGAATCCCTGGAACGACAGCGATGCAATACTAGCATCCGTCTCCTCATTTTGCACATACCTAAAAATGTTTTAAGATGGTTAGATGATCGTATTAGATCTAGAGACCTACCAATTGATGGCATCCAGAGCATAGACATCCGCGTACATGTGCTCTATGGCGTGCCTGATGTGCGGCTTGTTCCGAGAACTCGGATCCGACAGCATTTCGCACACCCAGTGTGTGAATCCCAGCGCCGCCTCGGGATGGTAGTCAAACTGCTGGCAGTGACGGAACAGGTCGAAGGCCTCCTCCCGATCGCCAATCGTTTCCGCAACCATTGCCTGGCCTATCCAAGCGTTGGCGTACACGGGACTCGATTGTTGGGCTCTCGTGAAAGCCTCATTGGCCAACCGGACTTCGTTCAACTTGATATAGAGCACCCCGAGATTGGTCCAGGCCGTAAAACACTTCCTTTCCAGCTCCACAGCCTGAATTAAACAGTGCTGAGCCAACGGCAGATTTTCGTACTCTGAGTGCATGTTAATCACACCGAGTAGATTCCAATTCTGCCATCGATTGCCCCGCTCCTTGATGGCCATCTTGCACACTCTAGCCGCTGTCTCAAGGTGTCCTTTGGCCTCCTCGGGAATGAAGATGGCACTGTAGTAGCTGGCCAGCGACAACTCGTACCACAGGTAGGTGTTCTGCTTCAGCTTCAAGGCGCACAGATAGAAACGCTGGGCTAGCTGCAGTAGATCCTTCCGTGACAGATAGGCAATGGGTTCCTCCCGTTTGGCCAGACTACCGGCCACATCCAAGTTGGCCAACGAGGGAGGCAGCTGGGCGGTCTGGACGAATACACTGGCCGAGAGACGCCACAGCCAAACCATGCCTTGGGCCTTCGGTTGAAGAAAGGCGCTGGGGAGTTCAGTTGTTTAGAAACTGAAATTCTAGGATTAAGAGAGCTGGTCTTACCTTTGAAGATGTCCCACAGCCAGCTGAAAATGCTCCTTGGACCTGCCGTACAGATTTTGGTTCTTTAGACTATTCGCCATGCCAATATGCGCCTCGGCGGCTCCTCGAAGTCCTGGCAGGTAGCTAGGTTTTAGCTTTAATAGCACATTGTAATCCTCAATGGCTTCGGTGTACATGCGTGTCGTCTATTAGGTATGAAAAATAATCTTTCTAATAAGTTGTCTGTATGGTTTTGGATTTCCGCACCGTTTTTATGGAGGCTAACTGAAGCAGGGCGTAGCTATTCTCCGGTGACAATTCGAGGATCTTCTGAAAGACCCGAATGGCCGAGTTGTAGGAACCACGCGCCGCATAAGCATCGCCCAATGACTCCCAGTAGACCATGCAGCGTGAGTCGTGCTTGATGGCAATGCGAAAGCATTGGATTGCCTGTAAGAAGAGTGTTAACGGGAAAATTTCCATATATCGTATGATACTAACGTTGTCCCACTTTTTTACTTGCAGGAAATGCAGGCCCAGCTTATACTGCAGGCGGATTGACTCGTCGCTGCCCAAGTGACGCAAAGTATTCAGCAGCAGCGTCTCGTTCAACTCCTCCTCGCCCAGTTCCTGATAGATAAAGCTCAGGGCATCCACTGCTTCCTCAGCCAGGGCATTGAGGCTGATGCACTTCTCGAAGCACTTGCGAGCGCGTGCCAAGTCCCCAGTGGCCAGCGGATAAAGCCTGCCCAGATAGTCGAAGCACTCGGCAAAGTGGGGTCGCAGTCGAGTGGCCTTCAACATGCTGTTTAGGGCGTCGGAATAGTTTTTCAGCGTCATGTGCAGTTTGCCACTAAGCAGAAGGGCCTCAAATGTCTCTTGGTTATGAATTTCTCGAAGACCCTCAGCTGGTGCCCTGATAGTTTTAAAAGCAAGGATGTGTTTTAGCTTTCCTAGATCTTAGGGCTTTACTTACAAGACAAATTCTGCCCTGGAGAGATCATCTAGGGGCAAATCGTTTAGCAGCTGCAATTCGCCGAGCTTGAAGTAACAGCTTCAAAATAAAAAATTTGTTTTAAAAACAACATGATTGTATAATTTTGATAACTCACCGAGCTAAAGTCCTAACATTGCCTTCCGTTTTCGTTGGCGCTTGCAATACCCTGACTGCTTCTCTTAATTTAGAGTGATCCTTTTCGTGGGATAAACATAACGCATAAGCATCGTTTTCCTGACCTATCTGCTGCCACAGCTGAAGTGCCAGCTTATAGGCTCCCAGCTCTGTGTGGATTTGAGCCAGCAGCTCCAGAGTCACTTTGTACGTGGGATGGCTTTGCTGCGCTTGCAGTGCCAACTGTCTGGACGCAACAAACTGGCCCTCCGCATAGAGATCGAGTGCCTTAATCAACAGGGCCAAGTTTGAGTTGGGGTTCAGTTCCAGAAGCTGCTCAGCGTACACCTGAATGGGATGCCTCAGCTCCTGTTGCCAGAGATCTTTGTCAGGTTGATCGTGGTTTTCGCAGTAGGTCTTGCAAATCCACTCGTATCCATACACATCCTTGGGATGCGATTCGGTCATGTTGCAGGCGTGTCGAACACAGGACACAAAATCCTTTTCTTTGTAGAGCCACTTTAGGTATCGCTTGTAAACGGCACTCTGTGCGCTTGGTTCCGAGAACTTTAGTAGAGCTTCCACGGTCGTTTTGTACTAAGTATAAGTAGAATTAATCGCTATTCATTGGTTTGTATTAGATTGACTTACAAGTTGAGTATCCTCTGTGCTAATTTCCAAATCGTTAGCAAACCAAATGCGTCCCAGGTATTCCTGAATTTTCGAATAATGTTTTTCCTCTGGGTTTTTAACTCTCTTTTTCAAAACAGCAAAGCAGGCGGGAGCCACACTAGCATCCGAGGCCAAGGTGAAAAGCTTTTCCCAATAGTCCAAAGCTTGTTCTCTAAAACGTCAAGAGTTAAGATCAGATTTGTACTATTGTAGGTTCGAATAAATTAAGTAGACCATAAAATCTAAAAAATATAGATTTAGATAAAATAAAATCTTTACTAAGTCACATTATGATCTATTAAGCATCATAATGGGGATGGAAACTAATGGTTCTCATTCTTTATAGAGGCACATGGAACCAAACTTTCAGATCAGACTACCACGTATAAATATAATCATAGGATACCCCCTTATCCTTACGGTTGCAGATCCGCCAGCTGATCGTAGATCTCCGGGAGCTCGATGCTGGGCGCACAGTTGGCCAGTCCGAGGAGCGCGGCGGTGGCCGGTCCCTCCGTGAACTCGATGCACAACCTGAGGTTCTTGGCCGCCTCCGCCTTGTCCAGGTTCTGGTAGGCGGCTCCGAGCAACAAGTAGCCCATGGCATTCTTGGGCTCCGATTTTAACAGGCGCTGCAAAGAATGTCATCAGGATACTGCGTAATTGGGATATCCGGCAATGGAGGAATCACCTGGCACTTGGGAATGGCCTCCGCATGTTTGCCCAGTTTGATTGTCTCCCGGATGTCCTTGATCAAGGCTTTTGTCTCTTTTCCGGCGCTCATTGTAAATATAAATTATTAATGTTTACTTATTTTTACGATATCGATAAATATTTAGAGTGCCAACCAGTGCTGGGTAACTTGATTTGGGAGCAAGGCCAGTGTTGCTCAGTGCTGAAAGAGCGCAACAGATGGTTTGCTTTGCTATATATTAGGGAACTTTAAGTTAAAATGCCCGTAAACTGCAAATCCCAGTGCGGGAATCGTGCTACTTTAAAGGTAAGAATACAGACCATTAACCCGAGATTAATCCCATTAATCGTGTTCTTCCCAAAGCGCCCCAAAACCGGCGATGCCCTGTGCAAGGAGTGCTTCTTTGCCGCCTTCGAGGCGGAGATTCATCACACTATCACCTCCAGCAATTTGTTCCGGCGGGGCGAGAAGGTGGCCGTGGCGGCCAGTGGTGGCAAGGATTCCACGGTCCTGGCTCATGTGTAGGTTCCAAATTTAACAACAATCCCACCTCTCTAATAACTGCAATTCCTTTCAGGATGAAACTTCTAAATGAGCGCCACGACTATGGCCTGGAACTGGTGCTTCTCTCCATAGACGAGGGCATTACTGGCTATCGGGACGACAGCTTGGAGACGGTCAAGCAGAACCGCGATGACTATCAGATTACCCTGAAGATCCTGTCCTACGAGGAGCTCTACGGCTGGACCATGGACCGCATTGTGGGTCAGATCGGACGTTCCAACAACTGCACCTTTTGCGGGGTCTTCCGGCGACAGGCCCTGGACCGCGGGGCCAAGCTGCTGGGCGTGGACAGCATAGCCACGGGTCACAATGCCGATGACATTGCGGAGACGGTGCTGATGAACGTGCTCCGTGGGGACACGGCTCGCCTGCGACGCTGCACGGACATTCGGACCGGCGGCGGTGAGGACTCCATTCCGCGAGTGAAGCCCCTGAAGTACAGCTACGAGAAGGAGATCGTGATGTATGCCCACTACAAAAAGCTCGTCTACTTCTCCACCGAGTGCGTGTTTGCCCCCAATGCGTATCGCGGCCATGCCAGGGCCTTTCTCAAGGATCTGGAGAAGGTGCGACCCTCGGTGATCATGGACATTATCTACTCTGGCGAGCAGCTGCGCTTCAAGGACACCGTGAAGAAGCCCGTCCGAGGCATATGCACGCGATGTGGCTTCGTCTCCTCGCAGCAGCCATGCAAGGCTTGCGTCCTCCTCGAGGGTCTGAACAGAGGATTGCCCAAGCTGGGCATCGGCAAGAAGTCCAAGGGCGATCGCATGATCGCCAAGCAGGACCAGGAGTTGGCTCTCCGGGAGCGTGCAAATTTAGTAAAAAACGATTTCTAATATTTTAAATTGAGGTTTTTATTCAATGTGTGGTAAACAAGTTGTTTGTTCTTCTTTTTGTATGTTAAATCTTCTGATCCCAGCCAGGGGCTGTTGGTCGCTGGCATCGCCGCCGTGTTGACCGGATACGGGTGTTTTCCGCCAAGGAGCCATATCTGTAAAGATGGAAACAGCCAACATTAGTTACTTTTCCAGATCAATTATAGATTCAAAGAACTATATTGAGAAGCTCAGTGCCAAGTTTTTAACCAGGGCCCATAACCAGTTAGGCATGACTCCCTATCTCCAAAAAAATATTGGAGGAGTTTGTCAGCGCCTAACCTTTATATGGTGTCTGTGAATGGTTTAAGTGATCATCATTGAAGCCTTCATGTAATAAAAAATATTTTCAATACTAACCTTGGTAGATCGTTGATGAATTTAATCTGGCATTGAAGGTTTCAAGCGTTTTGGAAAATCTGCAAAGGCAAAAGTTGAAAAATATTAGTTAAAGCAATGAAAAATGTAATTTAAAATTAGTTGTAAAATCATCAGTTATTTATATTAAAAAAGTTTGAATCACAACGGATCATTAGAGATGTCAGAAAGTTATAAAGCATCATTGAATATTTGGTAAGGTTTTTTAAAAATAACTAAAAGTTACCTTCTTAGTAGGTTGGCCGGTCTTCAATTGGGCAGGAAATCCAATTCTTCTTGCTCTCAACTGCAATAGAAAAAATGTGTTATTTAGGAAAGCAATAACTTAGAAAATAAGTAAAACCACAACCAAGATTTAAAATTTAATATCAGTTAAAACTTGTATAGCATCAATACATTTTTCAGTCGAAAGATGGTGTAAGTTTCATTCATCACAACTATTTGTTTACTAGGCTTAATTAATTATGAAGTTTAATTCGATTTATATCCTTAGATGTGAGACAATTGAAGGTGTAACTCAAAGGGATTTACTCAATTAAATATGTTTTACCTTTCTCTTCAGTTTGGTCCTATTTTGTCCTAAGATGATAAAGTCCAGCATATTTTCATGGACTGCAAATATAGAACAATAGGTTTATAAATAACTAGGGCCATAAGAACATATACGTTTTTATGTAGATTATAAAATTCAGTGAAAACTTGTATAGCATCAATACTTTTTTCAGTCGAAAGATGGTGTAAGTTTCATTCATCAGAACATATTTTGAAACCTTTTTTTATAGAATAGATTACTTTATTAGTATGACTTGAAAGATTAATTACCATTTCAACACGTGGACCAAGAAGTCTCCCTTTTGGATATCATCATAATTAAACAGAGGTCTGGAATATCCATCTGCAAATAAAGAAAAAGGTATTAGTTTTAGATTATAAAAATAAGAACTCTTGGTTTTATTGAAGAACTTCAGAATTTGTTATAACTGATTTGAATCACAACGGTTCATAAGAGATGTCAGAAAATAGAATAGTAAATCATCATAGAATGACGAAAGTTTATCATATAATATAAGTTATTCCTACCATCTAGGGTGAACATCTTTGGCCTGCAAGCACGTGTTGAATTTCAACTCCATTTTGTTTCTGTAAAAAATGGGATATTTCAGTTAGTATCATTTAGAGTATTTTGGAAATATAATTTATTTTCAGAGAAAGTGAATGTCGGCTTTACGAAAAAAATATGCACCGCAAATTCGGGTAGGATAAATTTGGGTTATGCTTGGGCAAAGTACATTTGATCTACGAACAAGTAAAAAGCACTAGCTAAAGTTGGGTTTCTTTACACCAGCGACTCGTGCTCGCATTTATTTATTTAAACTTAAATAACTAATTGTTGTTAGCATTGAACTTACCAAGACACATTTGCCAGCGATTGCACGCTGCACTTTATTATTGTTGGTTTACCTGAAATATAAACAAATGCTTCATTAAATATGGTTTTACTTTATTTAATAAATTGTTGAGATAACAAAGGATTCTGGACCACGTGACTGCAATTTGAGTTGCAACCGGTAGAGTGCATTTCCTTGCATTTCACAAATTAATCTTGCAACATTGAGTTCTGCAAACAAGCCAACCGAACTCTATTCGCAGTTATATTCGCTGCAATACCTGCCTGTGCCCCATTCAAGTTACTTACATTTTGTTAATTAATTTTAGTAGCGAAGGGAATGTTCGTTCCGTTGCACGTTTTCCAAGAAAGTGAAGCGAGTGAAGTTGGCTGCGATTCGAGTTAGTAGTGAGAAATTTAAAAATATCAAAGTATCGTTATCGAGTAAATAAATATTTTTACACCGCGATATTTGTTCACAAAATATATATCGATATACTTAATTTAAACATTTTGTAAATTAATTACATTGCTATTTTTCAGCTAGATTGCTTACAAATTAAAATAGTAATTATAAAATAACTTTTGGATTTATATTCTGCAAAATTAATTTACACTTTTATTCACAGGGGAAATATTTGGGATATTCCACAGACACCTGTTAAATTGCTGAATACCCTTCGATCAACTTATTGTAAAATGTTCCATAACACTTTAAACCTCATAAATTCAAGCGATTCATTAATCTGTATGATTAATGCAGTTCTTTTATTTAATAATATTATTTAAGAATAAATAGTTGAGTGATCATCTGATCAAAAAATTAAAATACTTGCAGTGTTGGTTAGCCCGTTTTGGCTGATTTCGATAGTTGAATTTGCAACTCTGCAAGCGGGACGGTTATAACTGTTTTTTTGGCTGGACCGACGCGGCGCCGAGCTTTTCGCGTAAATTGTTTTCGTGCTTTTAGGTTTAATTACAGGTGGGATAAAATCGAAATGACGGACTTTAATGCTTCCGGAGCAATGCTGCCTTTGGGTATTTGTTATAAACCCATGCCAGTTTCCTTCTTTAATATAATGTCCGATCCCACAGATGAGTACTACGAGCATTGCGTAGTACCGAAACCAAAGGTACCACCGCGCTATTCCACCAAACCGATTCCAAAGAGAACCAACCGTCAGGCGGGGCGCCTTCGATCGTACAAGGACGCCGGCCAAGATGATGAGGACGAAGACGAGGATGACGATTTCCAGAGCTCCGAGCTGGAGAGCAACTTCCAAGAGGATAACGACAATATTAGCCAAATGAACTTCGAGATGAACGACTTCAACAAGATGTACTGGGAGGAGGAGTCGCTCCACCCGGAACTCTCTCAAAGCTCCGCACAGTGGCGCACTCACGGCAACAATGTGAACCAGCCAGCGGGCGCAGCTCCTCTGGCTCCCAACGACCAGGCACGTGGCCACGTCAAGTCCCGTCTTGATCTTCGGGAGGGGTCTCGCGCCTGGAATGCCAACAACCAGAGGCGCCATCAAAACAACTTCCATCGCCGGCAGCAGAACGGCCAGGAGCAGCGCCTGCGCACCGCCTACAATGCGTTTAGCAGCCAAACTAATCATGCCCAGTACCCAGGAGATGTACTAACGAACATTCATAATTATTTCCAATCTCCTCAACAGGGAGCCGGCGATCTGATAGGCACCCATTACTATGATTCGCTGGTGACTCCAGTTCCCCAAGACTCAAGTTCGATCATTTCTCTAATTGATTCGGTGTCTCATATCCCGGATAATCGTGTCAGGAATCGTCTGGGCTGTGAAACCATTTCGCACGCCCCAAATGCCTTTAACCCGTTCCCGGAGCCGAGCCCGGTCCCGACCATGGCTGACTTAGACGGTGACAATATAAGTAAAATGGCCCATAACGTGCTGCTTTTGCTCAAGAGTGCTGCCCAGAAGACCCATGGATCTTCCTTCTAATATTTCCAGGTAATGCCACCACTTATATTCAGAACACACTTAACTTTTAGGACAATCGCTTAAATATCTTTGTATGTTCTTAGTTATTATAGCAGGCACACTTCGATGATCAATGCATTTTCTAAAAAAAAAGGTTTATTAAAAACGTATAGGTAATTTAAAAAGAGTAAACTTAACCCTAGTTTTTCCCCCTTTATTTACAAATGTTTTTTTTTCTCTATACTTACTATGTTCTTTCCATATACCAGCAATTAAAAACTACAAAATCTATTTGCTTATTTCAGAATATTATCATGATCGGGCGAGGAGAGATAGAGGAGGCCCAAAGTGATGATGTGTCGAAACTGCCTGGACAGTACCAGCAGCAGCGTTTCCACTAGACAACGTACAGCAAGTTAGATTTAGCGAAGAGACCTATAATAAGTTTACTTTTAGTTCCAACCACTTGGTTAACAATTTCGAATAAGTAGGATTGGCGGGCACATTCTGTGCGAATTCTCACTCGGCGCAGGGCAAGAAGAAGACCTCGATGAGGGCCAGTGAATGGCAGTGAATAGTCGCCGACGGAGTATTTTTTTTATATACAGAATACATATTTCGGCTGATAAGAACAGGCTGGCCCGCTTATCAGCAATGCCCAACAAGAAGAAGTACACACAAACGGGCGAGATGTGAGAAGCGAAAGCGGACGAAAATAGAAACAAACGGCGATAAATTTACAGCGAAGGCGAATTGTCATACATAAGCGATGTGCCGAAGAGGAACAGAGTAATAATCAATCAGTTAATCTGCCAATTAGCCGGAGAGTGGACGTGAAAATGATCAGCGGGAACGGATAGCGCGATAGTGAGCAGTGATCGTAACTCCGGATAGTTCTAACATTAACCTAAACACTTAGTTTTTTCGTATATCGTTGTTAAGATACCAACAAAGCCGGCCAACCAATCAAAGAGACATTGCTTCTTCTCAATTAGTTAACTTGTAGAGCGTAGTTTATGCAGCGGTACTGACTACTCAGCTGAACGGCTTTCCCAAAGAATTCGAAATAAATTTAAATCAGTTCTCTAAATGTGCGTTGTTCGTCTTCACCAGAGTCGCCCAGCATGTTGAAATCGAAGCAGTTGCTCCAGCAGTTTTCCAAGGGTAAGGATCCACTGGGATTTTGGAGCTGACGAGCTGATGGCGCAATTTCAGTTATATTACACACACCAGCTATCTGTGTTTTCGCTGCTGTTTTGTTATCAGCTATCAGCTTTAGGCATGTGCTGGAATAAACATAATACTATATCACCAGCTCGTAGGCTCGCCTTGACAGGTCTTAATCGCCTTTGACTCTGGCCAAGCCGAAGATTATCTATAAACACTTTTTCGCCAAATTCTTTGTTATGGTGAACTTTCACCGGATACATTGACTGCCAAAAGTATTCTGTTAAAAATATATTATCCAAAAAACGGGTAGGCTTTCTTATTTAATTTGTTGATTAAAGACCTAATTTTGTAATAGCTGATCCAGAAAGCAGTGTCACCAGTCCTAATGAATTTAAAATAATGTTTTGTGTTCCTGTATTTTTTAATTTGAATGTTCAGAAATCATTAAGAAATCTAAAAACCATGCAGAAGTAAACATTACAAACAAATTATGAAAATATTTTAGGAATGAAAATGCTATACTTCTTGAATTTATGTTATAGTGGTGAAAATAACATACATGATTTTTAAACTAAAAGTACTGCCCCCATTTCAAAAAGTTTAAAGATATATGACAATATATTTCCTAGCCACTACTTAAAATTAATCGAAAATACTTTCAAAACCCACTGTGCGGTCCATCAGCTGTTCTGGGAGATTCCCGTCGAAACCGGCTGGTTGGACTTTGGACTTCGGGTGTTCCTAGGATGCTTTTAAGTGGCAGGAAGATTCTACCAGAGGGGTTGAGTAAATTTTTGTCCGCAGCACACGACAAAGATGGGACTAACGCAGCCATCTGTTCGCTATTGCCTTTTTTACAGAGTACGCAAAGTTCACGCCTACCAACTTTAAGCTGAAGCGGGCCCTGGTGGTCACCAAGTTGTCCCGCTATGAGTTCGAGCAGCTGCGTCACCCGGAACTGTCGCCGGATCAGCTGCAGCAAAAGCTGCGAGACCGGGGAACCGACGTGGAGATGGTTCTCCACCTGCACAAGGTGCACAAGGACTTCGAGCGCCGGGTGGTGAAGAGTTTCCAGGACGTGGGCTGCGAGGTCAAGTTGTCCAGCAGGTGCGTACATCCATACCCAAGTTATCCTCCAAATCAGTGATGGATTGGTACTTGAAATGGGACAGGTACTGGGTGCATACATATCTTTTATTACTATAGCAATGGAAATATGAGGACTAAGTATGTATATCTTTCTGAACTCGGGGAAATGCACATGTAGGAAATATAAATTGTGATTTTATAGAAATACATTTTTTATTAGAAGTATTAGGTTTTCTATTTAATTATTCAACACACATAAAATATATAATCGTGATCTTTAAATTCGAAATACTATTACTTAGAGGATCTAAAAAATGATTTGTATTCGGAACTTCCTATTCTGTCATCTAATATTTTTGATATATAGGAAGTTTTTGGATCCTTTAAGGGATCACCTACGCAGATATGTACCAGTACCTATGCCCATTGACCGCCAATCACTACTCCCAATATTGTGCTGTGTGTCTCGTCACCTCGTCACATACTATACTTTATATGTATCTCCGATTCGTGACTACTACCCGCTACAATTGATCTCTACATCCACACACTTCGTGTCTCCCATGCGGCCCCTCGCCTTGTGTGTTGACTTTACTAAACGAGCAGACTTGAATTTAGAAGCTCGTTGAGCAAGGACGTCATGAGCTGGGCGGACGTCATCGTGCCGGTGGGCGGCGATGGCACCTTCCTTCTCTCCGCCGGCCGCGCCAGTCCGCTCTTTGCACTCAGCCAGCAGAAGACGCCGATCGTGGGCTTCAACTCGGATCCACTCCACTCGGAGGGTCGACTGATGCTGCCCAAGCACTACTCGGACAATCCCGCCGATGCCGTCTCTCGCATCAAAAGCGTAAGTCCTATCATGAGCACCTTCTTCGTTATAGCTAACACATTTTGCTTCCCTTGACAGGGGGACTTTAAGTGGATGCATCGTTCGAGAGTGCGGACCACAATGCTGGGCAGCAACGGCGAAATCCCCGAGTCAACGGACCTCTTCCGGCACACAGAGGTTAAGATGGAGCAGGTCACCACTGCACCCGAAATGCTGGACAAGGACATGGCCCACAAGTACAAGGCCAAGATGAAACGCATCCTTCCCTACTTGGCGCTGAACGAGGTGTGTGTTTTCACATTACTTAGGTGTCATCATTCTTTATTAACTAATCACTGTACTATCCATATGAAGGTCTTCATCGGGGAGCATCTTTCAGCCCGGGTGTCCCACTTGCAGCTGGTGCTGGACCACCAGGACGTGGTGAACAAGACGAAGTGCTCCGGACTGTGTGTCAGCACGGGCACGGGCTCAACATCCTGGCACACCAGCATCAATCGCATCACCAGCAAGGATGTGGATGACCTGTTGCGTTCGCTGCCCAATGGTAGCTCGGAGGACGTGATGTTGCTGCGCCAGAATGCGGAGGAGATCGCTCAGCGCTACAACCAGGGGTTACTATTCGCGCCTGATGATCCCCGCCTCTGCTACTCGATCCGGGAGCAAATCTGCGTGGGCGTGTGGCCCTCGCCAAAGACTTTCAAGGAACGCGACTTTGTGCAGACCGTGTTTGTCAAGTCGCATTGCATCGATGCCAGTGAGTAGTTGAGACCATGAAGCTGAAATTTATTGCTGAAATGAATATTACTTCCTCACACAGACCTGGTCATCGATGGCAGCATTTCGTTCCCCTTCAACGATGGCGCCAAGGCTTTGCTGGAGGTCCACCCAAAAGACGCCCTTCTGACAATCGCCTTAGACTGAATCCAGTGATGCGTCCCAAGTGCCTGGTTATCTAGCCCTAGCATGTCTGAATTTTTGAAATTATTTAAGTATGCATTTTGCAACTACTACTTAGCAGTGTAAGCTCAAAAGTTATTTTGTTATTGTATAAACATATATTTAAACATCACGCTTCAGCTTTTGCTTGGACTTTTGGATAGTTTTTGGCTTGCCCTTGTGGACAGGCGGCTTGCCTTTGCTGAGCCTTTTTAAAGGCTTCTTTTCGGTGTCTCCATTGGGGTTTTTACTCTTTCCTTTTCGCTTCTTCTCAAACCGCGCACTGTCTACAGACTTGAAGCGTTCATCCTGAAGGAGAGCCTTGCCCTCCTCGCTGGCAGCTGACTCTGCCTGCTGCAGTTTCCTCTTCCGGCGTATTTCCTTCAGTTTATCCTTCTGCTTTTTGCGATATCTGGAATTGAAATATAAATAAGTTTTGGAATGTGGACAATATTTGGACCTGCTTACAGTGCTTCCATTTGGTCTGGATCCTTGCCCTCCATAATCCACGTCTTGCGCCTGTAGTTCTGGGCCCGCTCATCGAAATCGTTATTGTCCAATTGCATCTCAGATTCACGGCGAGTCACATTCACTTGCATAAATATTCGCTCTACCATGCGCTCTAAAGTATATTAATGTTTTTTAAATATGTTGCTTTATAATTTTGTCTATCAAATTCTTACGATCGATGGGATGCTCTGTAAGCTTTGTGTTGATCTCCTCCTCAATGGCGCCCAAGAGCTCCAGATCGCGTGGAAAGCGGAATATGGAGATGGCCATGCCCTTGCGACCAGCTCTAGCTGTCCTGCCCACTCGGTGGATGTACTCTTTAGGTGTCCGGGGGAGCATGTGATTCAAGACCAGCTCGACACTGGGTATGTCCAGACCTCTGGCGGCCACATCTGTGGCGATCAGTGTGCGTATTTGGTTGGACTTGAAGCGACTGAGGGCAGCCACACGCTCCTTTTGTCGCATGAAGCCATGCAGGCAAACATTGTCAATATCCATGTTCTTTAGGGTCATCGAGAGGAGCTGGCAGTACCTAAGAATAGTATGTTAAACACATCTTTTTGTATACCCAGATTTTTGTTTACTTCTTTGTGTTGGTAAAGATCATCACATTGGCGTTTTCGTTCTCCTCTCGATACTTTCTCAGTGACTCGATTAAAACCATGTCGCGATCGTAGTCGGCGCACAGCAGATAGCGCTGGTCCAAAGTGTCCACCGTAGCCACATCGGAGTCCTGAGACCATTCAAAGCACTAAAAGCAAAACAAACCCATTAAACCTAGTTTTTCAATAGCATATCCAAAAAACCCACCTCGCTGGCAATGGGAAATATGCTGGACTCCTTCATGAAGTCCTTCATGGTGGCGGAGAAGAAGAGGTTCTGCCTGGTCTTGGGCAGACACCTCTCGATGATGGCCAGGCTCTCGTCAAAGTCGCCGTTCAGCATGCGATCCGCCTCGTCAACAACTAGATACTTGAGATTGTCGAAGGAGAAGGTGTCACAGCCGGTGAGATGGTCCGCCAAACGACCGGGCATGGCCACCACGATGTGCGGACGCTGCATCAGCTTCTGGCTCTCGATCATCTGGTCTGTGCCGCCGGACACGACGCACACGCGCACCCCCATCGCCTGGCCGGCCACCAGGAACTGCTCGGATATCTGGTAGGCCAACTCGTGGGTGGGCGTCAGCACCAGGGCAAAGTGGCTTACTGGCTCCTCGCTCAGCCGCTCTAGGATGGGTAATGCGAAGGCAAAGGTCTTGCCCGAACCCGTCTTGGCTGCCCCGATGCAATCCTGACCAGCCAATATCGCCGGAATGCAGTTCTGCTGGATGGGAGTTGCTCCTTTCAGGCCTGGAAATAGTTTGATCTTAACTACGAAGTGTGATGACTGACTCGCTTGACATTACCCAACTTGGTCAGCTGCTTCACCAACCAAGGACGCAGGCCCAGAATCTGGAAGGGATTGGCCTCCTTCCGTTGCATTTTGGTAAATAAAAATACAACGAAATTAAAAACGAAAACAACGTGCGCGAGTGCTAGTGATGGGAGATCGCTCGATATCGATTGTAAAACAGATTTATCGATCATTTTTGAGATACAATTTCAAAACAATTTGGAATAAAAACCGAGAACATTTAATAAAATAAACAGCGAAAATATATATAACATTTCTTTATCATCAGTAGAGTTCACAATAAAAATGTTTACTTTAAAACCAGACTATCGATAGCTTGGTTTACACATCTCTAAAGCTGTTTTGGCGCAATCAATTTGTAAACATTTTGTAAGCCAGAGGATTTTGACTTAGAATAAGGAATTTGAATAAATGCAGAAATGAGCGAGGAAACCGATATCCTCGGCGTGACCCTTACCTACAGCGAACTACAGGCCATAGATCAGGAAGACATCATTCTTCTGATCGACGTGGACTCGGCTGTAAATATCTGCAAGGAATCTCTGGCAAACGAATCCGCGAATCCTGTGGATGTCTTGACATTATGGTTCAGTAAACTCTTAAGGGCGTATATTGATGAATCAGTGTGCTGCATCCAAGCGGTGAAGGAGATGTGCAAGTGGTTCCAAATGGTAGGTCTCCTTACATATTGTATACGAGTTAAATAAGTCAAATTTCATTCTCAGGAATCAGAGGCTGGTACCGAAATCAATACCGCTCATATGAAACTCTTTGAAGAGGCTCTTTCCTTTATCATCGCATCCAAGGATCCTTTGTTGACAGCGGGAGAACGCCTGGTTCATATATTTACCTATCTTATGCTCTCGATGATAGCCTTTTTCTTAGAAGGGAGGTAAGTCATGCTATAAAATCGAAATATCTTCAAGATACCTAACTAAAACATCTGTATTTCATCCAGCGACAGTGGTGACCATCAGCTTCTTGCAGATCTTCAGTATGCTGTGCTATCTGTGCTAAAACAGAATACCTCAGGCTCGAGCAAAGTCCACCCCCGTCTTACTCCCTGTAAGTTAGAAAGACTTTCTTTAAATCATATGTATATTTTATTTACATATCGAGTAACTTACAACTTCTAATTAATTAAATTTGTATTTTTTAGTGATGCAAAAGATAATGGAAATAGCCGATTGTGAAAGGAAACGATATAAGGATCTGGACTTACCTGCAAGGACAAGCGAGACGATTACTTACATGTGCTTGCACTACATGTCACACGTTGATCTCAAGGATGAGCAAATTCCCGAATGGCTAAAGGAAACGGTTTCGCACCTATGTGAAATGATCCTTAGTTACTTGGAGGATCTTTATATAGACGTATGTACAACATAGTTTTTAACAACTTACAAATAGCAACGAACGATTATTATTTTCAGGGCTCACTGACTATCCCCGAAAAGAAATTGGAAGACTTTATGGACGTAATGCAGACCTACTGTTCAATGTTGCTGCAGATTTTCAAAAATGGCATAACCCAAATTGACGAGGATATGGCTGCTTGTCTCATGGATTTAGTAATGTCTGAGCAAACGTAAGTTGTTAAAATGTATAAACATTTGTTAAATCATTTTTCCTTCAAGGATGCCCTCATATTATTCTGACAAGGATATGCAAAGGCTTATCTCTACGTATGTAAGACCGCATGTAATGGAACTTTATGACTTTGTTTACTCATTCCAAAAATGTCAAGAGGTAAGACTATGGATTTTAAGTTTTTGTAGTACCCACGTTTATGAAATATGGTTTTACATAGAAGTTTATATTTTAGTATTTAATATCCGGTATTCTGTGTACACCAGAATTTGATTACTTCAATGTTAGTATGGACTTTATAAATGCTGTATCTACAGACGACGCAGATGTACTTCCAAATACTTGTCGAACATTAGTCCAAATCTTCGAATATTTGTTTAAAGGTAAGGCATTTTTAAGATTCTCTTTATGACTTAACTATTGTTTGTTGGAAACACAGATGCCACCAACTTTATCAATGCGGAACGCTATGAACTTGCAATTGATGCCTTTGGTAGTCTTTTGTATTTGGTGCCAAACAGAGAGCTGCTTAATTATTTTTTTGCTGGCCTATTCAAAAAAGATATTTTAACGTCGCAAGTGTGCGCGGATATACTCATGCTGTATTTTCGGTTGGTCATTGTATTTCAAAAGCCTTTCAATTAATAAAACTAACATATATTTTAGCCTTAAGGAGGTTAATCAGTGTTGGACAGACAAGGACGTACAACAATCTATAGCTTTCTGGAGTAAGTGCAATAATTCGTACGCCATGTTCTCACAAAATCCCAGCCAATGGCATGTGCAGAGATTTCTGAGGTATTTTCACCACTTGGCAAAGCGAGGGCTTCCTGCCTTGAGCATCCGAAACTTTCGAAACCTATCTGCTGTAGCAAAACCAGATGCCCAAGTGGGAATAAAGCTATTGAATCGCTTGGAACACATCTCGTTATCAGCGCCCTCGCAAGTCGAAATCTACTATGAAATGGTAAGTGTCAGTTTACTTTGATAATTACAATTTCTAATCTTATTTTTATCTTCAGGCTGCTCTTCTAGAACTGTTAGTGCATCAGACACAAACAGACTGCTCCCAGTGGTTTCAAAGGACATCCGAAATGGCCAAGGAACTTATGAGCACTGACAATAGTTCCACCTTTACTAGTGCCTATTTCAGGCTGCTGGTTCGTGGGAACAAATCAACGCAACTACTGATATTACGGGGACTAAACACTGCTAATAATTGCACCAACTGGCAGCGACAAAAGTTCCTCGACTCTTGCAAATCCAGCGATGATGCCCAACTAAGAGT
The DNA here is from genome assembly GCF_025231255.1 of Drosophila biarmipes. NCBI lineage: Eukaryota > Metazoa > Arthropoda > Insecta > Diptera > Drosophilidae > Drosophila > Drosophila biarmipes. Next base: position 15,737,768 of record NC_066615.1, on the reverse strand, counting down.
GTTCAGTGCCCGCCATGTCATGGGTGTTGATGTTCAACCATTGTTTGAGGTCTTGCGACTGAAACCGGGTACTCTGGATGCATCGCTAGATAGCTCATTTGACGTCAGTAAATCAAGCTACACGCGTCACTTGGAACATCATTGCCCAAGCTCTGGCCGTAAACGTAAGCGGAGTGAAATAACGGCCAAGGAAATCCTGCGTGAAATCTACGAGAGCTCACTCCAACTGGGCCAGTCTAGTGGGGCCTTCGATGAAGCCGACTGGGATCTGTACAAAAAAGTGATGACCAATTTGAGTAGGATCGATCCAAGACCATAAACTTTGCTCACAATTTCAATTTCCTTCAGGGTAATTCTGGTTTACACAGTGTGATGCAAGTATTTTTTATCGCTTTAGGATATAAAATCGTCTTGAATTAGAATACCTTATGAAAAGTATTAGGGTTTAGGCCATAGAAATAAATTGTAAATAAAATATAAATACTCACCCGCAAACGATGCCGATGTAAAGCTGACAAAACTGCCAGCAAAATATGCTCGAAGGGCAACTCGAGTAATATCTGAACGTCGTGTAGGTGCCATTGCACTCAGGGCAGCGATGAGGATGCCCAGTGAGCCGGGGTTGGCGAATCCGCACAGCGCAAAGGTGGCAATCGAAGCGCTCCTTGACTGCGAATGGTTACTCTTCTAGTGAATAAGCTCTATTACTTGCACCTCTACCTACTCACCCCTATCTTATTGTCCTTTACCAACTGCCCCAGGTGCTTGTAGGCGATGAACTCGTTGATCAGCGATTTCTCGGCCACCACCATCCCAACTTCTTGACAGTCCCGCCACGGCACACCCATCAGGAAGACTATTGGGACAAACGCCTGAGAGAGCAGGAAGAGCAGGGTGATGTTCTTCAGACCGACCAGCTCAAAAGTCCACTCGGTTAGGGCGTTAAGGAAGAACAGTATGGCCAGAAAGGCAATGATGTTCGACACAATTCCCAGCACAATCATCAAGGCTGCCGCTGCTCCGCTGGCGGCTGCATCCAAAATAGACGTATCTTCCCTTAAGTGTTTAGCAAAATAATTTCAAAACCAGATGGATGGTGTTTAAGGGAAGAGATCTTACGATTTTTCCAGCTGTATGTTGTCGGACCTGGTCAGCGACTCCTCGGTTTCGGGGTAAAACAGCTTGGAGAAGGCCAGGGAGCCCGGAGCAGCCATCACGCTGGCCGTGATCAGGAAGGCGGGTGAGGCCCCGAAGCTCACATAGGCCCCCAGAACGGTGCCCGCCACCGTGGCATAACCGGAGGTGCAGATGGTGTGCAACTCGCTCACGGTCAGTATGAGGATGTACGGCCGGATGACCAGGGGGCTCTCGGACATGCCCACGAAGATGTTAGCCGCTGCGTTCACGCTCTCACAGACCGTGGTGCCCACCATGGCCTGCAGCAAGAACCCCAGGCCGCTCAGGATGAACTGCATCCAGCCCAAATAGTACATGATGCTCGAGACCACGCTGAAGAAGAACACCACCGCCAGAATGGCAAAGGCGAACACATAGTCGTCACATATGCGATCGCCGTACACGAAGCGGGCTCCGTGCTGGGCGAAGTTCAGAAAAATAGTCACCTTCTCGCCCAGACATTCGAAAATGGCGCGGCCGAAGGGGACACGCAGGCAAAAGATGCCCAGCAGGAGCTGACCTAGGATACCATGGGTCACGATGCGCCAGGGAACCCTTTTGTGGTGCTTGGACACCGCGAATCCAATCAGGATGAAGGACACGGGTCCCGCCAGGCCTATGGCCTTGGTGCCATCATAGCGGCACTCATAGCCGAGGTAGGCCACCGCCAGTGAGATCACAATCAGCAGCATTATGCCGGAAACTATCCTATCCTTGGAAAAAATGCAAATATTATATTTAGCAAATTATTATATTAGGAAAAGCACAGGAATTCCAAAGTTAAACTTAAACCAGAAGTGGTTCTTCTATAATTATAATAGATGTAGATATTTGAATTTATAAGATATGCATTATAAAGAACCCAGTTTCCACTTACAACTGGCGACTGAACACAATCCATTTGTCAATCGCTGGTTCCAGGTAATTGTTATACAGCTTGATGCCCACATATGGCTTGAATACCCAGTAATACAGCCAGAGTATATAGAACAAGACGAAAATAACTATGAGGAACCCATACCCATGGCACCAGTTGATATCGCACAGAATGTTCTTCTTCGATGCTCGAGAACTGCATTCGTCGGAGTCCCTGTCTGGACACGTTGTTGATACACCAGTTTATTCAGTTCCCATTCCGCACCAGACTCACCGAACACTATGAACATGACTGTGGCTGCCGTAAAGTGCGCTATGAAGACTATGTGGAGCAGGACATGAAGAACTATAAGGACGATTCTCATCGCCTTCGACCGTGGTGGCTTTTCCGGCGGGGTCTCTTCTTCTGGTGCCTGATCAGCCATCTCGAGTTGAATTTGAGTAGAGTGTTTTGTCCAGGAAAGTGTGTATTCTTTGTGACTAACAACCCACAGCCCTCTTACAAGCAGGTAGTTTTACTCTTAGCAACAACGTTTATTTAATAAATAAGAATTTGATTATTTTGTATAATTTCATCGGCTAATTATCACTGCAAGGAACTAAAACTGCGTAACGTTTTTGTGACCCAGTTTTTGGAATATCTTTTTGTAGTTCGCCGCCTCATCCTCTTCTTGTATCAGGATGCCTGCAGGGGAGGAGATTATTAAAAATCCTTTTGGTACCTATTGGATGGGTTGGCTACTGACCTGCAAAACTGGCGGATACGAAGCAGACTATGCTGCCCACCACGAAGGCTCGGAAGGCCACTGCTGTGATGGTGGCGCGTCGGTGGGGCGCCATGGCACTGAGGGATCCGATGAGGATGCCCAAGGAGCTGGGATTGGCGAAGCCGCATATGGCGAAAGTGGCAATGCCAGCGCTGCGGGCCTAAGGCAACAAAAAGGGCTTTACCAACCAAACTATCATTAAATCCATCCTGCACTTACAGTGATTTGATTGCTGTCGATGTATTGACCCAACCGCTCATAGGCCACGAACTCGTTGATAATGGTCTTGGTGGCCACCACTTTGGCGATGATATCGCAGTCCTCGGTGGGCACTCCCATCGCCCAGACGAGCGGAATGAACAGCTTCGAGAATATCCACTCGAAGTCAACGTGCTCCAGACCCACCAAATAGCCAAACCAGCTGACCAGGCCATTGAGGAAGGCGATGAAGGCCACGAAGGCCACAATGTTGGCTATGATGCCAAGCACAATGGGCACGGCATTGCTGGCACCACTGGAGGCCGCATCCAGCAGCGAAGAGTCTTGCCTGGAAGGATTTAAATCAGGAAATTATGCTAATTTATAAATGGGTTATCTGCGGGGACTTACGATTTTTCCAACTCAATGGAGTCCGACGAGGTCTGGCTCTCCTCCGTCTCCGGCATGTAGAGCTTGGAGATGGCCAGCGTGGCGGGAGCTGCCATCACCGAGGAGGTGATCAGGTGGGCAGCGGATGCCCCAAAGGACAAGTAGGCCGCCAGCACTGTTCCAGAGACCGTCGCAAAGCCGGACACCATGATGCTGTGGATTTCGCTCTTGGTCAGCTTGTTGATGTACGGCCGGATGAGCAGTGGACTCTCGGACATTCCTAGGAAGATATTGGCCGCCGCCGTCACACTCTCACAGACGGTGGTGCCCATGATCTGCTGCAGGATCCAACCCAGCTTCAATACGATCCACTGCATCGTGCCCAGGTAGTACAGGATAGAGATGAAGAAGCTGAAGAAGAAGATCACCGGCAGGATGGCGAAGGCGAACACGTTGTTCTGCACCAGGAACTCGCCGAACACGAATTCGGCTCCATCGGTGGCATAGCCCAGGAAGGTGGCCACCTTGTTGCCAAAGCACTCGAAGATTTTGCGGCCCACCTCCCAGCGGATGCAGAAGATGCCGAGCAGGAACTGGCACGTGATCCCCGTGATCACGATGCGCCACTTGATGGCACTTCGCTTTGTGGAGAAGACGTAGCCGCAGAGGATGAAGAAGCAGGGGCCCACCAGGGACACCAGCTTCTGGGGCTCGTTCCGGGTCTCGAAGTACACAAAAATGGCCAACAGAACGAGGAGCGCGGCGATGCTGGCCAGTGACACAATCCTGGGGGTAAAAAAGGAGTGGGCTAGGTCAAATATAATACAGGCTATTTATAGTCTGTGGTTAAGAGTAGCTTTAATTAGAAATTAGAATATTTCCTGTTTTTTAGTTATGAGATAAGCTTTGTATCAGTAGAAAGTAAACTGTTTTATCAAGATACACACAAAGCATTTTCCAAATAAAACTTTATAATTCTTATTTTTTACTATAGAAACTTGTTGCTCTAAAATTGGTTTTTTCAAGAATGTTTATTAAATATTTCCTGATTTAATAATTGTTATGTAAAACAAACATACTACGAAAAGTATATGGTAATTTGTATGCTTTTTTCTGCATATGAATAAACAAATCTTTTATTTTCCATCTTTAAGTACGCCACTTTTTCCTATATATATGATCGACTTACTTGGTTCTGCTGAAGCTGTGCCATTTCTTAGACAAGGGGCTTAGGAAATTCCTGTGCAGCTTTCGCCCCACCAAGGGCTTGAACACATAGTAGTAAAACAGACCCGCGTAGACGAAACCCAACAGGAGCAAGAGCATTCCATAGCCGGTGCAGAAGTTGATGCCGCACAGTGGATTATCTTTCCAGTAGCACTCGTAGTTGGCTGTGGGCACATAAAGATTATCTTCTGGATTCGGGATAACACGGGTCTGTACTCACTTATATCGTTGTAGTGATAGGTGGCGTATGAGAAGTAGGCCACCACAACGAGGTGCAGCAGTACATAGGTAGAGATTTTCACAATACGCGCAACTCTAGGATTGTTCTCAAAAAAGCCCTTTTCCTTCGAGTCATCCGATTCGCTTTCCAGCGACAGCTCCTTGAACTCTTCAGGCTCGTGGATTTCCAGCTCTTTCTATAAAAACAAAACTAAATGTAAATATGATTTGTATGCTAAAGGCCAACTTACATGGTCCATTTCGTAGCCATTGTTAAGAGCTCCCTTCGCAGAGTCTTCTGTCATCTACAAATGAAAAGCAAGCGTGACAAGTTATTGGTCATTGGCCGGACTCGTAATCTGGCTTAGTCTATATCAAAGTACTTTTGACATCGAGTGGGCAGATATGTCAAGTGTCTAACGCCGAAAGATAGGCTTTTTTCGGCCGGTAAATCAAGGTTCAACAAGTTGGACGACTCGTGCCCACTCGAAAGATGGCTTTCTTGGGGCCTAAAAGTGGTTTTCTAAAACGCAAGTGGGTTGGAGCCCATTTATTGCACTCGGCACTGGTATTTCAGAGGTAATTGCTTTACGCCGCGGCACGTGGTTAGTCACTCCAACAACTTCCGTTGATTACTTGAAGGGTTTAGGAGCGGGTGAACTACGAAATTGGTGGCAGATAAGCCACTTCAATTGGTATTCTTGATATATGCCGGTTGTAAATCCCGCTCAGTATACTATACATCCCCGTTGGGAGGTCTTTCGGCTAGGCTTTTCCATTGAGGGTTATCGAAACCCGCGTTGATAGCACTATCTGAGTGGCATTTAGCCAAACTCGAGAAAGTCAGTAAAGTACTTATTTATAATCACATTGTTCTGAGAACGGGCTGTTATAGCTACCCGGCCCATAAACACATGTCACCGAGCCACACGTGGTAAATAATATTTTCATTCAACTGCAGGCCAGAGCAAACTGCATGGGGTGGACACCATAAATCACTTTGTATATTCAATCTGAGCAATTAAAGCGCCTTGATTTCGTGCAACGCCAGTTAATTCACCTTTATATTGTTTGTTTTCGCTGTGTGCTTAATGAGTACTATCGGTTTTTTTATGGCCGAAACGGGTTTCCAAAGTCGTTACTCTCGCTGCGTACTGGCCGAATACTAATGACTGATTAGTGCATCTGCTTGGCCCGGCTAACAACTCTGGCCCACTGCCATCGTAGCTCGTTGGGACTCGCGGCAAGACTAAATTCGTTAAATTTCGTCCGGCCGTTTTTAATACGATCGCAGGCACACGGTATTCGATAGGGGAATATCAGCTTCGGATCGGCACAGTTCGTTACCCGAGTATCTAATGATTTATAATATCTTGATACCGCTTGGCCTTGCCGATTAAAGGAGATAATATAGGTAGGAACAGGGCTAGGGCTAGGCAATCTTAAGTGTTACTTAGTTATGTTTAAGTGTTAAAGAAGTTAAAACATAAATTAAAAGTAACGATTAGCACTGGGTACTTGACAGCCATAACTCCGTTGGTTAGGGATTGATATGGTTTTGAAGGCGCTAATTTGGTTTAACAACAGGCAGAAGTAATTATTAAATAAATATTAGTTTGTGGCAGCTCATATTTTACAAATTGAGTTATAACTTCTCTTTAACTTTCAACTCATAAGAGGAGATAGGTATATAGGCGAAATTCCTTAAGAGATCCCCAAATATTTCTGATCCCCATATATCTCTTTCGTTTTATAATCAGGGTTCTATAAATTTCTCTCTGCTTATCTCTCCAATTAGGTGAAATACACCTGCGATGCCAGTGTACTGCTGAATGGGTAATTGCGACGACATGTATACTGTTTTATCAGCTGCTTGTTAACAAAAAGACGTTCTCGGCATGCGTTCCATGCCCATATTAGCGAGATAATTTCCAGAGGGCCATATACTTGGCCACAGATTGCAGGCGATAGCGATGACGTTTGAGGGATCCGATTGCGATAGTGGGGAGGTATGTGTGCCGGATGATATGGGGTGTACGCCGCACCCGCCCCTCGATGGAGGTCTGGGTCTGGGTAACTTTACTGGTGGTCGATAGCCATAATGCCACAATTGATTGGCCCATCGCTGGGTGCCATAAATCGCCCAGTGCAAAGTTGAAAGAGATTTCTAATCGCCATTCGGGCGGATTTTACAATAAAGTCAAGCATATCTTATCGCCGAGCCCCTCGAGCGACAAGCTGATCCGAAGGGGGATAACACAGGAAAATCGGTAGTCAACTGGCTTACACGCTTGCGACTTACATTTATTAATATGTGTATTTTTCATATTTTATTCATACTTGCAATGCGCTTTACAAATGCACTTAGTTAGGATGGTGGTGAGGGATTATACATCGATAGCTGTTGCGCCGTAATGAAAATGCGGTTCTTATAAAGTGCTTAAAACAAAATCAGAACAATGGGTTCCAAAGGGGGGAATTTCGAGATTTACGACTGCTCTTGGCGCTCTGTTGCCAGCAGGAAGGCGTCTTTAACCTAGTGACTTATTTACGTAACAAAACTGTATTCCGGCACTGTAATCGCTTAGCAATGGAATCGAAAACGCTCGATTTGGTTCGTCCCTGGCTTTCGGGGTTTTCGAGTGGATTGTGCAGAAGTCTGGGATTGTAATGCTTCGATAAGGCATTGATTAATTTCGATTTACCATCTAAATATATAACCTAAAATCGTATTCAATTTTCTTCGGGTTCGCTCCCCTCTTGAGGTTCTAGCAATTTTGTTTCTTGTAGCGAAACGTGTGCGCGAATTCAACCCCATCTAAATCACAGGCTTCTAATATAAGAGAGATTTTAAAATTAAAATCGAATTTCGACCGAAAGTTGGCTTAGCTTACAACGAATTTAAAACAAGGTCATAAGGAAACCGATGAAGAACTAAAAACTAATTAAGTCAACTGGCCCTAAAGTTACAAATATAAAACAAGAAATTATTATAAGACCAGCATGAGTGTGGGTGACAGAGAGTATAATGGGGGCGATCTGGGGTGGCGGCTTGGGGCCTCTACTCCTGCTTGTGGGTCGGGATCTTGTGGTGCTTGGGGTGGCGATGGTGGTGCTGGTGGTGCTGATGCAGCTGGTGCGGATGGTGGTGGCCAGTCCGATGTCGGTGGTGGTTCGAGATCGGCTCCATCTGCTGTTCGCTGTTGCTCGCCGAGAACAGCAGCTCCTCCGCCTCGATCTCGGCCTCAGCCTGGGCGGACTCGGAGTCCGACTCCGGCTGCTGGTGGCTGTGGTTGTGGCTATGGTGGCGCCGGTGGTGCAGGTGGGTCCGACCTCGCTGCTGGCACTCGATGTCGCCGCTCTCGTCCAGCTGGTTGTCGATCGTGGGTGAGTTGGATGTGGTGGATTCGATGTACGCTCTGCTCTTGGGTGTGTTGTAGATGCTCTTCATGGAGTTGCTGCCGTTGAAGAGGATGTCTATCCTTGGTTTTCTGAAAAATGTAATGGTCGATTAGATGATTGAAAGAACTTTTTTTATCCAAGAAAAATTTTCTCATTTACAATTTAAAAATAATTAGCTTTTAAAATAATTATAATGTATAAAGTGACATATAATGCATTTATCTGGGTGTTTTGCTGCATTTTTAAGGCTGGACTTATGGCAGAAATCCTTTTTTAAATTTGAATATAAAAAATCATTTATAGAAATAAAACCATATAAAAAAGGGTTTATATTGATATGGAACGTCCCATACGTACGTATGTTCTTATCTACATTTGTAAGTGTAAGACGTAGAGAAACTCTACACATACCTTACTTCTACATGCACTGCTTTACAAAGGCAAAAACTGCTTTGAAGCCGTTATATAAATACAAATTTAAAAACACATAAAACAAAATAACAAAAATAATAGAATAAATATAACAGAAATAAAAACAAATAGTTTATTACCAAGATTTATAAATCCGAAAAAAAATTAAAAAAGTCAAATAATTTTATAAGTAATCATAAATCAATTGCCCCTTCTTAGCAATATTTTATAATAAACTTTATCAAAAAAGTACTAAGGGTTGTAATATCTAATAGATAAACTATTATAGTTTATAAGTTTATAGCTTATAATAGTTTATCTATTATAGTTTTTAATAGTTTATCTTGGTAAATTTTACAAGGTTTATATTACTATTTTAAAGTCCCTTTACTACATAAGATATTTTTGAAGAAAATTGAATTTACTTGCCAAACTTGTGCATAATATTTAAATGGAAATCGAATAATATTTCAATTATCAAGGCCACACTTACCTTGGCAATGTCCAACTCGCCAGATGAGACTTAAACGGTTCTGTTCGGTAAACGCTCCATGGGACTGCAATCTCTGCAAGAAACGCGTGGCCAAGGAAACCATTAAACTCTGCCAAAAAGATGTCGTAGGTCATGCAATGCAAATTGGAAATCGGGCAAATGAAGGGCATGCAAAATGGCACAAGACACAGAAAAGAACAACGTCAAACATTTCGGGCAGCAAAAAGCGCAAAAACCAAACAACAACGAAAGCCGAGCACTGCGCACAACGGTGCGTATGAGCAACTTGGATTAGTAGCACCTGAGCGGAATCTGCATCTGCGAGTACGTATCTTACCGATCCGGGGCTACAAGAAGCCAAGATATGAGTCAATCCTAAGCAGATCTCTCTTTGCTTACTTCCGCTCCACTTTGAGAGCCCCCAGAACCGAAACCCATGAGTTTCAAAATATACGGACGGAAGCATTTTGTAGGGAAAACGTGCAGGCTACGAATTGTAAATTGAAACTTAGATTCTGCTGACGGGGCTGCACAATCAGACGACTAGGTATTTTTTATGGATTACGTCTACCGGGTTTCGAACTCGGTCTGGAATTACATTGAAGTTACATTTTTTGTTGTATTTGCTTTCCACCTTTCCTCTGGTAAGCTCAATTTACGTCTGCCGGCTGGCCGGCCCCCAAATTTCCTGAGTAATGACCTTTTCGGGAATGTAAATAAAATGTAAATTCAAATCGCCGGCTAGGCGGGAAAGGGGCCTGTCGCTACCAAGATGGATGTGGGATGGATGAGATAGAGAGAGAGAGAGTGACTGATGGGGAGGCCGAGGCGGCTCCACTGCGTTCCCGGGGGCCAGTTAGTTGGACATGGCAAACAACACGCTTACCTGCCTGATCGCAACTGGGCGGCTCGAAGTAGAGGCCCGGCTTCAGCGGGTTCTCCTCGTCGTCGTGGACCTCGAGCACCAGGGTGCCCACCACGCTGGCGGTCAGCTGGGGCTGCGGGCGCAGCTGCTGGCGGTGCGCCTGCTCCTGGCGCTGCTGCTGCTCCCAGTAGGCCAGGGCGCACTTCACGTCGATCTCCACCCAGCCGGTGGAGGAGCTGCTCAGCATGACCGTGTTGCAGGTGCGCTTCTTGCGTTCTGCGGGAGTAAAAACAGCAAAATATATTAAAAAAATTTTTGAAAAATTCCTAAATTTTTAGTTTATGCTATGAAGCCAATATGTAAAAGCCAATATGTATGTATAAATACTTAAGTATTTTTAATAAAAAAAAGTGGTTGAGGTGCAGTGAAATCCGGATATAACCATTTAAAATACTTCCTTCGCGGATTTAGTTAATGTTATAAAGCAAAGTTGGGATTATAAATATTCTTTTAAGTGTAAGGTTTGTTTTTTAATAAAAAATACTATTTTATTAATTAATTAATTTCTAAAGCACAGTTTTTAAGCCGTTTGTTTTTTAACGTCTGCTCAATTTATATTACGTAAGAAGAAAAGTTGAAATGCAGAAAATTCGGGAAATAACTGAAATCAATAATTATGCCATTTATACAAATAAAATTAATAATAAACATAAATAAATTTGCTTATGAAGCAAAGCTGCCAAATTCGTGCAAATAACGCCATTCGGAATTAAATGTAAATAAATATTTTAAAGATTTGTATACATTAAAGTATCTTGATTTCATTTTTCTTCAAGTTTAAAACATTATTTATTTTCTTAAAAAAATAAAAAGTTATAGTTTTTAAGTATTGATAAAAACTGTATTATTTTCAAAAATGTTAATGGTTTTTGACATTGAGTGTTTAGAATGTGTTATTTCTAGGCTGCCAAATAAGTTACGTTGCACTTTCTTACTATTTTTAAAAAGGGGTTTGGGAGTCATCCTACCTAACTTACGTTTCTTCCTCTGCTGGAGGACAATGGAGACGGTGACTCGGACCTGGGGACCCACTGGGGGCTGCTCCGCACAATTGGAAATTGGCCTGCCCGGGGTTTCCGTGCTGGCCGGCTGAGCTGGAGCCTGCTGACCGGCACCTTGCTCGCGATTCTGGCCGGGATTGATCTTGTAGAGGCGGAGCAGGGCGCTGCTCAAGCGGTCGTCGCTGTTGGAGGTGAAGACGGTGCTGGAGAATTGGAGCGTCACATTGTTGCCCAACTGCCACTCCTCCGGTCTGGTGGTATCCCCATTGCAGAGGGGAAAGCCGGCCTTCTCCTTGGACACGCTGCCACTGGGATCGTTGGAGATGGCCTTGCGGACAGTCTTGACAATGTCGTTGAGTCTGGAATTACTTGGGGTATTAATGAGACTAATAAGACTTTGAGACTCATTTCAGATGATCTTAAATGTTCAATGTTCAATGGTAACTAAATTATTTATCTAAAAATACATAAAAAGCTAGGCCCAATGTACCCCCTGAGCTAATGGGTAACAAGAGGAGGCACCACTTCATGCCCCATCTCACAACTATTTCTATGCCCAAGTTGTCCCGCCTAGAAAATTTAGTTCAAGTGTTTATGTGAGGCTCACTTAATTGACATTAGAGCGCTGTCATCGTCGGACACACTTACAATGGGAAAAACCAACCCGTTCTCTATATGCGATTTGGCGAGAATTTATAACTTTGATTCAATTTAGTTGGATAACACTGGCGGAGAAGAAACTAGGTCTTATCGGCAGACTGGTTGCAAAAAATATTTGGGAATTCCCTCAGCCCATAGCGAGTAAACTATTTTCCATGAAACACAATCGCGTGATAGCCAGGGTTCACTGCTCTTTTTGGCCATAAAACCTTATTTCTGATACTAATTATGATTTATATTAGGCTTTTATCAATTGACTACGTTCTAAGATAATCCACCTACTTTGGACTGCTCGCCCTCGAAATCTGAGATTTCAAGTGTTCTTGAAAAACATAAAACATTTGTTCTTCGATTACGAGGCCAACAAATTGCTTGTAAAATTAAACCACTCATGTTGGTGGTTATTGGGTAAGGAATTTCTAAAAAATAGTTTGGTCATCTAGATTAAAGTTCTGGAGGGGAGCAGTCATCTGACTTAGCGGCTACTCAACTATTTGTCTTCCTTATTGAAGAAGGCTGGACAGCGAGACATCTGCGCTGATTAAATGCCTCCACATTATTCGCTCATTCGGGATATTTCCTAAACTTGATTATGAGCTAAGTGCGGATAGTGGAGCGAGTGACAGACCCGTGTCACTTAAGAACCCATTGAGATCGAGACAGAAAGCTGTCTGTGAGAGTGTCAGTACAGTAATACAGTGAAAAAAATCTAGCCATATATAGTGAAATATATTGAAAACCTTATAGGCAGTTTTGTTTCAACTTTATATCCAAAGTCTTATAAAAGGATGAACAACTTCAAAGAGATTTCTACAACAGACCACAATAGCTAGTTGGCTATAATTTAATCTGGTCACACTCACATGCCTCAAAGTTGGATAATTTTATCTGGCCTAATATAATATATTATATATGAAAACCATTATAAACAGCTTTGCTTCAACTTAAAGTCGAACGTTTTGTAAAATATGCCACATTTCTTGGACTTTTCTATAAGTGCACCATCATCATATCATCTGGAGAGCCGACAGACAGCAATAGTTAGTTAGCTATGATCTAATCTGGCCACACTCGCTCGCCGCAAAATTGGACAATTGTATGCGTCTGGATCGGTAATTGAGACGGCCTGACATTTCGCCTCTTATTTTCCCCTCACGAAATGCACAAAAAGATCAAGAAAATAACTGATTAATTGCTTTTGGGTTTTTGTGTGTGGCCCGCGGCGCAGTTTGTCTAGCCAAAAAATAATTATGAAACACGGTCGGTGCGCCCCGCCGACTTCCAGTTTTCGGTCTTTCTCAGCACCGAAACTGAACCAAGCCCATGGCTGATGATTGGCCTCTTGTTTATGTTTATGTTTACGCTGTGATCGCATCGATCGACTCGGGCTGAATCGAATCTGTCTGAGACCGTCTGGCTAACTGGCTAGCTGGGCTGGCCAAGGAATTTCAGAATGCGGAGTCGTCTGGAGTCGGCTGTGTGGCATGAACTTGAAAACTCGTTGAGTCGTGCCGTTTGTCTGGCGTTTGTCTAGACAGATTGTCCGCTGGTTGTTTGCTCGCTGCCTGTCTGCCGTCCTGCACCGAAAAAAATCACACGGAATCGAGGTCAGTCTGATCCGAATCGTACGGGAAGCGGATGGTACTTAAGGGTAAGTTTTATACTTGGACCTTTAAGAGTCTTGGAACGAACTTATTTTTTTTGAAAATTTTAGATTCTTTGGAAAACTTTTTTAATTTGGAGTTAATTAGGGTTTTGGATTTCAATTTTAGTTATAAGAAATATTATATTTAGATAATTTTTAGTTTTATAAAGATACCCTAAGATTAGAAATTAATAAATATGACTATATGTTGAGAGGTTCCAACTGGTAAATGTAGTAACTGGAGATCTATCTTAAATTTATATATTTATATATTTTAAAATGTAGTATTCAAAATCATATCTTTCAAATCATATGCGATAAGCCAAGAAAAACTGTGCTGGCATAAACACAATCATTTTTCTGTGTGCGCTGTGGATGCTACCGAGATACTCCGACTGCGGCAGATGCCATTTCAGTTCATGCGTGAGTCACGCATGCGCAGAGGCAGAGGCAGGGTTCGGGCTCGGGTTCGGGCTCCGTCTTGTGGGGCAGGTGCCCTGGGGGCCGCAGAGGAAATTTGCATTGGCCTCCATTTGCCCGGGGCAGACATCTCTGAATGCATCGCCTCAGTGTCTGCGTCTGCGGTTTGCAGTTTGTTGCCTTTGGCCACAGCAGTGGCAACAGCACGGCAATAGCAACAGCAACAGCAACAGTAGCAACAACGGCTAGACAGTGTCTCGCCGGCTGCACTTCATTATCATGCAACCAACAGTAATAGCAGCAGCAACAGCAACGGCCACAGCCACAGCCACAGCCACAGCAAAACTGCAGTCAGCCGAGGTGCACACGCCTACAATCCACAATTGCACCATTGCTGGGGGCAGACATGTCTGCTATCCCCGATATTACTCATACGTCATAAGTTTTTTGTTTCGTATTCGCCAGTGTGTGTATCTGTATCTGTATCTGTGTCTGCGCGGAGCAGAGCGGAGCGGAACTCTGCCAAAGCAATCAAATAAGATGAAACAATTTAGATATCAGCTGTTGGCCCCCACGAATGCCCGACCTGCATAGCAACGACCTACAAAAAGTTCATTACCGGAGACGGGGACTCAGACGGAGTCGGTGCCGGATAGCCAGATAGCTAGACATGGCCCAGACTGCGCCCAGACATGTGCCAGACATCCGCGGGCACACCGAGGGACACACAAAGATACAGCCGCAGATACAGATGCAGAGACAGAGGTCGCCGCCGGAATTCGTTGCAGCCTTTCAGTGTGTCCGCATTGTGCAGCGGCGTCGCGACAGTTGCACTACAGTATCTGATGGATACAACAGATACCATTGATGGATCTGGGCTGCCAGGCCCTCGTCACTTTGATCTACTTCACGTTGTGGAGAGTCGGAGAGTTGGTTGAAGGGCCTTTGAAGTCTTTATCTGGCATAGGATAATGTTTAATAATGTTTCAGATGCATTCCTGATTCGGGTTTACTCAGATACCTTTTAATGCCATTAAATGAATTTTATTAATATTATGACGCATTTTTGTTGTTCTTTTAATATTTTCAGGACCTTATCACTATAATACACTTGATATTGTCGAATTAAGCTATTTTAATATGTTATATAAGAATATTTATCTAACGGATACCTGAAATGTGGTATGGTAATTTTTAATTCGTAGATCAATTACTACTTATTATATTCAAAAGAGTTTTGTTTAATTTTTTAATACTGTGTTACGTTTAATACTTCTATTACGTTTACTCAAAGAAAATCGAAAAATATTTTTTGAATACCAAATGATATATTATCACGTATTCAATTAGCTAAATAATTACTCTGGGTAATCTCTAATCTCTGCAGCTCTTAGATAATAAAACAAACAAAAGACGCAATTCGCTGGCACGCTTTTCGTATATAGCTAAAATAATTTATTGATCATAAGTTTCGGTCTGCTAAGCGAGGCCATTACTTTTATAACTTTTCGTAAGAACGTCATGCATTAAGCGATGCATTCAATCAATAAATAAATATTAATCGAGAGCACATGTGGAAAATCCCTTGGGAAAATATTAATTTTCATAGCCTTTGCATGGGGGGAAATCGTGCTGAAGATAAACCGAATAAAGCGGAGCATGTACAATGTACTTTTGAATATATAACCGAAAAAGTACGGCGCTATAGATTTTTTTTTGGGTGCTTGGCCACAATGACGAGATGCACAAATGTTTTCAGCCTTGACTGAATTCGACCCGATTTGGACAAATCTCGCACTTAGCAAATATTTTGGCAATTTGGCAGCACAAAATTGTGTTTATACACAATGTATGGCCGAAACTGATTGGGCGTTTAATAGCAGAGTGCCCTGTTTTTGTGTACAAAATAGCAATTTTTTAAAATTTCTATTTAAACATAGTACTTTTTACTCTTTGCTTTCAATTTCTATTTGGGGAAAGAGGTTTCTATTTTGGGCACAGGTGTGACAGTGATTGACAGCGCGTGTACTCGACAATTTTGAGTTTCTTTTTTGGTACCTACCGCTGCGTGGCGATCTGCTGAAGATACTGAGTGTTGGAGGTCTGGGCGGCCGAGTCCCTCAGATTGGGATTGCTGCGTTCCTGGATGCTCAGGATCTGCTCCTCGGTCAGGTTGAAGCGGTTGAAGATGGTGCGGTTGAACGGGTTCACCACCTCGGACTGCACGCCCTCGATGAAGAAGGAGGGATCCAGGGGCACGGCTCTCGAGTCCCCAGCCATCAGGACCAGTGTCAGCACCAAAATGACCTCTCGAATGCGACCGCTTCCGCACTTTTCTCCACGCACAGCACTTGCCATTCTTATTTTATGTTCTTGTGTTTTTCACAGCAAAATGTTTATAATTCTCCTAACAGCAATCACTGGATTGTTTAGCGCAGAAGTTCTGTTTATTATTTGCACATTTTTCACTGCGTTTTTTATGCCAATTTAAATGTTATCTTTTCCTCTGCAGCTGGCTACCGGCTGGCGGACTTGTGTTATGTTTTAGCCGATTTTTGATTTTTGGCTTCTTGCTTCAGCTTCTCGATGTGTTCGCTCTAAGAACCAAGTATGAAGTGATTTGCGCGAGTCGGTTTTTTAGTCTTAAATAAGAAAAAATTTGGTTGTGCCGGGGCATATCTACTTTGTTATGGTCGTAAACGCTGCGTTGCTGTCGACACCGCAAGAAAACGCTGTAATTTTTGACTGCAAATCTTTCAGTGCTGCTTTGAAAATACATTTTTAATCGAAACATTCCTTGGCTATGCATTAGGTAGTTATTACATTGTATGAAAAATTTTTAAGTTATACTCTAATCCATAAAAATAACAGTTGGGTCATTTGCAATAAATATTTAATAATAAAATGTCTATCTGTAAGAATCTCTGAAATAAGAAATTTGCATAATGTTGTTAAACTTTCAATGAAAAAGCTATTTAAATGTTTACATATTGTTTTCTTTTTAATGAGGGCACTTCTTTCGAGCAAAAGTAAAATGATTTTCATTTTTATTTCATTTTTTAAAATAAAATTGATAAAAAATATATAAAATATCCACGATTGAAAAAACACAAAACCAATTTCTTTATTTTATACATTTTTGAAACCCAAGAAAATAAAACTTGTTTAACACCAAAGTTTGGCTTTTGCTGTACGCAGGTATACATTCATTTTTTAAAGAGTAAAATTAAGAAAATATAATTTCTTCAAATATTTTTTTTATTTGCATAAAGAACAAAGAACTAAAAATATATTTTGTGTCGATCATTTATTTGGTAAAAGCCAGTCCAAACCGCTTCGCCCTCGAACTGAGTTTGCAGTGTAGCGCTTGCAGACTTCGGCTGGGGGTTCGGCTGGCGCTCGGCAATGTGCCGGCCGACCAATCAATCTGCCGGCGCAACTCACGTCGTCATGGGCATAGTGCTTGGATGTAGCTGTATCTGTGCCTGTGTCTCCATCTGCATCTGTATCTGTATCTGCGGCTGTGCCTGCGCGCCCGAGATGCGGCTTATCTGTGGGCCTGAAAGTGATACTTCTGGTCTGGCCCTAACCCAGGTTTGTTTGGCGACTCCTTCGAGTGTCCGCTTGAGATACAACTATCTGATAGAATGTGGCCCTATCTTCGCACTTGGCACACTCCAAGCAAACCAAGCACTCGAAATTGGCAAACCAGCGCACAGATGAAATCTCTGTGTCAAACTTTTGGATGATTTTGCACCCATCCATGACGGAGAAATGTCCGAAAATACTCTGCCAAGGGTAGTTCCTAGTGTCATGTGCGTGGGAGATTAGATTAATTTGAAGTGATTTTCTCCAGGCGAACGCAAAACTAATATGATGCAATCAGATTGTTGTGATACGCCAGTTATGTCACTTATCGTTGGCTGTTTTTTTCGGTGATCGGCGCACAAAATCCAAGATGTCTTTGCGCTTGACTTTCGGTCGTCGTCGGGATTTGTGCGTGCGGATTAATCAACCGACAACGAGATAGGCCAGAAAGTGCGTAGTCCATCAATTGAAAGGTAGCCCATGAATTGGGCGGATATATCCTATTAGAGGTGCGTGCGGTGCCTGGCACGGCATTAACCCCAGAAAGCCCGTCCTTTTGGCGGTCTCTACGCCCCAGAAATACCAAAACACTTCTGACGCTATTCCGCATTATTCATTCCACTCGCATACGGAAATCCCAAGAGCCAGACTTCAAGGACGTTCTTGATTTATTTATTTATGTGCAGCATCTAAGCATCTACATCTTTCCCAGCACTTTGTCTGGAGCCAAAAATTGAATTTCAAAATGATTGTATAATTCGCAGCACTTTATAAAGTCTGGATTCGCCTCCGTCCCGCTGTCCATTCATGTGATGTGTCTACACACCGTTTAAGATCTGAATAGACTGGTGGGTGGCCGGCCGGCAGGGGGGATGTCCAGACGACGGGTGTTATGTAAAATTGCAATCGCATCAAATGCCCAGATTCATAATCTCGCTGGGGGATCAGGGGAATCAGGGGAATCGGGGGGATAAATAAAAACAAGATATATGTAGAACGCAATCAGCGCCTCTTGTCGCGAAGTTTATATAATAAGGTTTGTTTATTCGAGCGCTCTCGCATAGAATTTGCCCCACTTTGTGGACAATGTATGGATACGAAGGTATGTGGATGTCAACAACAACTGAAAAAAGAGCCAGACACGAAGATATATCTAGACAATTGGAATGCCACATGAGTCAAGACTTGGCTCTTTTTTGATTTTTCATTAACTTTTCAAGGCTGGCCGATCGCGTGGACCACCTAATTGCCTAACTTCTAAATGCATAGTTTCCAAATACTTCTGGTTTTCTTTTGATCTTGTGAGAGCATTCATTTCTGCTCGTCATTTCCCCGCGGCTATTTTTGAAAGCACTTTTCTGAATCTGACAAATCCGCACTATGTCTCACGCTCGTGCCAATTTGTGGGGCTTAATTTTAAACGGTATCCGGCAATTGCCGCCAATGAGCAACAATTCCGATCCCATCCAGCTGGGTAATGGGCACGTGAGGGCTCTAAAGACCAGTAGCACCAGGAGCACAAGTAGCACCACCGGCACCACTATCGCCACTTTATGGCCAACACCTGTGTGAAAAACATATGTCAACTTTTAGTTTGATAGGCTATTGCCTGTGAAGTGAATTTCTGAATCGTTACAAGTGCCCGAGCTCTTTTCTACACTTAATCGATCGCAGCAGTCCAAAATAATTGCGCACAATAAACTGATATGGAGGCGTTCTGACGCCTAACTCCCGGCGGGTTAACGTGATACACTCTGGTGAAATATCACGTGGTCACCAATGGAGATGCGAAGACTTCTAAACCCACTATATTTCAATACAGCTAACAGTATAGGTAGAATTCTGGAGAAGAAACTAATGATGGATCTGTCATTTTACCAATTTAAAAACTATACATAAAAAGTAGCACTTCATCTTCAAGAATAGTTGTTAAAAAGGCCTAATTTCCACTATAAGTAGAGTATACCCTTATCAAAAGCCTTTTGAAGTTGATTTTATTATTGCCAGTTCTTAGCCAGATTTTATCGCCATGTCGTAGTACAACTGCCGACTCAGCAATTTTACACAATATATAACCAGAGATTAAATATAGGCTAATTGGGGTTGTCGGAATTCTTCGAGTTAAACAAGCATCCATTAAATACGTTTTATGCTACTATTGGAATGGCAACTATTGGCCTATCGGTTTGTTTTGACTTTTTGGGGATTTATAGTTCTATGGCTCCAACATAAACATTATTGAGCAGTCATAGCTCAACTAATGAAACTATAAATACTTCTAGGGCGGTGCGAGATTTGACCTTCGCGATTGCTAAGAAAGGGTGTGGTTTCCCTGAAATTAGGTAATAACTAAAATTTTGGCATTGCAATTTAATTAGATGCATTTCCCGGTGGGTACATTAAATATGCATGCACCGAAGCGAAATTACTTAACCATCAACACGTAGTTAACTTAATTATCCCTCACTTCTGATTCGAGCGATTTAAGGGGACCAAGTCATCTGCATTACACAATCCACACAACTGAAGAGAGCACTGAACAAAAAAACAAAGATTTAAATAAATATGAAGTGAAAAACTATTTGGATTGTATGTAGGGTTATTGCTTTGTATACTCTTATTTGTACCCACTTTGTTACAATTTTTATTTCTAAATTGTTATGGAAAATTACCTGTTCTGTGGCAGATACAAAATTAATATTAAATGATTTATATACATAATGAGTTCCAAACATTCCAGTCCCAGCAATCTCTTCTGAGAGGTTAAAGATACATGCTTATCTTAAATGCCTAAGGGATAAATAGAAAATAATAGTTTGTTTTTGTGCAGAACAACATGAAGATTTAAGTATTTAGGTTACTGTTTTACTTAAACCTCATCGTAAATAATATTGATTTTTCATTGGGACTAAAAGGTACATATATCTTCTATCTTGTAATCTAATTTATCTATTTAACCTATTTAATTTTATATATTTTTATATATTTTTCCTTTAGGCCTCCTAATTGGTATTTTTCCCAGTCTATAAAGAAACGATTGAGAGAACCCTCACTGGGCAGGGGAGCGACAGCCTGCGGTAAGGTCCGGTGGGCTGGTGCACGTCTATTAAAAACACTCGATGCTCCGCAGCCGGCGAACCAGACGTGTCAAGTCAGCACCGGCTCAGGCCCGAACCAGGAGGAAGAAGTGTTCCCAGAGCCCGTCTGTAGAGCCCAGACATGTAGCATGGTTAGTTCGATGGTGGCTGGAGGAGCGGGCACCGAGGGTGCCACCATCTCTCTGGATCTTGGCCACCGGCTTTTGGCCATGGTTGGCGACGGCGACGGCGACTGGTGCCGAGTGGCGAGCACCGAGCACCGATTGCCGGGTTGCCGGTGCAACCGCCGAGTGCAGTTGTCGTTATTGTTGGCTCGGATTGCATGTGGAATGCAAAGACCAGAAGCCAATTTGTTATTGTGTTGTTTTCTGCCCTCCGGGCCGGTGCTACCGTTTATTTCCAGCCGCTTCTTCTGCTGCTGTTTCGGCCATACCCTGCCTTTCTGCTTGGGGAATGCCTCGTATATCCACAGGTATAATCTTCATTGGAATCCTTAAATTGCAATATATCTTTTAAGCATGATTAGAGATAAGGAATAATAAACTTTCAATGCCTATAGACTTTGAATCTTCTTTGAATAGGTATGGGCACAGGGCCCCCTATCAAGATTGCTTATAGTTGGATCAGCCTTTAATCAGCTTAACAAGTTTCATGTACTTTTGAAATTGTCATAAGTGCCAGATAAGGGTGTTTGGCATTCTCTATGAAAATAGTGCCCCCAGGCCTGATTGTTATTAATTTTTGCGCATTTTCATTTTCGGTTTTTAAGACTTTCGCGTGCCGTCGTTTGGCTTCTGCTGGTGTTTTGTTTGGGCCCAGCCCCTTCCAGCCAGATCCAGATCTCGGCAGACGAAGATGCAGACCGAGACCGAGACCGAGACTCCGAGACTCCGAGACTCCCAGAGCCAGACAGCCCGTCGCAGCGACTGCGGCTGGAGGTGCTGCACAGGGAAAAACATTCAGCTCAGCTGAGGATCGGTTGAGCACATCGGTGTAGCGCACATCGACTTTATTTCGGAGGACTTTAAAGGGGTCTTTAAATGATCATTTGAGAACATAGTAAAGCAGTTATCTTGTTTATCATTATGGCAAAGTAAGGTAAAGTTGTAAAGCCAAGTCTTTTTAAGCTACGTTTTTATAGACGTCGGTCTATATTTGAAATAATTTTTAAGATCCGTTTTGCCCTGAATCCTTACCTTTACCTTAAGTAAAGTTTTTTTTTAAAGAAACAAGTATAGCTCGTGAGAAATAGTAAGAATATTAAATCTTAAAATATTAGTTTTCATATAATTTAACGCATAGTTATTATAATATAATTATTTTTAGTAAAACAAATTAAAAGGTTGAATATTAATCCTTATTTTCATGTCAGGCCTAAGGTAAGTACTTGAGAAACTAACAAATAACCTTAAACTTGTATATTAAAAAAGGGGGATAAAAAGAGTTCTTGAAGTGTTTAAAAATAATATTTAAATCTACATATGTAAAACATTCACGATCGTAGCATATCTGATTTTCGACGGTGTGGTGATGCTTTATAAGCAGGAGCATTTTAGCAGCCGCATCTTGTTGATTGTCAAAATTGACAATGAATGCGTTCGCCGGAGGAAGGAGGAGGAGGAGGAGGAGGATTGGGCGCAGAGGGGCAGTCGGAGAGGAGTTGGAGGCTGACCCAGCCCAGCCCAACCGATCCCATCCCAGCCAGGCAGCCAGCCAGCCATCCAGCCAGCCGGAGACAAGTGCATGTCTGCAGTTTGTCTGGAGGCCGTGGCAGACACGTCGGAGCTGCCGGCGATGTCGATGTTGGTCCTTAAGTGATGCAGATGCGCTGCCGTTGTGCATCCAAATATGGACCATGGGCTCATGTGAGGCGATGTGATGGTCGCCTCGGCAGCGGAGCAGGTGAACCGACCCGTCGGATGGCTGGCTGGCTGGCTGGCTGGATGGATAGTAGTGGCTGCTGCAGTTTCACACTTGTGCTGCGCTGCGGCAAGTTATTTAAATGATATGCACATGCAGTGCTCCTCCGCCGCGTCGCCTTGTCTGGTAGCTGTAAACTGAGACTTTGACTGATTCTCCGTCGTCTGCGATTTTGACTGGGCCCAGGCCCTCCACCTCTGCCCCTGCCACTGTCACTGCAATTATGAGCGTCTGGCCGTCTGGCATTTTACAATATTTTTAATTATCGCGCTTTTTTTCTAAGCACAGATAAGCATCGGAACGGCTGGAGCTGCTCTTTTGCCACTCCTGGCACTCCCGGCACTCCTGGCACTTTTCGAATTTCAATTTGAGGCTTCGCAGGCAGGCCGAATTGTCGCCGATGTTAATTGCCTCTGGTCAGCAGCATACCAGGCATCTTGATGACTAAGCGAGGAGCAGGTCTCGGAGCCCCTTGGAGCCTCCTGGGCTCCCGGCTGTCTGCTGTCTGCTGTCTGCCTTCTGGCCGTCTGACCATCGCAGGCCGTAAATTAATGCAGATTCGAGCCGGAGCTGCCCCATGGCCATGGCCCAGCTCGGGCCCAAAAGTGGCTTCAGCAATCTCGTGGCCATGGCCAGGTAGTAAAAGTGAAAAATAACTCCCGGGCAAGTGCTGGCAGTCGTCATTTGGTCTATTGATTAGGCACCTGTCGTCGGCCTTAAAGGAGCTGCCCATTCAGACGGAGGCAAAGCTAGTAAGTTCTCTTCCAACAGAGATGTCAGGGAATAAAAGGTTTAACTCTTTTTCAATGGGCTAAAAGCTAAAACAGAATTATTTCTGACTAGCTAAGAAGATGTAGAATGCAAGGGCCAAGCAAAAGAAATTTTCTAAAGTAACTAACAACTACAATCGCATTCTTTTTTTCAAAATATTAAATAAATAAATGGGGTTTTGACTAAATTAAGGTCGTCGAAATGTTGGTAAAGGACATTATTTTTTAGAATTGGATTCAAATATTATTTTAATTTATTTTCAATTAAGCTACAAAGAATATAGAAAGATAATAAGTAGTTTTAGGTATTTATTTCAGTAGATGAGGGTTTTAATGATCACCTAAGATAAATATTATTTATAAATAAATATATTTTTTCAGGTATGCTTTGGTAACTAAATAGTTCTATATTTCCTATAAAAACTATTCCATTTTTTTCGATTCTTCAGGCTGCAAACTAGCTGAGGCTACAGCACTGTCCCTGAGTGGTGCGTTCTCCGATGCTCAAGCACTGCCAAGGTAATCAAATAAATGAAGATGCAACCTGACCATAAATGGCGCAAATACCACTCATACCCCTGCATTCCCCACTGGCTACGTGCAGCTCCTGCCCGATGCCAGTACTTATTTAAGTGGGTATACCTACGCAGCTATATCGGCTTTGGGTTCCAGCTTATTTATAGGACAGGAGCGACGCGTGCCGGCACGCCAGGATGCCTCGGACGACTTGGGGACCAGACCACGTGGCGGCCATTGGGCTCCCATTGTGGAATAGGATGCATAAATGAATGAAATGGCGTTTATGGTAATTCGCAGCGACCAAGTTTGTGCCTCAGTTCAGTTTGGCAAACTATGCTAATGAGACCGTGGATGTCTGGAGCTCCAAAAGCGGATTTCTTGTTGCCAGGAGTATGACGAAAATGAGGAAGCATTCCGCTCTATTTAAGGGGTCGTTCGCAGAACTGCTGCACACGGACTTTTTCCTATTTTTATTCGAGGCTGAAAGTCTGCGAAAGCTATTTATACAATTTATCAGAATTTATGATAGCCTCGTATTTTTTATGAACTATTTTGGTTTTGTGCTCCATTGTGCCATGATGATAAAACTTTTTACCATCGTCTTGCGTCGCGACAATGTAAGTTAGTCGTTGGCAAACAAAAAACGAGTAAGCATGTTATCATGTTCTACCTAAAGAAAAATCAATCAATAAAGCATGTTGGAAGAACTTAAAACATATTTAAATCTAATCACAATTGTTAAATGTAACTTATAAAAAAAGTAGAATATAATATATATATATATATATTATAAATTAAAAGCTGAAGTGTAAGTTCCAATAGTAAGCAGAAACATTTTTTATAAAGTTAATTTTTAAATTAAATAAATAACTCTTTTTGCTTTATTTGTCAGGAGAGTTCACCAATTCATTTCTTATACATTTACAATTTATGATTTAAATTTAATAAAAGAAGATAAAAACATCTACATGCGAAATAAATTAGTGATTTTACACTGACTTGCTTTTGGTTTCAGCTGAAAAGTATGCAGCACTTGCAAGGTTCTCAGAAATAATATAACTTATTTTCCACACACACAATCTGCACTGGCTGAGCTGTCACAAATTCCCAATAACAATATAAATTATTTAACTTACAACCATTCTACACTAATAAAATCAGGATGTGCGAAGTAGTCCTCCCGTGCGAATACAATCCGAACGCCTGTCCACGTCCTTCGCCAGAGAAAAGCCGACTTTTCACGATCCTGCTCCTTTACTGCTGGCAGCGGGAGTACGATGAGCGACCCTATCGAGAATTCCAGTTTAACCGCCTTCAGTTCGAGGAGCGGATCGGCCGGAAGTATCACTGCATCCGCGACTTCCGGACCATAGTTAACTATCTTCTGCGGCGGCCCCAATTGGGCGTTAAAATCTCCAGCCTGAACGTCAGCAACTGGGATGCCGGTCTGCTGAAGGACTTCTCCCGATCCCTGATCCCAGTTTGGTATATTGACCTCAATCTGATGCACTTTCCCCACGAGTTCTTTGTGATGCTGCGTCTCAATGCGAGTAAGATGAATGTCAGCCAGTTGAGCTTGGAAGGTAAGAGCTGGTGGGATTTAACCCCAAAAATTGTTTAGTTTAATATACAAAGACAAAATACAAAATTAAGAACTTTCCAATTTAAGAAAAAGGAAATTCACATATATATAGAAAAATGTGTTAGATTTCTAAAATTTTAAAAATATTTTTAGAAGCTATGTAATTTTATTTTATTTAAAAAAAGCATTAACTTTCCTTTTTATTTAGAAATATTGTAAATGAAATCAAACAAGTGTTTAACTAACTGATACAAGTTTTTTTTTTTTTTTTGGTAAAGTAAGTACATTTTCCCATACAGTTTGACATCAGTTTTAAATCGATGGAATCGATTGCCATGTCTTCTTTAGTCCCTTAAAATATAATTTTGAAATAAAGATTGATTTTATGTCTGATGTCCAGGCACGCCCCTCACCGACGACGATGTGCGTATCCTGCGGGAGTTCCTCCTGGTCAGCAGGACCCTGCGCCGGCTCAACGTGTCCCGCTGCAGCCTGACCCAGTACAACTTTGCCCTGATCGCGGACGGGGTGCACAAGTCGCTGGGCGTGCGCACCCTGAAAGCCGCAAGGATCCTGGGGAATAGTCTCAGCCTGGACACGGAGAAGATCGCCTCCGTGCTGGGCTCGCTGCTGATGCAGAACACCCTGTGGAGTCTGTCCTTGGAGCACTGCGAGCTGACCGCCCAGGACATGATTCCCATTGCCGAATACCTGGCCCTGCCCACTTCGGTATTCCGTCGCCTTCGCATCGCCTGCAACAAGATCGGCTCGGATGGGGCCTTCTTCCTGCTGCGCGGCATGTCCATGGGTGGGCTCCTGGAACTCCTGGACATTAGCTACTGCTCCATTGGCACCCACGGTGGCGAGTGGGTGGCCAAGTACCTGACCTCGTGCCGCCAGCTGCGGACCCTGAACTTGAACTACAACGAAATGGAATCCGAGGCGGTGAACCTTATCCTCCTGGCCATGAAAAAGCGCTGCAAGCTGGATAGCCTGACCTTGTTTGGCAACCAGTTTGACTCGCGTACCGCCATGATAGTGCGTCGATTGCTGGACGCCGAGGTGGTGCTGCACTCGGAGCTGGACATCAGTTACACCTACGACGAGGCTCTGCAGGACTACAGGGTGGTGCCTTGGAGATAGAACCCTGAAAAGAAGTTGTTAACTATGGTTGCCTATGCATAAATAAATTTAAAACTCTGCTATTCGGCATAAATATATTGTAATTACTTTATGTTTATGTTCAGATAAGATAAGAGTCGTATGAAAAATGTTTTTTTGTGACATAAAATGTATTTAATATTTATTTTTTATAATGTTAATATTTATTATCCTTTAATTTATATTATCTTAGTATCTTATAATATCAAAGTATCCTAAAAATACTTACCTGAAATGTTGACCTTCATTCCGAAAGTTCTCAACAGATGGCGCTGGAAGGGCAGTGTTGAAAATTGCCTACTTTCAGGGGAAACTAACTGAAATTTGAAAATGGATTTGAAAATCGGTGGGGAGCGTCAGCTGATTTCCGCGGAGTGCTCTCTCTGGAAAATGGCGCTCTTCCATTCCGACAGGGTGGCAACTTTCCCTTTCGTTTCCGGCTTCTGTTTTTTTGTTATTGTGGGAGAGCGCACGCCGCGAGAGTGTGTGGGTGCACTTGCGACTGTGTGGCGATTTCAAAGTCAGACAGCAACAACAAGGCGAGCATAATGAGAGCGAGAAGGAGAAACGACGGCGACGGCGACGCGGCGAGAGAGCGGAGAGCGGGAGCAGAGCTTCGGGCAGCGACGGCGACAGGACCACGCTAACGGTATCCTCGTTGAGAGTTTCGCAATATATTTTTATTGCAGCAGTCTCATCGAAAGCGTCGAAGCAACCAAATCGCATCGAACACCCGATAAATCGGTTAGACAATGCAAACTCCATTGAAAACACCCACATGCCATAAAAATATACACCATACGTAATAATAAAATGCAGCTTAAAATACCTAAAAAACACAGAAAAACATTTGACTAAATAGACTGCCAGTTTTCGGTTCGGTGACAGTGCCAGGCTGAGTGCTCCAGTTCTTGTATAACTCTTGAAAACAACAGGAAAACTGAAACTGCGTTGTGCCTGCGGCAAATTGTGTTGCCCCCCCATTTCTTTTATCTCATTTCAGTTGTAAATTTGTTTATCTGCTTGCAGGCGGCTGCTCGTGCACATATATCCAGTCACTTCATAAGGCCAGCCAACTACCCACCTAAAGTAAACCGAAACTAAGGCCAGAACTAAAACTAAAACGAAAACTAAGCCCGAAACTAAATCCTAACCGAACTAAGCAAACGAACTAAACTAAAATTGAAGCCGAAGGCAGTTACAACTTTTACTATTAGCAAAGTTAGACCAAAGACAGGGCAGGCCGAGCAAAATGAACGACAGTCGACGCAACACGGCCACGGAATTCAGCTACATCCTGCAGCGCCAGGTGAGTCGGCCCCTAATTATATGCACTTAGTTTGAGCAGCGCCTGCTTTTCGAGTCCTCACCCCGAAATCACCGAAGGCACCCACAACTCGAGCACTTCCCCGCAGCACCTAATTGCACGCTTTCCCGGCCGCAGGAACTGCGACTAATTGCAGCCACACGACCGACTGATTGGCCAGCTGCCCGCAGAGTGCATAATGGCCGCGGATATGCCAAAAGTCGGGCTTGACAGCTTTGTCTTACCCCCAAGTATCCCAGCTTCCAAGAGCTTCAATATTGCATTTTTTGTCCCTGCAAGCAAAGTACCCACGCGAGTAGTCCATGAAAATCCAAAGATCTAAAATATCTAGGTCGCACTTCATTTGAAAAGAGTTTGTGAATGATCATATCCTTCTTGTTGGTCTCTCTCATTTCCTAGATGTATGTTATATCTCCAAAATAGCATCTACTATGATAGAAGATAGGTTATTGACATATTTCACATCACTATCTCAACAATCCTTTTCTTAGACTCATGTCAGCACCTACTAGTATTAAAGATAAGATGAAGAGATTTTTAGGTCATGAATATTACACATTATTAATTTAAAAATAGTCTTCTTTGACTAATGAACCTCTTCAAATATATAAAATCATCATTTCCCTACCTTTTTGTATCTCTCATTTACTAGATAAAGTACATACCTCAAAAA
This sequence comes from Drosophila biarmipes, assembly GCF_025231255.1. Taxonomy (NCBI): domain Eukaryota; kingdom Metazoa; phylum Arthropoda; class Insecta; order Diptera; family Drosophilidae; genus Drosophila; species Drosophila biarmipes. The sequence goes on along the minus strand of NC_066615.1, from coordinate 15,709,320 downwards.
TAGCATATACAAGTATTAAAGATAGGATGAAGATATTTTAGACTATGAATCATTAATCATCATTAAATCAAAATCCACTTTTTGGATTGATTCCACTCTATTAATAACTAAGTTAATTATAAATGTAGAACATATTTATATTTTAACTTGAAAACCTCTCCTGTAAATATAACATTTTATTAAAAGCAACAGATTTCAAAATGGTATTTTCACTTTTTAAATGTCATTTTAAAAGTCATTGATAGTTCCATGTTAACATACGGGTTTTTAAACCTTTAAAATTTTCACTTTTTATTATCCTCTAATTCTTTTTTTGTGACATTTTCAAAATTTGAACTTTAACAAAAACTCTAAAAGGTCATTAATAAATCGCTTTGTTAACTTTTCGCACATCAAGGTGTGCTCCCATTTCACTTTAAAAATTGATATACACAAAAAAGTATTTTTTGTGGCTGCTTTCTAAAATTGTCCTGCAAAGAGGAAAATGCGCCTGTCATATTTTGCGTAGAACGTAATCAACTTTGGTCTCTTTCAGCTTTCAGCTTTTCGGGCAGGGAAAATGAAATTTTCCCAGCCGAAAGCCACAATAGATTTAACGACACATTTTCGTAGGCGCACTCCTCGCCTTGGCCAATGAATTGTTAATAAACCAAATGCCCCGTCGATCAATCAAGGCTTAATAAATGCCCACGCCAACATTTGCATATGAATCTGGCCGAGGGGCTTGGGCCTGGGATTTTGGGAGCCGTCGACGGGTTATGCCCGATAATCCCTTAAGCTCGTTATGAATTCCATTTCGCCCAACCGCTGGAATTGGCTTGCGTGTCTGTCTGTCTCTCTGTCTGCACATACGCATATATATTCTCGAAATCGTGGCTAGCAACTCGTAGCGCGCAATTCGCATTTGGCAATCTGCAGCTGTGAAAAAGACTGTTAAATCAATTTGTTTTCGGCACCCCTTGAGCGAAAGCCCCGGAGACCGGGAGACAATGACACATTAGAGCCATCGAATCGTGTCCTGATTGAGTGATTATCCCAAACCCAATTCACGGCATGCTATGATTGATGACAATCAATTGAATCACTTTGGGCGAACCCCCTCGCCAGGGGCAGCTGCCCCTGCTATTTATTGTCCCACCGATGACCTTTGACGGGCGTGAAAATTCAACCGAGATCCTTCAAGATTTAATTAAGCGCTCTCGAGGGGAGATAAGAAAATCAATGGGTTCGGCGCGCTCGACCTTTAATTACACAACATCCATGAGGATGGGCGACGGGGGATTTATGGGACCCGGTTCAGAGTTCTATATCTATGCCCGGGGGCAGAGCCGCATCCGCATCCGCATCCACTTAATCGTCGCTTAGTATGCAAGGCATGTGGTGGCATAGCCGAGCATCTGCTGTCTGGCCTTGGAACCGCTGCTGCTCCTGCTGCTCCCCCTCCGCGTCCCTGGGCTCCTCTCGAGCTGTGCCAGCTCAGGCATCAAATAAGAATGTCGGCAGCAGCGGCGCCCCCTCGTGAGATAACAGAAATCAATGTCAGCTGCAGCGGCAGTGCAAATGGCCCTGGGCGCATCCCAGTCTTCCGTTCTCCGGCACTCCGTGTCGACAATTAAGTTCACATTGGAATTTCAAATTGGCCCGCAAGCCTCGCCCCAAACGCTTAACTCAATCCCACTTTCAATTGACCCAATTAAATCAAGCATTGTTCGCTGGGTTAGGGGTGCCAGTAGTTGTCCGGAAAACGCAATTTAAATAAATTTCAGACACCATTGATGGTGCTCAGCAGCGTCCTGTCTTGCCGGAGACAGTGGACTAACTGCTGGAGCAAGCCCAAGTTCAACGTGGCGTATGCGTAACGGGCACGGGCATCACGTATACGCCACCGGTGCTCGACTTATGCAATAACTGTTGCACACCCCAGTGGCGCTCGGTGCTGCTCAGCCATTCCGGCTCGCAGGCAATCAAGGTGAATCGCCAAATCCCTCTCGAGAACCGACTAAGTCCGTCTCCGGGTGCACTGCAAGTGGGTGCACTGAAGAAAAGGAATAGCAAAAATAATTATATTCATTCTGGACTAAAAACTTGTTTCTTAATATTTGAATTCCATTAAAAACTTAATGTTCTGAATTTGTAATATATAATAATTTAATTTAAATATTTAAAACTGCTCTAATAAGAAAATCTTAAAAAATCAAAGGATTTAAAATTTATTTGAAATATTTTTGCGTTGTTTTTACTTTTAATAAAATATTTTTAATTTAACCTTATGAGTCAACTTATATAATTTTAAATTTGAATTTGATATGCAATTAATGTCCCTTATTAAATAATTAAATAATGCTATTATGACATATTGTTTTTAAAATAAATCAAGCAACTTATGTTTATTTCTGTATTAACTTTAAATATTCAATTCAAAGTTTTATTTTTTAGTTTTTATTTTTTTATCAGAACAAATAAAAAATATTTTTAATATATATCTTAATACATATAACAATAAAACGTCATATTAAAAGTCAGAGTTTATATTTCCAAAATTCTACTAATTTTAACAATGAAGGTATAAACAATATTTTTTATCAGTGCAGTTAAAGACGGGTGTCTTAAATGGTTTAGATTTCGGCGCCTTTTGGACGCTCACAAGCCCCTCTGTTTTTCTCACTCCCCTCTGCCTCGGTAGAACAATAAAACCAAGCTCCGTACCTCGGAAATTGACGGCCAAAACGATAAAAAGGAGGAAAACCCAGCCAACCGCTGAACTTACGTTCGCCTTTCCCCCGCCGATATATGAAAACACGTGTTCCATAAAGATATGTGCGCACTGTTATATAGATACATATATTCCATGCACAGATAGATAAATTCGGCATGCGAATAAATTGTAATTTTTGCGGTTGATTCGTATATTTGCATGTGTGTTTGATTTGATATGTACTTTACGCTTATGTTTCACGCGAATCATTCAGCCCGCACTCGATTGTTGCTGAAGTGAACTCGATTTAATGGCTAACAATTTGATTTTCATGCGCTTCACCAGGGCAGCGATGTGTCGGTTGCCGAGGCTTATGCATTCGATGACTTCAATAACATAATGAAGGTAAACTCCGACCCACATTCCCGCCTGCCCTTGCCGCCGCCCACTGCACTTGCATTGCGAATCGCAGTCGTATTCGTATTCACATTCGTATTCACATTCGAGTCCCCTTCACATTCATTAAATTCCGAGTAACGCCCACCTTGGCTTGGGTAAAAAATGGGGAGACCGGCTGGAATGGGAGCTACATATCTGGCATTCTGGGTGTGCAACCTTCTCCGGGGTCTTTCGTGCCGTACAAATTGCTCTTGGTCTCTGGACATCAAAGGAATTTCTTGATTAGGAAATACTTGCTTGCCTACTTCGCGAGCGCCTTATTAAATATTGCATTGGGCCAAGTCATGTACGAGTTGATAATGAAGACAAATCACAAGTGAAAATGTGTTTTTTTATTGCATACTACCCAGACGGGGTGGAGGAAATAAAAAAATTAATGAGAATTTACTGGCTGACGGCACTGGAGAATGAAAAAATAGTTCGTTGGCATTGAAGCGCAGGAAAAGGTGGTAAAAACAAAACATTTTTTTGTTAAGATTTCATTTACGATTTTACAAATAAAAAAAAAATGTTTTTTTCTTCAAAACATATTAAAGAATTTACTATGAGGCGTATTTGGAATTTAAAAGCTTATTTAAAGGGATTTTTATAAATGTTTTATAAAAATAAATCAGTAAAACATCTACCATACTCTGGTAGGACACTGGAATTGAAATACTTATTTGTTGATATAAAGCGTTGCATGAAAAAGGGAAAAATAAATACAGTATTTTAGTAATTTCTTATCTGGAACCCGTAATCATCTTATATTCTCAACGCTAAGGTGATAGTCTTAAGCTTAAAGTCGTGTTCGAGATGATGAATGGACTCATCCGTCTAGCTCAGCGCTTATTAAATGCCAACAATGGAAGTGTACTAGGGCCGCTGCAGGGTAAGTTGGCTTTAAGCCGAATCTAATCCCGGCAACTAATACCAGAGAATTTCAGAAGGAAAAGGCAGGAAAGGATTTCCCATACATAGCTGGCTTCCTTCCGAGGAGAGGGGCAGGCCGGGGAAGTGAAGGCCCAGAACTTGAAGGGAACATTGTGTAATATTTGATGCATTACCATGCATAAGTAAGGAATGCCAGTGAGTGAGTGTGTGGGGCCTTTGTTGTTTTCTTAGGCCTCGCACCGACAACTTGGGCTGTTTTTGTTGGCAAAGCCATTAGGCAGCCAGGGCTGGCCAAAAAATGCCAGCATTAACGAGTGGGAGAGGGTGCGAATGGGGGACCAGAAGCCAGAAAGCCCTGATTGTTTGCACAACTAATGGTCGCGCTGGCTCAAAGGCAAATTGCCAATAGTTGGGACACTCGGCCGGCTGTTTCTCAATTAGGTTAGTTCCAGCGGAAAGTGGAACCACTCTCGGCCAGCGCCGAAGACCACTCATTAATTGCAACGAAAGGGAACTGCAGAAATCACATTAAGCACAAAAGTTATAGAGCACAATAAAAGCTCAGAAATACACTTCTAAAACAGTTCTACGATCTTCATGTCGTATTGTATGTTTTGTGATGATTTAAATTTAGGCCAAAAGTCTTATTCTCTGACAAAAAGTACGTCTTGTTTTATTAAGTTATTATAAGACTTGTACTCCAAAATAGCTATATATATGGTTAAGGATTTCATTTTTTGTTATATAAAAAAGTCATATCCTTAATCCGTAGTAAAATATGTAATTACTATTAAGTTTCTTTTTAAAGACCAACTCAAATCAAAATAATAAGCGAAATGTTTTTCAATATTGAAGTGGATAAACATAAAAACAAGCTTTGATAAGCTAAAACTTTAAACAGAAATTAGAAAGTTTTCGGTATTGTATAAATTGTTGGCCCCATACTTATATTCAGGAAAACTTCAAATTAAATATGCAGACAAAGCTTCCCTCGTTATATTTTATTTTACAAAAATGTTGAACGCAACGAAACTCTCTTTCGCGTTAAATTGAGCTGGACTTATCAAATTAAAGCGAAACTTTCCGGCTCATTGAAATTCGAACAAGACTTGTCCATGTCACCGATTTCGTATTATTCTTGCTGTGCAGTTGGCAAAAGGTCAGACCCCGACCCTTTTGCATTTCCCCAGAACAACAGCCCTTCGTTGGGAACCCATCCCCGCCGCGGGATAAACCTGACCCGAGGACCACTTGGCTGCCTTGCATGTTTGTGTTTACTTTTTCACTATATACACGGTGATCGGGGGGAAACTAGGGGTCGGGGATCCAGGGGATCCTGGGCTGGTAGGCCCCTGTTTGTCTATCGGCAGGGGTGCAAAACCCAGGCAACCCAGGCAACGGCTGAAACTGAAATGACAACAATGCCGACACGGCTGTGTCAATAGTTCGGCGGGGCACGAATTGCAATTCAAAAAGGTTGCAATTTCTGCGGCTTCCACCAACATTGTGCCATTTTACCATTTGGCCTGGCGCATAATTTCGGCTCCCCTGTTAATTGTTTGGCCTCTGGCCCTCGAGGAGCCCTCTCCAACTGGGATGTGCATGTGGATGTGGGCCTGGTGTTGACCCAAACGCTTTCATTAAAGTGCAAATGGTGGCCAGTTGCCCCATTGTGTCCCGTTGTCGTTCTCTAATTTCATTAGGCCAGCCAAATATGTGCCCAGAGTTCGGCCCAAACAACTTGTTTGGCTCCCTTGTAATAATAAGTTTGGGGTATGTGTGGGTGGCAACAATATGTTGTCGTTGCAGAGGTATTAAAATGCTTTTGGAGTCTGTTTATTTTTACAACAAACCCAAACATTATCAGAAATTCCAGAAAATACAATAAAAAATAGGAAAGAACGACCTCTGGTATGAGGTACTCGTTAATCGTCTAAAGGGAGTGAGAGGGAGATGGAGGTATGCATGCAGCAAATCGGTTGCTTAACTTTTTATAAGTATAACTTTTAATATAATGTTTCGATTTGTATAATTTTTAGCAGTTAAATACTCCATTTTTCATTTTTCACGTATCCATGGAAACCCTTAAAATTAATTAAAATTTACCTTACCTTAGCTTCATTCCTTAGAGCTCCTATAAGCCCTTCTACCTTTACAGAAGGAAAGGGTATTTTTAATTCCATTATTTGGGCACATGCGTTCAACTTTACTTTCCTGCTGAGCAGGAAATTGGAGCTAGAAGTGAGGGTATGAGATGAGGTCCACAGACATGAGTGTTATTAATTAAAATCGTGCAGTGCATAAAAAGGTTTGTTTGCCATTACAGCAGGATCCCAGAATATTTCCAGATTGGCTTTCGTGTGCGGCGTTGCTATTGGTGTTTGAGTTTGTATTTGCCTTCGACAGTGTTTGTCTTTTATTAGAAACGTTCTGTTAGACAGGTATTCCTGCCAGGTGGGTAACAGCATGTGTGTGCACGTGCCCGTTTGGCTGGGTATTTGCACCTGAGAAGCCACCGAGGAATTTCCATCTCTTGTTTCACCTTTTTTCTCCGCTTTTCCCGTTTCTCGCGCTTTTGAGTCAATTGAGTTTCGACTGCGAATTTTTTCTTGCCTCATTTTCCTTCTCTTTCACCCTGGTAAATTAATTGGATCTGTTAGGTTTAATTGCTGGCAGGGGAATGCTGGCAAATTATTTATGAGTATTCGAGCGCATTTTAATGCTTCGCCGTTTGACCATCCGATATGTGCGAAGCCCAAATTCGAATTTGACCCAAAAATACGCTCGATTGAACAGCGGAAACAGATTTATTCATCCGTCGATATCATTTATTCAAGCAATTATTTATGATTCCTCGTGCGCATCGCTGGGTTCGGTGATGAAACTTTAACTCGTCCAAGGACAAGTGGCCATAACAATTTAATGGCCGGGTAATGTTCTATGTGATAAACTAATCAAGGCAGCTGGCTATAAATTATCCTGTTGAGACTGCAAAATTTTCCCGGCCTTCGAGGGTTTTCGCCCCGGCTCGAGATTAACATGGGCCCTGTTTTCCTTCAACGGCGCAATTTGTTTTTCCATGCTTTTCGTTTTTCTTCCTGTTTACACCCATTACTTGCAGAGTAAAACGGGTATATTATTTGCCTGCTTGAACGCTGAGCTGCAAGGGCTGGAAAGTTTGAATTTTCCTGGTGTCCACATTTAATTTTGTAAAAGTGTAAATGGGGTTTTGTTGTGATAATCAGTACCTACCTACATACCAAAATTGGTTCGAATCGGACTATTCATTAAAAAGTTATTAACAAGTGAAGTGTTCCACCTCGAAAACAGCCTATTTGCTGCATGCATATCTCCATCTCCCTCGCACACCCTTCAGCTGACTAACGGGTATCTCATAGTCGAGGCCATTTAGCACTCTTCCTTTTTTTTTTGTTCCTTTAAGGACGGAGGACTGTGTGCCACTGACAACGGACACTCTGTAATTTCATTCGGTCGCAGCTGCTGTAACCTTGGCACTGAGACTGTTAGTTTGACTTTGGCCGCGTTTCCCGTGCCCGTGCCTCGTAATTAGCCATTTTCTTTGATACTTGACGGCACTTTTGAAGGGGGGCTTCACCCCCTCCATCCAATGTTATGAACACCTCTCTGCAACCTTTGACGCCACTTAATTGAATTGAAAACTCAGAACTCATCTGAACTCAACTCGCGCGTAATTTGCCTTTGGAAATGTTCATTAACCAAAAACACCTCCAGAAACCATTTTAAAGTAGTTCGGGCAAATGTTTACTCTACACTCGCTTCCTTTAATAAAAAGGGCGTTGGGGTGGCCCAGCTGCAGAAGTGTAAACTTTTGCGTTGTTTGTTTGCCGTTTCCCCAGAAGTTCAGTTGGGAGAACTTCTTTAATTGCCAGCTGGCTAAAGTTTTTCTCCAATTTGGCCTTATCCCTTCGGTTTTTATTATTTCTGCTGGCTTATTTTTTAGTTACCATGCTGTAAATGTGGGCCACAACATTGGCCCGCTTTTCGTGACTTTATGACGTGGCTGAGGAATTTTATTTATGTTTATGTGAGAGCTCTTGATATAAAATTGTCTTTTATGGCAGGCGGCTGGTGCTGGGGATCTGGCAAACTCGTAATACCCGTACACGTACATAACCACGTAGAAAAATTGAAAAAGGGGAATTTAAAAACAAAAACATGCAAAATTACTCCTATACAAGTGCTCTAGATATAGTAGTCTTAAAGTTCAGACACATAAATTCACTAAATTGGAACATATCTTAAATTAAAATGTATGTTAGAATCAAGGATTAAAAAAGTATTTTCTTAAATATCAAATATTTACTTACTTTCTTATTTTAGGGTGCATTTGGCTTAAAGTTGCAAAATGTACCTATCAGAAAAAAGATACTTTGACTATTTGAAAAAGAAGAATTTATAGTTCAGATTTTCCTTAAACACCATATGTGGCCTCTTACATAGTAATGTACCTACATTCCATATGTTGTTTGACAAGCACAAGAGCCTCTGCCTTTCGAGCACCTGTTTTCCTAAGTGCACACACTCTGTGTGGAAGGAGAAGGGTTTTGGCTCAACCGCAATTTACGATACGGATACGAGCTGCCTTTGTCTTTACCTCCACCTGAATATTGCGTATACGCAACATTGGCCAGCGGGGGATGGTAGTGAGTGGATGGTGGGTCCTCTCCGGTTGGTTTTGCTTTTGATGTAAAGAGGCACTCGAGGCAATTTTGCGCTCTTATCCCAATCAACGTGCAGTAATGGCGAGCACCAGGGCGACCGATAGCTAACCTTTGTTGTACGTTACACCCCTCCTAGAACAACCATCAGACACATCAGCAACAGGGCCAGCCGCAACAGCAACATCAGGGGCAGCAGCAGCAACATCAGCAGCAGCAGCAGCAGCAGCATCGGCAACCTTCGCAGCAGCAGCAGCAGCAGCAACAACCACAGCAGGATGCCGGACTGGGGGACACGTTGTCCTCGCTGCCACAGGCCTCGTTCAACTACATCAACTCCATCGTGGGCAGCGGCGTCATCGGCATACCCTACGCCCTGCACCGCGCCGGCTTCGGCCTGGGGCTGGCCCTCCTCATCCTGGTGGCCTACATCACCGACTACTCACTCATCCTGATGGTGAGTGGCGGGCCTAACCCGATGCCTTCCCCCAAATCGGTTTGGAGTGGCAATCAGGCGGGCTAGGGACAGGCCCGGGTTGGCCGGGACCAAAGTCACATGCTAAACGCATTTCCGTTCGATGCCGGGAACAGCGTTTTCCGCATAATTAACGAGCGCACTCATTTGCGAGGGCGTGTGCAGCCGTTAAAGCCTCATTTCATTTGCAGGTCAGATGCGGCCACATCTGCGGTCGGTTCAGCTATCCGGGCATCATGGAGGCGGCCTACGGCAAGTACGGCTACTACCTGCTCTCGCTCCTGCAGTTCATGTATCCCTTCCTGGGTGAGTCGGTCAGCTCCTGCTTTTGGGGAGGGAAACATTACATTGCACTGGAAAATGCTAGAAATCGACTATTTTTGTCCATTTTTATGGATATATTGAGAGCATAAATTATCAAATTTTGTCTTTTTTTAATTTTAATAATCAACGAAAAAAATAACCTTTTTTGTTTTTTGATTTATTTTATACATTACGGTGTCTTTCACAACTAAATCATTTTTAGGTAACAAAAAATCATTATACATTTTTGGACATAGAAAAAGTTCTTTTATAATACAAAATTTAGTTAGATTGCAAATCACACGTTAATATTGAACACGAAATTTTTGGTTGCACATTCCTTTTTTTGTGAAGCAAATTCTAGCCTAAATTAAATAAATAAAAATAAATATTCAAGAATTAAAAATAAAATTAGCTTAAAAAGAGAGATTTTATATTTTTAAAGCCTTTCCTCTTGTTATCAATCTGTGATATCCATTTAATTTATCCTTCCATTAAACTATTCTATTGTATTTTTCCAATTCAAGACTAACAGATTGTTTCTTCATCGCCTTAAATTTATGCTATTTAATTTCTATACTTTTTTTTTGAAATTTATTATATGTAGAATAACTAAAGCTAAAAATGTTCTTAATAAATATTTTCAGCAATCTGTTCCCTGTTGTTAGGAAATTTTGTTTATGATTGGATTCTAACTTGCTAGTCAACATGCCCATAGATATTCTTTAATCAACATTTTTTACGAAGCAATATAAATTTGATGACCAATTTTTGTGATGGAATTTCCCTGATATATTTTTCCGAACCCCCTCCTGCAGCCATGATATCCTACAACGTGGTGGTGGGCGATACGCTGTCGAAAGTGCTGGTCCGCTTCTTCCCCTCCTGGGGCGGTTCCATGGGCGCCGTGCGGCTGGGCGTGGTCTTCTTCGTCAACGTGGGCGTGGTGATGCCCCTCTGCCTCTACAAGAACGTCTCCCGGCTGGCCCGCGCCAGCTTCATTAGCCTGGCCTGCGTGGTCTTCATCCTGTTTGCGGTCATCATCAAGCTCATGTCCGGCGACTATAAAGTGTAAGTATGTCGGTTCTAGTCTTCAAGAATTTTCCAGCAAGAATTCGCTCTTACATTGTTTGTTAACCTCTGTTTTTGTTTGGCAAGAAACAACATTTCTTTATACTTTTTTTCTATTTGGTTCGTCCTTTAAAGTCTTTAAATGCCCGTTTTTTTATGTTTTTTTTTTGATAGTAGCAAATCAACTTTAAATGCAATCGACCCCCATCGTAAATTCATGGCGTGTAATATTAATTGAATAATGTTTTCACTGAAATGCCAACGTCCATCGATTAAGACAATTACCGCCTAATTTCAGCTTATAAATTACAATTGTAACTACCTGATGGGCGACCTACATAGATAATTTATTCGCAGAACTTAGACGGCGGGGAAATTAGGTTTTGAAAATTAAAACATTTTTATTCAGACTTCGCGCTATCAATTTCCAGCAATTATTTTATCATATCAGTTGATTATAGGCATGAGCATTATTCAATTAGTTTCATTTTTGGATATCGATCTTAGGTAAAGAAAATAGCCTATTTGCATGTATAGTTCTATTAATACCAAAAGTCAGCCTGTCCTAATAGCAAAATTAATATATAAAAGTGAGGCAAAAGTAAAGATATATTTGCAATAAAATTATGAATTGTGGCACTTAAAATACATTTATTTTAATAAATAAAGAAACAACAGTCTGCTCTCAAAGCCAATTTTATTTAATTGGTTATTTACCTGGCAGGCGGAAAGCTGGGGCTGCAATTCGGCGTTAATGGCTTTTCCCAATTTTAATATTCCAGACAGCACAAATATTCAAGATATTAAAATGGGGCAAAGCCATTTAACTTTGCAGCCTGCCAGGCAATTTATAAAAATTACCAAACAAAACCGCGTAAAGATTTATTTGCATTTTAATTACAAGTTGTGTACTTGGCTCGATTTTCCCTAACCGTTAACAAAGTTGCAACCAGTTGAGCTGGGGAATAGGGCTGTGGGTGGGTGGCTTTGGCGGGTGGGTGGCCCTGGGCGTTAGTGCTAAGTGGCGCTTTAGTGCTTTCAAATCTGTGGCAACTGCCCAGGGCGGTGGTGCCTGCTCCTCATCCCCATCCCAATCGCGAACCCTCAGAAGCGCAGAGCTCATAAAATTTAGTGTGCCACTTGTTTGCCTTTTATGGCTTTTCATTAGGTGAGTCGAGTTGAGTCTGTTGCAGTGGCAACTAAGTTGTATGCATATAACTACAAATAACTACAACCATATGCGCAACACTTTCCCCTGGCAGCTCCAAGGTCACCGGAGGCTCCCCCTCTTTTTCGCCAACCTTGAATGCTGCGTCTGCGGTCTCTGGCATAAAATTTAAATAAATTTCCAATTTGCGGCTGCCTGGCCTTCCCTCTCGTCTTATCTCTCGGTCCGCACCCTTTGTTTTTAACCATTTTTTATGCGAATAATTCACGTTTCCGGCGGACGCGGCCAACGAAATGTTAATTTGGTGTTAACTTTTGTGTAATGTTTTGCGGGGAAAACCTTTTTCCCCACCCACCTTCCATCCCCAGGACGGACACGGCGGAGTCGTGGCGGTTTGCCAACTCGGATCTTATCCCGGCCACGGGCATTATGGTGTTTGGTAAGTCTGTGGGGGACCTGCCACCACCCAATGTCCTTCTAGCCAAGCGAACCAATCTATCTATCCATCTATTGGACATCTGTCTGTGCAGCTTTCATGTGTCATCACAACACCTTCCTCGTTTATCAATCGATGCGCGACGCGACCATGGAGCGCTGGGAGAAGGTCACCCACATTTCGATTGGATTCGCCTGGACGGTGGCGGCCCTGTTCGGCATCGCCGGCTACTCCACCTTCCGCGCCCTGTCCCAAGGTGAGGGATTGACACAAATTGCATTTAATTGCACTGACAGGCAATTTGCGGAGGCTTCCTGTCTTTTATTTACTATATACCCCTGGGATTTGCTTTGTTTTATTGCGTTTTTTCAGGTGATCTCCTGGAGAACTATTGCTGGGATGACGACCTGATGAACTTCTCGCGTGTGCTCTTCTCCATATCGATACTGCTGACCTTCCCCATCGAGTGCTTCGTTTCCCGCGAGGTTGGGTTGGGCCACCATACCATGATACTCGAGAAAGTTCCGCAAGTAATGTTTTCCTCTTTTTCGGGGGCCATTTTCCCCACAGATTGTGCGCGCCCTCGTCCACCGCTTCGTGCTGAAGGAGCCCATCAGCGAGTTCACCCAGGACAAGGACCCCAGCCTGGAGAAGGGGGCCATTATCGACGAGTACTCGAAAGCCATTACCATGGCCATCGTGTTCAGCGCCTTCGTCATCTCGCCCATGACCGACTGCCTCGGTTCGGTGCTGGAGCTGAATGTGAGTACGGATTTGGCATGTCCTTAATCCTTGATTTCTATCCACGTTCGGTGTAAGAAACGGGCCTGATACCCTTGACCAGAATCCTACAAATGCCAGGTACTTAGGCAGTACTTTTAAATAAATTCTCAAAGAAATGCGGTTTTACGTAAGATGAAAATAAGCTTCATAGTCATAAATATTTGAATTTATGAATTTGTATCCTATAATTTAGGAATTTTAGGAAGTTATTAAAAGGTAAGGTTAAGTAAGGTTATTTAGTATATATTAGTGTTTTTTTGCGGTTTTGTTTTGAGGTACAACTCATGATAATTTATGTAACCTCTTCCGCAATTTGAAAGCAAAACTTAGTTTAACCGCAGAAAGTAAAAGTTCTGCCAAAACTATTTAAATTATACGAATTATACAAATGTTCTAAACTTTAACAATAGGTTTAAAAGTATTACAACAACTGGTAATTCAAGTTTTTCTGTGTAACATTTTTCTAACATTTTAAATTTTTGGAAGTTGCCAATTGTATTTAATTGTGTTTCTTAAGCTAATATAAGCTACCACATTCAAAATCATTCTTATTTATTTTTCGGTTATAATTATATTTGTGCTCAGAGTTAGATATTGTCCATAAAACTTTGAAAATCTAAAGGTTATTTATGACCATATTGGTATACTGCAATATAAATGCAGTTCAGTTCGTTAAATATTCTGTTGCGTGATGTTATCGTTTAAATGGAAATAGGAAAAACAGAATTCAAGAAGAGAATAGGTCCATTTTAAAAGCTTCATTAAATACATCTGAGACTAATTCAGACTGGGGAAACCTTATGGCCAAGTTTATTATCATCAGTAAGTCGTTTGCCTGAGATATTCTGGTCACGGGTATTGGCCACACGGTCGGTCCCAAAAGGCCTCCTTAAGTTCGGTGCCGAACCCGAAGCCGTCTTTGTGTTTGCCATGCAAATTTATGGACACCACCCAACCACCCTCGTACCCGTCCGTTTCAGGGTCTCCTGGCGGCCATACCCTTGGCCTACATCCTGCCCGGCCTGGCCTACATCCAGATGGAGCCGCACGCCCTGCTCAGCCGCGAGAAGCTGCCCGCCCTGGGCCTGGTGGTCTTCGGAGCCCTGGTCACCATCCTGGGGGCGGCGGTCCTGCTGCCGGGACTGATGGGCGGCGACTGCCGGTCGGACATTGTGATGGGCTACTGCCGGCAGGAGTTCCGGAACTCCACCGCCGAGAACTAAGTGGGCCACAGTTGGGGGACACTGGTTGGGATCGTACTTTGTTTTCCATTCTCTCACTTTGGTTCGAGACCCCTGAGTTGACCCTGAGTTGACACAGCTGCACCTTGTCGCATCGAAAGAAAAACTTGTACCTGAGTCCCAGACGTTCAAAGTATCTGCGTAAGTAAGTAGTAGGCACGGCGTTGCATTGGCTAGTGGAAGAGTGTGTGTGATACGGGCGAACCTCAGTACAAAGGCCAGGCAAATTCTCTGCGATCGAACAAAACCCTTGCATATTTGCACCGGATAGTTATTTGTTGATAGTATACCTTTCGTTGGATCCCCGTTGTTGATGTCGATATTGTTGAAAGTAGTGAAAGTTCCTCGATATATGTGTATGAGAAATCGAAGCGAAATGAAGCCAGAGCGAAGGCGAAGGCGGAGGCGGAGGCGGAGGCGAACTAAACCAAACTAGAACTAGATGTTATCCGTAGCTTTAGCGTAGTCTGAAACTATTTGGGCACCAATATACACATGCAATCCTTGACGACAACCGACTTATTCCCGAGTTGAGAGGCAAATCAAAATCGAACAAGTATTATAGCTATTTGTAACTATGTATATGTGTATCTATGCCCCGACGTTACCGAATCGTATTCCCAAGTTTTATATATATATGTATATGTATACAAGGAGTAGTCAACTGCGCTTCGAACCGAACTAAGATCAAATTCTATCCATCAACACATCGATTTGAACAACAGTTTTGAGTTGTTACCAGCACTGAACTCTGTTTTGAATTGCGTACGTATAATGTACACCGCACACGATCGAAATCTTATATATATGGTTACCACCCACACACGATGGTATATTTTTGTACAACTCTTGATTTATACTGCACGATATTTTGTAAATACATGTGTATGCATTTTTGGATGTGATTAAAGTCTTTACACTCTATACACACGAGCTATCACTTCTTGCTTTCTCCTTTGGGGCTGAGAGATCGGAACCAAGCTGAAGAGCCCACTAACTCTGTATTCTAAGAGCTTAAACACTACATATCATGGCCAAGGAACACGGGACGCGCCCAGGGCTTTTCTAGGATACTTTTTACAAGATCTAACCTATACTATACACAACGAGACCGGCAACCGGAAACCGGAAAATGGCGACCGGAAGGGGAAACAGAACAGAAACAGCATACTATTTCTACAGACTTCTTGTATATACACGCTATATAGATCAGCTTGTCGTACTGTACTCCTCATGTTCTCATTCGCCAAATATCTTGTTGTATCCCCCTGTTTCTCTCTGTCTCCTTAGCGCTATGCCATATTAATATGTATAACAAAGAAGTAGTGGGGAACTGGGGATGTGTTGATCGATTATAGCCGAATTGTAATTATTATTATTGCCGTATTATGCATGTAGCGACATATATATGAACGTATAATAAATTGTTTGGATGGGATATGGGCGGAGGAGTGGAGAAGTCTTAGTTTACAACGCAGGCGCAACCCAGAGATAACCAAATCCGATTTCATTCCAATAGTACATATGTATAGATAAGCTAAAACAAAAACCAAAAGTATTCTTGAAGAAATAAAATGCATTTTAGAAATATGCTAAAACAAACATTGCGGTTTTCCTAGCCTTATCACCGCATTCCGGGAAACGTTCTCAGGCGCTCTCTGCGGTTTTTAAAGTGATATGCGAGTTCGGTACCATCCGATTTGGGTATAAAAAGCGTGGTTCCTCAGTGGATAGTCACAGTTGTGGAGTTTCAGCGTTCCAGTGACATATCCCCATATAGTTTTCTTTGAGTTACCCCAGTAGAACACTAAAACTCCCGAAAAATGGCCGACAAGAAGAACCTCCTCCTGCTGTTCGATCATCCCACTGAGCCCGTCTTTATGGACAAGGGCAAGCGGGTGACCGTGTTCGATGTTCCGGACTCCTTCCTCACCGATCGCTATCGTCCTATAAGCAACGAGGTGCAGAGCCGCGTTGGAGATAAGGTGGAGCAGCGTGTCCCAGTTCGGGAGATCTCCATTCCCGACCTGAGGATCCCCATGTCCCTGGGCCGCGAGGAGCAGTTCTCGCTGTTCCTGCCTAAGCACCGCAGGATCGCCGGCCGTCTCATCGACATCTTCATGAACATGCGCTCCGTGGACGACCTGCAGAGCGTGGCGGTCTATGCCAGGGATCGTGTCAACCCGGTGCTCTTCAACTATGCCCTCTCGGTGGCCCTGCTCCATCGCCCCGACACCCAGGGTCTGGATCTGCCCTCCTTCTCGCAGACCTTCCCGGATCGCTTCATCGACTCCCAGGTCATCCGCAAGATGCGTGAGGAGTCCTTCGTGGTGCAGCCTGGCTCCCGGATTCCCATCACCATTCCAAGGGACTACACCGCCTCCGATCTGGACCCCGAGCACCGGCTGTGGTACTTCCGCGAGGATCTGGGCATCAACCTGCACCACTGGCACTGGCATCTGGTCTACCCCTTCGAGGCCTCCGACCGCAGCATCGTGAACAAGGATCGTCGTGGCGAGCTGTTCTACTACATGCACCAGCAGGTGATCGCCCGCTACAACGCGGAGCGCTTCAGCAACAACCTGGCCAGGGTGCTGCCCTTCAACAACCTGCGGGACCCCATCGCCGAGGGCTACTTCCCCAAGATGGACTCCCTGGTGGCAAGTCGCGCCTGGCCGCCGCGCTTCGAGAACACCAAGCTGAGCGATCTCAACCGGGAGGCCGACCAGCTGAACGTGGAGATTGGCGATCTGGAGCGCTGGCGCGATCGCATCTACGAGGCCATCCACCAGGGCTTCGTCATGGATGTGGGTTAATGTTCTCCTTTCCCTTAGCTTTTTTACTAAATTGTATTTATATTTCCAGGAGCGTGGCAACCGGCTGCCCTTGGATGAGGCCACGGGCATTGACACCCTGGGCAACATGATTGAGTCTTCCATTCTGTCGCCCAACCGTGTGCTGGTAAGAGATTAGGAAATCTTCCCAATATGTTCAGTAAACTAAACCCTTTCTCCTCCCCCAGTATGGTGACTTGCACAACAATGGCCACACCTTCATCTCGTACGCCCACGATCCCACCAGCAAGCACTTGGAGTCCTTCGGCGTGATGGGCGATGTGTCCACCGCCATGAGGGATCCCGTATTCTACAAGTGGCACTCGTACATCGACCGGATCTTCCAGGAGCACAAGTCGCGCCTGCCTGCCTACACGGACACCCAGCTGAACTACTCCGGCGTCACGATCACGGGCATCCAGGTGGACACCAACGGAGGCCAGCCCAACAATTTGACCACCTTCTGGCAGCAGTCGGACGTGGACATGTCCCGTGGCTTTGACTTCCTGCCGCGTGGCAATGTCTTCGCCCGATTCACCCACCTGCAGCACCTGCCCTTCACCTACACCATCAGTGTGAACAATGATAGTGGCTCGCAGAGATTCGGCTATGTGCGCATCTTCATTGCGCCCAAGAACGACGAGCGTGGCCAGCCCATGTTGATGCGGGATCAGCGCTCCATGATGATCGAGCTGGACAAGTTCGTGGCTTCCCTGAACCCGGGACCCAACACCATTCGGCGCCGCTCCACGGAGTCGAGTGTGACCATTCCCTTCGAGCGCACCTTCCGCAATCTGGACGCCAATCGTCCGAGTGCCGGCACTCCGGAGGAGCTGGAGTTCAACTTCTGCGGCTGCGGCTGGCCCAACCACATGCTGGTGCCCAAGGGTCTGCCCGAGGGACTGCCCTGTGTGCTGTTCATCATGGTGTCCAACTACGAGAACGATAGGGTAGGTTCATATGGCACTCTCAAAGGGTCTACCTTCTAACTCTTACTCTTTCTTTCTTCCCCAGATTGACCAGCAACTGGTGGGACGATGCAGCGATGCCGCCTCCTACTGTGGCGTCCGGGATCGCCTCTACCCGGATCGCCAGTCCATGGGCTATCCCTTCGACAGGCTGCCCCGCTCCGGAGTGGACCGCCTGGTGAACTTCCTCACGCCCAACATGAGCATCGTGGACGTGACCATTCGCCACGAGAACCGCACTGTGCAGCGCCAGAACTAGACGGAACCGCTCCTGATCACCGCCCACCCTGACCCGATTCGGTGGCCCTGCCCACCTCTAGATATATTAACTCTTAGCAATCTATTGCATCTTTATTGAGCCGCTTAATAAACAAGACATCATAGCATTCCACAAAAGCCACATTTGTGCTCAATTATTGGGGGTCGGCCGTCGGAATCGAGAATCTGCCGCTGATTGCGCTTATCACCCGCCCGGGGGAAGCTTTAAATGCCGGCTCCCCGGCCGGAGCAGCTCAGTCCAGTCCGAGCAGATCCGGTGTTGAGTGCGAAAGTGAATCCGATTCCCGAGGAGATGGGCCTGCTGCTGCTGCTGATAGCAGGCGTTGCCGTAAGCATTGCGATTAAGTAATCTCTGCCGAGATCCCACCGAAAATGTAGTTTGAAACCAAGTTTAACTCATCGAATTGCGTAGCAAAAATTCTTTGAGGGTTTATTAGAAAGAGAATATTATAATTTGCTCAACTTAGTAAAACATCTTGGATGCGAAGTTGCCTGTGTTTTTGCTTATAGCCATCTTTAACTCACCGAACTGTGCATCAACATTTAAAAAATGTTAAGCTTATACAATACCTATACACTTACATTTTCGCTTATCTACTTAACAATCATTAAAAATGATGAACTAACTAAAAGAGTTTTATTCTGAGTAAATAGTTCTCTCATTTCAAGTATATTTGAAATACATGTAACTGTAAAAAAATGTATGATCAAAAGGAATAGATAGATATTTGATTTACTTTCGACTAATTGATTGTGTTCTTCCTTTAAACTGACTATTCTCATTACAAATGCAAGCAAATCCAATTTAAATAAGTGAGATTTTGTTGATAAAAAATAAAATGTAATTTTATAGTTTTACAAGTTAAGGCACAAATGATTTCCCAAGGACATGTTAATCCTAAGGCTTCGATAACAGATCTAGCTTTTATTAATTTATTGGTTTTCCCATTTTAGTGCGCCAGTGCGGCCGCCAACGTTGACCTGGAGGCCAAGACGTTTGTGAATCAGTCGAGCGATCGCTACTACAGGTTCTACAACGAGATAGCTGCCGAAACGTACACGGCCAACAACGAGGAGGACTTCGATGCCCTGTTCTCCAAGCTGAACAATGTGAAGCGAATTGCCGAGGAGCTGGTGAGCATCTCCCGCCAGGCAGCCGGCTTTGATCTGGACAAGATACGCAATCCGGAGACGAAGCTGGCCCTCCAGGAGCTGCGCACTGCGGGGGACTTGTTCGTCCTGGGCGACGACTACTTCTCCTCGGTGCAGATGAACCTGGCTGCGCTGCAAACACTCTCCACGGACAAGGACATCGAGCCGTATTTGGGCGGCGCCAACATGCCCAATGAGGACGACAGTCCACTGGCCTACTTTCCGGACATCCAGAAGATTGTGCAGAGCAGCCGCGATGCCGAGGAGCTGAAGTACTACTGGGAGGCGTGGCGCGAGAAGAATCAGCTTTGGGCCTCCGTCAACTTCTACACCATAGTGCAATCCTATCAGAAGGCGGCCAAGATCCTGGAGGTGCCGGTGCACAAGCTGTGGTACCGCTACGACAGCCAGGAGATGCTGCAGCAGATGGAGCAGGCCATGGAGGAGCTGCGTCCTGCCTACCAGCAACTGCACTCCTTCGTCCGCCAGGAGCTGAACAAGAAGTACGGCGGGGAGGTGGTCAGTCTCAGTGGGCCCATTCCGGATCACCTGTTCCAGCAGGTCCTGGAGCAGGCCTGGGCCAGTGGCAGCATCCTGGAGCAGTACTATCCGCGTGCCCAGTTGCCCGAGTTCGATGAGTTCGTCAACCATCTGTCGGCCAAGGCAATGGTCAATGAATCCGAGAGCTTCTACACCTCGCTGGGTTTTGAGCCTCTGTCCGCTGAGTTTCACAAGAACCAGCTAAAGGAACCCAACCAGGACAGCCCCAATGACGACTGCCGACCCTCCATCTTCGACCTCACACCTCATGTCTACCTCATGTACTGCGAGAAGGTCAGTTTCCGGAAGCTAATGCAGTACCACAGCCACATGGCCCGGGTCTACTACGCCCAGCAGAAGAGGCACCTGCCCTCGTACTACTTCAAGGCCTACAACCTGGAGTTCGCCGTGGGCGAGGCTGTGGTCCTGTCCGCCTCCGCACCCGCCCATCTCGCTGGGCGGCGCTTCTCCAAGACAGAGCTCAGCCAAACGGCGCTCATGAGCCGACTTTTCCGCATGGTAAGTAAATAAATATAAATATTATTATTTATTATTTATTATTGTTCATTAGGCAATCCACACGATCCTTAGCATTCCATTGTACTATGTGCACACGAAGGTGATGCATGATCTGCTGAACGATACCGTGGACATGGACACCGTGAACAAGCACTACTGGCGCCTGATGGAGCAGCATGCGGGAATTGAACCGCCTTCGGATCGGTCAGAAGGTGCTATCGACTTCCCCTACAAGTTCTACGTGAACATCGACCAGAGCTTCCAAACTCAGTAAGTCAAAGTAGCTGAATTTATTTAGCAAGTCTTAAATTTTAAATGTTAAATTTCAGAAAATTCATATCAGAGATTCTGGGCTATCAGTTCTATAGGGAGTTCTGCAAGAAGAGTTTCAGCAGGGGACCCCTCCACAACTGCGATTTCTATGGAAGCTTGGCCGTCGGCAACGATTTAAAGTGAGTGTTAGATTTTTAAAAGATAATTTTATCACTAAATTATTTTTTCTTATCCCAGATCCATGATGTCTTTGGGTTCCACCAAGCCCTGGAAGGAGGTGGTTGGCAAAATACTGCCCAACAACACTGGACTCAGTAGCCTGGCCCTTTTGGAGTACTATCAGCCTGTTTTGGATTGGCTTAATAAATATAACAAGGATGCCAATTCCAAAATTGGATGGACTGCCACCAAAAAGAGTAAGCTTAATTGTGACTAGTGTACTATACGAGTATTTATAACAAAATCGCTTGTATCTTTACAGAAATTGTTTGAGGCCATTAAAGCAGCTGTCAATAGGCTCTTTTTATTTTGTGCACAAATGTTAATAAAATACTTTATTTTCCTATGTAAAATTTTAAATATTTTAAAACGTTTTATTTTCAAATTTGAATTTTTAACCGCCCAAATAAAACCATTATGCAGCACTGCCTCGAATCGGTTTGGTAAATTAACCGGTTCACCTTAACTAGTTGTCTCGCTCGCACTTTCTGTGACTGCTATACTGGTGGCTGGTCTATGGAAAGCATTGGTCAGAGGGAGATGACTGTAGCTATGACTTGGGCGCGTATGTAATTCAAATTTAAAATATTTAACTGGCATTAGTATTAAATAAATTGGTTTAAGTAGCACTGTTTTAACTAAAACTTAATATGTTTCGCCTGCTTTGGGATTAAATTAAATTTTTATATCAAAAAAAATTAAACTTTGAAAAAGAAAATTACAACCTAGCAAATCTATTCTTTCACAATCTATTCTTAACATTTTCAGAATTTCCCAACCATCCAGCAGTCAGCCGGAAAATCGGTTCCGGCTGTGGGCAGCTGTGACTTTTCCTTTCAGTTGTCAATGCGTTTGACCGCAAATAGTCGTTTGTTGGGTTGCAACCTCCAAGAGTCCAAGCCCTCGAAATGTTGCTTTTGCGCTAAAGTGTCGCAATATGAAGCCGACAGCCTGTCCTCCGGTTTGAAGCCATCCAAGCGCACAGCGGCTCGCTGTGCGTTGGTCGCTTGATTGCATCCACTGACCACTGGCCACGTCCACATCCACATCCATATCCACATCCGACCGAGTCACTTTTGCAGCCGTTGTCGCCAGACAAGACGACGATCTACATATATTTTGCCCACGTCACAGATACTCTACTTGGCTGGTTTGCTGGGCTTAGTCAAGCTTCTATCTCATTTACAATTATCTTTTATTCTTTCCTAAACTTGCAATATCAATACTTAAGATTCAACTTAAATAAGTAACCCAAATAAACATTATTATTAAAGTTATGCAACAATAGGAAAGCAGCTTTTTTGATGGGCCGAGAAATAAAATTGCTTTTCCAATAAACCGAAAATTAATCAAAACGTGCCTGATGGTTAATTTTACTTTTTATGCGATGGAACGCTTTAAAATATTCTGCCTTCACTTTTGTAAATTATCTATAGATATTAGTGTACAGACATGGATTGAAAGATATATTTTTGTTAAGTTAAGAATTTATTTACTCAATTTAATGAGTCATGACTATTTAAAAAAAATGTATTTAGTAGAAGGTAAACCATTTTTCGAATATATATTTTAGATTTAAAATAATCTACCATTATGCCAAATCAAAATTTAATTTTTAAAATTCTAAACCAACATTTTTTTTGACTAAAGAGAAAAGTACATTCGGTACTGGGCCGACATGCCGGATTTGGCGACTTGCAGCTGGCACGCTTCACTTGCTCTAAGCCTGGCGACTGGCGAAAGGTCAGCGGTTCTGCCCGCGCTCGCCACATGGTCATTAGCCAAGAGTCCAATTGTGGAGCAACGGCGGGCGGCAAGGTCGGTGGCTGCCAACCCGACCCTCCTCATCGCAGGCCCACCCACCCTTCGACCGTACACCGGCAGGCGTTCCCCATTTAGCTGGACGAGTGCATTTCCCCCGAGTGGATTTCCTTTTCGCTTTTCAGCGTGGGCGTCTGCGGCAAATGGGCGAATGAGCGAATGCATTGCGTGCCGCCAGTTGGCAGGCAAGGAGTAGTCGGCCCATCTGCAAGTCTGCCTGCTGCTAATTGCGCCAAATTGCGGTGGCCGCGCACTCACTGCGGAATGAATGGCCGTGAAATTGAATCATTTCCAGCTGCAGCAGAAGCAGCCTCGGCGCACTCGACGCGAATCCAACTTTGACATGGCACGCCGTCCATCCCAGCCGACCCCGAGTGGAGTTGAGTGAAAGGCACCCACGCCGTCTTCCAGGTATTTCCCCGGCTTTTATGCAAGCAGTTTGAGAAATCCAAAAGAACATAATGACGAAAACATAAATGCTCTGCTTCTAAAGCGAGATTCTAAAACAAAATATATTTATATGTATATGTTCTTCTTTGTTTAAATACCTTGTAAGACATAAAAGAAATTAAACAAGTAATTTTAGAGCTCATAAAAAAATACATTTTCTTTGGATTTATTACATTTTTTTCAATTTATTAGCATATTATTGAAGTATAAATACATATATTTGCTAACGTAGAAGTTCAATGCATTATATATTTGGTAATATTTGGAAAATATTTAATTAAAAATCATAAAACTCCTATTTTTTATGCCAGAGAATTATATTTAATTATACATTATAATAATTAATTATTATACAAAAATATACAAGTGTTAAAAGACAACCAAAATTTATTTATATTTTGAAATAGATTATGATTATTTATTTTATATATTTTTCCCATTTAAGTTGCCCCCATTTTTATAAGATATTTGTTAACGCAAAAATTAATTTCTTTAAATATTTCACAAAATTTCTCCCGTCTCTTCTCCTGACTTTGAAATGTAAGCTTATTTAATTGCAGCACCTCTCCATCTGAGGTTGCAAATTCGGTGCCGAAATTGGCACAGCCCCTTTGGGAGAGTATAGGCACTTAAGTGTCCAAATTATGCATAGATACGCGAGTATGGGAATGCTCTGCGGATGGAGATGGAGAAAAGAGTCGAAACGGAAACCGCAAAGGGAAAACAAGTTAAATGAAATTTGCATGTCGATGTCGGACAATTTGGTGAACTTTTTAAATTGCCCATCAGCAGATGCATTCGCCTTAGCATTAACCCAGAAAGTAAATCCCCATATATGAACACTCGTTAACAAGCTCGGAACATGTGTAGGGGTATGTGAGTGTTATATGCGAGCGCTGTTTACATATTCATCGGGCACGTTGGTGGCCAATATTTTAGCAAGCCGAACGAGTGAGCAAACATAATCGAAATTCGGCTTAGGTTCAGCACAATGGGGCGGAATCAGAGGTGAATAGGTTGGGCATACCGGGTGTGCGGGGATTGGCAGTGCGAGAGCTGGGAATTAGAGCCCCAAATGGCTTTGCTACGCGGCACCATTGTCAAGTTCAGATTTGCAATGACAAAACAATGGAGAGCTCAAAGCCAGCTTACGAGGAGGATCTGTTAAGAAAGACGTGGAGAAATCGCTGAGGTCAAGGAAGTGTGAGGCATAGGTAGGTCTGCTTTTTACTGCTTTTAATTATTTAAAAATAAGGCATTTTGCGTTTGAATTTATTCATCTGCTAAGGCTTTATATGTATAGTAGTGATGTATTTTGTTAAAAATATATGCTTAAAAATTAACTATATATATTATATATTATCTTCTTAATCTTATATTTTTCTTAACCTTGTTATTACACAACAGCCCATATATTGAGCTGATAAAAAAGTGCCCCATCAATTTAGTCTTTTACCAGGCTGGATTCCTCTTGTTCGACTCTGCTCATCGATTACTTGAGTCCTGCTGTATGGTAATTATATTTCGGCTCCAACTTTCATAACGATTGCGGCCTGCTAGGCCGTTGCAGAAAGATCAGCTCGAGTCGCGCCGAAGAGGAAACTGCAGATCACCATCGGCGTCACGCGCTCGCGCAAAAATTATGATTATTTGACGAAATCCCCAGCTGAGTCCTATCCAGTTGCCGCAGCGTGGCGCCCCAAAAAGGTGGAAATCACAGAAAAAACTATCAAAGAGCTGGGAAAAACAGCAGAAGCAATCAGCCATAACAAACCGGGCGAGCATCCACCATCCATCCATCCAGCGGAGAGCTGACCCCGAGCAATTAAGAAATTATGTATATTATGACGCGCGCTGTGATGATGGCAGCGCGGTCGAATAAAAAGCAATAAAATGTTACAGCAACAAATGCGAGTGTCGGCCGGGCATTATGTATACGCACCGCTGGGCGGCGGGCCCTGCAGGCGGTACGCTTTGCTCTTTTCACTGCCCTAACCTTTCTTCGGTGCGACTGCGGCAACACAATGATATGTCTGGGCCATAATTATCATTTGTTGCATCTCTCTTCTGGGGCTGGTGGATGGGGGATCATTATCCGCGCCGCATGCCGAATACTGGTCAGAATGTACGAGTATTTATCATGGAAATGAGGGAGCTTGCAAGCTTACGAGCTTACGCTTCCTGCAAAAACAAAAGACTTAAGACACGAACTCGGCTGCGGGGTCGCCGCGGCTTCGCTTTTGGCCTTACGTAAACGCGTGCTCGCCTTAAATTAAAGTCCACAATCACGCGGCGGCGACGACAGGGGTCAAACAAAAAATACAAAAAAGTAAAGGAAAGACTGAGAGTAAAAGTGGACGGATGGCCTGCTGTGTAGGTGGAGAAATTATGTTGACATCATCGCCAAAAAATGGCCAAGAAGCGAGCGGCGATCAGGCAGCGGGCGCCTCTTGAAAAGCCGAAAATAAAAATTAATTTTACTTTCATTTTCGCTGGCTGGCTGGCTGGCTGGCTGCCTGGCTTCTCTTACCTTTTAATGTAAGATTGTTTCATTTTTTGGCTAACATCTATTTTTGTATCTTTGGCTTGTGCCACTTTGATGGCTCGGAGACAGATGGGTTCCGTTTGGATTAGTTTTCCAGCCTGCAACTGGAGTTGTCCGTTAAGTGGAGGCATTAGCGGGCTAACTGATCGATCGATTGGTGGATCGACAGACCCATAAAGTGAGCGGCGGCCGCAATAAGGAAGCGTCTATTTATGAAAAGCTCTGCGAACGAAAGTCACCGGCGCTTGCCGTTTTCAATTGTATTTTAATAGGCCAAAAGTCAATTTCCTGGCCCGCTGCCAAAAACGGTGGTTTGCTCAACGACCAAACCGCAAGCGGGCCCCTTTTATTGCCAATTTTGGCTGCGCCTTGCGACCATGTCTCGCACTGTCAGCGAATGGGGCAATTTTCTAGGTCGCCCATCGGCACATATGTGGAGGGGGGTGGCTTACGAAAGCCCAAATCTCTCCCACGCACTAATGTGCAAATTAAACGCATTTCCAAATGGCTTTGCATACTGGTACATATATTATCTGCCGGGCAATTACGTTTACTCAACATAATTTCTTGCACTCGGCTTTTATGGGCCTCTTAGGCTGCTCAGCGATGGATGGTCTTGCCATCGCATCGCGCATTCGTCATGTGGTATTTCTTGTCATATTTCAAAAGGAAAATACACCGAAACACCCTCGGTTACGCATGCTCCCCCTCGGAGTTGGCTGAGTTGTATAAGCCTGGCTCTTCCCGCACATGACACAAAAATGTGAAAAAGCTCGGCCGGCGAGACAATTGTGTAATTAGCGAGAGGAAAAAGAAACCAGAAACAAATAAAGCGTCGGGACAGGGAGGCCCGCCAGCTGGCAGACAAAAAGATCTAAACGCCTATTCATAGGGCCAGACATCCCCGACATCTGCGATTCCGTTCAATTGTCTGCAGACGCCATTTGGTAATCCCAATCGAGGAAAGCAGTTGGCCACCTCCTCCTCGGCTTCCTCTTCGTTTCCTCAACTGCCGCATCTAAAATTGATTTATGGCATCGCTGGTGTTTAAAATCTGAATGCTCTCCAATAAAGGGTTTTCCCTTTGATGTTACTTTTTGTTGAAGGATTAGAGAGAGCTTACATTTGTATTATTTGTTTGGTAAATTGTGTAAATATAATTGTTTGCATTTTTACTGAATTTTTTCTGAAAGACTAAACAATCATTAGGGATTATTTTGTATCTTTGTTATCCGAAAAATGGAATTATGATTTATCGTAATATATTAATTAGGTACTTAAGACGGTAACTTAAGGCCTAATGATATGCGTAATGGTAAGCTTTTGTATAATACATATTTTGTAAAAAGCGAAATGTAGTGTCACAAAAACTATCGTAAATGTAATGTAAAAGATTTTATAAATTAATTATTTAGATTGTGTAAAAATTTGTATTCTTTAAAATAGTCAGGAAAACGATGTAAAAACTGCATTCTTAAGATCTCAGAGCTTGTTAAGAAGATGATAATATTTGTTTGTATGAATTATTATTATTATTTTCTCAATTCAATTAAGAGTATTAAAGATTCGTCAACTATACGATGGTAATCAGTTTGTTTTTGCCCTCTTACAGCGCAGCTCACTAATTGACGCGAGTTTCGCGATCAAGTTTGGCTCGTGGCACAGACCCTACAACCGTTGACTTCCAGTCTGTCTGGAACTCGGCTGCACATACACATGATATATGATTGACAGATCGGATCTGGTTCCGACGTATCGAGACTGGAGTGGAAAGTTTTTAAAGTCCTAGCCACGCGTCTCTCTGAGCTGCATTCACTTCGCTTCGGTTACTTGGATGTTCTGGCATTTGGAATTTGTCTCAAGTGAACCGACATCTGCTAATTGTCCAACTAAATATTGGCAATTCGTCAAGCTTTGCTAATAGAATTAGAAGGTGTTGTTGATAATCGTTAGCAACGCTCGAGAGCTGGTGCTAAATTCGCATAAACAAAAGGCAGATTAGATCCGTCAGGGTTCAATTGTTCTTGGACTTGCGACTGAAATTGGGGGTGCTAAAAGTGATCACGAGTTTGGGGAAACCAGATTAAACCAAAGGAGGTATACATTTTGGATGGAAGATGCAGTAGGTGTAGTGTAGTATATCTTACCAACTAACTTAGATAAGTATTATATATGTATATTTTATTATTAGTTCATATTTCCATTTCAACAAACAAAAACATAAGAACACCACATAGTACAAATTGAGCATAAGATACAACATTTACTGATAACCTTTTAAATAAAATAAAACATATACATTTTTTTCCTTTCCACACTTTGTAATATTATTTATGACATGTTGAGAACAACTAAAAATTATTTCTTTCCTCGAAAACTTTTATGCCGTTTATTAAGTCTGATGCGGAACGAGCTGTAGGCCATAAAATACACAGCGGAAATACAGCGGAAAATCTCCCCGGCTTGATTAGACATTAACGATCATCGGCGTTTGATGGAAGAGGCGCAGATTAGTACCCCCATATCTCGGTTTATGTCCCAGGAAGAGGCCTCTGGGGCCGCTGGTGACGCAGCCAGGGGATCGCTGGGCTGCCTCCATTATATCACCTCTGGGTGAAAGTGATGATGGCATACGATGGCGAGGCCTCTGCGCCAAAAATACTCGTTTGCGAATATTTTCCTGTATGTGGCACACAGGGTGTGTGCTCGCACACCCGCGGACACGCCCCGCAACACCCTGTTGGGGCAAATATATGCTAATGCCGTGGTTTTGCATTTTTCCTGCAAATATTTTTTTTCAATTATCGATTTTCGTTTGCTGTTCGCCAGTTTTCTTCTTGCTCAGAGGTGTGTATGTGGAAAAGCGCGGCGACTTCCTTGTTGCAGTTGCCCGTTCAGTTTTTGCGATGCTTCAATTGCCGCCGATTTTTAGCAGGCACTGTGGGCAGAGAAATCGCGCCGGCGAATTCCAAACGCCAAGCCAAATGCCTGTCATCGATTAATGAATATTCATAATTGCGGACAGGCCGAAAGCCCAGAGCAGCAGCTGCCTGCCCCTTGGAAATTGTGCCACACGAAATTAAGAGCAATTGCTACTCGAATTTGCGGTGGCTGGCTGGCTGACTGGCGCGCCGGCGGAGTGTATGCAAATATTTGCCCTGGCCGCAAAAAATTAAAACACGAAATGGAAATGGCAAAGCGGCAAACACTTTCCAACTGTCGCAGGCATCCGCCAGCAGCTGGCGGTGGACTTCAAGTTGAAGTTGAAGCTGGGGCTGAAGCGTTCACGCGGCAGCAGCACCCGCACCAATCCCAATCACAATCCCAATCCGAAGCCCCAACTTCAACCCAATCCCAAATCAACACGGAAAACATTTTATTATTTTCGTTTTAATTTGAAAAATGATTTTATTTTTAAAAAGAAAAAATTGCATTACATTTTAAACGTCTGGAATTCGTTTAAAGTAATTATTGCTCATAAATAAATACATAAAAAGTTTATAAAAGGTGATTCAATTTACTGAGAAAAAATATGATTACTTAAGCTTGCTGAACTAAATTCTATAAAGGAACTAATTTTATCAAACTTAAAGGCATAAATACTTGCATTTAAAATGGTATTTTTACATTATTTACTTCTGTTTTGTGAGTGCCTACCGATGTTGTGATCTTTAGAGGCCTTGAAAACTGATATAGAGCTTTTTCAGGGAGCAACTATTATTGAGTTTCATAATATTTTTTCACATTCACATTTACATCGAAGAAATATATATTCTTTTTGTATTTAGTTTGAAATTAATAATATTTCTTAACCAATAAAGTTGTTTTACTTTTTCAGTTTGATCTTATTTTTTGCTGTGCATCAGCCTCTTGAGAGCAACTGCAGATACAGATGAAGAAATGCTGCCGCTGCTCCTTTCACTTTCAATTCGTGTGCGAATCGAGAGCAAAACGGACTTTTAGCTCTGCTAAATAGCAAGGGGCAGCAATCAAAAGTAAATAGAAGAAATCCGTAAAAAACAAAGAAACAAAATAAAACAAACTAATGCCGGATGAATCATCTGAAAGCGGCAGCGGATGTTGTGTTGACCGCCTCGCGGTTTTCCAAAGGCCACGCCGCTGGCATGGGCGACACAAAAATCATCACATGCCATCCGACGAAGCTGTGGTATCGGGTAAAACCCGTACCACCCCGTTTTAAGATCAAGGCCTCCCCGGCCAGCCTTGACGTTGAATTGTTAAGTATTCACTGTACTGGCTTGAACGCTCGAGTGGCTAAAACAGATAACAGATGAACCATTGTGGAGAGCGATTTCTTTGGGCCCGTAAGTGAGTTGTCAGACTTCAGCTGTTGAACCTAGTTCAGGTAATTGTGGGCAGCTGCAGAAGGTCTGGCCACTTGAAGTTAGATTATCTACAGTACCGAATTATTGTTCACGTAAAGCTGGATAACAATTTTCATCGGTTTATTTTCTTGATTGAAATTGGAGATAAATTGAAAATTTAATTTATTAGTTATTTCTTTTATGGGAAATAAAGAAAAGGTATATTGTTCTTAATATATTTGACTCAAGAATAAAAAGCTTTCTTTCATATATTTCTTCGATTGATTTTTTTGATTGTGTTTATTAATACATTTCATAAATACATTCTTTAATGCGAAATTAGATAAAATGACATTTTAGGAAATATTGTTCTTGAAAGATATGCCTGAAGAGTAAAGAGCTTTCTTTCATATATTTTTATCGATTTATTTTTTGTTTGATTTTATATGAACATTACAAAAAATAAAAGTTAATTTTAAGAAGATATTGTTCTTGAAAGATATGCCTGAAGAGTAAAAATCTATTTCTATTTCACTTATAAGCTACATTTTATGTCCATTGGTTCCTGTCTTTGACGTATATTGATCTCATACTTTCACAGTTCTCTATCATCTCGTATCTTTAAAATGGACCTCTGCTGGACCCTTGTGATACGCTTTTTAGTTGATTTTCTGTGCTCTCCATTGGCTGAAAGTCGGTGTCAGTTGGACAAGGCGCACACGCTGCTTTATGTGCATTTCAATCAAATCAACTGCAATTAGCTGTCACAGCCGAGTCACAGCCTGTCACAGTCTGTCACAAGGCATTAAATGTTGCGACGCCTTCGTGAGTTGCGGGTTCTGTTTTTCCGTTTTTCTGGTTATCTCTGCTCTGCGGCCAAAGGCATTGGTAAAATATGAACGGAAAATGTTTAATTGGCGGCTGTCATGTTTGGCCGGCAACAAAAACTGAAATAAAACGATGGTGCTTACTATTGGCCATGGCGGCCAATGATGCTTTACGACTTCATATCATAATTGCAGCTTACGAAAGGGTGGCTAGAGGGGAGTTGATGGATAACAGAGGAGGCAGACTTACACCGAAAGAAATTCAGTGTATGGGGGTCAACAAGATCGTAGGTTAACAGTGTTTTTTAGACTTATCTCATTTAGTTTTGGTTAAGTTAAAAAAGAACATAATTTAAAATCTTCAAATTCTCAAAACTATTATTTATATATTTATATAAAATTGTAAATATTTTTATGCTTTATGAAAGTTTTACAAACATATCTTAATTCCCTTATTGTTCTTATGTTTTTTATTGGGTGCCGTATGTTCGAAAAGGTTATAGACATTTTTAATGGTGCACCATACATATATCAAATTTTATTTTCATAAAAGTATGGCTTTTTTGTAAATTTTAAATTATTTTTGATATAAACTTACATAAATTTTGTATCTGGTTAGTTAAAAGCATTAAATTTTTTCAGGTTTAAGTTATAAGTACTTTCCTTGTTTCTCGGTTTCTGTTTGGGCGCCATATGTATAATATGATGTTAGATCTTTGTGAGTGTAAAATGAATCGAAAGCATCTCCGATTTCATTCCCAGAGAGCTACAAAAGTAACATCAGTACCTGGAAAGGCCAGGAGATAAGATCTGAGGTAACTATTTGCCTAGGAATAAATACGTTGATTTGTGGAAATCTGGCATTTATTTATATTATTTTCGGTGTACGTTCGTCTGCCGGCATTAGGCAATAATTTGTATTATTTGTACAATGCGGTGGCTGTTACAGTGCGCCGTCTCCCTGCTCGATCGGCCCGGTCCCCAGCCCCTTTTCATATCTTTTACGCTTGTCTGTGCATTTATTGTTGCCTAATCGACGCTGGGGTCAGGGGCGGCGCGGGGCGATCGGACAGCTGATTTTCCGAGTACCGCTTTTGGGGGCTGCGTCGGCGCCGCGACTGCCACTGCGACTGCGCAGCGGGCCCAAAAAGCTCGCGCTCGGCTTCGCTCAGCTTTTGCGCCTGCGCAGACCGTTCAGACTTCTTTGAGACTCCGCTCAAGAAGGTCGTGTTCGCGCTTCGCTTGGCTCAACTTCGGCTCCCCTTCGGTTCGTTTGGTACATTGCGCTCGTATCTGCAGTACAATACACTGTACAGATAGATTATATTTACCTGTGATCGCGACCGCTGTAAGTGCCACTGTGAGAGTGCAGGATTAAGATAAGGCCCAGGACTCCAGGCGGAATATGGCCAAAAACTGCAATTAAAGTGGCACCCAACAAAGAAATGCAAAGAGAGGGAGGGAGTGAGTGAGTGCTACGGATTGCCGTGGATTTGGCTGCAGTTGCCTGCAACTTCAAGATACCCCCCATCCGAGTCGCCTCCCCCTCGGCCGCAGATCTAGGCCTGGCCTGACAGTGAAAGTGATTTGATTTTGCAATTGGAGTCGCAATCGCAGCCGCCGTTGTTGTTGCGAGCGACTTTGAACAATATTTCTGCTTGTTTGCTGATCCGATCAGCCAGCAGCAAAAAGGCAAAAAATAAAGCATTTCATTTTCATTATTACTCTCGCTTCAAAACCAAACCAAACGAAATCAAAACACGGCAAAACAATAAAGAAAAGTGCAACGAAAACAGCCTCATAAATTGCGAGCAATTTGTAATCGCTAGCCTAATACAATTTCT
The DNA here is from genome assembly GCF_025231255.1 of Drosophila biarmipes. Lineage (NCBI taxonomy): Eukaryota > Metazoa > Arthropoda > Insecta > Diptera > Drosophilidae > Drosophila > Drosophila biarmipes. Next base: position 15,676,520 of record NC_066615.1, on the reverse strand, counting down.
TTCTCTCGTTTCGCATAGTGTTCGCCGCGCCAAAAATCAAATTGGATTAATTCTCAGCAGATTTCAAGAGGTGAGATAACCAAATTTGCAGATTACTTTCGTTTAGTAAGGCTCTCGAATCGATGTTGCCGCTTCCCAGCGATTAAATCACCTGGACGTTGCAACATGCGCACGGCTCACGAACCGCAAAAAAAGAAACTGCTCAGCTGTGGTGCAAAAGTAAAGCGTCATTATCTAATAAATCTTACCATATACTACCACTCGGCAAAATGCATAAAACGCAAACCTCATGGCGTGGTCGTGGTCGCTTGCAAAATGTGGAAAGTATTTGCGCTTAAATGCTTGCAAAATGCCTGGACACATAATCCGCCGCACTCGAAGCACCAGGGTGTCCCGTTCGGGAGTGGTTGTGGTTTCGGTATAACACCTGCGAGTGATATACATTTCGACTTTGGGAGTCTACTAGAATTCGCTGGACCACTACCATATTAGCTCGTTGTCAGGCATTTATCAGTGGGAAAAGCTGGCTGGTAAAACAGGAAAATATTGGGAAACAAAGCCTCCGGTCCTGATTACTTTTTAATTACTTTTCTGCCTCAAAAATATGACAGGTGTCTGTTATTCTTAATTGATTGATTACTATAACAATTGATTTCATGTGGAGTGTACAATTCTAGATAAATATTTGTCATGCTATAATGTAATGCAAATATATTGGTTAGGTTAGTTTTCCAAAAAATCTTTCAGTATTTTAAATATATGGGGATACTTACTCTTTATTAAGTACATAAGTTGTCTTGATAGAGTTCTGTAAACTTCTTTACTTTCCTTAATCCGAAACCGAAGTGCCTTAAAAACTTAACTAAAATACAATATTTGTGCCTCAACATTTTTAACATCAAAGTTGAACTTCAAAAAACATGCCTGATGACCCAAAAAAACGCATTATCAATTAAACAATGCCAAAATGCGGTCGATTATTCAATGTGTTTCCACATTAACGGCTTGATAATTATTATATAACCGGCACCGACTTGGAATAATAAATAGGTTGGCCCGAAAGGGCTGAAACAAAAGAAAACCATGTCAAGTCGCCAATAAAATAAATAAAAGCCAACGAAATGCAAAAAGGGAAGAAACAAGAAACCGGAAAACATTAATACTGAGCCACATACAAGAGTGCGTAAAAGAAGGGCAGACGAAATGGGAAATGAGTCGAGGGGAAAAGGGGGAGAGAGGCGCATCTTAGCCTCAATTTGGTTAACTGCAGCTTGAGCCACGAAATTATTTGGCAACGTTTTTATGGCCCCGTCGATGTCTTGTGTTGACTCCACAATATACACTCGTGTGTATGGGTATGACATGAACTTCATTATCAGCAACGCCGACGCCGTCTTTATTTTTTTCTGTATTTTTGGTAACATCTCTTTACTTTTTTTTTTCGTTTTCCTGAAGTGGTTTTATTTTATTTTGCCTTTTCAATTTAGGGCTGGCTTATTGCATAAGCGGAGAAACTCGTCTGGGGCCTGCTCTCTGGAGCATGGTACTACTTTTATATATCCAAAGGTGCCACATTAATGGATATACGAGTATAGTATGTAGCCCAGCTCGGTTGTTGTGGCCGAGAACTTTCTTTCCAGCAGCCCGACACAAATTACTTAATTTTCTGGGGCTGCCGTTGTGGCCCTAAATCCGGTTCGGTTTTTGGGACCCTTTTTCATCATGTAATAAAATCCGAAATATACGACCCGAGCGTTGGAAAACAAGTTCCGCCAAATTGTGACCATGGCCATGGATTTCTTGGCTCCATTTGGCTTGCTTTTATTTTCTTTTTTGATGCTTTATGTAAATGTTTTTCTCTCTCTTAGCTTCTTTTGTGCATTGCTGTGACGCTTGGCTTACATAAGCCAATCGAAATGCTCGAACATTGTGGCTGGCTTTATGCAAATGATTTCTCAATTTTTGTTTTCATCATTTTTCTTTCCTCGCCTTTGAGTCCAATTGATTATGCATTCGGGTTGTTTGTTTATGGGCTTGTTGTTGTTAATTGGGCGCTCTGCTTTTTGAGGGGGTGGTGACCGCAGTGGCTACTGGCTGTGGGTCAGCTAATTAATTGGCTGAGCTTCACCTCCGCTTGGGCCAAGTTTGTGCCTCGAGACTTTTGTTGATTTTCCCTGCCGAAACCTCTTGCAGCATCTTTGATTTGTGCAAGCATTTCACCTTTTCCAGTTGGTATAAATTTTCAAGTTTGTTGCCTAAGTCTTTTGTTTTTTTGCGGTCAAAAGAGGGTATTTCCCTCTGTATATGCTATATAGTCTTACAGCACGCCACGAGTCATTAGCACGAAATTCTCCGCAAGTTTATTAAGCTTATCTAATCGACCGGCCTGAAGCTCACACCGGCTTTTGATTAATATTGCCCATACGCCGTGTGTTCCTTGGCAGTATGAGTGGCGCTAATTGCATAATCATCAGCACGGCTATAACGTGTGCGATTTGCATGCGATGGTTCATATAAATATGTGTGTAGACTGATCGGTTTTTGTTATTGCTGTTGCCATGGTCCGAGCACCACTTCTTAACACTCTGCTGCCGCCGGTGTTGCCTTAACACATTCGTAACAATTGCGCAGCAGCCTTGCGTTTTGAATGCTAATTAGCACCTGGTGTGTGTGTGTGTCGAGCAGACGTCACAGGTGCCATCTCTCGGCCAACGATTGATTTTGAAACACTCTTGGCTGCGGCTTACAACGGCACTTACCTTACCCAACTCTCGCGGCTCTAATGTGTATATGTCGCTGTCTTTTTTTGGGACGGGCTAAATGTGCCAATGGCATGACACCGATTTCCAACTCAATTTAGCCCCAGCTTTTGGCCAAGACGAGCCCAGCTGCTTGGCCCACTTGGGCGATGGGTGGTGGGAAAGTCAAATGGGCCTAACCTTTCGTCGTCTTGTGCAAACAATTCGTAATTGCAATGGCAGCAATTGAAAATAATTGAGCAAATCTATTTTAATTCCACTTTTGGCCAAGACGACAACCACCGAAATGTGGGAGTGGGAGTGGATTGGGGGCTATCAATTTTGCGGTGGCTGTGATTGGCTTTTGATTGCTGGCTTAAACAAATGCGAACGTTTAACCAAAGAAAAGTGGGGAAAACGCAAACATTTTGTTTGGGATCGTCTTTTGGGTAGATAAAGTAAATGTTTGCTATGTGAAAAATAATAGCCTATGATGTTTACTTTACAATTAAAATAACTATAACTATTTTATGTTTATGGATTAAGAAACAGACTCGTTAAGTATTTAACTCCTTGAACCATACTTATTTTTATTTTCTCATGCTTTATTGATGTTTTTTGATCGGGAAAGTAAAAGTATTTACAAAAAAGTTATTATCGTATTGAAGTTTATTTTTTTAAGAGTGTTTTATTTAAATTTAATACCTTGTAAACATAAATTTATTAGAAAATAAAGCCTTTCTTGCTTTGAGTGCACTCTTATCTTGGTAATCTGTTTTTCTGCATATTAATGTTGCTAAGGAAAATAAATATAGCTTTGTTTACAATTAGTTCAGAGGCATTGTTAGCAGCTGGCAGTTTTCACAGCTTTTCTTTTAAGGAGCCGCTAACTTGGATCTGGCATGAAAGCGATTTCGGGCGTCTTCTTTCGGTTTTTTTTTGTTTAATTTATTAGGCAAGCGCTGGTCTCCCTCCTCCATAATTTAGGCATTTTCCCTCAATTCAACAAAATGCATAAAAATTTCCTTGAGCCGGCCGCGCAGCTTGTCTGGCATTTATTTTATGCGCAACTCATCAGCCGGCGACAAACGGGAGACAACGCAAATGACAACTTTTGGCTGAGCCTTTGTGTGTAGCCATTGTGGCTGGAGCTGCTGATGTTGCAGATGTTGCTGCTGCAGCGATTGCCATTGTCGTTTGCTGCATTAGCCATTGTCTTCGGTCTTTTGCGAGGAGAATTCATTTAACGTGAATTATAACTGAAAGAAAAGTCTTTCGCATTTGAGACGCACAATCGACGGCCCAAAATGCACTGAGCATCTGCATACGCAACCTCGGACTCAACTGCAACTGCGATTGCAACTGCAACCAGTTGCTGCAGCTGCGGTGGCGCATTTAAAATGCATTTATCTCAATTACGAGCAGAAAAGCAACAAAATCGCTTGTTTACAACGAAATGGAAACGAAACGAAACGAAACGAAATGAACGACGCATTGTTTGCGGCAGAAAAAAACTTTCACTGCCAGGGCAAAACCAAAACAAAAGTAATCAAGTGGCGGGCTCCAGAGGGATCGCTATATATAGCTCCGGAGACCCTTACAGAAAATCCCCAGCTAAGTATTGTTAATTAAAACAAATAAACTGAAAGCGGGCAGAGCAACAAAGCGATTGTAAAGTATGCGCAAGAGCTGGCGAAAGAGAAAGAGCCGCAGAAAGCCAGTTTCCGGCGTCCTTCACTCAAGGCCGTTTCCATGTGGCAGCATCACGCATACGCACTGTTGCCCATGATTATGGTGAAAATAATGATCATGGTGATGATGACGACTCGGGGCAGCTGTCAGTGGAGTGCAGACCCGATCCAGGAGTCGGAGACGGGATGGATTAGCCCGCACTCAGCATGCACTGCCCAAAATGTAAATTGAGTTTGGCCACGGTTGCATCACGATGCGTCAAGGAAAGCAAAGCAAAAGCAGCAGCTGGCAAAACCAGTCGAGTCGCCAAAAAATATTTCATAACCAACATCTATACATAAAGTGTCCGCAAAATGTGTTAACCATTATGCAAAGCTGTCGATGAGCCGAGTCACGTTTCGAGGGAGCCAGCTTCCTGGTGCATTGGAAAATCGCTAGCCGGCACACCGCAAATCAAGTTCAAAATGTCAAGTTTGCACAAAAGTTAAAGGAAGCGCTTGGCAGCGCGGCTAAAAGCAAAAAAGGCAAGACACTGTTCGACGAGCAGCTGCTCTCGTGGTGCTTGAACTCGAAATGAAAGTGAAAATACGCCGACTTTGGCTGCAATGCCGCCGAGCACAGAGCGAAAAGCTGGCAAGCTATGGCTTTCAAGGCGTATTAGCAAGGAGTTCTGGGCTTGGTCGACTCCAAAACGCACTCATCTAACAAAAACATTCTTAGCTAAAAAATAAATTCTAACTTGGATTTCTCAAATGGGACAACCTCAAAGCAAAATGGGATGAAAAATATATTTTTTTTAATTTTTATGAATTCGTCAAGTGTATATGGAATTCGTTGCCTTATTATGATATAAGCCAAAAGAAATGAAAATATTGGCGAAAATATAATCTGCGTAATCAAGTGAAACAACAAATGTACTATCAAAGAACAATTCAAAAGATTAGCTTGTTCCCAAAAGATCATTACCAATTTTAAATAAAATTACATTACCCTTTAGAACATTCGTCATCATCAAATCTCAATCTCTTCCTCAAATTCAGACTTTCCTAATTAGTATGCTTCCCATTTCCAATATACCTCTTATACCCCCATAGGGTACTGAACTACACCGTGTATGTGCTTTCATTGCGCTTTTTCACAGCATTCATTCATTTCCTTCTATCGTTAAACGTAGAAAAATTAAGCAGAAAATGCGCAAAAAGTAAAAAGGGAAATTAAATAAAAACACTGCGGGCAGGCAGCTGCTGATGATGGTTTTTCCAGTTTTCCCAGATGCTTTTATCGCGGCGACAGGTTTCCCAAAAACCCAGCTGTGTGTGGATTGTGCCACCGAGGAAACGCAAACGCGTGTTGTGTTGCCTTGTGTAGTGTTGCAGTGGCAAGTGCACCTCTGGCAGCAACCAGTTTTTAAGTTTTTTTTTTTCGTTTTTAGCGCAAATTGATGATTTAAAATTAATTTGCTAGGCGATTAATGGGAATTTAATGCGCAAAGCGGAGATTATGCCGGCCAAACGAAAGCGCATTTAAGCATTTTAGCATTGGCAGCCCACACTGCGCACCCACTCGTAATTGCCCAAAATAAAACCGGTCTCTGGCCTATCGCCACCATCGCATTTCAGTTAATAATAATTTCTGAATTTCTGTTTACCCGTTGCAGGCAATTAAGGAAGTAATTCGAGGACGTTGTCGCGATGCGGTGCAGCATGCAACCACGCGAAGAGACCGCTTGAAACGTCGCTGCTAAAGCGTCAACAGCAATTGCCGTAATTGCCATTGGAGCAGCACCACAGACCAATAACCGCTGGACCCACCAAAACTAAAGGCAGCCCACCAACCCGATCACCATCGCGCTCCCATCCCGGCACCCAATCGAAGCTGGCAAACGAAACTTGCCACACGAGCTGAGCGATCGGCGGCAGGCACACAGATTGCCGCAAATCCAGCTGAATTGTAACAGAGCCGTCGGAGTCGCGCCGGAAAATCGCAGAGATCGGAAAAATCGGAAAATCCCCAAGAGCAGGCCGAAAAAAACCAGTGTGGAGTGTGTGTGTGTGTGTGTGTGTGTGAGTGGAGATCAATGAACGCGGCACGCAGCTGACAGCATTCGGTATCCACTTTTCCAGCAGGCAGCGGAGCGTAAGAAAAAAGCGAAACGGACCAGCTTTTCTTGGGCCGGCATTCGTTCAAGTTCAGGCGGTGCTAAGCAGGAAGTGCCGAGCGGCTGCACCTTAATTGGAGCCAGTGTCATTACCACCACCAGCAGCACCACCAGACAACCACCACTCACCGCCGCTCATCCTGCTCGATGTAAGATGTTAGTGGCCACTACCAAGAGCAATCGCAGTAGCCTCAGCACACGCAACCACAACTGGAGATGGAGCCAGCTGGCGTTGGCCGCTAGTCTCTTTGCCTACTGCTGCTGGGTCACGCCCTCGGCTGCCACGCCCACCACGGCGGTGACCACGGCCGCCCTATTGACCGGTCACCAGCTGCTGCCCTGGCAAACGGCGGCGGCGACGGCGGCGGCCACCACGCCCTCCACCGCCCGCAATCTGTATGCTCCCTACCAAAGCTTCAGCCAGCAGGATGACATCAGCTTCAAGGATCTGCGCCAGCGCAGCGACGGCACGGTGGTGCAGTCCTTCGGTTCCTACCGCACTGCCCGGCAGATGGGCAGCCCCATCGCTCAAAGGAGATCCGACTCCGCCTCCAATTCGCAGGTGGAGATCATACCTGCTCCCTCTGTGGAGCTCCCCCAGAGCGAGCTGATCACAGTGCCCAAGCAGCTGGTGCCCACCATGCCGGAGAATGTGACGAGGCAGGGGAGGAGGCGAAACTACATGTACATTCCGCTGCAGACGGAGGGGGACAATGGATCCGCTGGAGCCTCAGGAGGCTTCCTCCAGCTGCGTCCCAGTCGGAATGCCACGCTCTCCTCTTTGGGACCTCCAGCCGAAGGAATAGCCGCCGTGGCCCATGAGTTCGCCGCCGAACTGGCCACCCAGGGCAGTCCGGAGCAGGAACCTCTGGAGCTGGAGCTTAACCCTGAGCGCACGGAGCGCAGTGATCTCCTGGCCGCCGCCAGCTCCACGGATAAGCTGGAATATGCCGAGCCGGAGAACACCAGCCGGCGGGTGGGCTTCCAGTTCCCCAGTTACAGCCTGAAGCCAGCCAGTCCCTTCCATCCGCAGGCCTATCGCGAGGATAATCCCATCTTCGGGGAGACCAGTGCCGGCGGCTATGAGCCCCAGCCTTATAGCGAGGATGCTGCCTCTGGTCCGCCACCCACTCAGTACGAGCAACATGAGACGCGGCACACCCGTCAGCTCTACTTCGACTCGGACACGGCCTCCTCCAGCTTTGAGTTTCCCGGGCTGGTGAGCAACTCCAAGCCCCATGGATTGAAGCTCTATCGCGATGATGTGACCAAGTTTGGGGACATCAATGGACCCATCACCGCCCTGCCGCAACAGAGACCACAGCGTGGGTTCTACTTTGGAGACACCGAGTTCCGGACTGGTCCTCCCGCTCCTGTAAGGCAGTTTGGACCGCAGAAGAACTTCCAGGAGTACGTGGGGCCCAGTGAGTACCAGGGTTCGCGCAAGAGCCGCTACTATCCCTACAAGTCATCGCGCAGTCCGAGGGTCGTCTTCCCCACCAGCGACAATGTGGGCACCACCGGACCCAGTGGTCCAGCTGGCAGCAGTGGACCCTCCGGAAACGGAGTGTACTTCAGCGATAACATAGCTTTTAGGTGAGTACTTCTTATCTATCTGGGAATATGTATCTAACACTACATTGATATTTAATTTAATATGATCTATAAATATCCCAAAACATCCCATTTAAATTAAACCGTTTTACCTAAAATAATGGTTGAAAAAGGTTAAAAGAAAATCGTTTCATCTCAAAAACAAACTTCAGAGCACTTTCGTCTTGCTTTCAAGAACGTTTTTGCTTAATTGGGAGAGAAGATCATCGTCGCACGAGCTTGGCGTTATTCCCTTTTTTAATTTTACCGGTTGTGGTACCCGCATTATAGGCTAGATTATTGATACCATTATTTAAGACCTCAGACTAACCCTCTCATCTCGTCCACCCCAATTAGGGACCAGAACTTTGGCATCAACGAGCTGGCCGCCGTGCAGGATGTGCGCAACGACTACAGTCTGCAGGAGCTGGACAGCGCCTCGGAGGCCACGAGCAGTCCGCAGTCGGCGAGCACGTTCAAGGAGAAAGGTAAGTGGCCGCGCACCCGGCCCGTCCCAGGGACCTGCTCCTCCCCCGCATTTCGGTAGGGCTTAGGAAGGGGCTTCAGTCAACTGCTTGCACTAGGCCACGTAACCCCACACCACAGAAACACCCCCTTAAGATCGAACAGATCCCCACCAACCGTCCAATCCAAACACGAGAACATAGCGATTGCAACTCCAACTCCAACTCCGATTCCGATTCCCATTCGACAGTCGACATCACAACGGACACGGAGTGCCAGCACCGGGGCGGCACGTGCGAGTTCTTCCTGGGCTGCTGGCTCTCCGGCGGCCTCATTCAGGGCACCTGCGACGGACTGCTGCGCGGCTGTTGCCACCGCACGGCCAAGTCGGCCAACCTGGGCAGCTCGGACTTCGTCGGCAATGCCGTAGATCTCACCGATCTGCCGCAAAAGAACTACGGACCGGTCAACAACGAACCCAGTGAGTGTGGCGCCTCAGCTCGATAGCAAGCCTGCAAAACCAAAACCAAAACCAAATCCAAAACCAAATCCAATTCAAATTCAATCAAACTCCAAGCACGTGCACACTAAAACCCAAATACCAAATAGAAAGAAAAAGCGCTCAATGAAATAGTTGAGAAATAATTTGCATGCCACCTCTAACAATTTACGTATATTTTGTAGTTCGTTTTGTTATGTAGTTATGCACTCGTAATTCGCATTTGTTATTGTTACACTCTTGGCTAGTTTTCAGTGCCCAATTAAGCCGCAATCCTATAGTATTTTGGTTGTACGGGGAGATATTTGGAGGCCTATAACAACGCACGCCACTAAAACCAAAGCCACCCGCCAAGGAGGCGAAAGAAAGGCTGAGCTTGGAGCTGGGAAAAAAGAAACATAAGTTTAATTGCCCGGCATGAGCATGTTAATTACCGCAGCACGCTAATGATAATTAAGCCATATATTACACATAGCTTAACGGCATTACGCTGCGAGTCCAGAGACCAAAACCCCAAATCCCCTTAAGACGCGACCATGCGACCACGCGACGATGCGACGACTCGACGCGACCAAACTCGACTCTAGAAAGCTGACTTGAACCCTGCAGCTGCTTGTTTTCGCCTAACTGCTTGCTTGGTGGTCAGCTGAACCCGTTGTCAATGCTTCACTAATCCCATCCCAGAAATTCCCCTCAAGAGCTCCTGGTGCCTGGTTCCATCTGATTTGACCACCCATCTCCTTTTCCACTTTTTCCAGGCTGCGGCATTTCGCTGGCCAAGCAGACGGCCCAGCGGCGCATCGTGGGCGGCGATGATGCGGGCTTCGGTTCCTTTCCCTGGCAGGCCTACATCCGCATCGGATCCTCCAGGTGAGCGTACATATTTCTCTCAGAGAGCCATGGTTTTCATATGTTATTCCCCAGATGTGGAGGTTCGTTGATCTCGCGGCGTCACGTGGTCACCGCCGGTCATTGTGTGGCCAGGGCCACTCCGCGCCAGGTGCATGTCACGCTGGGCGATTACGTGATCAACTCGGCCGTGGAGCCCCTGCCGGCCTACACCTTCGGAGTCCGGCGGATCGATGTGCATCCGTACTTCAAGTTCACGCCACAGGCGGACCGCTTCGACATCTCCGTGCTGACGCTGGAACGCACCGTGCACTTTATGCCACACATAGGTGAGTTTCGATGGCTTAGATGTAGTAGTACATTTAGTAAGGGCTTTCATAAATCTTTTCAGCTCCCATTTGCCTGCCGGAGAAGAACGAGGATTTCCTGGGCAAGTTTGGCTGGGCCGCCGGCTGGGGAGCCCTCAATCCGGGCTCCCGGCTGCGTCCCAAGACGCTCCAGGCCGTGGATGTGCCCGTGATCGAGAACCGGATCTGCGAGCGCTGGCATCGGCAGAACGGGATCAACGTGGTCATCTACCAGGAGATGCTGTGCGCAGGTTACCGCAACGGGGGCAAGGACTCCTGCCAGGGCGACTCCGGAGGACCCCTGATGCACGACAAGAACGGGCGATGGTATCTAATTGGTGGGTGTTGTGTATAAATCTAATATGCAGGATGTTCCTGTAACTTATAACCATTGATCCCCCCAGGTGTGGTTTCCGCCGGCTACTCCTGTGCGTCCCGGGGACAGCCGGGAATCTATCACAGCGTCAGCAAGACGGTGGACTGGGTATCCTATGTCGTCGGCCTCACGATGAACATCTAGAGGGGCGACACTAACTTATTCTCATCGCATTCGCATTCGCACCTGCCTGCTAAGTGGGCCTCAGATTGTTTTGTACATAACTCACTTCATTCTGCTCCCGACTCCGCTTCCGAACCACGCCGCCCTAATTTATGGTTACACAAGAAACCTAATATATATTATATATAATTACAATAATAATTTAACAAACAAATTAGCGCAGTACAATTTAGCGGTTAGTATTGATTGGCTGTGTGTGTCTGCAAGATACACACGTGTGCGATATTTTTGCAAACACCCTAAAACCCTATAAATTAATTATATCTGATAATTACGCTCTAATTTACTTAGTCATATGCGCTGTTATGTAATTTTAAAGCTATTTATGAACTACATTTCGTGTGTAAATAAATTATACAAATGTTGAAATGAATTCGAACCCGTCAAACGTTTATTAATCGTACAAACGAAGTCCAAATGTCACTTTTCCTATGTTTTTTATATTCGTTGCTGTTGTAGTTGCGGTCTGGATGTTGGTATGGTGGAGATTACTTTTGGAGTGGCAGACGCGGCAGATAGACCTGCTGATAGGGAACCCCAGCCGCGGTCCATGCTTGCTCCGCATCCTGGTAGTAAGGCCCGCCCAGGCCCCCCTCCTTCGACTGCTGCTCCATGACGCGGAAAAGGGTGAAGACCTCGTGGTAGATCTTGTAAAAAATAACTGGGCAGTGGGCTTCTATTAGGAGTGGCTTACTTAGGCGCCTACGAGAGACCTACCCAGCACAAGGGTGAACACCAGAAGACACATGAGAAAGCTCGACAGGTCAATGAACAGGCCTGCGGTCGCGTAGAAAACCCCCAAGTAAAGGCCGAAGCCAAAAATAACGCCATGATAGATCAACCAGGGGTACATCAAGCAACTTGAGTCCTGCGAAGAAGGGATTACTCTTAGCTCAAGGTAAATCAAGCGTTTAAGAGGTGATAGGGGGATAACTTTATCAGGCTTGTTCGGATTTGTACCATCCAGAAATGTAAAAACATATATACATATGTGCAAATTGAAATCAAGTTAAACATTATAAAATATGGGCGTTATTTCACTGGGCGCTATTGCATGCACTCTATGAGCTTATGTTAATGTTGTTTATATCAAAGTGAATGCCTTTTTCTTTCATAATAAATAGTATTTACATCTGACTTTCATCTTCACAGTGTTTTAAGGAAACATTTAAACTGGAAATGGGCACGAATCTTACTTTTTTTAATGACCATGATACCATCTTTCCATTTGACTTACCCGGGCGATACCTATTAGCAGCAGCAGACTGACTCCCATGTTGATCAACGACATTCCGTAGGCAATGGAGCTAAAGATGGTCAACACTGAGGCCAGGAATTAAAAATTAATCGCATTAAAAGGCCTAAGATCCAGTAGCACTCACAATTGATCAGTAGCTGCTGATCTGTAACCGGGATCGAGTTCAGGGGCCACTGGTTGAGCAGCAGCTCGATGTCCGGTCGCAAGTGGATGGTCAGGGCGGAGCTGCCCAGGATGACGCTGGAGATGATCACGCCCAGCCAGCCGAGGATGATGACATTGTACTTGAGGTTCTGGCACTGCACATACGAGATGGTGTGGCTGGCGACCATGGCCACGGCGGAGGCCTTGCCACCAGGATGCGATGGATCGTTGGGGGCCATTCTTACCGTTCGTTGGGAGCCAACCTAACGTGCTTTTTGCCGGAATCTGTTTGGGAAGTCCGTTTTGGGGCTTTGCCTGTGTTGCTGTCTATGTGTTTGCAACAGAACAAACAACGATGTACTGAAACTCAGGGCACCAGCTGTCAGGGGACAGGAAATCAGGGCATCAGGGCCTGCTGGATGTTGTTTTAAAAGAAAAGATGTAAGGGCATTCAAATTAAAAATGTGGTCTCAAATTTATAAACAAATATTTATTAAAAATGTGGTCTCAAATATATAAAAAAATATTTCACATTTAATATATTATTTTTTCTTTCTCCTTTTCTTTACCATCATTTTAGTTTATCAGAACTTTCAGATCCAATCCAAACTGCAGAACACTCTAGAAAATGTTTATAAGAGTTTTTTAAGTTTTAGCCATTGGTTCTCTGGTTTTTAATATTATATATTTAGTTATACTTAATGAATTATTTGAGGGGTTGGTTAAATTTCAATGTTATTATTGTACCAAATATGGCTTTAGAATACCGGAAAGGGACTATTTGTCATGGGATTCAACGGGTTGATATGAAAAATAAAGATAGATGTTCAATTTTACAATCAAATAATCATTTACAGTTAAGCCTATTAAATACCTACACATAATTAATACGGCCCATAAATATTATGAGATGACAAAGTGGTTGCCTGTTAGTTAGTTTTCACTTTTCCAACCAGAGATACTGTGGAGTGTGTCAGTTAAGAACCCCATTTAGTATGCTAATCCCCCCGAAACCCCGCCCGGCTGGCGACAAATTAGAAAGTTACATAAATGAGTGTGTGGCCCCCATTTCGACTAGTGGTTCGCCTTTGTCTAGGTGGCCTAACCCAAAAACACCGCGGATTGCTCCCATTCCATGGAGAGATGGCAGCGGTTGTTGCAATTATGTCGCGTAAAATAATTATAACAGACTGGGAGAACATTTCCTGCACCGCTGGCGGCGTCATCAGCATTTCGTAATAATTAGTAGAGATGAAGAAGATCACAAGCAGCAACTGTAGCAGCAACAGCAACAGCAACAGCAGCAGCACTCAGCAGCAACATTGACTGGCGACAGCAGCAACACGAACAAGAACCAAGATCAACCTGTTGCTGCGGCTTTTCTAATGGCGTGAAGTTAGTTTGCTTTTGGCCAGCGGCGCGTGCGGTTGTGGCATAGTATAACACCATCTCTCAATTCACAGAACACTTCTCGGCATCATCGCGGAAAATGTGTAAAACTCGGGTGCGTGGCTGCTGGGAAAAGGAAAACTAATGGAAAACTGTGCCATCCAGCGAATTGGCACAGTTCCCATTATGATGGTTATATAAAAGTCCATTAGCCATCCAGCCCGACCAAAGCCATTTGCAAGCGACCCCGAAACTTGTTCGCCTATCAAGGACACAGATCTTGTGGAGCTCCGCAGCTCCGTGAGTCACCCAGACGGGCCAGGCCCATAAAGAGCAGCACATCTTCTGGTGGCAGTAAAAGTGGAGCAGCAATAATAGGAAATGTAAGAAGAAAACGGCAGAAGCCAGCTCAAAAAGTGAATAAGAAACTGTCATGCTTTCATTGGCAACCAAAGCGTTGTAGCCCGTTCCGATGAGGTGAAGTCAGGTGCGAATTGCGACCTCGAATACAGAACTTCAAGATGCAGCCGCTGCTGTGGCTGTGCGTGGTCCTGCTGCTCCTGTGCCACTTCGGCCCCAGCCAGGCCAGTGAGTATTTGTATATTGATTGGAAATTGCAACCGTAATCGCCCCAATCCCCGCCAGATATTCTCAACACTCTGCTGGGCGTGCCCGCGGAGTGCGTCCACCAGAGCGGCGTGTGGCCCTGCAAGCTGAGCTTCTCCTGCTGGCTGCAAGGCGGCAAGCACGCCAAGGGATGTGGCAGCAACAAGTGGCTCTTCAGCTGCTGCGTCGCCGATCCGCAGAGCCAGCACCACCTGCACCACTCCGCCTCCCCGCTGGCCAATCTCGTGGACTACGGCCAGCTGAAGCTCAGTCTCAACAGCCTGCCCAAGCGGATCATGCTGCGCCGACGTGACGACAACGAGCTGCTCAATCTCAAGGTGGGTCGGGAGCCATAATTGAGCCGTTGCAACCGCAGAGCGGGATAATTGAGCAATTTCACTTGACAGACGGGCAGGATTTTCCCAATTAAAGTTGGTTAGAATAGGGACGGAGACACGCCTTTCCCAGGGGTATATACTACTTTATTGGCTGGAGTTATGTGCCCAGAATACTTGATATCATTAAAGTAGGCGACAAAGAAACATACTCGTAAACCAATGACAATTACACTTTCGAGAGGCAATATTTTTAGATTTTAGCTAAAGAATCTGTATTATATTTGGAAGAGATAATATGTCACAGAACGAATAATATTGTACATACAAATTCATTGAAAAAATCACGTTATTTTTTGCATAAACAAGTGAGAAGAAATAGAAACTCAAATTAAACCCAGTATGTTAATTTTGAATGCCAATTAAAAATTTTTAGCATGAAAATGTGTATTACAAAATTCAATTATAAAATCAAATTGATATTGACCTTATTTTTGTTGTGCGTCAGAAAGACGAAAACTATTAAAGTAATAAGTGCCAAGGTGAAAATCAAAAGTTATAAACTTGGTTTTATCGGTAAGCCAATTTAAGGTCCCCATTAATAGGAAAGTTTTTGCTTCGGCAAGCCTTCGCATAGTTAATTAATTTGGAGGAACTCTTATAAAAGTTTAGGACAACTTTAAATGCCTTGAACCACATTCATTGCATTTTTCATTTATTTAACATTTTTTAAAATTGTTTTTCAGCCTGAGTGTGGACTCCCGCGAACGGCGCAGAACACGCTGCAGAAGCGCATCATCGGCGGTCGTCCGGCGCAGTTCGCCGAGTACCCGTGGCAGGCGCACATCCGCATCGCGGAGTACCAGTGCGGCGGAGTGCTCATCTCGGCCAACATGGTGGCCACCGCCGCCCACTGCATCCAGCAGGCCCAGCTGTCGGACATCACCGTCTATCTGGGGGAGCTGGACACCCAGGATCTGGGCCACATCCACGAGCCGCTGCCCGTGGAGAAGCACAGTGTGCTGCAGAAGATCATCCACCCCCGCTTCAACTTCCGCATGACCCAGCCGGACCGCTACGACCTGGCCCTGCTCAAGCTGGCCCAGCCCACGGCCTTCACGGAGCACATCCTGCCCATCTGCCTGCCGCAGTACCCCATCCGGCTGATCGGGCGGAAGGGTCTGATCGCCGGGTGGGGCAAGACAGAGGCGCACATGGGCCACGCCGGCACCAACATGCTGCAGGTGGCCAGTGTTCCCATCATCAGTGAGTGGAGATGGTTGGTCTGATTTTTCCACATTCAATCTTATTTATTTTTTTATATTTCAGCCACCTTGGACTGCATCCGCTGGCACGAGAGCAAGCAGATCAGTGTGGAGATCAAGGCGGAAATGTTCTGTGCCGGCCATTCCGATGGCCACATGGATGCGTGTTTGGGTGAGTTAATCATGCAGTGTTCTATATAAAGGGTAGCTAAAGCCTTATAGCTTCTAGGGACAACTGCAAAAAATGTTCTCGCTATATAGTTTAACTAAGACCTTTAAAACAAGCTACTAGCTGAAATCAAATATCAATGCATACTTTTAGGCTTCTCTTTAAAACTTGATAGTAAATTTAATGTGCTTGACTATTTAAATGATTGTTCGTTTTGAGTTTGTGTTGTAGAAAATATAATGATGTTTTCGAAACTATTTATTTTTTACTTTATATCATTACTATCTGCTTTTTATGAGTTAGTATAACTGCCCATAATTTCGAAAAACTGTTTCCTACCTACTTCTATAAAAAAATGATTAAATAATTATTAATCATTTTTATGCTCTATGTTATGGGACATTCCACCCTGACTCTCCTATTTCACAAAACTTTAACTTTTATTTGAAACAATTTTAAACAAATGATATCGTGAACCGTGTGCTCTAAATATTGGAAAAGCAATACTATCAATAAAAGTCAAGTTCATAGTAAATTAATCTAGTGTTGAAATCACATCACAGAAACCTAACGATAGAACAACACAGGCATCAAAGTACCTTAACATTTTAAAATAAAATAAATTCTTGACTGTAAAATTGATTCAATGTTACAACGCTTCACTTTTTTAAATAATTAGACATCGGTTGATTTCACATCCCATGTTTCAATATCATTCACATACAAATTGTATTTTAGTGAATCATCTTGTTTTTGAATAAGGACATATTTGCATTCTATTTTTCAGGAGACTCTGGAGGTCCGCTGGTGATCAAGGAGCGCGGACGCTTTGTGCTCGTGGGCATAACCAGCGCGGGCTTTGGCTGCGGAGTAGATCATCAGCCAGGTGGGGCTCGGAAGCCGTCCAAAAACATCTACTATATTATCCCATTTTGCAGGCATCTATCACAACGTCCAGAAGACGGTGCGGTGGATCCAGGAAGTGGTGAGCCGCAACGAGCTATAGCCAGCAGCGCGCTGACGACCCTGGGCATCCCCTCCGAACCTTTGGCAATGCAACCCATCTCATTAGTTTACGGCTCGTAGCATTAGGCAATGTAAATGTGCAATCCTCCGCCAGAGACGCAATATTTATTAGATTTAATAAACAATACAATTAGCTAAGTGTAATTGCGTTTGCCATTTGGGGAAGTGGGTTGCTAACCGCACGACCTTGAAAGCCGAAAGCCGAAAGCCAAACGCCGACTGCCACCCGCCGCCAAGAAAGAGAAAACCAGGCGGCCCAAACAAACGAGCCTCTTGTTGGGTTATGTCACTGGCGCTGGCCTATTTGGTGGGCTGCCACAAATGGCACAATCCCTAACTGCCAGGCGGTAATTTGTACATTAGGCACATTAGGCCCAGGCAGGCTGCTTTTCCGTTGCCCAACGCTGTTGCGCAGTGCAGTTGCGGCTGCTGCAGCGAGTGGGAAAGTATCTAGATACCTACATCTCTGTGGGCGGTGGCAATGAAACCGAAATGTGTGTCATCGAATGGTTAATAATCATTGGCTCGAAAGCTTCTTTGGCCCGAAAGTAAATGTCACGCTTGAGAGGCAGCTCGATGCTGGTGAGTGGGGATTTTCCGGCTGCAATTTGTACGGCAATTGTTGGTTTTGCTAAAACACCAATTTGTGTGTTTTGGGAGGGGGGGAAAACGCGACTTCCTCTTCGGAGCGGCTTGGGAGTGGGAGAGGAGCTGGTGGGCAAAGAAATTGGATGTTAGTCATGGCGACAATAGCAACATGCAATTGCCAGTTGCCAGTTGAGCGACAAAACTCGTTGTCTTGGCCACTTTCGTTTTCAATGCGGGTCTCTCGGCGTCTTAACTTGGCTTTTCTCTTGGCTTGCTGGCTTGTTGGCTTGCTGGCCTGGCCCCCTCTCTTTGGTGACTATTACTCAATAGTCGGTGCTCGGCTCGCTGCGTACCGCTCACCAGCCAGGCAGTCGGTGGTGTTGATGGCATTTTGATTTTGAATTTGTCAGCCAACTGTTTATTAAGTGTTTCGACGCGACGGCACACTGTTCGCGAACTGCTGCCATATCGCAGCAAGAAACGGAGTGAAAAATATTAAAGATACACGCTGGACTATTGGCAAAACCGCGGAAAGGAGAAAATCGTGAACTTAATTCCACTTACTGGGCCGCTCACTCCCAACCCAAGCGACCTGCTATGCAAACGAGGTGCGATTATTCAATCAAAAACTCGCGCCGCTACGTGAATTAAGTGAAACACAATTGCAGAAATCAGTGACAGCAGTGTAAAGTGTAAGCAACAACGAAAGTATTGCAAAATGCCGCAGCAACTGCTGATGTTGCTGCTTGCAACTGCAACTGCAATTGCAACTGCTGCCGCTGCCGCCGGCCACAGCAACTACAATGCGGTTTACAACGAGGTGATACCGCCGGAGCTGAAGCAGGCCATTGATAAGGAGCTGCCCAAGGAGGCCAAGTTCTTCGATGAGCTGGACTGTGAGTATTTGAGCGCAGAGCTGCCCCTCCACCGCGGTCAAGTCAAATCGAGTTCGTTGCCTAAGTCTTTCGTTTCGCCTGGCCCAATTTGCATATTAGTTAACACGCCTTGCTTAACCTTGATCTTCGCTGTCATTTTCGCAGGCAGTTCGAAAGAAGGGAGAAAATCGGGCTTGGTCCCGCGGCGAAAGTTTAACATTCCGTTCTTGGGCAGCCAATTCATCTTGTTTAATTGGACTTTCCAAAAAGAAAGACACGAAAGCCAATTAAGCTTAAGGTGATTGCACATTAACATAAAGGCACCGAGCTGCGAGATGTAGATCCCAAAAGAAAGCCCGCGTTTTTCGGCCAACTGTGAATGACTATTAAAGCGCTGGCCAGCCGGGCGAAATATGATAAATCAAATACCAAAAGACCACCGAGTGTAGAGTGTGTGTGTGGCGGCTGCACAAGTTCAATGGCAGCTGCTGCCGCCACGGATATATGTAATACGAGTACGAGCCGGAGCCGAAAGCAAAAGTGTTTCCAGATACCGATACACACAGACAGGAAAATCAACTGCAATTAACTTCAATTGCACACTCGCCGCATTCGAAAGTGTTAACAGCAATCGCCGTGATTCGGCCATTTTCCCAAAGATTATAGATTATTTGGCTTTTGGTTTTGATTTCGGTTTGGCCCGCTCTGGCCTTTTATGTAAGCAGAAACCTTGGCCAAAAAAACCTAAAGACAAAAAGAAACAAAAGCCCAATTGAAGTGGAGCTCGGCTTGGAAACATGTTGCCGGCTGGCCGGCAACACGGCGCGGCTCTGTTTCGATCGAATAAAGTTGCTCTACAAGTGAAATGCCTGAAATCCCTCTCTCTGGAAATCTCTTCGGGTCTTCGGCTGTCTTTCGGAGCTCGCAGCTCGGCTTTTGGCCTGGCTACCACAAAAAGTTGGCTTAGTTCTGAGCCGATTTTCCCGACGCGCGGTCGCCTTTCCGCTTGCTCTCGCTCCCCCAAAGACTGTGTGCGCATGCGTAAAGAAAGATAATTCCAGGGGCATAAAAGTGAAGCGAAGATTACGATTTTCTTTTTTCGGAGCGGCGAAACTGCGCATGCGTGAAGCGCCAAATGAAATTGAAAGTGAAATCCTTGGTGAACTAGTGGCAGGACAGCCAGAGCAGCTCGGGCTCCGACTCCAAAAATCAATCATAAGCCAAGAAAGCGAAAGTGCAACTACCCCCCAATCGAAAGTGAAAGTGCGCGCGGAGCCACCCCCCTTTGAGTACCATCTTTTCACTTGCCATGCTGCCACTGCCCAGGCACTCCAAGGACACCTGGCTGCGGTTGGGCTTCCTAGTGTCCCTAGCCCTCTTGGCAGCCCCCAGAGGAGCAGTTGGGCTGGGCTATCCCAGTGCCCAGCAGGAGCACGACATGCTCATCCTGGACGCCCTGTCGCGCAGAAGTGGCACCGGATACTATGGCGAGAACAGCGTGATGGAGATGCTTTCCCGAAGTACTTAGAAGCGACCAATTTGACTTGACTCAGAACCAAACTCACCCCCATCTGACCCCCTCACTAATTCTTTTACCCCACCGCCCCTGTCTTTGCAGTGATACCGCAGTCGTGCCGCTTTCGTGGCCACAAGTTCGAGTGCGGCCTGTCCATCTCATGTGTCTTGGGCGGCGGCAAGCCGCTGGATCTCTGCTCCGGCGGCATGATCTGGTCATGTTGCGTGGACAAAGACCTCGACGCCGAGGAGAGTCCGCATGCCGCCCCGGTGAACAACACGAGTGAGTATCCCCATCCCCCGGTTACCGAAATCCCAGACAGTTGATTCTGAAAGACATTTCGCCTCCTGCTTTTCCCGCGCCATTCCCTGGCAATTGCAAATTGCTGCGCTTTGAGTTATGCAACTCGGTTTCGTATAATAGAGCTATAAATTAGCCTGCATTTCGAAAATGACAACAAATTGCCCTGCTCGCCAGCACACGAGCAAGAGCCTTTGGGCCTTGTCCGGGGAAATACAAATAAATAGCGCAGAACTAGCTTTTCCAAGTGGATAGGTACACTACATGTTTGAATATGGCGCCATATACTTTGGGGAAACTTTATCATAGGTTAGAGGATTGGGATAGTTAGTCCCAAGATAACTAAAACTTCTCCAGCTTACATAGACCTTTAATTAAGTACAATAACTTCTTATTGATATATCTGAATATCCTATATTTAAAGGTGCTTACCATTCAAAACAAACCAAATTCAATATAAAGATGAGCTTAAAGATATTTCATGTATTCAAAAATCCCAAACATGTGCAAGTTGACAAAAAACTCGATTTTCTATTCAAAAAGTTAAATGCATTAAGTTTTTAAATAATAACCAAGCCACTATCATTGTATTTTTGAAACCTTTTAAAATTAAAATTCATTGGTATAAACTATTAAGGCTCTTTTCTTCTTCGCATGCTTAACTTAATGAAGATTTAGTAGTTTTCATTAGAAGTTATTTTAGTTATTTTAGAACAATCGTTGTTTTAATTAACTGTTGATTTAAGTAAGCTAAGATAATTATTTCATTTGCTGTTCAAAGAAAAATATTTTTTGGACAACTAAAAATGTTGTTCAAATGGAATTCGAGTGGTATACTCAAAAAAGAAAACCGGAACAGGCTAAAGTTACTTTTTATCACAAAGCTGTGATCTTCCAGAAATAATTTACGAGGGGTTTGATTTAATTGGACATTGTGTTTTGGTTAGACTAAGTATTCTTTCATCTTGACCCAAAAAACACTGGGAAATACCTAGAAGCAGAACCTTAATGTAGAAGAGCGGCATTCCGCTTTTAAAACGATAATTAAAACTGGACAATCGTTAGTTGATTCCACTTACCCACTTTTGAACTGATGTTCATACGTTCACATTCCAAAAACCAAGCTGAACAGAGAATTCGCTGGTTTATGGATCAATTGGTTCGGCATCAAGTGCATTGGTTGTATCGTAATCGCGGTGGATGCAATTACCAATTCGGCAATAGCTGCAGCTAGAAGACCTAGGAGAACCGCAGGCCACTGACTATATATTATGCCACACACGCATGGCCCACGAAGTTTGTTTATTTGGCTAGTTCGAGTTGCTGTTTTCCCTCCTCAGCTGTGCCGCAGCTATTTTGTTGTGCTCTGTTTAGTTTTCTAGACTTCTGCCCTCACGTTACCAACATAAAAGCAAACCTGAACAATAACCAGGCATTACAACATGTTATGAATAATTCTTGGTGGAAAATTTTGTTTTCCACCGCCGCCTTGCGGACGCACATCAATCTCGGGGCTGCAACCTTTTCTTTTACCGCAATTTAACTTAATTTTGAGAGTTTTTTCCCCACTTTTCGGTTGAACATTTCCCCGAAGCCCGCAAAGAAGTGGGTTCTGCGTGCTTTCTTTGGTAGTTCATGTGTGAAGTTTTCCCAAGCCGCCTGGCGACAATGATAAAGCCGAAATGCGGAGTCAACCCCGAAATAGGCAAAACTCACTTGCGGAAATAAACGAAGGTGAACGTTTTCGCATTTAAAAGTGAAATTTTTGGTTTTCTTTCTTTGTTTCAAAGTCCCCCCGAGAGGTTTTATTATTTTGTTTGCTTTCAAATGTGGGAAAAATCACAGAGCCAAAGTTACGACATACTTGTTGAATCGGGCCGAACTCCTCGAAAGTGTTAATCAAGTCTTGACGATGACGCCGTTCTGTGTGTCTCCCCCAAAATGGCTTTCGGATTGGTTTGAATTACGTGCGAAACACCCAGTCTTTGTCTTAATGGCCTGACTGACCAGTCTCTGGGCCAACTGACATAATCGCAATCGTGTCTGGGGTCTTACTTTTTATTATGATTGCCGGTCGGCCACTTTTTGGGGGAAAGTCTGACACCGACCCGGGTTGTCTTTGACCATCAGACCATCATCCTGAATCACGATTCTCACACACAGGCGACATAATACACTTGCATGACATTTACCCCGACCTGGCGGCGAACGCCAACAAGCCGCAGCACCACCTGCACCAAAACCACCACCACGGTGGCAACGGCCTGTCAGCGGCCCCATCCACCTCGTCCACGGCGTCCTCCTCCGCACGACCGGCTTACCCCAGCAGCAGCTACTACGGCACCAAGCGACCCACCCTCTACAGCGGTTCCAATCCCTACAAGCCAGGCGGATCCATTGGAGGATCAACCCGACCTTCCTCCTCCTCCAGCCTGAACAGCTGGGAGCACGAGAGCGGTGGCCACTTGGGCTCCGTCAGTGGCATCACCAACCACCTGGACAGCTTCTTCGATGCCGAGTCCCCACAGCCGTTGGACTCGTCTGGAGCACCACCACCACCGCACGAACCACTGCCCAATGCCCAGGCCTTTGCGGTGGGCAATGTCTTGGATTTGAACGCTGGCGAGGCAGCGGAGGAGTACCAGAGTGGTGGCTACCACGATGCCAGCTATCGTCCAGTGCCCGGTACAAAGCTACACTCTACAACACACTCTCTCTTCTCTGGCACCACCATGCAATGGGTTTTCCTTTAAGCTGCACCACACCACTGTCACCCACTCTGTCACCACTCACTTAGCTCTCCTAGATTCTGTAGCTCTTTTCTTAACTTTCTATGGTGTTTTTAGGGGTTTCTATGAAGTTATCTTTATTATAATTGGTTCATTTCTTTATCCACAGGCTGCGGCGAAGTTTACACCCGATCCAATCGCATTGTAGGAGGCCACTCCACGGGCTTTGGCTCCCATCCCTGGCAGGTGGCTCTTATTAAGAGTGGATTCCTCACTAGAAAGCTCAGCTGCGGTGGTGCATTGATCTCCAATCGATGGGTGGTCACTGCGGCACATTGTGTGGCCACGTAAGTGGAACGGACAAATAATGGGGTCATACAAATCATGAATGTTTGAAAATTACTCTTAGATCTTATTTTTAGGTGTCTAAAAGTATGCAGTAAATTAAAATAAGTCATAACTTTAAATGAATTCGTGGCATTCCTGAGCGTAAAATATATTGTTGCATACTTTTAGACCACTGAATAACATTTAAACGTTATTTGGAATACTTAAAGATTTGTGCGACACCCCCAATAAATAACGTACTGATACCTAATTCCCTTTCAGCACCACCAACTCCAACATGAAGATTCGCCTGGGCGAATGGGATGTGCGTGGCCAGGAGGAGCGTCTGAACCACGAGGAGTACGGCATTGAGAGGAAGGAGGTGCATCCGCACTACAATCCCGCCGACTTCAAGAACGACGTAGCCCTGATCCGTTTGGATAGGAATGTGGTCTACAAGCAGCACATCATTCCCGTCTGCCTGCCGCCCTCATCCACAAAACTGACAGGGAAAATGGCCACAGTGGCTGGGTGGGGGCGAACCCGGCATGGGCAGAGCACAGTGCCTTCGGTGCTCCAAGAGGTGGATGTGGAGGTGATCTCCAATGATCGCTGCCAGCGATGGTTCCGCGCAGCCGGAAGACGCGAGGCCATCCATGATGTGAGTTATCAAGGGTCTGGTTTTTTAAAATACATATATTGATGGATTTCTGCCTTCCAGGTCTTCTTGTGCGCCGGCTACAAGGATGGCGGACGTGACTCCTGCCAGGGCGACAGCGGCGGGCCGCTTACGCTGACCATGGACGGCCGCAAGACCTTGATCGGACTCGTGTCCTGGGGCATCGGCTGCGGGCGGGAGCACCTGCCCGGCGTCTACACCAACATCCAGCGCTTCGTGCCCTGGATCAACAAGGTCATGGCCAATGACAACGCGTAGGAGCCACTGCAGCACGGAGATGCATCCCGTTAGCCAGGCCATGTGATTCCTCTACGACTCGGGGTTGCTAGTGTGTAAGACCAAGGTCTAGGCCTTGTATTTATTTCACCCATATTCCATCTCCCAGGGATCCCCGCCCTCAATCAACTCACTTTGGTCGATCCCTCGCCCTTCATTCGTTTCTCATTGCATTACACGCACTCGAATTAGGTTTTCTATATTTATTATACACTGCTCGACGAAGATTCCTACATTTGAGATCCACTTTTAATTACGTTTATACATATAATCTTAATTTTATTTTAAAATACAAATAAAGAGTATTACAATTTTAACCGAGTTTTTCAATTTGCAGGCGATAACGGTATTGATGAGATTTTTTCTAATATACACAATGATATCCAGAGAAATGATTTTTGGTTAATCCCTCAAAATCCTGATAATTCGCGGTCTAACTTACTTCTTCGATAATTCGGATACTAATGTTCCCAAAAATACTGCACAAGAATATTCAGGCAAAGGACTTTAATGGATTTATAATTAAGTTTAAATATTTACATTAAAGGATTTTACTACGAATTTTCGTTACTACCCAAAAGTATGCTCTACAAAAACGGTTTTTAATACACTTTTCCTGGCGGCGCCAAAAAGTATATGTTACAGAAGTAAAAAAATGCATTGCCTACTTTCAGACAGTATCTAACCATGTCAAACAAATTATTTCGAAATAGATCGGAATCTGTGTTTATCTTGCTGGGCAAACAAGAAACACAGGCAGCAAACATCAGCCACAAAGGCACAGAAGACACGAACTACAAACAGAGATATCTTTTTGGGCCGAGATAGGTTGGCAGGTTCAAACTCTCGGGATTGAGTAACTGGGTCCATGCAACAGGTGCCACATGCGGAGTGCCGATCGCGAGCTGAATTCCTAATGAGCCCGACTTCCGCTGGCCACTAACCAATATCATCAGGGGGCATCATGTGGATTCAATAACACACAATCAGGGGGAGAGACCTGGAACCCCGGATCGGTGGTTAATGAAGGAGCTTATCAGCAGCTCTCTCTGGCCAGTTGTATCTCTGTATCCGTATCTGCGCTCTTAGCATCCACATTGGCATCCACTTCTTCGGGCGATTGACCAAAGCATCGGGGATCGCTTGGGTTTCCAGTCCTCAGTCGCTGTGGAGCAGCGCCAGTGTCAAGGTCTCTCGAGTTCAAGGAACGGCCAAAGACACGCGTCATCGCCCAGTCAGTCAGTGGTGGATAGTGGCTATTGGATAGTTAATTGTGCGTTTTGTTTTGCCTGCTTCATTAAACAAAGATGCTGTGAGACGCGGTGTTTGTGTGATTTATAAATGGGTTTTCTTTGGCAGTCGAATGGCTTTTTCCCGCGGCCTAATGATGGCTGAGTGTTGTGGTGGTCTTGGCATAATTTAAAAATCAAAAAGCCAATGAGAGCATTTAATACAGAAGTAAACAAACTAAAAAGTTACTTTTCCGTGCTTAGCCATCTTTGTAGAAGTATCCCTGATTAAAACTATTTTCCAAGAAGTTTATGTTACCAATAACCACGATAAATGCAAGGAGAGCATTTAATAGAGATGTAAACAAACTAAAACGTGACTATTTCGAGTTTCTTAACTGAAATCTTATAATACAAAATGTGTTAAGCCATCTTCGCAGAAATACCCATGCCTAATAGTTGTTTCCCTGAAATGTCTGTTACCAATTCCTCAAATAAAAGAAGTCACCATGCAATTCTTATCAGCCAACTGGTTTGCCTGTAGACTCCAGCCCATTGAAGATTGACTTTCTTAACCTGACGACGTGCATAAATTAAAACACAAACAAACCCAGGCCCTCACACTCACGCAGGTGACAAAGAATGGCAAGTGGGAGCAAAAACAAACTCATTTGCACCACAAAAATATTAAAAGAAAAGGCCAACTTAGACGTGTGTGTGTGTTGGCCGCTCTGTTGTCTTCTGCTTCTTGCCGTTTTAATGTGAAAGCGCTGTTAGCCCGAAACAAACTGCCGCCCCTCCCGCCCCCTGGAAACCCCGAGACCCCTCGAAACCCCACCCCCCGCCAAAAACACCTTTTGCCGCCAATCAGCTGTGAGCCGCCTCGAAAAGAGGTAAAAGAGAGAGGTGGCCAAAAGAGAGAGATGTTCATTTGAATAAGAAACAGAAACAGAAAAAGCGCCTAGCTTTTGGCCGTTCTCGGTGTTGGCCTTAATGGAAACCGTTATGCGCGTAGCGCAGTCGACGCCGACTGCACGCATGCGCATGGCTCTGCCTTTGCCTTTGCTTTTGGCCTTTAAGCCGGAGCGAGCGAGAGAGTGAGCTTGCCGACTTACCAATTTCGCCTTACCAAGTTCTTCAGCTCTGCCGGCGTGGCCAAATCTCAGCGTCGCAGCGGGCAGAGGCAGCGGCGGCGGCGGCGGCGGCGACTGCGGCATCGTCTACACCTGGGCTTGTGGATCTTTTGTGTGAGCTCCACTCCGCAGACGTGCGCAACTGGTCGCGCTCTTAACTTGGTCTTCTGCTCGTCTTCCGTCTTCCGCGACAGCCTGTGTGCCAGTGTGTGCTAGCGGGGCCCAAGGCGTTGCAAGTGTGTGTGAAATAATTGGCCTGACCCAAAGTCCCGAGGCAAGTTCAAGTGCAAGAATACAAAACCAAATAAAGGCCGAAAGGAGGCAGGTTTTCCCAGCCGGCTAACAGTGCTTCGTGTGATTTTTTTGCCATAAAACAAAGGGTAGAATTCCGGAAAAAGGCCGAAAAGAGCCAGTGTCAAAAGTGAAGAAACTCATAAAGCCAGCAGAGTTATAATAACACTCATATGGTGGCAGCGAATTAAAAGAAATGACCCAAAATAGCTGGCCGCAGTGAACCGAACAACGACGTCGACTGGCAGCCAACGCAAGTAAATGCAAAAGATCCGAGACTGAGATACGCATCCGCCAGATACGCCGGCTCTTCTCTGTGTGTGTGTGTGTGTGTGTGTGTGCTTTTGTGCATGGCCCAAAGTAGCTGTGCACTTTCTACCGCGTACAAGTCAATTAAGCGCCAACTCAGCTACATTTTCAGACTCAGCTTCGGATTGGGATGCCGATGCAGAGACAAAAGCCCAGATACAGCGATGCAGATACACAGATACAGAGCAGCCGATAGATGCGCATAACTGCAACTAACTGCACCAGCGCAGGCTGCGAAACAAGAGCAACAAGTTCAAGCGCCGCAAACACGGCCAAAGCTCAAAAACGAGTCCAAAGCAAAAGTCGCTCCTTCTGTGTTGAAATTTATTGAAATTCCTGTAAAATGCCTGCCACAAGAGCTGGCAACAGCAGCGGTGGCAGCCTCGGCAGCAGCTTAGTACAAGTGTTTCAATTGCTCCGCGACTGCCGACTGCTGCTGCTGCTGCTGCTGCTGCTTCTGCTGAGAAAAGGCCAGAGCAGAACTTTGCCTTCTCCAGCTTCCTCGGCCAGTGTTCCTCGTCCTCAGCCTCCCCTGCACCTTGGAAAACGATTTTTGCTTTTCGGTTTAAAGAACTGGTCTGATAGTGGTTATGCCAATGGCCAGGCGAGGGTACCAGGGGTTGGATGGACCACTGAGTGATTAGGGAACCCATTTTTAGGGCTTAAATGGATAATCAATAGACAATTTTAGAAATATCTCTAAGATGAAGAAGAGGACCTACTGGACCTATTTGTATTTAAAGTACATTTTTGATTAAATCAACTTGTAAGACACAAGCATCTATCTCACCTCTTTATTTGCTAGAAGATTGAATAAAATCCTTATCACCACGGCCATCATATTAAGCATTTTAAAAAACAAACTTTTTATTTTTTATAAGGTATACCAGATATACAAGGCCTTTGTCTGGTTTTCTATCCTTTTCGAAAAATTAGTTCATCTTTAATTTTTTTCTACTTCCTCCTTTTTTAAGGTCAGGAGTGATCAAATCGTTTAAAGATAATTTCTTTTTTATAACAAAAGTTACAGCCACATAATCTTGGCTGCAGAAACTAGCTCAGAAGCTATTGGCCACTAAAACCATTTTCATTTTCCAAGCTCCAATCCGTTTCCCCTTTGTTAATGACTTTGCCCGGCGATCAATTTTCCTTAGATGGGTACCACTAGGTCGACTCTGCCCCAGCCGCACACGCTCTTCCTTATTGTTGGAGGCCTGCCAGTCCGCCTGTCTTTGGTCTAAAACGCACTCAGAAGGGGGAAGGAATGGGAGGTGGAGGGGAGCGGCACGTTTGTCTTGCGGCCACAGATGATCTGGCAGTAGGATGCCTGTTGCGTTATTTGCATTTCACGTTCTGGGGGCCGCTCTGGTTTATACAGGTTTGCCGGGGCAGATCTCCTGCCAAGGCGGCCAACGACGAAGACGATGATGATGGGATGATGGGATGTGGGGCTGCGTGGAGTAGCATAAAATGGCTCGGCGTGATTATTGTAATTTGCACTCGGCATTTGCAATTGAGAAATTGCCGTTGATGGTTGCATTGAACCTGCGACTGCAGCTGCCGAAACAATTAGCCGGCCCTTCGGCGACAGGCGATGCGCACGCCTGCCCATCAAGTTTGTGCCTTGAGTCTTTCGTTTTGAGCTAATGAACTGGCCGCCCAGAGATACCGAAACCCCTGGGCCATGGCTGCCCGCAGCTGAGTGGACACAAAATCAAAAAAAAAAGAAATAGAAAAAAGCATATATATACAAACAAAATTTCTCCGAGCTCCGTTTTTGGTAAGCAGAAATGAAAGCAGCGCCAAGCGAGACGCACTTCTTGTTTGATTACACTAGAAACGTGTGTGGTTTCTTTTGAGGAACTAGTTGTAGCACAGCAAATGGCATAATTCTTTTGTTCAACATTGGAAATTACAAGCCGCTGCTGGCATTTCACTTTTCTTTTAGGTAAATACTAAAAAAAAAAAAACACCGAAGCCACAAAGAAATTCGTTGGCTTTCGCTTTTACCGAGGGCAAAATGTGTTTTTAATAACAAAAAAAAACAAATTGTAATTTCACTTTTAACGAGCAAATGAAATTGTCACTGGTATCGAGCCGCCAGTGGAAATTACTTAATTGCCCATAAAGCGAGGTGGAGCCGAGCTGGAGGGACAGTCCCGCAGTTGGCGATTCCGATGGCACGGAAATCATGCAAATCATCCGCCGCTTCTGACCCAGATCCCAGATTCCAGATCCACATCTCGCTCTTCCCAGGCATTCTGGTTATCGCTCACAAATTCATGTTAATTTGCACACAGAGCCAACGCCAACACAATTATACAGATACGCATACCGATATGGCCTGAACGTGACCCAAATACACAAATAGCTGGCCAACATTTTTGAGGCTGCGAAAAGCCAAACAATCGTGGAACTGGACTTGAGATTGTCTAGCGCAAGTGCTGGTCAATGTTTTCAGGTTCGATTCGAGCACTTAATTGCATATATGTTTTATGGCTTCCGTTCATGATTACGGATCTCAGATTCTGGCTTAATTAAAGCTGTTTACCAAGCTGCCTGCCCAGTTCCCCTGGGCCAGGTTCAACGACCGTATTACGCAACTCCCCGAAGAGTCGCTAACAATGAGAGTTACTCTCGAACGCAGCTAATTTCTCAACGCTGCAGAATCGTGACGGGAAGAAAGAAAGACCCGACCAGAAGAACAGAGCCAAACAGAACCGATCGGAGCAGAATGGCCGATCAATGGATGTGTTGTCACCGCAAGATGCCTCCGGGCATGGGCCCAAGTATGCGAGCTATAGACGCGCCTTGTCATCGGATCCCGGAGCAGGTCCAGTTAGCTCCAGCCAACTCATCATCGTCATGGGCTGTCGCCAGTTGCTGGTTCGCTTTCTTTGACTGCTCCGGTTTATGTCATCATTTCTGTACATTTCCCAGCGCTGAACTTTCTTTGCCCGGATCGAACTGCCGGGCTCAATTAGGCGTGTGTTGAACTTGGGCTGGGGCTGAGAACCAGTTGCTAACTGGCCCTGGGAATGGGAAATGGAAAATGCTAGCCCCGGGGTTAAATGCATTTGCGTACGGTTATATAAACGGTGGACAGATTATACAATCAGCTAAACGATTCCCGTTCGGGGCGCTTTCTATGCACACACACTTTTGCTTTCCTTTTGGGGCACTTTAGGCATGACTAAACCAGCAGTCCGGCAGATTACACATACGCCCCGGCTGCCTGGGCAAATGTAGCTCTGTTCGGTTTCTGTTTCTGGCCATGAGTTTTGTTTCGTTTTTGCCCCGTTTTTGCATATGCAAGTCACCGGAGACAGACTTTCACCTACTTGAGTCAGCTTCTACGCACTTGTTGCTTCCACCAGTTCGCCCGCTTCTTTTTCCCCGTGGTTGTTGGGCCGTGCCCATTGGTGTGGTGTAGAAAAAACAAAAATAAATATGGATTCGTTTGGTGATCAATTTGAATAGGGCCGTAAAAACGTTTCACATTTTGTCATGACTCACTTGGAGGGCAGAAGACTTATGCACACTCTTTTTGCAGATGGATGCACAACACACGGATACAGACACCTATACGTACACAGCAGCCAGGGCGGCCGAAGCCTCAGTCCAGAGCCCCAGGAAAAGTAGAGCATCAGCGATAACCCCGGTGAAGATGCCGCGCCCCAGCCTCGTCTTCAGCCTCCTCACACTGGGCAGCCTGCTGCTGCTGGCGATAGACGCCAGTCCCGTCTTCGTGGATAATCCCAGCTTAGCACAGTGTAAGTACCCCGGCTCGCCACTCTCACTGCCCTTATTGAATCATCAGTCGGGCAATCAAGCTTACGGGTGTCAAGCAATTGACGCTCTCACTTAGCTGGAATTGCTCAGCGGGAAGATATTCGACCGCGGATGCAGATACCGATCCCATCGGGCTCTTTCTTCTGCCTCGTTTCCCAAGAACCCCAGCACTTTCTCTCACGTAGGCAATTAAGAGTTTTTTTTCGGGAAGGCACAGCCAGGGGGAGCATCCGCAGTGATTACAATGGAATTAAACGCAGATCCCAAGTAGCCCCACCTTCAACCAGAAGCTGAAAGCAACTGAAGAAAGTATAATAAGCACGTTTCAAATGAAGTAATAGCCATGGGAATAATAAAACAATGAGGTGGTTCTTTTATAGAAAACGAAGTAAAAACACTATTTTAATAATTATTAATCAAAGTTAAAGTAATTAAAGAGAAATAAACAAGAGAAAGACTGACCTGGAAACAATAAACCCTTATGGAATATTTAATATTGGTAAATAGTAAAAAAAAATGTTAGGGACTGGAGAAAATAAGTTTATGATACTTTTATAACTTATATTTTATTACTTCTTTAATGTAAAAGAAGATGTAATCCATGAGCAATGAAAATATGGCACATGAACAATTTGTTAAGCACTGCTAACATTTTTTAGTACTCAGTATCACTTATGAATCTTCAACTTTATGCTTAGTAAATCTAGCTCAGCATCTCGCCTAAACAGCAGCTGGTAGCAATAAACTTTATTGCCAAAAAGACCAAACTCGGCAGCGGAAAACGAAAGACTTAAGCGACGAACTTGGGATCAGAAGCAGAAACAGCGGCAGAGCCAGAGATTTTCTAATGAAAGTAATCAAAATTAATGACAATAGAGACAGGCGTTGCCGGGAACCAAGATTAATTGGGTCACAGCCATTAAGAATCAAATTTATACGCTATTAGCACTTCCTCCGCGGCTCCACGACTCCACGACTCCACACAGCTGCCAATTTGTCTGCCGAAAGACAACAAAGCGCAGCCTTTGAGCGGCCAGCGGAGAGATGAAAATAAGCTACAAAACTTTCATATAAACCGAGGCTGTCCGACTGGCTGGCCAAAGAGCCTCAGAGCCAAACTGGCAAACGTCAGCGAGCAAAAGCAATTGAGGTCAGCCATCAAAGAATGTTGCCATAAAATAAGCAACCAACGCCGCCAGCCAGGCCAGTCCGCCTTGGACACTCGGACGCGGACCGGGAATCCGATTCGGATTCGGAATCGGAATTGGAATCATACTCTTACTCCGGCCAAGAAAGCGTGTGCCGGCGAGCATTTCATGTTTACGACTGGACCGCAGCGGCAACAAAGAAAATATAAATAATGTGGCTGGGACGGGAAGAGCGGAAAGTAAATTTGATGGCAAGTGAAAGGGAAATAAGGCAAACACAACGCGCAGATCGAACCGGGGCCGAACCCTCTTGGTTCTTGGCTGACGCTGACCCACTTACCGGCTGCGCCACTCACCCACAATCGGGCCACGAAAATGTGGTGGTGCCACCGCCACCGCCACCGCCACCGCCGCCGCCGCATTCGCATGCCAAAAACGAATTTCCTACATTGCAATGCGGGTCTCTCCCCCTCCAGCTCCTCCAGCCGCCCCGTTTTACTCGATTCTGGCTGGCTGCTTGGTAGGCCAGGCGAGTGGCTAGCGAAACATATGCTAAGCTGTTGACCCAAAAAGCCACAAAACGAAATGCAAACAGAAACAGAACCGCTGCCGGCTCTTTGGCCACGATCTATGGAACGTGACCGTGGATTCTCGGCCCGAATCCACTTTCCGTCGGATTGATTTTCGGTTTTCGGCTCTGCTGCCCGCAAGTTCGTGCCCTGAGTCATCTGTTTTTGGGCCGCCTTTTGGGGCTCGGAGAGCTCAGGCCAAAAGATCGTGTTAATTGCATAAGAAATGCACGACACTTAACGGCTGAAGTTCAATAAACGCAAAACACCAACGAGGCAGCTGGCAATATTTATTTAAATGCTTTTTAGAAAGGTTAGAGTAGCTGAGGTTTTTGTGACTTAGGTATCGAAAATATAACCTGATTTCTTTGATGGTAAAATAGGGATTCACTTACCAAAACCTCAAAAAAATTACCCTGTACCCTTGGCATTGTTCTATTTAAATATTTAAAATATGTTGAATACGTTAACGACTTTCTACCTAATAAGTTTATATATTTTTGATTTACATGCTTGGTATGCTCGCACATTTACCTTATTTTTATCACACTTCGACTGAGTAATTGGCAGCTCATAAATACGGGAATGCAATTAAAATCCGAAGTTCGCACCTTTCAAAATGCTTTCCAAAGAGGTATTTAAGAAATCGCCTTGGTCGAACGATGCCCGATTTGTTTTCCTTGCATTTAGCAGCCAAAATTAAGCAAAGTGGCTTATTTATGTGCGTGTATTTTAAGCGTTTAGCCTGCCAGCTTGTTAAGTAGATTTATGGCCAAAAGCGAGCAATCAGGACCGCCAGCTGGGCTTTCTTCGGACACTCATGCAGCGCCGAGCTCTCTCGTCCCTGGCCGCGATTTGTCAGAGCCCCGAAACACAAATACCTCTTTGGCCCCGTGCTGCGGCCTGTAATTATATAAGTTCAAAGCTCGAGCTCTCGGATAATTCTCGGCTCGATTACACAATGGCGATGATGACGATGCTGGCGGTTCTTGGCGAAGCCAGAGCCGCAGAAAAGCAGAAATCATAAATAAATAACAATAATGCGGATGGGCTACTGTTGCCTCATCGGGCGGTCTTATGTGTATGTTTTGGCCGGGTGATGATGACGCCCTTCAGCGATCTGGCGGCTTTTATGGGTTCTCCTCGTGCTGGGCTCTTGGCCCTGCCTTTGGGTTCATGTTCGTGTTCGTCTTCGTTTGTTGCCACTTCATTTTCACTTGTGTTAACTGTTTGCCTAACGGTAAAGGCCTGGCTCAAATTGGCGTACAAATTCGAAGGCGTTAATCGCCGCGGCAAACGGAAATGGTGTGGAGCAGTCGATTCGAGTCGGTGGAACGAGAATAGGAATAGGAATCGTATTTGCTTTGTCCCCTTCCCATCCATCAGCACCATCATCATCATTACCGTCACTCTGTGCTACCATTATGCTGATTGTTCTGGTAATTATCTTGCTATTGACAGTCCAATCTGGTCGAAATATCCGTCATCTGCCCTGCATCGTTCGCAAATCGGGACGCTCGGGGGTCTGCATGTTTGCCATCGATTGCATCAAGCAGAATGGCACGCACCTGGGCACCTGCATCGATCGCTTCTACTTTGGCTCGTGCTGTGCGATGAAGGTGAGTAGAAACCCCCTTGGGTTTCCTTGAAGTTGCACTAATTTCTTTTTATCTCTGTCCCCCAGGAGGAAGCCTCGCTCTTTGCTCCAGAGATCAACGACAACAGCATCGACCAGAACACCATTTCGCACTTTGCGCACGAGTCCACCACTCTACCCACCAGCGCCCTCTTTAAGCTAACAACCGAGAGCAGCTTCTCCAGCAGCTCCTCCAGCAGCTCCTCCAGCAGCAGCAGTGGTGCATCCAGCACCACCCACCAGCACACCACCAACGAACTGCTCAAGAACGTCACCCAGTCGTACCTGAGCACCGCCAAACCGGCACCTGTGCGCACCACCAGCAACAACACACTATCAAGCACACGCCGCCCACCGTTGGCCCACACCACCCACAAGAACTCGCACTTTGTGGTGCGCACCACTCTGAAACCCAATGTGGTTCCAACGACAAGTTTTGCACCGACTATTAAGCCACCACGCCGTCGCACCACCACTGCCAAACCGGTGCTAACCACCGCTCCGATTGTGGAGCAGCGCATCGAAACCACCTCGATGCCCACAAAATTTGTGACTTTCCAAATTGTGGAGACAACGACGCCGCCGGTGACAGAACCCACTCGCCAGCAAGAGACAACAACAACCACCACCAGGAGGCACACTAGGCCAACGGGGAGCAGCTCAATGGCAAGCAGGACAACCAGCAAAACAACAACCACCAGCACAACCACAACAACTACAGAAGCTCCACCCACCACAACAAGCACAAAAGCAACCACCCAGCGTCCAACACCACCGCTGCGCACCACCACAGTAAAGCCTCATAAAACGCACTCCAGCCGGAGACCAGCGCCTGCGAAAAAGCCAGTGGGTACGACAACAGCCGCCGTAAATGGAACGCAATCCACAAGAAAGCCGGTGGATAGTCTGGCCAGTAGCAGCACCACTGCGAATGCCACCACAGCCACCACTCTGCCACATCGCAGGCCAGTCATTCATACAAGCAGTAGCACTAGCAGTAGCACCAGCAGCAGTAGTAGTAGCACCACCAGCTCGACATCAACAACCACTGTGGTCAGAGATGAACTGACCAAGAACCGCACCACAACTAGGCTGCCGGAACGCACCACTCAAGCACCGCGGCCCAAGCCAAAACCCACCGGCGAGATTGTCAAGGTTCCGGTTTTGCTGGCTGAGCCAACAACAACCACCGTAACGGCAGATTCATCCAGCAGCAGCAGTAGCAGTCCTTCAAGTAGCACCACTCCTTTGGTGACCAAGAAGAAGCCAACCACCACCACTGCAGCACCAACAACAACTTCAACAACAACCCCCCCAACAACAACCACAACGCCAAAGCCCACTCGGAGATCCACCACAACAAAAGCTCCAACAACAACCACTACAAGGGCCACAACAACCACTACAAAGGCCACAACAACCACCACTAGGGCTCCAACAACCACCCCCACCACTACAACAACAACCACAACAGCGAAGCCCCTGCTCACCACCGAGGCACCCACAACAACAACAACCACCAAAAAGACCGGCCTGATTACCTGGACAGATGTGGAGGCAGAGCCACCGACCAATGCCAGCATTTCGAACGATTGGCAACCTGCAACACCACCAAATTGGATGCCACTGGCCAACGAGACACCTGAAGCGGCAAACAAAACATCCGCAAGCACAGGTGAGTTTGGCCCCACTGAAAGAAAGTTAAATAGGGAATATTCAACTTATAGAAAAAAGTTGTTCTATAATTTGAGACGCATTCTTCCTGCTAAAGGTTATTTTCACAGTGCACCCAATGTCTTTACTAATGCCTGTTTTACATCCTTTCATAGCACCACCCAGTGCCACCGACAAAGTGGTCATCTCGGTGGCCACCAGCGTCAGTGAGGTGGAGACTCATGGGCCGGGTAAGCCGCAGAAGACCACGAAGCCCCCGAAAACCACCAGCACAGCGCGGCCCACAACAACAACAACCACGGTAGCAACAACCACTGCGGCAGCAACAACCACAGTGAAAACCACAGAGGCAGCAGCGAGCAGCATAGAATTAGCCTCATCTACATCATCTTACACGGACCTCAGCAGTGAGGAGGCTTCCAGCAGCAGCAGAACCACCACTAGCACCACCAGCAGCCCAACAACCACAGCTGAAACCACCGATTATAGCGGCGAAGAGCCGAACACAACGACCATCGAGGCTACAGGCAGCACCACCGTGGCACCCGCCAGTGCATTGGAGGGCGTCGATTACAAGGAAGGTGAGTGCCGAGAAAACCCGTTTCCCGCGGGGAGAAATCTATTAATACCTCGTGGCTGACTTTGGCCATAAGACAAAGCCAACGTGCGTGGCCATTAAATTCAATTTGAAGGCTAAACGCTGGCCTTGAGCCAGCATCGGGCTGAAGACCAAGACCAAGAACATCGTCAGAGACATCTTCCGAGACGCTGTCCTGGGCCAGCTCATAAATGATTACACAGGGAGAAAGTACAACTTAAACCAGCTGAGTGAATCTGAAAATCTCTTTCATATCAGAGATCTAAGTTAGAAAGTTAATACCTCGGGGGTTTCTTCCGACTTGTTTCAATTACATTTTGGTAAAACACCTATCTCCAAAAAGTATTTTGACACTAATTTGATTTCCGGGCATTTCACAAGATTTATTTGAAAAGTTTGTGGCAACCAATTAACAAAGTTTCATATCCTAAGAATATTTTCTAAATCAAATCCCTTTTTAAAATATCATCGACTACAATCAACCATAATTTCGGTTACTACAATACCATAAGAAATTCTTTCATAAAGGTTTTTAAAGGCTATGGGAATTTGTACATCCTCATATTGTAGAGCACAGACTTTACAAACCAGCAAAGGTACTGCCAATTTCTCTCCGTGCAAGAACACTCCTAAGCAGGACTTTTGCTAGACGCAGTCCACAGCAATTTTTACAGCAATCATTTACAATAATGACTGCATCGTGTATGGGATCGGGATCGCGTCGGTCATTGTGCCGCCTGGGTCACGTTGTCGGTCGTCTGCCAAAGTCCACCGAAAATAAAAACGAGCCAATCCGAGACCGAGACCGAGTCCGCACCCCTGCTCCCTGCAGCCCGTTGACCGATTTGCGGTGGCAAAAGCAATCTTGATGCACGAATCGGAACGAGTCTCGCCTCGGTTCGGGCCAAGACAAGTTGCCGGCCATAAAGTAGGCCGTTGACTGCCTGCCTTGCGGCTGGCCAAAGTCAAGGACTGGGCGGCTGAGCCTCCTTGGCCAAAGCACATTACATTTGGCCTGGGCCTGGGCCTGGGCTTGGACTTGGGCTCGGGCCGAAATGACTGAGTGCCAGGCGGAGTGATTAAAATGTTTAAGGCCCTGGCGGGCCCATTACTTTAATTGTGACCTGGCGCAGGCCTATTAACCAAGATCCCACTCCCGATCTCCCCTCTCCACTCCGTCAGTCTGCGGTCGTCGCATGTTCCCCGAGCCCCGGATCGTTGGAGGAGCTAATGCCGCCTTCGGACGCTGGCCCTGGCAGATCTCCCTGCGCCAGTGGCGCACCTCCACCTACCTGCACAAGTGCGGAGCTGCCCTGCTGAACGAGAACTGGGCGATCACGGCGGCCCACTGCGTGGACAAGTGAGTAACCTGTGCCATTTCTGGATTCCCCTGCTTATGGATCTGTCTTTCAGTGTGCCACCCTCTGATCTCCTGCTGCGCCTGGGCGAGTACGATCTGGCGGAGGAGGAGGAGCCCTATGGCTACCAGGAGCGACGTGTGCAGATCGTCGCCTCGCATCCGCAGTTCGACCCGCGCACCTTCGAGTACGATCTAGCCCTGCTCAGGTGAGTTGTGCTATATACTGAAGAAAAAGCGTGATAAATCCAAAGAATTTATGTTAAATTTACATTTTTTAATACGAACTTATTTTTTTAATAAACTGAAATATTTAAAGTTAATCTAACAAAATACCTGACATTTTATATGCATTAAGATTTTTGAATTTTAAAATTAAATCATGGCATTTTTTGTGTTTTACAGAGCAAAATTATAGTTATCATTTTTACTACTATTCGATTTTATTTAATTTTCAAAGACAAATGAAGACCTAAAGACCTAATAAGTTTACCAACCCAATATTATTATCGGTATTAGTTCTTTGCGTGTATGTTTTTGAATTTAATTTTGATTTTTAATACGACATTTTTTATTGAAACCATATCATCAGTGTAATCAGTTTTACGACAGCATTAAGTACAACTTCCGTTTCCCGGCAGGTTCTACGAGCCCGTCG
The DNA here is from genome assembly GCF_025231255.1 of Drosophila biarmipes. Taxonomy (NCBI): domain Eukaryota; kingdom Metazoa; phylum Arthropoda; class Insecta; order Diptera; family Drosophilidae; genus Drosophila; species Drosophila biarmipes. Next base: position 15,637,744 of record NC_066615.1, on the reverse strand, counting down.
TCTTCCAGCCCAACATCATTCCCGTCTGCGTGCCCGACAACGACGAGAACTTCATTGGCCAGACAGCCTTCGTCACCGGCTGGGGCCGCCTCTACGAGGATGGACCCCTGCCCAGTGTGCTGCAGGAGGTGGCCGTGCCGGTGATCAACAACACCATCTGCGAGTCCATGTACCGCTCGGCGGGCTACATCGAGCACATACCGCACATATTCATCTGCGCCGGCTGGAAGAAGGGCGGCTACGACTCCTGCGAAGGTGAGTAATGGTCGCACGTTGGCGGAACTTCTGTAAACCACTCTCTCTTCCCTTCCACCAGGCGATTCCGGTGGCCCCATGGTGCTGCAGAGGGAGGCGGACAAGCGGTTCCAGCTGGGAGGCGTCATCTCGTGGGGCATCGGCTGTGCGGAGGCCAACCAGCCGGGCGTGTACACCCGCATCTCGGAGTTCCGGGACTGGATCAACCAGATCCTGCAGTTCTAGATCACGCCCCCAACCCGGTCCTTAGTGAATGCCTAGCACGTCTTCCCCACAAACGGCATCGGAACCCAACTCAGACTCGGACTCGTGCTCCGGTTATGGCTGCGGGGACAGGTCACCGGATCAGATCGCCCATAACCCGAGCAACGATTCCAGTTGCCACCATTTACCTCCACCTGCCCGCACAGCAACCACTGAACCAGAAACTGATACTTCCATTGTCATAATCGTAATCTAACACTTAGCGTTGCCTAGCCTAGCCCTAAAACTAGTTAGTGAATGTGATTAAGCATGGATCACTGTAGCAGTCACGGCTCATGAAGCGTCACTCGATTGGACGTCTAATTTATTCCCATTTGCTGTACATAATTTTCTAAATTATTGCATAACATTTACACCTAGCTTTAGTCCTATACAACATTAACTTAGGGGACTCGACGGCGGTTGGGTCCTTCGGTAGGGCATCATTATCACGTAAGTCGCTTCTCCCGGAACCGAACCGAACCATGCGGCAGAAGCTATTGTAATTTTATTTTATAACGTACTGTAATTATTTATTTATAGCAGCTTATGCACTACAAAATTAATTCAATTAAAATGTTTGAAACAAACAAAGTGTGCTTGTGTTTTGCTTTCGGGCGGTTTTTGGGGAGTAAAAAAATAACTTGTGGATGGAGTTTGGCAATGGTGAACTCATTTCTCGCCAGCTCAATCTTATTATATTTTATTTTAAAATTAATATAACTAGTTTGCTTCTTCTATAATGCATCGTATAAGGTTGCTGTCAACGGTAAGCCAATGAGCTAAATTGGTTGCTATCTTGGGTAGATAAAGATGCGAGAAATTCAAGCAACATGTTGCGCAACATTTATTTAATGAATGTAAAAACAAAAGCGCCACCGTGGCCGAAAAGGGAAGCTCTTCGTTTCGTACGCAGCGCCCTCTAGCGGTACTCTCTCAGACTAAATGATGCAGACAAAATTAAGTCCCTTGAAGGCCGCTTGGTGTCGCCACTGAGAAATGTCGAAAACAATGCACAGTCAAACCTCCTTATGATCAATGCCGTTCGTCAACGTTTTTTTAGGGTCCATTAAGAGCAGCTTGAATTACCAAGTAAATTTTACACGCAAGAAAACACCTGTATTTTCCTTAACATTAAAGTCATATTTATTTGAATAATAGTTACATATTTAATCATTTAAAGTTTAGTTCTCGTATTCTTCGACTATTTGACTATAAACCGGTTGATTACTACAACAATCTATACTTGCATTTGCTTTACATTTAGTGTTTAGTTAAAGTGACTAAGTTTTGGGCTACTCTTGCATTGCTGTGTGAATAGATTCGCGTCTAGTGTTGCTTCGATTGATAGTTGTAATGATACACTTGTCTGACTTGTACTTGGCTTGTGTGGAAAGGCTTAAAAGTAAAATACATGATACCCTACTAAGAACGAACTGCGGATGGAAACGGACAACCCTGTGGAGGGGGGCGGTTTCGGAGCGGGAATATTGCACAGTCCAACGGCTGACGCTCCAGACAGCAGACTACAACCAGACGAGGAAGCCCCAAACCAGAACGGCCAGCGTGAGTCCCACCTGGAGGCCCAGAGTGAGGGTGAAGGCGAAGTACAGGAAGGCGAAGATGACCACGTAGCCCGCGTAGTACAGCACATTGAAGCTAAGGAAATATAAAGGGTTAGGAACTGGCTTTGGAAAGGTAAACCCTCCATACGTACACCTTCCAATAGTTGCGGTGCCATTCCGTGGTCACTGCCGACTCCTTGAAGTAGAAGCGCCGGATGCCTATCAGACAGCGATCGATGAACTCCGACCAATCGCACTGGCTGGCATCGAAGTTATAGCGCTTCCGATCGCTCTCTGGTATTAAGGCTGAGATACGCAGCGCATTCTTCAGCGAGTAGCGGAAGTCCTTGTCCAGGAAGTAGTCGAAGGCCTTGGTTCCCTTTTGGAACACACGCATGTACTCGTAGGCTCTGAAAGGGGTGAAAAGCAAGTGGATCAATAAAGCTATCACAGCTTAGTTGTACTTTTTGTGGTTCCTTATAATTCCCAAGTGGTTTTTCGGGTGAGTTAAAAACCTTGCTTTTTGTATTATTAAAACTAGGTATCCTTTTATCTTTTCACATACTGACTGAAATTATCGGTAGTACTTACGTGTGCTGCGGCATTCCGATTCCGAAGAGCTTCTCTGGAATGATGAAGACCATTGCCGGCAGCAGATGGAACAGATAGAAGAACAGATTGTAGCGCCAGCCATTGCGCAACTTCGTCGCCGGCTTCCAGACGAAACTATTGGGCGGATGCCGTTCCACGCTGTCGTTGATGATCGTGCAGAACTCGGCGAGGTTCAGGGGATTCACCTCCCCCGAGGTGCAGTGGATGATCTCCGGCTGCTCCACCTTCCGGGTGCCCACGTACCAGCCCATGACCAGCGATGAGTTGATCACATAGTCACAGGGTATGATGTCGATCACAGCATTAGCATTACCGCACATGGTACGGAAAATTCCCTTCACAAAGCCGGCCAAGAAGCCCAGGTGGCCAGAGTTCGCATTGCCCACCCAGCCCTTCATCGGGTGCTCCAGGGTTCCATAAACTGCACGGATGAGTTGGGACATAGGTTGAGAGTACCTTTAATATTATTTGAGAAACCCACCAATCGATGGCCTAACTATGGCTGCTGGCAGTCCGGACATCTCGGCCATCAGCAGGTTCTCCGAGAGGTTCTTGGTAAACGTGTACGTGTTGGGGTGATCCCGGATGTAGCCCTTGCACTTCTGGTCGGTGAAGTCCTCCCAGGCGGAGTCGTCCTCGGCCATCTTCATCATCTCGTAGGGATCGAACTGTGACTTGTACACCTCCTCGGCAATCAGGCCCCGGTTGTTGCTGTTGCAGAAGGCCGTGGAGCAGTAGATGTAGGCGGCCAGCTGCTTCACCTGCTTGGCCAGCTCGATGGTGCGCATCGTTCCCGTGAGATTGGTGCGAATGGCGGTGCGCAGCGGCGAGCTGAACTTTATGGTGGCGGCACTGTGGTAGATCACATTGACCCGGTCGATCAGCTCCTGCAGCAGCTCGGGCCCGAAGCCGAAGTTCGGTTCACTCAGCTCGCCCACCACAGGGACCACCTTGGACAGAGTCTTCTCTGAGTACTTCTCGAAGATCTATTAAAAAGTAAGGGAAGAGGGGACAAATAAATGAGGAAAATAAAATATTTATAATCGAATTTACGGCTCTAAATTGCAGGCTAATAAAAATTTAATGTGAATGCCCGATGATTATTCTGTATAAAACAGCTATACAGGATGTATCTTCTTTTATGTGCGAATAACTATAACTACTAACTGATTTCATGGCTTTTAGTTACAAATAATTAAAGTTTAGTAATCTATTTAGGTTACTTAAAGGCAGGTCTGAGCAGTACACTTTTCTGCCTGTAGACACGGATGTTGCAAATTAATTTCACTGCCGTCTGGAGGTCGTGTTGAACCATCCACGCCCACATTGTGCCCAACAAATTATGATTGTTAGCGTTGAGTGTTTTCTTCTGTATTTTTACCTTTTTGGGAAACACTCGTAAGTGAGCAATTTCTAAAGCAAACAACGTTTGCTGTTAGCTGCTTTTTGTTACGCCATTAAAAATGCGTTTAAAAATATAATTAACAATATGTGAAGAGGCTCGTAAGAAAACAAAGGGAGAGAGCCAACATAATGGTATGACTCGCTTTGTTGGGGCGAAGATTTAGGTACCATACTTTTCGGGTATGCAAAGTCTTTCAAAAGAGTGTAAGTGGAACTCAAAGGCAATGACTTTCTAATTTAATTGTGATTTTCGGTTAATTAAAAAGTGCTTTGCTAGGAAACACATTATTTAAAAAGAAACATATGGACTGACCTAATATAAACAAGAATTAATGAATAAATTAAACAAACTTGTAAAAATCTTTTAGAAAATTTAAGAAAGAGTACCTTTTACTAACTTTTAGTACACAAAACAGCCGAAAAAAAGATCATAAAAACCACCGGCTTGAAGCGGAAGAGGTCGGAGAGGTTACGACTTTGACAAATTAGCGCTCCATAAAGAGACCCGTAATTGGCTCTAATGATGGCCCATGTAGACGGCACGTCGGGGGCAGATCCGTGTCAGGGGGCGTGGCCGGTGCTGCCCCCCTTTTAGCAGTCAGCAAAAAAGGCAAGAAAACGACACTAGACTTACCGGCTTCTGGAGCAGTCGACGAATCCGCTCGTTCGGATCGAACTTGCGCTTGCCGCGGACCAAGACATAGATGGTTCCGATGTCGGGATGTGTGTCCAGAAGAGCCTCTATGAGGACGGTGCCAAGGAATCCAGTGCCGCCCGTGACGAAGATGTTCTTGTGGGCGAAGAACTCCGGAATGGTCAGCGAGGTGCTCAGCTGCTGACCGTTGACCCGGAGCTTTCCGTTCCCGATGCTGTTGTTGTTTTCCGGGGAGGAGGTGGTCTTGGTGCCGCCATGTTCCGTGATGACAGCCATCGTATAGGGCTCGAGATTCGTCGGCGGCGCCAATTTGCAGCTGAGATTCCAAGTCGGTTGGGCAAGCTGGGGAGGGGAAATGAAACAAGGAAGCGCGCCGTGACATCGGTTAGTTCAAGTTCATTAATGAATATAAAACACCAAACTGAAGCCGGCGATCGAGGGCAGAGCCGAGAAAACCAGCTAGACTCCTCAGTGTGTCAAGTTGAGCTGGCGGCGGAAGTGCATCATAAATCTGTTATCAAAATTAGATGGAAGTGGAGTGCACACGAGGCGGAAAGCAGACAACCTCACTGGGTTAATGTCCAACGAAATTAAAAGCTGAATATGCGAGCTTTCCACACTTTCCTAGTTCAGGTGCAACTTCAAAGGCAAAGCGATTGCTTAAGATAAATCGGAAATAGTCACAGAAAAGTAGGAAAAGTAAGCAGCAAAATACTCAAAGAAAGTGGTGCGAGTTTAGAGTGCTTGAAGCTTATTTTATAATAAGTCAATCTGTGATTGATACTTACACAAAACTAAGGGTATTCTATTTGTCCAAAATATAAGGAACCCCTTCCTTTACAATTTATTTTCTATATTTCTGATACACATTATGATAATCCGATAATTTTAAAGTAGGTCACAGCTGTCCTCGATTTTTCTGTCCAACTGGGCTAGCATTGCCTTTTACTTCCTGGGAAAAGGTCATCAGTGTACTCATAATATTCCCAGTTTGCGAAGCATTCAGTTCACAAAATTTCGGTCAATCACTTTTGGAGTTAAAATTTTGTAGCTTTCAAAATTGAAAATTTCAAATTTTAGTCCGGAATTTTATTTTCAGACACAGACCCACACAAGCAGCCGGTAAACGCATCCAAATTTTTAGTTTTTGAAATCGTTTTTGCAAGATGAATACCACTTTTAAAGTGGCTCGGATGAGCCTGAATCGGTGTTGGCGATTCGCTAGCAATAAGGCGAGGAGTCCAGTTCCCAGTTTGCGGCGATTGCCGGTGGCCTCCGGCCAAAGGCGTCGCTTTGCCGATCGGTATACCTTCGACGACAAGACCCAGGAGCAAATTGAGGGCATGAAAAGGAATGTGGATGAGGCTGAGGTGCCCAAGGAGTCTCCCTGGCGCGATGGCGAGTGGACTGCCGATTTTCCCGAGCGTCTGGATGAGCTGGGCTACGAGTCGCACTGCAACGATCGCCTGTACATAGCCAAGAACAAGTTCCGTCACGAGCAGGAGCAGTACAAGATGGAACGCGAAGAGCGTCGCGAAGAGGCCCAGAAGAGGATCCAAAGTCACTTCGCCCACAACAGCCAGCAACCGGACCAGGACACCGTTCGCCGGCGCACCATTATGCAGGATCCCGCCGACCATCAGAGGAGACAGGAGGCCATCATCGAGCAGAATCGCCGCAAGTGGCAGAGTCGTCCGGAATCGAGGAGGGAGACGAATACCTCGGGCATTACCTATCGTCCCGAAGCCCGTAAGCAAAGGTACATGGAGGAGCAGTTGCAGAGGCAGTCCGAGCAAGCCGAGGAAAAGGAAGACAGTGCCACTGTGGTCTACGATCCCAATCGTCCCACTGCTGAGTGGATGAAGAGGCAAAAGGACGCGGACGAGGCGCAGTACTGGCACTCCTGGCACACCTGTCCCAGTTCCCGGGAGCCGGAGACCACGGAGGAGGTGAAGCCCCACCTCAAGCGCAAGAAGGTGGTGGGCATTCCGCCCTCCTATCCACGGGACTACCAGCGACGTGGCTATCACCAGATAGTGCCGCCAGTACTGAAGGCCAAGACCATAGTACTACTGCCCAAACGACGACCCTCTGGCATCGACAAGCAGTTCCACAAGTTTGCCCGGAAACAGGCCACACTTTGGCATCAGGATTTTCAGGAGCCCAAGGACAATGCCGAACCCGTGACGAAGCCCCAGGTTCTGCCCGAGAAGCAGGGCAAAAAGAAGCCCAAGAGGAAGGAGGATCGCCGATCTGTGGAGCCCCCACGATTCCGGATGGTCGTCAAAACCCGTACCCCCGTTCCCCGTCCCTCGACCCCCGTGTGCAGCTATTCCGGACAGCTGGACGTGCCACCGGCAATCGCGGGACCCAGTGTCTACATGGGGTCCCTTCGTAAACCCGCCCCCGAGGCCTGGCGGACCTTCTCCACTGCCAGCACCCAATGAATGAGAGGTTACTTCAGGTGGCAGGACACCAAGACAGCGTTGTGAATTGCCCTTTTATCCAGAGTTAATTTTTGCATACATTTATGAATACATTTTGCTGAGCTCCTCGCGGGGCTCTGGGATATTATAGTATACTTTAAAATGACTGACTTTGCTACAAACTTGTTAAGCCCGTACTGGGGGTTTACCTTAATGGAAAAGGAAAAATTTACCAGGAAAATTCCCTTGCGGGAAGTGATCAGTAATTTAGTACTGTAGTTAGATGAACCGAATTGATCAGATAAACAACCTGATAGCCATTAGTAAACAAGTAATTATCTCTGAAGTAATGGCAAATTAAAACCGACGCGTGTAGCTGTCATAACAATAAAGCAGGTATATAAAACGTGTTTATAACGTGTGATAAAAGTTAAGATCGTAATATAGGGGTTGCCATAGTTCTGGAAAAGTTTAATTTGATAGATTGAATTTGTTTTTCACACAGCAATAAAAACGTTGACCAGCACTGTTAGGAAAACCGACTGAAGAATTTGACACTAATTTTAACCTTTAAACTTTCCCACACTCAAGCCCAATTAACCTTTTACTTTAATCACCAGATAGATACATAGATTAGAGTGGCCAAGCTCACATTAATTAATACCCAAAACTTTCGAGTTGCCAGTCCGCCGCAATTAAACCCATGGCCGTTGCCCAACACTGCTAACTGTACTTTCCCGACCAACTGCAAGACCATTCACATACCGCCTTTTGTCCGCTCCCTCGAAAACCATCAATAGCTCGACTAATTAATGGCAAATGACGCGTATATCCGAAAAAAAGAAACCGAAAAGCCTCGGCAGAAATAAAAAAGAAATCAAACCAAGGTATAACCGATGTAGTTAGATCTCGCACGCGGAATTGCCCAAGCTATGTGCACAGGTGGAAAACATAATTAACGAAATGCGTAACGATTTGTTGGAGGAGAGATTAATTTGGAACCTTTTCGTGTGATTCCAAATTTGTGTCAAGGCCGCCCGGCCTTAGATCTCAAGTGGAGTTGTCCGCCTAGGAGGAGGAGACCTATGGGCCCACCAATACTATCCAATACTATAAATACTCGGAGTTTGGCCGGACCAACAAAAAGAAAAACGCTCGGCCCAATCAAAATGCACGGTCACGGTCAGATCTCAGTTGATCTCTAGAGCTGTCGTCGTGCTGCGTTGTCTTCGTATGCAGATGAATCCAACGGATCGCGCATCTCACAGATATCTCCACGCGTATACAGTTGCTAAAGTGGCGCGTTTTCTGTGTTTTTTTTGGGGGGCTAACACCCATGCGCTAATTGTCCAGCTTGTAATTGACCAACTGACAGATCGGACAGCCCCCCAAGAAACCTTCGCTGACTGCTCCTGACTCAACACATTTTTTCAATGGCATTTCGCTTTCGGAAACGAGCCACCATGTGGCCCGATCGGGTACCCAGAATTATGCAAATGATTTCTTCTGGATCTGAGACAGAATGCCGCCAGTTTGGCCAACATTGAATCGATCGGAGTTAACTGGTTTCGGTTGCTCTTGGCCTGGCCCCCATGGCATGATTTGCATTTAATTTCCTCGAACTCGGGCCACGGAGATTCATCGCCATTTTGCCCTGGCCCAGCAACATTTTTGTCATATTTCTCACTTATCTCGAATACCTTTGTTTGCCTTCGTAAGGTTCTTCGCTAGATTGGGCCAACAGGTTTTTAGTTAGGGAACTTGGGAGTGACAGCTCCAATATTGATGGTCTCTGGGAGGGCTAACAGATCGTTGAACTTGACATTTTTGGTGGGCTACATGAATTGGGACAAAGACCTTGAATTTAGCTAAATATTATTGGTTTGTTGATAATATATATTTGAATAGATTATGGTGGACCCTGAGAAGATTTAATTGAAAGAGCTTAGCCTTTTTAAATAATAATTCTTAGAAATGGAAAGGAAGCTTTAGAATATCTTTCTTTTCATCTACTCTTTCTATTTTTTTTAAATTATTGAATGTATCCGCAAAGAAGAATGCAATGAAGCTTAGAAACATCTGAGTTGTCGAGGGGTTGTACCCATTGCTCACCTCCTATTTTGCATTTTTTATGGAGAAGCACATGGGCTATACTATATATAAATAAACAATATATACAGATATTTACAGATATAGCTGCGGCTGTATATATGCCCTAAGATTTGCATAATTTTGCTACGTCTGCGCTTCGCTTTGTTCGTAATTTCTGTTTAGACAAATGACCGAAGCCCAGCTGGGTCTTTGGTTGCCCTCGTATGGGTGGGTATCTGTGTGCGTCGGAGTATATACAAACTGTTTCTGCATATTAAATATTTGGAAATTTCTTTTGCCTGCTCAAAATGGCAAATATCGCGTTTCGAGCCCTAGGCCAAATAGAAGCCCTAATGGACGAATTATAAAAAAATTAACCACCTTAGCTGAGCAACTGTGGCTGCTGGAGGTGAGGGTATACTCTAACTGTGACGAAGTTTTGGGCTTTGTTTATGACCAAAGATCCATTTCGGTCACTTTCTATTTTACGACGAGCAGATCTCTCTCATCTCAGTTGGCGCCATTGATTTCTCTTCATGTGCTGTTATGATTTGGTTCCATTCAAATCGATTTGACAGTCGTTTTGCTTTATCTTCCTTCCGCCTTGGCAACCAAATGTGTAACAATAATGCTGTTTTGTTTATGCTAGGCATGAACGTGGAGGGGAATTCGATTCAATGCGCCATAAGCCCCGAGCGAGGAAAAAAACGTCGAACAAATAGCACTTGCGCCGGGCATTAGCTTTAAATGGCGGTGTAGACCTTAACATTGAAAGTGCCACCCAATAAACAGGCAAAGAGCAATTTTTGAAATTTAAATTCTATTCATTGACAATCAAAAGACTTAAGGAACGAACTTGGTTGAAGGGGTGCAGCCAAAGGACTGAAGAAACGAACTTGTGAGGGGGAATGCAATCAAAAGACTCAAGAAACGAACTTCATCTCGGCCTGTTACTTTGCTTTCAATGTTTGACACCTGCAATTTTTGTCGTTTAGGTTGTTATGCCCATTTAGAAATTCTACACAACAATTGTCTTATTTGTAATTTTAGAAGTTTGGCAAACCGGTTGGCGGCACAAAATCCGATGTGAGCCAAAGAAAAAACATCATAAATTGTGGAAGAAGTGCCTGACAGAAATTAGCCACGCGTCACATCCAGAAACTATAAAATTAAGTATTAATAAGAGCTTTTATCTCTGGACAAGTTCTTGAATGTGTAATCATAACAACGCTTCTTGTTTGTTTTGCTGCCCATGAATTTTCCAGCGCTCGCTGGAAAAACCGCATGGGAAAACTTACTCAATCGGTGTCGCGAAAAACTGAACCAACTGAAAAACACTCACACACACACGAACTGCGGCCAAGAGAGCGGCTGAGAGCGAGGAAAACTGGAAAAGCTATGAAAACAAACATTTAAGTGAAAATCGAAGAGCTAATTCAACAGCTTTTCCAATGGTCTTCCCGCAAGCAAGCCAAATAATGAATAAAACAAATCTAATGTAAACTCATTTTGCACTCTTCCAGCAATTCAGAACTCTTTCGTCACTTCCGCCCGGATTGTTTGGCAATTGACTCGCAATCGACGCGATTGTTATTAGGATTATTTTGTTTTATTATCGATTGCAGCACCCAGCGGGCCGTTTCACTTTGCACTTGATTTAAAAGTTATGGAGCACGACTTCGGGCAGATGTTAAGGCGAAGTGCAAACTAACCAAAAGTGTCGGGGGGCGATGGAGAGATCGGGGGTTGGTCACTGAGGAGGATCGATCCGCTTTTAGCCAACTTGCTGCCAATGCCGACGCACGCTCACTGAAGACTGAAATAGTGCGATCGCAGCTAGTGCTGGAAAGCACTCACTCGCCAGTCTCTGGGCCTCCGAGCCGCTGAGTTTCAGCTCGCCCAGACTTCGGGGCCCGCAATGAAAATCGGAACAGAAAACAATCAAGAGCCAGGCCGAGTCACAAAACGCGCTAACTCAGCAGCCAGGCAAAAAATAAATCCACGAAAAAACACTGAGCGAGCTTTGAGTGGCCAGCGAAGCAGCGATGTTTGACGTTTTGGTAACTGAGAAAGCCGCCTCTCCAAACTGTGGCTATTGCTGGATCTATTACGAGTGCGTGGTATCTGTTGAGTGGATCTGGCACTGCCATTCCGACTTGGGTTTCGAGTGATTTCGGCTAGCCTCCTGAGCCAAACAGGAAATCTGCTGGTACGCAGTCGCATAAAACGCGAAATAACAGCTAAGTTATCAGTACAAGGCTTCCAAAATGTATCTATAACCCATCTAAACAGCATTTCCTGATAAGATTCTATAATATTTTAACTTATATTTCAAAAACTTGCTGTTTGTTTATGTATCAAACTTATTTTACTGCAAGTTCTTAAGGAAGATATCAGTTTGTAATGCTTCATGTATGAATTGAAAATGTTTCTGTTTATATTTATTTGGAAATCACTTCTAAAACTTTGCTTTTCAATAAACCAAATATACCAGTTTACCTTAATAACCCATCATCATAATATTTAAAGTTATAAGACTTACCTAAATTATTTTAGTTTACTTTTGCAATGCAATCCCAAGAAATAAATATATTTAAGCTATTCAGTTTTAAATCGTTTTCAGTTTTAAGCTCTGGAACTCTCTGCACTGCAATTACACAAAGTACAAAATGGCAATTGATATTTCGAGCTCCGAGTAAAAAATATATAGCACTAAAAATCCCCTTTTCAATTGTAGCCAATTATGCAGAGTTTTCACTTTGCCACCACGCTTCCTGTTCTTTTGTTTTCAGTCTGCTGACATCTCCAGTTTATTAAGGCCAGGCAATGAGTACATAAATTCAGCTGACTTTGATAATTTGATTTTGGTGTCAATGAGGGCGAAACAAGGTAGGAAAATTACAGGTGGACCGCATGAGGTGTTGCCAATCACGTTATTCATTGTCTAATTATGCAAAACGAAATGTTCGGTTGATTGATTGATGGCCCCTCGATATCTCGAATGCGAAAATTCAAATCAGTGGGCGGGGCTTTACAAAGCAGTCGGCTATAAGATATTTCATCTCCACGCGGAGACAAGCTTTCTAAGCTCTTTCCCCTCTGACGGGTTCAATTGCAGTTGACCTAGATGTTACTAAAACAATGAAAATAAAATGGAAAAGGTGTATAGTACTGAGCCAGAGTTGTAGGCCCACGAAACAACAAGCACAACGCCTCTGGAGGGTACACACCTGAGCAGTAATTACAGGTACGCGGGGTACGACTCTTCGGTTAACCGAAAAAGAAATGTCAAAATTGGCAATAATTTAAACGACACGCGAGGAGAAGATGCCTATGTGGTCGAAAACAGGGAAGAAGGGACGGAAATGGAGAAAAATATGAGGAAGAGGAAACTGCGGTGGAGAATTAGCATTTCGAATGGATGAGTCCCCTGATAAGTAAGAGTGAAAACACCTGTCAATTGCAATCAATTAAATTAACATATTTAAGCGCACAGAAAAAAAGGTTGAATGAAATAAATCAGTTTATATTCATAATCCTTAAAAATATGGTTTATTCGTTATCATATTCTAGACATTGTTTTAAGATTACAAATCTTTTAACTATTTATTTTGTACCTTGTAAAAATACTTAAAGTGTGCTTCTCTACATTTGGAGTATATAACATAAGTTTTTGTCAAACATTGTTTGCAAACATTTTCTTTCAGTGTACACAAAAATCTCCATTACCCATTGTTGGCTATTTAAAAACCCCATATGCGCTAACTTTATTTGCCTTTGTCGATTTTCTCCCTACTCTATCGCAAGCGAAGCCGCAAACAAATCAATCAGGCTCATTAGCAATGCAATCGCAATCATATCGATCTCAAGTGCCTGCCAACGTGTCTTCAATTTGACTTCCCTATAAAAGCAACGACACCCGACCTCAGTAGCAGGAAAACCGCAAAAAAGGCTCTTGTTAGTTAATCGCCTTTCCACTTAGTCAGCGCTACTTGGCTGCCAGTCTTGACGGCTGGCTGGGAATTTTCATGGCCTGCTCACATTTTTTTGTGCCCCGTCATCGCCATTCGGCTGCAGTGGAGCAGGTTGAAAAGCGGCGCTGAAGATGGGGGATCTCGAGGAGTTATCAAGTCTTGGGCCTGGTCCAAGCCCCTTTGGGCCACAGAAACGACGTCACCCGGAGCGCATGAGTAACGAGCTTCGCTTTGGTTTTCATTTCATGTGCGGCTTTTGTCTGTTTGCCGATGTCTCACCTATTTGTTATCGTTTTAAAGTCGCTTGTCTCCGGTAATACCCTCCTTGAGGAGCGCTCGAAGGGGCGCGCTAAAATAATTTCGCCTATTCGTGCAACTTCAAACAGCTTACACAACATTAATAGGGTTTTTGTAGGTGGTATTATTATTATTATATGAGTATTTTGTCAAAGAACGAAAGTTTTTAAATCATTCAAATATATATTTTTTTTTAAATTTCCAATATCTGCATTTAAATGACAGCTACTTTATGGGTTCCTAACTAATGCAATTTACTATACCGTTTTCCTATATTTTTAGTGATATATCAATTATTTCTCCCTTTAAGAGCATTGGGTAATTCCACTTGAATCTCTCCCTTCTCATTTGTCTTAATGTATTTTAAAATTGATTAATATGCAGAGTGGCAGGGCAGTCATCACCCGCACCCCCTTGTCTATATATCCGACAACTTAAGGCCCCACCGTCCCCATATGACAATGCATTTTTGGTTTGTTTTTGTCGTCTTTATGTTTTGATTTTCACATTTATGTTGCGGGCATTGCAATCGGATGGCGACCTTGCTTATTGTCCAAATATTTGGGCCGCCGAAGGTTGTGGCTCCAAGATCTGAATTTAATATAGTACATTTTTGATAAAGATTTTGGATTAATGCGTGAAGAATGTAGATAAATCAAGAAGATAGCTTGTAGTACGATTAATCAGTGGGTGAGAAACAAATTAAAAAATACGTTTTTAATTCTTATCAAGTTTCCAACAGACTCCGTTTGAAATCAAAGTGTTACTAATGCATACAATTCTTTGTAAGATACTATTTATTTATTTATTGTTATTGGAAATGTAATTATAAATGTATTTTTTACAAGCTAACAAACTAATTGAAAATTAAATAATGTTCTATACACGTTTCCATTGTTTGTTAAACAAATAACTTATTTTAATTTCCATAAGGTTCAAGTGTGCATCACTTTTTGAAGAAATCAAATCTTATTCGGCAAATACTTCAAGGCTACTGTTTGAATTGCCCGCGCAATGGCAACGCCGCGTTGGCGCCGAAGTGGCAGCCCTGGCGGTTGTTTGAAATCGCAGCAAGCGCTGATTTGTGTGCTCGGCTGCAAAAGTGTTTGCTTAGGCAATCTGCTGTTTCGCAGGCGCAGGAAAAGCGGAAAGAGGAAGAGGAAGAGGAAGGGAAGCGGAAAGGAAGAAGAACTAGACCAAAGTGGATTTCATTCAATAGGAAAAACGGCCAAGGTGGTGGGAAAATCATAGCGCTATCAGCCCCCAGAAGGCCAGAGCCAGAGCCAGAGCAGAGTTTCCCTTAACTCACCACCGAAAAAAGGGAGCGCGACCGTTAGGCAGGGGGTGGAGAAAGGAGAAGGCAGGGAGTGCGAGAGAGCGGGAGAGCGCCAGTGAGAGCGGCGTTAATGGTGAGAATTGCAGGCGGCCCGGTTCGCCAGAAGCTTCTTCTTCCTGCCTCAGTCACTTTTCGCATTTCGAGCAGTGCTGCTGCTCTCCTCTCTCCGTCGCAGGCCACGGTGACAACGGTACATTTCCCCCACGAAATAAGGCTGTTCGAAAATAATAGTTGGAAAGGAAGCAAGCGCGACGCGAAGTGCCTGGCAACGTGTGTGAGTGAGTGTGATGCCCAATGGCAAGCAAATAAGCCCCGACAAAAAGGAAATTGGAAAGTGCCCAGCTCCCGGAAAAATCCAGTTCAAATCGCCGCAGCATCCGCACACGTTCCTAACCTCACTTTCGACCTGGAGCCGGTACGTACACGCCCTAAAAAGCCACCCAGGGGCCTTCCCCCCCGCAACACCTTTCTCATTCTTTATTTTTAGCATATTTTTTTGGCCTAGTTCGAGCATATTTCGCTGTCCCATTTCTTTTTTGCTCGCCACTTATTTTTAGCCCCCTTTCGGCAGCAGCCCCTGCCCATGGGCAGCCCCCTTTGGCTCCACACAAGGAAAAATGTATGTCGCTGGGTTTATTATCTCATCCGGAGAATGTCGCTGCTTTTTGGCGTCGACGGTTGTAAAAAATTTAGCAGAAAATCTGACATTTCCGTTTCGCGTTTCCGCCAAAGAGAAGATGAGCTTTGCGCGGAAAAGAGAAAGGCCCTGAGTCGGGCGAAAGTGGGCAGCAGAGCCAGTGTTGCTGTGTCCTAGCAAGCGAAAAAAAGAACATCAGCCCGAAACTATGCCCAATAAAATTACGAATTTCCCCAGAAAATTACCAAATTGAACTGGGTATCTGTAGACCCTACACCCGGCTGATAAGCCCCGTTGATAAAGCCCTATCTTATCTCAGAGCTAATGGGGCTGCTGAGTCAGCTGGTCGCTCATTATATAAGCAGCTAGCTACCCCCCGGAAAAGCCGGCAGACGCCCCGGAAAATAGTAGTAGAAAATGGCAGTCGAAGAGCGCTTCTCTCTTCTCGCCGCGACACCTTCTCTTCTCCAGAGACTTCTCTACATATCTCTCTCTCGAAATGAGAGCAGGCGCGTGAAACAATCTCGGGGAGCTTGGGAGGAAAAAATGAAACAGGCATTTTCCAATTGATTTTCAAGGCGGTCGACGCGAGCTCTTCCCCAGAAAGTTTCACAAAATATCTCAACAAAAAAAATTCACAATATTCAAAAAACACTTCCTTCAATCGCTAAACGCTGAAAATGTTTCCGAAAAAGCGTGAAAAGTGCAGGAAAAGTTCCTCGAACAGCCGCTGACGCCTGAGCTGGGATATTGCATAAAAAAAGCGAACGATGTGTGAGTAGTGGCAGCGCGCCCGGAAAACTTTTGGGAAAATTCGAAGGGGCTGGCGGTGTGGGAGGTGCTCAGCCCGAAAGTATGCCCCAAGATGAATGGAGCTGCTGACAACCAGGCCGTTAATTGGTCCCATAAATAATTTCGATTTTATCGCAATTTTCCCGAGCAGAGTGCCAGTGCGGGTGTGCGAGTGTATTGTTGCACTCGACTGCGAGGCGATAACATTTCAAGTGCATTATGTCATTTTCCCCGTTTTGTTGTCTACAGCCCCCTCAGCCACTCCTCCCCCAGCCACTGCCCCACCCCTTCGACCATGTGTGCGAGTGTTTGCCATTTCACAGCCGAGGAAATGGGGAAAATGTGTGGAACGAGGACGGGCAGGAGCAGGTCCTGTCAACAGGGCGCCATCTAATGCCGTAACTTTGTGTAATTAAAAAAATAAGAACAAAGCAGTGGGCTAGGGCTTGTCGGGGGTTGTAAATAGGTTGTGCACTATATACACTAAGCATCCCAAGTGTGACACTTGAGTGACTATGCTGAGGGGACGGTCCAGCTGATGGGCAACCCATGAAAGATTGTATTTATGTCAGAAATAGGCTTACCTGAGGTCGCTGTGAGCC
Organism: Drosophila biarmipes; assembly: GCF_025231255.1. NCBI lineage: Eukaryota > Metazoa > Arthropoda > Insecta > Diptera > Drosophilidae > Drosophila > Drosophila biarmipes. Next base: position 15,620,855 of record NC_066615.1, on the reverse strand, counting down.
ATAATAACTTGAGTTTATTAGCGATTAGGGGCTACCTCGAACCTATTACAACACTTGACTAAATTATGAATTGAATTGTGACGAAAGTAGGTATAGTTTTATGTTATTCGTAGTTCTTACTTAATAGAAGCTACGAATCTAAGCGAGTTCAAATTTAAGAAATATTTAAATGATGGCAAAGAAAACCCTTTCATATAGTATCATTGCTAAAATTCAGCTTGGGACAAGCAGTCACTTTGAGTTGCGGAAACTCCACAATAGTTCCTCCCTTTTACTAGGAAAATGGCCTGCCATTGAGCAGGAAACTTTTGTTTTATGCTGCCCACTTCCGGTCAGATGAGAATTTACTTGCTCAGCCCAAAAGTAGGCAAGCGGTTCGTTCTCGCCCAGCCTCTTCGCTTCCAGCCATCCCCTTCCCAAAACCAATTCTAAGGCAAAACTTTGCGGTGGCTTTGCACTGCGAGAAAAGGGGGTGGGCGTGTGGGCGTGTGGGCTATGCTATCTTCGATTTCGAGAGTAGTTTCCGCTTTCCGTTGAATTACTTTTGGCCGAATGTGAGAATAAATATTTACTTGCGCAATTAGAGGGATTTTGGGGGCACGTGGCAGACGGATCTTCGAAACACACCCACCGACTGCCCAAAAAGCATGATGATTTCCACGTGCCCCTCAATGGAAAACTTGAAACACATCGGCTAATAAAAATGGAAAACATTGGAAGCTCTGGCTGTCATATTTATCATCCAACACGTAGTATTTGTTGGCCTGAAAAGGTTTTGATGACGTACTTCGGGGATATTTTGCTCACTAAGTGATTCATGGTTAGGTTATTTTTTAGACAGCTTGTTTGCTTAGTCTCTCTTAAACTTACATGGCCCATTAAGCCAAGTTGCTATTGATTAGGCACTGAAGTGTCAGCTGTAATTAAAACTGCTTTAGAAATTAATAAAGCTTTTTACATATTTTAAATACAATTAAACTGTGCCTCAGGACAGGTTGGAAAAATAACTCATTAGTCTGCAGTTGGTGTAGTCCTGCTTTACATATTCATTCAGCAGCTGATAAGACTGGGTAGACAATAATTGGTCATTAATCACTTTGAGCTGGTCAGTTTTAATTATTTCACTTACTGATGCATAGATTATTTTGTGAAACCTTCATAGAAAGCATTAAACAAGTTGGTGTTAGACCCTAGCGAATGAATTAATTTGTTTCTAATGAACGGTTCGTTTGGCCTGAGAAAAGCATTTCTATGACAATTATTTGATATCTTAGATTGTTGTTAGTGTGTATTATATTATAATTTCAATAATCATTAGACGAGTATGGTAATTTGCCGACTTCGTGAAGCCAAGAAATATTTATTTGTAAACTGGTCGAGTGTAAGCCAAGCCTGGTAGTTAATGTCGTGTTGTAAAGGGCCCATATTCGAAATCTGCATTTTTTAAAAAGTACCCAAGGTCGTTATTACTTACCTTTAACCTACACATTCCAAGTTATTTAAACTAACGATATATATTTAACAAATTAGTTTGTATTTTATGTATATTATACTGTAATTTTAAAAATAATTGTGCAAGTGTGTGTAATATATGTAAGATAAGTGACTCAAAATCGAAATACCTATTTTTATGGATTTTTAGAGTAACCAGTTCCTTGCTGTTTTTTCCAGTGTGGTCAATTAGTTCTTTCGGTTAACTGTGGTGAATTAATCACCTCTCCGCCCGCTCGCTTACCCTTTCCGACCGCAAGTGTGACTCGCCTTTCAATTAGACACGAAAGTCTTTTTTGGTCAATTTGGCCGCTGCTGTTTACTGTTACCTGGTGGCAAGTGCAAGATTATGCATGCACACGCACACGGTGGCAGCGGCAGCGCAGCGGCAGCGCAGCGGCAGCGGTGGATACCCGATAGTGCTGAAGCTTATAAGCGGTGTACTTTGACCTCTTTCGGCTCTGCCCGCGCCGCAGCCGGCGTCTACGTGAGTGGTCAATGTCAGTGCCTGACCACATATCCAATTTCTCCTCTCTCTCCTCCGGTTTTCCGTTTTCCCCGACTTGTTTTCCACACACACCGTTCTTTTGCGGCTTTTTCAATTAAAGCTTGTTGCATGCTGCCTCTGCCTGCGTCGGCCTCTCCGCCGGCGGAGCTCTCTGCTCCGCTCTCTTCTGGGGATCTCGACTACGTACACACACACACACACTGAATCTCGGCGGTCTCGCAGCCGAAATCTACGTGTCCGCCGCTCTCTCCTCGCGCTGCTTTCTTTTGTGCGCCTTTCTTGGCAGCGCAGCTTTGGAGCCGACTGCATAAATCTTTCACTTCTTCGAGGGCCAAGTTTAGTTCAGTTCCAAACGGCCGACGAAGCAGACGCGTCGCTAGAAGATCGCACTTGCATAAGCACACACACATATCTGTACATAGTATATGGCCGAGAAAAGCAGTTAAAAAAGTTAAGAAAGTGGGCAAAGAACGGTCAACTCTCTACCGCGTGCGCTCTCTCTCCCTCTCTCTCCGTCTGTCCGCGAACGTGCTCTCCCCCTCGCGGTCGCTTGATTTCTTTGCGCCTGCGCAACGGTCATTCTTCGCCGTCTTCCCTCTCTTCGCTCTCTCTCGCAAAAGTGAAAATATTTGGAGAAATTTCTTGGGGGCAGCCAAAGAAAAAGAAGCAGAAGAAGAAGCACACACACCACAGAAGAAACAGAATTTCGGTCTGGAGTTTTTTAGTGTGTCAGGAGTGGGCAGAGGTATCGGTATCATCGTATCTTGCCTTGCCAGTAGTGTCAACAACGAATCGAAGAATCGTCAACGAAAATTGTTTTCCGTTCTGTCGTACTCGGTTTTTTTCCACGCGAACGACCTTTGGAAACCCAAAACGCCGCCAGTGCCAAAAGTTCCGCTACAGCCCGAAACCACAACAAACGAATTCGCAAGTCCCCCAATGTCAATGACCTAAATTCGGGGTTTCTCGGAAAAACGAAGTGGGAAAATCAAGTCAAGTCAATGCAAACACGCGCTGCTGCTGCAGCATCTTAGGCGTCTTCGATTTTGGCCAATAGCATTGGCCATATGTTTGTCTAACAAGTAAGTGCAAGCCAGGCTTGGCCCACAAATATTTGAGCCGTTTCCTTTTTGGCCGGATTATGCAATTCCGTTTTTAGCTAATATTTGATCCACGCTAAGCAGTCCAATCACAGTAGAGCTTCGATACAGAAACCTGTCTTAGAGATGAGGTGTTTAATCTTAAGGTATCAACTCTGTCTTTGACCTAAGCTAACCTAGTTTGAATTGGCGCCCAAACACTTAAGTGAGCTATACAAAAAATAGAGATCGGACAGCAGTAGCGTACGATAAAGGCGAATTGAAAAACCATTTCTCCTAAAAAATGAATATTCGATGAATATTTTTGGGTCTTTACATATTGGGTCTTATAGAATGTGGTCAATTGCTTTCCAGTTTCGATTTAAATTTGACTAATAGAAACCTGGCTGCTTTGCTTGTATAATATTTAGAGCTTACAAGTTCAAGTTTAGGGGAAAAAGTAGTCACGTGGTGGTTCAATTTAGAGAAGCTGGACTGTATTAACAACCAGGTTGTTGCTGCGAGAAAGTTTAAAAGGCAGCACATATTTTCGAAATTTTTGTTGCTGTATATTTGTAATATTAATCATTGCATATTTACAAATAAAATTTGCACACAGTCGAGACAACGACTAGCGACAACGAAAACGAAAATGAAAACGATAACGACAGCAAAAAGACGATGGAGCATAATAAATAAACATGGATCATGGCCACACACACACACACACACACACTTAATGCCACAAAGATACAAAATCTGAGATTGCAAAAAAGAAAAACCAAAAGCCCGACGACCAAAAAAACCAAATAGCCGAAAAACCCTCCGAAAACGCGGTAGTTAAAAGAGTGGGGCAGCCGCGCGCTCGATTGTTTATTTAATTTTTACATTTACAAATATCATTACACCGATTTCTGCTTTTGTGGGGTAAATATCTGTGCTCGGACTCGGACAATGTGTCATAATTGCGAACCCACATTGACTTGACCCACATTTCTGGCTGGGAGTGGAATGGAGCGAAGTGAAATGAGTGGACGCATGCGCAAATGCATCGACGGCCAGCGCTGAGCTCAGCCGAAAATGATTGCCACAGTCAGTACGGTTCGGCCAGATACATATGGCGTATGGCACATAGTATCGGCATTTTGTATCTGCTACTTAGCTAGCGGTATCTGTGCGCTCGAGAAGGCGAGATATTTCTATTGATTACGTGCCCGAACTACCAGAGCGACCCGTCGAATTTCTTTTTCACTTTCGCGACTCTGGGCTAGATTCATTCTACTTGGCCGCGGGGCTAATGGTTCTACTCGAAATGGGTTACGGAGCCATTGAGCCAGCCACTTGGCATTCAGATCGACTGTTTATTGGGCACACACTTTCGCCGCTCTGTGACGTAAAGTCTCTTGGGTAAATAAGGAATCTTTAAGCACACGCTTCCTCGAAGCGTCTCCATGTTGACGTCTTCCTGAACCGCAGAAAGTATTATTTCTTTGTAAACTGGGCGACTGCAAACAAAGCCTGGGAATTACCCCGAGTATAGCTTGGAATATTTGTCGATCTTTTACTTGTTTACCTGCTAAAACGTAGGTAAAGCCATTCTAGACAGTTCTGAAAGTGTTGTCACGTTGTACTGGGCCTATAGGCGAAACTAGCATTTTTTAAAAAGTACCCAAGCTCGTTTTTGTTCGCCATTAACCTGCATATTATCTGACACGATCTACTTTTAACATTCTCATTTGTTTTTACAATCCAACAGCTTTCCCGCCCGGGAATTGCACTTTAGATTACCACTTACTTGCCACTCAATTCGAAATGCATTTCGAAACCTTACCTGACCCCGCCAAAAGTGAATACACTTATGTGAGTGGACCTTGCTGCACAGTGCACAGAAGAAATGGGCCTTATCTTAAGGTCTAGTTCGCCATAAATCTTCATCGTATAATTGCAGAGACCAAATTGTTGTTGATTATTCAAATTGGCCGCGTGAGGTTGACTTTTAATTGCAGCTGGACCAAAGAATCTTTTAATTGAGCCCGTAGACGCTGGGTCTTAGCTCATGTGACCAGCCTAAAAATAAGATGAGCTCTATATTATAATTGTGAATTATTTAATATCTAGCTGGCGCGTGTGGGTGCGAGTGGGACGGCGGCTGGCTCGACTCAGCTGAGCTTTTAAATTGGGTAGCTAATCTGCTGACTACCTCCAGAGCCGCCCCCATTATACACAGTTAAATTTAACTTTTATGCTGTAAACTGCGAGATCGCTTTTGTTTGTTAATCAAGGCACACGAATTATGGGCAGTGGGAGGGAGACAGATCCGAGATTCATTCTATCCAGCCGCAACCCCCTACAGATTTATTCAATTACACACAAAGCATAGATAGCTTACGATAACCATAATAGCAGACATAGTCGACGGCGACCACTGGCCACCACTGGCCACCACTGTCCTCTATCCACTATTCACTATCCAATGGCCACCGACAACCGGACAGTCCACAATTCCAGAGCCGCACTCAAAGGTTCAATAGAATAGAGGGCACAGACCCATTATGCGCACTCACACGAACGGGTCCCCATGTCCACACATCCACATATCCACACATCTGTCCAGCATCCGCCGTGGCTCGAGGTCTACGGGTTTACATAATGAGAGGCCTCCCATTGTTGAAAAGTGAAAATGCATATTTGAACTTTCGTTTGTGGTCAATTCAGTTCGATTCGATTCGATGCGGTGCGGTGCGGAGCGAAAGACACCGATCCGAAAACGAAACGGGCCACCAAATTGCCAAAACAAACAGGTTGACACCGCACCGCCGCCAAGGGATCCCAGAAGAGACACCTCAGAATCGCACGGTTCGTGCGACTATATAGTATCTTTGTATCTTTGGTGACCGTACCGCAGTCTATGGTCTGCATGCGGAAGCATTCGGCGGGGCTGTAAGTGTGTACACACATATGTCGAGGCCCTGAGTGCTAAAGACTCGTAATCCGAAAGCAACAAGCTCCAAATGAGGAAACGGCAGGGCCCGAAGAGAGGAGACAGTGTAGAAAAGCGCAAAGAAGAAACGCGCTTAAAGACGGGTCTTCGGCCCTGGGAGAAACACAAGACGGTGGACGTGGTCGAAAGCAGAAATACCCTTGGGGAAGTTCATGTAATCTTTGTGGAAATCTGGGGTTCTGAAAGTGTCGGTGGTAATTAGTAGGAAGTGGTTAATAGACGGGGCCCTCAGGTGAAATAACACTTATTTTCACACATTATAGGTGTGCTGATTGCTAAATGGGTTGCTAATCTCAAAACGGAATAGGTGATTTAACGATTAGATTTGTTTTAAAATACGATGATTATTTAATTATATGAATGCTTGATACTCTCTTATTTCTAACCCATCCCAAATCCTGCACCGAATGTAGAGAAAAACCTTGCTGAATAATTTATTATACAGTTCAGGAACTCTTAAGATACGAATCCCTCGACTGCCATTAAATATTAAAACATTAATTAATCCCTAACCCCCAGTCCTTGCCTTATCCACGTCCACGTCCACGTCCCCCGAAAGCCCTTAGGGTATAAGTAAAATTTTGAAGCCACCGCTTCCAAATGTCCGGCAAGTCGATGCTGATGACGATGACGAGGTTGCTGATGATGATAATGCGGCACGATTATAGGAAATGGGTCAGACAATACACGGGCAGCGGAGACTGGTGTGTAACTACCTTGTCAAGGCAGGTTGAACGCCGAGTGTTTACCGTTTAACAGCACACACGCAGATACATTTCGGTCTTCATGTTTGGTTAACACGCTCCGCGGCCTGGTGGGCTGGTGGGCGGCAGGCGGCAGGCGGGGGCAGGCGGTCGATGGGCGTGGCTGGGCCAAAGCGATGGTCCGATGGTCGGTTCATTTGCCTCTTGTGGCTGGCGCGCAAATTTTCGTTGCAGTTGGTAAGACAGCAGGAAGAGAGCCGATGGAGGGGGGGAAAAAGTTGATTTTCAAGAAATTTCACTTTAGAATGAGGAGGAACCAGTCGGGCCTCGGCGTCTTCGAGGCTTCATTGATAAATTTACAGTTACGTGATGAGGCCGCTGCGATTGCTGCGTCTCAGAGATGTTTAAACTTTAATTATAGAGCTCTCGGCCGCAACTAGTTCAGCGGATATAGCCCTCTGCGATGTGATAACATCGCCACAGAGTGATGCCCGGCCAAAAGTCAAACAGCCAATGAGCCAATGTGCCAATTTCTTAACACATTTCTCGGCCGCCGCATAGAGAAACAGCGAAGTGTTTTTGCCAAGTCAGCGAAAGGTACCCTCAAATGCAAATTACCAAAAATGTATAAAGGGAAAAATAAAAATAGTGCGGCCATCTGCGGCGGCAGACTTTGTACAAACCGAAAATTGAAAACGAAAGTTTGACCAAAAAACTTAGCAACAACAGGAAATTTAATACATGCGAGGGGGAAAAAATATTGCGGAATTTAGATATTTAAAAAAGAAGAAGAAAAAACCCAAAGACCTACAAAAGATCCGAAAAATAAAAAGTGAAAGTCATGGCCCCCAAAAAGTTCGTTTTAGAGACGCCACGCTTTAGGCCGACATCATCATAGCCATGATTATCACCCGAGCTTGACGTCACACCCCCCATAAGTATATCCAACTGGCAATCAATCTAGCCAGATAGATACACACTCCCCCACTTCCTGGTTACGATCAATATTTGGTCAACAATAAATTTGAAATTCAATTAGCAAGGCATTCGGCGAATTACAGGGCAGATGAGGTGGGGATGCTTTCCGGTGCATAGGGTTCGAAGGTCAGACCCTTCCCAGATAACCTAGTGGCGGGGGCAGTGGGGATGGGCGAACTTTGCGGCGAGACAAGCACGATTTGTTGTTTATCTGATATTTTCCTTTTAGCCAGCCCTGTTGTTTCACTTGTTACCAACGCTTGTTGACAAATTCATTAGGGATTTTTTACAACTCTACAGCCAGGAACTGCGTCGGTAGAAGCGTTTGTTTGGACTGGCTAAGTGTGCGCTGCGGCCCCCTCTACGAGAAGGTTAACTATTCCGATGCCGATGGCGAAGTATTTCCTAGATATAAAGCTGGATTTAATTGACGTTTGCCCAACCCAGCCAGATCTTTCGCCCCCTACAGGCCTGCTTATGTCGATGGATCGCCGTGCGCAGGGCTACTGGGGACCTGCGGAGATATTATGACGTGTGAAACACTCTTAAGTGGCACTTGATCATGCGGGTCGCCGTTTAGCGATAGAACCTCTCGGCTCAGCGCAGCTAAGCGCAGCTCCACTCGGCTCATGTAAAAATCGTTTAATATAGAATGAAGTGCTCCCAGACATATAGTGGGCATTCGCCAGCTGTCACTGCTATCGACAGTATCGTCTCCCCGGTTCGTTTCGACGGGTCTTCAGTTCTCGGACCTCAGTTCTCGGTTTTCAGTCCCCAGTTCCCAGTTCTCAGTTCTCAGTTCACCGTTCTCGCCTTGTAAGCCGATTTAAGCATTAAGCGGATTTCGCGTACTTAGCTCTATGGTGCGTTAAATTCAATCGCGGTCCGTTGGACAACCATATCCGAGATCTAAGTGGTGCGGAGTGTGTGCTCTCGCTGTACGAACATGTCCTTTCCTTCGACGCCATTTGCATATCCTTTTCCGTGATGGCCGCTTGCCAAGCTCTTAGACGTCATAGCTGGGATTTGGGTTACCCATCAGTTGGGGCTCAAAATGATGGCTAATTTTAGCCCGGCCCAAGGATAAATGACGTTTTGATAGAAATGTAGATGAATATATAAATTGATAGATGGATGGATGGGTAAAGGCTGGGGCTTTGACTTGGGTTTTGCTGGCATGTTTTGATTTTTCGTTGTTCAAAGCTAATTTGCTGAAGTAATAGGGTATGAAAAGGGTTAATGATGGAAATCAGGAGAAATAATGTTTTTAGGATAGCAAAATATATGTATGTGTGCGGGTTGGGATCGTTAATTTATAAGAACATTAACTTATATTTAAAATACATTTTTGTAAATTTCGCTTGAAATTTATTCAATATTCTTTTACCTTCCAGCTCTGCAGCGCACTCACGCCTGGAAGTTATCGTAAACCGGTCTTGTTCACCCCCCACCCAACCCACAGGATACACCTGCTGAACTCTTTTTGTACAAAACCAACCTAAAGCAACCTCCAGGACAAGCGACTCATGGAAACATGGACAGACGCTCAACGGCGACAGAAGGATTTTCAACTAGCTTTTCGAAGGACTTAATTGCATAAATTTATATGAACAATTCAGCAGCTTCCAACTAGGGGAAATCAGAGTAATCACTTCCAAACCAAAAGAATATATAGATATATTAGAGGGGACACACCGCCCTTGGAAACTCGAGCGCACACTGCAAATGACAAAGAACTGCTTCCTACTTTAACTTAAGCGCAGGACTCGAACCGCAGGATACTAACATAACAAAAAGACAACACAAAAAGGCAACAAACAATCGAACATGTCACACGCGGCAAACAACAAAGCGGAAACGGAAGCAGCCCCAAACAGCAGCCTCAAACAGTCCGCCGCCCCCCCGCCCGCTAACGGTCACGATGCCAAGCTGCTCAACGGCACCTTGGCCCGAACCAACGGCCTAACCCATGCCGCCAGCGTGGCCACCTCCTCCTCCGGCTACGGCAGCTCCGGTGCGGGCGCCGGCGGAGCCGCCTCCTCCGCATCCTCAGCCGCAGCGGCGGCGGGGGCGTCCTCGACGGCCCTGCCCTTGCCGCCCAGCAGCAACGGCCTCCAGATGCCCTACGAGCGGTTCCGGGCGGACGACACCAGCTACGTGCCCATCGGCCAGTTCTACGCGGGACGCAGTGTCTTCATCACGGGCGGCACCGGCTTCATGGGAAAGGTGAGTTCAAAGTTATTGATTTGAAAATATCTTAGAAAAAAAAAAAAATATGGTAGGGAAAAAAAACTTTCTTGAATCCACACCAAAAAAATATTTTAAAGGACATTCACTTTTAAATATTATTGCAAATATTTGGAAGTCTATTATATTTTGTAAAGTATATAAGAAAACTGAGCCAAGCATTTAAAATATTTTTTTTTATATATATTTATTATGTTTATATGATTGCAGGGCTCCTTATTTAATTATAAAGATGGGTAGTATTGGCCCAATAAAAATGCCTGACGAAAAATGTATTTAAATTTTTAATAGTAAAACGTCATTATCTAAAATTAGCAAAAGTCAAATCTTGGTGACCCAGCAACTTTTCTATCTTAATTTAGGTGATTAAAAACATATCAAATAGGCTTTGCCTGTACTTCATTTATATTGTCATATTTAAAGCTTTCTTTTAAATTAAGTTCATTAAGCTTGAGCTTATTAAATTTAATTTAATTTAATCTGCATGCTGGAGATAATAACGAGATAAGCCTTTCATGATTAAAAGTAATCATAGGAAAATTAGTTTTACAATCGTGACTAATAAGGAATTAAATATTTAATGCTGCAATAATAAGTCAGTATAGAACGATTACTTTCATTCAAATTTTCCCCTAATGTTAGTTGGCATTACAAACATATATATAAGTGTTTTAAATAACCTTGAACTAAGATCCTGTTACGCATAACCAATTACCCACTGTTGGCCAATATTGTTTGCTGAGATATGCACATCCCTTGGCCAAACTACCCCACTTGCCATTATCCTTTTCTAAGCCCGAAAAGCGGCTACCAACTTTCGTTGCATACTTTTGTGGGCCGCCGGCCAGCCACTTTCATTCACGTCACGCATACGCCGCGTGTTCATTGGCTGCGAATTGAACTATTGAACCCGGCGGCCTGGTTGGGCTCGATTAAAAACTCGAAGCGTTTCTCAGTCATAAAATATGCACAAATATTTGTGTGCGCGCTGATAAACAAAACTTCGTGGAACGCTGAGCTTGGTGGGTGGATCCGATGGTTTGCTGGTTGGCCACCCTGAATTTTAGATGCACTTTGCGTTGCCTGTTTGCCGTCGATGTGCGTGAGTGCTTCACTTGGCTTGCTTGCCTGGTTTTTTAAAGCCGCAATGCTTGAGTTACGTTGAGCTGGCTCCACTAGACGATGTTGACTCATCGCCGCCTGCCATGCAAAGGCTCCATATTACGAGTATTGTGACTGCGTCTATGCATTCGGTTGCTTTGGCTCGACCTCCCACTCCGGGTTCCGCTTAATTGTTCCTCAAGTGGTGCAGCGGACTACCCGTTTCCCTGCTCCAAATACATCCTCCGGCTGTTGTGCCAATTTTTATGCCAGCCATTGTTAAACACAGGCACTGTGATACAAAATGCTATACAGATACTTTCGAATTTCTTCGTTACTTTATATTCTGAGTACTTTTTATTAGATAATGAATGACATTTAAAAAAAGGGAAAAACTAAATTTTAAAGCATTTTTAAAAATGATATTTTAATTCTGCGAGGTCCTAACATATAACAAGTTTTTAAGATATTAATTTTCTGATTTTTGGTGGGATCAGAATAACTGTGAAAATTCCTATAAACAGGTAAAAAAAAGTTTTTTTTCCCTCTTAATATTGTAAGGTGTTGCCCATTCTTTTCTCTCTGTGCACATTGCATGTCGGTGGCTCCTGGCTGCGTCATTATGACATGAAATCGCAGTGGCGCCGCCCAGACTCTGGGCTCGCAGTGGTGGTGTTGTGTGTTGTTCATCGATTTTGTGCTCCTGGCACGCCCTCCACCCGCAGAACCACCCACTTAACAGCCCACAGAGCCGCCCACAACCCCCTATCCTTTTTTGTTGTCTGCTGTGGCCTGTTGTCGCTTAATTCCGGTACAATTCTCACATCGTTTTCGGGGCGTGTCCCAGCCCCTGGGCAACACCACCGCCCACTCACAAACGAAGTCAAGTCAAGCCTAACCGCAGACACCACTGAAGTGGGTCAAGTGTGTCCTCGTGGGTGTAGCGATAATCGTTTACTTGGTTAATGGCCATATTCAATGATTGAGTGACTAGTAACATTTCGATTTCCGACGCTCTTTTTTCCAGGTGCTGGTGGAGAAGCTACTGCGCTCATGTCCGGACATAAGGAATATATATCTACTGATACGACCGAAACGCGGTCAAGAAGTGTCGGCTCGTCTCACGGAACTGCTGAATGCACCGGTGAGTTTGAACAGTCGGCAGGGGTTCAAACACGGGGCTATATTAATTTCTTAATTCTTAATTAGCTCTTCGAATCACTGCGCCAGGAGAAGCCCAAGGAGCTGAGCAAAGTCATACCCATTTCGGGCGATATTACTTCCGAGGAGCTTGGCATTTCTGAAAAAGATCAGGTTAGCCTCCGCACATTAGCGCCCAATGGCCGTCAGTTAATGGGCATTTGCTTCCATTTTTAGAACCTACTGTGTCGCAATGTTTCCGTCGTCTTTCACTCGGCCGCCACTGTGAAATTCGACGAGAAGCTCAAGCTGTCTGTCACAATCAATATGCTGGGCACGAAACGCCTCGTCGAGCTCTGCCATCGCATGCTGTCACTGGACGTAAGTGGGGTTGTAGAAAGCGGATCCGTGGCGGTTTCTAAATCAATTAATGCTCTTATAGGCACTTATCCATGTATCCACTGCCTATTGCAATTGCGATAGAACCGATGTGTCCGAGGTTATCTATGCACCGCCCTATAATCCCGACGATATCATTTCACTAATCAACTGGCTTCCGGAGGATATACTTGATCAGGTGGGTGCTCTACCTCGATCTCATAATGGTAGTGGATTTAATAGTAAATTTATTGTTTTAGCTTACACCGCGCCTCATTGGCAAGCGCCCCAATACGTACACATTTACAAAAGCCTTAGCGGAGCATATGTTACTTAAGGAGGCTGGTAATCTGCCCGTTGCCATTGTGAGGCCATCGATTGGTGAGTAGAGTATATAAGAATTATTATAAAGATCAGTAAGAAAGCACTTTATGATTTATGAATATCATTTCACTTCCTTGAAGGAGTCATAAGCCAAAATGAGACATTTTAAATCAGTATCCTGCGGCATCTTATAAATGTTTTGCATTCCTCCGCAGTGACTGCCAGTCTGAATGAGCCGTTTGCCGGATGGGTGGACAACTTCAATGGGCCAACGGGTCTGGTTTCGGCGCTGGCCAAGGGCATGTTCCGCACGATGATGTGTGAGAAGAACTATGTGGCCGATATGGTACCTGTCGATATTGTGATTAACCTGATGATCGCCGCCGCCTGGCGCACAGCGACCCGCAAGTCCAACAACCTACTCATCTACAATTGTTGCACCGGCCAGCGCAATCCCATAATCTGGTCGGAGTTTGTCAAACACGCCATGACGAGTGTGCGCAAGCATCCCCTGGGTGAGTGGAGAAAACCGAAAAACAGAAATCTCCCTAATGTGACCATTATAATTAACACGGATATTATTGTTCTTTCCCCAGAGGGCTGCCTGTGGTATCCGACTGGCGACCTGCGCATGAACCGCCCCATGAACACGCTGAATTGTATAGCCAAACACTTTCTGCCGGCCTACATTCTGGACGGAGTGGCAAGAATCATGGGCAAGAAGCCATTGTGAGTTGCGCCGGCCGCTCCCCCAGAGCTTTTCAATTGGTATCCGTATAATAATTTGCGCTGTACCCCTTTGTAGCGTTGTCAACGTACAAAACAAAATTGCCAAAGCTGTGGAATGCCTCGAGTACTTCGCCACACGCCAATGGCGCTTCAAGGACGACAATGTCCACGCCCTGCTGCACACGCTGAGTCCCAAGGATCGCGAGATCTTCGTCTTCGACGTGCGCCACATCAACTGGGACAAGTACGTGGAGCGCTACGTCCTGGGCTTCAGGGAGTTCCTGTTCAAGCAGCGTCCCGAGTCGCTGCCGGCCAGCAGAAAGCGCATGCTCAGGTAGGAAGAGTTCTAGATATTTTGTATATAAAATCTTGAACAGGATCAGTGCCTGCATAAAGCTTGAGATTTCGTAAGCTTTTAAGGCTGAACAGTTGGTATTAAGTATGCATATTCTAGAGATTTCTGCGCAGAATAAGTTTGTTTCATCAAAGCCAGGTTTTCAATGATTTTAAGACTGTTCAAATTGTATCTGATTTAATTTTCAATGCTTATCAGCAAGGGAAAAACATTGTTCAGATCGAACCATTAATTAATAAGTTATAGTCGATAGTCTACATTAGTTATGTAGAATGTTATGTAGATAATATGTAAAATTAATGTTTCTTCACCTCTAATCAAAGTTTAAATGGGTGAAGGGTATTTTTTAGTCGGGGCATCCGACTGTACCCTAGCTAAAATGTATTCCCCTGATTTTTAATACTCCACTTTCCCGATTTCAGGCTCTACTATCTGCATCAGCTGACCAAACTGGTGGCGGTGCTGCTCACCTGGCGCTTCCTCATGTCGCGCTCGAAGCGGCTGAACGATTTGTGGAGCTCCTTCCTGGAGAACGCGCTCAAGATGGCGCGCTTGATACCCTTTTTGTAATTACGTGCGGATGGCGACCGGTGTGGAAGCTTGGAGACAGCAGCTGCGGACATATGTATATGTGCTGGGATCTGGCAGGATCTGCGATGATCTTCTTCTTTGCGATTTCTAAATGCCCCAACGCGGCGTACACTTTAGAGGTTCTTAGCAAATAGTTATATTCATATTTTTCTATATATGTTACAAATGAGTAAACAGCAGAAGCCACAACCACAACACATCCGAACAACCACGACGCAAGGAGCATCGCATCAGCTACTAACTAACAGATTAAAATATTGACATTAACGCAATGGGGTAATTAAATGGCATCCATCACATTATTCAGGTGCAATGATAGGTCAGGTGTGAGAGGGCAGGAGTTTTATTTGGCCCGGTGTCGGTTGTTGTCTCCATTTATCTATCTCCCTGTCTCTCCTTCTGCGAGATTGTACAATTTTGTGAAATAATTTAAAAACGCGCAAGGGGAAAGCCCAGAGTCGAAGTGAATTCCACCTGTTTGCATAAAGAGATACACGGGGGATTGCTCGAGTGAATTTATGGTCGGGATTCAACGATGGTGAAGCAATTTGAATGAATTAGTACATCCAAAACTATACAAAACAGACATTTGAAAAGACAAACAAAAGCGATTAGTTCAGCAATGATTAGTAAAGAGAATAAATGAAATTAAAAGAAATGGCTTGTTATTGCTTTAAAAATTACATAAACGTAACGTAAACTATGCTAATTAATTAATATTAATTATAAATATTATTACGTAACGAGCGAACATTGCATATAAATAATACGACAACAAAAAACCAACATTATTTATAATTGAATGTAGTTTTAACATTTTTACATTTACAATTAAGTTTTCAATTTATATAAAACAAAGCAGAAGGAGCGGAATTATATACGACAGGAGACAAGAATTCAGATATACAAAATTCAATTTATGTATATGTATATGACAAAAAGCGAAAACACAAGCGAAAAACTACAAAAAAATCATAATGATAATAAATTAATGAAAACAAAAATTATATTTATATATAAACATCAGAAACATAATTTCTTAGCATTTGCAGCCTAAACACTAAATCTAAGCGTAGCCAGAAATGGAGTTTCCAAAAGATAACAAACTATGAAAGAAGTTTTTTGAAACAAACGCAATTAGAGAAACACGATTATGAAATTTATATTTAAATGCGATAAATTAAAAAACACAAAACAAAAACCTATACAAACAAACACACTGAAACCAAGACACATATAGTAAGAACATTCCATCCAGTCTGTAGGAAATCGGGTCATCAACCAACTCTTCCTCCACTTTGGACTTTGCTTCCCGTCTCGTTTGATCGATATGGGCCTGGTAATATGGGCCGGGTCACAGGTCACAGGTCACGGCCAGGATACAGTTCGTTCTCGGGTTCGTTTTCGTGCAATTATGAAATATCTTATGTTATGCCTAGAATTTATTATGTTTTATTTCTAAATCGATTTGTAAATTGCAGTGCATCAATAAAATACACTTCCAAAATAATAATACAAATATACCAACGCGTTCTTCTTTTTCACTTTGATTTTCCCAAAGAAAAACGTTCAATTAGCTTCTAGAAAACCTAAAAACTATCCAATAATAATATTTCGTGACAGTGGCGGGAAACTAAAACTATGCAAACCACTGGTAAGCTCTAAAATGAATGAAAATGATAATGAATTGAACAAACAACTGGAAATTAATCCAACCTAAAAAAACTCAATAAAAGAAAATTACAAGGAAAATGGTCTGGCAAATTGTTTTAATGGCAGCGGGGAAGGTGAGACCCAAATAAAAACACATTTCTCCTTGTTTTTGTACACATGAATTTCACTTTTATTCTTTTTTCTCAGTTTCTCAGCTTTTGTTATTTCGCATTTCCAGCGCTTACACGCCACCAACCTTAAAATTGTTTTCCACTCCATAGCGCCAAATATATATGCCATTAAGATATAATATACTTTTCGATTTTGCTTTGTGAGATGTGCTTATGCTTAGATAATTCAAAACTAGTCCTCTCGACTCACGGGGGAGGAAAAGCGTGGAAAATGTGGAAATCCGAAGTCGAGCTTGGGTGAGCGGAGTGTGAGGGGAGACTGGAGTATGGGTAAGTGTTTGTTATAGGTTGCTTAGCTGGTATTTCCCTATAGCTTAGACCGAATCGAAAATTATACTATGTGAGTGGAATTCTCAAGTACCGATTAGATTTCCTCGCCCGTCATTATTTTTCAGCAAGTTATGACAATAGATTCGTTTTCGTTTTTCTTCGAGTGTGGTGGCTTCTCTAAATGGACTTTTTGTTGGTTGGTTTGCTTATGCTGTATTATATGTTACTTGCCACCAATCCATTACTCCGGCGAGCCAGCTTACAAAATGTGGTTCTAGTCTTTGCGTTTCTGTTTCTTGTTTATTATTTATTTTTGGTTTCTTCATTACTCTTTAAGTGTAACAAAATAATTTACGATTTTAAATGAAAACCATTAATTTTGTTTTTATATAATAATACTTTATAGCTAGAGCTAAGTTTAAGCCTGTTCGCATGCACTAAACTTGCATTCCTTTTTTTTTTTGTCGTTTGTTTTTTCTCGATTTTTTTTTGGTAGGGTTTTCGTAGTATATAAAAATACCATTTATTGTGTGAGATTTTTACTTATTTCGCTTCTTAAATTTGTCTTTAAATATATGTTTTTATATATCGTTTACGTTTACTTTTCTAAACTTCGTTGCGATTTTGTTATTGTTGAGAAAAGAAGTGTATGCAAAGCTACTGATATTCCATCGAAATCGTTATGCGGATAACAATGATTTATCTCGTCAGAAGTAAATGCCTTGGCCTGGTTCTAAGCTTCAAAACCTCTCACATCCCCTCCTAAGAAATTGAGCTACCTTTGATGTCTGTCGAGTGATCAGCAATGAATACTTAAACCCTCTTGGCCCTCAAAACATGTCGAACTGTTGCCGAACTACGGAATCGTATCGATTCTTCGCCCATCTTTAAATCCGTAGCGTAATGATCACCCCATTCTAAACCCCAAAATCTCGAACTGAACCAGTGCCAACAATCAATCATCAATCAACAACGGTCTGTGGATATATGCATATGTTATCTTCTCTGTCAGGTTGTGGGCTTAAGGTACACTAGGTAATGTCGTCAGGGTACAAAAGTGTGTGGGAATCCTGTGTGTTTATACATATGCCTGTACTCGGAAAGGACCTCCTGTAGATCTGTGTGTGTGTGTGTAATGCATTTTGGTAAGCTTACTGCCTACTTGAGATGCCGCGGCACAACCATAATAGATACACGTACAGCAACGGAAAATACTGCCAAGTCATCGACTCGACTAGGTGTTAAGACTATGTTTAAGCCGTGGATGCGGAGATATACCTTCGAATATGTTCGTACACCTATTGAGCTTCCGATTGTGAGCATACATTGGTAGATTTTTATTTATTTCTATTTTCTCTCGATTTGTTTTTATTTCTTTTGTACATTTTTTGTTTGAGTTTCGGTATTTTCTGTGACAAGTCGCTTGTAAAATATATTGTAAATTGCACATTCAACCGCTCTCTCGCTTTTACTCCACTGTGAATATTTTCGGCAATGAAAAGCAATCATGGGTCGAATAAACATTGTCCTGGGATCGAGTCATATAATATTGAGCTTGTCTTATGGAAAAATAGGTTCATATAATTATGAATTTAATAATGTTATTTATTTTTAAGCAAAAACGCGAGATCGGCTGAATATGCGTGTAAGATCTAGGTAGCTATAAATGTAATTTACATGTTCTTTGTTTCCGCGTATTCAGCATTTTAATTTACGGTTCGCTTTAGTCGCACATACATATTGGATATATAAGTTGATTATACATATGTTTATATACGAGAATATGTTTGCGTGTATATAGATGTATGCGCATATAACAGTAGACTTGTACATAAAGCAAAACATAGACGTAACGTATCTTTCCTATATATGTTTCGGTATCATTATCTAAATATGTATATACTTTTTGTTTTTTCTCTATTCGATTTGCTGTTTTAAACACACACTCAATTTGCTTATGCCTAGTTGTACATACATTAATGCTTATGCATGTATACCTACCCCAGTATATAATAAATTAAATTTGGCTCCGCGGCGAGCCTCGTTCTTGTATAATTTATTTATCTTCGGCCTGGTTAAATATAATGTTGTCGCCTCACTTGTATATCGTTAATATATCTTTATAAAAATTATATAATTTAAAGCTTGTTTGTTACGTTCCAACTAAATGTACAAAATCTCGAATTCCGATCAACACCTGAAAAGAGAGCGTTACTGATGATGAACAAATACAGGGCTGTGCTGAAAGAATATTTTACAACATTTTAAGCAACTCAATCGAGCTGAAAGTCGTTGCCTCAACGTGGTTTCGTTAATGCTAATTTTTGTTTTTCAAACATACAACTGAATTTTCATAAAAATCACCCTGTAAATTGTAGTTTTTCTCTATCGCTTTATACGCTACTAATCTTTTTATTTCCTTAGGACTATTCAAATACATACAATATACGTAATTCGCTACGACGGAAGCTGTTATTTACACTAAATTTAACTTCGTTTGGAGTAAACAACGCAAGAATCGAGAATCCTAAATTAAGGTGTATCCTATGTTAAAAACATACGTGTTGGCATATCTGACTACATTTGTGGTGTTATTGCGAACTTTAAACGAGCTGTTGGCTTCGACACTTTGAACTACTTTGAGTTGGCATCTTGGTTCCCGGTTCTGGACTGCGTATTAAAAATAAGCTATCGTTTCGTTCTTAACTTTTTTTACTTTAGGAATATTGTTTGGCATTTCAGTCATCAGCTTAAAACGTTAACTAAGGGTATGGCAACTGAGGATGTAAAAAAATAGTTGAATTAAACTAAGGTTAAATGTAAAACTTAGATACAATTAATATATACAACCTCTCGCAAAATGTTCTTTTTCTTCAATTACTTTTTGTTTTCCTTTTCGCAAAACTAATATCTGGTAAAAAACTAAACTATTTGTATCAACTAAGTTTATATGTTACTTGCAGTTTCTTGTTATCCGACTTTGGTTTTTGTTTTTTTACGCAATACAAATTTAAGATTAAATTACAATACAATTTTGTTTGTGAATTCTCACTCGGTTTCTGTTATCCCAATTGTTTGTTGGTTTTTCTCATTTTATGATTCGAGAATAAATATATTTAGTGCGCTGGTGAGGCGCAAGCAAATTGTGATTGCCCCAAAACAAGACAAATTACGAGCGATAAAGACGCGGCCCAAAGTCGGGAGTATACTTCAGAAGTCTAGCTATTGGCATTGTTAATTGGTAGATCTTTGACCTGTACTTTTTGGTAAAAGATTTTAAAAATCTTTTCGAAAAATCCCGAAACAGTTTATTTGGAAACTTTAATTATGGACTTTTGAAGTAGAATCCCGATCTTAGGATACCCTATTTCCGAGTGCCCGCTTAACAACTGATTTCGGAATGATTGTTGTTGTCCTTGTAGCGCTCCGCGTATCCCTGGATGGTGAAGGGCGAATCGGCACCACCCGATCCCGTCGAGACCTCGCCGTTCATCACCGTTCCATTGCCCACCACCACGCCGTTGAGGGGCTTCGCCTCCTCCCCGTTCTTCACCTGGACATTGGCGTACGACTGCTTGGCACTGCCGTTGGGCAAGCCCTTGGTCAGCGCCGAGGGGTCCAGCGTGATCCCGTCCAGCTGCGAGGCGAAGGACAGGGGTGGTTGGATGGTGGTCGGTGTGGGCTGCGGTGTGTCCAGGCTGATCAGCTTGGCCTCCTCCCCGGCGGCCAGTGGCACGTCATGGCCACTCCCGGCCACCGGTGGCTCCACCTTGGAGTTCGGTAGTATAAAGGATGTCTCCCAGCAGTCTCCACTGGTCGGCGGGATGTTCTCCACCGGCCTGGGGTGCGGTGCGGCGGGAGAGGTGACCGCCGGCGGGGTGCAGGAGCTCATCTGCTGGCGCTGCGACTCCGGAACATAGCCTGATCCGCTGGCCACCGAGGGATTGTTGCTGCCACCTGGTGGCAAGGGCACCAGGTAGTCCGGCACCGCCAGGCAGAACTCCTCGCCATTGGGCGGTCGTATGACGGTGTCATCTCTTTCCGAGGCCGTGGGTCCCAGGATATTGGGCAGAGGGGCGTTCATTATGCTCGCATCCTGGGTGCAGGCGGTCAGGTGTTCCAGCAGGGTGATGAATGTGGGCCGATCCTCGGGCGTGGGATTCCAGCAGTCGGCCATGACCTTGTAGATGGAGACGGGACACTCGGTGGGTGAGCCCAATCGACCGCCTCGCACCACCAGCTCCATCACCTGGGTATTGTGCTGCCCCGGGTATGGCGAACGGCCCAGACTGAAGACCTCCCACAGCAGAATGCCAAAGGACCAGACATCCGTCTTCGAGGTGAATATGCCATCGAGGAAGGCCTCCGGCGGCATCCACTTGATGGGCAGCATGGCCTTGCCTCCCTTGCGGTAGTAGTCCGATCTGTAGATATCCCGGGACATGCCGAAGTCGGCGATCTTCACCACTCGGCCGGGACCCTTGCTGCTCAGCAGACAGTTCCTGGCGGCAATGTCCCGATGGATGAATCGCTTGCTCTCCATGTAGCGACACCCCTTGGCCACGTCCAAGGCGCAGAACAGCAGATCCTTCATGGTCAGCAGGGAGGGACGCTCTGGGGTGTTCCTGTTCTCCCTCAGGAACTTCTGCAGATCCCCGCCAGCGAGCAGTTCCAAGACTATGTAGTACGGCTGACGGTCGAAGCAGACGCCTATCAAGTGCACCATGTTCGGGTGATTGAACTTGGCCATGATGGCAGCCTCCTTCAGGAAGTCCTCCTCCTTCTCGCGCTTGGGATCTTCGCGTAGGGTCTTCACTGCCACGCCCATTTCCACGGCATCTCCATCCCGATGGCGATACAAGGCCATGTAAACCTCTCCAAAGGCTCCTTTGCCCAGGGCACTGGAAATAATAAAGAGGTTATTTTGCTGGACTTGGGTGATCCATATTAGATTACTCACTTGACCAACTGCAGACTGTCGCGTGCAACTTGGGGCAAACTGTTGACATCGATGTGACCATTGAGGATGCCATCGCACCCATAGTTGGGATTGAAGTTGTTCAGATTGGAGTCGTCGATATTGTTGCGCAAACGTGTTAACTGGAGATCCTGCTCTACGAGCATCTTGTGGCGCTTCTTCGATTGCTTCTTCCGTTGATAGCGATTGTCTAAAGTAAGTATATAATTAGTACAAATATATATTAGAGAATTCATAAAATATGTTAAAAAATTATGTTTAAAAAATGTTAAAAAATTATGTTATGTTAAAGGTTTTTCCACCCAACTTACATAGCATGAAGATGAGCGCCGCAATGCAGATGAAGAGCACGGCCAGCGAGATCATCAGGATGGTGACGAGGTACTGGAAGGATGACTTGCCGGCCTCCTCGCGGATCTCGCAGGCGGTATGATTGTCCCTCTTCAGACTCCAGCCATCCGGGCAGATGCAGCGCACCTTCGACCGGAACTCATCCAGGGCCACGCACCTGTAGTCGCAGCCGCAGCCCTCGATCGCCGGAATGATGATGATGGCACCTGGTCCACTGCTGGCACCCGCATATATTTCGCTGATCTCGCGAATACTCCGGCTGGGACTGATGTAGGAGCTGCCGCCCTCGCCATTCGACTCGGTCAGATAGACATCGCCACCGGCGTAGCCACCACCTCCTCCTCCGGTATTGCAGCCACCTCCGCCTCCGCCGAAGCCACCTTGGCCATGTCGGTGCACGGAGGTTCCGTTGTCCGCCAGCTCCACATAGCAGGAGTGACCACCACGACCGCCCTGGAGTAGAGCAGCTCCATTGGTGGGGCTCAGGGCCTGGTCCTCCTTGGCCCTCCATCCTCCACCTGGGCCAGCGGTCTTTTTGTTCAGCGGCTCGCCGTTGATCTGTCCACTTTCTGGCGCCTGCTGGGGCTTCGCCTTCTGACCATGCTGGAAGTCCTCGTCTATGTACTGGCCAATGCCAAGGCCTCCTCCACCACCAGCGACCAGAAGAGGCACAGCCTCGTTTTTGGCCTGATTGAGGAGAAACACGTAGGAGCCACCGCCTCCACCGCCGGCACCATTTTCGATGTAAATGTTCTTCACCATGTCCTGCTTGTTGCGGAAGCTATATTGGCCCAAATCCAGGTCGTGATCGGTGCCGCAGCCGGGTTCCTTGAGAACGCCCATCGACTTGATGCAGGCATTCTCGCCCTGTTGTCCCACGAGGAAGTAAAGCTCCTCATGCTTATGCAGCTCCAGAACAGCCACAGCCACCGATCCTCGAGAGCTGCCAACACCACCCGAACCCAGTCCTCCACTGGCGCCCTTGGCAATGATTCTGGAAAGGAGTGTGGGACATTTAGAATGGATGGTTTTGTTTAATAAGATGGTTAACTCACGTGTAGTGCCCCTCGTGGGGGACCTTCCACTTCTGCATGCCCTTGTAGCTGCTCTGGTCCTCCACCACATGGACTTCCCGCAGGACATGGGACTTATTCTGATCCCTGTAGGATGCCTCGCACTGCGCCTGCGAGGGTCCTATCATGCCACGAGTGTCGCAGCTGGTTAGCTCAAGGTCTAAGAAGAGTAAAATCAACATAAGTTATCATATTAATTGTAATTAATAGTAACTGACAGTTGGTGTGCTCAAAGTCTTTGTAGGAAGGACTCTTCAGATTCTGCCGCACATCCCAGTAGTTGTAGCCATTCAAGTGATCTGCTGGGATATTGAGGCCAAAGCATTCAGGACTCAAAGAGAAGTCGTCCACAGCCACATCCGAGTAGATTCTCATGCCCATGCGAGCTTCGAATTGAAGATAGTATCTAAGGGATATCGAATGTTTAATAGAGTATATAGATTA
Organism: Drosophila biarmipes; assembly: GCF_025231255.1. Classification (NCBI taxonomy): domain Eukaryota; kingdom Metazoa; phylum Arthropoda; class Insecta; order Diptera; family Drosophilidae; genus Drosophila; species Drosophila biarmipes. The sequence goes on along the minus strand of NC_066615.1, from coordinate 15,597,269 downwards.
TATAATAAATAGGTGCTCCGAGTGGAAAACTCACTTGGACGTTATATTTGGCAGTACATATTCCGCTCTCAGCCAATCGCTGCCCTGGTTTTTGGTGCTCCACCACAGCGTGGTGGTGATGTTCTCCTTCTCCTTCATCTCCACCACGGAGAGGTTGATGCTGCCCGGGTTCTTGCCAAACTGGTGGATAAAGAACCTCACCACACAGGAGTTACGATAGGCAGAGTCAGGGTTTCCATGGACCGATGGCGGCGGATTGAAGGTCTTGCTGACCATTATGGCATTGCTGGCAAATCCTATGATCGAGTTCTTTTCGCTGTTGTTCTGATGCTGATTCATGTTGACCAGCATGTAGTATCCACTGGTGTTGTTCTGCAGATGCTGCATCGTGTGATCCCCATCCGGCCCGGTGTCATGAGTGGGCGAGGATCCCGTGTGGCGTGACCAGGTGAGAGTGGTCTTTCCCGAGTCTCGCCAGCCACACCAGTCTTCCTCGAAGTCACAACGACCGCCATAAGGTATTTTATCTGTATTGGATGAAGGATTTGGTATTTAAAAACAGATTTTTGGAACTTGTATGGTATAATATACTCACCACACGACTGCTGCTCATCCTCCGCCTCATCGCAGTCCCTGGTGATGTCGCAGATTCGGGGTAGATGGATGCACACGGGCACCCTGTTGGCAGTGCACTTCACCTGCGAGGTGCTGCACTTCTCCGACTTTGTGCCCTCGGGGAAGCAGTTTACCATCCGCAAGTTGTCCAGCGCCACATGACCCTTCTGACCAGGTCGCAGTTCGGGAACCACCTCGAAGACGATGCGAAAATCGCGTGAAACGCGACCCAGGCGATATACCTTCCTCGTCCATTGGCGCTGATTGTCGCCCAGGATCTCGGCCGGCACCCAGCTGCTCTCAGATGTATGGAGTGGTTCCACCACCACCCTGGAAAGACCGTGGCTCATGTCGCTTTGGTGCATGTACACCTCCAGATAGCACTTCTCCATGGTGGTACTGAACTCCGGAGAGGTGAGATTCAGAGGCTTCGAGTTCGGAATCACGCGGGCGTACAGGAACCTTCCGTTCGCATCGTCGATACTATCGGCTGTGGGTCCTGGCAGCAGTCCTGTGAGGTTCTTCTTCATCAACTCCATGCCAGACATAACTTGAAAACCGTCCGTGTAGTTGCCCCAGGTCCAGGAGCAAGGGCTCTCGAAGTTACACTTAACGCCCAGCTCAAACTCGTACTCCGACGAGGGCGTGGCATCCGTGTGGGGAGCGTATGTGTTCTAGGGAGCACAAGGAACACAAATTATTATTAATTATTCAGGTTTAAAACTGTATAAACAATGTATTATTAAGGGTCTACAGTTCTGCAGAAGGTATCCTACTTTTTAAAGACAGTCAAATGCAACCTAAATAAAAATAAAATATATTTTAAGGTTGATGTTTCTTACCATTAAAAATGTAAGTTACTTAAATTCTTTGGTGTTTAAATATTAACCAACATATAAAGAGAATATATAAAATGCAAGATAAAATTGGGTACTTGTAAAAGAATTTAGTTGAAGTATCTCAATTAAAAATGTGTTTTAAGATATTTTAAGATTGATTTTTCTTACCATTAAAAATTTAAGTTACTTAAGTTCACTTTGGTGTTCAAATATTAATCAACATTTAAGGAGAATATATACATTTAAAGAGAATATATAAAATTGGGTACTTGTAAAATAATTTAGTTGAAGTATCTCAATCAAAAATGTGTGATGAAGATTAAAGTTTGATCAATAAATATAAAATACCGGAAATAAATATGTATTCTTTATAAAAATAAAGTGATGTCAAGTGGTTTAGATTTAAATATATAGGTGAATCAATAGGATAGTAAAGTTGGATATTGACTTAAATAAGTTTTATATTTTGATTAAGAAAGCAACTCACCGCATTTGGAGAGGTGTCTCGGATGCGGTCCTTGATCTTCTGCAGCGGGTCCGCCGACGAGGGCTGCAGATCCCCCTCGAAGTTTCCGTGTGTGACCCCGCCAGCAGGTTCATCCGCTTGGTTGAGGGCCTTCTTCAGCTTGTACAGCTCGCTGATGGAGCTCTTCCACTGATTGAAGCGCTTGGGCTGGTCTTCCCCACCGACGTACTGGGGAGGTAATCTGGTGGAGTAGGGTCCTCCCAATGGACCGGCGGTCATGGCGGCCATTCCACTGGGCTGCTTCAGCTCGTACATGGATCCATAGCGGTCCGCGGATCCAATGCCCTGGCCTAGACCATCAATGCGGCCAATGGAGGAGGTGCCTGAGTACGAGGGGTAGCCGGCACTGGCGCCGGAAATGCCACCGCCCGGACCACCCACCGAGGGATTCATGAGCTCCTTGCGCAGCGACTCCATGCCACGCCGACCGCCATTTCCGCTTCCGGGTCGCTGGGCCAACTGGGCCAGTCGCCGCTTGTTATCTCTCCGCGATCCTGGCGGAGCCGACTCGTAGTCCTCGTACTGTGTGACCACCGGCGACGTGGGTTGTGGCAGGGGCAGGGGTTGCTCATGCAGCCTCCCATTTCGCAGCTGTTTCCCCCCCGAGGCACCTGGCCAGCTGTTGAAGCTCGGATGCTGGGACATGGGCAGCGAGCTGAAGGTGTGGTTCATGATCAGCGGTCGCTGGGCCAACGAGGGATTCACCAGGAGGGACAGGAGAGCCACAAGCACTGGCACCACCAGCACCAGCAGCTGCCTGATCGGTGGCATGCTGAAACTCCCTTTTAAACTTTTTTCGATAGACTTCAGGCGAAGAATTCTTCCCGGAAAATGGCCTCAAGTGTGTTTGGTGTGTTCTTATGCTATGATATTCAGTTGCTTAACTCCTTGGTAACGATTGCGACCACTTGGCGCATTTAAAGTTCTTCAAGTGGAGGCAGCTCATTGCTAAAGCTCTCATCCACAGGTGAGGGTGTGTTTTTTTGTTGGTTCCTAATTATTCTCCTCCTTTGCTCAATCCTGCGGAAAATGAAAAATTTGATATCATATAACTAATCGGGCGCATTGACATTTGACTTTTAGGTAGAGACAAGGCCTCCCACGTAATGGCATTTCATAATGCAGGGGTTTTAGGTTTAGTCGGAGCCACACGTCACACAGCCACATGTGTCCTCTTTCAAAGGACCTGCACCCCAACCCCACATCCTTGTAGCAAATCAATGAGAGTGCTGCCTCCCGCAGGCGAGCATTTCGACAATAGAAGCCCAAGGCGCGAAAATGCAATAAGATGGCCTTTAATAAGAGACTGATTTTTCCTGGAATGCCGAAATTTCTTTCGCAGGAAAGAAACCTGAGCGTAGGCAGGTGTTCTGATTGCGAATTGTGATTGCAAATTTCAATTGTCCTCTAAATTTTTGGTTTTGTGGCAGATCGATTGCATCATTGCAGCATCATAAATGCTTACTTTACACAGAAAATGAATCTTTTGCGTAAAACTTAAGCTTTTTGAGTGAAAGTTTAATAAATGTTGATTTCAAACCGAATATCAGAAAAATTATTATAAGGCTCTATTAATTCCTGCTTCAGAAAGGACATAAAATAAAAAGCCCTTGTTCCAAATTCATAGAATAATCGTTCATCATTATGATACTTAATTAGTTTACTAGATTTGCTATTAAATCTTGCATATCTTAGTCGAACATACTCAAATATTATAGTAAATTCAAAAGTCTTTCAAAGCAAAAAAAAAATGGTTTTATATTAATGTGACCAAAAATTCACAATAAATTGTTTTTTCAAACTGATGTGTAAACTTGTCTGCAATTTAAAATATCTCACGCATTTCAACAACTTTTTTTTTAGTTTACTTATCAAAAACATTTTCCTGTAGATTGCTTGTCTGATTGGAAAATATTGGCCTGAGTCTACATTTCTTTTGATACACATGTACCTTTATACTTTTCAATAGACTAAGACCACATGTCCAAATGGATTTCTTCTTAATTATTTTGCTTTTAGAACGAATCAATCTATTTTTCTCTTATAGACACGGGCATTTTCTTCTGGTCGAGGGGCGTCGTACAAAATCACTTTTAACATTTCGCTTTTCCACAAGCACACACACGCACACAATCGGATACTGGTATTTTCTCGCATTTTCTTTTCGGGATTTATTTCGCTTTCCGAATGACAACTGCACTTATTTTATTTGATTTTTCAATTCTTTTTTTCCTTGTGGATACTAGGCTAAGAAATAAAAAAGTGTGAGAGAGAGAGAGAAAGTAAAATAAAGTGTGAGGGAGAGGGGGGCTAGGAAAAGTTTGGTTGTTGCTGCTGCTGGCCTTTCGCTTTTTCGCATTTTCTATTATTTTGGCCAGCCCCAACAAAAAAGTATATTCCATATTGGGAAAGCGAAAAAGTTGGGAAATTTTCCACACAAACAAGAAGGAAACTCTCGCTGGTGTGTGTGTGTGTAACTTCATAGTACGCAAAGTATGCTACACAAAATGGCTGTCGCGAAAACAACAACAAAGCGGAATTGTAAATACACACACACACAGAGGGAAAGCCAAAACACGCCTCGTAAAAATGGAGAAAAAAGCGAAACTGGGAAAAGTAACGAGAACTTGAGAGTTTCCACCCCCCACCCCTGCATCCGTAAGACTGCAGCGAGTGCACAAAACGGAAACGCAACTGAAGCTGAAAGTCCTGCGAGTAACGGTGAAGCGGGAAAGCGCTGAACTGGAAAAGCGGTAAGCTAACTAGCTGAAACTACACATGCATGCGAAATGCCCCCTCCGCCTTCAGCAGGAAGTGGATTCGCGCTGAGGCGAAGGTTCAAGACACGGACAAGTGTCAGAAGTTACGAGGGCTACGATGGGTGGCGAATGCTCTCGAGATCTCGATTTCGGGGGTATGTTCTATTAGGAGCACTATTAGGATGGCGAAAGATAAGTATCCATTCTAAAGATGCATTTGATCAAGTTATAACTGCTATTTTGCTTTTAAGGAACCCTCCTATGCATGGTGAAAATATCAAATTCTTTACCGAGAAAAGAACATGGTGCCGTTGCATACAAAATGGGAATAATGTTCTTTCCAAGAAAAGCTTTGTCACCATTCTCATTAGGATTTTGGAAATTTTTGAGATAGACGTTATTAAATTGAATGCTTATAAATGATTCTTCAAAAAATAATACGTTTCGAGAGTAGCTTTTAATGTATTAAGTATGAAATTTATATATAATATATAATAATATTTATACACCGATAATATTTTGCAAATAGAGAATGAAGCCAAAACAGTAAATACTTTAAAATTAGCTCTTTTATCCGCAGACAGATGAATCAGGGGTACCTGCTTTCCTATACATTTGTCTAAAAACTGTATTAAACAGTTTTATAATGCTTTAAAAAATCAACTAATAGTGAAGTTTAAATTATACTGAACTAAAAATAGCAGTTTCTTAGCTTAACACTCTGAAATACTCAAATGCCGATGCATCTGACAAATTAAGCAAATAAATATGTGTCAGATCATTCAATTGAGTAATTTAGCCAAAGCTCTCATAAATAAGAGATTTCTAAAAGGTTCGGCTTGTATAACCACTTGGATAGCTATAATTTTCGAAATATTAACTTAACATTTTCATTTCAGTGTTTCTAATTAGAGAAGTGGAATTTTCCTTCACTTTGTTGAAACTACGTTGATTAGAATTCTCCAGAAAACCATACCAAATGGGGTCCCAGCGATTAAGCCTTTTCTCAGTATTTAAAATAAAATAAATCTAATTGAAATTAAATCAAAGAGACCAGGCACATGGAGAGCACCATAGGTCTGTATCTTCTATTTTGCAGATACACACACAGTGCCGCCGCAGGAGCAACAACGGCAGCAACAAAAACAGCATTAGAAGGAGCGAGTGGAGGCTGCGTCAACGACGCGAATATTGCGCTGCCCTCGGTGGCCGACTCCTTTTTGGGTGGTGCTGGGCGGCGGGGGTGGTGATTGGGCAAGGATTTGCCAGGATGCGAGACGCAGCTTCGGTATCGTTGACTGCGCAGGATACACACACACATGGGGCAGTCTTCGCTACTAATGGCGCAGACAAATTGTTTTGCGTATCTCACAGATACACAGATACAGGGGAGCCAAGGCGCACAAAAGATACTACACAAAAAACACACCACACACACACAAAAACGCACGCATACACACGCTTGGAAGTAACGAAATTTTTCCTGCAGCTCAACAAATTTTTCATTAGACTTAGCACTATTTTCCACATCATTTCGGGTTGCTATCCAGCTTATAAAACTTGGTATTCCCATTTTATTACGGAATATGTACCCGCTTTCACCAAAACGCACTCATTTTTGGGGTTCCCGAAAAAGCTGCTGCTGCTGCTGCTGCCTTAGAATTATGTATAGTACCGAGGAAAATATGTTTTTTGTGTAAAGAAAATCATGAAGCTTTCAGTTACACTTTTCACGCTTTCTTTTCCTTTTCATTTGCCCACGGATATTGTTGTAACATTTTTCCCAGCACTGATAGTACTGTATTGTATTTTCCTCAGGTTTCCTCTTTTTTCTTTGTCAGTATATCTTGTTGTTTTTTTTCTAGATTTTTTGGAGGCCGTCTTTCCGCGTATCTGAGGGATACTTGCGCGCACGACGCTCGGCAAACGAAGACTGAAATGTGGGGAAATTCGCTAGAGCCCGGCCAGCATCCTTGGCATAGCCATCGACATCGGCATCGGCATCTTGCGTCGGCAGCTAAACGAATATCCTGCGCCTGAAATCGAGCCGCAGGAAGCCCGAGCTCACAGCCACAGATGCGTTCGGAAATTGAAGATACTTCTCCATGGACTCGCTGGATTTTCACTCGCTCTCTCTCTCTCTCTCTGGCAGGCAGCGAAAGCTGTTGCTGTTTTGGATTGAATGTGAAAGTGGGGGGAAAGTGGCGGCGAAAAGGGGGGAAAGTGGCGCACTCTGGCGGTCGGCATAAGCCGGGAAATTAATGCAAACTGCTGGAAATTGAATTTAGCTACATCAGCCGCTGCAGTGGCGAAAGCCCCTTTTCCTTTTCCGATCGGGGGCCTCGAGGGGGGCCGACGCTGCTGCTTGTGCGTCAGTTTCAGTCGTGGCTGCGTTTCCTCTTTCAATTTGCAGTGCATTAGGACACCCATCCAGCGCATCCATCGCGTCCTGCGTCCTGCGTCCCGTCGTCCTTCCCTCCTGCGATGTAATATCACCTAATCAGCGCCACGGATGCGACACAAATGCATTTATCTTGCTCCTGTTCCACGCCCGGAGACTGTGACGTGGGGCCAGCGTATAAGCCGGACACTTGTAATTTAAGTAAGCCCGGTCTTAGCACAAGGTGCAATCTGCCAACAGGTGCTGCTGGGCAGGCTTAAAAGCGAGATTCCACTGCACAGGAAATAATTCAATTTGCCGCATTTCTTTGACGGCTTTCAAATGGTAATCTGGCAATTAGCTCGTGATAAAAGGGCAAATGGTTATGGGCTAAATATAGAAATGTGCACGGGCTTACGAAGCTGCACTACACCACTCATCCTTTAAAATGTTCAGTTTACATCCGAATTCCGGAAAAATCCACTTGATAAAATATGTAAAACGAGGTAATATAAATATAATTAATATTCTGTAATAAGGCATTAGAGAGAACTGCAATAAATTGAAGTTCATTAAAGTGATTTTCTGGGGAAAGAGAGGAGGTCGTGTCACTTCTGGGAATGTCGTTTTTACTCGAATGGATTGAAGAACACAGCGTAAGCCAGCTGCACACCTCTTAATTTCTAGGAACGCCTTTAAGATTAATATCGATCGAGAGTTCAAGGCTGTGAATTTATATTAAATAAATATCTCCTAGTATATTTCAAAAAAAATACACCCATTGATTCAATGAGCTGACCCTATATTGTATGCCAAAATATTATTTTAATTTGGCAGAGGCAACATCAACTAATGACGACAACAAACGGAAATGGGCGACACAGACGTGGCGACAAGTAGGCAAAAATTAATATAGAACCACGCAGATGAAAGTACATGTGCGGATATACGTACGATAATATATCTGTAGAACACGCTAATATATGCAAATATATTTATAAGTGTCGGCGGCAGCTGTAGAAAATCGCGGACCACAGAAAGAGATCGGGAGAAGAGAGGAGAAGACTGGGAAGATCAGAAGAATCTCAGCATCCACTTTTATCACTAGGAAAGGGAGACTACGTAGGTGACGAACAGCACCATGTATGCTTACTGACAATTTCCGGAGATTACAATTGAATTGGAAAAATATAGATAATAAAGTTTATGAAAACAATTTTGTAGAATTCCTAAATAGTATTTTTTAGGTCCATGAGAAGCTTTCATTTGTGATGCGAATATTTTTATTTAAATACTGTTGATTCAACAATTGTGCAGTCCATTTAGAAGTCTCGTTGAACAGATTTTTCTAAGATTTATAAAAATACATTATATCCATCATTCGATGTTGTTTTTAGCCACGGCAAAGGGGCCCGTAAAATGTTTAGAGATGCGCAAATTGCGCGAAGTGCTCCCAAAATGGCACATAAAATATTCAGTATACGCAGTTCGCGTCTAGCTGCTGCACTTCGCCAGAAACTGTGTATATTTAAAAATAGATTTCGGATGGTATAGGGGTAAAACTCACGCAGTTCTTCGAGGGGTGGGCATGAGGGCCCGGCACGTGTCGCGGTGGAAGAAAGAGTTTATCCCACTGTTTGTATCACTTGCTCAATTATATTCACTTAAAGTCGCGCACATGAGCGTGTATCTTGCGGATACGTTTCGGTTTTTCAGTTTCTCGACTAGCCGAATGACTGTATCCCGTGGATATCTTCGTGGTTCTTCCAGTGCGACAACCGCTGTTCGACCGAGAGATGCGACTGTTCGACGACGACTGACAAGAGCTGAGGCCCAGCAGGCAGCCGAGATCGGCCAGAAGCAGAAGATGCGCTGCGGAGGCGTCGTCCGAAGAAGACGACCCGAACTGAGGCCATCTCATCTCATCTGGCGTCTGTATCTGCCGGTTCGCTCTCGCGCACTGCTTTTCCCACGGCTGCCGCATCCTTGGGTTCGTGTTTGTTTATTTGTTTTCGTCGCGACGTGTCAAGTGGTAATGCAATTGAAATTGACTTGTGCGTTTCACCAATCGCCGCGGGGAGGTGGCGTCAGGAGCTGGACATTGTGCAGCCTTTGTCCCTTGACCTCCGGCCGCGCTGCGTCGTCTACCTGCCCCTAGAGCCGTTCGAGAGGGGCAGCCCGATCAGCCGCAAGATTTATGTGCGCCGCGCCGCAAGGGGAGATATTTTTAGAAGACTCTGCGACAGTTTCCCTTTTTCGCCTGGGGTAGCTGCGAAAGTAATTAATGATTCTGCGGCTGAGGCAGAAATCGCTGAGGCAAAACGGAAGTTCGCGAACTCTGCAGATCACAGTGGGGCAAAACCGATGGTTGCGGAATAAATCACTGAAATTGGTTGGCGGAAGAACACAAAATTCGTAGCTAAGGACCAAGACCGATGATGCGTTGAACTTGAAAGGAGTTATAAATACCGATCAAATATTTCAGTTTCTTCTTATTATTGGGGTGCGGAAAAAGCCTTTATTTTAAGATAAGAGTAATGTATTTCATAAAAATGTATCAAAGAAATGTTGGGCATCTGGTTTACCGGCCCTGTGTAGTACTTTTTTCCCCATTAATGTCTCAGCATATAGCAGATTATTAGCATTCCATAGCTAAGAGCTCTTGAGAAAATTATAGAGTTGATACATACAACAAGCAATGTCCAATATAATTCAAAACCTATAAAGGAATAGAGTCAGAGTTAATTTATAAGGCTTATCAGGTCAAGACTTTGGTTTTTTTTAAACTTTTTCTGTCTCTTTCAAGGACGGAAGTCCAAGGATCAAATTTTATTGATTTAAAAAGATATATAGCTTTCGAAACTAATAAAAGTATAAAGTCAGAGATTAGAGGAATTTCGATAGATATACGGGAGATAAGGCTTATCGACAAAGTTTTTTTATTATTGAACTTTTTCTTTGCAACGTCTTATTTAAAGACAATGTCCTAAGAATCAAATGTTATTGACTTAATTAGTTATTCTTAATTGAAAGGTGTGCGCTTATCATTTGAATCTAAACCTGACATTTAAAAAATTGTAATGTAAAAAATGTGTTTATAATAGCTTTATTTATGATTACTATCTGCCTTAAAGCGGCTTTCATGAATATCTTTAAAATATTTTCTCAAATTCTATCCGCGAAAGTTATTTCAATGATGTTCAAGTAGACATTTCCACTTGAAAATCCCTGAATTCCCTGTATGGTCACTGGGTCAGTGGTTTTTCTTCGAGTGCCCCTAGGGTTGCCACCGCACACCGAAAACCGGAGCCCTGGGCGGCAGTCTGGTGGCGAAAGGCGCCTGCGGAGCGCATGTCAAGTGGGTCGATTGTCCAACTGTCACCTTTGAACTGTCAACTGTCAGTGGCCAACTGTCAGTTACTGGGCTGGGGCTTTGTTTATGTTTGCCGGCGCCTGCGCATCCGCGCGTTAAACACGAGATGATGCAAACAAGTGGCTGTGGGCCACGTTGCGCTGGCCAGGACGAGGTGGCCCCGGAGGTCAGGGGCCAGGGGGAAAGGCCACCACCATCGAAGCGGATCGATTGGCGGGGGACATGCGCAGGAGTCGAGGACTCGTAAAGGACTCCTCCTCAGAGGTAGACACCAATAATTCGGCCAGAACGCTCCTGTGCCTCGTGCAAAACGGTTCACTTCTCGTCCAGCTTACGCTTCTGCTTTCTGTGTGGGTGTGGGTGTGCGTGTTGGCCAAGAGCCTGTGTAGAGAAAAAGCCAAATTATCGGCCATTAGCTGCAGCACAGCACTTTGCTTTTTGCGAGTAGAAATTTATCGAATTTGCTGCAGGACAATTTCCGCTTCGAACGCGCGTTTGTGTGGGTGAAAGGACGAGTGATTGCGTTCAGTGTCGCTTCTGTTGCCTTGGTTGCCACACCAACACAAAAACCACACAAGTACACCTCACACACACTCGCACACACTCGCCATCCTTGGAGAAAAGTGAAAGTGAGACGCCCCAGCGACCCGGAAATCGGACAGCTCGGTATTTTTCGCATTTGGCGCACAACTTGGCTGGAAAAAAGTTAGTGGAAAACCCCCAGCTGCGAAAGTTTCAACAATTTTCCACACGTTAACCGAAATTCAATCAAATTCTACCCCCCACCCCAACCTGCTCCCCCCGCTCGACTTTCTCTTTTACTCTCTCTCTGATTTATGCGTGGCACATACAACATTTTCGCATTCCCCCCTTACTTTCCTCTTGTTGGCACACACTTATACACAGCACATTTTTGGTATCCCCCCAACGCCCAACCCCTTTTTAACCTTCAATTTCTGGCATGCTGTAAATTGTACTGAATACACGAGAGTTTCTCTTAAATTTTGTCGAAACACTTTTGTAAATACTTTTTGAACTGTCTTGGCAAGCGAACTTTTTGTATACGATTTTTCCCACTTTGCTCACTTTTGGAATTGCAGTCGAAATGATTTAATATTAAGCTAGCAAACGGATTTCCCCAATCCGTTGCTGGAAACAAGAACTGTATGTGTAAAATAAAAGAACTTATCTAAAAGAAATATCTGAGGGAGAGGGACCAGAGACCGAATTCACACTGCAACAGGTAAGTGCCACAAGGGTGAGTCATGTGCCCAGAAAACTTTGCTATTTTATTTGATCGATATTTGATAATGAGCAAACAGGTAAATTAAACTTTTCCCCGGGCCAACTCCTAGCCGGAAACTTTTCCAATTTCCAATGCATGCTCTCCATGGTGTAACGTAAACTTGCCTCCAAAGTGTGCAGCAATTTTCTGCATTGTCTAGATTTCCACCCCACCACCCATCGCCCGCGGCAAGGCTGCTGCCACGCCCACCCGCCGATCTTTGTTGTTGTTGTTGTTTTTGTGCGTAGCTGATTGCGACAGGACCTTGTCTGCTGCCCTTTGAGGTCGCCCGCTTGCCTTTGGCCTCTCCCCACCTTTACGGTAATTGTAATTTAGTTGTCATTTAGCCGTGTTCAAGGACAAAGGCGGAGGCTGCGGGTCTACACGGGGTCTCCTAGGGGCTTTGAGCGACTTTGAGTGGTTTTCGGTTTGGTTTCCCACGGGGTGGTGGGCAGTACTGGGGTTCGGCAGGCGCAGACGCGAGCCTGGGGGGCAGGCAGCTGGGTGAGGCCAAAAGTTGAAGTGAATTACAATTTAATTACCAGCAGCTCAGAGCAAGGCTTTGGGACGGCATCCTGGATAACAAAGAATTATTTTTAGAACTTCAATTACGCTAACATGGCTAGGGCTTAAAAGGTCGACTCGATAGGAAGTATTATAGAATTTTGTCTTACGTATTTTTTAGTCACATTGGTAAATAAAAGGAAGTCCCAACCATATTTAGTATAAACATTATCTTGCCAAAGGATTTAATGGATTTGTTTCTTATGTATTTTTGAGTACCATTATATTATTTCAACAATAAATGAACAGTATTATCTTTTCTTAATAGACAGAAGAAAACAAAAATGAATAAAGAATTTTAATAGTTTGAGACAAGGTTGATAACAAAGTTCAAAATTATAATACCTTTGGTATGGGCAAATACCAATATTTTATCTTTATTAAATTTTGATTATAAGTATAACATTTATTTTAAAATGCCTCTGCAGTTTTGGGTACCTCTGAAAATAACCTGCTAGATTTGCACAATTTTCATTTTAATGGAGTAGAATAATGAGACAGAATATTTTGGGATTACAAAATTGTAGGTGCATGAAATAAAGTTTCTTTTAAATAGTTTATTTTTCATCAAAACTAGCTGACTTTGCCCTTAACTTTTGTGGTAGACAGAAAACTCCTGTGCAGACAAGTGCTTTAACCCACTCTCCACGCTTGCAGTAAACCCAGATGCCCGAGGCATTGATTCTTCCCGGCATGGCTGACGCAGAGCCGGACCTCTCGACGTTCGAGAACAAGACGGGCCTGGCGGAGGACATGAAGTTCCTGGCCTCCATGCCCGAGCTGTGTGACGTAACCTTCCTGGTGGGCGACACCCGCGAACCCGTCTGTGCCGTCAAGGTTTGTACCCCCTTTTTTCCATTGTGTCCCGACCTCTGGGTCCTGGCTCTAAAATCAGGTCACTGCGTAATCGCCGCTTTGTCCCTGTAGTTAAGTGACCCCTTTGAATTGCGTGGGATGCGCGTCCCTTTTGAAAAATTCCGGTGCACACTTTACATACACTGCTACTAAAATAGGGGATCGCTTTTGGAAAACTTCTAAAGGAGTATGTCTAAATTGAAGTGCTTGCAAATAACTCCCAAAAAAAAGCTCTAAATTCATTTACTATTGATTTTTTGACGTATATATTAGTTAAGCTTTTAGAAATCAAGCGATAAGCTAAATTTAAAATTATAAAAATAGCTTAAGTGCAAGATAAATATTTGAACTATTGAAAATTATGAATAAAATTAGTACTTTAATCTAAAAAACGCTTCCAAAACTCAAAAAGAAAATCATATTGAAACATTTATATCCCTAATATAATCTAATCTTAGAATCATAACTTTGAGTACCATTATAAATATTAATTATTAAGGTCTGGATTGTATGGAATGTTTTTCTTATCTCTTCATAGGCCGTGCTGGCATCCCGGTCCCGGGTTTTCGCCAAGATGCTCTACGCCGCCCCCTCGCCCCAGCGGAAGAGGGAGACCTCCACCAAGGAGAACAAGCTGCGCCTCTTCCTGAAGCGCTCCTCGGAGCCGCTGCTCAACCTGCAGAATGCCGCACAACAGGTTCGTATTCGCAGATGTGTGTTCCATGTTCATCCTTAATCGATTACCCAGCGGGGGGATGGTGTACCCGTGTGGTGTGTGTGTGAGTGCCGGTGTGATTTTGCATTTTGCCGTGTGGCTCTGCATCATTGGGGCTATTTTCGTATTCCCCTTTTCAGTTCCGTACAGAATCCCCCCCTCCATATTGTTTCCTCCTCTTTTTGTTCTCTGTGTAAATACGTCGGGGGACAGCCAATGCCATTTAACTGATATCAATGTTTTCGTGCCTTCTCTGTTGTGACAACCACAATTCCTCATCGTACTCGTACTCGTTATCCCGCAACCCGTATCCGTAATCATAGAGAACCGGTTTCACCCAACAATTAGCTCCGATACCCGAGGTAACCAAGCGTCGTATACTGCCTCTGTGCGTGTTTGTGTAGCCGTAGATGTTGCTGTAACTGTGTGGGTGTCGTAATTGATGGAAGTCCTTTGATGTCCTTGCAGACAGTAGTACTACAATACGAACCGTTGAACAAAAATGGAACATGCTGCATTGTTAAAATTTTCAAATTATTTAAATCTTATTTTCATGCATTTGCCACTATGAATGTGCCAATTTCTTTATAAATGTATATTAAACATGCCCATATTTATCATAAATACATCTGCAAGGATATTTAGAACTTCGGGCCTTCGAAGCTAACCTTTCTGCTTTGCAAACGCTTTGAGCCATTCTGTTGTAATTGGTTAAATAAAGATGCCTAGAATGATTTGCGTGACTATCCATCAAAATCTATTTCCCCAAAGGAATCCCAGCTACTTGAAAAACTAATTGTATGCTGAACCTATGTTAAATCTTCTTTCCTATTAACCTTGCCCTGCTAATAGTCAAAATTAACTATCTGCCTTTTAACTTTTCTGGGGATTAACATCTCTACAAATACTACATGTCTTAACCAAACAATCTAATACTTTTGGGTTGCCTGAACCTCACAATTGGAATGCCTATAAAAAGTTTATTCTCTGCACCTGTCTCTGCAAGCTTAGTTGTTAGTTCTTGTTAGCCAATGTGATTACATTTTTTATACCTTTACTAATCCCGACTTTTGTGAATTCAGCCCTCAGGTCAGCAGCATCAGACCCTGATCATTGAAGAGTTCGAGCCGGATGTGTTCCGTCAACTGATCGAGTATATCCACACGGGCTGTGTGACCTTGCAGCCTCGCACTTTGCTGGGTAAAACAAGAATTCAGTATAGAATCTATATGCTCTTTATAAATCCTATTGATTCCCTCCCTTCAGGTGTCATGAATGCCGCTGACTACTATGGCCTCGAGGAGCTGCGTCGCGCCTGTGCGGGATTTGTGCAGTGCTGCATCAATGTGGACACTGTTTGCGCCCTGTTGGCCTCCGCCGAGCGCTATATCCAGTACAAGTGCACCAAGACCCTGGTGCAGAAGGTCCTGGAGTTCGTCGACGAGCATGGAACTGAGGTGCTCAACCTGGGCAGCTTCACCCTGCTGCCGCAGCACGTGGTCCGCCTGATTTTGGCCAGGGAGGAGCTTAGGGCAGATGAGTTTACAAAGTTTCAGGCGGCCCTGATGTGGAGCAAGAAGTACTATGATAACAATCCGGTAGGATATGAACTCCGCCATCGAAGATCTTGTATAAAACTTGTTATATACCCATCAGAACATTGACATCAAGGAGATACTGGGCACCTTCTGCGAGTACATCCAGTTCCACAAGATCCCGGCCAATGTCTTGATGAGGGAGATCCATCCGCTGAACCTGGTTCCCTACGCGATCATTATGAACGCGCTAGCTTATCAGGTGGGTTGCACTGTGCTTCTAGATTGCTTTGCGCTGCTTCCTTGGTGTTTAACTCAGTCACTCACGCCCTCATCTCTCCATCTATCTGTCCGCCCGTCTGTCTTTCCGTCCATCCAACCATCCAACCACATCCACCCATGCGCTCCATTCCGTCCATCCATCCTGTTGTCCCCCTTATGTCTGATTCTACACATTGCAGGCAGACCCAGAAAGCATCGACCCCGGAAAGCTGTCTCCCAACTCTAGCCGAGTGAGGCGAGCCCGCCAGAACCAAGGTCGCTCGATGTCGGTCCAGAGCTCCCTAGATCCGTACGGATCCAACACCACCCTGAGCTCCAGCGGCAGCAGCGATCCGACGAGTGGTCCGCACCACAGCAACTAACATAAGTTGAACGGCCCCTCCTCCTCCTCGTCGTCCCAGCAGCAGCACCACCACCGCCACCGCCACCACAACCAGTCGCTGCCCAAGATCCGCAAAGCCAAGTCGCAGTCCTTCCGCACGCGACGCAGTCCCTCGGAGCGGCGGAGTCCCAACAATGCCCCCAATCTCACCCTGAATACCTCGCTGGCCTCGGGCAATGGCGAGAAGAAGCGCAGCCCACTGACTCCCAAGAGTCCGGTGGTGCCAGTGCCGGAGTCCAAGAGTCCCGGCAGCAGTTCCCAGAAGACACCCACTTCGCTCTCTCGCCAGGGAACTCTGCGCGCCTCGAATCGCCGGAAGAACAGTGGACAGCTCTCTATATCGCTGGGCACCCAGGGCAGGCGAAGTCCCGTGGGTCTCAACGATCGCAGTCCCCAGGGTCGACGAAGCCCACTCTTCCCGAGCAGCGGATTGAGGTCACCAAACGACCCGATGACCAGTCCCACGGTCAGAAGTCCCACTGGAGAACCACGGAGAAGTAGTCCCACCTTCAGTGTGCACACACAGGAACGCAGATCGCCCTTGGGGGCAGTGGCTCCCACGGACTTTGGCTGCCAGTTCGGAGTTCCGGGCACACGAAGGAGTCCCACCTCCACGGTTCATGTCCAGGACATGGCCACTGAGCCGGAAGAGGCGGGCTTCGTGGGATTCAAGCGACCGTCGATCAGCCTCTTTACGCCCATCTATTTCGCCAGTGAGAAGCGCTCACCAATGGGTCCCATACCCCCAATAACCGTCTCCAATCCCGCCGAAACCTACAAGAGTGCGGAGCGGGAACGCGAGGCGGCGGAGGCTGCTGCCCGGGAAAGGGAAAAGGAGAAGGAAAAGGAGGCAGCCCAGCCGCAGGAGAAGAAGAGCGTGATGCGCGAGATCCTGGCCTTTGTGAGGAAGCCCTCCAAGCATCTGAGCAGCCGAACGAATCGCTTTGCCAACGCCTTCACCCGGGCGGAATCAGGCTCATCCGGAGGTCCTTTGATCCGGCAGAGCACCTTCTCGGCCAGTCCAGCGGCTTCCTCGACGGCCGCCAAGAGTGCTGTTCAGAAGCAAATGTCCGAGGTGGGCTTCGAGCCAAAGATTGCCCACAAGTTCACCCACTACGCCAAGATGTCCTTGCGTCTGAGGAGATCCACCAAGCGCGACGAGGAGGAAAAGGAGAAGCAGAAGCAGGGCTCCGCCGCCGGTTCCAAGAGGCCCAGTGCAGACCTGAGCCAGGCCAACGCGGAGCAACAGGTAGGTGGATCCTCGGACGAGCTGCCCTTCGAGCTGGCCAACGTGCACTTCGAGAAGGTAGGTGAGTCGTATATCAAGCATGAGAGGCTGCGCGAGTTGCAAGAGCCCGAGGCCGACAAGGAGGAGGAAACCGAAGAGGATGTCAAGCCGGAAGCGGCAACGGAAGCGGAGGTGGAGCAAACCGATGCAGCCATGGCCCAGTTCGTGGAGGAGGTCACCAACTCCCTGAAAGTGGTGGCCCTCAACGGCGAGGGCGGCGCTGCTGCAGTGCATCACTTCACCCGCCGTTCGGAGAGCCGCGAGCCCATCGAGCCGCGTATCAGCGAGGAACGGGAATCCGACTCCAATGACCTGATGATACCTGACGAAATGCGCGCCGAGCTGGTAGAGATTTTGAAGGCCTACGCCCCCGAACCAGTTTATGTGAATCTGCAGGCACTGCGGCGGGAGACCGAAGATGCGGATCTGGCCATCGCCCAGGCCGAAGCCGCTGTCCTGGCGGCCTCGGCGGCTGAGCCCGCGAAGAAGCCGCTGCAGTGTCCTACCATCGAGTTTGAGCCACCGTCGCGACGCTCCTCCTTCGATCCGCCGCGATCCCCCTTCCTCGAGCAGCTCCGCAGTCCTGGGGTGGACACGGAAACCGATCTGATCAATCTGCAGCGCCTGGACTCTGGTGGCGACAGCTTCGAGCTGGTGGAGAGCAAGTGGAGCAAGTCCAGTCGCGGGGAGTCTAGCTTCGATTGTCCCTACTCCTCCAGGGACACTAGCTTCGATGTCTCCATTTCGCGGTACCAGTCAACCAGCTATGAGGATCAAACCTCGAGCTTTGAGATTGTGGACACCGATGAAAAGGCACAGGGCAGAAGGGCGGTGGACCTGCGCAAGAGCTCCATAGAGCTGGTGGATGCGGAGACCTTCCAGAGGTCGGGCTCCTCCTGCGGGGGTCGCAAGTCCTCGCTGGAGACCCACTTTGATTACACGCCCACCGAGGGCGGTGGTGGCCGTTCGCCCAGCCTTCCGTTTCCGGCAATGACCAAGAAGCAGCGCACGGAGAACTTCCGCCAGCTGCACGTGTCCCAGTTCAGTGCCTTCTCCAGGGCACGCAGTCCACTGTCCCAGCAGACCTCCTCGAACTATAGCTCCAGGGACAGCTACGACTCGAGTGGCTCCTATCCCCATGGCTATGGCTATCCGCCGGAGCCCCAGAGGAGTCCCTACGGAGATCCCAGTCGCAAGCACTTTCCGCTGACAGTTCGTCAGAAGGGCGAGGAGGAGCGTGAGGTGCGCACCTTCCTCTGCACCGACCAGAGATGTGCCTCGATCTTCGAGCCGCGTCCCAGTTCCGTGCTCACCCAGCAGCTGTCCACCGGATCCATGTCCACCCCGTCGGGCTACACCAACGGGACGCCCAGGGTTCCAGGCGTTGCTGCCGTGGGACCTGTTCCCCTGCCCCATCCCACCGGGCCGCTCTCCTCCTGCGGCTTCTCCAGCGGCAGTGAGTTCGAGCCTCCATCGCCCCGAAGGGCGGCCAGCGCCTCGCCCAAGCACACCTTCACGTTCCGCATCGTGATGAAGAAGGTGGACAGCTCGCCGGAGGCACTGTGCCCGGAAAGGCACCGCTCGAGGATCATAGATCGCTACAGGAGGCGCGACAGTCGCCGGAAGCGAATCCACGATGCGGGAAAGAGCTTCTAGGGGGCTCTAGGGGCAGCCAGCGATGGGAAAAGTACTTAGATAGCAAAGGGCAATATGGTAAAATATGATAAATTTAATTAATTGTTGCACAAAATATCACAGTCAGTTGATCAAAGTAAATACCTTTATTCCAAGATATAAACCTTAAAAAAATAACTGCCTTTTATAACCTTGTAACGGGTGTAATATCACCACTACAAAATAACGTAAAGAATAAATCTCAGAACAAATCAAAAGCTCTAACGCCGAATCAAATCCTCAAAGTTAAAAGCATATTGCTAGGAAAGATAACTACACTTGAAAAAACATTTCGATGTTCAGTATGAATAAGATAGATTAACATTTAAGATCAGAATACAATTTATACATGTTTACGTGTGAGTCTAGTCATTTGATGTTAAGTACCTGTAATTTCATATTTTTTGTAAAGTTTTCCTAAAGCGTAAAGGCAATACATTTGTGGAGTGTGTAAGATATAATTCTTTTTTTGGTAGCTAGTTTCCTACTTCCCATCGCTGGCACCGAACCAGGCAAACCTCATAATACATTCGCGGCAATCTCTTGATATCTCTACGATACGCATATATTTTTGACAATCTCAGTGTTGAATCTATATAGGACCTCTCATAATCGCAATCTCCTAGGGTTAAGCATGACGCCGAACCACCGGCGTTCGGTAATCAAACTTTATAAAATGGTTCTGGTTTTTAGGCCGTTTCAAAAGCTCTACCAAAGCGCGAACTTCGGCCCACCGAAGTCAGGCGATCCGGCCCCCGCCTTATCGGGGGTCCGGCCCTTATGATCTCTGCTGATTTGTCAAGCAACCCTCAATAGATCCGTGGTTACAAACTGAACGATTGCTTAGGCAGCTAACCGAAAATGTGTATTCTAAATATTAAACAAACTTATGCGCAACAATAATTCCTCCCACGATTTACCTGACTACTATTTAAACAACAATAGATCAAAAGTTTATATGTATACGTGTGCATAAGAGTTCACACTTCGATGTTGTAATTAATGTGGAAATGTGGAAACCGAAATCAGAAGGAGATAATATTCTAAGTATTTGTGCATTTTTACGTGGTTCCTGTTATATAGCTATAGATATATGCGCTACCCAGCGCGAGTATTACAAATTTTTGATGGCATAATATAATCGATATACAGTATATGATTCTAAATAACCTAAGGAATAACAAATTCTAAACGTAACCGAACTGCGCTGCTATTGCAAGAGGTTAGAGAAGTTTTTCTAGATAACTCCTAAGACTAAGATCAGGCAAAATTATGCGCACTTGTGTGTGCACATGTTTGTATATTAAAGCTGGATTCGGGGCCGTACTTAAACCTTAAAATTATAGGAAAGCATCCACTTTTGTGCCGCGCAAAGTGTGAGACGTGGAAAAATTGTATTATCAAATTAATATTTATTGTTAAACTTTGAGCAACATTTTTGGACTCTGTGTTTGTTAGATAAAGAGAATCCCTTTAGGCGAATCCTAAATTTAAGCGGAGCATCCGAAGAATCATAGTTTACACAGTATACACATTGTATGTCATACTCTAAAGGGAGTAAGAACAGTTGGCTTTTTAGCAAGTTACTCGTAAGAAGAAAGATATCAGCATTTTACAGGTAATTACGCTTCATGAGCATTTAATTCCAACTAATGATAGCTAACCGTATCGATAACCACACATCAATTGCCACCAGCCGACATCTTGGATCTCTGGGAGACCCATCGATCCAGAACTATAGTACACTCGTAACTAATCGGAATGCCAGTAGAAACGTTGATATTTTGATTTGTAGTTGCTTGTTTTGAAACTAACCAACAGTCGCTGACCAAATCGCTTGACCGCTTGACACATTTTCAATCGATTTTCCGTTGCGCCTCTGAATGCTTGTGAGAGGTCGCCAACGGGCCGCCAATGGAGATTGTAGCGATTCAAATCCCGGCCAGAGCAGCCAACTACAATTTCACAATGCCAACTTCTTCTATTTGCAGAGCGGGTTTACAGTGTGCCAGCTGGATCGGATGTGGATTTAGCCCAGGTTGCCGAGCATTCATTGCGTTATTTAGCAATCCCCTTGTCCGGGTTTTTATTCAAGAGGATGTCGTGGTCGTGGCATTTGTTAGACTAAGTCCAGTTCCAGTTCCAGTTCAAATCAAATCGAATCGAATCGCGTTAAATGTTTACTTTGTATTTGTACTGCTATTGTTACCGCTCACATACATACTCGAATAGTTAAAGCTAAAACCTTCATACATTATGTGCGTTCGTTTTTATTGTAATTTGAGAGAAAAATAAAGCCCAGATTTCTGTGTTACCTTCAATCAGACTTTGGCATCAACATGCAGGGCCAGGACACCATCGAAGTCATCGGATCCGATGTGGATGTAGCCGTACCCCTGTCCATTAACCGTCACCGATTTCCCCGTACAGGAACCGTTGATCAGGCTGCCGGAGATCACATCGCAGTAGGTTCCGGCGGGCAGGCAGGTGTTCAGGTTCTGGGACAGGTCGTACAGGTTGTTGTTGACCGCCAGGAAGCCCTTGTTGCCGCGGCAGAAGGAGATCTGGTTGTCGCCATTGTCCCACCACTCGGAAATTTCCGTGTCCCGCACGGCATTCTTGAAGCCCACCATTGCGTAGATCTGTCGCCAGCGGTGCTCGCAGATCCATCCGTTCACACAGGCCCCATCCTCATCGAACTTGGGAGAGATAATTCTCTCCTGCGCATCCTGTGGCGGAGCAGTGTCGTGATCGTCAAAGGCAAACGAGCTCATCACCCGGCTGATGCCGTAGGGGTAAGCCAGATGGAAGGCGGTGGTAATCTTGTACTGTCGGGGGGACTGTAGTTCAGCACGGATCCCGCATCCCTCTGGTTGTCATGGTTGTCCACGAATGTCAGGGCCTGAGTCGAGGGTAGGAATCCCCAGCCGGTGCCCCAGCTCTGGAGCCACTTCAATGCGTTGTTGCCGCGGAAGGCGTTGCCAATCTCCTCGGAGAAACGGAACTCGGTGACTGCACCCAGGTCCTTGTATTCATCCCTAGAAACTGTTTCGTGACCATGGTCGATAACCTCTTGGAAGATGAAGGGACGGGAATTGTGGGGGAAGCCATGATCGATGTTAAGGTCGCTCAGGCTGCCGTAGATGTACTGCAGAGAAGGATACCATTAATCGTCAGCCCCACGTTTGGCGCCACAAAAACTCACCTCGAGATCCTCCGCGGCCATGTGCTTGGCGGCATCCACTCGGAAACCAGCCACACCCAATTCGATGAGGTGATCCAGGAACTCAATCAGCTTGCTCCTCACCCACTCTCTGCTCTGGTCGAGGTCCTTGAGGCCAACCAATTCGCACTGCTGCACTTGGAAGCGATCGTTCCAGTCTGTGATCTCGCAGGTGGGATGGAAGTCCTGAGCTGTGAAGGGAACGCCAGGGAAGGATTTCTTGCTAGGTTCCGCCTCTGTGCCGGCGGTGCCCACGGCCACTCCATCGAAGTCGCCGGACATGTGGTTCAGGAGCACATCCACGTAGATACGGACACCCACTTCGTTGCAGCGACGGACCATGTCACCGAACTCCTCCTCATTTCCCGAGCGCGTTGTCAGCTTGTAGGAGATCGGCTGGTATCTCTCCCACCAGGGACGACCCGCAGCGATGATGTTCTCATTCACCGGGCTTACTTGCACTCCGGCGAAGCCTCGGGGTCCCAGGAAGTTCTCACATTCCCGAGCAATGTCCGTCCATTTCCACTCGAACAAGTGGACTATGGTGTTGCGATTGCCCCACCAATGGGGATTATGCTGGGCCAGCGAAAGGCTGCCCGCCAAACAGAGCGTCAGGGCCAGAGCAAACTTGAACATGACCGTAGACTGTAAGTAATCTCCAGACCCATTTCCCCTTATATACCCCACGGACAATCTTATCGCGAACTGACTTTGCTTGGGTCCAATTTACGACTTGCAGATGGTCACCCCCGATTGGGGGCAGATTTACAATGGCCATCGGCTGACCTATGGCAATACGCGATAGCAGAGTAGATATTTGCAAGTCGCAAGTATCTTGGCTTTCCCAGGGGATCATGAGGCACCCAGATTAGATTCGTCGGTTTAAAGATACCCTTTCTTGTTGTTGATTGGTTATACAAGCTTTAAAAGATTTTAAAATGATGGGCAATTAATTCTTCCAAAAATTAAATGCTCCTAGGCTGTGAAGCTTTTTTTTAGGTTTACGTGTATTTTAAAAAAAAATGTTCTAAACTAAAATTAATTAAAATAAATAAATGACTGACAAATAATCGTAACCGTAATACCCCTTCAAAGGGAATAGTTCATTTAGCTTGAAGCCAATTTTATTGCTCTAATTTATGACAATATTTTTTATTTTCTGCAATCGTGCTGATTACGATTTGTGAATTATGAAAACTGATTTCTTGTCTTCATTGTGAGTGTCATTTGCTTTGGGCAGTGCGAACTTTGGCTCCTTACGAAGCATCTTGTTGCGTGCTTCACATTCCATATTGTAGTTCTTGCGCAGAATTACTGAAAAATAGTAGATGATCTCCACCACTGAGAGCATGCTCATGCCCACAAAAAGACTAAAGGCACTGCCAAGATTTGCTGAAAAATAAATTAGTTAGTTACAAATTTTATTGTAATTTTCATAGTTGACTTACAAACCAAAGTAACCATATTGGAAAGCAAGTCACGTCGTAGGCGGCGATAGCTGAAGGAATTGATAAAGACATGCAGTACCCCATCGTTTTTGGCTAGACCCGAGCTGAAAGGGAAGTTCTTCGTTAGAATAGTATCTTTCAAAAATGTTTTAGTTATTTACTAAAACTTATCCGGTACTGGCATGTTGAGCTGGAGAGGAAAATTAGATATCTGCACATCATAATCAAAGTGTTCACAGGTAAGCGGGCAATAGCACTGGGTGCTCTTTTTCCTTGTTATTATATTAGCTGAAAGAAAAGTTGTACATTCCTAGAATTTCTTCTAAGTCTCATTACTTACCAAAATTATCCACTAGACAGGGAATATCTCTAAAAGTACATATCCTATCCGCAGTGCGATTAAAGTCGAAAAAGTAAGTGTGACAGCCGCAGAACTTAACCATGTTGGTGACCCTACAATTAAGCTCGCAGTTGGGGTACACATAATCCGAAAAATACCGAAGAGGGAACTCATTTTGAAAAACGCAATTTCTGTCCTGAATAGTTAGGGCCTTGACAGCAGCCGAACAAAAGGTTTCTTGGGGTCTGAGGGCGGCGAAAGTCTCCGTGTTGAAGGCTACAAATTTGGCAGCAGCATGAGCGCTGGGAAAGGCATCTACTTCTTGGATCAGCAGCTTTACGCCGTAGGAATACGATTGCACTGGATCGTAGCTGTCGTCTTTGTACCTTACAATCACGGACAAACCATATTTTTGACTTCCAATGGCTCGCTGGGCGGTGAAGTTGAGACTGTTCAACAAATAATCAATAAACGATGCTACCTAAATTATTACTTTTACCAACCCCTTCTGCCGCAAATTAAACGAACAGCAGTGCCCGAAAAAAGTCTTGGATAACTGAAAAATCTTAGAGCAATCCAAAATATCGCCATTAAATCTGCAGCGATACAGAATTTCATCGCAATCCCATCGTAGGTGCTCCACAAATTGTTGGATTGTTAGGTTGTTCAAATAAAGCAAGGTCTCCATTTCTTCAATGTCCTGCGAAGAATACCGCTCATCATCCAGCATAAAACCATAGAAAATGTGAAGTTTTCGAAGAATGCCTGGTAGCTCAGCAGCTTGGGGGAGGTGTCTGTTAAGATATATTACTATACATCATATCCTAAGGAGAATATTTCTTAGACTTACAGGGTGTTAAGAAAAGCCTTGGACTTTTGCATGTTGAAGAGTACGTCTGGGCAAATCGTGACCGGTGGAAAGTAAAGGTTCGTCACCGGCGTGTGGTCACTTTCCACATTCATTCGGGTGGGACTGCTGCGATAGTCCAAGTAGAAGGTGTGCGCCATAACAACAGCGCACATGAACATCACCAGCGAAATCAGCAGCCACACAAGGTGGACTATCTTATTGGTGTCCTCGTCACGGGTGTATCTCAATCCATGGATACTGCTGGTGGCGCAGAAGTCACTCCAAGTGCGGCGCAGGGAACCCACAAATGGGTACACTTTCAGATCCACTTGCTCCGGCTTCAGCTCCTCTTCGTGACCCATTTGAACTATTTGAACTCCAACTAATGTCTTTTGTGTTTGTGAGGCATTTATATACCAGACTGAAAAGATGGATTCACTTGATATCCTGACAAGTGGTTATTATTAACGAATTAGACTTCAAGGGTGAGCCACCCCAGAAAGACAGGATACGAGACCAAGTAAGTAAGTATATTAATTTGGACATACTTGTATCGAAAATTTATAGATATTAAGGGTATATATGTTGTTTAAAATTTCCCCTTAGATTTCCCATTCCCTTATTGAAATAAATTCTTATTTTTTGTTTTTTCTTAAACTAATAGTTTTTAATGGTTTTCATACATTTGGTTGTTTTCTTAACAATGTTCGCTTGAGCGGATCATTTAATTTCAAAACAAATCAGTGAGAGAACTAAACTCTGTCGCTATCACAATAAGATAAGAAAGTTACGCATTTGCAATGGTAGACCTCGATTTCCCTAACTAAAGTTGACGATTTGTGCTCGATTTGGTGTGGGTTCGGTTTGAGTTCCCAATTCCTTTACAATGGGAAGCCTACTGTCTTTTTTTGTAGCGGTGCATGTATAGGAATATATCAAACGCTAACTATCAATATTAACAACTTTTGGCTTAACAAATAGCTAACTAAATGAAGGACTAAACTACGCGTTTCGTATAGTGTACGGATTAATGTTAATGACGGGCGACTATGGTTAATACTACGGCCTTTTTGTAGTCCTAGGAGCTGGAGATGGCCGCTGGCACCGATCTGCCGTTGCTCAGCCTTTGCGGGGTGGTGGTGCTGGTCGTCTGCAGTGCCGGCTTCTGCTCGTCGTCCTCGGGGTTGTCCCAGTACTGACGCTCGCCGGAGCCGAAGATGTTGTAGAAGGTGCCGCAGATGATGTACACAAAGGCGGCGATGAAGAACACGATCTGCCACTGACCCATCATGGGCTGTAAGGGGAAATAATTGTTTTAATATTAATTTTTCTGGAATGTACCAAGACCCAAACCCACCTTGCTGGGATCGGAGATGAGATGGCCCGCAGCAATGGGCGCCAGAAGACCGGCCAAATTGGCCAAGCAATTCGTGATGGACATCAAGAAGCCGGCGAAACGCGGGGTGAGGTCCAAGTGGTTGATCTTGAAGCCGGAGTAGATGCCTCCGTTCAGGCCCACTCCAATGGTGAGAATGGCCAGGGTCAGAGCCCGGTCGCAGCCCGTGTAAGAGGCGGCGATCAGGGCGATACCAGGACCATACTGGCCAATACTGTTGATCATCTTTCTGGTGGCCGTGTGCGTGAATCTCTTCGAGCTGATCATCCAATCGGCTACCACCGAGATGAACATGGAGAAGAGCCACATGGCCAGGTAGGGCAGGGAGCTGAGTAGACCGTTCGACTTCAGGGAGAAGCGGAGCACCTGCTTCATGTAGGTGGGCAGCTCGGTCATCAGGGTCTCGTAGCCGTAGTTGTGACCCATGTGGGCAAACAGGATAGCGTAGAAGGGCAGCGACTTCATGATGGCCTTGAAGGGAATGGGCGGGCTCTGAAAATGGTATAGGAATGTGTTAAGAACTTCTTTAAGTGATTTGATATTTCAAAACCCACCTTGACCACATCAGATCCCCAGAGCGCGTCATTGATGTATTTCTTCTCGCGCTCATCAATAGAGGGATGCGAAGAGGGATCCTCGTGCACGAAGAACAGGAAGGCGATGGACCAAACGGTTCCCACAATTCCAAACACATAGAAGATGGATGGCCAGCCGCCATCAAAGCCGTACTCAGCCAGCAATCCGGAGAGTGGCATCGAAATGATGGTTCCAAACTGAGCGCCCGCATAGACGGCAGCTCCCATTCGGGACCGCTCGTTGGGGGGGATCCACTTGGCCAACATGGCGTGGGTGCAGGGCACAATGGGACCCTCGCCCAGACCCTGGATGAAGCGCACCGCACACAGACCCCAGACTCCGCCTTGGCGAGCAGCCACGGGAACCAGGAAGGCGAACACCGAGTTGATCAGCATGCCGTAGCCCAGGAAGCGCATGGAGCCGTACTTCTTGGCCAGGATGCCGAAGGGAATCTGGGTGATGACGTAGCCGTAGAAGAAGGAGGACAGGATGTAGCCCTGCAGAGCTGAGTTCCACTCAAACTCGCCATCCTGGGAATCGTCCTGAAAAGGGTCAGATAATTTATCAATATGACTCAAAGATGGAGCTTTGTAAGAGCTACTTACAATGGGGATATCCCGATCTCCGCACTCATCATCGTACTCCTCCTCCTGGCCAGACTTGATGGCCGTGTGATTGACCATGGCCACTATGGCCACCGACATGTTGGTGCGCATCACATAGGCATTGGCCATGCCCAGGAAAAGCATAAAGGTCACAAAGTAGCGGGTGGCAAAGCATCCTGAAAATAAAAGATACATTTAAGAGAATTAGTGGAACATTCTATTAAAAAGAGGAACACCAAGAGTCTAGGGGCTGCCAAAATGTTCCCAAGAGAGCCTGAGAAAACTGATTTATCTTGCTAAATCAGTGAATGCGTCAGTGAGCAATAAGCATTTTTATTTAATTTATCTACGCCAGGCGGAAGTCTTGTCAACAACTATTAATGTTAGCTAGCCAATTAGGTGTTTCGGAAATGCAGAAATAACCCAGATATATCGAGGCTAAATCCGAGAGATATGAAGATGTAATCTGGTCTGGGGCTTGCTTAGCTCAAGGTTCGTTGCTCGGAATTGAGATAAGATTCTCGGCGGGTTTGCTGAGTGAATCATGGGCGATAGAAAGCCCTACCAAGTTGCTGCTCAGATATGTATAATTTTGAACTTCCCATTAAAAATATTTATTCGTCGTACTGCGATAACCAACTGATTTCTTCTTAAATTTCACAATTGCCGGTCGTATTTTGCATTGCTCCCCCCAATTATTCCATTTTATTGCCTCTGAGAGTCATATTCCGAGATCGCGTTGTGTATTACGATGAAGGCAATTGTTTACGCTGAGGTGGGTGAGTATTAGTAATTTTTAGTGCCGTTTGTGTCATTTGACAAACGTGAATCGCCGGCAGTTCCAGCAATTTTCACGGCCGTGGAACACGTGAGCTTCCCCAGAAATCCCAATTTCAGTACAGTTGCGCTTGCTTTCTGGGCTTTGGGGCTGGGTTTGGGCTGGGGTCTTTATGGCTCAATTAGAGGGTGACGCATGGAAAGTTCAAGGCTGCCGGCAGAAATAATTAAGGCAATTTACTTTCGAAACTAATGAACTTTGGCCGCCCGTAGCAAATCAAAAACTGAGCGATAAGCTTTTTTCTGTTCAATAACCCGACGGATTCATTGGAATTTAGTTGCCCATAATTTGCGAAACAAAAAACTTTGACATAAACAATAGCGCGAAACCGCAGAATTGCCGAATCAAATTTAATTTTAAAAATATTGTTGTTCGCTCGCCGTTTATTTTCGCTCACGTAGCATTTAATCGCGCGATTTGCTCGCTTTTTGCTTTGGTTTTCCCTCATTTTCCACCAGCGTCTCGTGTTGCACAACCGCCGAGTTTGCTTTCGTTGGCAGCAATCTGGCGATGGGGAGCAGCACGTGTAAGTCGCGCGAAATAAGTCCAAGGGGAAGAAACCTGTCTGCGGGGTGTGAAGAACACGGCCGGAGAACAGAGGGCCCCCGTGATATTACGCATACGCAGGGGTGTAGGAAAAATAGTTTGAGCTATCTACAAGATAGCTACATTTGCCTGCTTCTCGAAAATGATATATTGATAGATCACTTTAAAGAAGATCTCCGACTTTAGCTTACTCTGCGGCTGCTGCTCCAGAGATTCGTTGAGGTTCCTCTGGTTCCACACCAGCACATGGCCATCGCGGTGGCGGTGATTCAGACTGCTGCGTCGGAAGGGCATGGTGTACGAGAGCTACCCTTAACTTGGCTAAATTCGGTATTTTCTAGTTCGGTTTGTTCTCGAGCTCAAGACTTTTTGCGCACACGCTTAAACCATTTCATTGTCTATCTGTCGACCTGGCCGGCTGTAGACCGTAACATATCGCGGGCTGGTTGAACTCCGGGTCTTCGGGTAAGAGCTGGCGATAATAGTGTGTTGCGCCACCGACGTTGAGCGGTCAACTGAGTGGGTTCTGCTCGCTCCCGGCCCGTTGGCTATAGCTTTTCCTACTGAGCGCCAACTGTTGCGCGCCGCCTTCATTTATAAACTGCGGCCACGGCTGTGGGTATGGTGTACGAGCATATGAGTACATCTGCGGCTATTGGGCTCGGATATAGAACGAGTGACTGTGCGGTACGACCGCTCGAATAGGTATTCCTCTGCGCCGGCGTCGCTCTCGCCGCCGCTAGGTGATTACATCAGTTTTAGCGTTCAGATTTCGACTAATTAAGTGAGGCGATGGAAAGTTCTGCCCTGCATAATGCATCATTTCGGTGCCGGCGATTGATGTCAATTGATAGAGTGAACTTTTCAGTCGCCCCAAAGTCAAAGAAATCGCACACAGCACCCGTGCACAGTATATACGTCTAATTATATCGGATGTACGTAAGCATGGTACACACTCACATCTCGTGACTTTCGGCACATGGAAGACGAAGTACACGCGCTGTCTAAAATATGCACAGCTAAGTGATTATGGTAACAGCGGCTGCTCTCGTTGGGTTATTTAAAAAATTACTAAATATTTTTGGGTCTTGTCTTCCGTTTCCTGAGAAGTCTAGATTTTTAGTTTTTCAAGTAGCGACCCTTAACAAAAGCAAGCCGTACAGACATACTACTTTCGTGTATGCTTAGAGACCCAGGATGAAGTCATAGAAATGCGTCGCCGCTATATGGAGGCGCCCCCGCAAGGTGCACAATATGCTTTCTGGGCAATTACGGGTCACGCCAAAATATATACCCTATTTTAATCGCTTTGACAAATCGTTGCTAATTTTGACATAGGCCCAAAGGCAGAACAAAACGCGCCCTATTGTTTAGATTTTATCATTATTTATCTTTTCAACAAACCGCAGAGCGAGACCAAAGCTGAAACTGTAAAAATATCTACAGTCACGCTTGAATCGCCCAAGTGATTGCCTATATATAGAGTGTGCGAGCGGACCGCTCTGAAAGCCGCCGCCGGCTGAGACGGACACGTGTTTGTCGCCTGCCTCCGCTCACAAGTTCAATTCGCCAATCCGATAAAATCGCGACGACTGGGGAATGATCTACTATGAGAACTGTAGTTAAAGATTGATTTTAAATCTTAAAGAGGGGGCTTGAGACAAGCCGATATAATGATGATATGATATATATTTTGAAATATTCTAAAAGCTAGTTAACATTATAACATTATTTTAACTCCTTCTTATAACATATACCAAGTTTAATGGCGATCCGTGCTCAACAAGTCTACAAAACCGAGATATTCGCATAGAACTTTTATAGCTCAAGCCCCTTCGTCCCCTGCCCTCTTAATTGTGATTCCTTTTGTGTTAATTGTGGTTAGCCGACATTGAGCGTGTCTGGCGAGCTCTCGTGACAAAAAGAGACGCCATTCACCCTGTCTACTTTGATGTATACCATATTCTAATTATTTAAGTGTATGTAGGGTGTATTTTTGGCAAATCCCCTAATGGAATTCTTTATGGTCAGGCTGCGGTACAGTTGTGCGCGCCCACAGCAATTAAGTGATTTTTCATTTTGTCTGCCAGCTCTGGCGAACTATTTTGGTTCGCCAAGAGAAGTGATTGCGATTATATTAATAACTATTTATGGGTGTTTGAAAGAGTTAACTACTTTACATGTTATCTACATGAGGTCTACAAGCCTTTGTTACGTTTTCGCTGCCTGCTTTTGGGGTGAGCTTAACGTAGCGTAACGCAATTACGTATTGAACATAAGTTACTGGGATTTCATGGAAACTTCTGCTTTCTTCTCCCATTGAGTTGTAAGTGAATAATTGTGTGGGAACATTCTGGGGAATTCTGGGTGTGCAAGAGGCCCCGAATTACCCGAGCCAGCCATAATAATAAGCCACAATTGGCGTTTATTTGGCTTTCAACTCAATTTAAACATAAACAACGGGTATTTGTCGCGTTTGGGGGTTCCTGGTATCGGGTATCTTAAAAGGTGCTAAAGAGTAGCGAAAATATTGGCGGCCATAAAGAGGCGGCTTTGTTTTACTAGAAGGTCAGACTGAAGTCAGCAGGAGATTATTTATCAGATAGATCCGATTCAGCTACTGTGGCTTTGGGTTAATTGCTCTGTAATTTCTATTTCGGTTTCCCTTTTGCAGGTGAAAACGCAGATAGCACTGCCTGAATGAATGTCTTGGCTATTTTCGGGGTAATTGTAATCTATAAAAATAGTAACATGCCCACTCAAGAGATGAGATGAGTAATTTGCATGCCACTCACTGTCGCAAAAAAAAATTATATACTACTCTGCGAAAAAGTAGCAAAAGTCACGATCTTAAAAAATGAGGAATTTCTCAACTGTCCAAACTGAAAAGTTTATAGTGCTTGCCATCCCGCTTGCCCGCATTAAAATGGAAACCTACTTTGTAAAAGCAATTTTTCAATTTAGCAAGTCGCGCTGAGATGGGTTGCAAATCGGATTACGACAGTGCCCCGAGACGTCAGCGCCAACCATACTATATGTGTATCCACCAGATATATATCATCCCCTGGAAATATAGAACGGATATGGGGCTCCAGTCGAGCGCATCGCTCTGAACAGGTCGCTGATTCAACACTCTGCCTGCCTTTTGTTAAATTACTGGGGGTTTTTTCATCCATTCATGCCACCCACCTCCACATACGATTCCAAACTGCGGGGGCGTTGCCTGGGAAATTGAATAGATAATTTATTCGCAGTGCCATCCAATTAACGGATGGCATGTCGCAAGATGACAAAACCAGAGGGCCACCGCTTCTAGTGTCAATATCAGGGCCAAAAGCCAGCCACTCGGCAGTCTGCCAGACCGAAAATCGCCCCCATTTCGCCATTCTCGACACGAAGAGCTAACATGGCTCTGTACTGGCTAATGAAAGTAAAAAGCGAAAAGTTCTCGGCGGAATCCCAAGGCGAGTGCATTTCCCCCATCGACCTTAACCGCGAATCGAGTTTTTCGGTCGCCTTGCAGGGTTCATTTGCACGGTTATAAACACGTACTGAATTTGGCATTTATAGCTCTGCTTTTTGGCCAGATTTTTTTGCATTTGCCGGCTAACCGGTTTCAGTCGGGTGAATCTACGCCAGCGGGCACCAAAAAGGTAAACCGGGAACTCAAACAAACTGTGTCAAGTGCCGAGCAGACGACTTCTGTTTAGAAAACATTAAGGAAGCAAAGACAGCGTAAACAAGCCACTTGGTTGTCCGAAAAGGGGCGAATAATAGGCATATTATCAAGTTGTTGACTCAACTGTATAGCCTACCAAAAAAAAATATGTTTATAAAAATTTTAGCTAAATTTAAGACGGAGTTAAAAATATGTAACAATGCTTATATGGAAAAAACCTTATTTTGTAAAGTATTTATCTCAAAACGTTTGAATTCCTACCTGTTATTGAATTCAAGAAATAAATAATTTATAAACATCTTCATTTTAATCACCTTGTTAGTTTTTGTTATGATAAAACATATCGCATGTCATCACAAAATGTGAAAACCAATTTCCCTCGCCAACTGCCGACTGTGTGTCACACGTTAATTGTGAATTTGGCTCACGCATTGGCGACTCTTGTCATTAATGGATTTATTTTTATCCTCATTTTCGTTGCATAACAAATAACTTCCGTTTGGCGGCAACCTTCTCATCCATTTTCGGGCGGATTTCGCTTATTTAAATCAAGTGGACTCCCGGAGCAGCAGTGAGGAGCCCATTCAATCGACTTCAAGTGTAATTTTTGAGTTTAACGATTGCGAAATGGCAGGGCGAGAACGTGAGCTACGTTTTCAGCACAGGTTCTGTTTTGTTCAGTCAACTTGCTTAGTATTTCGAGCAACTGATAAATATAAATTATATGGCTCAGCGATTGGGACACATATCCGAGTGGCTTGTCATGAGCGATAAATGGGGCAATTAGCCGGTAGACTGAAATCATAGACTGGGGGAGTGCGTCATATGGATTGCAAACCTAGCGGGTAATTGTTCGAGGAAAAGAAAGCAAAGGCGCATATGCATATTATCTGGATCACCGATCATTATTGTGGGGGATATCACTTCATAATGAGGGGTTTTAAAAGATTAATAACTGGTAGTGTGCTAATTCTGGCAGAAGTTGCAGGCTACTTATTAATATTTCACTGCATACAATAACATTTTTAAAACAGGGCTATGAAGTCTATCACAACAATACCCTATAAATACCCCTACCCATATTAAGAATTACATCTTAAGCACACCTTCCCATTTGTTCTATCTTATTAGCCTTTGTATTTATGGTGTTTTTGTCACATCCCCAACAATCCCCTTGTAATTGGTTAGCAAAAAGCGTAATGACAATTCAGATTTATCTCAGCCATAAGTGTTATGACAACTGTGAGCTATCTGGGCTGTAATTGGCAAATATTACACCATTTCACTGTGCTGGCCTGGCACGCTCCCACACTCTTTCCACTGTCTCATAGAGACTTCTGTATCCTCGATGAAAACTCACCCAAGGCTGGCTTCTCCAGATCCTTCTCGGTGCTGCCGCAAATGGCCTCCTTCGACGCGGACATCTTGGTATTTGATGGATGAGCGGGCTTTGTTTGGGTTAAACACGGAGTGTTAAAACAAATTGATGACGACGCTGCAGGTGGCGCGTTTAAATATCACAATACGGCACACAATGCCGAAGAGCAAATATGCTGGGGGTGTATTTGCAGCTTAACCGGGGAATTTTCCCCACCGATCCGTCTTTCTGGGTTGCGCAATTCTTCTGCGGCTTTCTTCTGGCCGGTTCTTCGGACCTCTTCACTCGCGATCTGCTGCCGGCGACAGCTTGAATTGTTCTGATTGACAGTCAGCGGGTAGCGGGCCTTAAATAAGCCCCGATTCAGGTTCGCACTGGGTCCCACTGAGACGTCTGTTGTCTGAAGTCTGCTGTTTGCACGACTTATTCGCTGTTTACCGTCGCTCTTCGGGATGCGGATCCCCTCACTTCGCCAGCGGATCTCAGATCTCGGATCTCAGATCTCGGAGCTCGGCAGATGGAGATGTTAATCTGAAAGCAGAGAGCGGTGAACAAATTAGTTTGATAAATTTAGCAGGCTATCGGCTTCAATTGGTTGGGCAAACGGCAAGTGTCGCCGCCTGCGAAATGTCCACCGTCATGCCGAGGCGAGATTGGCATTTGATTTCGCGAGCTCACGAGTCAGTCGCCCTACACACGTTTTCCCAGTTAACAGCGGCCGGCGATCAAATATTTGATACAGTGATTTTGCAAATCTATAATAACCGATCGATGTGGGGTACAGTGTTCCATCCGAGTTTGATTTTCAGCCCGTTCTGTGCGGAGCAGACCTTGGCTGCCTTTTTCATGGGTGGCACTGCAAGGCTGGCTTAATATTTGCATTTATATCGCAAACTGGCCGTGTAATTAACCTTATAGCTCTACTTATCTCGTTCCGAGCCTATCCACTCACATATCGACAATTTCGGCTCCCTGATGATGTAATGTGTTTGTTACTTTTACGTTTTCATATATATATGTATTTTTGGGTTTTCAAAACAATGTTTCCCTTTTGACGGAACTGGTTACGCGGTTTTGCGCGGCATATTTCCAGGTAAATTGATTATAACAGCGCTTTGATTCTACATGTATTTAAGTTAAAAAAGCCACCGTCAATGTGACAAAAACACAGTTGCGCACTTGAGTTTTTGTGTGAGCCGAATTTCAATTGTTGCCGAATTGTTTGCACGTCAGAGCAGCCCCAAAAAATGGTTTTGGAAAGTTTTATCAGCCGGCTGAGAAACCTGCTCTCTCAAAGTGTTTGCGCAAATTTCCTAGAAATTGAGCCCACACAATACCTTAATTGGGCTGTTTTGAATGCCAAAGTCTGGCAAACACAGAAAAAATTCCATAAACATGTCAAGTGGGCACCCCACTAATTGCAATAGAAATGCTTAAATATATAAATAAACTAGATTTCTTAGAAGAGATAAGCCCGGCTTAGTTTGGTTCGCTATAGAACGGGTATAGAACCTTTTATTTAAATACAATGCCGTGGTGTATGCACATTTATTTGCATTATTACTTTATCACTCGCTATCAGTCGTAATAGATTTGTGATTGTTCTTATTGTGTAACCAGTGACCCGCTGCCAAGCTGAGATATTCAGTATTTGCTTTGCGTTATACATTTATTAGACAGGGATCAAAAATAGAAACGTGAACACCATGGTTACTTAATAAGATCTCTCGCTGTCACAAATATGGATCAATTTAAACAATTAGCAATCTGACATTTGGGTAAACATTTGGCCAATCAAACTTGGTCGCGATGATTTTGCATTTTACGGCTACCGTTAAACGACCGCAGATCGCTGGAAGCAGTCGACAGCGATGGACGTCCTACTCCTGGCACGGATCTCACGGGTATCTGACCCAGGTATTACATAAGGCATAGGAAATTCTAATAAATGTGGTTAGAATATAAGTAGGGGAAAGTCCCCCGAGGGTCTGGGTATCTCCAGCACACGCCTCTGAAACTCTACAAGTAGTATTATAAATTTAAATTGCAATTGTTTATGGCTAATTGTCAACTGCGCGGCAACTGTAGTTTATAGCTGCATTTTCTTGGCATTAAATGTGCATTAGTAAATATTAATAAAAGCCCGAAATTTATGGTCGGCCACAAAGCCATATTTAATGCAGTGGAGGGGCCCACCAGAATTTATGAATCTAATCGATATTGCTAACGCCCCTAATCGGATCGAAAAGCGCGCCGGGCGCTAAAGAATTCGCTGAAGTGGCGGAAATTTGGGCAAAATAAGTGGGCTCATAGAGAGAAGCTGGCAAAGTTCAGTATGGCCAATAGAATACTTCTCAGCACTCCTGGCCCGAGTGCTTGTAAATTCCCAGGCAGACAGATTTATTGACCCTCCGTCGCTCGAGTTCTTCTCAAAACTAGCCGCATAGGTTGCCAGGAGGGTGACGTTGGTCGTAAATCAAATACGCTTATCTAAGAGCACCCATCGAGTGGGGGACCTCTCGTAGATGGCACGGCAATACTAACTCCGGACCCCGAAACCAGATACTTCCTCTGGGCCCGAAACACGTGCTAATTACACTTCATTCACCCTTTTTTCGGCTGACTGAGATGCTATAGAGGCCGTAAAGCAACTCAAGACGTCTGGTATCAGATTGCCTTAATTGTGTCATAATTGGGCCTTATCGCCGATCCATAAACCAGCCTTCGTCGCTTATACAAGGCATCCGTGACAAGGCAATGGCAAATTTTCCACCAGCGCTTCACTTTCGACGACCGCAGATTGGCAGATTGGCATTTTAATGGCGGATGGGTTCCTCTTAATTTATGTTAATGCCATGCGCTATTTGTTCCAATTGCTGGCAGCATTTCCACACCATTTCCAGTTGCAACTCGGTTTTCATTTCCACGAGCTGCCAGAGCTTGCAGTCAGCTTTTCAAGTTCAAGTTCAGGCCCGAGACTCAACCTCAACTCAAATTCACATTCGATGCGGCCGAGTGGCTGTGCACTCGGAAAAAATGTTGCAAAGCACTTTGTCTTGATGCGCGTTTGATTTTTACTCAACGAATTTTGGGTAAACAAATTAAGAACATTTTAGGAGTAAACAATAAACAGGTTATAATTAATATACCCTTGTTTATTAGTCTCTAACTGGTCATTAAAATATATCTATCATATTAATTTTTATATCTCCCATATAATATCAACATTTTCAAATCAAAACGCACTATACTATGTGTGTTTTTTTCTGTGCAATATATAATATATATTATCAGATCCCAACACTGTTTTCGCTGTGGGAAACTGTTTGGATCAGCGGACTTGTGGGTCTCAAGAGGTATGTCTCTTGGCCGGGCTTATCTTCTTATCGGCGCGCATTTTTGCACTTGAGTTGGCCATCGAACGGGGATTCGAAATGAAAGTAAATAGGGCTGGCAGTCTCGTTAATCACCCAACCACTTGCGTGGAAGTGAATGGTATGGTTACACAAAATAAGGCTTCATTTGTGATCGTAAATCACTCACTTTAATCGAGTTCCTTGACAATACACAGCCGTGCTTTTGTTCGGCTTACTTAACTCGTTTTCGTCTGCTTTTTTGCAGTATTAAAACATATTTTTAAATATTGTGGACTTAATTGACTGGCGTTCTTAATCAGAAACTCACTCACCTCCCGCCGAACGCGGGCACACGCGCAAACGCACTGAGAAAACAACTTTTCAAAAATACGCATCAGCTGTTCGTAACGCTCCGTTCTCAATAGTCTTACTATACACTTTTTTGCAGTGGCTCCAATTAACTGGAACCCAGCGAATTTGCGGACAAAAACAGAGGTGCGGATGGGTGAACTTACACGGCACGACGGAACTCAACTCAACTTAGGGCTAGGTGGACCACTCACATGGACGGACTGGCGCCGGGCTTT
The DNA here is from genome assembly GCF_025231255.1 of Drosophila biarmipes. Classification (NCBI taxonomy): domain Eukaryota; kingdom Metazoa; phylum Arthropoda; class Insecta; order Diptera; family Drosophilidae; genus Drosophila; species Drosophila biarmipes. The sequence goes on along the minus strand of NC_066615.1, from coordinate 15,559,375 downwards.
CTCGTAGGGGCAATTCTCCACGCACTGGCGATGCGAAAAACTTTCTTTTGGGGCCTTCAACTCGCTCCTCTCGCCACGAGCGCTGCCAGTGTAATGACTTACTACCTCGGCTAATTGAACGTTTTTATAATTCTGTTTCTGCTTTTGCTCGCCGAGCGGCACAGTCGACGGCGGCAGCGACGCCGGCGCTAGGAAGCACGAAGCGCTCGGCTTGATTCACCGGCCGAGCTTCATTTGCCTGATAAATGCCCGTGCGCCAGGTGATAATGCCCCCTTGCGATAATAAAACGGCGCTATAAACGCCGGGCAAATGGTGTTGTGGGTCCGCCGTTCGAGGATCTCACTCCCACTTTTCGGCCGGCTGACCCTGCGAATCGATTCCGAGTTGGGGAGAGTGCCCGCAGCTGTAATGCTCGGGGTGTACCAGGCCTCTCTATAGAGAATACACTCCACTCAGCGCCGCGAATCGTGTGCTTTTCACGTGAGCACACTCGCACTTTCTGGCAACCTATTAAGTTAATCTCTCGCCCGCATGAGAGACACATGGCGCTGGGCGAAAGAGGCTTTTACGATATTGACAAATTGACAAGCCCCGTAAGAAGATTTATGGCGGGGGACTCTAAAGACCAGGCTCTGACGTCAAGAAATGGCTGTGGTACCTAAGTACCTTGGGTTTCCATATAAACTCTGTGCTCCCTAAACAGATGTAGAAATAAAAGTGGATAGCAAATCAAATTGGTATAACTTTACTTTATAGGATCATATATCATGCTTTCTTCGCTGCTTTGCTTATGATCAAACTCCACTCTATGATCGTACTCCAACTAGAAGACTGTACTAGCCCACACAGCTGCTTTTCTCCTGGTCTACCAGTTCTCCATAAGCCAACTGTGGTCAGCGATAAGGCTAAGGCCAGTTGTGTGCTCGCGGTAGCCAATATCAACTGATTTCGGGTCTATAAAGAGTCGTAAAACACAATCTTGACCAGCAGTAGCCGGGTTCTCTGTATGGTATATAGGGTCCCGGCCCATGAATGGACGATCAACCCAGCCGGGGAAAACTCAGTCACATGATTTCGGATTGTGGTTAGCGGATTAGCCCGACAACCGCATAGCTCTGTATAACCCTTAAGAGATCTCTTATCACGGGGCCTATAAGTATGACAGCCTTAAGTGCCATTCAATTGCCCGTGCCAAATCATATTTGACCGATCCGTTTCAGTTGTTCGTACCGCATTATCTCGTCATTAATAGTATTCCGAAAGTCATGATAGGAGGGAACGTGTTTTAGTGACTGAATTCGGGGATCGATGAAGATACTCCAGAGCCACATTCGATCTGCTACGCTTTTTGGGGCATGTCGCTTGACGCAATTAGTCCGTTTTCATCTTTTTTTACAAGATAACGAAGTTTTTTTGTGAAGTGCAAGCATTTAGGTAATAGATTGCATATTCTCAGGTGCAAGGCAGAGAACAAGTATTATTATTTGATTATAAGAAATTATCTTTGATGAAGTTCCAAGTGATTTTCCACTGAATACAAAGTTGAATCACCAAGCTGAAGGGGTTGGACAACAATAATCAATAGAGTCACTAGTTAATAACGATTATTTTGCAATATTATTTTTATCTTTTCAGAAATATAGAATGAGACAATTCGAAAATAGAAATCCATAGAAAATAACTCTGAAAACGAGTTTAGAAATACAATAGGTATACGGTCACAAATCCTTAAAACTGATAGGAACAGTCATTTATTTTTCGTGTATTTATTAGGTAGTTGAATTTGTTGGCAAGTTATAGAAGCTTTTAATATATGGACGTGCTCAAAATATTTATGATGTTTCTATATTTACCCAAATAGTAAGAGAGTGTCGGATTACGTAACAATATACAATGTGCTAATCGCAGGTATGTTATCACTAAGGTAACAATAATTATAATTTTTTTTCTCAAGCGGAACGTTGCAGCTAAATCTAGTTGTGAATAAACTAACTAGATTAGTGCCTAAATCTGTTCCAGTTACCATTGCAGTGACTCCTAGTCCGAGTTCACAAACTTCAGAGCCCAGATGATAGGGATATAGGAATGTTAATAGCCAAAGTCCCTGGAATATAGAACTACAAGCATTTTTTCGCAACCTGCTAATGCGATCTGGGACATAATAAATTCTGGTGCAAGCCAAAATAAAATAAATCAGTGTCGAGCTGAACATCGGCTGTCTCGATTAGAAGGCGCGCCCTGTAGCGGAGGTAAATACAGCCATAAAACCCGGAGCCCCGGCGACAATATCGCATATGGCCCCCATTGCAATCGAGTGGCTAGATAAGGAACGTGCCGCAGATCGGCCGAGCTGCTTGCTCACGTTCACGTGATGAGCACGCCGATCCATCCGGCCAGGTACATCTACCCACCAGCAGGTAAATCAGCGAATCAGCCAGGGGCGAACCGACATCGGCGATAATGAATAACGAGCACAATTACCAGCAGGCGATGTGCTAAATGTTGATACAAATGGCTTATCTTGTCACCGATATTTGGCCCAGACGACCGGGGGATTTGCTAATGATCATGGGGCGTCGCCCAAGTATGTCCGTTCCAAGATGCCCGACTCCTCAGCGTCAAGAATCCGACACGAATGGTCTTAGCGAAGTTTAACCACGGCAAACAGGGCCAATCACCGCTGTTTGAGTTGTCCGAGAGCAGCAAATAGATGACTTAGTGCTGGGAAATGTGTGCCAGAGCAAAATATTGCCTCTGACATTACTCATACGCCGCGTGGGACATTAACAGCGGCATACCATAGAGATTACATTTGCCATGTGTGCCTAAAAGTAGGCTTTGCTTTCCAAAGGTGGTGAAATTGTTGGAATTCAGGCGGGAAATTAACCAAGTGTTATGATACATAAATAGGTAGTTAAATTGTATTTATTGGTAATAGGTATCCCTATTCAATTTGCCTATCTAGTAACCCTTTAGTTATCTAACACTCCTATACCAAATTTTATTCGCCAACTCCACACCGTATACTTAGCTTCAATCAAAACTAATATCTTCTTTCATTTGAAAATAAATTCTAGACAAAATGCCCTGCAGAGTTGGGGATTTGGATTCAACTTCCGCCCGCTTTCAGCCCAGTGTGAGGATAGGAAACTGGGTGGAGGAAAACTGCCTAGAGGAGGTATAATATAAAGTATAAACATTTAAGTGGCAATTAAACACCCATTTTTAAGGACAAAATAGTGAACTTCAAGAAGCAGCGCGACCGAGGCGAACTTCTGGTGGAAAAAGCCCGCACTCTGTACGACAATTTCCACAAGGAGGTCGTCTTGGCTGCCCCCAAGCAGACCATTATATTCGGGGCCATTGTGCAGCTCATGCCCATCTACATGAACATCAGTGAGATGGACACCTCCGACCTGAATGCCGCCCTCTCGGTGGTGATCAACGAGAAGGTGGTGCGCAAGAGCCAGTCCATCCACGAGGACTGCGAGCTCACTGTGGCGCCCTCGAGGCGACCCTGTGTGCGCAACTCCTTCAAGATAGTCAGTGGAGATGGTCGGGATCGCACGGGGGAGAACATCAAGTACGGACAGCGGTTCCAGCTGCAGTGCATGGCCTCCGAGCAGGATCCCATTGTCCTGTACAGCGGGCCCAAGCGGTGCAATCTGCAGCAGGGCGTCAACGCCACCTACTTGTCCCACAAGAACGGGGAGCTCAACCTCAACCTGGGACTCGTCCATCGCAGTGTAAGTGGGAACAAATAGGGTAGTGTTGTCATATAGCCAACGTTTCCTATAGAAAATCAACTGTCCTGACAACGATATACCCCTGGCCTACACGAACTGGTTCTGCAGACACGTGGATCCCAAACAGCGTTTCGAAAGCGAAGGGGAAGATATACCTGTAATACCCATTCAAATTTATCTAAGTGTTTAGTTATCTTATTTAATATCTCTAACCATAGAGCAATACCCCCTTGGTGATTGTGCATGGAACCACAAATCGAAACATTGCTGCCGAAAATGTTTTAATACAAACCCTGTTTGGCCCAGAGTTTCTGGTATCCGTCCAGAACTATCGGAATATCTATAAGCACGAGATGTGGAAGAACGTTTGGATGATCAGCAATGGCCATCAAACTGGATCAAAATCTTCAAATTCTTCGTCCCACTGAGTTCCTAAAGCTGTAAAGGCCTACGACATGTATTACATATTCTTAAGAACAGGCACAGCACTTATATGGTGTTTGAACTTGATTTTTACGAGGCAGACATTTAAATTTCGCACATAAACTGCGACGGGTCGAGCCCCTGCTGTTTGGCCTACATAGAAATTGGCATTTGGCGGTTTAATTTGAAGAGAAAAAAATGGGGACGGTACTTAAGATAATTGGCAAGTGCGTTTAACGCCTTGGAAGGGCTTCTAAATATATTATTCTAGGCAAATCAGAAGGAACAAAAATATACAATCAATAAATCATATTGAAATATTTAAGCATATTAAATATATATTATTGTTATGGGAAATCCTAAGTTAACAAAGTGAGCTGGCAATCGAAATATTGACCCCCCACCTAGTTTCCCCCTTATCAGGGCTTCTTCCCACGCAAAAGTGTGCCGTTCGGGCGATAAAACCACTCGAACGTAACCCCAAACAAGGCCTATAAATAGAGAACAAGCGAACCACATTCGACACACTCAACCCTTGCGATGTCTTCCGTTAACAATCTAGCAAAGCTTTCGATCCTTCTGCTCGCCGTGGCTTCGGTTCTCGGCGAGATGGATGCGTCGGAGGAGTCGCGGATCATCGGAGGTCAGTTTGCCGCCGCAGGACAATTTCCGCATCAGGTATCGCTCCAACTGAATGGGCGCCATCACTGCGGTGGCTCCCTAATCTCCGAGACGATGATCGTGACGGCCGCCCACTGCACCATGGGCCAGAATCCGGGCCAGATGAAGGCCATTGTGGGAACCAACGATCTGGCCGCCGGCAACGGTCAGACCTTCGGCATTGCCCAGTTCATCATCCATCCGCAATACAATCCGCAGAGCCAGGACTTCGACATGTCGCTGATCAGGCTGAGCAGCCCGGTTGCCATGGGAGGAGCAGTCCAGACCATCCAACTGGCGGACTCGGACTCGAACTACGCGGCCGACACGATGGCCATGATCAGCGGCTTCGGCGCCATCAACCAGAACCTGCAGCTGCCCAACCGCCTCAAGTTCGCCCAGGTCCAGTTGTGGAGCCGCGACTACTGCAACTCCCAGAACATCCCCGGGCTCACGGACCGCATGGTGTGCGCAGGACATCCCAGTGGCCAGGTCAGCTCCTGCCAGGGCGACTCCGGCGGTCCGCTGACCGTCGATGGCAAGCTCTTCGGCGTGGTGTCCTGGGGATTCGGCTGCGGGGCCAAGGGGCGTCCGGCCATGTACACCTATGTGGGAGCCCTTAGGTCCTGGATCAAGCAGAACGCCAATGTTTAAGTGGAAAAGGCATAGCACCTACTTATCGACCTTAATAAAAACGAAAGCAGCATTACAACTCGATGTTTTATTTAAACTAACTTTTAACATTCGGAGGTATATCAATTATTTTAGAGGATAATCTCCAGATAAAACAGGAAGCTAACTTCGGCGAGACAAAGTAGATCTACTCAGGCAGCTTAAACCATCATGCAAATAAAATATATTTATTTAAAAAAATAAAAAATATCTCACTTTAGGTTCTGACGTCATATTGCTGATAAGGATTTGCTGATAGCGTTGGTAATTCGGACTTACTGCCCCTCTTGGAAGAAGCTCTTCTTTCTATTTCCTATCTCACCGGAGGCTTAGGAAGTCTGTTCTAGGGTTGGCCCATGCCAAAGATTAAGCTGAAGTGTTGCCAAATAACAAAAAAAGAGAAGAACTTTAATATCTTTATTACAATCTTTAAAATTTCATGCAATTTAATAAAATTTGGTTATTTTTGGGGGACACAGAATCCGTCAGCTCTGAATATAAGACTTTTATAAGAGCTGGGAATTCGTTCTCTCCTAACAAAGGAAGATGAGGGTACGCAAAAAACAGATTCGCATTCTTCGCATCAGTAAGGCGGAGAACAGCGACATGGAGAGTCACAAAACAGAAAGCAGCAGTGCGGATAATACAACCAAGGCAGCTGACTCACTGCCGGCGTTGAAACTCTTGTGTTCCATATGCAGCGAGTTCTTCCGCGGAAGGGATAGAATTTGTAGTATCAACACCTGTGGCCATGTGTTCCACCAGAACTGCCTGAGACGCTGGCTCAAGAGATCCACCACCTGTCCGCAGTGCCGCGCCTCCTGCCACTGGCAGCTCGTCTCCAGACTTCACCTAAACTTTGGTGCCGTCACGGAGCTTTGTGATAAGGAGTCAACCGAAGCGGAATCTCATGAGACGGATGCCCCTTTTCAGTGGGTGCCCATGAATCTGAATGGGGATACCAGCACTGAGGATTCGTATCTGCCCCCCGAGGGAGCTCTTCAATGCGCAGTCAGCGACAGAGGGAATCCCTCGTATGTGGCACGAACCTATTTAGAATACGATCGCCTGCCTGCTCATTATGTGCCCACGGAGAAGGTTGCTCACGGAGGCTGGAACGGCAAAGTCTATACTTTTACGGAGGGGGTGGAGGTGCTGGTGCTCAAGGACTGCGACTACGAGTGGGTGGCTGGTCGGCATGGTTCCTATCCGGAGAATGCGCTGCCCACGGGCTACGCGCGCTGGGACGAGGTCACCTACACGGGACGCGGTGTGTGCAACACAACCATGCGGCTTGGCAAGGTCCATCCCTCCTACAGGGCACTGTTCATACCAATCTGGAGTAGGGAGTTTGGCGTCAGTTCCTACGAGGTCCTGGTGCTCACTCCACGCAATCAGCCTGACCAATGATACTTTGGAAAGTCTTTTGTATTACTTGTGCACTGCAGCGGCCATGATTGATTGAAAAATTAAATAAAACTATATAAAATATTTTTTGACAAATCGTACTACTGCTCAATTATCAAAAAAGTGCTTACATCTCATAGCTCACTTTCAACATATGTATTATTCGACAAGCCAAAATACAACGTTTATAAAGCATGGCATGGACTATCAGTTCCCAGTGAGACCGCTTAAGGGAGTGCGAGAGAGATGGGGATATGCATGCTACAAATCGGCTGTTTCCGATATTGCACACCACACAAACACGCCATTTAGTGTCTATAAGTGGGACTTGCCGCATTCGTTACCCTGTACTTCAAACTATTTTTAAAAAAGTTTACTAACCACATTGGTAAATTTAACCCAGCACAAGTGCTTGTCCGCAGCATTGCACACTTTGTTTATATTGCGAAGAGCCAAACTTTGTTATCAATATAAGACTTTTCTAAGAGTAGGTATCCGTTCTCTCCCGTAGACACCCGAAAAAGTGAGCCCATAAAAAACACATTCGCGGTCTGCCCCAGCTCAGTGAGGCGCAGAACAGCGGCATGGAGAGTCCAAAAAGTGAAAACAAGAGTGCGGATGACACAATCCGCTCAGCTGACTCATCCCCCGCATCGAATGTGATGTGTTCTATATGCAACGAGTCCCTGCGCGCCAGTGACCAAGTTTGTGGCATCAACACTTGTGGCCATGTCTTCCACGAGAACTGCCTGAGCCACTGGCTAACTGGATCCCTCACCTGTCCACAGTGCCAGGCCTGCTGCCCCAGACACCTCGTCTTCAGACTTCACCTAAACTTTACCTCAGTTCCGGAGACTGGGCATGAGAATCCTTCGGAGATAAAGTTCTTCAAAATGGATACCCACTTTCAGTGGGTGCCCATGAACCTGGATGAGGACGCCACGACGGAGGACTCGTATCTGCCCCCCGAGGGCGCTCTTCAGAGCGGAGTCAACGAGAACGGGAATGCCTCCTATGTGGCACGAGCCTACTTCAATAACGATCGGCTGCCCGCCCATTATGTGCCCAAGGAGAAGGTTGCCTACGGAGGGTGGGGCGGTGAGGCCTACGCGTTAACCGGTGGGGTGGAGGTGCTGGTGCTCAAGGACTGCGACTACGAGTGGGTGGATGGTCAGCAAGGTAGCTACCCGGAGGAGGCGCTGCCCACGGGCTACTCGCACTGGGGCGAGGTCACCTACACGGGACGCGATGAGTTGGAGGGCATCATGCGGCTGGGCAAGGTACATCCCTCCCTCAAGCAGATACTCATACCTCACCGGCGACAGGAGGTCGGCGTCAATGCCTACGAGGTGCTGGTGCTCACTCCTCGCAAGCGGCCTAATCAATGATTTTTTCTAAGTCTACGGTCGAAATAATACGAGTTTGTGTGCCCTTAAAATGCAAATGCTTGCGTGATACTTGTGAATCTTGTCTCTATAACATCAATAATAAATAATTAATTATGATTAATAAATATTGCTTAACTTGGCTTGGTCTGCAAGGGTATTTAAACTTCGGCTGTGGAAAATAGACATACCTTCTTGCTACAATAATTTTACACAAACTTAAAGTATTTTACATACTCCTAATTGACACTCTACACATTGCTTACATGCAAACGAAAACTAATCCGGCAGGTGGCCCTTAGTTCAGCTGCCGCCCCATAGATGGCTGGCACATGGAAGGTAAGCCGCAGCGATTCAGTAAATCTTCCTTTAAGGAGAACTCTCCTTGGGCCTTTTGACCCATGTTTCATTTATGAAACCCCAAGTTAAGACAAAACAACGTTTTCAATTCACATATTTTATTCATAACTGTATCTGATTCCTTGCACAATTTTGCGTTCTTACTACACATTTACTACGCGCTTAGTGAACTATTGTAAGTTTAGTTTAAAAAAGATTATCGACCACTTCCTATGGCTTTTGGTTTCGTACGTAAAGTGTAAATGCCGCCTACAGTGAAGCTCGCTGGCTGGAATAAAACATAGCAAACGGAAAACAATGCGCAACTCTTGGCTATCGTATTGATATAATATGTACGTTTTAGTCTCGAATAAAACAGTATTTAATCATAGTTATGTACACATTCTGCAGGATGCGATATGAAATTGTACAGTACAGTATATACACAGTCGCTGTGCTTGTGACCTAGCCTAATTCTAGAAGAGTTCGATGAACGGATGCGAACGTAACACGCGGGTACGAATGCGTTCGTTATAAATAGAAGGCACTATGCACATTAGCATTATGAACTAACCTCTAGGGACTAACGCTATATATCTGTGTGATATCGGTAGTTCGGAAACTGATATTTGTAAGTACTACAAGCTGGCTGTGTCCAACGAATAGGATATGTTGTCGTTTTGAGAATCCAACGAAAGGAAATGCAACGGATTTTCAAAGAGAACACTAAGTTACCCGAAATCTAAGCTCCTAAACGTAATTTGGCAACGCTCCTCGTCTAAAAATTAGGCAACACAACACGAAATAAATAAAAGCAAAAATTTGGTTCGCCATTTAGGAAAGCATAAGAAACAGTGTGTGGGAATGCTCGGGGCCACAGGCGAAACAAAGGCTATCACCAAATGCTTTCCAACGCAGACTTAGCCTAGGGCTTACTCACTAAAACATATATTTGGAATGAGGCTTTCGCAGAGCCATTTGATGACATTTGTAAAATTCATAAATAATCCGGACATCCCTCGCCCGTCGTCGTTGGCCATGGTGGTTCACGCTTTCCGTAAATTGTGCTAAATGTTTACAAATGTAAATGCAAAAATTGCGCTACGACTTCGGTTGGTTGGCCAGCACGTGTCCCTGGCCCGGGGCTCCATTAACCTAATCCTAAGTGCTCCTTGGGCTCCGACTTAGGTCTAGAAAACCTATCAACTTATAGCTACTGTACAGCAGTCCTTCTCGTTCTCTTCTCAGTGTCTGTTTGTCTAGTCTGTGGGGATGTGTGTGTGGTACTTAATGCTACGTACGCCTATTCTGTTGTTTGGAAACATATAAATTTTAATAATATTTATATAGCATGGCAAGTGGTGCTGCTGCTGCCGCTACAATCCCCTTGTCTCGCTCCCTATTGCACATGCCTCGGGGGAGCCCAACTACTCCAGCTCCTGTCGCCACCTCATGTCCTGCCGCTGCCTCTTCTCTCTGTTCCGATCCTGCCGCTATGCTCGTGGTTGTGGGAGTCGCCGCGAAGTGGGCAACAGCAGGTTGCCCCTCGCATAGAAGTAGCCTCACAACTTGGAGCTGTCGTAGTTCTCGAGGGTCCACTGCTGGCGACTCAGGCTCGGGTTGCACTCCTCCATCAGCAGCTTGTCCTTGCTCTCGCTGATGGCCAGGCACTTCCCGGAGGTGCCGTGGTGCAGCTGCTTGGTGTTCTCGCGGTAGGTCCAGAACTGGAACGAGAGGATTCGGTTGGTGACTTGGTATATACGGGTATATCTTAACTCCAAGTATAAGCAAACATGTTTCAAATCATTAAAATTCATTAAAGACGCTTATTATTTTAAAATAAAATATACAAATTATTATGAAACTTCGAATTCTTAAATCTAAGATTTATAAATGAAAGAAATGTAAATTTAATATTACATATTCTATTGTTTTTGCAATTAAACGACATTAAAGTCAACGCTTTAAAGATGCATGTTATTCCTGAAATTCATTTACTAGTTGGTTTTACATTTAATCTCTGGAATATGAAAGCTGCATAAATATATTGGGGCGGATATGAAATACTTCCAGGAACCATTTGAGGTGGAAATATTTTTTGAAGCCATCCAATTTATTATCATTCCCTACAGAGTTAAAAAATATGCTGATAAATGTCGCACTTAAACATAATATTTTTATTGTACGCCTCCTTTCGAAGTGGCGCTCCTGCTCCACCCCTATACATATATCATCCACTCACCTGATTTCCTTTGCCTCCGTGGCAGCCGAAGAGCGTCACATCCTTGCCGGCGTAGTCGAGACAGGAGTCGTCGCGTCGGATTTCGCCCGCCTTGCTGAGCATCCAGTACTGGGGAAATCGAGGGAAACACACATTAGTTTAAATTGTAAGGGCGGGCGGGAATGAGTTTGCCAGTTGCCAAAAGTTTTCCAGGGCTACAAGCGCACAACTTATTACACACTAATGTTTTATTCAATTAAATGCCAAAAAGCAGCTCGCTCTGTGTGACTGTGAGTGTGTTGGAGTGCGCCTTTGTGTGGTTGTCTGTGTGGGTGAGTCTGGGTTTTGTCTGAAACTCGATGGCCATGATTATTTATAATTTAAAACACGTTGCCAATGCCAGATGGCCTGAGCTCGGCTCGGATTCTGCTGGTGACTGAAATTGCCATTGTTTGCCCTGCTCCTGCCACGCCCCCTGCACTCGCGCGCCCCCTTTTTGGCGCTGGGAGGTCGTGACCAGCCGCCATTTTGTGTTACCATTTCCGTTTCCGCCCCGCCCGCCGGATGGAGCCCCTTCTTTATTTTGTTTATAATGATGCCGGGACTGGAATAATGATGAGATTGGTCAGCAGGGCGGAGGGTTTTCGGGGGGCTTGGTACCATGAATAATTACTGATATTGAATGACCGGTGCAATTAGGGCAGATTCAAGGACTCCGTGCTTAACGTACCGTTTTGGTTGTTAAAACTGGCAGAAAGGCCTGTTTTGTTAAAGTTTAATTTTAATTTATTATTTTGTACTACAAAATGAAAGCATTTTTAGAGGTTTTAATTATTATTATTATTCCTTCTTTAGCTATATAATTCTAGTAAGCTATATATTTCTAGAAAGCTGTGTCTTGTGGTTATCCAACTGCAATCGGCGTATCCAGCCTAATGCACACTTTCACCGGCCGCCCAAGGACTTTCCCTTTGCACCGATTACACTTCGTGTTCATCCCCGCTCATTGTTTAGGCTTACAGCCCACCCACCGCCGCCCCCTTGTCTCCTAACTTGCGTCCTTGGCGGTCTCAATTTGCATTTCTTTTATCATCGCTTTCCCCCCTTCTGCTTTCTCCCCGCGCTTGTATTGCGTTTTCTGTGTGTGCGCGAGATGCGTTTTTAATTACGTTTTTTACCACTCCCCAGTTTTTATCTAGTGTTTTTTATTTAGCTCCATTTCTGTACAACGACTGAACAAATTTGTTTGCGGGCTGGCGAAAAATATTTTTGCTAGCCTAGACGCGTTTTTTCCACATGAGAGGAGTACTTCCATTATGTGGACAGTCCTACTGACACCGCGTTTTGACCACCCAACCCATCCCACCGCCTTTTTTGTGTGCGGAGCTATTCTTTGACGCGGCACTCAAAAGTGTTTTATATCCCTTTTTGGCTGGCTAAATTTTACGATGTGCGAAATTAAAATTTGCGTGCAAAAAGCGAAAGCGCACCCACACGTCCGTATTTCTGCCTGGCAAATGTTGATTATTTTAGCCGCATTTCCGAGTGCAAACAAACATTTGGGTAAATCTTTTCGTACTTTCCCCCTTTAAATGCGGCTTCCACTTTGTAGCACTGTGTGTGTGTGTGTGTCCGTGCGAGGGGCGAGGGCAGTGGGCGTGGCAGTTGTCTGTCTGGGGCGATTTCAGAGCAAGCGGAACGAGGTCAACACTTTTCCCCCATTTTAAATGTTGAATATACAATATCCCTACACATCCGCAGTGCACACAGTATCTGTGAGAGCGGGAAAGTATCTCGGCCTGTTTTGATACCCAGTAGTTGTAAGGAGCAAGTGTCTGATGTATGTTTAAAAATAAAAGTACCCAGTCAAGTACTTTTATTATTATGTTTTAAAATAACTATTTAAACTATGTAAATTAGTTGGTTTTATGATTTTTAAACACAAGTTAAAACAGTTCATAATATAGTATATGTTACACAACCAATAAAGTATTATTATTTAAGGGGTACCTCCCAGTGCTGACCCTTAGTAATACCTTTTCTCCAACTTTTGGTGTCAGGTCGTGTGGGTCTGTGAAGGGTTCTATTGTTGCAGTTCATTTACTTGCATTTGTGTTGTTTGTTTCTTTATTGTAGTTCAAAATACTTGTGACTAAAGCTTTTTTGTTTACCATTCTGTAGTATTTTTATTATGATTGTGCTTGGTTTTATTTTGCCTGGCCGAATGCATAAAAAAATGTAAAAGCTGAAGCCAAAGCCAATGCCATGTAAATGATTTATCATGCGGCATTTTATTTATGATTGCGTTTTAATTAATTTCTGTGACATGGCATAAATCCCCAAAAATATGCAAGAGTGTGTTTCTGTGTGTGTTGTTGGCGCGCTTGTATGCATCCTGTAAAACTGTCAAATTGTCAATGCAATTTCACTTGGCAACTTTTATTGATAAATACCTTCACTTATACTAGGCAAATAAATTGAATATGAATTGGTTGCCGAAGAGCAATAAATCCAAATTATTTATGTTCTCTACAGATATTTGTTATTGTAGCCACAAACTCCGTCAAAATTAGTGCTAAAACCGCAGGACATTCACAAGGGGAAAAGTTAACAACGACAAAAATATTATTGTTGTCAGTTTTCTTAGGAAAAAACACCTTTTTGAGGGGACTTCCCAACGGGCATCAAAAATCAAAAACAAAATACTGGGGACAACTTTTCGAACAATCAAAATTTAAGAAATTAGCTGAAGAATTTTGGGTTATTGTGTTTTAACTACGAGAATTTAAGGAAACATTTATTTAGTAAAGTTTAGCACTAACGAAAAAAGTAAAGTGTTAAGAGACATAAGTGGAACAAATTATAGTTTAAGTCAGCATCTATAAATAAGCTTTTAAGAAGGTGTGCCTAAGAGTATTGTACTGATCGCTTACAATCAGTTAGTTAAAAACAACAAGCCGGTAAAATTAAAAAGTAGATGTAGGTTCTTTAAAAGAAGTTCAAATAATGTGTATTCTAAGAAGGTTTCTGAATTCAACTGGGTGATTTAGGACTTATCAAACTATAGTTGAACCTTTTGCCAAATTGGTTAAGCATTGATGATGTTATGTGATATGACTGGTATAAGTAAACTGTCGGGTGTAAAACTGTTTTGGGGTTAAGGCCGGAGTTAATAAAGCAAGCGGAAGATTAACAAAAAGCCAATTTAAAAAAACCAACATTAAAAGCATCAAATCAAAATAGAAAGATTAAAAAACAAAGCAGAGCACCCATAAGGAAAAGAATCCCTCAAGCAACGAGATCGAGAAATGGGGAATCAGGGACTCTGAATCGTCGCCTCCTCCTTTCAGAGCTCAGAAATCAGAGTTCAAAGTTTAGAGTTCTGAGGATGTGGACATGGAGGTGGATACCTGATTTCCTCCTTGGCCATGGCACTCATATATGGAGACCGGCGTATCCTCTTCGGATTTTTCTTTCGCATCCAGGCACATGCCGCTGGGCACGTTGGCCATCTGTAAATTAAGTTCACTATAAAGCGGATCCATCTAACAGCTGTTCAAGGAATGAGATCTTATAGGGGAAGTAACACCCAATCGCCAGAGATTAGAGAGATTAGTTTGGGGGCACTGATTTTAGTAGTACGAGAAGAGAGTGGAAAATGGTTCCTTGTGCGGTTTTCTTGGGCTGGACGGAGTTTGTGGCGGTCGCAGGCTGCCGCCTCGGCTTCACAAACCTGGTTTCCTCCCTGCCGATGGCAGGGGTACGTGCCCACGGCCTTCTTCTGGTGCTTCTTGCCGGCAGGTGCGTCCAGGCAGGTGCGACCGCCATAACCTAGGTTTCTTATCTGTGGATGGAGTTGTGTTTATGGGTTGTCGTTTGTTCTCGTTAGCTTTGGAATTGGATGTGGGTCTGGTCCAGGGTTGGGGTCTTGCTTTGGGGAGGGGTTAAGAAGGCAATGCGAATCGGAAAACTTACCTCTCCATGGGCCACCGAATCGCCGGGAATGAAGAGTTCGGGGTAAATGTTGTCCAGATACCACTTGAAGCTTTTGCACTTGAGATCGTTACTGGGAGGGAATAAAGATTATTTACAATTTAATCGATGAGCCAGTCACTTCGATTTTACAGAGGTAGGCTCTACTGTATTTTAAAACAGGAATGAGTAAATTTGCCATACAATTTTAGGTATTTATCATAATTCAATATCTTGTATGATTGTATGACTTGGAATCCACTTACCGGAGCTTCCTGCGATCGCTGACGTCGCCCCAGTCGCCCTTGTCGTTGCCGATGCGGTGGTAGTAGTACTGCGAGTACTCATCCATCCAAACTTCGGCCAGCCGCACGGAGTTCTTCTTCAGCACATTCACGCCCGAACGCCACTGCAATTGAAGGGAACCGGAGTGGCCGTGAGTGGGTGGTGGAATGGGTGGTCCAATGGCAGGTGGCCACGGGGTGGGGCATGGCGCAATCAGTGACTGCCGGTGCCGGTGCCGGAGTCAATGGAAATATTTGGTCAGCAAACAGAGTCGAATGGAGACGGCCGCAGGACGGGGGCACCGAGCGGAGTGGACAACAAAGCCTAATTACCTGAATGAGTAGCTTTTGCTTAGTGGCATTAGGTGGCTCCGGCAGCCAGCTCTCAGCCTCAGCCCTTTTGCGGTTGTGCCCGGCCAACTGGCCATCTGTCTTGGCCACCCCGCTTGGCCCTTTCAGCCCCTTGTCGCCAAGCCCGAACAATGCCCGCCTGTTGTGTGTCCTGTTTTGTGTTTATGTGTTCGCCGTACAGGTGTCTGTGTTCCCCTGCCGAATTCCCAGACATTCTCGCACAGCAGGAAAATTCCTGGAAGGGAAAGTTTTCCCAGGGCCTGCACCTGACATTTATTGAAATCGCCGTAACTCGAAATAATGCACCGATCTGTTGCTATTCCATGCCTGCAGATTATCCTATTGAATTGTTCTGCTTTGTTTATCATTTTCCGTCGGGTGAATTTCATTATAGTAATGCGTCTACATATGGTTTTAGGTGCTTAAATTGATCTATTTGATTGGATTTGGGTTTTATTAGATTTCAATCCTCCCTGTCTGTAATTAAGTGACACTATTTGGCCGGTTTAGTGTGCGACACGGTAATTGCAAAAGCATTTCGCTATTAAATTAGTTTCATTTTAGCCGAAATGTATTTCCTATTCGTTGAAAATGAGTTGTACTAATGACTTTTTAAAAATAAATTGCAATCAAATAATGATTTATAGGTTTTTGAAAATATTAGGTAAGTACTATGAAATATTTTAAGCGATTGAGATAACCCTAAAGATCAGGCCTTAAATTAACTACCTATAGTTTTTAACAATATCAAAAAAAAATCAAACTGAGACTTTTAATCCTATATTTTAGTATATTTTTAATACCTTATAGCTAATATTTTAAATAGTATTCCTCTACATCGATACACCTCTCCTTTAATTTTTCCCTACTGGTGATTATCGAAGGGACAACCAACTCCCCTGGGATCTGGCAGGTGTCCAATTGGTTGGTTCCACTCCAGCAGAACTCGGGCTCTCGTGTGCGGTGGGTTACGCCATTGACATCAAAACAGTTGCCAAACTTTTGTCAAGCGTAAACCGTTGATAATTGAAGCTGGCCCAAAATGGGAAGATCTAGGGGAATAATGGATGGTTTGTTTGGGGGGGGGGGGGAGGGGGGGTCCATAAACCCACCCCCACAGCCTCATCCTCGCACACCATGTTGCAAAGACAGCCGCATTGCATGTCCATGTCAGTGGGTCTGTGTGGCCCGTGTCTGTGCCATGTGTGCCATGTTGCTGCTCTGCGGCTGCCATTCGACAAAGAGGAGGAGCCGGGAGCCGGGAGCCGGGAGCCGGGAGCAGGGAGCGGGGAGCGGGAGCAGACGGATTGGGCCACTGTTGACCAAACACGAAGCTCTGGACCGGACTGGTAACTGGTCCTGAGGCTGCCCACACATGTTGGCTAAGAGTTTTAAATTCCAGTGGACCCACTGCTGCCGTTCCTTAATGAGCAACGGGCACTGTCTATCGGCATTGGCTTTCGGTCTGTCCTCAGTGATTTGCCATTTTCGTTTCGCTTTGGTTGGGGCTTCTTTTCCATAATTGATCTGCAGCACTTACCTTGTACGGCGAACGTTTCCGGAAAATGTGGCCCACGTGGGAGCAGGGCACTATCTCCAAGGTGCCACCGCACATCCAGGTCTTGAAGGACAGCTCCAGATTCTCGCCGCCCCAGATGTCGAAGCCCGAGTCATAGGTGCCCAGTCGATCGAAGAACTCCCGGTCGATGGAGAAGAGTCCGCCGGCCATTGTGGGCGAGTAGACGGGTTCGGCGGTGCTCTGGAAAAGGAAGCAGGAAACGCCGTTGGTAGGGGGAATTTCATTTGGCTAATTGATACTCGGCAGCGCCGAGCCAGAGATAAACACCCAGGAGGAGGTGCCACAAGTGGCAGAGAACCTGAGCACCTGGGCAAACTTTTCGCAGCCAGCCACCCACACATTTCCCACTCCCAATCCCCTAGTCTCTTTGGGAGGCACAAAGTTTGCTACCTTTTTTGCTTACTTTCAACAGCTTGCCACAAAAATACTTGAGGCTACGCTTTATTTAGTACAACATTTTCATTTTCCAAGGGCTATCTCTTTCACACCTCCACAGAGCATTTCGGTGTAATTGAATATTGGGTCCAGGGCCCTGGATTTTGCTTTTGCCAGCATTTAATTGCAGAACTACATTCTGTTTTGCAGTGCAATTTAATATTTGGCATCCCTGCTTCTGCTTTTCTGCTGTGTTTGCACTTGTATTTATGCCAGCAGCCAGATGTTATAAAATAATTAAAAATAAATAAAGTTGGCCATTGGTTTGCGATTGTGCTTTGTGCATTTCTGTGTAATAAAATAAATAAGAGTTTAAATAAAAAGTGACTCTTAATAGCGAAATACAGTTTTTGTTTTTCCTGTGATATAAGACCTTAACGAAAATTGAACTAAAAGTTTGTTGGGTCTTAATTAAAATTAATGACCAGACAGATTAATTTTAGCCGAGTTGAGTTCCATTCAACATATATTTCTTTCGATAATATCTACCGACACACCATAAAAGGTCTTCAGCCAGGGTATTAATTGTGGCGCAATTATTAATAAATTAACTGGAAACGCGTATTTTTATTCACAAATATATTTATTGTGATTGCAATTACTTTAATGGATTGCTCGCTGGGGAGACATCATAATAATTTGCGTTATTGCCAAACAATGCGGAATATGCGACGGAGCCATCGGTAATTATTGCGTATACGCAGCGTGGCAAAGGCCAAAAGGATACAGTCATGAGGTTGGCTAAATCAACAGATACAGTTGCAGGACAAGCAATTGAGTTTCACGAGGGAAAAAATAAAACGAAAAAACGCTGACAAACTTAAAAAGGAAAATGGCAAAATAAATGTAATTGTCATGGCAAGGCCCCAAGGGAAATGGCGGGAAAATGGGAAAAGCGGGGGAAAGCGATGCCAGGATGAGTGAAAGACAACTAAAAACGTGTGACTTAAAGTCAACAAGAAGTATAGGGAAGCCCCAAAAAAATATCCGTCCGATTTCGCCGGACAACAAAGTGAAATCTCCAAACGCGACAAGTGCCATTGTCCTTTGCGGCGGAAAATCCCGCAGGGCAGGGGTTAAGGTCCGTCGGAAAATTCGCAGTGTGACATTTAATAAACGCCTGCAGGGGCTTTCCAAAGAGGGCGCGCAAAGGGGGTTCAAAACTAAAGGGACAGGCACTACAATGTGGACAAATATGCGAAACGCACCAAAAAGGGGGGGGGGGTTGCTACTGTGGAAAACGGCGGGAAGGGGCGGCAAAACTTTTACTGGGATGCGGGCGGCCATTTTTTGTTGCCACCGGAAGTGACAGAACAAATAGCAAAAGTGAAAAGCTTCAAGGTGGTTCCGGGGGGCTGCAGCCCTGGTTTTCTGCATGCGAGTGTAAAAAGATTCCTTTATTGTTACAACCCACACCAGAAACTGTTTTCTTTTTTACGCTTTTCCTGTGTGTGTATCCGTTTTTCCCTTCCGCTTTCTCCGCTCGGGAAATGGAAGTAAAAGTCATAAAAAAAAATGTATATATTTATATGCATTCAAATAAAAAAAGTTTCGCCTGAGCGAAAATAAACTGAAATGAAATAAAATGCAGAGCAGAATAAATAAATATACACGAAAATATGAGTGAAGCGTGCTGCCGCCGCTGCAGCAGTTGCACTTGCTGTTTGTGCAAACAACGCGGCAGAACTTTTCGCTTTTCCAAGCCCTCTTACCCCCTCACCCCTTACCCACATCCCCTGAATTTTCCCATTTTCCCGCTGGCCCGCATTTGTGTGTTTGCCATTGGCTGCATATAATGCAGCTTAAATGATTTAAAAGCGGGCAAATAAACGCAATTTTTATGGCCGTGTCATGTGGCGATTTGTGGGTGCGGGAAAAGCAGGAAAATCAGAAGAAAGTTGGCATTTAAATTTTTAAATTAAACCGCCACAGCTATCAATAAGAGATCCATGTCGCTGACCTTCGGCAGATTGTAAAATTCTTATACAAAACCATCGCTTATTTGTAAACAAAAATAATTAATTTTAATTATGCAAATTACATATTTAAAGTGTTGATAAAAGGTTTTTTGCAAGCCAATCATTAAAAATATAACACAAAGTAATTGCTTTTTTAATTGTTTGCTTGAAACAAAGCAAAGTGCCTATTATAATGGCAAGCTGAAATAAATCAACGGTTTTACATTTCAGCGGGAAAATATTTTTTCAATCGACCATTAAAGCCGCAAGTTCCACAACAAAGCTACAAAATAAATTACCACAAGCCAGTTGTATTTTTACGTTGCTTTTTCTCCATGGAAATGTATTTGTCCCTAATCCTGCCAAGAGGCCCACTTGAGCTAACTTGTTTGAATAAAGATTCATGGCCAAGAACAATCAATTTGTCCAGAGAGTCGCATAAGCAGCAAGCGAAAGGAAAATGGAAAATCCGGTACGGGGACATAGAGCTTAAAATGACAAAACGTCAAAAGTAACTTGGGCCCATTTCTCATGCACTTGGCATATTTGGATATCAAAATAAATCACCGGGCATTCATAATGGTTAAAGTGTGTGACACACTTTATGAAGAGCAATGAAGGGCGTTGGGTGCCTTTTCGGATCAGCACGGCCGCAAATTAAGCAGGCGAAACCTCAGAATGTGGTCGGGGCTTTAAAGGCCTGGCTTTGTGAATAATGTGCTAACCTGCTGTGGCTTTCAGGCCCAAAAGACGCCCTAGAAAACCCAACAGCAACAAGCCCACATTCCTTCGGCCGTAAAACCTCTTCAGCGGGAGCGGCATCAACATATCCACATTAACATCAAATAAAACAGTCACGTGGAGCGGCAGGGGGAGCCGAAAAAATATGCCCAGGAATATCGTAAATGTCAGAGGAGCCTGGGGGCGTGATGGTGGTTCCAAGGATGTTTCAAGGATGGGTGAACCTGGATTCCCACCCTCTAGGCACGCACGAAGTGCCGATGGGTCTCTTAGCTCACAGCAGGCAGCGATCCAGGAGGCACCAGGCGATGATAATGTCTTAAAAATGAGATAGAAGGGAACACTACTGGGTAAATACCCTAAATCATATTTTCATAAAAAACAATTAAAGATATATAATTAATCTTTGTGCCTAAAAGTATGAAATAATTTAGGGTTATTCGTCTATGTTCACGTACTAACGTTAAAATATATTGTTGCATAATTTTAGGCACCTAGTGTGTTACACAGATTTCCATCCATTACTCACAATTTTTTCTTAAGTTGTTTCAACCCGTTAGTACAACATTCTTCCCCTCTGATTAATGGGCTCTCTGCTACCCTGTGAGTGCTTATATGTAATGCTCGAAAAAAGAAGACGTTGTCGCTGGGAAGAGAGACACGCGCAGAAAAAATGAATATAACGCTGCTTGACATAAAGTGAAGTTGACTTTGACAAGTGCTTGGGCCGCGCCACGCCCCCAAAGGAGGGCGGCACTCCAAACACTCGTACACACATGGTTAGCGCATACAGGATACAGGAAACGCGCTACAGGATACATGCAGTATCTGTGAGATGGCAAAGTGGCAACTTAGCGGGGCACAGTCGAGGGCTTCATACGCTCGGCTTGCTATTTGCATTTCGAGTCAAGCACCAAAAAGTCGCAATCTTCGCCAAAGTTAATAGTTGAGGAGGGCTTCAGGTCAATGGGCGACTGAAAAGTTGGGGAAGTGTAAGTGGAAGTGGAAGTGGAAATAAAAGTGGAATTGGGATAAGTAGCCAGGCGTCTGCGTGGATGTATCTGCGAGGTACAATTTGGCTTATTGCTCGAGTGCTGTGCCGGCAATACCTTCCGTTCTTTTGAGCCCAGCTTAACCCACTCACCAGGCAGCTCGCAAAGGAATCAGGCTGCTTAAAAACGTATTTAAATGTTTAATGTAGCGAGCACACACATACACACAAAACGGCGAGCAGCAGGTTAAGGTAAAAATTAGCATAAAAAAGTTGCTTCAGAGCTCTGCTGATTTTGCTTTGATTACCGGTTCACTGGACTGTTAGCGAATGCTTAACCGCCCCAAACCCCCTCTAAAACCCTTTGGCCAACACCCTTACCATGGAAGAGGGATATAAAAAACACAGGGGCGGAGTACTTGTACCTGTATCTCTTGAGGTTTCATCTTGAAGCCCATAGTTCTATCCCTTATGTGAAGTTCAAATATAATTTAAAGTTTAAGCTAAAATAAGATATAATACCATTAAAAAAGCTAACGTCTTATATAACCTCCAAGATGTTTCGTTGTCTGCGATTGATACTTATATATAATTCTACTACCCAAGCTTCCTTTCCGAGCTTCTAAGAAGGGATTTACGATAACAAAAGCTGGCTTAAGTCTTTCACCATTTCCCTTCGCCTAAATCCTTTTAGAACCCCTTTCTGGCTGCGCCCCTGGCAGCAAGGGGGCTGTAATAAAGCGCAGCAGCGATTTCCAGGCGCGAAAGCGCGTGCACAAAACTTTGTACGCTTTCAGTACGCAGCGCATCCTGGCGCGAGGTCCTGGAGGCCTTAGAGGATCCTGGTCCCTGGACCAAGTGCAATAAAAACCAAAGTGCAACTTTGCGTATTAAGCAGTAAAATCTGCCAGCGTGGAACGCGCAAGAGGGGCAGCTTAACTGTCGGAAAATTAAAAGAAAATGGCAAATGCTCGCTGGCAGGCTTTCCGCCTTCCAGTACACTTGAAACCTCCAACTCGGCCTCCCACGCCCCCAGGACATTACTAAATTACGTTGTCAAAATGGCAGAAGCCTGGCCAACAGCACGTGCTTGACCCACCCAAGGACGAGCCGAAAATCCACGCTTATTTAATTTGTTCTGATGTTATTTAAGTTCTTAAGCTGAGGCCCTAAGTCAGCGCGAAAGGGGCCGGGCTTCACCGAGAAAAATGATTGCCTCGGAGTTAAGCCGGGACTATTAGTATTCAGATATTGACCAATAGGATGCCTACAATAAGGTTCTTTTGCATTTGAAGAATTTACATATTGGCGGTGCCGCTTAGAGCACTAAAGTTTTGAAATCATTTTTTAAACCTGATTTATGGTTTCTAAAAGTATGCACTGAATAAAGATGATCATATTTTTTAATAAACTCCTTTTAACTAAAAGTGTTGCATACTTTTAGACGCATAAAAGTGAATATGTCTTATTAAAGTTCATAAAATATAATATTTTTCCTGTGCACCGATTTTTTTTCTCCAAGATGAACATTATACATTATCCAAGAAAAAAATACCACGTTTACCTTGGTCCTCTCCGCGTCCATGGATACTGGCCTCCCACTTTCCACCTCTTAATGCTCCCAACTCCAAGGACCCGCCCCCCGAAACTTGATGAAAGTGTAATTTTTGGTTATGCGAAACGCGTGCTCAATTTGCATGGCAGACGGGCAGATGGGCAGCCGGATGATGGCTGATGGATGGGAAAGTTGGTCAGGGAATGGCGGGGCGGTAACTGCCTTCTAAGTACGTGCTTACACCCAGTTGATGAGCGAATATGGACGCTGGCCTCAAGTCCTGCATAAATTATGCATGCAATTTGCCGTTACGGCGAGTTGCCGGAAAATATGCACTTATTAGCAGTTAACAAAATGCAGATGGCCCGCTTACTTCGACCCATTTACATCCGTTGCCGGAGCAGTTAGGAAAATTAGATTTCTGGGAGGGCTTGGTCTGCCTGTAAGGAGCAACCAAAAATATATCTAGCCTAGCCAGTTTAAAAACTACATCTAACAGTGCAGCTTCTCACACCAAACCACTCTTATCCCACTACTATCCAACGACCCTAATTCTCACACATTTATCATTTCGTGGATGTCATTTAGAATGCTCCACATCCATTAGTTGCTGTAAATGGGGCTTAAGACATATTCTCCAAAAATGACGCTATGCAAATGAAGCCCCGTTTGGGTTCGTTTGGATTGGGTTAACTGGCAATTTGCTGGTGGCACCGCCGAGGGTGCCAGGCCCAAGTCCGTAGTCCGCAGTCCGTAGTCCACCGCCGCTAACCAGAACAAATGTGCCACGGACATGACGTCGCAGTGGTTCCGCCCATCCCTCTAACGGAATGGCAGCTAATTAATAATACGAAATTGTGCTGCCAGGAACTGGCGATGGAAACCAAACATGGCCTGTCGCTCCACCATTTCCCGATGTCCTGACCGCCACGACGAGGATGCACAATGGCGTCCATGATAATGACGAGGGGCTGCGGCTGACAAAAGCTGCTGAAAACTTGCTTCAAATACTAGGCACGAGCACTAAAAAAAAATTAGTTTCATTTAAGGTACATAAATCTAGCGATTATCAAGATTTAAACATTTCAAAAAGATTTTTCTCAATATTATACAGCTAATATAGAGAGTAATATTTCTGTTAAACGTTGTTTCTAAGAAAGTGTACCAATTGTAAACATTAAAGTCATTAAATTCAAATGTTTCTATCTTTAGAAAGTTTGATAAACCAATATTTAGAATATAATATAATACTATGAAGATGACATATATAACTACATATTAACCATTAAATCCTTATTTAGGAAAAGTTCCTCTAAGAGCTATTTTAAACCGCCACTTTATTACAATCTTTTTATGATGTTTTCTTATTCATCAAATTTTTTTCTAGTTTGGATGGCATAGTTGTCCTCCCACTCCTCACATATATTTCATGCATCTATCTGGGGGGCATGAATTTAGCCCCTCGCATCGTTTGCGAAAATTGCTTAAAAATGAACCCGACTCTGACAGTTGATGGATGGTCTGGAAAATTTGGCCTCCCAGCCGATCGCCCCTCCAGATGTATAGTGTACAGTGAGCACCCCTATGTGTCCGCCACGCCCACCTCTCCCAGCGCTCATCATGCGCGACTAAGTGTTTGCTTTGGGGGCGGGGGGCGTGGGCGTGGACAGAAAAAAGGCAGTGCCAGCCATGGGTTAAGAGCTGCTGTTGGGAGCTTTAAAAATTTCATATCTATTTTTAGTGCTTCTGCTGGAAGTGCTTCTGCCAGTGCCTGTGCTTATTTCCATAGTTATTTTTCATGCATTTTTGCAGCGGCGGCATAGTGGGTGCTATCATACTGTTGCCGTTCCGCCTTTGATGTGTTGGTTTCTTTTTGCCACCCTTTTTTTTTTGTATTTCAGTGCTCGTTGAGTGTGCTGTGCATTTTTACGAGCGTTTTTTAATAAATCATGCGCCACGTAAGCTGACTTTCATGCACAGGATACATTTGCCTGCTCCGTTCTCGGTTTTTGTACATATAGTATACGGAGAAGTGTGTATTTCGTGTGCGCCTGAGTGAGTGATTTGCATATGTTGTGAGTGCCAGGGCTGGAAAATTGCAGGCCGCAAATGCACTTTGGCCCAATTAGTTTCCAGAAATGAACTGAGGCGAAAATTGCTTCGCCTTCTGCCAGGACCTCAATCTGCATCTCATCGGGCTGCCAGCCCTGGTCTCCATCTGTCTTATATGGCCACAAATCACTTCGGCCACGCCCCCCCGGCCGCCCATCGAAATGGTCGTTAGTTTCGGGTTTTCGGGGTTTCCAGACACCCCCTCTTCCCAGCTCCCACCCCCTGGAAAAATGCCGTTGTGCCCCGCCATTGGGTGCAAATTAATACACTTGCGAGCGACGAGGGAAAATTGGAGAGCGATCTTGTTGCTGTTGCCGGTGTTGCAGTTGCTGCGGTTTTCCGGCTATCATGGGTTAAGGGGGCGGGGGTGTGTTGGCGAGCAGAAACAAACGAGCAGCCAACAAAGTTTTCTCTGTTTACTGGTGTGTGCTGGTTTTTGCCCCCTGCACATGGCTTAATATGCAAAGTTATGGGGGAAAGGCGGCGAGATGAAGGAAAGCACTACAGTCGAGACTGTCGAAATCAAATGCAATCGAGTTCAAATACAATATTCAATATAGCCCCGATTTTATGCCAAGCTACTAGCATACAAAGTGGTTGGTTGGTTCTAATATTAACATTTGTTTCACATTTTTCAAAATATTTTTAAGATTCGTTCAAAGTGTTACAAGTCCAAAATGCTTTTTTTCGATCCTTAAAAATAAAAAAGCTAAGTAATAAGGTATACATTTATATTTTATTTCATGCCAAAGCTTATTAATTTCATCTTTCATCTTTGAAATGCCTTGAACCTATTTCAAACATAGAGCCCGTAGAAAGCACAGACATATTTTAAAACTTTAGCCTTCTGTTCCACCCAGGGGAAGCTCCACTGTAGCTGCAGTTTTTCCCTTTCTGGCTCGTTAAAGCCGGCTTCAATTGCTGGTTGTGCTCGTAATAATTTTGGAATATTATTAATGCCAGCCGAAAAGCAGGCAACACTCCGCCGGCCTCCTTCCAGCGTTCCCGCTCCAATCCACTAAAGTGTAGCATACTTCGGGGTCGCTCATAAATATCAAATGCAAGCGTGTGTGAGTGTGTCTGCTGGCTACGCTTTTAATTAAAGAACGCCGGCTTTTAGCTCGATATAATAAACTGAAATATAGACAGACCAGCAGGGCCAGGGACAGTAAGTGGAGAAAAGAGCAAGGGGATGAGGGTCTGTGAATTGCCAGGACAAGCCCGCAGGTCCCGGCTTCTAGTTCGCCCCCAAACCGACCCCATTTTCCCATATTTTCCCTTTTTCCCACCTCCTATCTCAGCCATCAACTCTTGTTACAACATTTCAATTAAAAGTTAAACGTGCACGTAATTATGCGGACTACAAGGAAAATGTGTAAGTAATATTCCGCTGGCGCTGACTGAGCGGAAAAGCGCATGGTGAAAATTAATTAACCAAAATGCTTCCAGCCAAAAAGGGAAAAATTAGGAAAAAATACGAAAATCCCTGCGACCTAAAAAAGAAACCTTTTTGCCATGGCCCCGGGTTTTTAGTTATTTTATTCGGCCGAAACCGCTCGTGCATGTGATTGGTTTTTCGAAGCCAAAGCTTAACCCCGATTTTTTCTCCCACTTTCGGTGAATTAACACCCACAACAGCAGGAAAAAAAGATGAAAGCGAGACTGTTAATTGATAATGTAAAAAATTGAAATTGCTCAAAAAATAATTGAGTTTCAGGCGGGCAGACATCTCCGTGCTCAAATGAACTAAAGGTGGAGCTGCTAAGGGGAAACAAGTGGATGCCAGATCCAATTGCTTTCGGTGTAAACTGTATTCCCAGAAATAATTCCTCAAGTCCCTCCTACAAAGACAGATGAAAAGGCAAGAAAATGGACGGAAAGAGCAACTCGGACTGTATAACTGAAATTTATGGAGCATTCGTTTGCTTAAACACCCACATCTAAGACATGAATTATAGATCAAGAAAGAACAGCTCTTACACTGCAAAAGAATTAAAAGTGCAAGAAAAAACCCAATAAAAAGGAAAGACTTTTTAAGGACTATCTCTATCTCACTTAAAATAAGATTAGTAAATTTTAAAATATATGTTTTCGCATTTTAAAATGTAACTTTTTCGTAATTATATTTTTTGTTTTTCTCTCTGTAGTACTAGAAAATCAGCATGTGTGACCGACAGACTCAGAGAACAAAACGAAGCTGGTGGATTGAACAGCGATTAGGGCGAGCAAATACAAGAATTATAGCAAAATCAACAAGAGCCAAAAAGGAACCCAAGGAAACAAAGGAAAGAATGGAAACAAGAGACTCTGGCTTAGGGTTTAGAGCAAAAAATACCCAAATCAGGGTCGGGAATTGATAACAGCGCAGCAGCAGTAATCAAAGAGCTCAAACATGGCACAAAAAATTCATGAAGAACAGCAAACAGAAAAAGAAAACAGGCCCCAGATAAGTAAGCAAAGGAAAAATCCGAAAAAATTAAAATTTGTCCACATCCGAGTCGTAAAAATTTAAACATATTCATGTGCAGCCCACGCAAATGTGCTGGAATTAATACAGTAGGAACAAGCTTTCAAGTTTATTCACATGAACACGATTACTTAAGGTTTGCAAAGTAGTTGAAACCAGTTTGGGGTAATGAAAATAAGGTTGATGATAAGTA
Source organism: Drosophila biarmipes (assembly GCF_025231255.1). Lineage (NCBI taxonomy): Eukaryota > Metazoa > Arthropoda > Insecta > Diptera > Drosophilidae > Drosophila > Drosophila biarmipes. The sequence goes on along the minus strand of NC_066615.1, from coordinate 15,531,883 downwards.
AAGTATAAAAGGTCTTCCCAGAATTCATACAGGTAATTGAAAGTACAAACTCTCTACTTGTATTTTGATATTTGTAGTTCAGTAGAGCAACGTTTTTACAGTTTTGCTTATTTCTGTGATGAAAAAACAAAGCCAGTACATACTAGCTATAGAAATTAAGATGCAACTGCTACAGAAGATTGTAAATGCTTCCAAGCTTTTAGGAAAGGGACAATTATCCTACAGATACAAACATATTTTTTACCGATGTTCGACCCTCATTTCACCTTATTCAATCTCCACTGTATTTATTTCTAATGATCGCGCCGAGCTTGGCTTTGTTTATCAGCTCACACTTTGCTCTCGACCCACAACAGCGAAAAAAGAACAACAATGACGACCACGTCTCAACCTTCGACAAGCTGGGATGCCGAGCCAGGCCCAAGTTTCAGTTCCAAGTCGACACTCGAGCGGCGCACAACTCAACGCAATCAAGTTAAATCCGCGACTCGAAGATGATCATCAAAGCCATAGCGATCGTATCGCTCTGCCTGGCCAGCATCCAGGCCTCGAAGGTGGGACCCCCGCAGTCCCAGCTGCCAAAGAAACACCTGGTCTGCTACTACGACTCCGCCAGTTTCGTCAAAGAAGGTGGGTACACTCAAATATTAGTTTTCGATTCGATTTTTGCACTTTTCAATGTTATGTAACCTCCGCTGGAAGTCGCTAATTAGAAGAGATGGAAACGAAATCGAAAACAACTGACCGAGCTTATCAACAAATACTTGGAACTCGGTTTTTTTTAGTTTTCTATATTATTTGCTAGTCAAGTCGGATGTGCGAGAGATAAGGTGGGGCGAAATAAATGGAAAACCTAAATTGATCATAAATTTGATGTTTGTGAGCCATAAAAGGTGGATACAAGTATTTAGAATTACCAAAAACATTTTATTTTACATTTAAACAAAAATATGAAAAAAATCCGTATAGTTCTATGAAACTTAACATTATATTTTTGCCTGTAAAATACTTTATTTAATAAATAGACCAATTTAGGACCCCGAAATGTATGATAGTGCTATCTGCCGAGGTCTGGGTTTTTGCCAGTGCGTGGAACCTTCCTGCTAATCGCAAATCCCCTCTTTAATCTAGGTCTGGGCAAACTGGTGATCGATGAACTGGAGCCGGCTCTGCAGTTCTGCGACTATCTGATCTACGGCTACGCGGGCATCGAGCGGGACTCCAACAAGGCGGTGAGTCTGAACCAGCAGCTGGACCTCGATCTGGGCAAGGGGCTGTTCCGCACGGTGACCCGCTTGAAGCGCAAGTACCCCAACGTCAAGATCCTGCTGAGCGTGGGCGGGGACAAGGACATCGACCTGGACAAGGACGGCAAGGAGCTGAGCAACAAGTACCTGGAGCTGCTGGAAAGCCCCACGGGCCGCACTCGCTTCGTGAACACCGTCTACTCGCTGGTGAAGACCTACGGATTCGATGGCCTCGACGTGGCCTGGCAGTTCCCCAAGAACAAGCCCAAGAAGGTGCACAGCGGCATTGGCAGCCTGTGGAAGGGCTTCAAGAAGGTCTTCTCCGGGGATTCCATTGTGGACGAGAAGTCCGAGGAGCACAAGGAGCAGTTCACCGCTCTCCTGCGAGATGTTAAGAACGCCTTCCGCCCGGACAACCTGCTGCTCTCCACCACCGTTCTGCCCAATGTGAACTCATCTTGTAAGTCATGGTGTTTTAAATATCTATAAAGTTAATTATAATTATTTCATGACAGTGTTCTACGATATCCCCGCCGTGGTCAACTACCTGGACTTTGTGAACCTGGGCGCCTTCGATTTCTTCACTCCCCAGCGTAACCCCGAGGTGGCCGACTACATCGCCCCCATCTACGAGCTCAGCGATCGCAACCCCGAGTTCAACGTGGCCTACCAGGTGAAGTACTGGCTGCGAAACAACTGTCCCGGCAGCAAGATCAATGTGGGCGTAGCCACCTACGGTCGCCCCTGGAAACTGACCGATGACTCCGGCGACACTGGGGTTCCCCCCGTCAAGGACGTCAAGGACGAGGCTCCCGTGGGAGGCAACACCCAGGTGGCTGGCATCTACAGCTGGCCCGAGGTCTGTGCTCTGCTGCCCAACCAGAACAATGCCTACCTCAAGGGAGCCAACGCCCCCTTGACCAAGGTTCAGGATCCCGCCAAGCGTTTCGGATCGTATGCCTACAGGGCGGCCGACAAGAAGGGCGATAATGGCATATGGATTAGCTTCGAGGACCCCGATACCGCCGCCGATAAGGCCGGCTATGTGCGCACCGAGAATCTGGGTGGAGTGGCCCTGTTCGACTTGTCCTACGACGACTTCCGAGGTCTCTGCACCAACGAGAAGTACCCCATCCTCCGCGCGGTCAAATACCGTCTGACCAACTAAACTGGGAGTCCCTTTGATTTATGTTTAATTGACCATGTGAAAGAAGTGCTTTATCAAGATGTATCTGTTCCATAAATATTCGAAATGTCATAAAGAACGAACCTTAGAACATATAATGGCTTGCGTAAATGTTTTCTGGGGTGGTTAAATGTTTGGCGTGGGGGAGTCTTAAATAATGCATGTAGATATATGGGGTAATAGGGGTTAATTACGTTCATATAACGAAGACAAGTCAGCAGGAACATTTGTTTTTATTTGCTACCTAAAACCTTCTATAAATTTCAGTGCACCCTTCATTTCTGGTTCCCTTTCCCTATTACTGCTCTCATATACAAATCGATTTATATATGCTCAACAGTAATTCCCCCTCACAATCCCTTTTCATAAGCAATACAATAAAACACAGGGGCATGTTTATGGATTCGCTGTGACTTCTGCGCCCCAGGCACTCTATGCTCTGAAGAACAGCCGAAATCCAATTGACTTTGACAGAAAGTACGTAATCGGCTCCATCATTAAAGCGACCAGAGTGGCTGACAGCCCCCAAACCCTCGAGAAGCCAAAAAGCCGGCAACGAAAGCTCGGAATTGACTGCTCAACATTTGTCATTGGAGCGAGAACGTCGAAAATTTCGCATACGCAGCGTATTACACACTCGAGCCCGGCAGCCATGCTGTATGCTATATGGTACATGCTGTATAGCACTGTGTTATGCACGATTTCACAGGCACAACAACAACTGGCAGACAAAGGCATAAAAAGGCTCACTCGAAGCGGAACAACAATCGGGATGAACGAAAGAAATGAAATGAAACGTGCAATGGACGAGATGAGAGCGGCTCTATCTGTGGCCCTTCAGCCCCAACCACTTGCCATCTCCTGGGGTATTAGAAAGCATTTACCTTTCCCCACACAGGGCCCATTACACATGCGTATATACGGCACAGCCTAAACAATTTTTAAAGGTAAACTTTGCCCACAATTTTCTATTTACAGATGGGCTTCCATGAGGCGAACCTCAGACATGGACATAGAAAACTTTGCACTTTACTCCTTGCAAGCCATACTTTTTGCTCACATTACACATTAGCTAAAAGCTTGATGATTATACTATATTTATGCTATTTCGTCTGTTTCCTAAAAGCTTATCTCAATCAAATTTCAATAAATTTCTAGTTAGACCTAAATTCCACTCACGTTCGAGTTAGAGAAGTTCTGCTGTATTTTGGCCCTGAGACAAGGGCATGGTACACCATTTGTGGGCATAAAAAGGAGGCAATGGAGGGTGCGTGCTGCGGGGTTTCGGCTCTTCAGGCGCACTCTGCATTATGTATATTCCGCCGCTCTATGTATAGTTAAACGCTTTGGCCAACATTGCGTATGAGTGCCCTGTGTGCGTTGCCTTTGGCTGCCTTAGGGCGCATATTGCGCATACGCCCTGGCCACGCTATCGAGTAAGTTTTTACTATAGCTGCTGCTGCTGCTGCTGCCGCTTCTGCTACTCTTTATACTCAAATAATTGGATTAGTGTTTCGACGCCCTGCACACACAGCAGAATCCCCCTCGAACTCCCCACCCCTGGGATCTGGTCTGTACTATGTGAATTCGTTTGCACCCGGTACGGGTTTCATTTCAGATTTTTTCCCCGTTGCGGGGATTAGTTTTCACTGCTTTGCCACACAGAAAATATATATATGCACGTCTACATACATATTTAAACAGCCTGCGGTGTTGTGCTAACCAGGCGAATTAGTTTTCATGTTATTTGCTGTGGTTTCTTTAATATTTAAATTTTTATATAGCTTGGCCCAGGCAAATAAGGGATAGAATGCTTGTAAAAATAAGGAGTACTTCGTATTGTAACTAAAATATCTCCAGAGATCATCTATAGGAAAACAGTTAAACCTTTTTTATGTTTTCCCAAGTTTTCCCTTAATATTTTAAACCAAAAGAGAATTCCAATAATGATTTTTGGAGCTAAGATATTTATAAAACATGGACATATGTGAACAATATCTAAGATATAAGAAAGCCTTGTTTAATTTCTTAATGCCAAATATTCTTTAAGATTTTAGAGCCCAAGAGCATTCTATTTCTATCTCAAGCTAAGATATTTATAAATCAAATAAAATGTTCTATGAAAACTAAGATACCTCGTAAAATGATCTTTAAGAACACCGCTTTCCTTGTGTACTATTACTATTAAATAAAAGCATCAATCCTTATGTAACCTTAGGTGCTTAAAAATCCCCAAAGAAATTGTAGAAGAAAGAGCATTGCTTGTATAATCTTTGTACAGATTTGCAGCTTAAGAAATCGCTCGAAATGATTACTCGCCATAATGGCGCATTTTTCTTTTCAGAATTGGATTTGATTGATTTGCTGAAGGAGACGCAAGGCCATTAGCCGATTCCCCAGCTCTTTGGCTGTTTCAATTTGGGGGATTTTGTTCGGAAAAATAAAAATATATACGCAGAGCCAGAGGAAAGCACAACTTTTACCTTGGAGCGGCAGCAGGACGCGCCAAGGAAATACAAACAAAAGCCGAAGTAGCAACTTTGAGTGCAGGGGAAATGGCATTGGCCATAACGAATATGTATTTTTGATTCCCCGAGCTAGTGTTATTATTGTTGCTGTTGCTCTTGCCTCTGCTGCTGCTGCTTCTGCTGCTGGCAACTCGTAACAAGTTAAGCAACTTTGGACAGACATCAGAAGTTGTTGAAGGGATTTTCGTTCAGGCAGCTTTGGGACTGTCAACATCTGTGCCCGCCGGCAGATGAAAATCCCGGAATCCCCCTGAAGGAGATGGAGTTTACCTAACCCACGTCCGTTGAGCTTCGTCTGTGCCACCTGGCATGGCATAACTCAAACAGATATTAGAAATTAGCAATCGGTTGAGAGCAGCGACGGCTTAAACACTTTAAGTTTTCCTCTTCAGCAAGAACTCTATACTGCCACCAGCAGGGGCCATTATCTACTGCCTCCGAAAAACCACCCACCCACTCTTGCCACATGAGCAACAGCATTTATGGGTTGCTGCAGCAGTTGCCTTGCACATCCGCAAGTCGGTCGGCAAATTGCCAATGTTGTTGCAGACGGGAAATGCTTTACTTGATTTAGCTGCTAAGTGCAACTCGAGGCGAGGACGAGGACGGGGACGGCGCTTTCCACGCCGCATGTTGCCAGGAAGCAGCCACAATTCCGGCCTGCGCAAGGATTTTTCGGCAACAATCCTGCCATAAATCCCCTTGGCGCTTGTAAAAACAATTATGCCAGATATTTACGCCGCAAAAGGGCGCTGCAACACAGCAGCCGGCGACGCACATTTGCTGTTAACATTTTTGGCCTTTAATTGCAGTGTCACGGCCCGCTTCTCAGCCACTTGCAATTTGCGGCCCTGCCACAGGCGGCGTATGCGTAATATATATCGCCTGCAAGTGCCTGGCATCAAGGCAATGCGCCTGCAAGAATCAGATACCATAGAAGGGGGCCTCGGTGTAATTATAAACTTTTAATTAAAGCGTTAAACAAATAGTGAAATCGAGATGGTGATGGCATTTTCGCTAGCAGGTGTGCCAGCTGAAAAGTGGAAGAGTGCAAACGACTGAGCCAGGAAGGACTTTGGCCCATTTACACAGGGCAGCTGTCGACGAACCCGAAAACCCATCGACAGCCTCGAATGTCCATTTGCGGAGCTCCTTTGCTCCTTTCGCAAACCCTTTCGATTTTCCCCGTGTGCCAGTGTGTATCTAATTGCTTGTCAGTGGGTGGGATAAGTTTGTACGTGTTTGGCGCAGGCGGTCATAAAATAAGGAAACGAGTTCATGGTGTTCTAGGGTATAGGTGAATATTGGAGGGAAATAATTTAAGCTTTTTTAGGAAGTACGTGAAAAATCCAAGATACCAATCTTTACTAGCATATCCCAAAATATTCTGATTGGTAATGAATTAAAGAAACGAAATGGTCCCCAAAGAAGTAGTTATACCAAAAAAAGATGGAGATATAAAAATTTGCATTAAATTACCTAACTTATAATAAATCGTTTTCCAACAAGTTTAGGATAACATTTGGTTTAACTTTTTTGGGGGTTTTAATTCCAAAACCCTAATCAATTTTTGAAAAATCCTTTATTCTATAAAATACAATTTTCCATTGAAGAGTTATATTGTAGTGTCCATTTAAGTGCCTTTCAAAAACTTAAAGTACCCTTAAAAACTTATTATCCCCACTCAACACAACTCTTTCTAATGTAAATTCCCGTCTTAATGGCTATAACTTTTAAAGAACTTTAAAAATTCTGGAATGCTTTACGACCACGACTGTCCCCCCATAAACACAACTAACCACGGCTATAACTCTGGCTAAAAGAAGGGCCCAAGTTGAGCATAAATTTGCAAGCTCATCTGCGCGAGGGAAACGACTCTTAGTTCTAATAGCTCATATTGCGAACGACACTTTTGTGGCCTGAACGTGCGAATGGGTGTTTGTAGTCATTTCCTCTTTTTGTCCTCGCCACGTGGATGTGTGTTTGTATTGGCAGGCGTATTCCCTTTTCACGGCAAACATACCGTTTTTGTAGTCACGTTCGAGCGCTTTAAGCGGCTTCATGTTTTCGGCATTCCGACGGGGAAAAAACTACCCAAAGGGGGTTAGAGAACAAAGTTGGAGGGTGGGGCGGAAAACCCTAGTAACCATGGGGTAAAACAAATATAACTAAAGGCAAACACAAGGGTATAAATAGCCATGTATGTTTAAGTCAACCGCACAAAAACCGCTCATTTCACGGGCATATTATCCCATTTATAATACACAGAAAGAAACTATTAAGTGAACTCATTTAAATACCTTTTGAAATTGGTATAACGATATTACAGAAAAGATCCATTGATGCTACTCACGTTATGACGCTTCCGTTCTCTTTCGGGAACCGGATGCCAGCTGAACTGCAGGTTCCAATCGAATCCACCGACATTCACTCCGCCGGAATCGCGATAGTGGTACTCCAGAGTCTCATCGCTAATAACATCGATCACAGGACACACGACAGTGGTGGCATTACGGGCAATACGATCCAAAAGCGGTTCAAGCCATCCTGTAAAAGAGTACCATTTAGTATCGCGAATTTAACCAAATATTCCCCCAACTAGCCCTAGAAAAGATCAAAATAATATGGCAAAAATGTGCATTTACAGCTGGGTTTAATTGCTTTTCCAGAAACCAATCAACGAGAGAGAAAAATGTATTTCCTTTGGGTTGATTTTGTTTACTTTTCAACAATCAACTGCCAAGCTTCCCAATAAACTAAATTGATTGCCTTTTCCGAAGGTTTACTCATCGCTCTTCGCCCGGCCTAACAAAAGGAGAAAATGGGAAACAGAGTCGGGCTAATGTCCAAGATTAAGTGATTTTTCTAGAGCTGGGCTCTTGTTTTATTGGCATCGCTTTCGTCCCAACGGATTTCGTTTGATGGTCATCAAAATTGAGTATCTCAAAGAACGTTACACTCGACTATAAACGAGATACAACGAGAGGCCGTTGGGAATTGTACAAATCTCGATTAACAGAAGAAGATTGTAAAACCATTCTATGGCAGGCATTAAAATTCACCATTTGATTTCGGTTCGTTGCCGGCATGCATATTTCAAATATTTATTTAAGCTGATTTTTTTATGGACGCCGAACTGACTAACGAAAGTTGGTTAGTCAATTAAAAGCTTAATTTGGCCAATTAGCATATTGACAATATTGCAAATTGAAATGGAATTGGAAAAGCCAAAAAAGAGGTGGACAACTGGGCGGGAAAAAAGAGAGCATACTTTTGGGCAGGCTGAATATTTAATTTCATTTGGCAAACTCACCTTCGGTGCACTCGCAGTGGGAGTCCAAATAGGTGAGCACGGGTGACTTGGCATGGTTGGCCCCCAGGATGCGGGCGCGAATCAGACCCTCTCGCTTCTGGCCTCGGATGATCTGGACTTTGGGATAGGCGGCGAAGTAGTCCTCCAGCTGGCGCTTTAAGTGGGCTAAACGAGGGATTAATTTGGCGTTAAGGGATCAGAGATCATTGAAAAGCAGGCAAAACTCACGCATGTCGCTGTAGTCGTCCACCAGGATAATCTTGCCTATGAGATGCTCCGGCGACCTGTCCAAAACCGAGTGAACCGTCCTCAGCAGCACGGTCCAGGCCTCGTTGTGGAAGCAGATAATCACATCGGTCTTGGGCAGATTGGTCAGATACTTGGCCTCGTCCTTGCACCAGGCATCTCGCGGATCGGGCAGGTTTCGGTGAACCGATATCAGATCGGACACATACTGATTGAAGGCGTTCTTGGTCCAGCCATCGTCAACGGCCTTCTTCATCTCCTCCGACATCTCCTTGGGCAGCCGCACAGGTTTTCCCATCTCGCCGGGGTTTTCCTCGAAGTTGGCAGGCGGATCAATAACTTTCTTAGTGTCTGCAAGAAGGAGAACCGAATAATAATGGTAAGTGAATGTCAACATTACCTTGTATATTTTCACCCAAATTGTGAGTCAAAGGTTAGCTGAGCACCTGGCAGCATGCAGATAAAGCTTTGTTATGCGTGAAATTTACGACAAAATACAAGGACAAACACCCAGTTCCTGGTGCATTGCACATGAGAAGTTGCCATCATCAGAGGATGCTGCTTCACAGGGTCATGAAAAATCGTTTGCCTTGCAAATTTCCTCCTACGTCTGAGTGTGGCAACACCCAGCCTCTATTTTTCCGCAGCCCATTTTCCACCCAAAACACACACATACGTGTCGCTGGCTATCAGTGTTTTTCCTCTTGCTGTGCATTTTATTATTTTGTTATTTGCATTTCCATGGAAATATGAATTCCCTGCTCTCAGCTGCTGTCGCCGCTCCTGCTTTCCCTTCTTATAAGGAGAGCTTCCCCTGCTCCTGAATTTCCATCTGCTTTTTATGCGATTTGTCAGCCACAAGTGACACTTATTGGGCATCGCCTGAATGCCTGTCTGTGTCCTGCCTCCGTGTGCGTGTTCGTATCCTTCGGAAAACGGGACAACATTAATGGAAAACCCTGGGAAGACATACTCAGCAGCAACCTGAGTCGCTGCTCGAGGGGATTACGAATTTAATTAAAGCATTTTCTTTGCTTAAGCCCACTGTTTTTCGATTTCCAGACTTAATCTGTGTAAGACTCTTGGAAAATAATCTTTAAATTGGTTAGTGTTTTTGGCTTAAAGGGATTAAGAGGCATAAGACATATTATCTCACACTCAGAAACGGAAATTTGTATATTAGACTTTAAACCTTTGTGTATTGCCCATTTAGTGTCCAAAGGTTTATGAACTTTGTTGACTGAGTTTTAATTTTTTGCAAATCATCATCATAAAAAGAGTCTTTGTCTTCGATTTTTATTTTTAACGAAGACAAAGGGCTCATCTATTTTACTACTCTTGAAGAAATTAAAGTTTTTATTGAAACCTATTTAAAATCGATCTTCTGTCTGCCTCTAAGTTCGGAAATATATATCTTAAGCCGAACCGGTTCAATTAAAAGACCATAAAAACCTAACAGAACACTGTCCCTTTTAACTGGTTTTCTTTTGCCTGATTTAGTCGCCGGCCAAATTGAGAAGCATATTTCTGAGGCGGCGGACACATGCTGGCCATTCCCAGCCATGCAAAAACATTTCAATTACCACAATCATTTCAATTTCAATAAGCATAAAAAACCGAGCTGGCAAAATAAAAAGCCATAAAAGGCTAGGAAATAAGTGGGTTGAGACCGAGTGGGAATGCACAGGGTCGGGCATCCATATCCACCGAGGATACCGACCGCATTATGCTATAGAGGGCCTAACCAAGAGGCCAATCAGCCGACAATAAATTCGCTCGCACAAAAATGGAAAATAAGAGAAAAACGATTAAATTGCCCAGGGGCGGCTGGCTTGAAAGAGCAGGGGAAAAAGGGGGTTTCCAAACTCATAAATTTTATGATTTGTCGCCGGTTGCCGTAGTTACAACTTCATTGTGGAATATTCACGCGTGCGCCAAGGACTCGAGCCTGCATCCTTAGTTCCGGGCTCCATTTTTGCCCGTCCCCAATATCCTAACCCACACCCCTTCGAAATGAGCTTTTTTGCATGCTGGGCTCGCACACGCATCATCATAATAAAAAACAATAAAAAATATTGCCAGGAGGGCGCGGAGGAGGGCCTGTAACTGGATTTTATGTCTTTTATTGATTCACTGTAGCATATTTATGGCCTCTTTCGATATTAATGATTCCGCCCAACAGCGCTGGCGATCTCCTCTCCCCTTCGTCGAGGTAACCCAATTATGGTCACGCCTTGCGAGCAAAGGTGAGTCCTACAAAGTTGTACATTATGTGCAGCTATACATCCCTTCACATCGCTATAAATCTCGAGCTATCTCTGATATGGCTGGGAATTATTTGCAGCTCGCCAAAAAGGTATTTACAACACAAAAACATAATTAATCAAGGCGTTCTTCGACATTTTTTTCATTTATTTTCCATTGACTTGATTCTTTTGCATTTAATAAATCATGGTTGACAGTTTACTGAGTGTAACAAATTTATAAAGTATATGCTGCCTTTTCGTTCAATATGTCAACATAAATCAATATCTACGTCTCAAATGGCAGTGAATTATGTGTAGTTCTTAAAAGGTTAACCTTTAGTTCTTTAAATTCCCTTGGCCCAACTTAATAATAAAAAAAACTTATATCACAGCTTACTTGCAGTTGATGAGAACTAGTAATTTCCTAAAAGGTTCAATTTTAGTTAAGCAAAATTAAATTATCTCATTCCCAACATTAAAAAAAATATTTATATGCTTTTATTTTCATCACAGCTAAACAAAGCAATAATATATGTGATTTTTGTATTTATTTTAACTTAATAAATTTCAACTATATTACATCGTAACTTTCCAAATGTATTAACTTTAAAGCTTTAATAAAGAAGTTAGTACATTTTGTTAAACATTAATTACAAGGAAATTTAATGTAATGCATTTTTAAAGTTCTTTAACCTTGCATATATCGTTTTTTCTTTCTTAAAGCTTTTTTCTAGAAGCTTAAAACGTTCATCTAAAGTCCCTTAAATAAAAATACACTTTAAGGGTTGTAACTTTTCTGTTCTTAAACTTGTATCAATCAAGGTAAGTGATAATTGATCAATCATTTGTCAACTTTTTGTTCTCAACTGCTCTAAGTTCCCCTTCAACTTTTGTGCATTAGGCAAATCGAAGTTGACAATTTTTTGTGAAATTCCTCGCTCAGCGTGGCGTATGCGTAATATTTCCATGTGCTGGCAACTGCCAAAAGGGGGTCGAGTGCAGGGGCGGGTGTGAGGGAATTTGTGAGGGGGGCGGAAGGACAAAAGGAGACAATCGCAGCGAACACGGCTCGAGGGACACGCCTGAGCGTGACAGGAAGCTATAAATGTTTTGTTATAGACAGCGACAGCAGGTGGAAAGGGGCGGGTGGAAGGGGGTGCTATATGCTATACGCTGTAAGCTGTATGCCAAAGAGGAGGGGGCGTGGCCACATGACAAATGCTATCGTCTGCGCAAAGGGAAGCGAAGGCATCTGACATATCGGGACGCTCGCCTGCGTGCCTGTGTTTCATCATCATGTTTTCCGCATAAAAGTAACATAATATGCCAGAAGTACGGGTATTCCGTCTAATGCTGAGGGGATTTCGGAAAAGGGATGTCTCCCAATAAGCATATCTATAGGAATATTGGGTGTGTGTGTGGGCCATAAATAGCAAAAGACATGCGAGGAACAGGGCCGAAATCAAGCCCATGGATTAGCATTGATTAAAAGCAACGGGGGAAGCACTCAAGCCGGGTAAATCAATCTGGCCCAAAGGGGGCGTGACCGCATTGCCATGTATATATAAAATCATTATCGCTGCTAAATTGTAAAAACAAGAATTATGCATATATGAGGAGCAGACCAGCGTAGGGAAAAAAGAACGAAAAACCCACAGTCAAGGCGATCGGAGGTAAAAGGTGGCCAGGGAAAACGGGCCAACGATCAAGATAACATGGCCAGAAGGCTGGTTCCCTGGCTGCATTATAATACGGTGGAGACCGATCCGCGGAGGGGTGAGGGCTAAGAACCCGATGCGAGCGCGCGATAAACGTCGTGTTGCAGCCACTCGCAAGCTCTTCCCTTTTTAGCCATTTCGGTGGTGGTAACGCGCCCCAAGGCCAGGGCCAATAAGTACAACAACACTAATTACCAGCTATGAACACAGGGCCGAGGTACTTTAAGGGACTGCAGCGGGCACCCAGATGGAGGAGTATGCCACAGTGGTCACTCCACCATAGCCCCCCATCGAGGGCGACTGAAAGTTACGACCCTCGAGAGAATGATCTATTTCTCGGCCGTAACCCCATTGTTGGCTGATCCACATGCCAGGTTGTAAAAGCACTCTAGACTCTTTCAAGAGCAGTCTAAGGCATTCTTCTTCCAGAGCCATAAACCAAAGTTAATGGGCTGCTTTCGAGAGACCCTGTTGAAGATCGAGATTGTGGAATGGGTTTCATCAAATGCAAAGCATCAGCGCTTAAACAAGTCTCGGATAGAGGCTATTAGTATTCCATTTCACCAGATGTGTAGTAAAACGAAACCAGTTTAATCGTCGATACTAATTTTGAAAAACAAGCCTGGTTAAATAATCAAATGCAATTTATAAATTAGCATTTTAAAGATTCGGTCAGATGATGGGCTTTGGGGTGTACTTGGAAATATTACGAAATATACAAAAAGTAATATTTCCTAATCTTAAAGAAAATAATCTTGATATCAAGAAGCAATAAGCCTTAATTTATTATAAAGACTACTTTAAATATGCAGCAACTAGGGCCTATAGGTAGCTTATCTCAAGTTTCGAGCTCCTAAACTCCATATAGGCCACACTGTGCCTCAAAGTCCATAGTTCGCCCTGTGCGAGCCCTTTTCCTGGGAGTGTTGGTAAACGTTTGTAGGCTTGCACACAATTTTGACGCCATGGGGCAGCTGCTGATGCCTCTGATGCCTCCGAAGCGGCGGATCTGCAGACTGCTGCCAAGGATCGGGTCCAACTTGTAGCTTTGCCACCTCAACGCTGATGAGCAGATGCTGCATGTGCTGCACCACGACCGCGATGATGACGATGGGGGTAGGGGAGTGGAAATGGGTATCGGGATGATGATGAGGGAGCAGCGAGGAGCGAGAGATGCAAACATGATATGCGAAATTGCAAATACGTGCATTGTCTGCCAGGGAGACTAGATCTCGCAGCTCGGTTCCTCCTCCACTCCCCGGGAGCCCGAGCCCTTTGTCCAAGCCCTGCCAGCCGAGCGACCACATGCTGATGCAATCTTAAATGCTTGTTCCACATGCAAGGCAATAGATGAAGGAGGGTCCACGTACAGGAAGCTACAAGCTGCGGACCCCCATACCATTCCATCCCGAACCATTCCCAGACCCCATTCGATCGGCCCGGCCCCTTTCTGGCCCTCCGAAATTCATGGCTGGTTGCCTTCGGTCTGGCTTCATTGATTTGCCTGGGCGGCCAGTCAAGTGTCCATTGAGTAAAATCCCAGGGCCAGCTCCTAAGCCTTGACTTGATTAGTAAGTAACATTATTTTTCCCCCGCCAAAAGCTCAATGCGAATATCTATCTCTGGGTGGACGCCGCGAACCCGCTCTGGATTCCCTCGCCCTGACATTGAAAATGCTGTTTGGCAGCAACTCCAAGTTGTTAAGTGCTGCATGTTGTTGCTCGGGTTGTTTGGTTGTTCGGGTTGTTCGGGCTATTCGGGCTGTTAGTGCCCGCCGCTGGCATCTTCGACATTGTTGTAAAACTTGTTAGAAATTTTCTTAAAGGCACAAAGGCGGTGGCCGAACGGAGGAAGTGTGACAGCAGCCAGTTTTCCTCGCAGGCGAGGAAATCTGCGGGCCGAGGGGCCGGGAGAATCGAACACAGGAAAGCAATATGTGTTATTATCCCCCCCGATTTGGTGCGCTTCTCTCAGCATCTTGTATCGCATCGGGCTGGTGACCCAAAATGCAATCTCCCAAACAAGGATTGAGGATGTGTGACCGTAAAATACGGGCCGGGGAAACTCGGGCAGGGGAAAATGGGTGCTGGGAGGGGGGCGGAGATTTCGCCTGCGTGTGCATTGAATTGATGGGAATTAGTTGCAAGCGATTGCGTGGAAATGAAGTGCAAAAAACTCAACTCGTGGATGCAAAAAAGGGGAGAACGGGAGGGCGTTCTTGCACGAGGAAAAGTAGAATCGCTGGCGTCGATAACAAGACCGGAAAAATCCAGCTGAATAGCTCGGCGGCCGGCGGGGAAATCGCAGCGTCCTGGGGCGGAAATAAATGTGCAACTGATTTCAATATAAATGCTTATTGTTGAACACAGAACAGAGGGATTCCGATATGCAAAGTGCAGTGGGCACTAATGGGCCAAGAATGCGGAGAATCGAGGGAAAAATCCTAGACAAATCTTTGGGAAAATGTATAGGAAAAGATTGATTTTCTGTGAAAAACTGCTTAATAGTGGTGAAAAATTCTCTATTGTTACTGAATAGTTCTTAAACCAGATTGTATTTTGTGGCACTGCTTTTTGACAAAACTATTTTACCAGTCTTTAATTTTCAATTTAACGAAAAACCCACATTAACCGCCAGAGTAATAACGCCCTTTTGGTATATAATTTTAAAATGTGTGAAATATGCCTATAAGAAATGGAGTCATGTCATGCATTCTAAATATCCACCCAAGGAAAATAGTTTTTAGGAATAGGAGCGTTGTTGCATGCTCCCCAAGAACCCACCTCCTTAAACCATGAGACATGTTGTTCACATGCTCAATTAAAGTCACCCGGACTCACCGTCTTGTGGCTTCTTCTTGGGCTGCTCCGCCGCCTTCTTGCGCAGCCTCTCCGCCTGGTGGTCGACCTTGTGTTTGCCCACGGTGGGTGGGATGTCGGCCTCGTCATGCGCCTGCTTCTGGCCACCACCGCCTCCTCCGCCGATGATATTCCCATTGCCGCCCAGGTCCTCGCCGCCGGGTTCATTTCTCAGGGGCAGGGCAATGGGATCGCCTAGGCCTCCGGCGCCGCCTCCTCCCAGGGCGCTGCCCGCCCCACTGCCTCCGGCCCCTCCCTCCTGGGAGGCTCTGCGCCGGGTGTCATCGGTGTAGACCAGAAAGGCTATGCAGAACCAAATGGCCAGGAGGAAGGCCACCAGCTTGACAATCGTCGTGGAACGTCGTCGCCAGATGAAGGCCATCTTTGGTTCTTGGGCTCTGTGGTTTCAACTCCGACAGCTGAGAATGATGATGATGTTGTCTATGGCCCAGAAGGTGCTAATGGAAGCCCTTTCTTTCTGTCCTCTTCTCCTTCCTTGAGCGATGTGAGCTTTCACTTAGTTAGAGTCCAACTCGGGGGCCGACAACATTGCGTATACGCAACATTAATCAAAGCCTGGCAATGATTTATGACGCAGGATATGTTTTTCTCGTTTTCCAATCGCTTGTTATTTTTCTTTTCTCTCCTTTTTGATATGCGTTGTCCTCTTGGAAGATATCGTCTGTGGTTTATGGCAGTCTGTGCAGTCAATCAGTCTGAAGCGCCTGGATATGTGTGAACGAAGATTGTTTAGGAACGGCTAGGTCGTTGGGAAGTGTGCCTGTGAAGGAGAGATGCAAAAATATCCATCAGATTGTGATGCAATTTTACAGAGCTAAGGAAACCCTCGAGGGTCGGATGCTGGCTGAATGCAATTAATTTATATGACATTAAGCCATTAAAATGAAACGCAAATCAAGTAATTGAGTCATTAACGATAATATTGATTTTGGCTTTATGCTGATGATGCCGCATCTTTATCTTCATCTTGCGTTGCTGCTTCTGCTGCTGCTGAGGTTTGCAATTAACCTCGAAGCTCGAGTCTCGGAGCTCAAAGAAGCCCTCAATCTCCGGCCTCGTCACAAACATAAAGCGACGGCCAACATGCAACTAATGTCAATATTATATAATTGCAGCAAAAACCGCATCGGAACTCTGTACCAATCCGCAGAGCCCACAGAGAATGCCCCGCGCCCCTTTGCTCTTGCCACTTGAGTGGCTGCCAGGTAAATGACATGGACACGCCACTTGAGCCCCTGGCCAGCCAAACAGAACGAGGTGGATTTGCAGGGGAGTGGAGTCCATGTCCAACGCAGACCATCGTGCCAGGCATGCGGGAAAATTGCACCTGAGTTGGGCATTCTTTGGGCGTTTTCACATCCAAAAAGGATAAGAATCTGGGACAGTTTTAAACATGGTAAAATGGCGATGCTGACAAAACATTTTTTGTATCAATAAATATAAACATGTAATAATAATAAAATTAAATGCAAGAGAAATCTCCTAATACAATTTCAATTAAAGTTTTCAAAGCAATGTTGATATTGAAAAATTGATTTATAATTGTGTTTCAGGAAATAAAAAAAGTCACTGAAATATAAATGGACTTTTAGGAATATAATAAAATTATTTCTATGCTTAAGAAATTTTAAAAACTCTTAATTTGTGGGTCAAGAGAAATCGCCTAATAAATTTCACAGAAACATTTATAATAGTAAGCAATATTATATTTTCTGTACGAAAATTGAATAAACGACATTTTATAAAGGCCTATACTTTTTCAAGTCCATTTATTTTACCCTCTCCCAAAATTTCAAAGAGTTCTGCGCCATTATTCCCAGTGCACATTCGAGTTTGGTGAGGTGAGGAGCTCAAGTGGTTGCCCCACAGAGAGTAAAGTTGCGTGTCAGGTTGGTGCAGTGCATCCACCGCGCAGAAGCGGCGGCAGAAGCGACCACAGACGCAAAAACAAGAAATTGTGGTTCCCTCGCCGGTAACCGCAGTTGAATACCCTTCGATGCTAATCCAATTAGCGAGGGCTCCAAAGTGCCCGAGGAGTGGGTTGTGCGAATGGCAAATGCCTAAGGTTACGTTTGATATTGTTTTCAATTGAATTAGTGACAGGATTATTTCCCTGACCCTGGGACAGGCACTCCTAGCTGAGTTGACAAGAAAACCATCAAAGCTTTTATGAATTTAAGCCTAGTAGTGCTATATAATGAAAATTTACTCATAAGAATATGACTGATAATATAGTTCTTATTTTAAACATCCTTATGAGAAAGAAACGTTGTACAATATATAGCTTAATATATATATAATATTTAAATATTATAGTACTGATTCATTAAAAATTTATGTAAAAAAAACCTAGCTACACTTGGCAAAGTGTAATGCCAGTAGCAAGCCTAATTTGCCTGATTTTCCATGGCCCCGGGCTGATGCGCAGTCTACTAAGGAAAATGCGAATAAAAAGAAGATGAAAACTAATAAACATTAGTCGGGGCCTTGATCGCCACTCATTCAAGGTGGCCAGGAGCAGAGATTGCAGTTCTGGCCCAAAGTAATTGACGGCACATGCTGGCCAGCACAGAATGGAGCCCCACCCCGAGGACGGGGACCCTATATCGAGGGCCAATCCAACCGGGGCTCTTATCAATTAGAGGGCAGCCCATCCACTCGCCGGAGCTCCGGGCCCTTGGCGAGGCGAACTAACCATGGCAACTATGTGTGCATACAATAAATACAAGTTAATTACTTCGTGTGCCTTTTGTTATGGCTCGTTGGGTTCAAGTGCCATCTGCCCTGCGCAGCCGGCGACCCCCTATGATTTTCCCCCTGCCATGTTGGCAATTTCCGTTGTATGCGCTTATAAATTGAAAACAAAAGGAGAGACTTTCGGGGTGGCCAGCCGGGGTGGTAACCAGCATGTCATGTCCTCAGTCAGCTGTAAAACAGCCACACTCCGCCGGAGTTTGCCCGGGCAAAATAGAGCGATTAAAGTTGGCAGACAGGCGGCGGGGGGCAGGTACGTCAAAACCAAATGTTGACAATCTCAATTATTACTTCCGAACCAGCCAGAAAATACACGGCAGCAACATGCTAATTGCCCGATTTCAGCCGTCACTTTTCGCCTAAATTTCGGCATTTATCAGTTGCAAACCGGCGCCTGAATCAGCCACTCGAATAATGCTTATCGATACTACTGAGCCGCCATCATAGCGAAATTTCCGACAGCCCATAATGGATGACTTCTCCGGTAGTTTCCAGGCAGCAACTTGAAACTGCCCCTGTTTAAATTTGTATTCGGTGTTCTGCATTAATAAAATGCTCTTCTCGTTAGGCTGCGGTGCACGCGGCGTATGCGCAATGTTTGGTTTGGGGTTTGGTCTTTCGGCGGGCTGTTTAAATTTGAAACGCAGCTATTTGGCCATACATATCATAATATCTGCCGTTGTGGGAATGTGTGTGTTCAACTCTAAATGGGTGTTTAATGTCGGCATTTATTCCGATTTAGCCGGCGAGCATGCGATTGGGTATTAGGGTTCCCATGGCTATTTCACTGAAATTGCAGCTATTTTCATTAGCCTGCATTTCGTGGTTCTCAGCTGAAATATTAGTTTGATTTTATTTTTAAAGCCGTTCAAGGGGGCTGTTATCTGCAGATTATACTAATTACTCAGCTCTGCATATGGCATTGTTTGGAGTTTTCCAAAATTGCTGTCCTCTACCACAGCGCATTTTTCTCGGGAATTGGGTAGTATATTTTTGGTTTATTTATTTATTTTTCAGCTTGCATATAAACCTATATTTTGCGGTTTATCTGAAATTCCTTCGCTCTACCACAGCGAATGTGTTTATTTGGTTTTCACTTCAAACGCAGGGCACCCTTATCTGTAGGTACTTTAAAAATATATTTTCCTTTATTTATTTGTGGCAGCTTGCCCGGTGAGTTGCAGTTTATTTTGTGCTTAAAATATCCCATTTCCGGCTTGATAGGGGATTGAAACTCGTATTATTCCTGCGATAAGGGAGTGAAATTACAGAAAACTGAAGGTAGGAAGTATGTTGCCGGCTCCACCGATAAGTGTTTCCATTGTTACGATGACGGGCAGACTTCTCCCCACTTTATTTTCCCCGTGGACTACCTGTCTTGGCCCTCCTCACCTGTCCCGCCTGCTTTTCGCTTCGTGTTGCCTCTTATCGCCCGGCTAATTGACTGATAAGCGAGTCGGGCAATTTGTGCGTTCCCTGATGAGTCTAGTTAAGTTTCGCTCTTGTTCCGCTGCCCAGATAAGATACAATTAAATACAATAGGCAGGTAGCCCAGGTGGGAACGGAGAAGGGGCAAAGAGACTAGTTTCTTCGCAAATTGCTTTCAGTTCGACTCGCCTTATCTATGCTCTATGCATTAATCAGAGCCTTCAGAAATAATTGCCGAGATAATTCGTCGAACACTTAACTGCAAATTAAAGGCACGCCTGGAAAACCGAGGGGATACGGTGTATAAGAAACCTCAAATTACGCATAACAAAGTCCGAGAATTTTTCGCATTTTCTTTGAGCAGCTAAGAAGCAGGAAAAACCGGGGGAAGAAAAGTTTATTGTCACGGTTTCAGCTTGGCTTGGCAGCTACTTTTTGAATACTTTTTCGCCCGGCGATCATTTGTCATTTTCTTGTGTAGAAACTTTTCGCGGGTTGGGGCGGAGGGGGAGGAATTTTCCGGGCTGCGCATTTTCACGCTGGCTGCGGTTCACACAGTTTATAATCATTATTATTTATGCAGACTTAATCCACAGTTATTAAAACGCAGCCACAAGGAACTCCTCCCCCGTTTAATATTCATTTGCATTCGCTGGCGAATGAAAACTTTTCAGTTTCTAATGAGTTCTTCGTTCTCGAGTGCATTGCAATGAAGTCGTTGTGTCGGAGCGGGTCAGACCTCAGCCTGAACTTTGGGCCATAATTTTTGGGGATTATGTCCAGCCGTAAGTTGAGTTCGAGAAAATGGCGAAACGTGTTTGAAAATCAGGGGGCGAGAAGAGCAGAGAACTGTGCGAATGCACACATACCATATAAAGTGGGTCTGAGAACGCCAGAGCCAGAAAAGTGGGAGATGGATGCCACTGCCAGTGCCAGTGCCACTGCCACTGCCATTTCCACCACTGATGATGATGAGGTTGCCCCGCTGCAGTTGCAGTTGCAGCTTGGCTTCGTGGAAAGAAAGTTGCCATGGAGAAAATTTAATCAAAATATTTGCACATCCGCCAGCAGCGCGAAGTTGCCAAGGCGACTAGAATTACCAGTCTAAGAAGCAGACCAGCATCTCGGGAGGATTCGGGGGGATGGGATGGATGGTTGGCTGCCAACAGACAGTCAGGTCTTCTTCCCGGGCACAGGTACAGTGCGAATCGCAGGCAGCCACACTCAAATTGAAATCTCTACGGATGGTAATTGAATTCGACTTGGTCTGAGCTTCTGCTGCGGCGAGACCAACCTGGTTCCTTGCCAGAAAATATCAGTATTAAATGCAATAATGCTGATTGGCCTGCGGCGGGGCTTTCGTAGAGATGTTTTAATAGAAAATTCACAGGTGGCAGGCGGAGTCTTGGGAAATAATTGTCAAATAAAATTCATAAAGAAATCTATTTAATTAGGCGGCTAGAAATATTACGTCTCCCTCTAATTGCTGTTTTTAATGAGTTGGCCACACTTGTCACGCAGTGTGGCCTTACTTCGGGAAAAACGTAGAAGGTAGGCTTTATATTGGGGAGGTCTTATGATAATAATCTAACTTTAATTATATAATTAAGTGTAAAATATTTGTTGAATCTTTTCTCTAATATGTTACACTGGCCCCTAATAAATATATTATTTTAAGCTCCAAACAGTTCGACTAACAGAGAATTCATTTTACTCATAAACGTGTATGACTCATGACATGTCACGTGTATGATATATGGCACAGATTTAAATTAGAACTAACTAGTTGGATTTTTGAATAGATTAAATCAAAGCATACAAATTCCAGTACTTTTTTTCTCAGCTTTCAAAGCCAGGGCCCACTGTATTTGGCAGAACTCCTTTTGGGCATTTGGTTCATGTCACGGAAACCAGTCAAACCTCATTTGCGATGGCAAATGCAACCGGCGCGCGACTTCATCTTCATCTCCAGCTTTGCCTGAGAGCGGTGCATCACGAAGCGCTTTATTTTACTGGTTTTTTTTTTGTTTCTTCCAGGCAGCATCTTTGGACTGGTTGTTGTCTTTGACAATTATTTACCGTTGGCGCTTAACTGTTAATTTGCGAGGCAGGTAACCAGTTCGCATCGCCCCATCGAGGAGGACCTGTTCCAGCTGCATCCTCACCAATCCGCGGCGATCCCCGCCGACAATTGCTCACATGCCACGCATTTCTTATGGCTCTTAATTTGACAAACGGGGGCACGGGCACGGACTCGGGCACCACAAACGCTTTTCCACACACATGTGGAAAATGTAATTAAATGTTTTTCCTCTAACATCTGTTTCTTCTGTCTGTATCTGTATCTCGTTTTTTGCCATTTTTATGTGCACTTTTCATTGTTCGAAAATAAATTACAGGATGAGTGTGCGAGGGGGCTATTAAAGTGCAATTAAATAATTGCCAGTCGGCAAGATTCATGGGTTTTCCGTCTTTGCCTCTTTCGGGGGATAACGAGCTGATTGCCAATTTGCATGGAAACTCATTAGAAATGTCGTTAAAATTTTGGAAAGTTTTCTGCACAAATTCCCTAGATTTTCTGTCGAGTTGAACAAACTTGCCCATCTGATATCATCATCATTATCGGATTCACATAAGTTGGAAATCAAATTTGTTTTCCCTCTTCTTCGCCGTCAGACTTGATTTGATAATCTATGACAACTGGCCACAAATCGTTTCCTTTGTTACCAGCAAACTTGTCAAAAAGTCGAGCTATATTTTTGCCTAATTCATTCAGCAAACTGTCCGAAAGAAACTTGCCAAACTTGTTGGCCCAGCCCAAAGTAGAGAAAAAAGAGGTCTGCCCAGAAATCCGCAAAGAATTCTAATGAAACGTAATCAGAATTCCCCAGATTCAGATTCAGATTCAGCTTCGGTTTTAGGTCCAAGTAAGTGCTTCGCTCTGATTCCACTTCAGCTAGTTTTGTTTTTGGCCTTTTCTGCTGACCTTGCACTTGCACAACCAGAAAACAAGGTCAACACTGCCCTGTATAATGCCTTGCCAAGAGACAAGCAGGAACCGCAAACTAATTTTGGGGGTCAAGTTGGCCAAATAAATGAAAAAACAAAAAAGAAGCAGCACTTGCCAGTAGCGAGAAAAAAAGAGCAGGGCTTCAGGAAAATTCGATTCAAATAAAACTCGAAATGAGCCGCAAGGAAATCAATTGTTCATTTGCATATGCATGCATTTTCCACCTGCAGTCTACGTTTTCCCTCTGTTTTATTGCACGACCTCAATATTTATTTGTTTGCCTCTTTTTGCCAGTTTCAGTTTTCGAAGTCAGCGCCACTCGGGGCCCTCAATTCCATTTCCATGCCGAGCCATTTTTCAACCTGACCAGTCGGCGGCATCTTCACGATTTTCACGGTTCTTTCCCCCCTTTTTTTTTGCCTTTTTGGCCGTTTTTTGGACCCGCCGCCTTTTTGGCCTTTTCGGCTTTTGTTTGAGTTCCGATTTCTGTTGGTTTTTCCTGCACTTTAGAGCGGGAATTGCATTTCGCCGCTTTCAATACGGCTGGCCCTTGGCCATTTGGCCATCAACTTTGGCAAATTGAATAAGAAACTAATTTTCAACAAACTAAAGTGTTTCCCAGGGAAACGAATAGCTTTTACCTATCGAAAATACTATTAGTTATATAGCAAATAAATGTATACAAATAAATTGTATTCTTCTGCCGCAAATATGTACATGATTCCTGTAATCTTCCTCATAATTTTACTATACCATTTACTACTGATCCCCAATCATATTGTCAACTCGAACAAAGTTAAAGCTCCAGAAATCTATGCAAATTATTATGGCCATGATTGCATTTAGCACCTATTTTCAGAGCAAATCTATTTTATCTCTCATATGCCCCCTAATTCGTTGGCAAAACTCCTCCAAAACCAAATCCCACCAAAATTGTTTGCCAAACTACTGAAAACAGCGAACCGCCACACACAACTAGTTATCAGCGTTAATTTTGTTTGTTCAGGCTCACCCCGAGCAAACAAAAAGATCAAAAACAAAACACCGCAGTGAAAAGAGTGAGGGGCAAAATTAATTTATAACTTGCAAAGGGTACTGTGACTATAAAAAGGGAAAAGCGGTTGGGAAACGTACGGCTCGTAAACAGATTTAGATTTAATCAAATGATAGCCCAAAGCTAGATTTGAGTTGAGAGGGGCTGCTGGATTCGGTAATGCACTCAATATATTTCAATGTGGCAGCTCGATTAAATATTCCACACCATCGCAGTTGCCAGTGCCCGGCAGATTGGCAGGCTTGTGGAAAAATGTTTTGTTGGCCGGGCCCTGAAACATGAGAAATGGCAACAGATTTAGCCGCACACACACGCCTGCTTTTAGCTGTATAAATTATCATCGTCCGATTTTATATGGGACTTTTTTTTGGGGTCACCAAAGGACAGACTGCTCACATTTTATTTCTCCTATTTTTTTAGTGCCCCTTTTTCGGGGGAGATAATTCGGTTGCGTTGCGGCGGAAAATGAAAAACGAAGGGCTGGAAAAATCGAAAATGTTACGCCTGAAAATTGCCTGTCAAATGACAAAAATGGTTTCATTTTCCGTATGTGGGGCACACACAACGCTCTTCTCAGCCCTCTAGCTGTCCTCCAACGGCTATTGGTCATTTTTCCATGTCTAGGCCCATAAAATACTCCCATTATATATATTTTTATACTTCGGCCCTTTTTGGGCCACTCATTTTGGTTGGCATCAGATTAGGGCTTACATTTTGTGGTCAAGACGGAAGGGGAGCCAGTTCAGGGAAGGATAAAAGTTGTGGAAGTAGAAGAAATTGAAAATAACATTTGTGCGCATTTTTCGCAGAGGTTTGCCATGTCCAACAATTTGCTAGGAGCAAAAGTTTTTACATTTTTCGGCAAAGGTCGCACGAGGGGAAATGGAGATGAGTCAAATTAGATCATAAATGATATTGCATAAAAAGTTTATGGAAATTGGCCGGGCTTTGAACCTGTCAAGAAGTTTGCTTGTTTTGCCTAAAACTGTTGTCTGAACTTTCAAGTTTAAGTTTAGAAATTAATAATCCTTTTATTAAGCGGATATGGAAAGTTTTCCAAAGTAAAGTTTATCAAAAAAAACTTGAGAGCTTGTTTGGAAAGGAATTGTGCAAAAAAGTTCCCCTAGCTAGCATGGTCACACTACGCTTTTAGTGTGGTCAGTCGTTTTATTAAAGCCACTGTAAGTAAGGCATAGATATTTTTGGGGCTCTTCCCTTTTAATTCAAAGTTCACTGTGAGCTATTTTAACACATTTATACCACAGCCCAATTCCTCATTAAATCCATTTGCACATCTGCCGTTTTAATTCGGTTCGTTAAGGCAAAATCAATTTGGTCTCCCTTGGGAGCTAAGCCGCCTGCTCTGCACCGAAACTCGGAACCCTTTGGCGTTTCCTGCCACTGAGCACACACATCTCACTGGTGGATTGCATTGCTTGCACGTTGGATGTACGGCAATTACAAACTGCTTAAAAGCAAATAAATCCCTGCCAGGCAATTGCATCGACCATCGACCAAGGGATAACGAGTATTTGTGGGGCGAATGTTGCCGGCACATAAATATATATAAACATTTGCCGCTCCATTTAATGAGGCTGCAAGAACATTTCAGCTGCTCGCAGCTCGTTATCGCCGGACAACGCGAATCTGGTTCTGTATCTGTGTACGTATCTGTATCTGGATCTGGGCGACATAAAACTGTCAAAAAGTCGCCTATATAAATCGCTAAACTAAATGCCTTTCATAGTTTAATGTCACCTCGAGGGATTTGAAGGGGCGAATGGATAGATCTTTGGAGGACCAGACAACGCGTCTCTATCCCAGTGCAGCATCCACGCCTCGATGTCATTAAAACCGAATGAATTATGCAGTAGCCCAAGTGAACTACTTGCAGTCGGCCCTTGGAGAACAGAACAGAAAAGGTTCACAGAGGCAAACAAAAAATATATATATATTGTTAATAAATAAGATCCCAAAAAGTTTCTTCACATTGCTAAGTCCTAATTAATTAATAAATATGATCTCTTATCAAGTTACAAAACAACCTGAGGTACTCGTTCCATTAAAAACTTATTCGTATTTATCAAAAGAACCTGAGATACTTTTTCCATTCATTTAATTCAAGCTATTCACAGCATTATATCAAAAGAATCTGAGGTATTCATTTGATTAAAAAGTTTTTTTACAGCATGCTGTGCTATTTCTCTCTGTGTAACTAACTTCAAAGACCTGAAGAGGACTAAAAATGGGAAAAAAGAGGACCATTGGAGCAGTTGACCAGTTCTTGTCGCGACTGCAGTTGTTTGTTGTTTTAATTAACTAATTAAGATTTTTCTATGTCGCGCCTAGGTAGAGAAGCAGTCGCCCAGGTCTACGGAATGCCTGCATTATTTGTTGCAGACGAGTTGCTAAGGACCCAATTAACCTTTTATGGCCATTTGGCACAATAACGAGGCCAAGAGCGAGAGCCGGGTCCACGACAGCAGGGTACACACAAAAAAAGGCAGGCTAAAATAAATAAACGGCAGCCACACAACAATCGAGACAATGAAACCCGGGTCTCTTGGCCAGTTAGTTGGCCGTAAGTAGCCGGCCATGTTCAGTGAAATTGTAAGCCATATTTGGCGCACAAAACAATGGCTATCATAAATTCCGACTACAAATTGACATTGAAAATTTGTTTGTTTTTCCCTCCAGTTTGCTCACCTTTTGGCCAGGGTTTCCTTCCCCGTTTCCTTCCTGGATTTTCTTCGGAGCGTGACCGCAAATGCTGCAATTAGAGGAAAATATGCACAGATAGCATTAGCTGAAGCCTCGATAAATTTTCCATTATCAACGAGATAATGGAGTGCTTGTAGTTATATATTACAATGTATTTAATTATTTTTGTAAGGCTGTGAATTTATGACACCGGGCGCATATGCTTGTCGGGGGAGTTTTCATTTCCGCTTTGGCCACACACCTGCAAAATTTCCCATAGTCATAAAGGGTTTAAGTTTAGTATGGGTATTATGCTAAAAATGAAATTAATGTTCGAAATTTATGAACATATAAATATAATCGGCTTGTTTAGCAGAAAGCAATTAAGTGGATTATTCACGGTATGGTAATAGCACTATTAAACGTTGTTTGGGAAGACAATAATAAAATACTATTAAATCCATATTTTTAAAAAGGCCTAAAACAAAAGTGTTTCCCATGTAAGGCATTCTTTTAGAAGGTAATGAATTCTCGAATGCATTCCTGAACACATCTTTTCCTGCCAGATTCCTGAACGTTTTCCAAACATTTTCATTTTGGGTCACCGGCTAATCAATATGGTTTAGTGTCCCCCAGCGGGCTTTCCGACATTTTCTCCTCGCCACTTTACTTGGCTTTCTCTCGGGTTCAATCCAAACGCCCACATACAAAGTATTATCGCATATTTTTCCAGCTTTTTGCCATTTTTCCCTCTGCCAAACCGGTTAGGTGTTGGCCAGCTACTTCAAGGTACACGAGGACGGACAGTTTGCCAAAGAACATATACATATAGATGGTGTGGGCAGCAGTCGTGCGGATGTGGATATGGATATGGATATGCTGACCAAGTCACCCAGATAGATGGGCCAGCTGAAACACCAATCGCGACGACACATCGCTGGGCTAATTGAAATGGCAAAACTAATTAGCGATGATTTAGAGGCAACAGCATACAATGTAACCCGAAAGCCAGATAAAAATTAAAAACTAAAAAAATGCAACTCGAAAATAAGACAGAGAAGCGAGAGAGAGCGAACAAAATATTGTGGCGATCAAGTTTAAGCTACTTACAGAGTTTGACCACCCAAACTGGTGAAAACGTGGATGGCAGTTCATTAAGGTAAATGGTGGTCCATAAACTTTAAGCCGATTACCAGAACGATTCCATGTTGCCGAAAGGTATCCCCCAGCACTCAACCCTCGCTTCCCAAACAAATGGCGTAAATTATTTGCTAATGATCGACTGGCAAAGTGCTGGGCTTACGTCATGGGGCTATCATCATCATCCTCGTCGGATATGGGAGTTAATTTTGTGCAATTGTCTTGAACTGTTTTGAGTGCTTGTGGTCAATGCTGTATGCCGCATAATCATCGATGAGCGAAGGTCGTGTGGCCACAGCCACACACGCGATGCCTCTTTTTTATTTTTTTGTACTAACTAAAGTCGGAGCTGGAATTTACATAGCTGGCAAACCAGTTATCACGGGGTCTCGTCATCATAACTACACAGACTTGAATCTTTTCGGAATGAGGCTTAGATAAGGCCGGGTTCGGCTGAAGTTCCCAAACCCAAAAGAGCACTTATCCCCTTGCCACACGTAATTTAATTACAATACAATAAAAATTGCAGTCGGGCAATAAAAGAGCCAGAGAGATAAAAATGCCGGGCCATAGTTGTTTTTGCGTCTGAAAAATTCGAATTATTTGCGGAACTACCATGGACAGGAATGCCCTTTACCCCAACCCACACTGCCATCTAAAAGTGCCCCACCTCCGGTGGCTTTCCAAGGGACAAGAGCCCAGTGTTGCTGTCGTGTCAGCAGCATCCGGGGAATGCAAACTGCAGGTTTGGCGAGGAGATGCAGTCCAGAAATTGCAGAATCATGCAATTTGTGGTCACTTCGAATGCAATCAACAAAACTGTTTGATTTATGATCATTTGCAGTTTGCACTAATTTTTCAAATCACAAAAGGCAGCAGCAGCCCCAACGACAACAACAAAAGCCCACAAAACCTGACTCGACACAAAAATTAATCATGGCACAGGGAGAGGATGGATAGATAAAGGCCGGGGGGAAGCAGTCGTGAAGGATGGGGCCCAAGGAATCATTACAATCAATAACTAAAATCGATTTGGGCCTGCGGAGGGTTTCAGTAGCTGTCCGGTTTTCAAAATAGAAATGACCTCGTGACACGAGGAGGAGGAATGGTGATAGGATCTCCAACATTAGACACGATTCATGGGATCTTATGGGTACTTTAACGTTCTGTAAATATATTAAGAAATAGCCTTAAGATACAAAGCATTAAAAAATATTTTAAAAAATGGTTAGGGCATCCTCTACACTTTCCCTACCATATTTCGAATTAAAGATTGTTGTTTTTACCATCTTCCTGCCATCTTGTTAGACCTCTCGAACCATCTCACGTGGGCATCTCCCAGTGGTGCATAGAAAGAAGGCGGAGACGTCCGGGCCGAGTCCTAAGAGTTGTAATTATGCGCAGACTTCCTTTGGACTCAGGGGACCATCCTCCTTCTGGGAACCTGGGACCAGGACCGGCCCCTTTTGGAAGCCCCTTTTTGCATTGTGATAAACGAGCACTCCCTGTGTCTGGACTTTGGAGCGATCGCTCTTTGCAACATCTTCATTATGAATTATGCGCCTCGCAGTTCCTCAGGTTTCCCGGCTCCTTATTCTCGTTCCCATGGGACATAACTTTTGCTTTATCACCCCAAACGAGACAAGGACCTATATCTACGCCCTCTCGAGTGCTGAAACTTTTGCCAACATGTTGCAACTAATTACATAAAGCGACACGTGCACGTTGTAATTTTATTTGTTACAACTCGAAATTAGCATGAATTTGCTAATTAGCTGCGATTGTAAAAGTTGCAGGCGAAGCGGCGGCGATATAGTGACGATAGCGATGGCCTCGAAGAGTAGTGTTTCTGCACTTTCCTGTATCTGCGCGAGTGGGTAGCAGTGTATCTGTATCTCCAAGTTTGCCTCTTCTACCCACAGCAACAGAGAGCAGTGCGAGTTGCAACTTGCAGTGCACATTTTGCAGGGAAATCCACTGCGATTTCCGAGACGTAAGTAGTTGTGATATGGGCAGAATTGATATTAATAGCTTACTTATAAGGTTATGCTACTGGAATTCCAACTATAGATTCTTAAATAGGTATATCATCTATTAATGATCAACTTTTAATTTTTTTAGAACCTAATCAATCATTTTGACTTGATAAGAATTGTTTATGTACTGTAATTAAAGTGCGGTTATTCCTAGAAAACTTTATCAAGTATTCTGATTTCCAAACATTTATATAGCTCTTATATATCCAAGAACTTGATTAACTACCTAAGCCCAAACTGTTTACTCAAACTTAATTATCTTTTAAAGGTTATCTAGTTTTCTGTTTTGCTTTCACATAAATAAAAGCTAAAAAATTCGCAAAAGCCTTGAGTTTAAACTGCGAAAACAATCAACGCTCGCTTATCTATGAAGAAATACAAAAAACTTATTTAGAAACTAATACGGGCGTCATATCAATCACTTAACTCATTCGGAATTCCACGGAATGACTTGACAGTTTGACACACTATCGATAGCAAAGTCGAAATGGAAAGAAAAGCCTGACCGATGGCCACGTGCTTATTTTTATAAAACCACCACAAATATTTAGACATTTAGAGCACCTGCTTGTAAATTCATTGCACTCAGTACGGCCTTTATTTGCATTCATTCATTACGGATAACAAAACAGAATATTTGCACCTTGCCGCATTTCTTTACTTAGCTCCCATCCTCCCCATTATCCGTTTTACATTTGCCATTCATTATACACATATGTATATTTTGTTAACAAATATTTGCCTGCTCGTTGCCAAAATTGTTTACATTTACGTATTTTTGGAGTGCAACTGCTGTGCAAAGAGCTCTTTTTCTGTTTCTACGAGATTTATGCATATCAAAAATTTTACAAAAGTAATTTTACAAATGAATTTTTACATTCCCTCGTTTGCATACCAAAAAATAAATGTAAGCCAAAAAAAGTGCACAAAATACACAGAGAATGGCTATCAGAAGCGACAAAAACATTGGCCTAAATAAAATATAATAAACATTTATCGCATTTATTCATTGATGATATCAACATGGCAAAAACTAAAAATATCTATAAAAACAAACGCGAAATAGCCCTGGGGGCACCGGCGGCAGTGAAAGTGATCCAACGGATAGTCATCGTATGCCGGTGGTGGCAGATGATGATGATGGCAGAAAAAATATGAATGAACAAAAGTCAGAGCTACCAGCATTGATGTGGCGCGCATTAAGCTTACATAACTTCAAACAAAACAAAAAATTTGCCAAAGTTCAAAGAAAACAAGAGGGAATCGTAATCATGACTTATGAAAGATGGAACGGGAAATGTTCCGTGAATACCGATAAAGGTTATGTAAATGAAAGCTTTAAATAGAATTATCCAACACTGACGATGGGGTATTAAAATAAACGTAATTGCTCAATGGTTAAATATAATAAGTGAATGATTATCTACGGAATTCGTAGAAATTTAACTCCCCCAATAATTTGTATTTGTATATTCTCTACCGCATAAATAAAAACATTGAATTTCATTTTCTAAGAGCTAAATTATTAACGAGCATACGCACCGTTAACCAGTTAAAATACCGAATTCCACCTAAGCTACTTAATTAGACCTTCAATGCAGTGTAAAATATGCACTCATAATGGTTTAATTTAATTTATTTACAGCTCCAGTTGGTTAGACGCTAATTGCAACAGCACGAGATACATATTCCGCCCACCGCGATCTTGTTTTAATTATTTTGCTCTACAAGCTTTCTTTGTTTATAAACAAAAAGGGGAAAACAAATACAATTGGAGTGCTCAACATGTTGAAAGATACAAAAAAATCAGGTGCCTTTGGCCCCTGGAGATGTGAATACAAATAAGAGAAAGAGACGGCAGGGACGAGAGTGAAAGAGACGGAGCGCGACCGGCATAAGTAAATAGCTGTAAAGATCTCCAAAAGGCCATCAGACGGTTGTTCACCTGGTCTTTCGGCCTTTTCGGTCGGTGGTCAGCTCAACACCTTTTGGACCGTGCCCAGTTTTCGCTTTATTCGGTTATGGTTTTTGTTCTGTGCCACTGTTCTTTTCTCTTCGCTTTTTTTATATGCACGTAAATACACCTTTTGGTTAATTTCCAACGTGCCTGGAATTCCATTTTATGACTCGCAGCCGTCCATGTCAATTTGACTGCTTTTTGCTGCTGCGAGTTTTCAAATTATACTCTTATCTGCGTGTATCTGTAACACATTTTGGCGGGTGTTGATTACCAGGCGACCCACATAACCACGGGCTCCATCTAATTAGGCTTGCAACACATACAGCGCCGGTGAAAACGTAAAACTGAGAAAAACCCGGCCAGATCCGATGAAGCAGCCGCCTAATTACGGCTCAATCAGCCTCAGCTGTTGGGACGTTGAATCTTGGTTGTTGCGGCTGCTGCAGGGCTCGGAAAATTGCCCCATGGCGAGCCATCCGATGGGTTACCTAACTTCCAGCTTAATGACTTCACTAAAGTCGGAGGGACTATCTGGTGGGCCCGGTGGCATGCTTTAAATATTTTGCGCCACCTGAATGCATTTTACAAATTTTTCTGTTGCAACCTGTGATAAATTGCAGTCGCCGTTGAGTACAGCCTGTTTCTCGTTCAGGTTTAACCCACTGTGTCTGCTCTTTGATCGCACTGACATTTTCTGGTTAGGCTGACTCATGAACTGCACCTCCGCATAGGCCCGGCATTAACCATTAACATTTCAAACGCAACAGCTAAGCCGGGGCACAGGAAAAAATATCTCCCCTCTTCTTCAGTGTGTTAAGAATTTTTTGAAAAAGAAACGAACCTGGTCTTAAAAGTACCTCCGCAGAGATTGACTTTGATTGGTGAGATTATAGTTTCCTGTCCTAACCTAGACTTTTCTTGTGTAACCTCTAGAAAGTAAATTTAACCATTATCTTCATTCAGCAATTTACAATTTTTTTTTTTTTCTGAAGATATGTACTTGGCTTTAAAGTCTGTCTACAGAGATTGACTTTAATAGGAGATATTATAATTTCCTGTCAGGCCGACTTTTTTAGTGAAGTCCCCAGAAAGTAAAATGATAATAGGAAAATTTCTTTAAGATATTTGTAAAGCTGATTACATTTTCCTTTAACAGAAAATACGACATCCGTGTATGTTAAGTACATAATATTTCTTTAATAACATTTCATTGACAAATAAACAATATTTAAAAGCCATTGGATACATTTATTTATAAAATATCCAATAATCCCATTTCAAAGATATTAAACAAACAAAAAAAAACATGATACAGAAATTAATTTATCGGAATGCCTTCGAATCGATCTTAATTTCTTTCCGTGGAACATAAAAACTATAGGAGAAGCCGAGGCTGTCATCATCGCCTGCATTTGCATCTGAAAGTGTCGATTCGAAATGAAGAGGCGAAAGAAGTGGAAAGACGGTGGCCTATAGAAGGTGCGGGGCGCAGCTTCATAGATGGGGAACCACAAGCCCAAACAAGCGAAACATCATCACCGATTGTACTGCTGTGGCTGCGGTCGTTTTCTATTAATGATGATGCAACATTTGCCACAAATGTAAAAAGTTAGGAGCATAAAGAAACAAGCACCCATGGCTAAGTAAAGTTTAACGCCCGAAGGCCAAAAGCGCGTTTGACTCTCTCGTGCTGGCTTTTTCCGCCCTTTTTAACCAGAGTTGTAAACTGAAACCCTTTTTTTGTCTTTGACGGTTGACGAGGATCGGGTATAATGAGTGGAGCTTCTATTTATGCCAAAGCCCGCAAAAGAACCCCAGGGTCTTACTCGTTTTACGGCAATTTTAGTTGTTAGCTGTCAGACATGAAGATAAATAACAACTACGATAAACTTTAAAGGAATTTAACATTTTAATTGACTTGTGAAGAGCCAATTTGTTTGGCATACTTTGTGTATGTGAAAATTCGTATAAATAGCTCGGTTCTTAGGAGGCAAAACCAAATTGTGTAACTAGAGTCAAACTTATCTAAACAATGTATCGGGCCCTAATGATTGGCATGCTAAAGTGGAAGCGTTTAAAACAGTTTCAAAACTTTGAATACACTTAATTAGAAATTCGGAAACATTGCTTATTTTCTTGAAAGTTGGAATGCGCAAGATTTTAGGGAGAAAACAATTTTTTCTTGTTTCGGAAACATTAAGTGCTTTACATCTTTAACTTATTCTTGACAGAATCATTATAAATGCTTTAAAAATTATGAATTATTTACTTATAATTTACCCTAAATATTGTTTAATGAGTCATTTTGGTGTACTTGTGTTCAAATGTTAGAGGGGAAATAAATCAACTTAATTTTTTCAAATTCACTTTGAATGTTGCTGACAAAATCGTTTAAAAATTGCACTTTTAAACTGTAATTTTTATGTTTTCATCACTCGAAGCATGACAAAATCGTCATCAAAATATATGCATTTTTTGGTGCTTTGGTATTCTGAAAAGGGCACCCCGACTTCGACGTCATTGACACCTTCCTGGCCAA
Organism: Drosophila biarmipes; assembly: GCF_025231255.1. Classification (NCBI taxonomy): domain Eukaryota; kingdom Metazoa; phylum Arthropoda; class Insecta; order Diptera; family Drosophilidae; genus Drosophila; species Drosophila biarmipes. The sequence continues at coordinate 15,497,899 of NC_066615.1, read as the reverse complement.
ATGCCACTGATACGGCTCTCCTCGCCCGAGGTGACTTCGGCTCACCTGAGGCATTTGCATTGGCATTTGCGGCAATGTTCGGCTCAGGTGAGCTCGGAGCCTGACAACTTCTGCTGATTCTGCCGCTGCTGCGGTTACGGTTTAATGAACATTCATGCCTCCTAATGCCGAAACAGAGGAAAAACTGTGAACTCTTGTTCACCGGCAGAACTCTGCGCATTGCAACAAAAAGCAGCCGTAGTTCGCAGTCGTTTGGTTTGTAAAACAAAGCACTGAAAAGCATAAACTAAACAAAACCCGTCGTCGTCGTCGTCGGAGGCAAAAGCCAAGGAATTGCAACAGGTTTCTCTCGATTGGCCTTTCGGTGTCGGTGGTGCTTTATTAAATCTTCTGCTGGCCATTGTATTTGTATTTTATATTTCTGTATATTTATTTTTCATCTTCCGACCGCCGCTTCTGACAGCCGTGATTTGTTGCCGAAGGTTAGTTCAAGTCATTAGAGCTTAGAGAGCTGCCTCGGCCGCTTCTGTTGCCATAAATTGAAGATGTTTTTGCGTTTGCCTCTTCTGATATAGGCAGTTAAATGCTTTGGAAACCTATTGTTTATTCAATTAAAATAGTTGAATATTATCTTTTGGAGGTGTTGAATAAAAGATGATGATTTGCTGGGGAAAACAAAAAGAAACTACAAGGCTGATATTGAACAATGTTAACAATTTTAAACTATTCTAAATTTGTGGGTTTTTGATTTTCAGCAAATGAAAACTTTTGATTGCCTTTTCAGTCTATGCATGTTTAAGTGATTTTTCAAGTTCGACAAATAAAAGCTCTTTTGTAGTTCAGCTTGTTCACTTATTTACGCTTTTATTTTTCTATATTAATTACATTTTGAACTTTAATTTGCCTTCAAGAATATCCTCTTTCAATTTGGATGGCCCGAAGCCCCACAAACGTTTCGCATTCAAATCGCATGCCAGAACTCTTCTTTCGCACAAATGTATTTATAGTGATTTTCCCCATTTATTTCCCCAACCCCAGGCCCATCCGTCGTTTCTGCCATTTGAGGCACTTCACCAAATGACGGCAATTAAAACTTAGATGCCTGGCTGTTAGTGTCGCTTAGTGGCCATCAGAGCTTTGGCTACATTTAATTATAACTTGAGGACTAATTGTGCGTTGTCCACAATTAAAAATATCTTTTGGCAAGTGGGTGGGGCGGTTGGAGAGCAGATTTGTCACAGATGATGGGGCAAGTGGAGCAGAGTCTGCAGCTAATTGCCGCACGGACCGGTCCATCCTCCAGCCTATGCCAACCATAAGGCTGTGCAAATAAAAATAGGAGTAAAAAATGCAAAAACAATGACAAGACAAATGTTGCGACAAGGCAGCAACAACAAATCAACACGACTGCAACATGCGGCCTACAAGTTTTGTGGGCCTACAAAAGAAACTTTTTTTTATGCAGCTAATCCAATTCGAAAGCAATTTCTGGGCGGAATGGTACTGAAGATTGGGGGAGGAGGCGGGGGACTGGTGGGTTGTTGAGAACCCCCATTTACATGGCCTAAGACCATGTCTGGGATCTGCCCACTTAGCCCGGCAGACGGAGGAGCCAGCTTAGAAGACGAGTTCATTGAATTCTTCTCGCTGGGTATTCGCCAAACTCGTAAATTTTCAACATACAAGAAAAAAAGAGAGGAAAAAAGAAGCCAAATCCCAAACCAAACAGGTTCTCCTGCATCCACCAAAAACCCAGATGTACACGGGGAAAAAGGGGAAGGGAGATAATCATGTGAGATTATTTTCACTGAATAATATTGGCATATTCCCATTTTAGTCTAAAAGATATTTTAATGGTTAATAAAATGTTTGAGAGATTTCACTAACAATCCATTCTTCATAATTTCAGTGTTTCAAGTGAAGAAAATATTATAAATATCTTCAGCAAAAGAAAACTCTTTTTTCAGTGCATTCAAAGACCAGACTTCGGGTTACACATGTACGAGTGTGTGTATTTTTTTGGGGCCTGCAGCATCTTTTGAGTGGAATGCGGCAGTCAAGTCATCTGCCCTGAAAACCGAGACTCATCTTGGGTTTCGAATCTGGAGTCCGGGACTGGGTTTCAGTTTTAGTTTTGGTCAGCTGCAAATGCATAAAAATCCGCGCCGCATTTCACTTTAGACTGCGGCTACCACTTCGATTAAGTAGCTGTCAGTATGTGTATCTTGTATCTCGTGTCTCGCATCTCTCGATTCGAGTTGGGTGAAAGCGTTCGCATCTTTTCACATTGCATTTTGAGGCCGCCGGCGACCCACTTCCATTTCCAGTTAGAGCCTTATCGAGGTGTTAAACACTCGGCCAAACAAACTAATTGACCCAAAACAGGAATGGTAATCTAATGCCGGAGAACGGCAGAGGAAGCAGCCGCTGAAAAAAACGCCACAAAAAGATTTGTATCTCGATGGGATACGAAAAGGCAGAACAACTCAATTCGAGGGATCATCTGTGCGCGCTCCTGCCTTTGTTTGGCAGCCACAAAAGATGAGGCACTGCTGCCAGTCATTCCGGTGACCTTTCAGCCTCTCTCACCAAATCCATCAATCAATCTGAATTCCCAAAGAAAAAACCAAGAAAAAAATACACTAGGTTGTTTAAAAAGGAAATGAATCCACGCTTTGGACATTAACCGTAATTGCGCAGGCAAACACGCAGTGTGCGATAGATACATAGATACATTTGTATCTCATGACGCACAGAAAACGGGTTCATGCTCGGGGTCCGGGATGTGACCCTCCCCACGCCTCCCCCGCCCCACTTAATGACCTTGTAACTCAACTGTCAACTGTCAGCACACGCAGCAGCAGAATGGCAACAGCAAATCAATAGCCCGGCCACAATT